>NC_085971.1:1273750-2545000 GCF_910591565.1 Cydia splendana
TCTTACCACAGCACACTGATTAAACTTTCACGATTTTCAAACATTATTAATATTATTATTTACCTCATCCTACTATAATGGGACTTTTTAAACGCATACCTATACAATATCAAATATCAAATCATTTATTTACTTAATTAAGCTTTAAAATTACTCATTAAAAACAGAACAAATGCAATATTAACGTTTAATTTACTGAAGCAAGTATACTTTATCATTTCTTATTGTTCGCAACAAAACAAAGGAAAAAAGCATTCAAAATCCGGCTTCATTTCGCGAAGACTTTCAATTTGACCGTTTCCCTGCGGGTTGAGTCGAAGCAAACCACCGTTGTAACGTTGCTAATGAAAATGAAACACTGCAGGCGCGCATTCAATATTAATTAATGACATCCTATTATTAAATAGTTGCATGTAACTGTGAGCAAATACGTACTTCTGCTTTATTCCTTAAAATGACCTATTTTAAATTATACCAGAACTGGTTCGCCCTGCCTCCCCTTGCCGGCGCCTTTTTCACACTTATAAAAGTACGAAATTTTGAAAGTAACTTGATTAAGTTAGTACTTGACAAGGAATTATCTATTTTACTGTCTCAAAAATTGTACTAGGTATTAAATTCCAGACATCTCTTTTGTATCAAAATGTCAGTTGTCAAATTACCCAAATCAAATGGTTTTAACACGCTTTTATTAGGTCGACCTGTATCACCTGTATGTAACCAAAGAGAATTAAATCACTACGTTTTATATGTAAATATGTAATGGAATCTAAGGTAACTAATTTAACCATCTTCCAAGGATCGTAGCGTCATGAAAATTGGCAGCTGTATGTAGTTCTGACGACAATACAATAATATGGTACTGTCGAACTGATCTGATGATGGAGCCGGAACATATGAACTGGAACTTCATGATGGAACATCGTATCATAGCTGTGTTTGGATTTGTTAGAAAAGTCTTGTAATGAACTTTGACCACGATTGGTTTTTACGTGCATTTATAAAAGCGTGTTTTTCTAGTGTTTTTTTTAACTCTTAATTTATTATCCCTAATCTTTTAGAAGTAGAAACCTCTCTCAAAGTCTAACTTAACACATTCGGCGCCAAGAACCCGACTGTCGGGTACACTGTTCGTAGCGACTACGCGCTCCATACGGCAAAGACGTGGCTACGCGCTACGAGCGTAACCCGTAGCATTTCGGTGGCACTGAATGTGTTAAAGATGATGAGCCTTCAACAAAGAAGCGTTTGACAATTGGTTAGTGAGGCTGTGCTTAGATTGTATTATAACACTTTAAACTTTCGCATTTTGTACGCATATTTGTTTCATATTCTGTGTAGGGTTGTTTCAGCACCCGACCGTAGGCAGGCGTGGCTCACTCCGCGATTTCGTCGCTTTGCTACAGGTAGCTAAAAGTACATCCGTTCCACACCAATTTTGGGGTAAGCCATAAGCCGCGCGTGGCGCTGTCGCCACCTAGCGGCCATATTTGTGCTGATCGTAACAGACGCGTGTTGTTAGAGTGAGTCTTCTGTTCCTAGTACTATTATTTACCTATTCTGTGCCGTAGGTATACGCGCGCTACATTTCGCGCTTCAAAAATCCGGACGCTCATACAAGAGCTTACACCGTCGTGTGCGCAAGTGTTTTAAGTAGCAAAGTACCCTTGTTCGAGCTGCTGAGGTGACATAAACTAGTTATGTTGCACAGATTCGACCACAGAATTAGAAATAGAACATTTTAATTTCAATCAATAGAGTCTGACCAGCGAGTCGTGTGACAAGCTATTTTTTTAAATTCTTTATATGGCAACTTTTTTCCTATCAAATAAGCTGTCAGTTTCAAGCTGTCATTTAATTTCATAGTAATTTTATTGCCAGGTGCGGTTTGTACTGAAATTCCCGCGTTTTTTTTGTGACACGACTCACTGGTCGGGCTCTAATTGATTTTGAATGAATCCTTATATTTTTTATCAGTTTCGTTATGTGCCTAACGAAAAATGATGAAAAATGACGAAACTGAGGACATAATGAGAAATTATACCTACCTACTCTAAGAAAATATTATCGTCAAACGCTCTCGAGTTGTTGAAAAGCCTTCAAAACAAACAATTATTATTTTAAATCCTTTTCCTGTCCCGAAGCTCTGAAGTGATTAATTGAAGAATTTGCGAACTTCATTCCAAGTTGCTAGGGTTCCATAATATGTCATACTTTGGAACCTTTTTTACAGTTTCGCTTTCTGCGTCTGTTAATCTGCTACTTTATTTCAGTAACTATAAAAATATTTTTTACATAACTTGGGTATACCTACTACGGTGACAGTTGTCATCTTCGTACAATAGGCCTGATGACAAATTTTGAAATCCCTTTTATTATTGTCGGTACACTTGTATTGGTTCCGAAAAACACTATATTTCAGCTATACTCATAAGATTTAACATAGATAATTGCATTTTATTATAGCTAGTTTAAACTTCGCGCGAAAACGCCTCGCATGCCATTTGTGACGTCATTATTTAGTTGGTGGTAGGGTGGTAGACATTGTTTACATACTTACAGTTACGAATTTCCCTTGAATCCGAATGATATTGTTAATTCAGCACCATATATTACGATTAGGGATGATAAATACATTACAACAATTTATCACAATAACTCATTTTACACAAAAACTCTCACACGGTTGCAGTTTAAGATGAATTATTTAGATACATGTAAATTTTGAGTGAAAATCACCGAGCGCCGGTTTTACTTTTTAATTTTTCATTTTTTCTAATTACGACAGCCAACAAGGCAATGATAGTTCCATTCAGCCAAATAATTAAAAAAGTTTGTTGTTGAAATATCGTATTATTTAGCATTTTATTTAAATAATAACAAATAGATATCTATTTTATATCGTGTAATAATATTTATTGTACGTAATAAATGTTTAGTGGCGAAATAATATTTTTTTTGCACCTTTCGAACTCTTTGGTGAGGACGTATAGATTTCGGTCAATGAGGTTGTCTATGTTGCTCTAAGAAATATGTTATGGATTGATGACGTCACTGTTTGGAACGCTTCTGATTGGCGTTTCAGTAATAATGGCCGATTGGAGAATTTTGCACTTTTATTTTATTGAATATCTTAATAATCCTTCAGTTTATACTGAGATTAGGCCATTTTTTAGAATCATATTAACATATATGTTTCTTTGAAACCATTATTTCCATGATTCTTTGTTACTTGCAACAGGCCTATTAGGTGATCGTAAAATGAAAAACTGTATTGAGATGACATAATTTGTCACCGTACCCTATGTGCTTAAAAAACTGTTGGCGTTTTTCCTATAGACATCGCAAAGAATCTAAAGTTATTTTTTATGCTGCGTGCGTCAAAAATATGTTTACACTTTTGCACCTTACTCCTTTGTAATAAGCTAAAAGCGTAAACATATCTTTGACGTCGACTGTACAGGCGGTATACATATTTTTAGTACTTTAGACTCAAATAAGAGATATGTGACGGAGTCATTAACTTTTCTTGCATTGTCCACAGAAGTGACCTTTTTCTAAAATGTGTTTGACCCACATACCTATATTTTACATATCGTCACTACTTTGAATAAAAATCGTTTTTTTTTTTAATTTCGCACTGCTACTCAAAATTGAAACACAGTAACTCTGTATGTAAGCATCCCATACATAGTTACCACATTTTTCTTTTGAATGACAGAACAAGATACGAGTTTTTTTTCAAAGTACTACAGTTACACTATGGTTTTCGTATATTGGTTTAATTAGTGCATTTCTTTATAATAACGAAGTGCTGAACCATACACTGAGCATGGCTTGATCTGCTCTTGGCCGTTTTTAGGGTTCCGTACCTCAAAAGGAAAAAAACGGAACCCTTACAGGATCACTCGTGCGTCTGTCTGTCTGTCCGTCTGTCACAACCCATTTTCTCCAAAAGTACTGGACCAATTAAGTTGAAATTTGGTACATATATGTAAGTTCGTGACCCAAAGACGGACATCTTACGTAAACAAATGAATTTTAAACTTTTGGGGGGTAAATGAGAAAATTAAAAAATAATGTTTTTTAAACTATATCGTGTTACATATCAAATGAATCATTATGAGAATCATTTTGAGAATCTCAAATACATTTTTTTTTTGTAATTTTAAAATAAATAGTTTAAAAGTTATTTAAGAAAATAACCAAAAAATTACCATCGCCCCTCCTTATCTCCGAAACTACTGGGTCTAAAACTTTGAAATAAATATACAAAATAGTTCTTTACCTATAAATGACAGGAAAACCTATTAGAAATATGCAGTCAAGCGTGAGTCGGACTAATTACTTACTTTGACCCAACCCCTACGGGTTTTTTAAAGGCAATTCACTCGCGTTTCACATATAAAAAATACATTGTTCAAATTTGGGTAGTGTACGGAACCCTTGGAACGCGAGTCCGACTCGCACTTGGCTGGTTTTTTATTATTTTTCCGCTCTTATATTTTTCTAAGGTACTCGGGAATTCATTTGCGTAATAACTTTCACATTATTCTTATTTTTTCCGCAAATATTCAAAAACGCCGTATAAATCTTGGGTTGGTACTTAATTTGTTTTATGATAGACTGCTCTAAGCCCCGCTTACGTAGGGGAGAGCGGGTAAAACGAGATAGGAGGCAAAACGGAGTACCCGCCTGTTAGCCAAAAACGGCTGTTGTCCAACAGACATCTTTTGTCTTAGGTAAAAAAATGCATTGATTACCATACAAAATATATTTCATAAAAAAACCTTAAGGCAAAGATGGAAATATCAGAACCATACATATTTGGCCTTATAGAGTAGTTTCCTGTAAATAAATTAAATTGTTTTACAGCGGTTATGAGATCAAACTTACACAAATGCACTGAAAAAATAATATCAAACGTCTTTTGCGCATTCAATTGTTATAAAATGATCAAAAACTCCATTAAAAGGAGATTAATTGTAATATCACAGATGCGTTCTTATACTAACTTCATAGTAACAAATCGGTTTAACACTTTTGACTTTTTAAAACGAGTAGCTGATTTTAATGCGTAGCACACTACTCTTTGTACTACTATTTGTTTTACAAAGGGCCAGCTGGTGTGGTGAAAAATTGTTATTTGTTTTACAAGGGGGCAAAGTTGTTGTTTAACAGCTCGTGCTAATATTGATAGCCGAGCAAGCGAAAGATTCCAAAATTGAACCACGAGCGTAGCGAGTGGTTCGAAAAATGGAATCTTGAGCGTTGCGAGGCTTTCAAAGCACGAGGGTTAAACAAAATTTGCCCCCGAGTGAAACACAAAATTTTTCACCACACCAACCCGAAGCAAATATTAAATGTAAAATATCAAACAAAATCAAACCAAATCAAATTCAAACGAATGTTATTAAATATTTATCATCCAAAATCATCATTTAAAAGTCAATTCTACCAGCAAACATAAGAAAACAACTCAAAATTTGGATTTGATTACTTTGCCCCTCACATGTGAATTACTGATAGCAAAGTGCAACTTTGCTATCCGTTTTTGAAGTGCAAAGTAAGCCTTTCCGAGCTGGAGCGGTGAAAAAAATATTTTTTATCAAAATTTACATTGAAAACAGGCTAAAATTATTCACAATACGTTGATTTAGAAAAAAGTGCTTTCATCCGCTTTTTGCGTTCGTTATCTGTTATTGAAATTCTGCTCCAATTTAGCGTGAAACAAAAAGCTTGTGTTGTTTATTTTGGATCCTTTTATTTATACTAGGTACTACAGGAAAGGATGCGCATCCAAATGGAGTATTGAATAATCACTTACCAATATTTTGAAGTGTTGCGAGGTGGATTTCAAACAAAAACCTGCATTACCTAATAGATTTTCAAAATGCGAGGATTTTTTGTATAAGGTTATTAAAGATGTTCTGACTACCGCTCTAAAGGTATCATTGTGGCACCTAATTACGAATTTTTCAGTTTTCATTGGTCCTAGATAACTAGGACCAATGGTTCCATAATAACCTCTTTTCCTTAAAGTTTTGCCTTTACCTTTTGCGAAATACCTAATGCGGAAATAACTATGCCTGTCTTTCAACTCTTTATGGTTAACCAGCTTACCTACCTACCATGGTAAACTGTTTTACCGCTGGACCAATTTAAATGAATTTTGGTATGGAGATTGTTTGAGTCCCGGGGACAGAATCACCATTCCACACAAACAAGGCGGTCAGAAGCTTCCCGAGCTCTAAATCTTTCAAGTATAAAATTACTAGCTTGTACAATCGCCAGCAGATATATCGAAGCGGCCAAGATGCTCACAAATATCTGAACTCGCCTCTATTGTCAAGGCGTTAGAGTGCAGGTCCAGATATTTTTGAGCATCTCGGCCTCTCCGATATATCTAATGGCGAATAGTGTAAACGTGTGCGCGACATTTTTTATAACAAATGGTACCTACAACGTAAAAAGGTTAAGGGTTCCAATACAGTTTCGAGTACATTTCACACTCCATCCAGCAGGTATGAGGTATGAGTCCCCACTGAGCCTAGTCAGAAATTGAGATTAATGACCTCTGCCATCTATCACTCGGTAAGTGGATTTGGTGAAGCCGGCGCGATCTGTTCCAACTGCTTTGCAAGCGCAAGCGAGACTCTTTTTCGATGAAATTTTTCACAAAATTTTATTAAAAAGTAAAACTACAATAATTTAACTAAAGCGATACGTATTTTCTTCTGAATATTTTCCATCAGCTTTGATAAATAAACGCAAACGTTATAATTATCAACAATATACCGCAGTAAAGATATTAAAATTTGTAATAAACTTTTTATAAAAAAAAAGAAAAAAAATTGGAGGTGTATAATTTCTAGATTTCTGGGCTCTAAGGTCTTGTTTATAGAAACGAATGCAGGGATAAGGCGCTCTTATACTCGAGTTTTACGTTTTCAAGGGGGTGAAGCAGACGCGTGGTAGAACGGGCAGGCGAGCGCCCCGCGCGGCGCACCGCACCATTCCCGCGCAGCACGTCTACGTCCTTATTCTGACGACATCGGTATTCTGAATTGTCAGTTCCGGGATTTTTATTTCGGCAATTAATATTGAATAAGATTTATTAGTAAATTCGAATTTTGATGAGTACTTAATGAAATTAAAAACCGGACAAGTGCGAGTCGGACTCGCCCACCGAGCCCGCCGAGGGTTCCGTACCTTTTAGTATTTGTTGTTATAGCGGCAACAGAAATACATCATCTGTGAAAATTTCAACTGTCTAGCTATCACGGTTCGTGAGATACAGCCTGGTGACAGACGGACGGACAGCGGAGTCTTACTAATAGGGTTCCGTTTTCCCCTTTGGGTAGGGAACCCTAAAAATGGTAGGTAAGACGGTGAGTGTACCTAAATAATTATTAATTATATACAATATGAGTGTATACTTGACTGATCATGTTTTTGTAAAAATCGATTTCGACTGGCAAAACATATTATTTTTTGGCAACCGGGTTTTTTAACCTAATTAGACCCCGCTGAATCCGACATTGCCGGTTGCTTGATCGAATTCTTGACTGGAAGTGAGATAGTTGATATTAAAGGTCCCTTTTTTTAGTTTTTCGTAAATAACTCTTAAACAGTGGCGCATGGCAAAAAAATTTCTGAAATATAAATATTCTGCATAAAATTGCCTACAAGAAAGATTCCGTACAATTTTTCGCTAGGATCAATATTCAAAGAGATATTAAGGCGGGAAAGTTAATTATAGTCACTTCTAAGGTCTCTTTTTTTAGTTTTTCGTAAATAACTCGTAAACGGTGGCCAATTAAAAAAAAATTTGTTAAACGTTAATAATCTACACAACATTTTCAATAAAAAAAGATTTAGTACATTTTTAGCAGGGATCAATATTTAAAAAGATAATAAAGAGGGAAAGTTAATTATAATAAATTCTAAGGTTCCTTGTTTTTATTTTTTCGTTAATAATTTGAAAAGTATGACTCATAGCAAAAACAAATTTTACACAAATAATAAACATAAAATTTCCTACAAGAAACATGTAGAACACTTTTCGCTAGGATTAATATTTAAAAAGACAAAGCATCCGGTAAGTCAATTATAATCAATTTTAAAGTCCCTTTTTAGTTTTTTTGTAAATAACTCGTAAACGGTGTTCCATAGCAAAATAGGTTTTTATGAATAAATAATCTCCATAAAATTTTCTGCAAAAAACATCTGAACACTTTTCTCTAGGATCAATATTTAAAACGATATTAAAGGAAGAAAGTTAATCGTAAAGTCGCTTTTTTTCGTAAATAACTCGTAAAAAATATTATACATAAATATTGAACATAAAATTGTCCACAAAAAAGGTTTTGTACACTTTTTCGCTACGATCAATATTTAATGAGGTTATAAGGGGGTAAGTTAATTATAATCAATTTCCAGGTCCCTAATTTAAGTTTTTCGTAAATGACTCGTAAACGGTGGCCCATAGCAAAATAGGTTCTTAATGTTAATTAACCCCCCTTGGCTAAAAAGTGGCCTCCATGTTTAAAATTCATTTGTTTACGTAAGATGTCCGTCTTTGGGTCACGAATTTACATGTGTGTACCAAATTTCAACTTAATTGGTCCAGTACTTTTGAAGAAAATGGGCTGTGACAGACGGACAGACAGACAGTCGCACGAGTGATCCTATAAGGGTTCCGTTTTTTACTTTTAAGGTACGGGACCCTAAAAACTAAAAAAAGTGTCATGTGAATTGATCGTAATGAACTTTTTTAATAATGAACTTTTTTCCATTAATATCGTTTTAAATATTGATCCTAGAGAAAAGTGTTCAGATGTTTTTTGCAGGAAATTTTATGTAGATTATTTATTAATAAAATCCTATTTTGCTATGGGGCACCGTTTACGAGTTATTTACAAAAAACTAAAAAGGGACTTTAAAATTGATTGTAATTAACTTACCGGCTGCTTTGTCTTTTTAAATATTGATGTTAGCGAAAAGTGTTCTACATGTTTTTTGTAGGAAATTTTATGTTTATTATTTATGTGTAAGATTTGTTTTTGCTATGAGTCATACTTTTCAAATTATTAACGTAAAAATAAAAACAAGGAACCTTAGAATTTATTATAATTAACTTTCCCTCTTTATTATCTTTTTAAATATTGATCCTTGCTAAAAATGTACTGAATCTTTTTTATTAAAAATTTTGTGTAGATTATTAATGTTTACAAGATTTTTTTATATTAGCCACTTTTACGAGTTATTTACGAAAAACTAAAAAAGGGACCTTTAATATCAAATATCTCACTTCCAGTCAAGAATTCGATCAAGCAACCGGCAAATTCGGATTCAGCGGGGTCTAATTAGGTTACAAAACCTGGTTGCCAAAAAGTAGTATGTTTTGCCAATAGAAATCGATTTTTACAAAAATGTGACCAGTGTAAATTATTCAATTTGATTAATTTTATAGCCTTTTAAAATATGTTTACACAATTTATCAATCGTGACTGAATTCCGGATTGGTTAGATGGGTGTGTGCCTTTGCTGCCCAACTTGTTATAAAATGACAATATGACGGACGAATGCCTGAAATGTCACCGTATTTAAGAATTATTTTGCTTTTCTTCGTAAGTATGTTGAAAAACATTGTGTGTATAACATATTTGCGTATTTATACTGTGATTACCCATTTTATGAAACGTCCGCTAAACTAGCACAGGTCCGACGCTGACAGTGGTCACGGGCGTACTGGCGTGAGGAATAGGCGCAAGGTATTGCCGCGTAGGGTGTAATTTAGTAGGCAAAATGTTGAATTCATCAAATGATGAATGAAAAAATTAACGTATCGATAAAAGGACAAGCAATAATGAAGATTTACTTAAAAGCTATCGACTGAAGTAAGTTTCATATACATTTTCGTCCTAGTACTTCTAACATAAGGAAATAAAGACAGTGTTAGGCATGTTTTCAACTTAAGATTCTATCGAGAAAATAATGAGCCGTCGTGTTTCTGACAAGCAATAACGTAGTTCAAGGACTGAAGTTATACATACTAGAAAATAATGCATGAAATCCTTGTAAAAGTCTGTAAATATGGTGACAAAAAAGTGCATTTTACTACACACCGCGCCGTACCTGTACCTACCTTACAGTCGCCATCAGATATATCGGAGCGGCCAAGGTGCTCACAAATATCTGAACACGCCACTATTGTAAAGGCGTTAGAGTGCGTGTTCAGATATTTTTGAGTACCTCGGCCGCTCCGATATATCTGATGTTGTAGGTCTACGCGTGCTCGACTGCTCGTGGTCGGCAGGCGTCTGGAATTCCCTCGCAATTTGTCTGCTCTCATATCGGAAGAGATGAAAGGACTCGGCGAATGTATTAATCATTTCACTGTAAAGCGGTTTCACACAATCGACTCTCTATCGCTCGAATATGCAAGAGTGATAGAGAGACAGGTAACGAAATTTAAATTTTCGTGTTTCGCGGCAGGCCCCTGTTTTTGCTCATCGCAGAGTTTTGAGTAATATTCCCTAGCTATTTACAAATACGGCACGCGGCACGCGGTTTCATTATACAATATTATTTTCAGGCAAATTGAAATCGAGTGACTGGAGGTTGTCGTTAGACTCATTAGGATTGTCAATAATGGTCAGTTGGGAATATAATAAGGTATCTAACTACCTATCTTACTGAAAAAGTTGCATTGTTTTCGATTTTTACGGTTCCGTACCTCAAAATGAAAAATGTCTGTCTGTCCGTCTGTCACAGCCCATTTTCTCCAAAATTACTGGACCAATTAGGTTGAAATTTGGTACACATATGTAAATTCGTGACCCGAAGACGGACATCTTATGTAAACAAATGAATTTGAAACATGGAGGCCAGTTTTGGGGGGTAAATGAGAATATTAAAAAATAATGTTTTTTAAACTATATCGTGTTACATATATCAAATAAAAGAGCTTATTTTGAAAATCACAAATATTTATTTTGTAAATTATAAATAAATAGTTTAGAAGTTATTTAAGAAAATAGCCAAAAACTTACCATTCCCCCTTTATCTCCGAAACTACTGGGTTTAAAATTTTGAAAAAAATATACAAAATAGTTTTTTACCTATATAGATGACAGGAAAACCTATTAGAAATATGCAGTCAAGCGTGAGTCGGACTAATTACTTAGTTTTTGATCCGACTCCTACGGGTTTTTTAAAGGCAATTCACTCGCGTTTTACATATAAAAAATAAATTGTTAAAAATTGGGTAATGTACGGAACCCTTGGAACGCGAGTCCGACTCGCACTTGGCCGGTTTTTTATTTTATTTTCGCAAATATGTACCTAATTTGAGGTTGATATTGGTATCCATTGTAAGTAACAAAATCTAGAGCCATGTATAAACCGGCGTCAGGAAAGTCAAAATAGCTTCTTATCTATAATTTATTTTTCAAAAGACACACGCACAAGAGAATGATTTTTAAGATAGAGATAGACAGACACAGAGTCACACAGATGAAGTAGTCTTATTGTGGTAAACAGTGATTTTATTGTGTAAAAATATGAATCCTGTCTAATAGTCGACATCAGGGAAGCGCAGGTCGCAGTCGGAGAGGTTCTCGCGCATCCACTGCTGTGCTTGCTCCGTCATCTCTTCGTCGAAGTGCTCTCGCCAGCCCCCCGATTTACCTGAAACATTAATCTTAGTGTGTGGCCTCCTCATCTTAGCGTGATTAAAAACATAATAAATTTGCAATTATTTGTTGCTTTCCATGCCCGCCAATAACCATTAATTAACATTGGTTAAATAATCGGTCGGTACTCGGTTGGCATTGGCCAATGCTTAATGAATGACCGAAGACCATTCATTACCTTTTCCATTCTGGACGTCCTAGGTAACACTAAAGGGTCAATTTTTGAAGAGGGTGTTTTTACGACATTTGTATGGCAATTTTTTATTTTTGAAAAATCTGATTTATAATCATCGTTTTAGAAAGGGCTCTTAACAACAAAAAATATATTTATAAGACCCTGACGACATTTGTATGGCACCTTCTCGACATCTGTATGACACTGTGTCGACATTTGTATGCCACAATCGACATTTTTACGGTCAAAATAGCCGTATAAATGTCGCCATACAAATGTCGCGACATGTCGCCAATAATATTTTTTGCCGATATTTCCTACACAATACAACCGATTCACTTATTTATTTTACTATATATTTTAACACTATATTTGCAACTATTATTATAAAATAAACATTTTTATTTCAACTATGTACCAACGTATTAAGCGTCCATACAAATGTCATTGTAGTCGTACCAAAATATATCGAAAGAGATTCTTACCTGTTTTTAAATAAATTAAACTGTTTCCGCGTCTACATTCGATGTCAATCGATGCCCAACTAACCGCACTATTGCGTCGTAAATTTAATCTAACCGTTATTCAATAGACAAAGAAGATTATAGGGGGTATATTTATGTCATAACAAAACGGGTGCCGCGCGGGACAGCGATAAAAAGGCTTCCCTTGTTTTATTAAATAACGCATTAATTTATCAATATGATTAAATCAATCCTCTAGAAAATGCTCTTTATAAAAATACAAAGTTGTTTATAATACGTTGCCTACATCCAAAGATATGATTTTTTTTTATTGCGCTATGCCGCCACTGGGACACGCGAAAAACGGCAAATTTCGCCGTTTTTGGAACTTCAAATGCGATTTTGTCAGAAACAAATAATATTTTAGGTACAGTTGTGCATGCTTTTTAAAGCTTATAATACATTGAATGAAAATATATACAGACCCAGTCTTTTAGTCTTCTGGACTTCGAGTTTTAGCCGTGGGACAGCCAAAAATGCCTATTTGAAAATTGACCCTAAAGAGATGTACTGAATGCAAAAAGTCCTTAGCAAACTCGGCGCCACCCATTAGACGGAAACGGCTTTGGAAGCATGGCGGTCTTTGGTGTCGGAAGCCAAGACTTGAAGCAAAGGTATATTATATATGTAGGTATAGATAAAAACGTGTAGTTTGGTAGAAATTTCTTTTACTAGTTTTTTGATGTCTGACGACCAAGGACCGAAAGTTTCAATCGCCACAAGTGCCACAAATTCATAATTAGTTTTCAAAAAATGCATATTTGCGACACTTGGCAATTTGGGCGTCGTCTGCTGCCGTCCGCAGTGAAGCTAAGTAAAAGTGTGTAAAAATATTAGGGACGGTACCTTTCCGTATGAAGCTCTCAGCGTCAGGGTCACCAACTCTTCCAGTCAGCCACGTCTGATTCACGGACTCGTTCTTACGGAAGTTGTCTATATTCAAATGTTCGCAAAGCTTCACTACTTGTTCATCCGTTACTTCTTTACCGAGAAATGTTGCCATGCGTTTAACACATGAGGGCAAATCCTGCAAGGAAATATTGAAGTTTAAAGTGACAAGGAAGCTACAAAAGTTTTGAACGTGACGTCAATCGTGCGCGGCGCGGCGCGTGCATCTTGCACGAAGATTGATAGCCTGTAGTCGCGCGTGCCGCGTGCCTCTTGACGTCAAAAGGTTAAAAAAATTACGGTCAAAGGGTTAAAAAATTAATTATAGCAGCGCCCACTAGTGAGGTAAAATCTTACTTTATTACCTAAATTCGAGCTATTTTAAACTACCTACGTTGACGAATGCAACTGCATTTGAGAAAGACATTTAAGTTGTCATGCTAACGCACGATTCGGCGCGGCAATGTCGTTATAAAGACGGCCAATACCACCAACACCGAAAATCGTTATCTGCCTCTCTATCGCCCATATATATCAAGCGATAGAGAGGCAGGCCCTGTAGACAACATGCCAAATTGCCAATCGATAACGCTCCGTAGGCAACGAAACGCAACTGCCACTGTCACACTAATATGGAAGAGTGATAGAGAGACACAAAGCGATTCGATGGCGAAGCGCAAGCGATCGTTACCTTGGCTAGGCCGCCAGATTACAATATTCGACTTTTCGATGTTGGCGGTAGGGCCTCAGCACCCTCAGTAATATACCTTAATGCTGGCAGCTACATTATTCTGTAATCAAGGACATTTTGATAATACCATTTCTCGAACAATGCCAGCAGCAACCAGGCGCTGTAATGCTGTCGTAATTGGAATTTCACTTTCAAGTGTATTAAATCTAAAATGTACCTTTGATAATTCCTCATAAAAGATGAAGAGCATATTTGGATGGTGACGTAATGCCCATGCTTCCTTTAAATGGGCGAAGAACGGAGTATACAGGACTGAAAATAAAATTGTGTGGTTTTAGGAAACCACGATGCAAGCGAAACTTTTTTTCGGATTGTAGCCATTTAACTAAAAATTTACGAAAAATTGTTCGATTTGGGGTATGAAAGTGTAGCCATGGTATTTACCTTTTTAACTTCGAGAATATCTAAACCTCCCGGCAAATTTTAAGCCTCCAGGTGTTAAAACACCATATTGGGAGGCTAATTTCCCTATTTGAATCATTCTCGTGTTTAATGCTTGCTCCATTTTTATTCGCGGTTACTTGAGCGTTTCTTTTATTTTTTGGCATTTTTATATATTGTGACCTGTTTTGCCACTTTTGTGTTATTTCTAGTCAGGATCGCGAGCCCTTTTCATCCTTATAGGAGAAAAACGTGTCCTAAAATTTCCATAAATTTTTCAAACTTTCCTTTTTGTTACTGCCATACAAAGTATATGGAGAAATGGTAACACAATAGAAAAAAACTGTGGGACATTTTTTTATCCCATTAGGATCGAAAGAGCTGGTGATTCTGAGTAGAAATAACACAAAAGTGGCATAAAGGGTCACAATATATAAAAACCGGCCAAGTGCGAGTTGGACTCGCGTTCCAAGGGTTCCGTACATTAAGTCCGACTCACGCTTGACTGCACATTTCTTATAGGTTTTCCTGTCATCTATAGGTAAAGAACTATTTTGTGTATTTATTTCAAAATTTTAGACCCAGTAGTTTCGGAGATAAAGTGGGGGGAATGGTAATTTTTTGGCTATTTTCTTAAATCACTTCTAATCTATGTATTCTATCTATATAAAAAATACATATTTGAAATTCTCAAAATGAGCTCTTTATCTCTCATAACACGATATATTTTGAAAAACTATATTTTTTAACTTTCTCATTTACCCCCCAAAAGTGGCCCCCATGTTTAAAATTCATTTGTTTAAGTTACATGTCCATCTTTGGGTCACTAATTTACTTACCTGTACCAAATTTCAACTTAATTGGTCCAGTAGTTTCCGAGAAAATAGGCTGTGACAGACGGACAGACGGACAGACGGACAGACAGACGCACGAGTGATCCTGTAAGGGTTCCGTTTTTTCCTTTTGAGGTACGGAACCCTAAAAATTGCAAAAAATAAAATAAACGCAGACTTACACTTTAAAATAAATAGAGAAAAAATAAGCTTATAATTATATCTGCCCTAGTAGCACGGTCGCATTTTTATCATTTGTCACCATGCCTGTCACGTTCTAACAAGTATGTAAGTGCGAAAGTGATGGACATAGTGATAGTCGATAAAAATGGAACCATGCTGAGCCCGCTGTTTACGACATTTACTTTTGTCTGACAGTAAACTACAGGTGCTTAGGTAACAACATTATCAATGTTACTTATAATATGCGAGTCAATGGTTAAAGAAACCGGTATACGTAAGCTCTCCGATTACGCATAGGTTGTTATGGATCTCAAGGTCATGTTATATTGGGGTTTTGGAGATGTGTAGACATCTATAATTCTAGATCATAGCGTGTAGACGCTTGCTAGTTTCGAGTAGCCAACCGCTGGGAATAGGACGGCATCGTGTCGACCGTGATGTTCGAAAACAAAAAGTCGTATCAGTCGTATGTGACTGTAAACTTTCTATTATGATATGACTATTTGCCATTCACCGTAGAATTTGAGTACCTAGCGAATGTTCTTTAACATTGAGAATATCGAATATTCTAGATAAAGAATTTCGAGTTTGAAAAATAAAACGGTTTCCGAGCCCTGCTACTTACTACTTACACTTACTTAGTTATCAAAGTTTAGTGCAATCAGAGTGCAATAAGACCGAGGTGAGTTGTGACAGAGGAGAGTTGTGACATCGTCGATTTTTTGGAATCTATTAACTAGAAACTAGGTCGCAATAGCGCGCGTTTGTTAGTTCAAGTTACGAGCTAACAAACATCTGTTGCGAGCTCGCTAACAGTTAAATTAGATTCCAAAAAATCGACAATGTCACAACTCTCATCTGTCACAACTCACCTCGGTCTCCCCTACAACACTTACGTAAATCTTGAATGAAAAGATTCCAAAACAATTTAAAGTTTCCTATATCATTTTTCATCAATTTCATGAAATGATAACTAGAGACTGCCACGTCCCTAGGATCACGGGCCACGTACACGACCTTAGCAATGTCCACGAGATTCTCAGGCATCAGAGACAAGGGAAAGTGGCTCTTAATAAACCGAGGAGAAGGCGCATTTTCGAATGCCTCCATGACACTGGGCCTCCTTTCAGTGAGTATTGCTCGCAATTCTGTATTCGTCAATTGTCTGAGTCTGTAACAAGGTGGTAATATATTTAGATAACATTCCTTAAGAGGCTTTCCTTCTCCATACAAAAGTAAGTCATCACTTTCCTCTCTGGATATTAATATTATAGAAAGTATATGTGACGTATTCTCATATTCTGCTCTTGTAAAAAGGTTTACTAATGTTTTATATTTGTATATTATTTATATTTTGTTGAGAACCTTGTCACTGTATTATTGTGTTTATATGTACCTTTATTTATATTCCTCCCAAAGAAAAATTAACTACTTTAATATACTCACCCGATAAAGATATATCTGTCCTCCAGTATGCTTTTCGATGCCTTGTCGTAATCGAGGTCGTTCTTCAGCAGCCAAACCAATTCTTGAGTCCATGTTGAACCTGGTAAACATGACAAATATACTCCAGTTTTTTACCCGACTACGGCAAGCCAAAAGGAGTAGGGTTATGATTTTGGCCGGTATTTGCGGTCGAGGCTGAATGGCCTATTTGCTGAATTTACGAGTATGTTAAAGTTTTGTGGCCTACTCCACATAAGTATCCAAAGTACGTAGATAATAGTTATTTGTTTTACGAGGGGGCAATGTTGTTGTTTAACCGCTCGTGCTAATATTGATACCCGAGCAAGCGAAAGATTCCAAAATTGAACCACGAGCGTAGCGAGTGGTTCGAATAATGGAATCTTGAGCGTTGCGAAGCACGAGGGGAAGCCCGAAGGGTTTCAAAGCACGAGGTAAGTATGTATGTTTATCTGTTCCCTCATAACTTCCGAAGTACTTATTAAAAGAGCCGGGCGTAGCCGCCAGCCGGGGCGCGTTTCAATGTTGGGCACCTTGGGCGCCCCCATACTAAAAGTGTCGGGATAAGCCAGACGTCTGGCGCCCTCATCCTAAAAGAATCGGGTGTAGCCTGACAAACGGGGCGCACTCCAATGCCAAGCGCCTTCGGTGCCCTCATACGAAAAGAGAAGTGTCGGAAGCCTCGGCCAGGACCCGGACCTTTCTAACATCTTCCTTTCGGTGAATATTTTTTTTTGCGATATAATTTCTTACCGGAGCGAGGAACCGCGATAACCCAGACGTCATCAGGCCGAACCTTCATTGTGTTGAACCGGTCGGCGTCATCCTTGTACGTGGTCGGTAGCATGTGACCAGCATCGCCGAAACGGCTACAATCGGGCCAATCTGCAAAAAAGGGATTTCGTCTCCAAGCCAAGTGTCTTCAAACTATTATTATTAAAAAAATATACTTAAAAAATGTGGATGTCCAGTCAGCGTCGTATAGTAGGTAGCATCCAAAGTATTCAAATAGTTCGGTACGCCATACATATTATATATGGTGTCTTATACAAGGAACTCATTAGGATCGCCATCTTAAATATCTCAATTCCGGTCAAGATTTCGATCGGGCAACCGGCAAATTCGGATTCAGCAGGGACAAATTAGGTTAATAAACCCGGTTGCCAAAAAGTAATATGATTTGATTTGCCAGTCGAAATCGATTGTTTCAAAAATAAACATAAACATAATTTAATTAAGAACACGTATTTCATGGTTATAAAATAAAAATCAATGACTTAAAAATAGTGATGGTTTACATGTAAAATAATATAATATAACCAGACTATAAGGTAAATGGGCCGATTTTTATTTTGTTGTCGTTTTTTCATTTTTGTCAGATTTTAATAAAATTTGGTGCACGCGTAGATTTTGTACTGTATTTTTTGGCCCAAATTGGGATTTCGTGTTTATACCGACTGTGGAAGCTCTTCAACCCTACCAATTTTTATTGAAATCTGACAAAAAAACGGCCCATATAAGGTATATCTAAACTAAATTAGTTCGAATAAAATTATTGTTCACGTCTTGTGTTAATAAAGAGACAAGATCAACCAAAATCAATAATTTATAAGTTTTATAATTTAATGATGGAATCTTAATTGCCAAGGTTACAAAACACAAGAGATGAGCAAACTTAAGCTGCCGAAGGGAATAAATAATTAAATACTTGGAAACAGGCCCGATAGCATTTTTACAGTCGGTTCATCCAGCTTTTGAAATTTCACTTTGTCAGCCATTGTTCAATACAATACAGCACTTTCAAATAAATAGGTAATTAGTTTCTTTTTCGCAAAGACGCATATAAATAATGATTTTAAGCTATTATAAACACGTCACTAACTGCGCCCTATATTCCTAAAAGTGAAGAAGGAATATTTCTTAAAAATAATAGTGCCTCTCAAGGTTGAACGCAACCATAACATGAACATAACGGGTGCCTAGCCAAGATGCCAATCGTTTGCGCTACGACAACGGAACGCTATATGATCTGTCTCTCTAACGCACTAATATGTAAGAGTGATAGAGAGACTGAAAGCGTTTCATTATCGTTGCGCACACAATTGGAATCTTGGCTAGGTCACCATATGAATGGTAATTATCGTATTTATTAATTATTACAATTAGAACCATCTGAGTAAATATTGTAGAACAGTTTTAAACGTTGGTAAATTATGTTGCAAGGCCTTTTCAGACACGGAGTCGTATTCTAATTATAAAATTTACCTAATAGATGTACCTACTTACGGAGCCCTTGGAACGCGAGTCCGACTCGCACTTGACCGGTTTTTTGGTAATCATAGTGGTTTATTTAGGTGAAAATTTCGCATTAATTTGCTCTTCAAGATTTGGTGCTTAGTAATTTTTTTTTGGAAATCTCTCATTTCTTTATGTAGGGTATTTTTGGTGGTCATTATATTTGTAGCCTTATTTACCTATACGGCGTTACATATACATACTATACCTATAGTAAAAAGTAACTGTGGACCGACGCCTTAAATTTTTGCGCAAATGCCGACACCGCACAAGAACACAGTGTTGTCACAGACCCTAATTAAGGCCGCGTAATAACTTAATCCCATCAAAAACATACAATACATGCAAATACCTACATGTAAAAAGATGCAAGTCTCGCAACGCAATTCTTCTACTACAAAAAAGTTTTAAGATGTACCTAATTAATATTATCCAACTAGGTTTCACATTAGGTACATCTCAAAACTTTTTTGTAGTAGACGAATTGTGTTGCGAGACTTGCATCTTTTTTACGCCACTTGCTAACCTATGACCAAGTTTATTTCACGCATTACAGTTAAAAAGTTTAATCAAGTGACACCTTATACGAAATATTTATATAATTTATTATGCATACTTATGCAGCTTTTTTTTGCACGGAAGAAGGACTTTAGTATAGTTTTTTTTATTATAACATGAGTCATCCTTTACCCACATTGACCTTATACCTACAATACGTTTAAAGATCGATATCAGGGAAGGCTCTCGCGTATCCACTGCTGCGCTTGCGATCATCTTGTCGTGCGAGTGAAGACACTAAGAAGAGAAAGATTTTGAAAGAGAGAGAGACAACACAGGTGAAGAAGTTTTATAGCTATAATGAGTGATTTATTAACAAGAAGTTTATTATCATTCAAAATATAAAAAAATATTACATAAACACGCAAGTAAATTAAAGTTATGCTAACACAAAACACAACTTAAAACTAAATACTAAATATAAAATACTTCCCCTAAATCACTCCCTTCCCGCATGGTCGCAAAAACGCTAGCGGCGTTGCCCCTCTGCACCGCTAGGCTTAGCCTCTGGGTAAAGAAAGCGTGATTTATTTGTATAATAGTGTATGTCTAAAGATCGGCATCAGGGAAGCGCAGGTCGCAGTCGGAGAGGTTCTCGCGCATCCACTGCTGCGCTTGCTCCGTCATCTCTTCGTCGAAGTGCTCTCGCCAGCCCCCCGATTTGCCTGAAACATAAATCTTAGTGTGTGAACCAATACGTGTGGAGACAAGTTTGCTGCGGGAATCTCGCCTTTCCTGTGGCCCAGGGCTGATTTAGACGATGCGAGAACTCGCATGCGAATTTCATACCATTGCGGGTTTTGATAGGTCGGTTGAATTGGACGTAACCGACAGTCCGCAATGTAACTAAAATCGCATGCGAGTTCACGCGCCGTCTAAATTAGCCCTAAGACAGTGAAGCCGAGAAGGTAATGTAGGTGCTGGGCATCCCAGCGTTTCCTTAATTCCGTCCCAGGCGGTGTAATGTATGTTACACCATAAATCGTCTGCAATAGACGCAAAGGCCAATATGAGTGTGTGAACCTCCTCGTCTTAGTGTGAGTAAGTATATATGTACATATATAGTTAATAAGAAATTTGCAATTATTTAAGTAAGACCCACTAACCAATGCCTAACAATATTTAACCAATGTCAATGCTTAATGCATGGCCGAAACATGATGGCATACCTTCTGGACGTCCTAGGTACCGCTGGAAAGATACTTACTGACTTACTGCTGTGGCGCAGCGACTCGAAGTGGATCTTGGCCTCCAACTCTAAAGACCGCCATTCTTCTCTGTCCAAAGCCGTTTCTATCCAGTCGACGGCGCCGAGTTCGCTAAGGTCTTTTTGCACTTCGTCTCCTCTATCTAGGGCGTCCAGACGGTCTTCAGTCATTTGTTATTACGCCCTCCAGACTGCATGATCTTAACCTATTCGGACTACGTGCCCGAGCCATTGGAGTCTGACATCGGAGCTGGAGAGATGAAGTGCAAAAAGACCTTAGCGAACGCGGCGCCGTCGACTGGACAGAAACGGCTTTGGACAGAGAAGAATGGCGGTCTTTGGCGTTGGAGGCCAAGATTTAAAACATACCTATAGAGGCTATAGTATACGAGTATACATATAAAAAATGCTCAGAAGATTACAATACAATTTTTTTAGGGATAGTACCTTTCCGTATGAAGCTCTCGGCGTTAGGGTTGCCAATGCGGTTAGTCAGCCATGTCAGATTAACAGACTCATTCTTTCTGAAGTTGTCTATGTGCAAATGGACGCAAAGTTTCGCGATTTGCTCATTCGTCACTTCTTTATCGAGAAATGTAGCTATGCGTTTAATAGCTGAGGGCAAATCCTGCAATGCAATGAGAAAGAAATTATTGAGAGAATGGGCTGCGAACCTCGCTCTGGTATTTTCCTGGTCGTCAAATATCGAGGAAATGCCGCCAGTACCTACTTGGAACTTTTGTTCCGTATCGAAGTGGAACAAATTTGTATTTGCCATTAAATTATATAGGTAGGCAGTTGACGAAGCCCATCATGCATTATTATATTTATCTTTATCTAAATTAAATTAGGTAGGTCCGTTGAAGTTAAATCATAAAACATATTATGGGACCCGAAGATTCCAACGACGTTGCCGCGATGGAATGCTGCCCTCTGCTGCGGAAAATCTGCGATTTCCTGACCATTGCCGTCATGGTCGAAGATCACGATTTATTTTTCCTCAATTTATCAAGTACAAAAATGAAATCAAGTTTATTTATCAGCAATTGACCAAAATACCTTTAATAAGTCCTCATAAAAGATGAAGAGCATGTGTGGGTGGTGACGGAGTGCCCATGCTTCTTTTAAATGCGCGAAGAACGGAGTATACGCAACTGCAATAAAAATAGTTTTTTATTACAGCGGCCATACTGGCCATGGCACGCATCGGTCGCGTCAATGATCAGAGCGCTCATACCACCCCTCATCTCCGCCTCAGTGGAAAGGCAGTCTGTGGGCTTTAGAGGAATACTACAAGCCGTACTTACTCAAATCATTAATGAAAAGATTCCAAAACAATTTAAAGCCTCCAACATCACGGTTCATCAATTTGAAAAAATGATAAAAAGAAACTGCTACGTCCCTAGGATCACGAGCCACGTACACAACCCTAGCAGTATTCAGGAGATTCCCAGGTAACAGGGACAACGGAAAATGATTTTTAATGAACCGGGGAGAAGGCGCATTTTCCAGTGTTTTTATGACACTGGGCCGGCTTCCGAATGTTTTTAGCAATTCTGGAAACGCCAGTTGTCTAATTCTGTAACAAGGAGGTAAAATTAAATAAATTAGGAGCGTCAATTTTAATAACCTATTGATTTTTATTAATTATATACCTAAATACGAGCGAGTCGAGCACCCAACGAGCTAACAGAATGCCAGGTGCATACATCCGCGTCCACCGTTCCGTTTTCATTTTGGTCCACCTGCGATCACTCTGCCTGGCAACATGTCCTGCCTAACTCCACTTTATTTGGTAATTAAGTAATTACATATCACTTGCACCTTGGTGCGGCATCAGGTCTCGCCATTTCTCACCTAGACTTAAAACTAACAACTTCGTAAAATAAAACGCACTGCAAACTTACCCAGTGGAAATATATCTCTGTTGCAAGTCGGATTTCGATGCCTTATCGTAATCAAGGTCGTTCTTCAGCAGCCAAACCAATTCCTGTGTCCACGTTGTACCTATACTCGTATAATAGAAAGACAATAAAATTGCAATAAGGGTGTCGTCGAGACCGAGACACTAGATCCATGAGGTAGGGGGGCTCGGGGGCTCCACAAGGCGCTCAGCAAACGCCTAAGGGAGGCCACAGGTGACCCCCGCGCAGGCAGCTTTCTCGCGCAAAGATTGGCCATAGCAATTAAGCGCGGGAACGCTGCCTGCGTGATGGGCACCCTACCAAGGGCGCAAAATTTGGATAGGTATTTTTTATTTTTTAGCTTTACTTATCTTAATTGTAGTTAATTTTATTTTTATATTCATTTTATAATTAGAACACTTAAAAACTTATTATATAATAAATGAGTTTCGATTCCATAAAATTGCAATTGTCATAAGCGCTATAGTCCGACAAGAAATTGTAGAAAATTACCGGAACGAGGAAAAGTGATAATCCAGACGTCGTCAGGCCGAACCGTCAAAGTCTTGAACTTTTCGGCATCATCCTTGTAATTGGTGGATATTAGACAACCTCCGTCTCCAAAACGGCCGAACTTGGGAATATCTGCAAACAAATATAAAACTAACCGAAAAGCAAAATAAAACAATAGCGGTCAATTGATACCTACCTCCAAACCACTAATGATCAGCTTGGTCCCATAGTAAAAGTTGCTCAGTATGACTCTATATATTCACCCCGTAAATTATTGCAGGTAACTAAATAAACAGTCTGTATTTAAAGTCTGAATCTTACGGAATTTTTGTTATTAAAATTGACAAATTAGTTGAAACTTTTGCTTATACTATGAATGATATTATATTTGTAAATACCTGGACATAGACCCGATAACAATTTTGCTGAATGTGGATCCAGTTCTTGAAATTTCACTTTTTCAGCCATTTTTCAATACCTACTAAATAAAACAGTAGTTTTAAAATTTAGTTTTTTCGCAATGAGATAATTTAAAAAAATGTCCGATTCGTACTTGGCCGCTATTTTCTTACACTGTAGAGATGTAAAATAATTGATGCAATCATATTGTCAAGTTCAAAATACATTTCGTAATTAATACTCGTAATGTACCAAGTTTAAAATAAACAAAGTTGTTTCATTTCTCAAACGTTCTTCAAAATGAAATGATTCTACGAAGATATTGCTTCAACTCATGCTGTAGGTAGGATCTTTATTAAGTTGCTCATTCCGTGGAAAAGGCATAAGTATACAGGGTGAGCGACCCTAATGCAAAAGTGTTTTAAGGTAAGTTATATCTAAGAAGCAATAAAAACTTGACTAAAACCTACTTATCATAGAGAAACATAAGTGTAGTTTTTATATTGAATTTTCACTCATTTTAGTTAAGGGCAAGTGCCTGAAAAAATCACACGGAAACTAGGCTATATTTGTGAGGGCAGACTCTAAGCATAACATTAAAAATTTAAAGTTCGCTCGATAGAAAAAATCACGAAAACCTTTTCATTTATTTTCAATTTTATATCGTTACCCTGCATAATATACATACATATAAACGTCAAAATTAACCCACGCGATCGCAAAATCTTACGCCGCCATTTATTTTTATTTATAATCAATAACATAATAAAAAGGCAAAAGTTCGAAAAAGAACACATTGAGGTCTATTTTCATTAAATAATTTACCGATTGCGATTGTTAGTTGGGTATATGAAATAAGTAGCTTCTGCCCGCAACTTTGTCTGCGTGGACCGATGATGATGATTGATAAAAAGTCCATTCCCGGGCCTCGAACTATTTCTATACCAAATTTCATGTAAATCAGTTCAGCGTTTTAAGTGTGAAGAGGTAACAGAAAGAGAAACATATAGTTACCTCTACATTCACATTTATATTATTTGTAGGGATTGTTGAATGCAGTTTTTAACTCTTAAATTCAGCTACAACATTGCGTCTATTTCAATTCTGACCAGTATGGTATATCAACCTGTACAATGCATTATGGAAGTAATCTTAGAACGTACGCGACGCGTACTATCAATATTGGAATATGAAGATTCGAGAATATTCTGCATTAGTGCTCGCATCCGCTTCCTGTTCCGTGAGATGGTTTGGTTGGTTTTAAAATTTATATTTTTATTTTTGTTTACCTATTGAGAAACAAACAGTCTTATAAATTAAACATGTCGGTAAGTAAATAGGCATTCTCGTGATATACCTAGACTATCTATTCAGTATCTGTTAGTGTTGTTGCCCTAGTTACATTACCTATGAATGAGTCAAAGTTTTTAGAAGAAGAAGAAAGGATTTATTAGTACAATAACATAACCTTAAAGCTAACTAAGAATAATTACACAAAATGAAAAGTTGCGCTAAATGGTCCTCAATCACTGAGCTAGGTGTCACGGTATGAGCCACATGTTTCAGTAAGGCCCAGTGCATGGACTAGGTGGCACTCAGTAAAGGACACAATGTACAATAATAAAGGAAAGCTTGAATAAAATTAACATTCAAAACATTTAAACAAAATTAGCCTATAAGTCTTCTGGATGTTTGTGTGTATGTATGTAAATGTCTATGTGATTGGTGGTGTGAGTGTGCAGGGCTGCCTAAGTGTTGCATCTTTGCTTAGCCAGTATACAGGCTGATCAATCCAAATGGGTCAGTATGGAGAAGTCAGAAACTATGAGAGATCCATCCATCCAATTATAAATTTGAAAATGGAACACTTAATAACTTTCAACAATAACAACGAAAAAACTAACAGAATTTATACCTAACATTGTTTACAGAAACTTCGACCAGGTTTGATTCCCGGTTATGTATGAGAGTTAATAAAAAAGTTTGAATGCCATTATTATTAAATCTAAAATCGACGCCATGGTTCCTAAGAACAGATTTCGCTATCTCTCATAGTTTCTGACTTCTCCATACTGACCCATTTGGATTGATCACCCTGTATAGGTGAATGTATGTGAAGGTACCTATGAATTTACGGAGGTGAATTTTAAAGGTGGACACGGTTTTAAAATTACATATTACTGGTGGTATATATATACTACTTTAAACGCAAAGTGCATGCAAATTGCAGGCAGAATCGGACTTTTTACTGCGTTTTTGGTAGGTAGGTAGTGCTTGTTAGAATCAGACCAAGGCAAGCTAAGTCGAGTTTGCTAGCACAGACTATGCAAGTGTTATTTTGAACGTCATAATTTCATAGAAGTTTGGCGTTTAATATTACATTTGTCAGTCTATGCTATCAAAATCGGCAGTATGTATGTCTGGGAACGTAGTCCAAACTCAAAATTTAAAAAATCCCTAACATTTTATTTCGGATAACCCCGGAGTATTATATTCGTTGTTCTGTAAAAAATTAAAATAAAAAAAAACTAAATGATTATTACATCGACGTAAATTACTTAATTAATTTTTACTAGGGGGCTGTCCATAAATTACGTCATCGATTTTTGACGATTTTTGACCCCCCCCCCCCCCTAAAATCATCCAAAAATCATGCTTCGAATGACCCCGTTTCCTCCTACGTCATGCTACCATCATCCGATGTCCAGACCCCCCCCCCCCCCCCCTAATTTGAAATGACGTAATTTATGAATAGCCCCTAGGTATTTTTTGCGTTTATTTCAAAACCGACTTTTTATATTTAATATGAATGAATGTCGTGTACTCACAGTATCACAATAATAACAAAGTATAGATGTTCCCCGTCAAAGTATTGTACCCCGTATTGAAATGATAAAAAAATGCAGTCATTTTTATAGTACCTACTTACCTACTAGCTTTTGCCCGCGATTTCGTCTGCGTAGAATTAGTCATTTGGATAGCTTATGTTTTATCTAATCTGCTTGTTGTTTCAATAATAAAAATAAAGATTAGTGGTTTTGAAGGAATATTACGCGAAACTCTGCATGGGGGCGCCATTACCACGATCTATCACAATCTGGGGGTCTACCGCGGGACAAGAAACTCGAAATTTCGTTATCTAACCTGTCTATCACTCTTGCGTATTCGGGCGATAAAGAGGCAGATTACTAAATTTCCATTTTCGCTTTTTCCAGTAGGCTCTTGTTAACAAACCGCCTTGATGCATCAATGTCATATTTTATTATCTGTGATAATTTGTCAAAAAACAGTTTAAAGGCACAGTATCATCTCCATGTTTAACCTAAGAACCCCTAATTTTATTGAGATGAAATATGTCACCGTACCCATCGTGTTTGAAAAAATACTATAGCACGTTATTATTTCGGGTTAATAAATTAATATAACTGTTTTAATAGATAATAACGAATCTGTTTACAATATTAATAATACTGTTTTAATTGTGATGGGCATTTTTAACCGCTTTATCATCGCCGAAATAGCTCAGTTGGGAGAGCGTTAGACTGAAGATCTAAAGGTCCCCGGTTCAATCCCGGGTTTCGGCAATCGCTCTTTTTGTTAAAAAAAACTTAATGGAATACAATTAATTTACAGATGTAGTCCACAATTATTTTCCATCATATTATCACGGAAACTTACCAACGTGTTTTGCTATTTCAGAGAAAAAAACTATTTACAAATAAGATAAGTGTAGACAGTGTAGTAGATATATTTTTATACTTATCAGATTAAATTAACTTCTAGCCGCCCCGACATTAAAAAACCGGCCAAGTGCGAGTCGGACTCGCGTTCCAAGAGTTCCATACATTACCCAATTTTAAGAATGTATTTTTTATATGTGAAACGCGAGTGAATTGCCTTTAAAAAACCCGTAGGGGTCAAATCAAAAACGAAGTAATTAGTCCGACTCACGCTTGATTGCATATTTCTAATAGGTTTTCCTGTCATCTATAGGTAAAGAAATTTAGTATATTTTTTTCAAAATTTTAGGCCCAGTAGTTTCGGAGATAAAGGGGGGGGGGGAACGGTCATTTTTGGCTATTTTCTTAAATAACTTGTAAACTATTTATTTTAAAATTAAAAAATATATAATTTGAAATTCTCAAAATGAGCTCTTTCCTTTGATATGTAACACGATATAGTTTAAAAACATATTTTTTTATATTTCTCATTTACCCCCCAAAAGTCACCTCCATGTTTAAAATTAATTTGTTTACGTAAAATGTCCGTCTTTGGGTCATGAATTTACATCTGTGTACCAAATTTCAACTTAATTGGTCCACTACTTTTGAAGAAAATGGGCTGTGACAGACGGACAGACAGACAGACAGACGCACGAGTGATCCTATAAGGGTTCCGTTTTTTTTCCTTTTGAGCTACGGAACCCTAATAGCTAAGGTAAACAGGATAATTGTTGCGTACACTGATATCTGAATGACATCTAACTAAAGTCATGTGACTCATTTGTTATTCTTATCTTGCATAACTTAATAACATCATTCAGTTATCATTCTGTTTATTTCTGATTTCAGTGTACAGTTAGCATAAAAAGTAACGGATCAAACTCTGCGTCAATAGTATCTATCATTCGAAATAAGATTCGAAATATGTAGAGTGATAATTTCTGTTGCGAAATTGCTTGGAGAAATTATGAATGAATTCATTGATAAAGTCGCCATGCACTTTTGCGGCTGATGGTACCGTCACGCTCTGTGATTGTTATGCCATTTACGGTTCTAGCTAAATTGGACATTCCATAGCGTAAGTTTAGCTAGGACCCTATAAATGGCTCAACAATCGCGGAGCATGCAATTCCGATTTATTAAAAGAAATTGACTAAATATATTCTCATATTTTAAGACAGTAGGTCAATACAAAAACACTTGTCTTTATGTATTGTATTGTATAATTTTCTTAACACCTATATACATAAACTTAACTTAATAAATTATCAAAATATTACCTAGTTCCTACTTAAATTAGCATACCTCAAGCGATTAGTCCCCGCGAAGGCCAAAATAAATAATCGTTTATATTGTTTATTGCTTAAAATACTGAATACATATACTACACTTACACTTCATACACTAATTATTACAATTTTATTGAGTTTTTCGGCCAGATAATATACATACGTAATGGGTGGTTCAAAAAACATTTTTTTTATTTTCCTACGGGGCACCCCCTTATTTTGTTACACTTATTATGCTGATAAAATACACCAAGTTTCGTACTTTTATCTCAACTACAAGGGGGTGCTCAACCACTTTGAAAATTTTCAAAGTTGTATGAATAGGTACCAAAAAAAAAGTATTTATTATTCAGAATTTTATTTAAGTATCTGGTTTCACACTATTTGCACATGTATATTTCATTTAACAATTAACATAAAACATTTTAATTTCTGTTTTATAATTTTTCAAAAGTAAGATTTTTTGAATTTCACCTAAAAAAATCACAAAAACTAGAAATAATAATATTTTTTTACTTAATAACTTTTAAATCACACTTTCAAATAATGTGAAAACCACTACTTACATAAAAATCTAAAAAAAAAAAAAAACTTACTTTTGAAAAATTATAAAATATAGAAATAAAAATGTTTTTCTACTTAAAAACTTATAAATCACATGTGCAAATAGTGTGAAACCAGATACTTAAATAAAATTCTGAATAATAAATACGTTTTTTTTTTGGATTTCATACAACTTTGAAAAATTTCAAAGTGTTGTAGCACCCCCTTGTAGTTGAGATAAGATTACAAAACTTGGCGTATTTTGTCAACATAACAAGTGTAACAAAATGAGGGGGTGCCGCTTCTTCTAACTAGAGTTTGAATTTTTCCCATACAAACGTGAACCACCCTAATACGTAAGTCTGAGATCACTACCAATTATCGAAATATAAATTATTTACATTTATTTTATTTATATCATTACAAATAAATTTTATTAAAATATACCTAGTACATGTAATATAAACAATTTTTTTTTATTTATTTAATTATTTACATTATTTTTATACATAATTTATTACATTAATACATATTTTATTACATTATTCTATTTTACTCTAGTCTTAAAATACTTACAATACATATTTTTAAATTATCGACTAGAGACCTATTGGAAATAAATATATTGGCTGGTCATATTAATAGTATGTAGTTAGATTATAAAAATTATTTATTTATTTATTTCAACTTTATTGCACATACAAAAAGTACAACAGGCGGACTTAATGCCGTTATAGGCATTCACTACCAGTCAACCATAGGGCGAAACAGAAAAGAGTCCATGTGGGTGCAGTGAGAAATAAACAGAAAAAAACGTAACTTTTGAGCGAAGTAAAATATCAACAAAAAAAAGATAGATTATAAAAATTATCACTATTAAACTAAAATATCATATTAAATAAATAAGTTTAGTATTTTTATCTTAGGTTTAGGGCTCACCTTAAACTGAATGTAAAACTATATTCACTAAGAAAATCTTGTAAAATAACAGTGCGATGTAGGATTCTGCCTACACGTTACATCGACATCTATCATGTAATTTAGTAACTAAAAAAATAACAAAAATATACAGGATGATTCATGAATCATGATACATAAGCAGGCCAAACCACCACATCCTATACAATGATAATGGATCGTTCGCTATTGTACAACTCCAAATGAATAGAGGTATAACTTCTCTAACCGTTATGACAGCACTTTAAGCAAGAAAATAAATTGACACATTTGAGCGAGATAATATTTTTTATCATATCATTCGGTAACCATACTCTGATGAAGTGATGACATATTTGACACTTGTTATGGTATTTGCTAGAAGTGTTGTTATTGTAGGGTGACAATTCAATGCGGTAATATTTTTTAACACAAAAATAACGTTAATAATAGTGGTACAAAAAAGTATGATTTATTTATGCCAAAGATACATTTATTGCGTAAAATCGATGACAATTTCGTGCTTCAAATTTGACAGGTAAAGAGATGGCGTTGTAGAGCTCCATATATTTTGTGGTAACTCTGATTGTCAAAAGTGTACGTTTGACAGTTCAGTGACCGCAAAACACAATAGCGAAGTACAGCGCCATCTGTTTTGTATGGCAAACTAAGACTTTACCACTCTATTACAGTCAATTCTCTTTGTTTATGCGTAGAGTTGATCCTGACCACGTCTCCTAAATTACTCTGGATATACAGTACGAATAAAATCGTTGGACACTAATGGTCTAGCAAGTCCTCAGTCTGCTTAACCTCTAGATACATGGCGTCGCTGTTGCTCCTCTTATCTCTTATCTTATCAGGCTGGGATTCTTGGTGTTTGAACTGGTAGTTGCGAGACATGAAGTGGAATATGACGATAGCTACGAACATCAGGCCCGTGTAGAAAAAGAATTGGGTTTCCTGCAAAAAAACCTCGATTGTAAAGCCATGCTAGGTATGAATTTTTATTTATTATAAATGGGCTTACTCATGGCCGCAGACTGAACAGACACCTGTAAAGACAGAATGCCTGTAAAGGTGACATTCGGATATCAACTGCAGCTGCATTGAATTTTCGGCAATTATTTAGAGAACCTGATTGAACGTCAGTTTTATACCGTAATATTTTTGCAGATGATAATCCGGAACCCTTTAGTCCGTTTGCCCGTCTGGATTAGCGAGGTCCTACTGGTATATATAGGTATGTATTATCATATACAGTACCGTTTGGTAATCAGCCAGCAGCCTCGTGACGATGATGATGATGACGTTCCCTACAGCTTCGGTCAGCATCCAAACGGCTGCCATGACTGATTTCATGCTTTCTGGGGACTCTTTGAAGGCGAACTCGTTGCCCGTCACGGCGAACAGGACCTTTAAAAAAAAAGACGATTAATGATTAATTTACCCTAGAATATTAAAAAAAATTATGTTTAATTTGCGGTTTTTTTTAGCGGTAGGTTATTTTTTATGTATAATTAGATTTATCTAAATAGAGCTATCGCAAGACCGAGAGGCATGGCGTGATCTGAAGGCGGAGGCCAGGACTCACTTTGGGTCGTTGCATCACCGGTGTATAATTGTTTTCCTTCGTATTTTCACGGAAACGTACGAACGTGTCTTGCTATTTCACCAGGAGGGTCGTATGCTTGTTTGCCACGGGAGTAATATGAAAAAAAAAAGTTTTAACGAACCTAGCAAATTTAAACGAAATTTTGAAATAGCGTGAAATTTGGCTGTTAATTATCAAATCCCATGTCCGTTTTTAAAATTTATATCTGGGTGGGTTGAGCAATAATTTCAGCACATGTGTGATATTTATAACGATATAGATATAACAAATGGCGGTAAAAAGGTTAACAGGGATTCGACCTTATCTTAATAAGGATAAAAATTCAGGGTCGGACGCGTTAAGCGTCTATTCAGAGGTCCACTTTAGGGTTTAATTTTTAAAATGGTCCTTAATGGTATCGCGTTATAAAGTGTATGGGTACAATACAAAAGGTCTCTTTGACTATTTTATCGTTTCTTTTTTAATTACAGATTGGCCCAAAAATACGGTGACAAAGATTTTTATTGTGGCATATATTGTTAATAATTTTAAGAAAGGTTTGCGTTTTTGAAGATAATACATTAGGTATGTAAGAAAAATTTTCCGAATTTTTTTAACCTTACTTCAGCCATAACTGGTCAGCTTTAGAACTATAGGTACACATAAAGTAAAAATGATCATAATTCGCCTGATGGTAAGCAATTCGCGTCACACATGGACATCTTCAACACCACAGGCTGAAAGTGTGTTGCCACCAATGCCGGTCTTTAAGAGAAAACGCTCTTTTTGGGAGTTTACTAAAAATATTCAAATTACTATCTATTACTAATTTAACTATACTTTTTATGTACTTTAGATACAATAGGCAAGTGATTTTCGCAATACATTTTGAACACCTATAAAAAAATACACAACGGACCTACTGTTAACTATTATTTTTGCTATAATGCTTTCATTAGGCACATTAGGGCTTGAAATGTTCCCGGGCACTTAGCAGAAAGATAAAATCCAGCAAAACCCCGAATTAAATGTGTGCGTTTTAACCAAAACTAATTACTGTTTGTTGTTGAGACAGATTTAAAACTTCAAAATGAGCAAATTAAGACGTTTCGTCTTCGTAAAAACATAAACATAAATAAAGACTGTAAATCTGATATTAATGAAAATGAAAATATTTATTTAAAGTAGTTACGAATTATATGTAGAAGTCTGACTACCCGGCAGTGTTGGCCGAAACGTTAATGCAATTGAACATTCTTGACCCTTAACCAGTACAAATTGAACCTTCAACTGTAACCGTCCGTAACCGTTTACGGTTCAATTTGTACTGGGTAATGGTCAATTGCAATTAACGTTCGGCCAACACTGCTACCCGGCCCATTCGATCGTACACTGACACCAGAATGCTGTCATTTTCTTATCGAGCACCTGAAATAGCAAGACATATTCGTACGTTTCCGTGAAAATACGATGGCAAATAATTATGCAATACATCTGTATACAGGGTAGAACATTTCTAGAGCCTGAACTGAAAGGAAAGTAATCTACAATCGAATTATTATAATCGTAAAGCAGGATTAAAAAGCTGAAACGTCGGAATTTAAGGTAAAAACAATGAAATTATATCGCGGTAGACCCGTTTGTGTAATAAATAAATATGGATTAAAAAAAGTAAAACATGTTGACACATGTCATGTCATTCAGCGGATCTAGGTACACTTTTTAGGGTTGAAACATACAGATTTTTAAAATGACAAAAACGGTTAGAAATATTATTAATCAATGGAAAAATAAAGTACGTAGCCTAAACAATTCCCCGTTTGCATAAAAGTCCCTTATTCAGTTCCACCACTTCCACCCGATATATTCCATCCTAGATTACGCTCCCCTTCGCTCATAAACACAGCAAATCTTTGTCATTTACTTTTCTACTCATTTCGGACAAGTAAAATGTGATTTTCTCGAAACATTTTTACTTCAGTTATATTTTTCTTTTGACAGATGCAATTAAGCTTCTTATTGGAGACAGCTGTGGCATTTGGAAACACATTAATCAGGGGATTTTGAACATCTTTTTACTTTTAGATGACTTCCCTAGACTTCCCTAGAGGACAAAAGGCTTTGCACTCATGGGGCGGAAAAGTGACGTAAAACACGACTCTTCATTTTACTATCTTTAAGAAATTAATAACGTGGAATTTTGAGCATTCGTGCGGTCGTCTCTAAAAAAGTTTTCTATAAAATTTGCCAAAACAAGACACTCTGTAGTCTGTAGGTATTAACTCAAATTTATAGACGAATTTATTTTATTACCTTTATTTATCGACGTTTCGACACAGGCTGCACTGGTGGTCGCGGCTAACTGACATTGTCCCAGCAAACTCTATAGGTCACGGACTAATATACACCTATATAGTCACGGCCTTCATAATGAAAAGTACTTCAATGTACTAATTAATAATTAAAAAGCTTACCTCTGCCACAGCCATGACGAGAAACTGCGGTAACAACCACGCCATGGAGATCGAATTTGGCTCCGTGATCACTATCACACTAGCTTTCTGGAAAATGAAATATCAATATAGTTCGTTTACTAATTTAGAGAACTAAGAATCGTCTGACATTGGATGCCCTATCCAAGTCTGCCTTAGTGAACTGTAACAAAAATCTCGGACAACGCTAGAAGGATGATGATAATGAGAAAACAATAGAAAATAATTTAAATTGTATTTTTTGTTATTTACTCGTAATGCATGTTAATTATAAGATGTAGGTAATGTTTTGTAAAGATGTGTCCCGCCGAGTTTGTTGCTGATCCAATATTGGGATACCCTCTTCCAATCGAGGGGAGATTTAAATCTTCTCGAGGCAGAGGTGTAGAGTCAGAGCCGGTGTAGCTTTATTTAACGTTCATAAGCGCATTGTAATATGCCTACTTGAATAATAAACTATCTTTATCAATTGAACACTTACATATTGATCACCGTCTTCATCAAGAACCACAGTGTACACCCCACCCCCCTTCATCTCAATATGTCTCATCACCGCTTCATCACCCGTCCAAATAGAATATGTTGAAGCGAACACCTCTATTTGAGGTGACACTCCCACACTTATATGTGTTTCTATCTCGTTCCTTCTTTCGTTGTAGAACTTTATGTCGGGTGCGTTAATTCGGTGCGACACTAAAAATCTGGAAACATCGAAATATTATCAATGTGACTTCTACATAATGTCGAATTATGTACCTAAAGTTACATACACTGCTTTATCTACACACATATTAAAAGCCCCCTATGATATGATGTGTTCAGAACCGCATGTTACGACCGCCAATGCGGCATTTGATTACCTACCCTACACAATTAAACTTCATCTCGACTGATACTAGAATGAGGTCGAATCAAATTACCTATTTTATTTTTCAGAGTTGTTCGAAATTTGAATGTCATTAACCGATGTAGACCATATGTCAAGACCGCATCCTTGCATATTTTGGCCACCTCTCACGACGTTCTGCTGATAGCCTAGAAATGACGTCTATGACGGGCAAAGTTGAGGGCCAGAGGACTCGCGGCAGACCACCCGCTAGATGGAGCGCACAAGTTACTACACCGTTGCATCTACATCTGCAGGAAGCCGTACATATGGCGGGTGACAGAAGCCTATGGAAGAGACTGGTCAGCAACATTAGGACATGATGTCACGATCCTCAGCATTGAGGGAACGACTAATGATGATGATGATGAACCGATATCGATGTTATTTTTACGCAGTAATGCGATTTTTACAGAAATAAAATGTATTGTAACAAAACAGTATTTTTACTGGCCGTAATTTCCAGTGTAATTTCCGGTTTTTGAACGCATCATAGAGGGTTTATGATATATGTGAAGATAAAAGTAGTTAGCTTGCAAAATTCGTCTCGTGAGAAAATGACAAAAAAGGCAACAATATAGGGCCAAGGGCTTATCTTTTATTGACCAACAAACAAATGTGTGTTGACAAAATTGGGAAAATAGCATGTGCAACTATGCTAAAACATTCTTAAACTCATCAAAACAAATCTATACATCTATACATGATATATACCCAGCATTCAATAGTATTTTTGACATATAATTGTGACGCAAATTAGATTGGCAAAACAATTGGGCATGAGCAATTAATCAAAAGGAGCAATTGATTGGTTAATAAACATAACACATTTTAGTCAAGTCTAGGCCAATGATATTACGAGTATACTATAACAATAGATAGGTTATACTCATACATAAAAAGTACAAAAAATACTTCCATATTTATTTCTATACCTACGAAGAAATCTGTTATTTTTAATTAATTTTCGCATTCCATTCATCTTTGCCATACTTGTTGTTAAACATGATGAGCCATGTCTCTTTCTCTTGCGGTGAGAGGGAGCTCGTTAGCACGTGCACATTTTTCACTTGCTTAGGTGCGACTAAAGGCAACTTGTACAATTTGTCACAAGGTAAGCGCTTTAATTTTGGAACGCCTATAACATATCTTGAGTTCTAATAAATCATTGGTCTAGACAGATCGTTCTATAGCGACACTTCATTTCCGCATATTTGCGAAAATACAACTCAGCATTGCATCACTCTGGTAAAAATTTAATGCAACATTTTTCACAACTTTACTTTTCTTGATTTATACAGTTCCGATGACTAGAAAGTGCATTTTTCATAATAATTGGAAGCTATGGAAGGGTTGTGTTTTATTGCTCTATCGTTTGTGATTTATTATACTGTCTTTGTGTAAAAGCTTTTTATTGAATTGCTCTGAAACTTTGGCATTTTGTTGCGTTCGATCGTGGAAATGGAAGTGGAATTTAGAGAGGTAAACTCAAGTGGTAAGGCTTAAATATCCCTACTAATATTATAATTGCGATAGTAACTGTGTCTTTCTGTTACGTCTTCACGCTTAAACCGCTGAACCGATATAATATATGTATGTAGATATTTTTTTTATGATATCGTCATCATTCGTTTCAGGCCCGGGGAAGGATATAGGATAGCATCCCATAAAGGAGGATGGGCAGATTTGTATGGACCCTGGCCCATGAACCAATAAGAATAAGTGACATACCATTGGAAAGGTTTTTTTATATACTCAATTTTTTTGTATGACATGTCACTTCACTGTTTAAAAAAAATTTGACACAAAAAAACGTAAGAAAACGAATAAAAAACTAAAATATCGTAACACAAAATCATCGACAATAACAAAACCTTCATGATCTGCGATACAGGAACTTAGTATCGAAAAAAAACTATACCTACAGTCACGTTTCAACTCACACTACTTTCTGCGGCGATAACTTTTTTCACACAAAGATTTGGGACTAGGGAACTAGAATAACCTATCCAGGGGTAAGTATATAGCTTGTCCTTATTGGTCATATAGGTATAGGGTTGCCATAATTAATCGGAACTGATAAGGGACAGTGGTATTCTAGAGCAGGAGTCTTTTTGTTACCTGAGGGCCATATTGCGCCTCAGAAACTTTCGCGTGGGCCACCAAGGGGGAGGGGGGTGTATCTGATTGCTGCTGTTTGGAGCTGGGGTTTGGAGAGCCCTGTTCTAGAGCGCTATTAATAAATAAATAAATATTATAGGCAGGGTCACTATACCCACTAGGCCAGACCGGTCGACAAAAACCCAGTAAAATATGGGACGTGATACTTAAATACGGTGACAGTCCCGTATATACGGGACGTATGGCAACCCTACATATAGGCCAATTTGCCCACCCTCCTTTATGAAAAAATGGTGGAAGTTTTATAACAGTATAGTTTACGATTTCCACACAAATGAAGTCACGGGCTATTGCTATATAATAGACTAGAATTTAAAAAAAACGTAACGCCGTCTTTCTGAAGCCTTGAATAATTGAACTCGAGAGGAATTGAAATCCATAACAGAATAAGACAGAATGTCAGCCGTCAAGTAATTCAGCCATCATAATATTCATAATAAACAGATTATGACAATAATCCTCGAGGAAAGACAATAACCTTTGACCTTGAACACCGCTCGCTGCTCGCTAATCTCGCTATGCTTGTGAACGCATTTTGAGATCAAATATGAAATATTCGTAGGTATTAACATACTGTTAACTTACTCGTATTTTCACAATGTCAATCAATCCTATTTTTCTAAGGATCTATAATTAATGAAAACTGTTTTGGATATACGTAACGCAATTCAAAATTTAAACATGATCATCACTCAAAATTAGACATGCGTAGTTACCGTAGCCCATTTTCTATCCATTTATCTATACTCTGTATCTTTGGTATTTAAAAAAGAGTAAACAAATCTACCCTCAAATGGCTCCTTAAGCCAGTTGAGGGTAGATGAAAACATTACATGATCAAATAATGTAGGTTAAAGTCAGGTCGTTCAGTAACAGATCCAGGTGGTTTTGTATTTGGCTGGTTAATCAATAAATGTTATAACTACCCGAAAATGTACAAATTATTTGTTTACGTTTATTTAAGTACCTAAAGATACTGAGTATAGATTATGTAATATATTTTGACATTCGTGCATTTTTAATATTTAACTGATGAACAGTATTTAGTGTACATTTCATTCGATAGCGTGATGTGATATGACGTATGCGTTTGCGTTAAGTCTCAATTTGTATGGGATCTTGAGTTTCCAAAATGTCCCGCTTGGCGCGCTGTTCAAAATCCCATACAAAATGAGACAACGCAAACGCGTAGGTAGGTAGTCTGTCACGCTATCGAATAAAATGTACACTAGGGGTTCTGAGCTCGGACAAGTTATCGCAAAGTCATAAAAGATAACATCAGAGAGGATAGAGTGTATAGAGCAGCCATACTCTAAGTGTGTTCCGCGGAACACTAGGGTTCCGCAAGAATTTAGAACACTATGCTTTAGTCGCCTCGAAATTTTTTACTATGCCGCCACCACCATTGTAGGGTTCCATCAAGTATTTCGGTTTCCAAAAGGGTTCCGTCAAAAAAAGATTGAGAACCGCTGGTATAGAGTATAGAGTGTATACGGAGTTATATATTATCTTTGATAATATTAAGGTAGATGTATATTTTAAGAATCTTAATGAGTTAATGACACTTCGAAATAATTAAACCATTGAATAATGGCGACAAGGAAATTCAATATAGAGCCAATCTCAGATTAACGCCGCCATCCCGCCCGTTTCCGGTCCCACAATGGCGGCACTTCCGGTCGATTTCGTACAGGATTCGCGGTCTTATTTCCGGTGGGATTCACCTACACAATTAGATAATTTTAGGAACCCGGGTAAAGATTAAAGATTATGCTTTCAGGATGTAATCGTCTCACATACAATAATGAATTCCTACAATAGATCAGTAGATGTGATTGATGATAACACATTTATTACGTTAAATAATACAATTTTAAGCTTATTTCAATACAGTTGTGTGGTAGCAAGAAGAGAAATCTAATCTTCAAGGATGGGTATTCCACAGCCGTCTTCAGATCCAAATCTTTCTATCCTTCTTCTCGTTCCTCTAATTCTTAGAGAGATAGCTCTGATGATTGATATTTGTATTTTGACTTTGATCCAGTTGATTATTTGTGAGTATGGTTTCGACCATTTTTCATGGAGCTTAAGGGATGTTCTTTTTATGAAGGATTCATATTCCGTTCCAACAGCGCCATCACAGGAGACCACAAGAGGAGTGAATGAGGCTCTGAGATCTTCTGCAGCCAGGTCGTATTTGCGATGTTTTTCGCGGGCGTGTATTTGGGCAATCGTGGGCCATGTGAGTAGACCATACGAGGCGGCGTCGGCATTTACAATGCGAACGTCAAAGAACGCCTTCCTCGCTGGCTCCCATACACTTTCCAGTAGTAAGTCGCTTATTAGCCCTGGTTGATCTAAGGTTGCGGCACGCATTATTGGCTCAGTAGTAGCCGAACCCCATGCTGGTTCAGCCCAACTTTTGATATCGTCTCTGTGTTGGTCGTGGCCTCTTTTTATGAGCCCTCCCTTCTTGCAATTAAGTGCATGGTTTAGGTTGAAGTTATTTTCACCACAGCCATCGCAGGTTAGTGGCAGGCTAGAAGGTTCATGCCCGTATCTGATCGCAAGGCCGTCACGAAACTGCGTTGCTGTTAGGTCGGTATCATCAGCTTTGGTCGGTAGTACTGTTAGCCACTGTGATGATTTTTTGTTAATTACCCTTTGGATGCAATTCTTTGTTTTTATTGTTAGCTTATCCATGATTGATTCTAATTCGTGTTGTTCATTATTTTCTCGTTTTTTTCTTTCTTCTTTTAAAGTTTCATATACATGTTTTTGATGGTCTTCTATGTTAATTTCATCGCCGGTTCGAATTGCATCTATTAGTATTTTGTTGGCATTTAATGATATTGCATGTGAGGTTTTAGCTTGCTTTGTGGGATCATTAATTGCAAGGCCTCCGAGCCTCGCTGGAAGAGCAAAGAGTTCATGTTCTATAGATGTTATTTCTCTGCTTAGTATGGAGGGTGTTAAATGAGTCTTGATTGCGTTCTTTAGGTTATTGTAGTCTTCGTCTGTTCCAGTAGTCACTCTTTGTAGGTATTGCCACTCGCATTGTAGTGATTTAGTAAATGCGGTATGTACAGCTTGAGGATATTTTTCACAAGCTTTTGTTATTCTAAGAATGCAATCAATCCAATTTTTTGTTTTTTGTCGTATATAGTCGGTTTTATCGCTTATGTCTCCAATAAAACTTCCTAAAAATCGATGTGCTTTTACAATTTTGATTCCCAATTTATCGAATTTTTGTTTGGCAATATCTGTAAGGCCTTCTTTGACTATTAGATAGCTCTTTGTAGGCTCAGGGTAGTAGCCATATCTGGGTCCTTCTTTCATTAGCAGCTTAAACCATTTTAGTATTTCATCAAATTTGCCTAAGCATGCAGAGTCATCCGCATACCAGTTCTGAATGTATTTATTCTTGTTTTTGCATGTTTTTATTAGTGGTAATATTCCAATCGCGTACATTTGCATTGCCAGTGGATCTCCTTGGGTCGTTCCTTCTTTACTTAATATGTATTTATTGGTATTTCTAAATGATATGACTGCGTGTCCTCTATAGGTATTAAAGAGGAATCTCGAGCATCTGGGCCATAGAAGTCTGGCATTCCATAGTGCTAATGGACGATTGAGGGCATTAAATGCATTGGTAGCGTCAACGAGTAGTATACCTTCGGTGTTTTCTTCGTGGAAGCTTTCTGACATTGCGTGTGCTGCACCTTCTATACCGGCTTTTATTCCATTACATAGTTGGTTTGCTCCGCATGCTTCTTGTACGTCAGTGCCAGTCGTCAGAGCCATAGCTTTTGTTATGACACGTTGAAGTACCTCCCCTATACCAATTGGGCGGACACCAGGTGATTTGTCAAGGGCGATGCCTCTTCTGGCTAGCAGTGCCCTTATTGCATCCCATTCTACTATTTCGTTTGCTAGTTTTCTTGTTAAAGCTGCTATTGATTCTCTTAATTTGAAGCTGTGTGGCCCAAACCTTAAAAGCATCGTTTTCCACTGATCAGCATCGGTCCCGCTTGGGCCTGCACCTCCCGAGATGCTTCTTGCTACTTTTTCAATATGGCTGGATGTTACGTCAACATCGACAAGGTTTGGAAGTTGTGTTGTTTGGTCGAAATCTGATATAATCGGTGTTGCTTGGTTTGGATGTTTTTCTTCCAGGATCTGAAATATATTTTTGTCTCCAATTTTGTCGTCAGGCTTTAATATTCCACCACCATTACGTTCTGTGATAAATCTGTTCGCTTGTCTTATTTTTCCTTGTAGCATCAGTCTGTTAAACACGCGTGACATATGATCGCAATCTTGTTGTTTTTTATAGCGGCTATTCTTTTTGTTACATCTCTCTGCTTCCTGTATTAATTCGTCAAATTGATTTTTTCGCCACATTTCTAGTCTTCTGTTTATTAGGCGTCTGATGTCTGAACCTTTAGTTATTAAACTATCCCTTTGGAGGATTGTGCTGCAGTAGAAGAATACTCGTTCAGAGAATCCATTCGTCGGTAATTCATTAACTAGATTATTGATTTCGTTAGCTAGGAGGTCAATGAAATGACGACCGACGTTACCTTGTGAAAGGTTGTATTGTTTTCCCGTCAGTTTTATGCTTTTCTTCCAGCGGAGTCTCCATGTAGAGTCTTGGCCGCCTTCATTGTTTACCATTTTTGCACCAAAACCTTCTTTGAATAGGTTATCTATTGGATTGTTGTTGTTTTGGTTTGATGAAGTACTAGTACTGCGAACATTGCTAATAGGGTTTTCATTCTCTTGGTTGCTCATGTAGGTCTGTGCGTGTGACTTACCTATATGTATGTTTAGGCCACGTCTTTTGAATAGCTTGGAGCATATAGGGCAGGGCAGCAGTGTATCATCTTGGCTATTTTCAATGGTGCCTGGGGAAACGTTGTTCATTGTTTCTGGTAATTTTGTTAATATCACTGCTTCTGGCTTTTTATTCACAGTTAATTTGTTTTGGTATATAAATTTGTATTATTTAACGTAAAATAATGATTCAAAACGTATCGAAAACAATAATTCTCAAAATATTTTTCGTAGTGACAGTTGACACACCTTGACATGTCATCAGTAGATGTACTATGTCAGGATATCTATAATACTTAACTCGACTGTTATGTATTCATTAAGATTAAAGGATACATAAAGTATTTAATTAAACATTTAACCTTTTAACCGCCATAGAATTTTTCATCGAGCGTGCTCGTGTCGCCGGCGGTACGAAGATACACGAAGTTTAATTTGTCTTATTTATCAGACCGCGGCGAAGTGAGCCCGATTTTGTATGTCTTATATATCAGTGTACGGCGGTTAAAAGGTTAATATTTACTCACCTTACTACAGGCAACCCTGATTTACTCTTATCCACATTATCGAAAAATCCATACACTTCATCCCCGTCCAAGAAATATGAGTTCGCTTTGTTCTCCTTTAAAATAAATTCTCTCTCAAAAGAATTATTACTTTGTAGAAAATCTTCGTTGATAGGTAATCCTTTAAAATTCAATGTTATATTCTCTGTTCCGTAGATTTGAAAGTCTTTTTTGACGTAGTAGTGGTGTGGTGGTATAGAGTATGATATGTTGTAGTTTGTGATATTGACGGAGTATGGATTTCCGTTGAATATCCGGAGTTGGGCCAGACCGGGGGTTGGCAGTTGGGGGTAGGTCGTCTGTAAAGGAAATAGTTTAGGTTAGTTTCGATTTTCAATTAAAGCGGATGATAGATATTTTTATCCATTTACAACTGGTTTTCCTTCTGGTTTACGACGAAAACAATAGCAATCGCAAATAGCTCGATCAATTCATCTAGACTGGTATAATTGAAGCGTGTAATTGACGTTAAATCTGGCGCATAGAGTATAAATCGTAAATCGTAAAAATCGGGCAAAGGGGGGACACTGAAAATATTTTAACTGCACGATATTTTTATGATGATGATGATATCCTGTTATCCCTCATCAGGGACATAGGGCTCTCAGAAGGGATTTCCATTCTTCGCGGTCCAGCGCGGCCTCTTCCAGCTCCGCCCAGCCGAGGCCAACTGATGCCGCCTCTTTTTCCACTGTGCGCCTCCAGGTGGTACGTGGGCGACCTTGTCCTCTTTTTCCGGGAATTTTCCAGGTCAGCCCTTGCTTGGATAGGTGATTGTTCGGCCTTCGTAAAACATGTCCTATCCAGCGCCATTTCCGCAGAAGTATCTCCTTAGCTAAAGGGTTTTGGCCAGTCAGTTCCCATAGTTTAACATTGGAGATGGTCCGTGGCCAGTAGACTCCTACGATATTTTTATAGGAATTTCTAATTAGTTACAAACTACACTATACATTTCTGAACATATTCAGGAATAGTTGTTTTACAATGTAGGAATTTCAAATTGCACGTTATCCGAATACAAGTAGCGCAGCACCGAGAAAATTGCAGAACGACTTGAAATTCTTTAGCGAATTTGCAAGTTTTAAAAAAGTTCCGATCTAAAACCGCCAGTGTAGGAACTTCTGAACTCAAACCGTTCGGATCGTCTACGAATGTTCTTTTACTGGGGAATCCTCAAGTTTAGCAATATCACTCCAAATAGAAATCTGAACACGAAAAGTTCTGTTTCTTGGGAAATTTCTTAATGAAGTTTCTTCGCAGGGCGCGGGCGTACCTATAAGTTTCTTGCATAGTTTGTCGGTAAATCGTGTGAGGTCGTTTTTACAGCGCAGATTTTGGAAATGTCTAAAAAAGTAAAATGAGATAAACTAAAAAAATATGTGTGTTCTATTGTGTATTGTTGTAATAGTTATAAATAAACTGTACAGTTTATTTTCGTGTATATATTTCATCACGAACGGCCTCTCTGTTAACACAGGTATTAGCCCATTTAGCCCCCAATCATATTATATAACTATAGATAGATTATACTCATACATAAGGACCACAAACAAAACTTTCCATATTTATTTCTACACCTACGAAGAAATCTGTTATTTTTTATTTCGCGTTCCATTAATTTTTTGTCATACTCGTTGTTCAACATGAGCTTGTCTCTGTCTCTTCTCTTTGGTGAGAGGGAGCTCGTTAGCACGTGCACATTTTTCGCTTGCTTAGGTGCGACTAAAGGCAACTTGTACAATTTGTCACAAGGTAAGCGCTTCAATTTTAGAACCCCTATAACGTATCTTCAGTTGTAATAAATCATTGTTACCCTGCTTGAGCACGTACAGTCCTGCAGTAATATTTTACACAACGAATTCCGCAAAAATATCTGACACGATCTTATTTGTAGAGCCATAAGAGCGTGTCACATATTATTGCGGCCTTCGAAAGGTAACATATTGTTGGAGGTGAGTGTACCTTGAGATATATCTCCATGACGGCGGACACTATGAACGCGATGCCGGCCAGCACGCCGCCGAGGGTCAGCTTGTGTAGAGGATTCACTAGCATGTTGCGTCGCTCAAAAAACGGGTAAACGTACTGAAATACAAATTATTTATACATATTAGTTAGGTGTTCAGTACACGTTGCGCACTCGACCAGTAAAGACGGTGCAGTGGTTGCCCCGAGAAGAAGGTCCTCGAAAAATATCCGGACTGACAGAAGTACACAGAATTCTTGTTTTACGAGAAGTGCTGTGTTATGTTCATTCACTAGCACTGTTCATTAGTAAACCCTAACATATAAGTTTTTGGCAAAAATTTCATTTTTGGTACAAGCTTTTATCGCTGACTGTACTTTTATTTTTTTTCTTTTATTAGTTTTCGTTGTTTTATCACAGAGTTCCCTTGGCCACCTCCAGTCTCCATCATCAGATCAGCTCCATGTCATCCTACTATTGCATTGTCATTCGTTTTACATATGTATGCACAGCTCAATCGGAAAGTTTTTCTTTTTACATTGTAATCCAGTGACATGTACAGTCAGCTGCAGAGAGAGGTGACCTTGTATCTTATATCTTGTAAAAAACAGGTTACCTTCTGTACCAGCGGTATCAGTACGATGATGGAAATGGGGTTGATAACTTGCAGCTGGTCCGGCTTGATGGTGACGAAGCCCAGGTTTCCGGATACCTTCGTCGCTTGCAGTGTCCAGCGAGAGCCCTGTAAGCAAAAATAATACTTATTTCAAGCCCTCCAGTGGCGGAGATCGGATTCGATCCGGCGTCTTCAGTGTATGCGGCTAACGCCTTAGACCTAGAACCTAGAGGCTACCCTGTCACGGCGGTACCCATCCCAATTTCTTCAGTATAAACAATCTTCGCAACAAAAGAGGATGTTGTTGCCTCCATGACAGCGAGCGCGCGCCTCTTATAAGTACACTAGCATAATCACACTTACCATCTGATCCAGCAAGGCCCATAATACAGGTAGGACAGTGAACAGTATCAGTATAGAGAGTGTCTTCTTGATATCCCTGATGAAGCGCTGGTCGTACTGATGCTGCGTGCTGTCCAGCCAATGGGAGTTATTCAACTGTACAAGCACACTTACCATCTGATCCAGCAAGGCCCAGAATACAGGTAGGACAGTGAACAGTATCAGTATAGAGAGCGTCTTCTTGATATCCCTGATGAAGCGCTGGTCGTACTGATGCTGAGTGCTGTCCAGCCAATGGGAGTTGGCGTCCTTCTTTCGACGCAGGATTAGGTTTTTGAGACCCAACTGCAAGGAGAAATAAATATTATAATTATTTGGGATACAAGTTTGGGTAACATAAGAATGGACACTCCTGTGAACAAGAGCTGGTATGCATAAATATTTAAGTGATAATTGTATCTTACAGGGCCCTTTATTTGGGATCAATCAGAAAATTAGGCTTTACCTTTTGGTATGTTCACAGTACCTACATACAGTACAGTTATGTACCTACTCATGAATGAACCTCCAGGTCTGTTTCTTAAGTATGTTAAGTACACTACATTGTACTAAAAATCCATTTGCATTATGTGACTGTTTGTGTTCTAAATAAATAAAAATAAAAAAAGATAAAAAGTGAACGTAATTGCTGTCTATGACTCGAAAATACAAACGCGATCTTAAATCAAATAAGAGGTATTTTGTAGGAAACCTTAATATGTAGTCATGATGGAAGTAAAACTCAGACGTATAGACTCAAAATAGAGTTTTCCCAAAGCCGGTCAATTAAGGTTCGGGTTAAGCAAGAATCAAGGCGGAAAATTAACCGTAAAATTAGTAGGTAAGTACCTAATACTGAATGTACATACCTATTTATATTCCAAGGCAAATCTTAATATAAACCTTTAAAAAAATCAAGAATCTTTCAAAAGAGCCTTTTCAGATTAAATACAGGCAATAAATGAATTAAAGTTTTTGATATCGTTACAAACGCAACATTCAAAATTACAAAACCAATTGAGATGTCTGACTTTTCCAGTAGTTAATGTTACATTAAGTAAGTTAATAATTGTATAAGTAAATTTGCGTTCGTATGTACTTAAGTTACCTAATAATTTTATTACCATAATGAAAAGTAAATTTTAGTGAAAATGACATTGAAAATTAAATTTGTACCCACAGGGAAATGCGTTGAACATCCATCATGGCCGGGCCGCTTTTACGACGAAGTTTTATGTCGCTATAAATTATTTTACGAATACGAGTTACGGCTTGAGAAAGCATCAAAAACTTAAGTGGACTTGGGTACATAATTCAATTAAGTTTGGTTATTATATAAGCTGGAGTTGAATAACTGGAAACCGCAGGTAATGTTTTTCTCATCTGTTACCACTGGAAACAACTGTGAAAACATAGATTTATAAGGCATAGATCGAGTGTTCGTACATCCCTAGTGAAGCCATTTCAAGTGCGACGTCACGTCGCACTCTTGTCACCGTATTCGATCGGCCCTGGCAGTACTCAAGGTCACGTCGGTTTGTGTACACCTCTCGTTTAAAAATCAAAAACACAGGAAAAATGGTTGTTTGTGCATTGAATGGGTGTCACAACGCATCATATCATAAAAACAAACCGACTTACATTACATTTCACGCGTAAGTATAGAGTTTAATGTGATATTTTTACGTAATCGTAACTACAAAAATCCAATGTTTCGTCAGCCGCCATTTCTTATAAATGTTGCCAGTGTAGTGAATATTTTTTCCTCAAAATGGGACATGACGTTTACATTCTAAAATGAATACGCTTAATTGAAGTTCCTTGTATAATTATATAAAAATTATATATTTTTAAATATTTCATTATTTCATTTCAAATTATGTAGTAATTTTATGCACATTTTAAATAAAAAATTGTAAAAATATATCAATTTTTTTATTTAAACCTTATTTCACAAAGGACAGAAATGTAAAATTCCTTAAATAAACATAAAAAGCTTTTGCTATTAAATCTACACACAAATTATTAATAACCAAGTGTTAAGGATGTTGTTAAATCCCCCATTTTGAGGGAAATATCTATATACTGGCAACACGTTTTTGTATATGTGTGTGTGTAGCTGAGCGTAAAACACGAGCCTCCCACGCACACATCGATCGTGTTTCGGCTTCACTTTTGGCATGTTAGCCGTATGGGGACTATCTGTCTATGCGTTATTAGTCTAAGTGTGAAAAACAATTGGTGGAGAGTACCTAAATAAATACTAGGATTTTCCCCAGTTACCACATTACCACCAGAATCTTTTTAACTTTAAATATTAATAAAAATACCTAGATAAATAAATAAGGTGGGTTGGATTTTTGTTAAGATATTTTAACTGTAAGTAGGTATAGGTCTTACTCAAACATGACAGTGAGCTTGACTTAGATTTAAAATCTTGTTACAGATTTGATCTATTATGCTGCGCAAACTGCGAAATGAAGTGAAAATCGTGCGTGAGATGCGCGACAGTCACCAAAACGAACGTCAAGGGCGTATTAAAACCAGTTCAAACCATATCCAATAGTTAATTTAGAATCGGCCTCGTTGACAGTGACATTTTACGAGTGCTGCCCCCTACAGATCACACATGATCCCTTGCGTGTTCGAAAACTAAAACTTGTCATTATAAATAAATACAATAAAATAAAATAAAATAAAATAAATAAATATTACACGGACAATCATTTTTACACAAATTGACTAAGTCCCACGGTAAACTCAAGAAGGCTTGTGTTGGGGGTAGGTACTCAGACAACGATATATATAATATATAAAATAAATACTTAAATACATAGAAAACAACCCTGACTCAGGAACAAATATCTATACTCATCACACAATTAAATGCCCTTACCGGGATTCGAACCCAGGACCATCGCCTTCGCAGGCAGGGTCACTGTCACTACCCGCTAGAGCAGACCGGTCGTCAAATCACTTTGCGCCACGATATTGGGGTCTTATGGGCTCCTACAATACACGCTCCCTATTAGATCAATTAGTGGCTAGTAAACCCTGTACCAATTATTCAAATATCAACCAATTTAAAGTTTAACCGAAATTTACCCTTCTCATAGCCCAACTTTACCAAGATTAAGTTCAAGTTTGCACGGTAATGGAAGTAAACACGCTTGTTTACCGCAAACTACAAGATCAATATAGTTAGCGTTCTGTTCGCTTGCTGAATGCGAAAACAGGTTATGCCTGTACCTATACGGCTACCACCAGTTTTGACATTGACATAACGCTCACGTTTACGTAACTTACTTTCTATGCATCTCGCTCGTACTCGCATATGCGAGCAATAGTGGAAGCGAGATGTACAGAAAGTAAATTACGTAGACGTGAGCGTTATGTCAATGTTAAAACTGATGGTAGAGGCTCTATGGTCTGTATCTTTAGGTATTTAAAAACCGGCCAAGTGCGAGTCGGACTCGCAAACGAAGGGTTCCGTACCATTATCTATAAAAACGGTCACCCATCCAAGTACTGACCCCGCCCGACGTTGCTTAAGGCGACGGTAGCGGTGGGTAAAATTTCAGATTCTGTCAATTTACCCCATTTCACACACAAGCGCACTTCACGCACACTACCTCACTTTACTGGGACAGGTCAGTGACCCATCACGTTTTTTTAAGATTGGACTTTTAGTTTAGTATTGACCACTAGCCTCCTTTGAGGGTAAAAGCGTTCCATTGAAAGATGAAAGAGAAACAATGCATTTAATCTTGCTTTCCTTGTCTGTTCATGTCACACGTGACGTACCTATTTAATTCATTTGATTGTTGACTGTTTTACTACCTAATATTGCTTTGTCGAGATACGCGTTTTGTACAATTAAAGCGAATAAAACAAGATGTCATTAAGTCAGATGTAAAATGTTATTTACTACTCTATACGGTTTTTCATAAGGTGCAAAATCCATTCAATAGGAATTTAAATAAATAAAGTTTCAGCAGGGTGGCAATTCCATTTTGGCGGATAAAGCGAAACAATAGTTCTATCGAACCTGCTTACAAATTTTCACGAGAATCAGTTGAGAAATGTGATCTGCAAAGGAGAACATACAAAAGCATTTTTGCCCAAGCTGAAACGGAGACCTTTGCTAACGCTCGGCCAATGATGGTTTAGGTACACTACACCTATAAAAAATGGTTGTCCCTGCTGTAATTTTAATATCTTTATATTTCAACCGGTACAGTTTTACCTTCAAAAATAATCGGTATCGCTAAACAATAGCGGTACTAAACTACTTATACGTTCACGAAATCGGTATCTGCATAACTTGATTGTTAGTAAACTAACCTGGAAAATAATCTCAAAATCACCGAAACATTTATGTACAGTCACCTGCAATAATATGTTACGTCATTAGCGCCAACTTTGCTTCCAGGGAAACTTTGCCCACAACGACAATTTTAAACAAATTCGTTAATGTAGAAAAAAATATAATAGTTATGGCCACCCTGCTATTTTTAGTAGAAAATAGGTTATATTTCTGACAAAGTATATGCCAAACTTGTGCATAACTTGACTTGGGAATTTTGAGCGTGTTGTCTAATATAGGGTATATTTCGGCGGGCAAAAAATTGATAAATAATTAATGCAAGTAGAAAAAATTGAGAAAGAAAGTAATCCGGTAATTTGGCATCCATACCAACATTGCCCACCACCAAAAACGGATTAGGGTTGTCACTTTCATCTAATTTACCCAACTTCGCAAGGAAAAGAAGGTTATGTTTGTACACTAAAATAAGTTCATAAATATATACTGTATTTATTTGTCTTATTATCCTTTATTTAGATGTTTTATCCCGTTAACGAATGAAAAACACAACAAAAATCATATTATTAAACTATTGTAACAGATTTTCTCAAAAGTGACAACCCTAGCCTTTGTAAAATGCTTAGGCGAGCCTTATTTGGAAATGGGCAAAAACGGGTAGGCAACATTGCCCAGCAAATTTATTTAAAAGTTTTTACACTTATGTGCTAAGTTATTAACAGGGAATGGTAGGATTGCCCAAAACCTTTAAGTGATCCTTAGACATCATCATCATACGAGCTGTATTTGAATACCAAATTGACGTGGGCAATATTGGCAAAAACCCCGGATATCTTTGCCCGCCCTCTAAAACGCAAAAAAATGGGTAAAAACACGATAAAAAAAAATTTTTTTTTTTTTTTTTTCAAATAAACTGATGCGTTTGATCACAATGGACGTGCTGAGCAAAAAAAGTCATTTGATGTGAAGTTTTTTGAGAAATTCGTTTTAAAAAAAAAGCGGGCAAAGTTGGTGATAATGACGGTACCTACTCTTCGAAGGCCGCAAAAATATGTGACATGCTCTTATGGTTCTACAAATAAGATCGTGTCAGATATTTTTGCGGCCTTCGTTGTGTAACATAAATTGCAGGCGACTGTACATTTGGAATAATTATTTTATTTAGTTTCAACGAAAGTTTCAAGTTTAGTACGAAAATACTTCAGATATGCAATATGCACAAAATGTAGACCTAATCGAAATAAAACATTGCTTTTTATAGGTAATTTATAAACCATTTGATACATAGGTATACATAACTAAAGATGAGTCTTAGACTTTTTTTCATTTTAAGCGAGTTTTGAAGGAACATAATACTTAAATTCGACTGTAATTGTAGAGAATAACAGCAAATTAAAAATATAATGGCATGAAGAGTCGGTACTCGGTTTCTTCGTGAACAAATTTACGTGTAATTTAATGCAATTATTAAACATTTATTGAACGAATTATGGTTACAAAGTGAGATCTAAATCGAAAACCTCATATACCGGCCCCTTGTTTGGGAGCCCCACTTAAATCTTTATTTTATTCTGTTTTTAGTATTTGTTGTTATAGCGGCAACAGAAATACATCATCTGTGAAAATTTCAACTGTCTAGCTATCACGGTTCGTGAGATACAGCCTGGTGACAGACAGACGGACGGACGGACGGACGGACGGACGGACGGACGGACGGACGGACGGACAGCGAAGTCTTAGTAATAGGGTCCCGTTTTACCCTTTGGGTACGGAACCCTAAAAAACGGTCGTTTATTCGGAACGTTTCCTTTCTAATCCAAAAGGCCTATAGTTGCTGAATCGACTACTTTCCTACTGATGTCGCTTACGAACGTTATTCTTTATTCAAGCTGTATCGATGTAAATAAATCAAAATAAATAATAAAAAAAAAACGAAAAAAAAAAAGCAAAAAAAAAACGGTCACCCATCCAAGTACTGACCACTCCCGACGTTGCTTAACTTTGGTCAAAAATCACGTTTGTTGTATGGGAGCCCCATTTAAATCTTTATTTTATTCTGTTTTTAGTATTTGTTGTTATAGCGGCAACAGAAATACATCATCTGTGAAAATTTCAACTGTCTAGCTATCACGGTTCGTGAGATACAGCCTGGTGACAGACAGACGGACGGACGGACGGACGGACGGACGGACGGACAGCGAAGTCTTAGTAATAGGGTCCCGTTTTACCCTTTGGGTACGGAACCCTAAAAAGAGTAAATAAAATCTATCCTCAATTGGCTTCTTAAGCCAGTTGAAGGTAGATGAAAACTTTACATGATCAAATAATGTAGGTTAAAGTCAGGTCGTTTAGTGATAGATCCAGGTGGTTTTGTATTTGGTTGGTTAATCAATAAATGTTATAACTACCCGAAAATGTACAAATTATTTGATTACTTTTATTTAAGTACTTAAAGATACAGAGTATAGATACAAGAGCGGCATGGCATTTGAAAATAAAAAATCGGGCAAGTGCGAGTCGGACTCGCGCACGAAGGGTTCCGTACCATATAAAAAAAAAACAAAAAAAAAGCAAAAAAAAAAAACGGTCACCCATCCAAGTACTGACCACTCCCGACGTTGCTTAACTTTGGTCAAAAATCACGTTTGTTGTATGGGAGCCCCATTTCAATCTTTATTTTATTCTGTTTTTAGTATTTGTTGTTATAGCGGCAACAGAAATACATCATCTGTGAAAATTTCAACTGTCTAGCTATCACGGTTCGTGAGATACAGCCTGGTGACAGACGGACGGACGGACGGACGGACGGACAGCGAAGTCTTAGTAATAGGGTCCCGTTTTACCCTTTAGGTACGGAACCCTAAAAATCTGGTATTGATATACCTATTTACTCTGGCAAGCCAAGTTTGAGCTTTTCACGCAAATAAATGATTTATGATTTATGATTTGTCAGTACATATAGAAAAAGGCGCGATATTCAAGATTTGTAGGTACGGAAGATCGATCGTTCGCGCGTCCATTTTTCAAATTTGCCGCCTTTATCTTATCTTCTGACAAAGCTGTATACCTATGTTATTACTGTCAGCGTATCTAGCTCGCAGAAATATAAAGGATGACTCACACTAGACCGGGCCGGCGCCGGGCCGGTGCTTCCGGCGCTTCGTTTTCTACGGAAAGCACCACGTAATCACCGATCAGCCGTCATAGAAAATTACATGTCGGACGCCTAGGCCCGGGCACGGCCCGGTCTAGCGCGAGTCATCCTTAATAGTAACCAAATGATATCAATGCCACGTGATTTCAGACCCAAATATGAATAAGCATAATATAGGCTAGTTCGGACTACGTTAGTAATTTAGTCGAGTGGCGAGTATTTTAGTTACTAAACGTGTCTGAACACCAAAAATTCATTTTATTCTATTTTTTCTGGCGAGTAAAATAGCTGTAGCCGCCGTGCAGGTCAGGATCTCGACGACTCAAATAAAAAGCTTCGATTTGAAGTAAACTATTATAATTTCAATAGGTACTGGTTTTACAAGGGTTCCTTGACTAAACGGTTAAATGTAAAAGTGGTGTGGTAATCGTATGGAGGCTGATGAAAGAGTGATTTGCATAATTTGAATGTCCGAAAATAGTGGTTAAGATTTGGGTGCCTCTAATTGGCCGCGATACATAATATGTGGAGCGCTCCTATTGGTGCTTTAGAAAAAGCTTCCAAATACTAGCCGAGCCCGACGGCTGCGTTTAGTTACTGTATTATACAAATAAAGGTTGCGTTCGCAACAATAGCCTCAAGAAAAATATTGTTTTTAACAATTTAGTTTATTATTCCTACCTAAAATAACCAAAACTCCTTTCAATAAACTCAGAAACATAAACAAAACAATATAATTTCACGGGAATTTATGCACGTTTTATTCCGACAAAGACGAGTAGATAATAAAGACAGACAATTTTTATGCAAAGTTGACGATATATTTTGTAATGTAGGTAAACTAAAATTACAACACCAGTTTTGCCACAGGCGCTTGAGAAGCGACCTGAAGGATGCAGTCGGAGTAGGCTCCCAACAAGAAGGACCATATTCCGATGGTTATGACCACAAACAAAAAACAGTTGGGTGACGGCAGCCCACAGCATGTCCTTTGAGACCCTTGGAGGACCTTCGTTCAGCTATATATCGTAATATGCAGAACACTTTATTGTACAAAACAGTAACACAACGCCTACGCGCCTTGTACTGCCTATCCTGTGCCATAAATTTGTGTTTTGTGTTTTGTACAATAAAGAGTTTATACATACATACATACATACAACGAGAAACATCCTTCGGGTTTAACAATCAAACGGGATTCGAATAGGCCTCGAGGAGAATTGTCTCTTCATATTAGCGACCCGTCTTTTACGTCTTACGTTTAGAATACCAACCTGATTTGAATTTTAATGTGAATTAACCGCAATGCGGGCAGCCCCACACTTCAATCATTGTAAAGTTCCCTTTATCGTCGTACATGGATTATGTTGGTATGTGCGCACAACACACACCAGCATTGAGCCAGGGTCGGGACTACAGCCCAAGCTCTCTCTCGCATGAGAGGAGTCCTTTGCTAGAGATGTATGTAGGTTGAATTATTATTTATCTGTATTTATTTTTCTTCATAAGTTAGGTTCTTTATAACATGAATATAAAAGTAAAATACAAAAACACATAAAAAAACAATAAAAAATACATATAAACACATTATAAAAAACCTAACCTAGGGTGCCGCCAGCAGCGGGGCAGGGCCCAAGCTACCGGTGGTCAGGGCCGCAGAGAGAGGAACCGGCGGACTATCCGCGCCGTGTCCAAGATCACCGCCTTCTGCATCTGACCCTTGATCCAACCACCTAGCGAGAGTCTCTCAAGATGTTGGTCGAGACTCTTCGCTATTAGACCATTCACTGAAACGACTATCGGGACAATTATCGTCGAATCAACATCCCATATGGCGGTTATCTCGTGAGCCAAGTCTAGGTACTTAACGGACTTGTCCTTCTCGGCTTTGACGAGATTCTCATCATGGGGTATTATTATTATTATTACTTACGGTGACACATTTGACGAAGTCCACCACCACGTTCCCTTGAGGCTTCTTAATCACGTATCGATTTCGGGCGCTCACGAAAATCACTGAAATGTAACCGAAACAAAAAATTAAAAAACTAATCAAAAATCAATTAAATTCAATAAACTTTTCTCTCCGCATCAATTGTATACCTATGTCTCTGTTTGAATGGTTAGGGAATACCATTTGGAATTAAATATCGAAGAAGAAAATTCAAACTATAAAGAACTTCTTTGAACAGTTTGAACCGAACCGTACCGAAAGTTTTTTTAACCGTCATTATATCAAAATAGTTCATTGCAGCAACAGTACCTTCTTTGTTAATTTTCTATTCATTCAAGCCTTCGCTAAGTTTGAAAGGTTTCCCTTTACTTTTTAATACAAGTTAAGAGATATTCTAGACAGGAAGTATTACTTTGTGCTAAATATAGTCAGATAAGAATAATATCACGCTGAAAATAGACAATCACCTTCATTTAGTAACAAAGATAAATTGTAAGGTCAGCTGTCTAGAGTTGAATGGCAAAATACAGTATTTAACTATTTATTATGCTAGCATCATAATAAATTGAAAGTACTTAAATGACTCGTGGTTAGCTTTCACCTCACGTATGTACAAAGCAATATTATGGTACTATCGAGCTGATTATTGAAAGATTATTCACTCACCTATGGAGCACAGCACGACGATGCCAGGAGCGCCAAACGCCAGTGAGTAGCAGTCTTTATCGCCGAAGCAGTGCACTTCGGACCGCAGTATAGGTGACACGGACTTGGCTATTAGACTGCCTGCAACAAAGTTTATTTTGATGTGGATAAACACACATACCTACAAACATATTTAAATAATTGACTATTTTCTTACTAATTAATGTAATTATTAAATAGCCGACTTTTAGTTATTAGGTCTGAATTTTTAAGTTCAGACGTAAAACAAGAGATCAAAAATCGGACCAAAATAACCGACTTCACTACATAGAAATAATGCCATAATCTCTTCACGGTCTTCATCAGCTCTCGCTACATCTTTGATCTCGTGTTCGAACAAGGGAAGTTCACAAAAAATTACCAAAATTCGATTTTGCTGCGAGCGTGAGACAAAATGACATTAAAGTGACATTTTCATTCGAATGTAGTACATATTTCTATTGTTATACGTACCCGCGCAAGTATTAAGGTACAGCACACTAAAGTACACGGCCAAGTATTTCTCCTGCTGTGGCAACCGAAACTGGTCACCCCCGAAGGCTGTGACACATGGTTTTATACCACCCGTGCCCACTGTTATGAGGAATAGACCGAGAAGGGTGCATAACCTGGAAATAATATTTAGTGGTAACTTGTATTCATTTCTATTGTATTAATATAATAGATAGCGGGCGATAGCGGTGGTGGCCGAGTGGATATGACGTCCGACTTTCAATCCGGAGGTCGCGGGTTCAAATCCTGGCTCGTACCAATGAGTTTTTCGGAACTTATGTACGAAATATCATTTGATATTTACCACTAGCTTTTCGGTGAAGGAAAACATCGTGAGGAAACCTGCATACATCTGCGAAGAAATTCAAAGGTGTATGTGAAGTCCCCAATCCGCATTGGGCTAGCGTGGGGACTTATTAAATGTACCTTTTATTTTTTGTGTAAGACTGAATACTTTAATTTTTTAATTTTATTATTTTAATCATTTTTAAGTGTACCTATTTATTGTTTTATTATTGTGTACGTAATTTTAATTATTTTAATTTAATATGGATCATCTGTTATCTGCAATAAAGAATTGAATATGAATATGAATATGAATATAGCCCAAGCCCTCTCGCGCATGAGAGGAGGCCTGTGCCCAGCAGTGGGACGTATATAGGCTGAAATGATGAATGATGATGATGATGAATATAATAGGCCTTTATCATCTGTGTCAGATGTTTTAGGCAGCATTAATAGGTACTGTAAAATGTTACTTTACTAACTGCCCACTTTGCTCCAACTTACGAAATTTAATTTCAATTTTAAAATTATTATAGTATGCCACACCCCATTTCATTTACCATGGCAGGATTCACTTGAAACTGCACAAAGAGAACCATAATGTTGATCTATTGTTTAACAGTTGCTTTACGAGCTCTGCTCTTCAAAGTCAGCATGTCGTGGCAAAAAAAGTATGTATATTTTGTTGTCACTACTCGTATTTTTTTTGCCTAATAATCGTCTCAAGTGGAATCCCGCCATGGTAAATGAAATGGGGTATAACTACGCTGACTACGCTGACGCTCAAAAGACGCTAGTGTAGGGTGGTCCTTAACGTGAATAGTCAACCCTAGTTTTGCTGGAGCTAGCTTTGTTTGCAACGTATCGACGTAACGAACTAGACGGGGAACTTGATTGCCGTATTGTGTGCTCGAGCACATGTGGTTTGACTCACTAAACGAATAAAGCACGGAGTATAGCGGCATTGCGACTTAGAAGATCACTTCATTTGATATTGATCTGATATTACAGTCTGCAACTTTTTTTCTCATCACCATCCGATATCGGAGAGGTAATTCCGATAATTTCAGCCATGTCGCACCCCCGTCAGCTGTCGGACCGATATTATCGGATGTCGAATATCGGATGTAGGGTCCTCTGATACTGATACTGCGAAATAAGTTGATACCTACTGCGCGCGGAAGCGAATGCAGGATTCTAGGTACATCCGATATCGGATCGGACATTGTTAAAACGTTCTTAGCCAAGTTTTGCGTGAGGTATTGGTGCGGTCCCAAGGTTTCACATTTGGGTCAAACAGATCACTGTGTTATGTCTTTCCTGTAGACATACACAAGAGTTAAGGGCTATAAAGGTTAATTTTCTTATTTAACCCTTATCCACGTGAAAAGGTCCTCCTTTTATTTAAAGAACTATGATAAAATCATTACTTACATGCCCACAAGCTGTTAACTATTGCCCACAGGAGAGAAAACTAGTGTGTTATCGCGAACAGTACATTTTTCTCTCCTGTGGGCAATAGTTAACAGCTTGTGGGCATGTAAGCAATTGTTTTATCATAGTTCTCTAAATAAAAGGAGGACCTTTTCACGTGGATAAGGGTTAAATAAGAAAATTAACCTTTATAGCCCTTAACTATTGTGTATGTCTATGTGTGTACAGGAAAGACATAACACAGTGATCTGTTTGACCCATTTGTCACTTTCATTCCGAAAAAAACCCTACACCTGCAAATATTGAGAAAATTCGTGTTTGTTCGATAACGGTAGACAATTTCGTGGGATGCTCCATATTGTTTTTTTTTACTTACCTTCCTGGTAAAGCCAGTTGTGGGATGGCAGTGACGGCGACCAGCAAATTTCCAGCAGCGTAAACGAACATCATATATAAGATCGTCCTAAAACAATCATTTTAAGTAACAAAAGAGATACTAAAATAATAAGAAGAACTTCAAGATATTCACAAGAGACGACACGTACTAGATCCATTCTAGAAACGTTATAGTTTAGATATCAACTAGTTCTCTTTTGCAGCGCAATTCGGGCAACCAATGTCACTTTTACGTTAGATAGAGTAAGATATCTATTAGATGTGAATTGGATCTCTAAGTCATATCCTGTGGAAATCGTTCAACAGTATCTCCAGAATCGCGCAAATGTCAAATTTGACAAGTTAGATTTTAAACATATCGTTATCGCTTATCGTATCTTGGTGATGACTAAAAGATGTCTAATAGATGTCTATTTCATAATCCGAATCGGGCCCATAGAGACTAAAAGCGATTTACTACTAGGAGTCCAATTCAAATTTAAGAAATCGTTTCGGTATTGATGCGACCTTGAAGATTATCTTATCTTATCTTACCTTATCAAGTTCTTAAATCTGAATCGGGCTCCAGGTAAAAAAGTTACTAGAAATTTTAACATTAAGTATTGTATGAGTTGTTTAGTCATCCCTAAAATGAAAAAGTGATTGAGTGATTTTTACCTGAACTTCCCAAGGTAATTGTCGGCCATAATTCCTCCGAAAATAGGGAACAAATATACGAATGTTGAGAAGACATGGTACAGTTCAGTAGCTTCGTCGTCGGAATATCCCAATTTGCTTCGTAAATATAACGTCAAGAATGCTGAAAAAAAAACCTTGCAAGATTGTACTTAAGATGGTACTTTCCCAAATAGGTAGGTCACAAATTGGTTTGATAAAACAGTGACTCTACAAAATAGCGGTTTGGGTTTTTAATTGATAATTATATACAGGGTGGCCAGTGGCAGATTTCCGATTTCATAATTTGATATGTAAAAAGTTGATGAATGCGGATAAAATTTTTTGAAACTCATATTTTCTACCGAGCTTCCAATAAGATTAGCTGACGGTGCATCGCAGTATGGCGTATATTAAAATTAATATGGCAACTTACGCCTAGGAGCCCCATTCTGATTTTAATTTATTGTTCTGAATTTTTTGGTCCAGAAAAATGACTACGGTCAGCTGACAGATTAAACCCGTAACAATTTTAGAAGAATAATTAAAATCAAAGTCAGGGTCTTGCAGTACTGAATAAAAAGCCGTTTTTAGATACGCCTCAATAGTACGTGCACGCTGCTCTACTGGCCAGCGATCCATTGTCACTAATTAATCCGCAACACTCACGAAACTAAAAAAACCTCTGCGTCTCCTTGGCACTACGCGTTCGAAAATTATTTGGATTTGAAATCGGAATTTTGCCACTGGACACCCTGTACATACATGGATAAATTTAGAGGAACGCAAAAAAAGTTTAATTATTGTTTTGAAATTACTTTAGGTGCTCCAGTAATTAAACTTCTTTTCCGTTCCTCTATATTTGTCCATGATCTAGAAAATGACTGTTTTTTTTTAATCAAGGCAATGTTGATATTATCTATTAATTTTCTAATTAATACTAGTCATTAATTTTCTAATTAAAAGCTCACTCTGTATACTTGATGCTTACCTCGCATACCAGAATAAGAGAATCTTTCACAAAACTCGGCCACTACTATAATTATTACTATTCTAGGAAACCGGTCCTTCACCTGGAACAAGTTGTTTAATTATATTATTAGGAAAATCTTAAGTTTCCCTTTGTTCAGGTGACAGTCACATTTATTAATACTAGTGTCTGTGCTAATTCTTAGGATTAGATTGCCGATCTTACTACCTTAGTGGGTTGTAGCAAAAATCTTAGTATCCTATTATCATAGTATGTATACTTCCTGAAAACTCCGCTTTACACTATTTGTTAGCAGGTCAGGTAAATTAAAGAAACATCTCAAAAAATCACTCTAAAATAATACGAGCTCGAAATAGTACGAGTAGATACCTAATAGGTACTTATCGAGGCAGTATTCGAGTACCTAACCCAAGCCGACGAAATTTACAATATTTCCGATCTTTGTTGATCATTAACATATACACACAGGAGACATTGTAGAGATGAAAAAGAAATCGACTACAAAATAAAAATCGGGCCACCTATCGTATCCAGAAAGTAGGTAGGTAACATTTATTTATTGATCAAATAAGTAACAGCATTACAGTATATAACCAAGGCACTGTGAAACTACAAAATAAAAGAAAAGACAGAAAAATAATACACATAATAAAAAAATGAAATTAACTAAACATTAGATTTGGACAACACATTATACAAGAGTGTTCCATGTTGAACTGTCGCTTCTTTTGTCTTTGTTAAACTCTTTTTTGGATTCTTGCAATTGTTGTGTGAATTTACTTATACGCGATTCCTCATTCTAAACATTTTTTTAAATTAAATGTGAAATTATCTGGTCTTTTTTTATTTAAGATGCTACGTTTTTTACAAGACATACATTCCTACGATTCCATTGCAGATTTTTTGTTACCAAATTAAGCGAGTTCGATTCCCGTTTCAAATTGGCGATTATATTTAAAATTCTTTGAATGCAGTTCGTAAAATAGAAATAAAGTCTTCTTTCAGTAAAATGTCCTATCTACAGTATTTAAAGTACTTCCCCTCCATGTGGCTAAGTCGTGGCACACCCTGTATAAGTAAATAGTTAGCCTTGTCACTTTGCACAGATAACAGTAGAATAATATGACAAAGATGAATAAACCCTTTATTCATTTTCTACACGTGTCTAAGGTCAAGTCTGGTATTTTTAGATTAAGACCACAATTTATATGTACACTTATTACATCAGTTTACACAAATAACAATTAGTACTTACGAGATAGCAGGACAAGAGATTAAAGCCAGGGATACACTAAGGGACAAATTTAATGTCCAGGCGGCTTAGCACGGTCGCGTTTTTATCCCTTGTCACCATGCCTGTCACGTTCTAACAAGTATGTAAGTGCGAAAGGGACGCGCATAGTGATAGTCGATAAAAATGGAACCGTGCTGAGCCCGCTGCGTTCAGACTTGGTTGGCTTGGCGATTTTGAGAGGGGTGTCATTCTGAATCCCTAACAACGTGAAAAATGGTTAGGTTTTAGAACTTGCTGCCACAAAAGTGGGTTAGGTTAGGGTTAGAACTGCGACCCTCGCAAAAAGAAAATATGATTAATAACATTAGGATAAGTAATCAATAATTAGGGAAACCAAAATTAGTGTAAGGACAACTGATCATTATGACAAACAATATTAGAGAATGCAAAGATAGGAGAAAAGACTTTAGGGATTCTCTCCTTTTGAGAGAATGTAGACAGATAGGAAAGTAAAAAGAGTTTTTCGCCGCTTTCTCTGAACGCCTCAGATATTGATCGACGTGACGATGGCAGATCTGCTCGAACTCCGAGTTAACAATCACCAAGAAGTAGACCAGCATCAGGAAGTGGCTAGGTCTTGTGTCGAAGGGGAACTCTCATTGTGGGTTTAACACATTCAGGGCCAAGAACCCGACGACGGTCGGGTACACTGTTCGTAGTGACTACGTGCTATATACGGCGAAACCGTGGCTACGCGCTACGAGCGTAACCCGTAGCACTTAGTGGCAATGAATGTGCTAATTACAGGGGTCGGTAAAGTTCTTGAGAGCAGCATACGGCTCTTTGAACCAGCAATTGCGGCTCTTCAAGGCACCCAAAAATTATCACTTAGATTAAACCAGTTTAGAAATTAAATTAGTTAAATTGAATATTGTTTATCATTGATATTCCTAATACTGACAATTTCTACTGTGGTTTGCTCTTCTCTCCATAAGTTTGCCGACCCCGACACAAGGGAAGCAAGCACCGATAGCTACTTTGAAAGAACAGTTTTGCTTCTAACACTTAAGTTGGACCGACGATTTCGCAATGAAGCGCAAGAACGGTCGTTGTAGATACCCTTAGGAAACCTACAAACCCTTGTAGAGATCCTTAGAGAAGTCCTTAGGTAGACTTACCCGAGGCCTGGAGTCACATTCTAAATCCTCACAATTCTTGCTCATCCTGAACACAACACCCCGGTATCTAACTCACAAATAATTACAATCAGGTCGATGTTTCATTTATATTATTCTGTAGTTAGACACGTGTTGTCACAGCAAACAGAACTATCACACGACTTCATCAATCAACTGTGTGTATACAGACAAATAGTGTTCTTGGTAGATTTGCGCTATGTTTAGCATTTGGCGTTACTTATTGATAAAACCGTTTTTTTATGATATAGGAGGCAAACGAGCAAGCGAATTACCTGATAGTAAGCAATCACCGCCATCCATGGACACCTCCAGTACCAGAGGGGTTGCAAGCGTGTTGCCGAAATTTAAGATGGGAGTACGCTCTTTAATTGTTTGAAGGTTTGAAGCTCGTATCGGTCCGGAAATACCGCAGGCGACAGTTCGAGTACAAGTGTGCAACCTTTTAGTGCGCACATAGCTAATAGTTAAATGGCGAGAAGTAACCGGTGTCCTCTGCGACCCCAGGATACCGGTGAAGCTAAAGGGCCTTGTGTACAAGAGCATCATCCGACCAGTCCTACTATATGGTAGCGAGACCTGGCCTGTCCTCGGAAGGCATGTCCAGCAGCTTCACGTCACGGAGATGAAGATGTTGCGATGGATGTGTGGCGTTACGCGACTAGATCGCATACGTAACGAACACATCCGTGGCAGCCTCGGAATCCGTGACGTAGCGGATAAGCTGCAGGAAAGTCGCCTCCGATGGTATGGCCATATACGCCGCAGACCGGTAGACTACGTCGGAAATAGATGCCTCAATCTCACTGTCCAAGGCCCTAGATCACGCGGTAGGCCTAAGAAGCGCTGGCTGGACGTCGTGACAGTGGACATGGGAGAGAACAATCTCACACCCGAGGATGCCGAAGACCGGGCAAAGTGGAGAAGACTGAGCAGGAAAGCGGACCCTGGCGCCAGGCCGGGAAAACGCTAGGTCGAAGAAGGATAGCTAATAGTTAAGTATGTATATAGACTACACTGCTAAAAGGTTGCAAACTTGTACTATAAATAAGCGATTAGGAAGAAGAGTGGGCGCGTCTTCGTGGATGGCTCAAACTAATTACCTACGTATCCGAAAGTTAGACAGCTCTCTTACTTACTTTGACAGTTTAGATACTTCACTTACTTCACACCAAAGAGCATATAATCACTACGTTCTACTTCACACCCGTAAGTGACATTCGAACTCATTCAATTGTTTACCCTGTACACTCGCGCAATGGGGTTGGCCGGTCAAAGTATAAAGCAGATGGCGCCATCATAGCTTGCCCCGTCAATCCCTAGAATTATGTCAAATTTTTGTTTTTTTAATGCTTTGGATGCCAGCTCTTTAAGCCAAATCTCATAGAAAAAGGGGCCAGCTACGATGGCGCCATCTATGCAAACCTTTGACAGTTGCCAACCCCATTGTTAAGTTCTAAACATTTTTCAAACTATCGAGTAGAATAAAAGTTCAAAGTAAAACGCTAAGTTTTTTACAAGCTCTTATAGGAGCCGTGCGCGCTGGAGGATCTGCCATTTTGTGGCCTGAATCGGAAACAAAGCAAGTAATGCCGTCTACACTTCTCGTACGTTTTCTTATGCATTGGGTTCTGCCATCTTGTGGACTATATTGGAAGCATAAACTTGACATTTACACTTCGCGCCAATAAACAAGGGTGTCCTGTGCAGCCCCCTACAGTTTATGCACGCTGCCTATTTAACTTGCAATGACCTTATTATCAAACTACACAACGGGACTTAATCGCGTATTTAAAACAAACCGTTAAGCAAAACGTTCAAACTGATAAACAAGACCAAGTGCGGGTAGTTCGAAAAACTCGCGCGGCTAGAAGATGTTGATGTCAACTTGAGCCAGTCTTCTCCGAGACCACGGGGACAACGCCGTCCTCGAAACGTCGGAGGTAAATCTTAAAACTTAAATACGCGATTAAGTCCCATTGTGTAGTTTGATAATGTTTAATAATCGTGAAAGTTTAAATCAATGTCCTTATTGTATTAAATGTTACTTATTGTACCTTGTACCTATGTACCTATGTTTGTACGGGTCAAATCTTGCAAGTTAAATTTGACCCACTTCTCGGTTTCCGATAATGCTAATAGTTTGCACAGCTCATATCTGGGGGCACGGTAGTGCCCCCGCCAAGTCAAGCATTATTATAACATGACGTAACCTAATCATTAGGTGTTTGGTTCACAATTATTGTGTTTGGTTTTGTTAGAATTATCTCGTTGAGTATTAGTTGCCTATTGAAAAAAAAGTACAGTCAGCGATAAAATCTTGTTTCAAAAATGAAGTTTATGACAAAAAACTGATTTAACACGTAAAAACGAAAACACCTTTATTTTTTAAGTATCACAGAGGCTGACGGTTGATATCTAAGTAAATAATTAGTCCAACGTACGTAATACAATTATTGCGTACATAAGGTCGTTATAATGTAAATTTCCAAGTTCAACGGCCGTTTTTACGTCCGACCTATGTCGTCATAATTAAAGGGTAGGTTATTTTTACTTATGCCATGCAGAGATAAGGACAAAGGTTAACTCTGAAAATAGCACGAAAAAAACACATGTTTTTTAACCATGAACAAACAAAACAAGAAGACTATCTAGATAATATCTAGATACAATATCGCGCTCCTTCAATAATCATAGTCCCATACCTCTCAAGGCGACCCACCCAGCGGATTCGATCGTGAGCTATGAGAAGAGCGTATGTGGACCACTCGGGTGGAAAACATCCGTCCGGGCGTCCCAGGGCTATAACCGCGAAAATCGAAGTTCGTAAATTGCAGGCATCTTTCTCTGTCACCCTAATTACGCCTTCATTGGAGTAAAAGAGAAAGATCCCCGCAATTTGCGAATTTCGGTTTTCGCGGTGACGAAGCCTTAAAAGACCTGTCGGCCCTCGGAGTACCCAAGTGGAGCGAAGTGGCGCAAAATAGGGCAGAGTAGCGTTCTCTTTAGGCCAAGATCCTTTTTGGGTCGCTGAGCCAGTAAAGTTAAGTAAGTATCAGTTAAGTTATATTCACCAAAGTTCTAGAGGCCCCTGTACATATTGGGCCAACGCAGGCCAGTCCAAGGGACGCAGCCATGCGGTAGAATGAGGTAGCAATATCACTTGCTCCCTCTAACGCATAAATGTGTCCCCCACACTGGCCCACACTGGCCCAATATGTACAGGGGCCTTAAGAGCCTGACAAAATGCATGCATTATGTTTAAAGGTTCGGCAACACGTATGTAACTCCCCTAGAGTTACAATCGCCTATAGGCTGTGGTGGCCGCTTGACATCAGGAAAACCGCGCGCTTGTTTACCACCGTAGTTTTATAAAAAAATATGTTTTTGGATTCCCAATCCAAACATTCTATTATTAGATCATAAGAAGTCAGTATCATAATAACGGTTATCTTATCAAATGGGTGGTTTCCTCTTATTGTTACACATTACACAGATATTGGAAATACTAGATCTTACATTACAACTAAACCAAACCCCTCACTTTCCTCTAGAGTAAATTTCATTCGACAGCGTGACGTGACGATATACTAATCTATGACGTGACGTACGCGTTTGCGTTAAGTGTCATTTTGTATGGGAATTTAGTTTTCAAAACGTCCCGCTTGGCGCGCTGATCAAAATCCCATACAAAAATAGAACTAAAGATAGTCAAGCAAATCTTGTCAGTAGAAAAAGGCGGCAAATTTTAAAAATGTAGGCGCGAAGGGATATATATCGTCCAATAGAAAATTTGAATTTCGCGCCTTTTTCTACTGACAAGATTTGCTTGACCAAGTTTAACTACTAAAACTTGCGAGTTTAAAATTTGGGATATAATTTTAGCAATAATGTATATTTGTAATGAGCTAATGAGTGATTTCATAGTACCTACTTATCTTTAAATTGTATATCTGTGTGCAGTGTGTTTCGTCGTGAGTTTCACGTCGCCAAGACGAGGTGACGTTGGTAGGTGTGTGCTGCCGTCGGCAAACAAAATTATACAGCTTGGTTTATTATTTGTTATAATTTTAAACACACCTATTTGTACCATGTTTAAGCTCCACAGATGTTGCACAAAGTCACAGCATGTGATTTTTAGGGTTCCGTACCCAAAGGGTAAAAACGGGACCCTATTACTAAGACTCCGCTGTCCGTCCGTCCGTCCGTCCGTCCGTCCGTCCGTCCGTCCGTCCGTCCGTCTGTCACCAGGCTGTATCTCATGAACCGTGATTAGCTAGGCAGTTGAAATTTTCACACATGATGTATTTCTGTTGCCGCTATAACAACAAATACTAAAAAGTACGGAACCCTCGGTGGGCGAGTCTGACTCGCACTTGTCCGGTTTTTAGGGTTCCGTACCCAAAGGGTAAAACGGGACCCTATTACTAAGACTTCGCTGTCCGTCCGTCCGTCCGTCCGTCCGTCCGTCCGTCCGTCCGTCCGTCCGTCCGTCTGTCACCAGGCTGTATCTCACGAACCGTGATAGCTAGACAGTTGAAATTTTCACAGATGATGTATTTCTGTTGCCGCTATAACAACAAATACTAAAAACAGAATAAAATAAAGATTTAAATGGGGCTCCCATACAACAAACGTGATTTTTGACCAAAGTTAAGCAACGTCGGGAGTGGTCAGTACTTGGATGGGTGACCGTTTTTTTTTGCTTTTTTTTTCGTTTTTTTTTTTTGCATTATGGTACGGAACCCTTCGTGCGCGAGTCCGACTCGCACTTGCCCGGTTTTTTAATACATGGCCGATATAAGTACAACGATTTGAATTCAATCGATATATCAAATACCGCCATATTTGAAATGTAAAAAAAACAACGGGTTGCACTCCGGGAGTGCCGACAGAAGTGAAAACTCAATAACTAGTCCAAAATGTTTGTAGCACTATGTATAATTGACCCATCCTCCTTTCTATTGAAAAACTTTAGTTCCGAAATTGCTGGCCAGTGGACTTAAATTTGTAACGTTAATTAATTGTTTAAAATTCGAATAGAAATTGTAAAGTTACCTTGCAGACCTCGCATCTAAATATGTCATGATATTTTGAGTTTTATTCACCAGTACTAGAGTTCACTTTTATTAGCGATTTCATCAAGATGAGACTTTATTGAATTATATTGGAGTGATATAAAGTTAGAATGTAACTGTGAGATCCTCGTATTTCAGCCCGTACAAGATTAGAACATTGAGCTTTATTGCTTAATATAAAAGTCCAGTTTTAAATAATTGACCTGATTATGATACGTTATGACTAAAGTTCTTTGGTGAATAACATTGTCCGTCACACATGACATAAGTCACGCAAGCGCCCTGCGCCGCCTACATGAAACAGCAGGCTCAGGCATACATTTTCGCCGTGCGGTAGAAAGAGAGGAGAGACGCCTTACGCGTTACGCGTTACGCTGTCCCGAGTTTATCATTTTTTCCCCACCTCAATAAGTGCTCAGCGCCGCTAAAGAAGTTTTCACTTCAAAAATGTTTTGTCTCGTATAGGCAAAAATATAGGCAGGTACACTTAAACTCAACTAAATGTCGATTGTGGAAGTAGATTTATTTTTTAAGTAAGTATATTGGTAACGGTGTCCTGATATTACGTTACTGGAATGGAAAAGTCTGCTGAGGGTCTACCGCGAACTACGTTCGACGTGTTGACTCCCTGTCACACTTACGTACGAATTTACAAGTACGACAGAGAGGCAACACGTCGAACGTGATTCGCAGCCCTCTGACCAGCCGCCCCCTTTCGCAAGTGCCCGGCGACCACAATAATCCCTTTCCTCTCTAGTACAATGAACCCATCAATTTAAAACTAGTGGCTCTGTGAGCTGTAGACCTCGCGAGCAGAGTTTAAAACTGAATAAATGTATGGTTCCGTTGTTTTGAAGAATTTAGAGAATCTAATTTGACCATAAAAACTTAACTATCAATTGCTTACAAAATTCGGGTATTGGTTTAGATATGCGACCTGTAGAGTAGAACATATGGACATACGAAACAATTTTTGGCTAACAGGCCAATTCAAACTTACACTGATATCAGAAAGACATCTATCTAACTGATGTCATTTAGTTATCGTGCATTTCACTCGTTCTTGTCCGTACATGTATTGGCGCAAGCGAGACGCACGATGACTACTAAATAACATGATAAAAATATCATCCCGATGTCAGTGTACGGTCGATGCCCCTTAAGTATACACGTCGCCATACTAATTGTATAGAAAAGTGGATAGAGTTAAACCAAGAAAAGTCTGCAGAGATTTTGACAGCACACGCAGTTCCAATGTTATTTGTGCCAGTGTCAAAATCTCTGCAGACTTTTCTTGGTCTAACTCTACTTATGTTAGGAAACCAACATTACCTTTGAATTAACCTGTAAACTGCAACTAAGAAGCTTCGTGCGCGAGTGTGGCCCATAATTTCCGAAAATCATTATTTTCTTCGAGGCAATTACTCCGTTCTCATATTTTGCGTTGCCCATAATTTCCCGAAATCATTCATTCTCGGTAGCAATTACTCCGTTCCCATATTTTCCCAATGGTTTTCTTCCGCAATCGCCTATTTTTAATATTTTTAAATTAATCTTTTCCTTATAGTTTTCGTTCTTTTAAATATCTAGGATAATATTTTCTTGTTACTGTATGTTAATAGTGTAGTAATTATATTTGTTACTTGTAGGTATTTCACATACAACAAATATCAAAAACACTAAAATTAAGACATAATCTACAAAACTACAAGTAAAAAACCAAACGCTGTCAGCCAATAACTCTAACCTAACCTAACCTAACCTAACCTAACCTAACCTACCTATCTCTGGGAGCAGATTCGTTTTTAGGGTCATCAAAAAAAATAACCCTAACCTACCTATCTCTGGGAGCAGTTTCGTTTTTAGGGTCATCAAAAAAAAAATAACCCTAACCTACCTATCTCTGGGAGCAGTTTCGTTTTTAGGGTCATCAAAAAAAATAACCCTAACCTACCTATTTGAAAAAAACCTGGTTATTTTTACCACTAGCATTAAAAAAAAGAGAAAATATGGAGATAGAGAATATTTAGTTAGTGAAAAAAAAACCTACTGGTTATTTTAACTACTGGGATTAAAAAGAAAAGGGAATAAATTGAGAAAAGGAAAATTTAGTTTATGAAAAAATATACACGAAAAATTAAATAAAGCGAAGAAATTCCACTGGGAAAAAATGAAAACGGAGTAATTGCCTCGAAGAAAAAATGATTTGCGGAAATTATGGGCCATTTTAGCGAGGCGATCCAAATTAAAAGGCTCAAAGTCTAACTAACATTATTGTTAGTTAGACTTTGAGCCCGGGAAAGCGCAACGTACGAGCAACCTACAGCTAGTTCCCTGAGCCCAAGGTCGACCACTACCCTAGGCAATGTTAACCCCTGCGATTTATGGATGGTGACCGCCCATGCTATAAACGTAAGTGGAAATTGACTCCTGGAACAGCCATGCCCTTGAACTAAAATCGCTAAAAAAAATTTCAAACAAAAACTCAAACGAATACGCTTACCTCGCGCTTCGCGCTCGCTTGATCAATCAGCAATACGATGTTTAAGTGCAAAAAATAAATAAAAAAATTTGCATTTACTGGGGATCGAACCGGGTACCTATCCCATATCCTTGCTTGTAAGCGTCTTTCCAACTGCGCTATGATAGCATTTAGATGAGCTGACGAAATTTGGTTACTTATTCTCGAGTAAGAATTTAAATATCTAATCTAAAGAGAATAAAGTGTATAGGGGGCAGCACAGGAGCCGTCAGATCTTTGGCGCGAAGCGATATGTAGTTTATGATTCCGATGTAGCCCACGAGATGACAGAACCTACTATGCATAAGGAAACGTACCTACAAGAACGGTAGATGGTAGAACTTGTTTTGGCAATGTACATGTTTCCGATTCAGGCCACAAGATGGCAGACCCTCCAACGCGCACGGTCCCTATATGTAGTAGAGGGTTATTGTCATACTAAATTTTGTAGTCACAGTAAATTTACTGCCATCTTTCGATACAGGATTAAAATGAAAATGAAAAAAAAAATCAATAAATGTATATATGTATGGATAAATGATTTTTTTTATTTTTAGAACGCCATATGATTTTGACCCATGTTCTTTTACTGATATGAGTAAAAATTGTTAAATATAAAATGGTGTCGCCATCTAGACGAGCATAGGCCAAAGGTATGGCGCCGTATATTCAAGAATCAAATTTTCTTTAAAGCGCAAAAAGCCATCATCTCTTGCAAAAAATAAACGAATGCGCTTAGCCCGCGCTTGATAAATAAAAAATACGATTTTTTTAATTTTTTCAAAATAAAAAAATAAAATATAAAACAACAACTGATACGAAATTTAAGTATAAAAAAATACAAAAAGTTATGTAGCAGCATACAATTACTGGGGATGGAACCAGGGACCTCCCTATGCAAACAAAAAAGCGAACGTTTGCAAAATGCGCCATGATAGTTCTTACTAAAGCTGACGAAATTTAGCTACTCATTCTCAAGTATAAACTAAATATCTAAATACCGCCGAAACCAGAGATACAAATTTTCTGAATTTTTGGCCATTTAATCTATAAACATATATCAAAAAGAAAAAACTTTTATGATATCGATACGACTATTTGTTTAGGCGACAGGTATCACGACTCCGCCATTTTTTAAAATTTCCAAAAACCGGATTGACAAAAAAAAATTATTTATTCGTGAATCTGGTCACAAAATTTCATGAGAATCGGTTAAGAATTGCGACCTGTAGAGGAGAACATCCGGAAATACAAAACTAAATATCTATATACCGCCTAAACCAGCGATAATTTTTTTCTGCATTTTTTGCTATTAACTCTGTAAACATGTCTCAAAAAGAAAAAACTCTTATGATATCGATACGACTATTTGTTTAGGCGCCAGGTATCACGACTCCGCCATTTTTAAAAATTTCCAAAAACCGGATTGACAAAAAAAAATTATTTAGTCATAGAATCTGGTCACAAAATTTCATGAGAATCGGTTAAGAATTGCGACCTGTAGAGGAGAACATCCGGAAATACAAAACTAAATATCTAAATACCGCCTAAACCAGCGATAATTTCTTTCTGCATTTTTTTGCTATTAACTTTGTAAACATGTCTCAAAAAGAAAAAACTCTTATGATATCGATACGACTATTTGTTTAGGCGCCAGGTATCACAACTCCGCCATTTTTAAAAATTTCCGAAAACCGGATTGACAAAAAAAATTTATTTAGTCATAAAATTCGGTCACAAAATTTCACGAGAATCGGTTAAGAATTGCGACCTGTAGAGGAGAACATCCGGACATACGAAAGCAAAATGCCCGAGTCAAAACGTAGACCTTCGCTTCGCTTCGGTCAATAATATACAACAGCCTGTATCTACATGATATCAAACGTGTTATGCGACACGTCATTTGATAAATATTGTAGATAAGGATTACCTAAGTAGGCTAATAAAATTAAAATTAAGTTTGTATTGGGCTTTTACGAACAAGTGTTGGAGTGCCGGATCATAGTCCAAGTCCATGTTTAAAGTCACGTGACAATCATCCTGTTCCTTGGCGAAACCCAGACGCATGTGCATAGCGCTGTCTCACTTATCCCTCACCTTATCAGATTACGGCGCCAGTGTCAAGACTTTACGAGTTACGACTTGATGAAAAGAACATACAAAAAACCGTACAAGCAAAAAGGCCTACAGTTATACCAGGTTATACTTACCAAGAAAAGTCTGCAGCGATTTTGATAGCCCACGCAGTGAAAGTGTTATTTTAAACGTCAAACTTCTATCAAATTCTGACGTATAAATAACATTTGCTCTGTGTGGGCTATCAAATCCGCTGCAGACTTTTTTTGGTCCGACTCTATCTTCGCGGCATTTAGTCCTTTTACTAAAAACCGGTCAAGTGCGAGTCGAACTCGCGTCCCAAGGGTTCCGTACTGCACTCATTTTCGAACGAGCGAGCAAAGCCAAGTTCCAGAACATTCAACTTACTTACAACACACGGCTGGCTAGGGGCACGGCCAGGGATTTCCATGTTTTTTAACTCAGCTGTCAGAGCATAGTTAGTTACGCAATAACTTTAGTAAATTTGTTCAATTTTAACCAAAATTTTGTTCAAGTATTATGTTAAGCATAGTGCCTATTTGTTCGCTAAAGTCTCAGAGTACCGCAAATATCCAACGCGATCACAATATGACCAGAAGTTGCACAATGAGCAACGGAACACCACATTGATGCGGAAAAGCATTTTTGGAATGGCAACCAGATGAACCAGAATATATAATAAAATTCCTGATTGTTTAAAAACATTACCACTATCACAATTTAAGAAACAACTGACTGCACTATTAATTGAAAAATGTTATTATAAAATAAGCGACTATTTGAATGAAAATTAAATGTATGTAAGTATAAATTTTATTTCTTAAGTATGATTATGTTCTAAATTTTGTGACTATGTTCTAATGATTAATATTTAATTTACAAATTGTAAATTTTAAAATAATGCATGTTGTATGTTTATAAGTAGTACAGTGGAACCTGGATAATTGCAATCTCAAGGGACCGGCCATTTTTTGTCAATTAACCAGGTTTTTCATTTAAGCAGGTCGTGTCAATTAAAGAGGTTCAAAAAATCGTTGTGTCAATTATAGAGGTTTCCATTAATAGAGGTTGCGTTCTGACAAATTTCTTTTATGGAGGTGCAAATAACCATTGAAAGTAGATTTACACGCTTACGTTCTGGGTTTCTGGTCTATTATATAGCTTCTGTCTATACTTGCACTTATACACTACATTAATTACTACTTTATTTTCTTATTAATCATTTGGGTTTAAAAAAATCCCTTGAATTGTAGAAGAAAGTTTTATTAGAATGTAAAAAGCATACTTTGTTTCTGATTTAATCAAAACTATTTCACCTACTACAAGCTGTGATAGATACCCAATAAATAAATTGAATTCTGGATGAAGATATAAATAAAATGATCATTGCTATTAAAATATTGCTTCTGCTGTCTACAACTACATTATTTCAATTACAGAGGTAATAAGTATAACTCGTTTCAATAATAGAGGTAAAAAGAAGAGTAAAAATAACGGATTTTTTTAGCACAGTGTCAATTATAGAGGACTTAGTTGCGATGTGATCAATTACAGAGGCAAAATTACGAAAAGCCCTAAAATCTAAATTGCAATTATAGAGGTTCCAAAATTTCAATTATAGAGGCCTTTTGGTCTCAAGGGACCGGGACCGGACTTTGGGTTGCAATTATTGAGGTTTTCCATTTATCCAGGTGCCAATTAACCAGGTTTCACTGTATTATAGTATTTGTACGCCACTATTGGCAGAGCATGGTGAGTATTATATTCTTTGATGGTGAGACTACGAAACTGTAATATAAGATCATTAATTGTACCTGTGTTTTCACAAATAAAGACTCTCTCTCTCTCTCTCTCTCTCTCTCTCTCTCTCTCTCTCTCTCTCTCTCTCTCTACTTAAACCAATTATTTGTTCTATGTTTGAGCACTAACCTCCTACAGCTCATCCTTCGACCTTGCGTGGAGGCGCACCTCTCTCGGATGATTCAGGCCTTTTGGCCCCACGCAGAGCTCGGCCTTCGACCTTCGCACTAGCTATCCACACCACGTTTCACGTAAACAATTGCGGTCGTGGCCCTGATACAGCCTACCCGCTATTTTTAATCTTAAGTCCGACTCACGCTTGACTGCAGACTTTTTATATATTTTCCAGTAATCAACAGGTAAAGAACTATATTTCGTGCTTTTTCCAAAATTCAGGCCTGTAGTTTCAGATGATTGGGCACTTAATACGACACGACCACTTCTTTAAAACTAATCCTGGAGGGGCGGATAGGATGCAAGCGGGGTAGAGGAAAACCTAGACGCAGCTTTTTAGAACAAGTGAAAGAAAAAGTAGGGGTCGTGTCGTATCAAAAAGTCAAAAAGCTGGCGCAAGTGATAGGGAAAGCTGGAAGATACTTGAAGTAGGTACTAATTTTGTTCTGTGTTTGAGCACTAACCTCCCGCAACTCGGCCTTCGGTCGCGCGTTTTTAAAAGCCTCTGCGCTTCAGGGCTTCGGCCATAAGCGTAGCTCGGCCTTCGGCCTTTGCAATAGCTGTCCAGTGTCCACACCACCTTTTACGTAAAACCCTAAAACAGCCCAACCACGTTTTTTTCCTTAAGTCCGACTCACGCTTGACTGTAGATTTCTAATAGGTTTTCTGTCATCTAGAGATGAAGAACTATTTTGTGTATTTTTTTCAAAATTTTAGACCCAGTAGTATCGGAGTTAAGGGGGGGGGAATGGTAATTTTTTGCCTATTTTCTTAAATAACTTCTAAACTATTTAATATAAAATTAGTAAAAAAATATATTTGTAATCCTCAAAATAAGCCCTTTCGTTTAATATATAACACGATATGGTTTGCAAAACTTTGTTTTTTAAATTTCTGATTTCCCCCCCAAAAGTGCCCCCTATTTTCAAAATCCTTTTGTTTTCATTACGTGTCCGGTGTCCGTCTTTGGGTCACAGACTTGCATATGTGTACCAAATTTCAACTTAATTGGTCCAGTAGTTTTGGAGCAAATAGGCTGTGACAGACGGACAGACGGACAGACAGACGCACGAGTGATCCTATAAGGGTTCCGTTTTTTCCTTTTGAGGGACGGAACCCTAAAAAAGACAATTTAATCAGGTTGTGCCAAAAATTGCCCCGTCTGGATCCCGCTTCCCGGGACGTTGGCACACGGAGCATGTAACAAGCCGCTAGTCACCAGCGCATGTTGATTGTTGAGACACGGGCCTGCCGGCCACGGTCACTTAACGGAGTGCTTACACATAATGAATACATGTGACTGGCGCGTAGAGCGAATAATGTCGCTCTAGACTAGAGTACATCGTGGGGTTACTTGCGCCGTACGCAAGCGCAATAATAGAGAAAAACATCAAACATCAAACATCAAACATCAAACATCAACATTTATTCAGCAAATAGGCCACAAGGGCACTTTTACACGTCATCATTGAATTTACATACAAGGAAAAATAATAACATCAACAATTTTATAAAATAAAACTAACAATTCAATCTAACGTATTACAATTACTAAGAGATGTATATGGTCTCTTAATGTCGAATTACATAAAAAATACAGATACTAAACACAAAAAAAAATCTATAATATTTAGAGTTGTAAATGTCTCTAGGTGTCAGAACTATAAGATTATATAGTTTATCAAGTTATCCTTAGAGATGTATAGGGTCTCCAAGAGTCAATATCCTGTATAATTAATACATTCATTAAGAGAAAAGAAACATACGAGAGCAGAATGAGGCGTCTCACTGTAATTAATTAATAAAAATAAAGTTACTAAGTATAATAGCTTGTGTTAGCTTAAGCAGACCAGTCTCCACAAACAGCACCCGTTCACGAGTATGACGCGTATCTCAGCCATCGCCTCCCTCAACCTTCATTCGGGAAAGTGGCGACCTGATCAACGACGCCACCGTAAGCAAAGACTTTTAAGCGAGCATGACATGTTCAAGCTACCGGCCTATAATAATATTAAAATAGTAATAACATGTAGCTGTAAGACACGGCATTTTGTGCTCGTATGTTACATAAAAAGACAGTATAGCTTCACATAATTACTAGCCTAAGTTGACTTAGAGATGTAAAGGTCTCTAAGTGTCAGAAACATTAAAAATATAGGTATGTACAATCAAAAATAAAAATAAAATATATAAATAAATACTTAGAGATGTATAAGGTCTCCAAGTGTCCAAAACTAAAATTAAATTAAACAATTTAATCAAGCGAGAACATCATTGTCTCATGTGTCAATTCTACTGGACACTAGCATATTTAATTCACAATGTAAAAAAAAAAAACAATATTTATTTAGCTCTTATTATACTAATGAAATCAAGCTACCTGCTTAAAGGCATCTCTATCGTTTATAAAATTATTTACAGTGTAGTACGCCTTACTTAACAAGGAGCGCTTAATGTGCGACTTAAATTTGTGAAGTGGTAAATTCACTACATCAGTGGGGACTTTGTTATAAAAACGTGTACAGTTCCCGACGAAAGACGTACTAACCTTACGGAGGCGGTGGGCGGGCACAGCAAGTTTATGTTTGTTTCTAGTGTTATAGTTATGGATATCACTGTTAACCTTGAATTCGTGGATGTTTTTCCGAACATACATAATATTCTCTAGTATGTATTGAGATGCAACGGTAAGAATGTTAACTTCTTTGAATTTCTCTCTTAGGGATACTCGAGCGCCCAGTCCATAGATGGAACGTACAGCTCGTTTTTGCAGCACAAATATTGTCTGAATATCTGCCGCTTTTCCCCACAACAGAATTCCATAAGACATAACACTATGGAAGTAACTAAAGTATACCAGCCTGGCCGTCTCTACGTTTGTTAGCTGTTTGATTCTCCTCACTGCATAGGCTGCTGAACTAAGTTTTCCGGCTAGAGTGCCTATATGTGCATGCCATTGCAGTTTGGAGTCTAGAGTGACTCCCAGAGAAATGAATATCACACACATATCACATTAAGTATCCCTTGGTTTTTTTCATTCAACACTGTCATAACTAGTCATAACATTCATCACCATATTGTATCAATCAATAAAATAATCATTCCTGACGCTTACGTGAATTATTCTGCGCGTAACGGAACAGTGTCAAGTGTCAAATTCAAACCATTTACTGAAACGGTTATTTTGTTGTCAAATTGTCAATCGATGTTTGAAAGTGGCGTACTAATACGGCGTTTACAATGTTATGAAGAGCCTAATATTGTAAAAATATCTATTATATTGCAATTTTAAAACTTTATGTTAGTGGTGCAGTGAAATAATTTGTTTTCTTAGAAGTAAGTAGCAATTCGCTTTGTTATAATGACTACTCGATCATTCTCAGATTTAACACACATCACATCACATTTAATGAAGAATTTTAGTTTATTGGCATTGTTTGGGATAAACCACACTAAGTGCATGAGTGCCTATAGTTCACATTATAGAAGACATGTAAATCTATACGAAAACAATAAATGTCTCTGGCAAAATATTACTGTTTGAACATGATATTTTAACATCTGTTTATTAAAAATTTGCACACATCGTAGTCAAAATCTTGACTATGTTATGTTATAATTCTACAAATAATTGAAATAATAAGTACCTTTGTTTTGTAGATTTTGTCCTGTTTTGGCAATATATAGGCAGCATATACTTCGTTTCTTTTAGCATTAGAGAAAAGGTAAACAATCTTGACATGTATTTTTATTGAAAAACGCCTAGAAAGAATTCTAATGCTAAAAAAACCAAAGTATCAGGTGTAAGCTGAAGAATAACACCTTATTAGTCAGTCTATACATATTAGGTCATTAATTTTGTGCTAATTCATACTATCAGAGGGACTACCACGAACACGTTCGACGTTTTGCCTCCCTGTCACACTTATGTACGAATTTACAAGTGCGACAGAGAGGCAACACGTCGAACATGGTTTGCGGTAGGTTCTCAGTTTCTATTGAGACCCAAAACTCTTGTTCTTGTGCACTATCATAATATACATGTTTTTTGGATTACCTTAATTGTTTCTGCATTACAGCATATCTTATTAGTACAAACTGTTAAGTTCACTATAAATTCAAATACAGTGGAATCCGTTTATTAATGACTCCGCTTATACTGACCAACCGCTTACTAAGACGTAATTACTGTGCGAAGTTTGGTCTTCATATAAAATTCTTTGTGACACAGTGGGATGAAATGACTTTGCTTATAGTGATAAATTGCTTGTCACAAATCGTTATTTAAAAATATACTTACTATTTTGAGAACAAATAGTTAGACACATATGCTAAAGACACCATTTTAATCCAGTGTGGGGCATCAGATGTGTTGGTAACATTTTCTATTGTATTTCTAGGAAACAGTGTTCAATACAGTAGTTTTTAATAATAAAAATTGCTGAGAATAATGCTATCTCTGTGTAGTTCTTACACTTGATACCACTGCAAACAAATGCTGTTTCCTAAATTAATAGTAACCCCTCTCTCTAGGGGTCATATATCATAATGTTTTCTGGTCACTTTCTGACTTACTTTTTGGTACTCACTAATAATATTTATTTTAGGCACCTCAAGATGTCCAATAAGTCACAATCAAAAATCCCCTCGCCTGCCCGGTCCCAGGGTTTCATCACCCCCCGGCGACGTACCCGACGAACCCTGAGCTCTGTCTCACCAGCACAGTCCGAGGTCCGACTGTCGACTGTGGTGGAGAAATTTGTGAAGAGCGACAAATTTGTCTTGTCACCGATGAAGAGGAGATCTGTTTTGCCTGATGACACTGATATTGAGGCGCCGAGGCGTAAGTTTATTTGAATAATATATACTACACTTTATTATTTTTACTTAGAATCACAAGTTCATTCGACCCTAATAGGACAAAAAAAATCCCAAGACTTCTAGACATTTTTCGATCCTTTCATTATCGATCCGCATCCAAAGTCTATGAAAAATGGTAACAGAATGGAAATAAAAATTTTGCGGTACTTTTTTCTCGCTCGTTATTCTAAGTAGAAATAACATAAAAATGTCCAAATAAAAAAAGTGTAGTGTACAACTTGAAATGAACTACCCACCATTATTCTTTCCTACGTTTACTAATAGGGTTAATATATGATTTTCTCCGTTTGACCGCCAAAGACGTTAACTGACACGCGCGACTACAGCTGGATATCAACCTTCAATCAATTCAACAAGGTTCACAATAACGCGCCGGGCACGTTAGGGGTGGCGCTCAAAGGGTTAAGCTTATAATAGAGTCAGACCGTGAATAGTCTGCAGCGATTTTGATAGCCCACGCACTGCAAGTGTCATTTTAAACGTCAAACTTCTATGAAATTATGACGTATAAATAACACTTACACTGCGTGGGCTATCAAATCCGCTGCAGACTTTTCTTGGTGTGACTCTAGTTATAATATGAATGATTTCCAGGTGCCAGCTGGTGGAAGAGGCTGGAGGGGAGCACCCGGGACGTCCTCGAAGCCCTCGACACTAACAAGATGACTGACAATTTGCTTGAGGAATATGAGTTTGAAATTGAGAAGTAAGTTCCTTATAAACTTAAATAAATACTGCTACAATGGTGTATAAAATTATCAATTTGGTATCTCTATGTTTTGCCTTTTGGCGTAGAAACAGCAACACTCGAGTGTCTATTGGAAGACCTTTTGTAATAAGGTTTACCGATGGACAATTAACAATGTAGGCGATGGTACAAAAACATGTCCTTAAAATAATCTATATAACTAGTTAATTAATAAAACATAAAATATTGACAGTCTTAAATAATAACAGTAAAATCATTTATTACCTAAATTAAAACATTCCCAAGACATTAAAAAAAATATTTAGATATATTCAGATCTAAGGGGTCATCCATTAATTACATCACACGTTTAGGGGGCGGGAGGGGGTCAAGAAAATGTGACATATTGTGACAAGGGGGAGGGGGAAGTTCAAACTATGTGACGTCACTTTTAACATCATCAGTAACCGAAAATTTATTTAAAATTATTTTATTCGCTATACAGTTAAATAACAAGTTTTCGAAACGATAATCGTTTTATTAGTTTAATTTTATTTCTTAATCAATGTTGGGTTATAAAATTACTAATATATCTTTTGTCAAAAATATTTTGATAAAATATTAAATAAATAATTGCTGATTTCGTTGAAGAAATGTGACGTCACACCAGGGGGGAGGGGTTTGCCAAAAGTGACCAAGTGTGACAGGGAGGGGGGTAGGGGTCAGAAAACCTAGAAATTCGTGTGACGTAATTAATGGATGACCCCTAAATACATGTCAAGGTAAAAATATTCATTTCATCACTTAAAAACATCTCCAATGCATTAAAATTAAAATAATAATATAAGAAAATATTAAAGTAGTAGTCATAGTTTCAGGTTTTTTTCACTGTTTCAGAGATGACAAGCAGAGCCAATCAGTCCAACAGAGTCAAAGCAGCGACAACGAATCAGTCGCCAGCATAGTTGTACCACAGCGAAGGCTCTTCAACCAGAAGCAACAAACTCAAGCCAAATTCGGCGACATTATGGGCTCACGCAAGTCCCTCGGAAAGACCAACATCGAAGACCAATCTATAGAAGTCGCTCCAAAAAACCTCTTCAATAAAGGACCTAGAAATCGTCCGGTTTTTCCTGCTGCTTTACTCAACTCTACTAATAAAACTATAAATAAGACTGTTGAACCAGAAACAAACAAACAGACTCGTCCAAATCTCTTTGGCCAAGCGGGAACTAAAAGAAAAAATATGTTCACAGATTTTGTCTTGTCTGATAGTGAGGAGGACTCAGAGGTCCAACATAAAGTATTTGGTTTCAAAAAGAATAATAACAAGAGATTAAGTTTGGGTACTCGTAGTAGGCGAATGCCGTCTCTAACGCCAAGTATGACCACGGAAATTGATATTGATGACTGGAATCTTCTACCATCATCTACTATGATTGGGGCCCAAGAAGCTTCAAGAATGAGTGATAAAGATATGGAACTGCAAAACGAAAATCAAGATGATACGCTTACAGAAGACGTATCTTTAAATCGCACCAATAAGCAAGCACATAAGAGTGTAATACAAGATGATGAAAATGATAAAACACTCACGAATGAAAACATAGAAGAAGCCAACATAAGTCAAGATGCGGAAGTAAAGGATGTGTCTAAAAAAGTAAACAAAACACAGGAAAAAAGCAAAACTAAACTTAATACAAGTGTCAAAGATAAATCCTTACAAAATAAATCTACTAAGCAAGCTGTCAAGATTTCAAATGCTGAAAATGTGCAGATAGAAGAAGTGGTTGCTAAGGAACAACAAGATAATGCCGTAACTGATAAAAATACTCGACTAGCTGAGAACGAACAATCATTAGAAGATAAAATGGCTGAATTGCACGGAGAATGTGTTGAAACAGAAAAAAGTCGACCAAACATATTATCAAACAAAACAGAAGAAAATCCAGATATTTATGAAGAAGCAAGGCAAGAAGAAGCATGCAAAACAAATGAAGATGTAGATAAGAGTGAGGAACAAGAAGAAAGCGAAGTAGAACGAGAAGAAAGCGAAAAAGAACAAGAAGAAAGCGAAGTAGTACAAGAAGAAAGCGAAGTAGTACAAGAAGAAAGCGAAGTAGTACAAGAAGAAAGCGGAGTAGTACAAGAAGAAAGCGAAAAAGAACCAGACCAAAGTGAGGAAGAACGAGAACAAAGTGAAGAAGAACAGGAACAAAGTGAAGAAGAACAGGAACAAAGTGAAGAAGAGCAGGAACCAAGTTTGGAGGAACAGGAAAACCAAAACCAAACTGATGAAGCAATCAAAGATCAAGATGAGGATATGGTTGAGAAAGATAAAAGTGACGAAGAAATGCCTCAAGAAGACCAAGATGAGGATATGGAAGAAATGGTATGGAACGATAACGAGGATGAAAAGTTAAGTGATGCTGCGGAAAAAGAAGATGCTACTGTACCGGAACAAAACAATGACGTTGAGCCAAATCAAAAAAATACAGATATTAGCAAGAACCTTAGCAAACTCGACAAAAGCAAAAATATTTCAAATAAGAGTCACAAAATCGTAGACACATCAGTAGATAATGATCAAAATGAAGAGGATATAGTAGAAGAAACTCCAAACAATTCTACTCACGACACAACAGGTCGAAACAGGAAAAAAGAAGTTTCTAAAGTCAAATCTCCAGAAGCAGTATTACAAAACATGACTAACGACAACGAATCTTTCAGGCCAATAGGTCGCAGTACTACTTTCAGAAAATCCAAAAGCGTCTATGAAACTATGAACATGAGACACAGTTTAGCACCAGTCCAAGAAAGTACCTTAGGCAGTGAGGGATCGAGAAATTCAAGCACAGAGGGCTCCGAATGGGATTCTCATCGCACCACAAGAAAAACTATACGCCAGACTTTAGGCAAGGAATACACTACACGGAAATCCTTGCGCGCTTTAGTCATGGAGCAATCTGCTAAACGTCAAACTGAACTTTACAATAAAACCGCTACAAACTTTGACAAAACTAAAAATAAAACAGCCACAGAAGATGGAAACGACAAAAATGCGTCAAAGATAAACAAATCTAAAAACAAAACTGTTGTCGAAGACGGTAATAGTAAAAATGCATCAAAAATTAACAAATCAAAAAATAAGACAGTCATTGAAGATGTTAACAGTGATAACGCATCAAAGGACAAAACCAAAACTAAGACTGTATTAGACGACATCAACGATCAACATATCCGTGACCGCAGATCATCCAATCGTAATATTTCAAGCAATCAGTCTCCCATTTTGAAATCTCCTGTCCATGGGACCTCGACCCATCATGTGCCCGACCCACTAATATTAGAACACCAAGCATCTTACCACAAATCTCTCCACGATATTAAGGAGCCTGAAATATCCGAGAATCTAACTAATCCTGAAGAATCAGTAAACATACCTATACCGGATAATAATGATTCGGGACCAGAGATATCTATGAATGCTTCTTATGGTCAAGGAATGTCTGCATCTGGGCATGAAATATTAGAAGAAACTTCAGGCAAGGATATTTCACGTCGTGGCACTTCGATACGCTCAAAATCTATACATCACAGTGAAGAAGTTTTAGATTATGAAGCTTCAGAGCAAGTTATATCTGGTCTTGAAGATCGGGAAAATGAAACTGAATCTATGCAAGATGAAAAGGAACCCGAACTAGAGAATGAAGAAGAGAATGAACAATCTGAACAGGAAGTAGAATCTGAACAAGAAGATTCTCAGCAGGAAATAGAAGCTGATTCTGAACATGAAACTCAAGAGATTGAAGACGAACAGGAACAGTCTCAACTAGAAATCGAATCTGAACATGAACAATCTCAACAAGAAATCGAATCTGATCAGGAGGAATCTCAACAAGAGATAGAAGATGAACAAGATCAATCTCAACAAGAAATCGAATCTGATCAGGAGGAATCTCAACAAGAGATAGAAGATGAACAAGATCAATCTCAACAAGAAATCGAATCTGATCAGGAGAAATCTCAACAAGAGTTAGAAGATGCAGAACAGTCTCAACAAGAAATTGAATCAGAACAAGAATCTCTACAAGAGATAGAATCTGAGGAAGAACAGCAATCAGAAAATGAAGACCATGATATGTCTCAAGAACAAGAGAGTGATCGCGATATTAGAGAACCAGAATACGATGACAAAGACAACGATGATTCCATATCAGCACTCAATTCTGAATACAAAACGCCAGAGAAACGTGGAGTTTCTCGTGTAGTCTTTGACAGTAATATGATGTCTGTTGAAGAGATAGATTTCGAAGGTGTGTCCAGACAAACTGACAATGATATTACTGAGAATAATGAGTCTGAGAGAGAACCAGAATTAAGTAGGGCGTCGTTGCGAAGAGTTTCGGAACCGAGGGTTCATGATGTGTCGGTTGGTAGCAAGAAAACTATGCTGATGATGCAGTTACAGAAGATAGCGCAGGAAAATATGGAGCGGAGGCAGAAAATAGTAAGTAGATTTTTATTTCCAATTCTTTATAAATGGGATCGGCAACTGTCAAATAAAGTTCAAAATCATTGTGGGAAATATATTCCCTCTGAGTCTGCTGTATAAAGGCTTAAGATTATAACATTTTCAAATGTTTTTCAGAGAGACGAAGTGCAGAAATCACTAAAACCGACCCGCAACTTCAACGTGATGTCCCCCATCCAACTCAAATACTCCATTCGCCACTCCATCCGCCGCATGACCCAGCCAGAACCTAGGAAGCCTAAGCGAATTCCTAAACCCACGGGTATACCTACAGAGGCGTTGCCCAAGGCCTTCGTCGAGGACCTGATGTATAAGCCGCCTAAGAGATTCCAACCTGCCAATGCTCCGTGGATAACTAAGAGGCTGTATAAGTTTTTGGAAGAGAAGTTGGAACCCAAGTAAGTGATTTTACCCACTCCCACCGAGAGTCCCACCGAGGGTTCCGTACTTTTTAGTATTTGTGGTTATAGTGGCAACAGAAATATCTGTAAAAATTTCAACCGTCTATCTATCACGGTTCATGAGATACAGCCTGGTGACATACAGACAGACAGACGGACAGTGGAGTCTTAGCAATGGGTCCCGTTTTTACCCTTTGGGTACGAAACCTTAAAAATGATGACACACCCCTATAATTCCAGATACGACTACCGTGCCCGGGTTCGCGCCGAGGAGCTCGTGCAGACACTCTTCAGCTTCAGCAAGCTGGTGCGGCGCCGCCACCAAGCGCCGCCTCACGCCGTCGACGAACTCAAGGCGGAGATGGCGCGCCTGCGGGTCGTCAACACACACTACGAGTTCTACGACTTCTTCCATGAGTACATGCCGAGGGACATTAGGATTAAGGTAGGGTTTTGTCTGTAAATTGGGGTTTTTAGGTTTAAAATATGTACCATTTTTTTCGAAAAACTGTCATCTTTTGGATTATTTCGACTAAAAAGAGAATTACTCAGGGTGGCCACTTTCTGGAAAACCGGGAAAAGTCAGGGAATTTCGCTGGTCATGGAAAAGTCAGGGAAATTTAATGGAGGTTAGGGAATAAAAATTGTCTCTGTATGTACATAATAAAATAAAAGTCTAATCTTTACTTTATGGACCGTCGATTTGGAGGGTGTGTTGGGTATGGGGGGGTAGAGGGTGCAAAGGGCTACCCCCCAGTCCAACCCCCATGGCGCGGAACCCCATGGTTATGGAGATATCCATGGTTAAAGTTTGTATGAAATTACTATGAAATAAAGGAGAAATGTGATAGCAGATGTTGATAGGTGCCGTTTTGTGTTAATTTATATTACCTTTTATACCACACCACCATCCTCAAGGTCACACAACATCTCAGGTCACGAAATGTTATGGTCACCAAAATCTCAAGGTCACCAAAATCTTTGGTCACCAGAATCTCAAGGTCACCAAAATCTTTGGTTACCAGAATCTCAAGGTACCCAAAATGTCAAGGTCACTTAAAACCGAATCAGAGCACCCCACTATCCACGTGGTCTTGTCTGTCCTACCCCTAGAGAGCAATTCCAAAAACGGAGGCGCGGAGGGAGGGCAGCCAGTAAGGCGAAGCTGCGGAGCCGAGTGTAGTGAGCGTGCTTTGTCACGCGAGGGCGGAAGGGCTGCTCTTCCGCAGCGCCGGAGCTAACCCAGATCTAACAGCTTCACCGCCCCTCAGCGCCCCCCCTCACGCCGCACCCCGTCTCCCAAAATTTTGCTGTAATCCCTTATTTCATAGTACATAATTCCATACAAACTTTAACCATGGATATCTCCATAACCATGGGGTTCCGCGCCATAGGGGTTGGACTGGGGGGTAGCCACCCCCCCCCCCCCCACCCCCCCCCCCCCACCCCCAAATCGACGGTCCATAAAGTAAAGATTTACCCTAAAAACGGAATAAAATAAAGATTTAAGTGGGGCTCCCATACAACAAACGTGATTTTTGACCGAAGTTAAGGAACGTCGGGCGGGGTCAGTACTTGGATGGGTGACCGTTTTTATAGATACGAGTAAAGGGTTCCGTCCCTTCGTGTGCGAGTCCGACTCGCACTTGGCCAATTTTTTTTTAAATTAAAACAAAAATAGTTTTCAAAACATACCAAGTTTGGGCTTCTCCTATGAAAATTTTTTTAGGAACTGCGGGTCAAAAATTTAATTTTGATCTCTATAGTACGTTTTTTTCAGAATTAGTAAGAACTTGCAAGAAGGTAAGCGATTTTGACAAGTCTTTTAATTGAATAACGCTTTATAAAAATCAAAATTTAATACTTATGAAAGCAGAAGAATATAAATTATCGTATTAGATTCATAATTGTTACATATTTGCCGTAACTTATTTTTAAAATGTGTTTTTCAATTAAAAGACACATCATGATTGTTTACCTTATTTCTAATGCTAAAAAAAACGAACTATAGTATGCGTGTGCCAAACGGCTAACCTGTACATCGATTTGCGGTTTCCTATGAAATTGGGGTCGTACGTCTGCCGCTAAATAGGTTAATAATAGGTAACGCTATATCCTACCACGGCGGTATAGACAAAATAAATATTGAAAAAAATAAAATGATCCACGCGGCTCGTATTCTCGTAATGCTCAATCCTTGTACACGGAGGAGCTACACAATAAGTTGGAAAATTTAAGTCCAGAGGCGAAAATCAGAGCAGAAAAAAGAAAAGCTGCGGAAATGGTCAGAGAACTAGAAACAAAAAGGCGAAAAATTCTCGAAGGAGCTGCCAAAGAAGCTGCGTTATTGGAAAAACAGATTACCAAGTTGTAATAGATTTTGTTATTATTTTATATCAAAAAATAGTTTAAGGCGCGGTGTGTAGTAAAATGCACTTTTTTGTCACCATATTTACAGACTTTTACAAGGATTTCACGCATTATTTTCTAGTATGTATAACTTCAGTCCTTGAACTACGTTATTGCTTGTCAGAAACACGACGGCTCATTATTTTCTCGATAGAATCTTAAGTTGAAAACATGCCTAACACTGTCTTTATTTCCTTATGTTAGAAGTACTAGGACGAAAATATATATGAAACTTACTTCAGTCGATAGCTTTTAAGTAAATCTTCATTATTGCTTGTCCTTTTATCGATACGTTAATTTTTTCATTCATCATTTGATGAATTCAACATTTTGCCTACTAAATTACACCCTACGCGGCAATACCTTGCGCCTATTCCTCACGCCAGTACGCCCGTGACCACTGTCAGCGTCGGACCTGTGCTAGTTTAGCGGACGTTACATAAAATGGGTAATCACCGTATAAATATGCAAATATGTTATACACACAATGTTTTTCAACATACTTACGAAGAAAAGCAAAATAATTCTTAAATACGGTGACATTTCAGACATTCGTCCGTCATATTGTCATTTTATATCAAGTTGGGCAGCAAAGGCACACACCCATCTAACCAATCCGGAATTCAGTCACGATTGATAAATTGTGTAAACATATTTTAAAAGGCTATAAAATTAATCAAATTGAATAATTTAGACTGGTCACATTTTTGTAAAAATCGATTTCTACTGGCAAAAAATATTACTTTTTGGCAACCGGGTTTTTTAACCTAATTAGACCCCGCTGAATCCGAATTTGCCGGTTGCTTGATCGAATTCTTGACTGGAAGTGAGATATGTGATATTAAAGGTCCCTTTTTTTAGTTTTTCGTAAATAACTCGTAAACGGTGGCCAATATAAAAAAAATGAACTAATAATCTACACAAAATTTTCAATAAAAAAGATTCAGTACATTTTTAGCAGGGATCAATATTTAAAAAGATAATAAAGAGGGAAAGTTAATTATAATAAATTCTAAGGTTCCTTGGTTTTATTTTTTCGTTAATATTTTAAAAGTATGACATATAGCAAAAACAAATCTTACACATAAATAATAAACATAAAATTTCCTACAAGAAACATGTAGAACACTTTTCGCTAGGATCAATATTTAAAAAGACAAAGCAGCCGGTAAGTTAATTACAATCAATTTTAAAGTCCCTTTTTAGTTTTTTGTAAATAACTCGTAAACGGTGTCCCATAGCAAAATAGGTTTTTATGAATAAATAATCTACATAAAATTTTCTGCAAAAAATATCTGAACACTTTTCTCTAGGATCAATATTTAAAACGATATTAAAGGAAGAAAGTTCATTACAATCAATTCACATGTCACTTTTTTTAGTTTTTAGGGTCCCGTACCTCAAAAGGAAAAAACGGAACCCTTATAGGATCACTCGTGCGACTGTCTGTCTGTCTGTCCGTCTGTCACAGCCCATTTTCTTCAAAAGTACTGGACCAATTAAGTTGAAATTTGGTACACACATGTAAATTCGTGACCCAAAGACGGACATCTTACGTAAACAAATGAATTATAAACATGGAGGCCACTTTTTAGCCAAGGGGGGTTAATTAACATTAAGAACCTATTTTGCTATGGGTCACCGTTTACGAGTCATTTACGAAAAACTTAAAATAGGGACCTGGAAATTGATTATAATTAACTTACCCCCTTTAATACCTCATTAAATATTGATCGTAGCGAAAAAGTGTACAAAACCTTTTTTGTGGACAATTTTATGTTCAATATTTATGTATAATATTTTTTTGCAACGGGGGCACCGTTTACGAGTTATTTACGAAAAAAAAGCGACCTGTGAACTGATTGTGATTAACTTTCTTCCTTTAATATCGTTTTAAATATTGATCCTAGAGAACAGTGTTCAGATGTTTTATGAAGATTATTTATTCATAAAAACCTATTTTGCTATGAGACACCGTTTACGAGTTATTTACAAAAAACTAAAAAGGGACTTTAAAATTGATTATAATTGACTTACCGGATGCTTTGTCTTTTTAAATATTGATCCTAGCGAAAAGTGTTCTACATGTTTCTTGTAGGAAATTTTATGTTTATTATTTATGTGTAAGATTTGTTTTTGCTATATGTCATACTTTTAAAATTATTAACGAAAAAATAAAACCAAGGAACCTTAGAATTTATTATAATTAACTTTCCCTCTTTATTATCTTTTTAAATATTGATCCCTGCTAAAAATGTACTGAATCTTTTTTATTGAAAATTTTGTGTAGATTATTAGTTCATTTTTTTTATATTGGCCACCGTTTACGAGTTATTTACGAAAAACAATAAAAAGAGACCTTCGATAAGTGATTATAATTAACTTTCCCGCCTTAATATCTCTTTGAATATTGATCCTAGCGAAAAATGGTACGGAATCTTTCTTGTAGGCAATTTTATGCAGATTACTTATGTTTAAGAAAAATTTTGCTATGCGCCACCGTTTAAGAGTTATTTACGAAAAACTAAAAAAAGGGACCTTTAATATCAACTATCTCACTTCCAGTCAAGAATTCGATCAAGCAACCGGCAATTTCGGATTCAGCGGGGTCTAATTAGGTTAAAAAACCCGGTTGCCAAAAAATAATATGTTTTGCCAGTCGAAATCGATTTTTACAACAACATGACCAGTCAAGTATACACTCATATTGTATATAATTAATAATTATTTAGGTACACTCACCGACCTCACCGTCTTACCTACCATTTTTAGGGTTCCCTACCCAAAGGGTAAAACGGAACCCTATTAGTAAGACTCGCGCTTGTCCGGTTTTTAATTTCATTAAGTACTCATCAAAATTCGAATTTACTAATAAATCTTATTCAGTATTAATTGCCGAACTAAAAATCCCGGAACTGACAATTCAGAATACCGATGTCGTTAGAATAAGGACGTAGACGTGCTGCGCGGGAATGGTGCGGTGCGCCGCGCGGGGCGCTCGCCTGCCCGATCTACCACGCGTCTGCTTCACCCCCTTGAAAACGTAAAACTCGAGTATAAGAGCGCCTTAAGGCCTTGTATGTATAAGTTACTCTTATGGTTTAGTATGTGCACTAGTGCTGCTCTCTGGCGGCAGAACATTGCAGTAATAAGTACTCCCTATTATTTTTTATTGGGCTATTTCGTTCAATCATGTATCGAGTATGACCACGGTCTTTTAAATATAATGAATTTTAACTTCTTTTTTATTTTGCTTTATTAAAACAAATAGTTTTTCTTAATAAACTGCTTAAGTATTAAGTAACATCAATTTCAAGGACATTGGGTGTTGAAAGCCCCTTAATTTGTGTATAAAAGCGGTTTTATGACATTTTTTCCACGATTTTAACAAGTTTACAAAATTTTCGGTTTCGACAAAAAAACATGTTTCGGTCGGACACTATTTACTAGTTTTGTTTCAGTTATACCCAAGATTTTTAACCGACTTCAAAAAATTAGGTTTCTCAATTCGTCGCTTTTGTACCATAATACGCAAAACGTTGAAGTCTAGTACTTACTAATACGATTAAGGCCCGTATAAAGTGTTCCCTTTAGTATTTCTCGCTGGATTATATTATATGATACATTTAATATCCAATAAATTCAGTAGTCAGAGGTACTGTTTCAATTGGTTTTTCCTGTACAGCTTTTAACAAAAATGCTCAAAAATTAAATGAATTACAGGGTAATTGTATGAACTGTTGTATGAACTGTGATAGCAAATTACAATGAAACAGTACAAAAACGTCACCTGACGTAGGTTCACACCCACGACTTCCGTCTAACTATGCTTTCGCTCTTACCAACTGAGCTATTCAGATTCTGCAAAAACTCAATAATGTATTCCAATTATATATTTTATATTTATTACATTTAAGATTATGGTCAGGGAAAATCTTGAAAAAACGCCTGGAAAACCGGGAAAAGTCAGGGAATTTTGGTTATAGTAAAGAGTGGTCACCCTGCAGGACTATTAAATTTTAGGTGTCAGTTTTGTAATGGTTCATACAAAATCTGAAAATGTGTCACAAAACTGATATTCTCGGACATTTTTTTTTTCTTTTTACATCGACAGAAGTCGTAATTCTAAGTAAAAATAACCCAAGTTTTTGAAAAATAAAGTAAATGTTACATTTTCTTCCGAAAATGCCCTCCTTTTAAGAGCCCGTCCAAACTATCTTCAGTTTCTCTAAACTCGTTCTGTGTTACTTGGTGAATTGGCGAAACTAGAAAGTCGTGAAAAGCTTGTTTCGAATATCGAGAACATTCTATGAGTCTCTAAGGCTCTGCTGAATTTAGATGTATCTGCGGCGACCAAGAAGCTTGGTTATAGCTTAACCCTTAACCAGGCTAAGGGATATATATTTCCCACATACGACACTTCAAACATGTGTTCTATTTTCGATCAGTAAGACAGACATTCGATTGTCATTTTTGAACTGTCAGCCTGGTAAAGGATAAAGATTTTTAAAGAGGTGTTGTAAGGTTAACTTTTAATATTGTTTTATTTTTTGTTTCAGGTAAACCCGGATGTGGTCAACAAAATCCCGATGCCTCGAAACGGAGTGTTCTCGGAGATCCTCCCGCCGCGCGCCGTTGTTGAGTGAATGTTTTATAATTATTAATTATAATTAGTTTCATAATGTTAATTAATTTAATTATGCATCAAAGTTGATTATGTGTTAGCGCTGGAAAGTATTATAAGTTTTACATCAAATACTTATTTAGTTTTACTTTTATTGACCGAGCGAATGCGAAGGTCTCCGTTTCAGCTTGCAAAAATACTATCGTATGTCTGTCAGACTGTTCTCTACCTACAGTCGCATTTCCCAAATGAGTCGATTCAGTTTTTGGATTTTTTTTGTAGATGGTGGCTCTGGCTTGTCAAATTAGTATTTTTTTCAGAAACTCCGTCAGTACATGATTTGGCCCTCCTCACCTTAAGTACATAACTATAAGTCAAGGAAACGAGAAAAATAAAAGTTTGATCTGTAGGACTTGTTTATTCCGAAAGTCGTAGGATACAAATGTAAACCTATGTTACAGTGGAGCACCATACACAAAATTATATTGCAGTAAATACTACAGGTTAAAACTACATAATGCGATTAGCGCAAATTCAATTAAAGGTACTAATATCGATATCAATTTTCAAAAGGAGCTTATGATTATGACTACGGCAAAACAACATAATACTGTTATTAAAAAGTTTTTTTTAGGGTTCCGTGCCCAAAGGGTAAAAACGGGACCCTATTACTAAGACTCCGCTGTCCGTCCGTCCGTCCGTCCGTCTGTCACCAGGCTGTATATCATGAACCGTCATAGCTAGGCAGTTGAAATTTTCACAGATGATGTATTTCTGTTGCCGCTATAACAACAAATACTAAAATGTACGGAACCCTCGGTGGGCGAGTCCGGCCCCCACTTGTCCGGTTTTTTTGATACGCTATAAATATTCTCCAGTATAAAGTAACAAACAACAACACTGTTAACTGTGCATCGGTGGACCTTATGCCTTTTGTAATAAGGTTTACGAACTGTCAGTTAACAGTGTGGGCGATCTATCATAATTTTCGATTTCACAAAGTGCCAAATTCAACTGTCATAAATTATAGGTAAATGTAAGACGCAAATCGCATTATGTAACATCAACCATTATGTATACATATAAAAACACACGTTTAGACACAAACCATTTTTAAACTGCGCGCCCCTCCAAAGCACCTACGCACACATCTAAAGCAGCAATACATACGGCGAAACCTTGTATTTGTGTGCGTTCGTCTATCTATAAGATTAAGCCTTTATAATTAAGGCATAGAGGAATGTGGGTACATATTTCCCACAATGATTTTGAACTTTACTTCAAAGTGATAGGATTCAATTTAGCGTAATTTCTGACATCCTTATGCCCGTTAAAGGGTTAAGATGTGCGGTTAGGTGGTTTGGAGGGGCGTGCAATTTAAAAATGGTTCACCTCTACCAACTAAATACGAAAAATACATCTCACTTACGACTATCATGTATAGAAGGGTCAAAGGCAAAGCTTAGTCTTGCAGTTGAAATAATGGGGGATTCAAATTTCAAATTAAAATAAAAGGTCCTCAGGCAAAAGGTACCACTATCATAATATAATATAATTCATCGCACGTCCCACTGCTGGACACAGGCTTCTTATGCACGAGTGGGATTGGGCTCTAGTACTAGCGAGTTCGGGGCTTAAGGACTGTGCATTCCAGATGTGTGTGCATAGACGTGCACTTGCACGTTGTAACATACAGATTCTTATGAGACGGCATACCGCTTGCGTGACGTGTGCGTGCACGGTTCCAACATTCTAGCATTTCTAGTTCACGCTACGCACACGCAGCCGGTGGGCTCTGGCCTTTTAAATTGCAATTTTAAGTCTTTCAGGCCAAAGTGGTACCGTTTACTTGAAAAACATGTCAAATATTAAAGTACCTAATTATGTATAAAATATTTTAAAGAGAATATATACATATGGCAGTGCGTACGTGGTTGTCTATGGTTGTATTAATGTACAAAACATATTATATAATAATTATAACTAATCGAAGCTATAATAAATAATCTCTTGCTACATTGTGACATTTATGCGTTTGCGTACCCCAATCAACGAGGAGATTATTCGTGCATAAACTGTAGGGGGCAGCACAGGAGACGTCAGATTTTAAGCGCGAGGCGTATATGTGAAGTTTATGCTTCCAATGTAGCCCACAAGATGGTAGAACCTACTATGCATAAGAAAACGTACGAGAACGGTAGATGGCAGCACTTGCTTTGACGTGAAGTGTCAATGTACAGTGAGCTGCGAAATTGCATGGAGAAATTATGAACAAATTTATTGATAAAGTCACGTCACGTCAGTCACTTACGTGTATTTCAAAAACATCTTCGACAGTTCGTATCATCGCATATCCAGAAAGGAATAAGTATGACGCCAAAAATACTCCGCGTTGATTGGGATAAGAGTAATTTAGTGATCGCTTAATGGTGCACTAAATAACAGCCATTTATTATGTATCCAATATCAAGGCAATAATAGTTATTTACGATACAAGTGCGGAAAAGAGGAAATTCAAAACGAGTGGCGATAAATTAAAACACGACCGAAGGGAGTGATTTAAATCGACACGAGTTGCAAATTACCTTTTCGCACGTGTATCGTACAACGTTTTACAGTACGTATGGCCCTTTAAACTTTTGACATACACACGAAAAGTGCTATTTTACGCACTAGTGCGGGAAAATAGGACCATATGTAGGTACTTAGGGTTGACAGATGGTCGGGATTTGTTGGGATTCTCCCGATTTTTAGCATGTGTTCCCGATTCCCGACAAAGTGGAAACTTTCCCGAAAAACAGCTTCACGTTATGTTATAAAACAATAATTTCAAGTTCCGAACTGTCGTCGAGCGAGCCAGCGACCCGCGTCATGCCGCTCGCCGCCCCGAATTTTTTTTGTTTGTTGTGGTTCAAGATCTCAAAAGAATTTATACTATTTTTATATAAAAAGGACTAGGGGCAGAGCAGCTGACGTAGTATCGAAAATATCTTTGTTTTTAATTACAATTACTTTAATTTCATTTATTTTTTCTTGACTTAAGTCCCAAAATCCCGAAAATTTGATATTTTTTCCCGTTAATAGCGCCTTTCGATCTGGCAACCCTATATGTACTGTAAAATCGTAATTAGTTTCACAGCACATATGGTGCTAAGTACTTTACCGCACTAGTGCGATGATTAGCACATTACGCAACAATATCGAAAATTTAAAGGGCCATATGTACTGTAAAACGTTACACGATACATGTGCGAATAGGTACTCTGTTCGGTCGTGTTTTAGTTTATCGCCACTCATTACGAATTTTCTATTTATCGCACTTGTATCGTAAAGGCCTGTCTCCATATTGCGCGGCAAACTATCGAACATTGGCTCGCGAGGCAGCCGCTCGCAATGGATACCGGGTTGGCAGTTTGTAGTTTGCCGCGCAATATGGAGACAGGCCTTTAATGTACTAATATTGCTTATAACTATATATACATATTTTTATTAAATTGCTTTCTGAACGTGGAGCTCTACTTTCAAATTTTAAAAAATAGTTTAAAATAAGTGTGTCTATAGAAAAATATTACTGTTAGAGTGTGCTTTCAAATGGTGTATTCCCATTTTTCCCCGCCTCCCGCGACCGCCGCCATACACGAGGCGGGGACAAGTGGGAATGATGCAAGTGCCTATTCCCATCTGTGCACAAATGGGAATACACCTTTCAAATAGATTGCAGTATTAAGAAATAAATTATATCCTTCGTATTTAAAGGAGAATGTGTATTTTTTTGATAAAATATAATTTAATATATAATCTGCACACTAATAATTACGTAGTTTTATTATCATAGTGTCAGTTTTGTATGGAAAAGTAGAAGAGTTACTAAAAATAAGACTCAGAAAATAATTATTTTGAAGAAGATAGTCTTAAGTCTTAATACTGTTTTTTCTGTGTTGCCTATTTTTTTAAATAAATTATTTAGTGGAATACTATAGAATCGAGGGGGCTTTACATTTGGCACGACACACGCAAGGGTTTACTTTTACATTTTTAATGTATATATGCTATGTTTGTAAAATGAATAAAATTGTGACAAGACATAATATAATGTGTCGCATTTTTGCAAAAGGTACCATTTCATCTTGTCAATAAGGAGTTATTGACAACACCTCCGAAGTGATCTCTTTTGCTGAAAACGACACAAAAAAGTTTACAACGAATACAATCTTAAATATGATATAAATCTTACTACAATAAATAAAAATTAATACAGTTATAACCTAAAAATAAGACTAAAACAGTCAAAATAAGTCAATATACAACCTTTAAGCCCATTCGGGAAAATACAACGTAAAACGTAAATATTTCATTGGTCTTTACACTACTTATTTATAATTAATATACAATATTAATTTCATACAAAATGATGTTATCAAAAAGTAAAATTAACATCTAGGTAATTAAATATAAGGAAATATTAGAGTCAAAATAATCACTTGTGACAAATAAATGCGTATACGCGAGATAAAAATAATACTATTGTTATTTTGAAGTTACATAAAAGTCCAGTATGATTTACTGAAATAATCATCATTTATAAATACAAATAAAAGACATATATAAATATAAACGGATAAAAGGTAGCTTCGCAGGTAGGTGGAACCTCTTACCCGAAAAAGGAAATTTAATTGTATGAAAGAATATAAGATGAATCCGATTTTATACATATAATGTTATGGCGAATTTTCATACAAAACTGGGCCCGGTTACTGAAAGTATCTCAATAAAGCAACAAAAACTCTAGCTCTTAAAAGCTCTAAATGGACCTAACATTCAACATTACAATTTATTTTAACACTTTGACCACAAAGGGTTAAATTGTCCATACAAGAGGTATAACTTGTATATTTATATTTGACCTTGAGATCTCAATAAAGATTAAATAGAGATCACATTTCGAGCAGTCGATTATAGTTATGTTTCAGACTCTGGTACAGTCGCCTAATATTTAATTTTGAACTTATGTCTAGTGAATACGCGTTACATATAAGTTGAGTTGACTGTACACGTCTTTCGAATTATCTCTCATACTCCGTTATCGACCGAATGCAAATTTTATTGTTTCGCAATACATAATTGCAAGTGGCTATAGGTACAAGAAAATATTATGAGAAATAAAAAGTTAATGTAAATAATCTTGACATTAATAAAAAAAAAATAGGGAATGACTATAACCAGTGACTATTAAAAATAGTAGTACGAGTACATACTTATTCAAACTGAGTTTTTTAAAAACTAATCAATTTACTAGATTTGTCTGTTTAACAAAGTTATGATATAATACGCCAAAACTTCAAGGAGTCGCAAAAGTATACAGAAATTCCAAATACTTTTTTTACAATTTCTTATGATGTTCGGGAAACTAATGCGATTCTTATACGGATATCTTTGCCAGGCCAATCAGGATGGATCCTATGCCAGAACTGTCAAGATATACTTGGGGGGTTTTGCAGAGCAAAGTGTACCATTTACTTTTTTCAACATATATGGGCTATTTCTACTGTGCAACTGTGTCACTAGGATATTATTAATTTTAAACAAGAAAAAGTGACCTCAGTTTTCCGTATAAAATTTAAGTTTGTTTTATGACGGCCAATACAAAATGTATGTGAAAATGCGTCACAAAACTGACACAATTTTCCGGACACTTTTCTTTCAAAATCAATAGTCCTCATGAATCTGAGTAGAAATAAAAAAATAACGTAAAAAAGTAACGTAAAAATAAAGGAATAACGTAAGGTAGAAAAATGCAAAATTTCCCACAAAAATTTGAACCTTTAGTGTAGGAAATAGAGTTGATATTGCTGTTTAAAAACTGAACGAAACAAAGCAAAAGCAACTCTGTTCCAATCGAATATGATTTAAATTTCATTGAACTGAATAAGTACTATAGGACCTTGGGCCTTAGGAGGCTACCGTGCAGTTATGTTATGGGTTCACTCTCGGCGCGGAGCCGGCGCTCGTGTCATGGTGGCTGCCACTAGCGCGGGCGCGCGCAGCAGCTCCACGTTGTTGCCCGGGAACAGATCGAAGAGCCCCCGCGGCCCCACACCCTACTAATGTAAATCAAAAGGGCGGATATTACAACTACAGACCGCATAGTTATAGTTCGTTTTTTTAGCATTAGAAAGAAGGTAAGCGATCTTTACATGTCTTTTAATTGAAAAACGCTTTTTAAAAATCAGTAACTATTACTTATGAAAGCGGAAGAATATAAATGATCGTATTAGATTCATATTTATTACATACTTGCCGACTTATTTTTAAAACGTGTTTTTCAATTAAAAGACACATCAAGAATGTTTACCTTCTTTCTAATGCTAAAAAAACGAACTATAGTGAACTAGTGCAGGTGTGCGGGCAACAGTCCCACGTAATTAGCGAAGTCCCGCCGGCCCCACGTCTTACTAATGCAAGAAATGTCGCCCCGGTCGAAGGTTATAGTGTTATTCTATGGAACTTGCTAACTATGTAATCAAGTCACTAGTAAAAGCATCATTCAGAGACAATTTCAATATGGCGGTTTGTTTACATAGTTAGCAAGTTCCATAGAATGACACTTTACACAAATATACGGAGCGGGTATTACAGCTACAGACAGTGTTGGTGGACTAGCGCGGGTGTGCGGGGAGGAGCTCCACGTAGTTGGCGGGGAATAAACCGAACAGCCCCTGCGGCCCCACGCCCTGCCACCAGCCCGAGTCGATCTGCTCGATGTGCGTGATGATGTCGCCCGGGTCGAACGTGATCTCCGATTCGTCCGCTGTTAACAATACGAAACCATTTATTGCCACTATTCTGCCCTCCTAAGCCGAATAGCGCTATCTCAAAAACAAATAATTTTGAAAATGGAATTCTCATTAATAGAAACTAAAGTATTAGCAATTAATTTTATTTTGAGATAGCGCTCTTTGGCTTAGCAGGGCAGTATTTGCCACACAAAAAATAAGATACGAGTTATAAAGCATATAAAGATCACAACAAAATCGGCCAAGAGCATGTCGGGCCATGCTCAGTGTAGGGTTCCGCAGTTACCATTCTGTCAGAATAGGCTAAACGGCGGCTATTAGTAAGTATCATGTACATCACAAGCATAAGGGGGAATCTGTTTTTAAGACTTTTTGCAATAGCTCAAAAATGGCTGGACCGATCATGTTCGCTTTATACACTGACTTAATATTAGAAATAGACACACAGAGCGGAACAAAAACGTCACAAAATGTGGGTCAGAATGACATTAGCGGTAAATTTGCATTGATGATAAAAACGCTTACGTAAATTTTGAGTCAAGATAAATGTTTTGTACGGAAAAGAACTTACTGTCGTAAACATTAAGTGTCAAATTTGCAAACATTAGTACCAACACTGTTAAAACTTTAAGTCCGATGGCACTTAACGTAACGTCACCATTGTATTTACGCTATACAACGTCAAACGAGAATAATGAACGAATGGAGTCCATTTGGTACATTTTAAGACGTATTACTGTACAGAAAAACCAAAGTAATTAATGAAACAAATTCAATTTGATCGGGAGTTCAAATAAAATTAATTCATGGTAACAACCCGTGTAAGTTATCATAAAACAAATTTATTTTTAATAAGTCAGTATACGTCTTTAAATACTATTATCCTTGAAGCAAATTCAACTTATTAAATATTGTACTATGTATTTTAGATCTACATATACTCTTCGCACTTTCGTTCTTTGCAATATAGTGCACGGGAACATTTAGGTCGCTACTGGTACTGATTGGTTATGGTCTTTATCAAAAAAATCCTGTGGTTGTCACTGTGTTCAGACATGTGTAGCATTTACAGTTAATCGAAGCCCTTATTGGTCGTGTATATGTCAGAAACAGGGCAACGGGCCGACATACAAGTGCCGTTTTACCTTGTTTAAAACTGCATCACCCCTATCTCTTGCTATAATAGCAGTCCACTCTCGCGTACTCACGTACACATAGGTTTTCTTGGAAATCTTGAATTTAAACGTAATATTATATCTTACGAATTCCATATAAAAATAAAAAAGTATTGACCTCATATCGACTCATTAGATTTTTTGTTCGTTCACATCCCTTCTTTGGTAGTAACAAAATAATTTATTCAAAACCATGAAATTACCACCAGATTACATAAATTATGTAATGCTATCCAAAGAACTAACCGACAGAAATACATTCCATGCTTTTTCCTTGATTTATCATTGTTATTTTTTTGCATATTTTTACGACCATTTTACGACATTGTTGACAACTTCACATTTGAGCCAAAACTAAACGAAAAAGTAACGTGTGATCTGTTTTAACGTTACTTTTGCGGGGCCATTTTTTGCGGCTGATTGGGTATCCATGGCTTTATAGTTTCCATTGAAAGTATTTATTAAGCTCTTGTACATATTGAGAATTTTTTAATATATTTTGGATCCATGGTTCAAAAGTTAGAGCGGGGAACACATTTTTTTTTCTTTCGGAGCGATTATTTCCCTACATATTCATTTTATCATAAAATTATTGTTGGAGACCCTTATTCGTTTTGAAAGACCTATCCAAAGAAAAAAAATGTATAGCACTTTGATTTTGGGGACATTGTCACATTGACTGAAATAAATGTCATATACTAAGAAAAAGTGACTAAGGCCCCCAGTGCCCCAGGCTAGTATTTATATAGTAGTGTTTCTACTTGATAAAAACAAATTAATATATTATGTGTTCCGTACTCTACGTCAGAGATGTTCATTGAGAGAGTAACGCGATCGGTGACCGACAGATGCCGCTAGAGTCTATGTAGTCGCTCCGCCCTACGCCGTGACGTTGTTCCTTTTCCCCTCCCTGCAAACCGTTGCTCGCTTCCCGCGACTCGCCGCCACCATGTCATTGTTTCGTCGACTGTCTGACCGATGGTCCGCAAATATTTTTTTGCGTATATTTTTGCAGCATGGTGTTTTAACATTTCCGATCCAAAGCTCGGTCGATTAAATAGTGAGATATAGCAGAGATCGCTACTACATATTAGTCTTTTGGCGGTCTCGCGATCGAAGTCATCGAACGGTGCTTTTCGATTCTACCCACTTTTTTCTTGCTAAATTAATTTTCACATTCCATGCTGCTAAAATCGTTACCGTTAACTCGCATTTTCGAGATCGAAGTAGGAAGTACGTCAGTAGTTATCGTTAACAAGTGGTAACGCAAGTCGCTCCGCATCGGAGAGGGAACGTGCGGTCATCGTGCCGGCGGCGGCGGGGGCGGCGCCCGGGCGGCGCGGAGGCGGGCAGCCTGCGCGCGCCGCTGCCGGGTGCCGCGCTTCGCCGATAAGGAGGTTTGGATTGTCTCGAACCATCCGGTGAGCCAGTTTAATGATATTCTAGTTTTATTGGCGTTCAGAAGTTACTTCGACACTAAAGGACGGTTCTCGGGCAGGTCATATTAACCTGGGAGTACCTCGTGTCGTTAGGTGTGACGCGACGGGGGCTCCCCTGTCCCGCCCGGCGCCCGCCCGGGCCCCGGCCCCCGCGCGCCGTCGACTTTCTTCTGCTGTCGTCCAAGGTGACCCCGAGACGCCGCGACGCTGCGGGCCGGAGCCCGAGGTGTCGCGGTGCGGGGTCCGCGGGACGCCCACTACTGTTGCTGCAGTCGCGATGCGGACGCTTCCAGTCCGCGAGAGCAGTCGCGGTGCGAGCGCTTTCAGTACGCGCCTGCTCCTGTCCCGCGCCCGCTCCTGTTGCTGCAGTCGCGGTGCGGACGCTTCCAGTCCGCGAGAGCAGTCGCGGTGCGGACGCTTCCAGCCCGCGAGAGCAGTCGCGGTGCGGACGCTTCCAGGCCGCGCCCGCTCCTGTTGCTGCAGTCGCGGTGCGGACGCTTCCAGTCCGCGAGAGCAGTCGCGGTGCGGACGCTTCCAGGCCGCGCCCGCTCCTGTTGCTGCAGTCGCGGTGCGGACGCTTTCAGTCCGCGAGAGCAGTCGCGGCGCGGACGCTTCTAGGCCGCGCCCGCTCCTGTTGCTGCAGTCGCGGTGCGGACGCTTCCAGTCCGCGGGACTCCGAGAGGCACACGCCCGCTCCTGTTGCTGCGGTCGCGGCGCGGGTGGATCGCGGACCTCTCGATCCCGTCCTGGCGCCAAGGTGAAGGCGGACCGCTTCTGCGTGCCGACTGCTCGAATGGAAGGAAGGTAAGTTACGTGGAAGCAGTGAAAACGCTACGAGTACAGCGACGATCGCCGCGTTGGTTGCCGTCCGTCATGACGTCGCTGGTTACCTACACGCCGGTGGTGGCCACCACGATGGCGCCGCCGAGGGCAGCAGTGTCGCCGTGATGATGCGTGCAACTACGAGCCAGCCATCGGCGCCTCCCGTGCCGGTAACGTCCGTCACGCGCAACGGTGCCTGTCGAGCTGGCCGCCACGACGGCGCCTCTCGCTTCACGCACCTGAGCCTGGCGACGGTGGCCGCCACGATGGCGCCGCCCGCTCGATGACTCTGCCCGCCACGATGGCATGCACCGCCCGCCTCACGACGCACCAGTGCCTACCGAGCTGGCCGCCACGATGACGCCTCTCGCATCACGCACCGATGCCTCCCAAGCCGGCGGCGGCGGCCACCACAACGGCGCCGCCCGCCACGATGGCACCACCGCCTCGCGCACTGGCGCTTCTCGAGCTGGCCGCCACGATGGCGCCTCTCGCCTCACACCAGTGCCTCCCGAGCCAGGCGGCGGCCGCCTCACGCACCGGTGCCTCCCGAGCTGGCCGCCACGATGGCGCGTCTCGCCTCACGCACCGGCGCCTCCCGAGCCGGCGGCGGCGGCCGCCACGATGGAGCCGCCCGCCTTACGCGACAGCGCCTCTAGAGCGCACAGTGTTCGATTTCCCTCAAAAAATTTCCCTATGCTGTTAATTGCACAAATCAATCAAGGAATGCATTTGAAATGCAAGACTAGAACACCCAGAAGTCTATTTCAAATACTTTTTTTAATAAAAAATAAATTATATTTCATGACCTTGACATCGAAAAATTACTAAATAAATTCTACAAAAGTATCTGATGAAGAAGTCGCTTTTTAATCAATGTAGTTCGATAAACAAGCCTTTGGCGCATATTTTCTAGTTCTTAGTTTTGGAATTTACCCCCTGGTTACCGAGTAATTCATATAAATAGAGATTTTTTATTTCATTTTTTTCTCCTAAATAACTCAAATGTGCGACTTGTGACTAGCACTGACAGATTGCTCTTAACTAGGTCAACCACTGGTAAAAAAATCACGTTCCACTATCGCGGCGTTTGGGAGTTATCGAATTTAAAAATACAGTGTTAGGGTTGACCCTCAACTTGACCTTTAATTTTTAGTCAGAATTAATTCAAAATTTTCCTCTATTACAAAACTGTATATTGTTTAGACATACTCCAGGTACATAAATAAAAATACAGGAACACTGGATTGACGTGGGCAAAAGTGCACCAGTGCTAGTGATTAATTAAAAATCGACTAATCGTAAAAAACAATTTTATCCATCATTATCAAAATGGCTAAGTTTGAATACATTTACATAATTGTGTGCACACCTCTTTCATTTATACTTACAAAAATCGTCCAGTAGGATTAGTCTACCAGAAGCAGTTCGTGAACTTCTGAAGCCGATTCATGAAGAAAACTTACAAGAGGCTGAAGTCGATGATGAAGATCTAGCTAATGATGGATCTTCGTTAATAGACGGTGATGAAAATCCATCCCATGTTGACGACTGCACGTTAGTTCTCGAAAATGAAAATGATTTGTATGAGCCACAAAATACATAAAATCTGAGACCAACTTGCGAAAAGAAACTATAACTTGACTTCTGAATTTCTTTCTTTCTTTTCTGAATTTAATGACTTTATTGTTTAACAAAGTGCACTGCACTAAAAAGTTTCTGCGTGGCCCAATGGTTGACTGGTAGAGAATGCCTTTTGGCAAGTCTGCCATTTGTAATTTCTTGTATTGTGCAATAAAGGTTAAATAAATAAATATAAATAAAGTTTCTTATGTTGTTTCTTAATTTAATTTAATCAGATTTTTTAATTACTCCGACCTTTCATATTTGTTTGACCTTTAAGTAACAACCCTAAAAAGTATAATTTGACCTTTATACGTAACTCCCAAACGCCGCGATAGTGGAACGTGATTTTTTTACCAGTGGTAGACCTAGTTAAGAGCCATCTTTCAGTGCTAGTTACAAGTCGCACTTTTGAGTTTTTCAGGAGAAAAAAAATGAAATAGAAAATCTGTATTTATATGAATAACTCGGTAAGCAGAGGGTAAATTCCAAAACTAAGAACTAGAAAATATGCGCCAAAGGCTTCTTTATCAAACTACATTGATTAAAAAGCGACTTCTTCATCAGATACTTTTGTAGAATTTATTTAGTAATTTTTCGATGTCAAGCTCATGAAATATAATTTATTTTTTATAAAAAAAAGTATTTGAAATAGACTACTGGGTGTTCTAGTCTTGCATTTCAAATGCATTCCTTGATTGATTTATGCAATAAACAGCATAGGGAAATTTTTTGAGGGAAATCGAACACTGTGGAGCGGGCCGCCACGATGGGTCCTCGCCTCACGCACCAGCGCCTCCCGAACCAGTGGCGGCCGCCATGATAGCGCCGCCCGGCCTCGAGCACCGGTGCCTCCCGAGCCGGCCGCCACGATAGCGCCTCTAGCTTCACGCACCGGCGCCTCTTGAGCGGCGGCGGTTGCCATGATGGCACCAACAATCACGTCGATGCTGTCCACCGATGCTGCAACCACGACGATGTCGTCCCTTACAATGGCGCCCATGTTCTGTTCGCAAGAATACCACCGCGAACTTACCTGCCGCCGATGCTGCCCACCAAGCTGCGCTGGGCGCCACAGTATCATTTTTGTCCTGTCCACATGGGAATTGAGGTACGCAGGCGCCTATAGCTATGGTGCCATAGCACGAACAGACCGCTAAGCTCTTGGTTTCGGTTAAGGAATCCTCCGGCGACGGCAGACAAGGTCGTAAGGCTAGCGTGGCTCGACTGCCCGGAGTTGAAAGCGGTAAGATATGTCGATACTCAGAGGAAAATACGTCGTGTTCCTGGGCTTCATAAAGGTGCTGATCGACGTGGGGCCGTGCCGCTTCGAGGTTCCTACGACTTCTCGAGGCCATGGAGTGATCCAACCGAAGAACAGCTAGCGACAAGGCCCTGTGCGACCGCTCAAAACCGAGGTGAAAGGCATCGAAAAGGTCTGCAGACTTCACATAATTATCTCTGCTTGCCCGCGCTCTCCAGCTTAAGTTCCGTCTTACAAAGACGAACTCGTGCGCCAAGCCCATAATAAACAAAATGGGACAAATAAACCCGCTGCGCCTGAACAAGCTTGAGTTTCCGGTGCTAAGAGAAAGGGGCCAGGAGGACCCCAGCAGTTTCCATCTGTCTGTCTTCGACTTTATCGAAACAGTTTTGTTACGCAAGCGCCAAAATCGATTTTAAACTGGATTTCATTAGTTCGATTTCCTTAAAAGCATGCTACCATACCCCTATACTAGCTCGATATAGGGTGTTTCTTCGGGTAAAGCGAATTAAACTATTACGCTCCTAGACATCACGTGGGACACGCGGCACAACACCCCGATTGAAAGTTTTCTTTTTCGCGACATACACGCCTGCCTTGCTGCCGAGTTTCTCGCAGAAATGAGACTCAATGCCTCCTGTTCAGTCTCAAACTCGCAAACTTTAGTTCATGGAGGAAGGTGACACCTTCGCAGTCCCCAGCAACACGAAGCTGCCGAAAGCCTCGCGCCACTTCCTTCCTCATCTTATGCAAGCAGTCCGTTACAACCTCCAATATTGGTAGACAATGTACGAGGTAAGGCCCTTACAGTGAAGAGTAACCGTTAACGGGCTACATCTGCAACGCTGACGACAGAAGTGTAAACATACAACCGCACCACTACAGTATACATAAAACGACGGCGACACTACATCCCCTCCGTTACCACGGCTGTCGCAAAAACTGCTGATGCCAGCAGATCGTCTACAGGTCGCGCTGGTTCCTTGCTACTTACCAGGTCGGTACAACCCCCGAGGGCGATTTATCAAGAAGTCACTGCGCGCCCGAGTGGCAGCTACGCCCAGAAGCCGCCGAGACTATCTGCGCCTTGTTGGCCAGCCTCCGATTTCGAGAGCCTTCGCACTGTGTCACGGTATTTCTTAACAGACTCTTTGAACTGCTACCACTTCGCTTCTGGCAGCTGCCGGTGATACGACTTGGTATGGATGTCTCCACCTCCCAGCCTAGTCTGTTACCTGTGACGGCGTGATAAGGAGAGCCTTCACGCAGCTGTGGTAAGCTTGCAATTTACTGGCGGTCCTAGTGAACACAGCGTCAGACCGCCCTCCCTTACGAGTCAACGACCTTAGAAGGAGGCGTAGCTCCTGACAGATACGACGCTCCAACACCGAGCTGGCGGGATCAGGAGTGACGTCCGCTGTGATGTACCTACTGGCGTGACTGGCGCATGCAGGCAAACATGCCAAGGGCTAACGCTACGTAGCGAACGAGACGCAACTCTCTAGGCCGCCTGTACGCCCACAATGTAGAAATGGTCTTCATGGTGCATCAAAAATAAGATCGACTGCCAGGTACCTCTAATATCCAGTGAAGTAGCGAGCTATCTCAGACATATATTTATATTGCCCATGTTAGCTTTCAGAACGAGACTTGTTCATAAGCCTGTAACAAGCGCTGTATGTGAACCACTATCGGACACTATGCCTTCTTCCAACGCCATTAATAGCGAGACCAGCGCCTCCCAAACCACCAGCTTAGGACGCGAGAAATCTACTTGCCCTAATTTGAATAGCCCTACAACGTACCTATATAGAAGAGCTGCCGCATTTTTACTGTTAGCATCAGGCCGCAGGGTCAATGACCTTACTCTACTATACTGTAGCCCGGGCAATTACATAGATAACGTTCACGCTATTATTTTGTGTCCGAAATTCGGCTCTAAACCAGATAACGTGTCTTACCGATTGGACTCTTAGAAGCTCCGGAATAAAGTATAGACCCAGTAAGTAGGTAGTCTGGGTACGTCAACTTGTGAGAATTGCACAAAATGTTAGGGGACACTGCGCTTTCAGCCACAGTCTCATCCAAGCCGGCCTCGCTTAAGATTGCTTTCGATCCACGATGTACTTAATCACTAAATTGGCTGGAAATCTATCCAATTAGCGATATTTTGGCTTAAGTTAATTGGGAACATGACTCTTCTTTAGACCATTCTAACGCCGAGATTCTGCGGATCGGATGCGATTTCGAATGAGAAATCTCTCAAACCAGTTTAACGTCAGATTCGAACCTGGGATTACAATTTAAATTCACAATTTCCTGTAATGCATCATTATAACGAGTCACTGTGATTTCATGGGTTGCAATAAGGCGTATATATTTATTCTTTCTCTGAGTTCTATGACAGTAGGTGTAGCCCTAACGCTTGCGCGCCCGCTGACTCGCCACCAGGAGATAATAAACAGGTCTCAATGAACATCTCTGACGTAGAGTACGGAACACATAATATAAAAATTTTACCTTCCAATAAAATTGATATTATGTTTCCTTCTACGTCAGAGATGTGAGTAATGCCTTCCTGGCAGGCTACTGGGCTACTTTTATGCCGACGGTACTCCTCAACAATGACATGGTGGCGGCGAGTCGCGGGAAGCGAGCAACGGTTTGCAGGGAGGGGAAGAGGAACAACGTCACGGCGTAGGGCGGAGCGACTACATAGACTCTAGTGGCATCTGTCGGTCACCGATCGCGTTACTCTCTCAATGAACATCTCTGACGTAGAAGGAAACATAATATCAATTTTATTGGAAGGTAAAATTTTTATATTTTTCTGAAAAATAATTTAATTTGTTCAAATACTTCTAATAGTATTGTCACATTGACTTTGAGGACCTACAACATCTCCAAATTATTTAGCATAGAGAAACAATTTTATAGAAGGAACTTACCTGCTTGGTAGTCATACAACGCCCTCGCAGTAAGACCGGGGTCGTCGTCCAAGTCTTCATATATTGTGCCCTCATCCTCCAGGCCTTCTGGTGACACGTCTGCAAATATTAACCATATTTTACACATACTCAAATGTTGTTCCTCATTATATGTCTTTAAATATTACAGAGTGTTTTTTCAACATTTAGCCATACCGAAGATTAATCGATTTTATCGGTCATGCTTCGAATTAGACAGCTAATGTCGCTGGCCCTATACAGGGTTATGGTAACTCTGATTGCCAGAAGTTCACGTTTGACAATTCAGTGACCATCTGTTTTGGCTGTCAAACTTTAACGTTTTTTTCTTAATCTTTACCTCTCTATTACAATTAACAACTATTTTCTTTGATATTAAACCACTTCATCAAACATAATATATTAATAACTGTTGCCCTAGTGAAAAAGGTTACAAGTCTCGGACAGCGCAGGTGTAAATTCCTTATGCCCTTCTATACCTATGGCCACAAATATTAACTTCAAAATCTAAAGTTATGTAAAAAATAACTCACCATCACTAGTATTAGTCCCATTAGCCTCCTTCTTATAATGAACATTCTCTATAACAGTATTCTGCCTGCTCAGCTCCGCCTTCCCATTCTCCTCCGCTATATTATTCTTACTGTACGGCGATCTCTTTATAGTACTAAACTTATTGTCGCTATCGTCATCATCGTTTTCATTCGAACTAGAATACGATGCATCGAACATGTCATTCTCTAAGATATTTTGTTTAATCATAGGTTCACTCTGTTTTAGCGAATCGGCTATAGGTCTGTACTCGTTTTCTTTAAGTTCTGCATAGTTTATGGCACTGAAGGAAGTTGGGTTGTTTTCGGTACTTGGACTTAAATCGACTGTGGGATCTATTATAGGTTCGTATTGTATTTGCGAGGGGCTTTCTAGGCTCATTTTGATTTTGTCTATGTTTTTGAGGGGGCTCGTTTTGGGCTCCTGGGGCTCGGTGGGGGTGATTTTGTGGGGGGAGCGGTTTGAGGGGGAGAGGGGGGGTAGGGAAGTGGGTTGTGGTTGTGTGAATGTGTTGATGCGTTGCGCGATGACCGAGCTACGGACGGGCTTCTCTGGTATACTGTTCGATCTGCGGAATAATTAAAAAAAATGTTATGTAACACGGGAGCAAAGTTTGTTTACCACTTGTACTCGGGAAAGCGATAGAAGTCAAAATGGACAAGTGTAGCGAGTGGTCCAAGAGTCACTAAAATAAAAAGCTACTATTGAACCAGAACGCTTGTGATGGTTCCAAATACACTCGCGTGCAAAAGTATTGCATCACTTTGCATTTTTTCGTCCGCACCTAATATCTTTGTAATTCTATACCCGATTCTGAAAATTTTGGTATCAACTGAAAGCTTATAATGTAACGCATTAGAAAAATGGTAGATTCAATGAAATTTCGAATCCGAAGACTAAAAAAAATCAGAAAACTGAAAGTAGTCGCATAATGCTCCAAAAATAAATCAGGAAACTTATGAATAAAGGTCATTTTTTTAATACAATATCGATTATTATTATTAAATTTAAACTTGGTATTGCCACCCCTTCCTCCTTTCACAAACCAAGTGGTTTTTCATAGACCTAATTAATGTTTTAATGTGATGATGAGGAATAGCGTCCCACTCCTCCAGCAAGGCACCCTTCAGCTCCTCAACATTGACCAGGACAGGATTCCGCTTCCGAACCCTCCTTTTTAGGTAGTCCCACACGTGTTCAATGGAGTTAAGGTCCGGGCTCATCGCTGGCCAGTCTATGGTGTCGATGCCCACTTCGAGAAGGTAGGCTGCGGTGGCCCTAGCGGTATGACACGGGACATTATCCCGCATTAGGATGAACCCCTCATCAAAAATACCGGCATAAGGAACAACATGTTCCTCCAGGATATCAGTGATGTACTTGGCAGCGGTCAATCCACTGTCACGGCCCCCGCCAGGCACGAAAATCAGCTCTGTCCGCCCGTCGTAGGAAATGCCGCCCCAGAGCATTACGGATCCACCGCCATAGGCGATCCTTTCGGAGATGTAACATTGAGCGAACTGTTCTTCTGGCCGTCTGTAGACTCTTCCTTTTCGGTCACATCCATTCAAGCACATTCTGCACTCTTTCTAGAAGAGAACTGGGGTCCATTGCTCAATGGTCCAGTCCTTGTGATTTCCAGCAAACTCTCTTTAGGCTGTACGGTGTCGCGCCAGCAATCTGGGCCCCGCTACGGGCCTCCTGGGTGTCAAGTTCGCTTTCTTAAGTCTTCTTCTTACGGCCTGGCCACGACATTGGTCTAAGGCGACTGGCGGGGCGGCTGGCTGCGCGGCAAACGCGAGCGACCGCCAGGCATGCCACGTACTTTCAGTAGCGGCGGCAGCGACTAGGAGCGGCTGGGACGTATTAAAACATGTTATTTTTCAAAAGTGGCACTTCAGTGCATAGAATATATTTAATTGTTTGTCAATAGCATCTTGTACAGAAGAGAAGGGGTGCATGGGCTAAATACAGGACGACAAATTTATTTACATCTAGTTTAGTATTATATATATTATGTATAGAAAGCACCCAAAAAAAAAGCGAGTACACAAGAATGAGTGTGGAGACGTTACAACATAATTAAATACGCGAAAGTACATTTAAAATTTCAATAATATACGCTTCCGTGTCCATATCGCTCGAAGAAAAAACAAACTGTTTTGTTCCGCACGCCACCGCTCGATCCGTCTCGCCGCCTAGGCCGGTCGCGCCGCTCTAAAGTCGTGGCATCGCCCGCACTGCCCGATACAAATGTTCGAGTCGCGCGCCGCCCCGCTCGCCGCCGCCGCCGGTCGCCCGGTGCACGCCGCGCGCGTTGCCGCTCGGCGACAAGGCTCGTGGCATGCATTATGCGTCGCCGGGTTATTGTTTTTGCGACTTACCGCCGGTCGCCGCCGCCGATCGCCTTAGACCAATGTCGTGGCCAGGCCGTTATTGTCCACTCACTGGCAGTCATTCCTCGTATCTCACGCAGATGCTGCTGGATGGCAATGCTTGTCTGGTATCGATCTCGGAGAGATGTTGTGACAAAGAAGCGGTCGTCCCTCTCTGATGTACACTTTCTGCGGCCGCTTCTTGGTATTGAAGTAAAGGATCCAGTCCCCTGGAACCTTTGGTAAACTCTGCAAACTGCAGATTGGCTTAAATTCAGCTCGGCAGCTACTGAACGTTGGCTACGCCCCACTTGCAGGGGCTGGACGATTTAGCGGACTTCAGCTTCAGTGGTTTCCATTTTTTCAGGTCTTTTTCAAGGGAAAATACGCGAAAATATGTAACGATCGACTTCTGATAAGTGACTAATAACAACCCCTTCTCTACCCCCCGTTTTATAGGGGTCAAAGGTAGCGCAACTCGTGCGCGTGATAACGTGAAACCGCTCACAAAAAGGAAAAATGCCGATAATTTGAAAAATACTGGACCGGTTTCCATGTTTTTTTACTTTTCGTAAAGCTAAAACTTCAAGGAACATGATTACATTAAAACAATTTAGCGAAATTAACCAGTTTACAAATATATTGGGTACGGACGAAAAAATACAAAGTGATGCAATACTTTTGCACGCGAGTGTAGAAGCTGTTCTCCTCTACAAGGTCGCATCTCACCATTGATTCTTGTGAAATTTTGTAAGCAAATTCAATAATTGGCCTGATGACAAATTTTGAAATCCCTTTTAATATTATCGGTACACTTGTATTGGTTCCGAAAAACACAATATTTCAGCTATACTCATAAGATTTAACATAAATAATTGCATTTTATTATAGCTAGTTTAAACCTCGCGCGAAAACGCCTCACACGCCATTTGTGACGTCATAAATCATGGTGGTAGACATTGTTTACATACTTACAGTTACGAATTTCCCTTGAATCCGAATGATATTGTTAATTCAGCACCATATATTACTATTAGGAGTGATAAATACATTACAAAAATTGTTTACAATAAGTCATTTTATACAAAGACTCTCACACGGTTGCAATTTAAGATGAATTAAGAACCGAGCGCCGGGTTTACTTTTTAATTTTTTCTAGTTACGACAGCCAACATGGCAATGATAGTTCCATTCAGCCAAAAAATTATGTTTTTTTTTGAAATATCGTATTATTTAGCGTTTTATTTATATAATAACAAATAAATATTTACTTTATATCGTGTAATAATATTTTTTGGACGTAATAAATGTTTAGTGGCGAAATAATATTTTTTTTGAACTTCCAAACTCTTTGGTGAGGACGTAATGGATTACAGTCAATGAGATTGTCTATGTTGCTCTAAGAAATATGTCATACTTTGATGACGTCAATTCTTAGCTCGCTTCTGATTCGCGTTTCAGTCAAAATGGCCGATTAGAGAATTTTGCAGTTTTATTTTATTGAATATATTAATTTTTTGAATCGTATTTACGTATATGTTTCTTTGAAACCATTATTTCCATTATTCTTTGTTACTGTCATCAGGCCAATTATACAGATTTTTTTACCGATTTCGGAAAAGTTTAAAATCTATATAGTTTTAGCGAGGTTATACAGCTCACAGAGCCTCTAGTTAACCAACTTACTTGGGTGTAAGTTGTCCTTGAGCCAAATTCTGTTGGAACAGGGCCCTGGCAGAGGCCGTAGAGGTTCCAATAAGTTGCCTCGCCTCTTGTGACCTCTGCCTCCTAAGTACCTCGCTCGTTGACACGCCGGTGGGACTCGTTGGGTCTGGACTCGCCACTCTACGGAAACAAAATATAGTCATTAGGAATAGCAAAAAATATTGGTATTATAAATAAATAGCTAATAAAAATTTTGGCAACCGTATTGTGATCTAAATAAAAAAGCGCTACGATTTTTCAAAAACTCTGTAAATATTCTTAACCTACTATTCTTAATTCGGCACCGAAATTCAAGCCTCCTTGACCCTTTCCTATTGTTCTGGCATAGATAAATATAGTAAGACAAGAGTGCTCACTCCATACATCAGTTTTGGTACCAAAAAGACTATTATTTTCATAGTCGACATCTAGCATCGAGTAGCGGAATTATCAGTACCGCTACTTGACAATAGATGTAGCACCGACCGGAAAGTCTAATGCCCAACGTCATTAGACTTTCCGGTTATTCCGCTACTCGATGCTAGATGTCGACTATGGAAAATAATAGTATTATTGGTACCAAAACTGATGTATGGAGTGAGCAGTCTATGTATTTTTTTCTCTATGGTTCTGGTTAAGAAAAATATGTATATAAAAAGACGGTCAAAGGTTATGTATGTCCTAACGAACATTGTCAAAGGGTGGTAAGAATAAGTCAAGCACTTACTTCTGTTCTTCAACCTTAGCTCTCCTCTGGGCGGCTAATTCTTCTTTCCTCCTGGCATCCTCTTCTGCCTTCCTCTTTTCCTAAAATTAATTAACACAATTGAAACTGTCCAAACGGTTTTGAATTACTGAGTACAGTGAGTACTGATGAGTTTGAGGTAAAAAATCGCTTCATATATTTTTAGAATATAAACACTAACCCCGTTATTCATAAAACTTTACGGGCCTGATTTAGTTAAATTATGTTTTATCCCTTTCTTACAAATACATAAGTCAAAATGACAGATAAAGACAAACGATTATTATTGAGGTTTGTAGTTCGTTTATGAAAGGAGGTTAATCAATATAAATTTTATTAGGAATAAATACTATGAACTACTTAATTCATTTTTATCATCTTACCTCTTCTCTCCTTTTCCTTTCTGCTTCTACTCTCTTCTTCTCTTCTTGTTCTTCTTTCAACCAGAACTGGTCGCGCTCTGACGAGTTGATTTCTTGAACTGAAACAAAAGAGTTACTTTTACATAGTGCTCCAAAACTATTTGAAAAAAAAACCGGCCATGTGCGAGCCGGACTCGCACACGAAAGGTTCCATACCATTATCTATAAAAACGGTCACCCATCCAAGTACTGACCCCGCCCGACGTTGCTTAACTTCGGTCAAAAATCAGGTTTGTTGTATGGCAGCCCCACTTAAATCTTTATTTTATTCTGTTTTTAGTATTTGTTGTTATAGCGGCAACAGAAATACATCATCTGTGAAAATTTCAGCTTCATCACAGATCACGAGATACAGCCTGGTGACAGACGGACGGACGGACGGACGGACGGACGGACAGCGGAGTCTTAGTAATAGGGTCCCGTTTTTACCCTTTGGGTCATCATCATCATCTCAGCCATAAGACGTCCACTGCTGAACATAGGCCTCCCCCTTTGGGTACGGAACCCTAATACAAAGGACATATTTATTTGCAGACGTGTATGTTAACCCCTTGCCATAGGCGTCAAGTGACGCGCGCGGCTACAGCCCAAAACCCCAAGAATTGGTGAAGGCACTACCTTTTACGAAAGCGACTGCCATCTAAGCTTCCAACCCAGAGGGTAAACTTGGCCTTAATGAGATTAGTCTGGTTTCCTCACAATGTTTTCCTTCAAACTGGTAAACATCGAATGATATTTCGTACATAAGTTCCGAAAACTCATTGGTACGAGCCGAGCCGGGGTTTGAACCCGCAGAATATATTTTGTAAATAAGAATTAAAATAAGTAAACTATAATATAACGCACCTCTTCGCAAACTATGCCTTCTTTTAATAATCTCTTCACTTACATTCAAACACGTCACACCATAATGTTTACGAACTAAAAGGTTTGCCATTTAGGTCAATTTTAATAATTAAAGAAACACTCACACTCAATTTACAGTGGAAGTAATAATGAATTCGGCAGTAAATGTTTACAATTATTTGTAATAACAACTTTGTTGACAAATTAAATGTCGTTATTTGTGATTATATAACAGTAAATATCGGATCATCGTTTCATCATTTTTGGACGGAGTTGGTACGGTCAGACTTTAATTGTTGAGCCATTTAGGGTTTACTTTACAATGGAGATGTCATAGCGTTAGTATTGACAACCCAATTAGCTTGAACTCTAAATGGCTCAACAATTGAGTAGTGGGTGTTTTCTATGTATGTATATAGTCGCCTAGGACCCATAGTACAAGCTTGGCTTAGTTTGGGGCTAGGTTGAACTGTGTAAGATGTCCCAAAATATAAAAAAAAACCGGGCAAGTGCGAGTCGGACTCGCGCACGAAGGGTTCCGTACCATAATTTAAAAAAAAACGGAAAAAAATGCAAAAAAAAAAAAACGGTCACCCATCCAAGTACTGACCACCCTAATTTTAGTTCTTCCCACAAATTTAAATAGTGTATGGATTCTAGATTAAAAAAACAAAAACCCAAAACCAACACCGCGCAAGCGGAGAAGAGACCCGTAAGGGTAGAAGTGCGTGAGGGCGGGAAACCAGCTGAGGGACCCCCGACCGTCTCGAAAGAGCGGGAGGGCGGGAAGCCAGCTGATAGACCCCCGATCGTTGAAGAAGGTGGGACTCTGAGCTCCGACGAGGAGAGTGGAGGAACACAGAGAGAAGCAAGGCAGGGCACTCCAGATGTCTTACAACTGGGTGGCCTGACTTTGAACGAAGAGGATGCACTGCTCAAATCACCATCGAAGGGGGAAACCATTAGGGAGGCCACACCGATGGAGCATGAGCAGTTCCACAAGTATGAGTCGAAGGCTCAGAAAAAGAAAGCCAAGCTGCTTAGGAGGAGGGCTGCGACTGCTGGGGAAGGGAGTGGCATTCCCGAGGTATTTACCAAAGGGGAGGCCAAGCACGGCCCGAGCAGAAGCGGCTTAAAGATAAAAAGACAGAGTACTGATGAGGGTCGCTCGGAGCGTCCTCCAGCGAAGCGCCCGAACCAAGGCAAGGCGGCCGCGGAGGGACCACGGAACGTCGCTAAGGCGAATCGGGGTCTCGCTGTGGCTGTGTGCCGAGAGGACGGAGTTTCGGTGGATGAGGCTCTGGCGAGACTCATCAGAAAGAGGCTTACGCAGCTGATTGAGGTGGTCGTCCTGAAGGTAGTCAGGGGGGAGCCTGGCTTAGTAGCGCCAAGATTCGCTACGTCGGGGTTGGTGTCAGAAGGATTCTTCCTTGTGACACCAAAAACGACGGAGTCGAGGGAATGGCTGCGAAGTCAGGACTTCGGAGAGTTGGATGGCCACAAAATCATCGTGCGTAAGCTGGAGCAGACCAGGGTGCAGGTTTGGGTTCCGGGCGACACGGACACTGAGTACGTAAAGGAGTTCCTTTACGCTCAGAATCCCGATCGACCGGAACTCAAAATTCTGCACTGGAAGGCAGTAGGTAGGGAGGCTCTAGAGCTAGGAACCCGACTGACCTATATGGTTCCAGACGGAGTCGAGGAGAGCTGGGGGCAAGAGAAGACAAAGATTCTGGACTTCTCGGCCACCAGCGTACGAGTCCGGATTCTGAGGGCGAATCCAAATCCACAACCCTCAGAATCCAAACAAGAAGGACCAGCAGAAGCACCCGAGCTGAAGCAGGAGAGTGCTGAACCCGTCGATGTCCATACGGGAGGAGAGGGGAGTATGGATGTCGCCGGCAGTGAACTCTCCGAGTAGCAGCTTGGGGACAACAACACTACACACAAGAGATGAAAAGAAAGGGAGACACACAGGGAACACTACACAAACACACACACACCAACACACACACGAACATATGCCAAGCAGTGTTGGGCATTCAAGAATAAAATCATTATTTGAATAAGAATTCGTAGGAATAAAATCATCTCGATTTTATTCCCGTCAAAAATATTCAAATAATTTTGGTCGGGAACAGCGAAATGCTATACATGGAAGTATTCTGTCCGCTCAATTATGACCCAACGCAAACTACCCCGCGATAGGCGGTACTTACAAACTGCTCGATTGGCAATCTCAGTACCACCGAGATGACAGTCAGTGACAAATGGCTAAATTGATTTATAAAAACAACGTTTTTTTGTAATTAAAAATATATTCATGTGTCGTGAAGTGGTGCAGAAGTTATTTTAGTTCATACCAAGGACAGTGGAATCACTTTTCACTTGTAGTAAACAGATAACTTCAGTAGAATTTGGAAAAAACATGACGATTTGTTTTCAATACTACCGTGCTAAGCTAAAACGTAACAACTGCATACGACTGTCGTAACAACATACGACTTTTTAAATTGCGAGGATAATAGGGATGGTGTTATGCTAAATGAAGTAGACTATTTTATTAACTTGTATTTGGTTTAGGTATTTTCTATATAATTATAAATGTAGTAATAAATTCCTTCTTACAGATTTGTATTTTCCTTTTTTATTTCATGAGATGGAGCTATAAAAAAACTACCTAGTTATTTCAAATTAATAATCAAATTTGGTATTGTCATTTTACATTACTTTCCATTCAGATTCCCACAAGATGCTATTCGCAGAGAACTATGGAAAAAAGCTGTCCAATTAGAGAGACATGAAATTGAGTGGATGCCTGGCAAGATATCTAGAATATGTTCTATTCATGAGATATAACCCATGAGATAATCATACCCGGTCTCCTATATGTAGATACATTTTTCCTATCATGCTTTCACTGAATTAATTTAACAAATACACACATTATCTGAAAATGTTGATCATTTGAATCCACTCTCTACTGTCACATATATGTAGGTTCTCTCTCAAGCCATTTCCGTCAGTAGAAAAGAGCGGCAAACATTAACTCACATTATAGACGGGTCTAACGCGAATTATATTATGTAACATATATGTATATATGTATGTATATATATGTAACATATGTAATTTTATTTATTATTAAATTGTAGATTTGTATTTTAAACATGACATTTTGTTCTTTTGTGATATTTTTATGTTTAAATTCGACATTTTAATGACAGTTACAAATTATTTATGTTGACATCGACTTTAATGTTAACTTGGTTTATATTCAATTGTTTGACATGTTTTTCTTTGTACATGACGATCCTTATTGGGAGACATAATTTTATTAATCTTAATATTTTTTATTTTTAAATATATAATGTAATTTTTGACGATCATGATGAGAAGATAAACATAATTTTGACGAATGTAGCAAATTTATAGTGTAATTTTCATCTTGAAATAAAGAAATCTAATCTAATCTATTCAATTACCTTGATTTACCGACGTAAATCAGTTTCGTTTCGTATAATGTGAGTTAATATGTGTTCAAAACGCGAAAGTTTAAAATATTATAAGAGCGGCAAATTTAGAAAATGAACGCGCGAACGGCTGTGGTCCTATACAAAATTTTAATTTTGCACCTTTTTCTACTGACTAACTTGCTTGACCGGCTATATACATATAAAATATTCTGAACTGAAAGTGGGGATTTATTGTGACTCCGCCTGTTCAAATATTTTTGACCCGATTCGTGTACCCATCTAAATTTTGCAGACTGTATAGCCAGTTCGATTTCTAAGATCAAGTTCGCCATACATTTACTATGGCGTACTTGATCTTAGAAAAACGGACAGACTATACCTGAACGTGACTTCGCACTGCCATGCAGATTGATAATAAAATATACAAAATACTTATTATAGCGGAATACATTTATACAACAATGATATATTTACTTATGTTGAGTTAGTCTGTCATGTCATAACAACATTTTAACTAGTTATCTTTTAATCTGCATTAAATTATTATACGTGAATTATTTGACTGGTTCTTCACTGTATGGCATAAACCTATCCCTGTCCAAGTCATATTCTAATCAAATATGAACCGCGAACTCTCAGCGGCCAGTACGTACAGCAAGAAGGTTATTAGCGGATTAATGTCGCTGATTGGTAGTTATTGACATTATATGCATTTCATCTACACTTAGCTATGTACCATTAGTGTAATAAAGATGACTCTTATTTTGTTTACGAGCTTTGATTACAGGCTCTGTAAACGCGTCGTCTTATTTGAATGTAGGCGTAATTGTGTATGTGTGCTAATTTGGCCCGAGAATTTGAACGGTAATGTTCCTAAAGACGGTATCCATGGTTATATATGATCGCAGGTCGGGAATAATTCGTAGGAGAAAAAATTGAATGAGAATAACTTATTCTTAATCAAATAAATATAATCATGAGTTTTAATCGAAATAATATTCCACGAATAAAAATATAGTCCGGGTACCGTATAGGTACTAATTACTTACGTATAGTTAGGTAGATGTAACAGTAGTTAGTCTCTTGTCTAATTTATACCTATTTTATGGAATCAAATCTTACAAATTGACTGTCGCATAACGCATAGTTTCAGTAACCGTATTATTTTTAATTTACTAACCAAATCATTAGGTTCAATTTAGCTGATCTAGGGGCCTAGCCAAGATGCCAATCGTTTGCGCTCCGACAACGAAGCGCTCTCTCTGTGTCTCTATCGCACTAATATGTAAGAGTGATAGAGACAGAAAGCGCTTCGTTGTTGGAGCGCAAGCGATTGGCATGTTGGCTAGGCACCCAGAACAGCTAAATTTACCTAATGATTTGGTTATTAATTAAAAACAAAAATTGGCTTATTGGCTAGGCACCTTGGGAGCGTAGCCAACATGCCAAACGTTTGCACCACGACAACAAACAGCTATTTCTGTCTCTCTCGCACTAATATGTAAGAGTGATAGAGACAGAAAGCGCTTCGTTGTTGGAGCGCAAGTGATTGGCATGTTGGCTAGGCACCCAGAACAGCTAAATTTACCTAATGATTTGGTTATTAATTAAAAACAAAAATTGGCATCTTGGCTAGGCACCTTGGGAGCGTAGCCAACATGCCAAACGTTTGCACCACGACAACAAAACGCTATTTCTGTCTCTCTATCGCACTAATATGTAGGAGTGATAGAGACAGAAAGCGCTTCGTTGTCGGAGCGCAAGCGCTTGGCATATTGGCTAGGCCCCCTGAACAGCTAAATTGTACCCAAAGATTTGGTTATTAAATTAAAAACAAAAATTGACATCTCGGCTAGGCACCTTGGGTGCGTAGCCAATATGCCAATCGTTTGCGCTACGAGAACAAAACGGTATCTCTGTCTCTCTATCGCACATCGCACTAATATGTAAGAGTGATAGAGACAGAAAGTGCTTCGTTGTCGGAGCACAAGCGATTGGCATCTTGGCTAGCCCCCCAGAACAGCTAAATTAACTTAATGATTTAGTTATTAAATTAAAAACAAAAATTGTCATCTTGGGTAGGCACCTTGGGTGCCTAGCCAACGTGCCAATCGTTTGCGCTACGACAACGAAACGCTATCTCTGTCTCTCTATCGCACTAATATGTAAGAGTGATAGAGACAGAAAGCGCTAAAAACAGCTAAATTGTACCTAATGATTTGGTTATTAAATTAAAAACAAAAATTGGCATCTTAGCTAGGCACCCAATCGTTTGCGCTACGAGTGCTACGCCAACGAAACGCTATCTGTCTCTCTATCGCACTAATATGTAAGAGAAATAGAGAGAGACTATGCGCAACTCTACGGTGCGTCAACGTTTGGCATATTGGCTAAGCACCCTGATCGGATGATAGAACTAGATAAGTGTATAGCGGAACTCTTCAATGTGTACTATACTTACCTAAACTAAAGTAACAAATGTCAAATCAATCCGACTTTTAAATAGAAGGGTGAAAATCAACTTACAAAATATAACCGATTGTGTACTACAAAAATTAACTTAATTCTAAATAACATTTTAATTGAATAAAACCTTAGTTAGAATAGGCCCACTTCTAGAATAATTATTCTGTTTTTTATTCCGCATTTAAAATAAAAGTCACATGATTTAATCACCTTAATTTTATTCTAAAATAACTAGTGCAAGAATTATTCTAATTCAAATCGATTTGAATAAGAATAAAATTTCTGTTTTTATTTTTATTCTTATTCAAGTTAATTTTTGCCCAACTCTGATGCCAAGTAAACCTCCAACATTGCAAGGATGCGATGTCCGAGCTGGGACAATATGTTAGGAGGGCCGAAGTTGACATAGCACTGCTGCAAGAACCTTATGCATGGAAAAATCGGGTGGCAGGCCTGGGACATCTTGGGGGAGCTCTCTACTACGAAGGGAATGGTGAGCTGCCTCCTAGAGCATGCATTTATGTGAGCAACAAAATAAGAAACATGGGTTGTGTCATGACCTTATGTTACAGAGACCTTGTTGTGGTGGAGACCTACTTCATGAAAGAAGATGGCAAGAGATACAAGGTGGCGCTAGCGTCCTGCTATTTGCCGGGCGATGGAGTGGCACCCACGAAGGAACTAGAAGAAACGGTACTGTGGTACAGAGGTAAGGGGATTCCACTGATTGTTGGTTGCGATGCTAACGCACACCACGAGGTGTGGGGTAGCACCGACACCAACGAAAGGGGCGAATCATTGATAGAATTCATAATTAGCAATGACCTAGAAATTATGAACATAGGTAATACACCAACGTTTGTAACGAGAGCCAGGAAAGAAGTGCTTGACATTACCATGGCAACGAAAGAGGTGAGCGACAAGGTAAAGGGCTGGAGGGTGGATGTGGAGGACAGCATGTCTGACCACCGCAGATTACTCTACAGCATCGATAGTCGCGTAGAGAAGATGAAGGTAAGAAATCCACGTAAAACCGACTGGACGAAGTACGAAGAGGAGCTAAGGGAATTGGCTGTCTCGGGAGTCAGGTATGAGAATGTGAATGACCTAGAAAATGGGTCTCGCAGACTGAAAGAGATCATATTAGGAGCATACCACAAGGCCTGCCCGGAGAAGCTGATACAAACAGGCAAACGGCAGCCATGGTGGAACAGAGAACTACAAAAGGTAAGGAAGAAAGTGCGAAGGGCAATGAGAGTGGCGACAAAGAGGGACGACTCTCAGAGCTGGGACACGTACAGAGAGGTCAGGAATAAGTACACCAGACTAAGAGAGAAAGCTAGACTAGAGGGCTGGAGGAGGTTCACGGGAGATTTAAACAGCTATTCAGAGGGGGCACGAGTAGTGAAACTGCTGGCAGGGGATCGATCGTGCCAACTGGGTAGTCTGAGAGTAAATGGAGACTTAGTTACGGAACCAGAGGAGATATTAAGCGTCATGCTGAAATCACACTTTCCGGACTGCAAAGAGATGACAGAAATGGAGGAGCAGGAAGGTCAGGAGGAGTCAGACTGGGCAGCGGCATTGGAGGTGGTGGAGGAGGAGAGGGTAGAATGGGCGATCTGCTCCTTTGCGCCCTTCAAGGCTGCGGGCCCTGACGGAGTCCTGCCGGCACTACTGCAGAAAGGATATAGATACATAAAAGAGGACTTAGTGGAATTATACAGGGCAAGTATTGCACTAAAATACATTCCAAGGGTGTGGAGAGAGGTGAGGGCGGTTTTCCTACCGAAACCGGGTAAGAAATCATACCAAGAAGCGAAGTCATTCAGAAGCATAAGTCTGTCGTCGTTCGTACTAAAGACTTTAGAGAAAGTGATAGACAAACATATAAGAGAAAATGTGGAAAGCAGTGGAGACCCGCTACATGGGAATCAACATGCTTACATGGCAGGAAAGTCAACGGAGACAGCCCTACACAACCTAACTTTAAGGGTGGAAAGGGCACTAGAAACGAAACAGTACGCACTAGGCTGCTTCTTTGACGTTGAGGGGGCTTTTGACAAAGCAACCTTCGAGGCCGTAGAAGAAAGTCTGAAGAGAGAGGGCATCCGACCGACAATAGCGCAATGGATAGGGAGAATGCTAAAAGGTAGATCCATTACGGCGGAGCTGGGAGGAGTAACAAAGACGATTAGTCCATGAAGAGGGTTCCCACAAGGGGGGTGCCTGTCCCCCCTGATGTGGTGCCTACTTCTGGACTCAATGGTAAAAGAGCTCAACAGAGGAGGCATGTACATGCAGGCTTACTCTGATGATGGAGTGCTGCTAGTGAGAGGAATAGTTCTCACCGTGATAAGAGATATAATGATAAGAGGTCTCAGACAGGTACTGAGGTGGTGCAGAGAGAGAGGGTTGGATCTCAATCCATCGAAAACGAAACTAGTGCTATTCACTAATAGAAGAATAAAGGAGATGAAACCCATAAAGATACAAGGAATAGAACTAGACATGGTGGAGGAATTGAAATATCTGGGCGTTACTTTAGACAGTAAACTCAGGTACAAAACTCACATCAAGGAGCAGACGGCTAAAGCTATAAGAACACTGTTCCAATGCAAAAGGGCAGTAGGAAAGAACTGGGGACTGAAGCCAGGAATGATCCACTGGATCTACAAGGCGATAATACTACCCAGGGTGCTATATGGAGCAGTGACATGGTGGCATAGAGCACATATTAAAGAAAACCAAAGAGAACTAACAAAAGTCCAGAGATTAGCGTGCCTCATGATGACGGGGGCTATGAGAACGACCCCGACACACGCAATGGAGGTAATGCTAGGCTTGAAGCCACTCTGGATTGAGGTGGAGAAAAGAGCCACAGAACAGTGGTATAGAATGAAAGCATGCAAGGAATGGAGAGGAAGCTGCGTGGACAAGAGACACGCGCTGATACAAAGAGAGGCACAATCAAAACTTGAAATGTTGATGGCTAATAATGACCTTATAAAGAGGCAGGAGATTTTTGACAAGAAATATAGAATACACATAGGAGAAAGAGACAACTGGAAGGTGGAAGTCGGACACCCGACGACCATCTGCTTTACGGATGGCTCAAGAAGAAGCTCGACGAAATTAGCAGGAGCGGGCATAGTGATCCCCAAACTGGGAGAGAAAGTATCAGTACCACTGGGCAGATATGCTAGCGTGTTCCAAGCCGAGGTATGTGCTATAACACGCTGCGCAAGCATAATCAAAAAGAGCGCAAAACAAGAGGGAGCTGTTGTAATATATACAGACAGCCAGGCAGCACTAAAGGCACTAAAGAAAATATCAGTTACCTCCTCGCTCGTGAGAGAATGCCGAGAGGAGCTCAACTTGATAGGCAAGCAAAGAAGTGTCACGGTGGCATGGGTACCAGGGAGTAACGGGAAACGAGAAAGCAGACGAGCTGGCGAGGATAGGGGCGGAGACGGAATACATAGGTCCGGAACCGGCTCTGCCTATGTCAGCTGATGTCACGAAGGGAGTCATAGAGAAGGTAAAAGAGATGGAAGCACAGAGAGAATGGGAAGAAGAGACTGGATGCAGACAGTCGAAGATGATGATCAAAGGTATAGACCACAGGAGAACCAGGTATCTTTTGAAACTAGGTAAGAGCAGTCTGAGACTACTGACAGGTATCATTACAGGTCACAATACTCTCAACAGACACCTTAAGATAATGGAAATCAGTAGAGACGCCTCCTGTCCACATTGTGGAAAGGAGGAGACCAGCTTACACTTACTAGCAGAATGTACTATGTACGCGGCACCGCGATATAATACATTCGGTAGAGACACACTAGAAGAAAACGAACTAAAGGACGTCGAACTCAAAGATGTCCTTCTGTTCTGCAGGAAAACAAGAAGATTTGAGGAGAATAGTGTGGGAATGCCGCCGGGACAGTAACCTGCAGCTCCAACTCCAGGGAACCGGGCTGAATGAACGCGACAAGCTATCGACAGCCCGCCTGCTTCCGGCCGGGCGTCCCTACACTACATCTACATCTAAGTACTGACCACGCCCGACGTTGCTTAACTTTGGTCAAAAATCACGTTTGTTCTATGGGAGCCCCATTTAAATCTTTATTTTATTCTGTTTTTAGTATTTGTTGTTATAGCGGCAACAGAAATACATCATCTGTAAAAATTTCTATCTAAAATAGCTATCACGGTTCGTGAGATACAGCCTGGTGACAGACAGACGGACGGACGGACGGACAGCGAAGTCTTAGTAATAGGGTCCCGTTTTACCTTTTGGGTACGGAACCCTAAAAATTAAAGTCTGTGACTGTACATTAGAGAAGCTAAGTAAGCATAGAGTGCTCACTCCATACATCAGTTTTGTTACCAAAACGCCTATTATTTTCGTAGTCGATATCTAGCGTAGTAGCGGAATTACCAGTACTTACTGAATTATCTGAACCACAGTTCAGTGGTGCCTTCTTTGGTTGAATTTTCTCTGGTTTCGATCAGCTAGTCCTTATTAGGATTAGTCCGGACTAATCCCAAGAGGCCAAGACACAGTTTTTGGGTCAGAAGATGACTGTAGACATGCGTTTGTTTTTTGTAAAAATTACCTTGTGTTTTTGTGATTAGATATCCCGAAGTGTCTCTAAGCTAAGGCGCTATGGTAGGGACATCATTTTTGATGGTAAAAAATACTGCTTCAAATGTTACCTGGGTTAACTTTCTGATACGCCGTTCCCACAGGCCCGCTAGGAGGCAGTTCCTCATTCCTCCCAGACTTGAAGTTAAAGTTAGAGCCGGCTTTCGCCAACTTCTCCAGAATCAGTCTCTCCTCAAGGTCATCTTCTGTACGAGCGTGCATGGTTAGGTGGAAGCCCGTGAATAAGGAGGCCACGTGTTTAATGTGGTTCGCGCAGGTGCCTTTGCGGACCGTTGGGGCACCTTCGCCCTGAAAGGGAAAGAAATTGTGTGACTTGGGTATAACAAGATTGAGCAGTCGCTGTGGGGATTAAGGACCGCAACCTTCCAGTTTATTACAACTATAAATGCAATCATCTAATTCTAACCAAAAAGATTAATAAAGAGAGGAAAATGAAACAGAAAGGGAAGAAGAAATACAAAATCTCAACTGGAAGAGGCCTATACCTCTTACGAGGGTTTTGGAATAACTTTTTTAGTAATTAAGATTTATCTTAGAATAAGTACAAATACTTTATAGTGTATGGTTACCCAGAAATAAATGGCTTTTTTATTTATTTATTTAACAAGATTGAGTGTTCGTAGTTTATAGAAGGAAAGCCAAGGTCGCGATTCGAATATTGTGAGGTATTGAGATCATTAAAATTTTAATACTGGATGTCAAAGAAATAAAGCATTATAAATTTGATTTTTGACTGTTGTCTTAGTTAGGCCCCTGGAAGGATCCATAATACAAGGTCATGTCGTATGAAGTTTGAGCGGTCAATGAGTCCCAATATCGAAATCTGACTAGAAACATAACAACAAAATAAAAATCAGTAAGTAACACTTTATTGTACGGAAGAGAGGAATACAGGTACATCAGATAGAACATAAATATTATGCCGATGCCACCCACAGATAAGCAATCAAACATTCTTGTCCTTGCCATTATACAGAAAACAGTCTTATCTCTTATCACTCACCTGCCAGTTGATAAGAACATATTTAGATATACTGCTGTCTGGGACATCTAACTTTAGAAATGCGTATTGTATTTTGCCGCTGTTGAATTCATCGATCAGCTCTATTAGGCCTCCATCTCCTTTGCTTACAAACTTTAGGTCACTGGTTAAGCCGTCATAGCCAAATAGAGCCCTGGAATAGAAAAATGAACATATGAAGTAAATAAATATAAGAATAAATTTTACAGGACAATCTTATACAATTCAAACTCTCACAGGAAGCTGCTTATGTTGTAGCTATTTTGCTAAATAAGGCTAGCAAATTAGGGCCGATACAGACTGGAACCCAACTGCAATTTGTATGGGAACTGCATGTCAACTGCAATGTTGGTGTGCAGTTCCCATACAAGTTGCAGTCCGTCTGTACCGGCTCTTAGAGATGGCTAGGGCTATGACAGGACTGTGGATCTAAATCACTGAAAAGCGTTATAATCTTGATGGAGGTTATTTCATATGACATCATTCAAATTAGGGTTGTGTCGGTCATGAACGAAGAACGGTTAGGAATGAAATCCCATAAAGGACCAAAAGGAACTAAATCTTTTTGCACGACCTTATTCGGTCTTTAGGTCCTTTAGTTCAGTGGGATTGGTGAGCGCTTGACATGAGTGGAACAGAAAATAGACTGAACGAAATGGTTCACAATGACGCTGGCACATGTGCGAACGAGATAAAAGAGTGACAAACAGCCCTAAACCTGAAAAGTATGAAGGAAAATCAAATATTTGTTTTTATTATGTCAAGATTTTAATGTTTAACCGTCATTATAGTATCGTATAACTTGAATCGTAATGAAGTAATTCAGTTGCCAAAGATTTAAAAAAAATACTGTAAAATCGATTCATATTCATTCCAGCTCTCAACGACCGAACTGAACTAAAGGAGCTAAAAGACCAAACTAGTTCGTTTGACCGATTGACCAAGAGCAGAGCGCTCGCTGCAGTAACCGAGCAGGCACAAGCCTAATTCAAATAAGATCCCAATTACATATGGGGTATGATATTTTAAATTGAGGTCAGCAGTTAATTGTAAAACTGATTCGTTATTTATATAAAATACACCAATAATGCAAACATTTACATAAATCATTTGCATTTGTAATGCTTTTGTTATGCTAGTGGCTGAAATAATGTACAGATTCTAATAGTTCACAATACACAAATGTCATCACACAAGTCCAATGTAGATGTAGCAGTATATATCTTTCTAGCATTGCCCCAACATTTAGACAGCTCACAGGGGGGGTATCATATTACAAATAGTAGGTTAAATTAAAACTATAATTATGCAGCACATATGGCTGCTTTAATAAAGGAAACTTATTAATTTTCCTTACTGGTATAAGGAAAATTGTTATAGAATAGTTAATCAAGTCAATTTTCTGATCTGATAAAACTACATTGTTATAACTGGAAAGCTGAAAGAAAATGCACCTAGAATAGTGATCTAGCACATGAATTTTACATCAATTTCTGAGTAAAGCCACATAACATGTTTAATCATATATACCGCATAGTAATACGAAAGTTTTCATTTCACGTAGTGAAAGGAGTGTACTAGAAGCATCTCCTTGTTTGAATTGAATGCAATTGTTGATACCATTGTTACAGCTAATATGGGCGCATCGTGGACACAACTCTAATTGATTCATTTCATTAATGCAGACAAGCTCGCGTTTATTAAATCGGCAAGTAGGTCGCTGTTGTGTAAAACTATAACTTGTTAATACGCACCAGTCAGTATCAGTTTTCTCGTCTAATACGTCCTTCCACGCGGCGACTAACGCGTCCTTGTGTTTATTCAAGTTTATAGCCATTTTACATTCTTCGCATTAACGAATTGAACACTGTAAAAAGCAAAATCTCTGTGAAATCTTTAATGCCGACGAACGGGCGGCCTGACTCACAACAATTTCGACCGACAACAGCCATAGACTAGATAAACCGATGATAATTTGACGACAGCTAGAACACTTGTTGCCATATGTAAATATTTTGTTGTATCTCTTTCTTTCATATCGCAAATGAAAGTGACGACCGCCCTGTAACTTACAACGCGAATACGAACCTCGAAGTGATTACATGAATTGTGTCATGAATGAAACTGTTTAGCACAATGTTAAAAACGTTGAAAGGCAACGAAGCAAATGACGTTTGAGCGAGTGACATTTGATTTGACGTTGACAGCTATCTTATGTTTTGAAGGTCGAAAAATTATAAAATAATATTGAAAAACTATATTATTTTCCCAATATTCGCCGTAAAAAGTGTTATTTTAAGACTGTTTTGACAATTATTGGTTTAGTTTGTGTTATAAGACCCAAGTTTAGAGTATGGTGCTCCTAGTACATAAACATGAATCCAAAGTTACCGCATTTCAGTCTGCACTTGCCGGCGGAGGAGCCGGCGCTTTCACAAGAGCAGTGGCACAGCCCCTGGACGTGCTGAAAATTCGATTCCAACTTCAACTGGAGCCAATAAAACAAGGTTCTAAGTACAGCTCCGTATTTCAAGCCTTATCATCAATTGTGAGGGAAGAAGGACTATCTACGCTATGGAGTGGTCATATACCGGCGCAGTTACTATCTATAACTTATGGAATATTGCAATTTACGACGTTCGAAGAGCTTACAACTGTGTGCAAACATGCAAACCCTCAATTTTTCGATACCCATAGACACGCAATTATTTTTTCTAACGGCGCTGTGGCGGCGACCGTGGCAACAGTGCTCTCCTTTCCGTTCGACACAGTGAGAACGCGGTTAATCGCTGAACAGAAGACTCAAAGAGCCTACAAAGGATTCACTCATGCATTTCACACTATGGTCAGGACAGAAGGGTCTGCAGCTTTATTTAAAGGTTTAATACCCACTTTGGGGCAGATCGCGCCCCACGCCGGTATCCAGTTCGCTATTTACAAGCTTTTCACAGACAATATATTGACAAAACTAAAATTCTTTCAAAGAGATACTCTCGCTGGGACAGTAAAGTCATCTTTACTAGCAAATCTGCTATCGGGATCAATTGCAGGTTTTGTATCGAAGACTGCAATTTATCCTTGTGATTTAGTGAAGAAACGATTACAGATTCAAGGCTTCCAACAGTACAGGACGAGTTTTGGTAAACAAATGTACTGTAATGGTATATTAGACTGTATTAAGTTAACAATAGTTGAGGAGGGGTTCCTATCCCTGTACAAAGGTTATTGGCCCAGTATGCTTAAAGCTGTGCTGGTTTCAGCGCTACATTTTGCTGTATATGATGAAATAAAACATCTACTGATGAGGACACAGACTTGAAAAGTGATCTATAGAATGGTGACAGTGGCATAGAATAAATCGCCATTCTTAAACATTGGTTTGTATTTACGTTTTTGTATGGTAGTAGTCCAAATGTTAGTGTATTGAATTGTGTTCTTCATCACATACCTATGTTTATTATTTATTAATATCACTCAATTATTATTAATACTCACATCACATAATATAGTTAATTAAGGAAATAAGAGAAAAGTTGAATTGATCTTTGTATGAACCTTGTAATATTATTTTATCCTCCTCCAATATTATGTTTTGGCAACAATAATTAGCTACTATTATAATTTTTCGTTGAATTACTATTTCTTAGTTACTTTCCATGAATAATGCCTCAACAAATTCGTTCAAGAATTTGTATTTACATTTCCATACAAAATGCTCTGTTTTCAACTTTTCATTACACACTCATATAAGGGGAAATACTACTATCACTTTAGTGTTGTTTTAGTATAGTATTACTACAGAATATAGATATTATGTTATTTGTTATTATTATGTTATCTTATTCTATTATGTTGCTCAATAGACATGTAATACCACACATTGTAATATAAATAATATCTATAGACAGAGAAACCTAAGAGACTTAAGTATTAGTTTGAATAAAACAATTGTAAATAAAAGCTTTTTATTATACTGGGTCAAGCAAATCTTGTCAGTACCAAACGGCGGCAAATTTAAAAAATCGCGGGTTAGCAACACTGTGTTCGAATAATTCGAAAATCGCGTGTCATCTGTGTTTTATCTGTGGAATGTGGATCGTGAATGACAGCCATCATCTTGTTTGTTTACATTCTGAATCGTTTCTATTTCAAGAGATAATTTGTTAATAATTTTTATTATCATCGTTTTTACACCGCTTTTAAATTGTCCGTCCATATTAATAACAATTTCGAACATTTTCAATAAACCGCGAGTGACAATTTGAATTGACGTACGTAGGGCGCGCTGAGCGGAATAAAAAAGTTTTGGTTCGATGTACATTGTACATTGCTGCTTTTCTTAGGGCAATACTACTCTTTGAGTGTTGCCCTACTTTAGTTTGCTTTACATTGCTACTGACAAGATTTGCTTGACGCACTATAGTTTCTAACAAATGATATACTTACTCTATTTCCGGTTTTATAAAAGCGCAATTTGTGATTAGATAATATATTTATTTCCGAGCACCATAGTCTCCTTTCATACAATAACGGATTTAAAATTATAATTTTCTAAATGGAGCCAACAAAACAGGCAGTTATTTACTGCGCGTTTTGTTAATTATGTATCAGCAACTTATGTATCTGCACACATGCACGGTTGCTGGAAAATAAATTCGTATCTACACTATCTATGAGTTACAGTTTTCTTAATGTTCAAACTTAGGTAGGTACCTAATTTGACAAAATGTATTCTACTTCCCTTTTGTATTTGTACCGAAACTCTGCCAATATTTTTTTTTTTCAATGTACGCGATCTGAGTTTTAAATCCCACAATATGACTCCATATGCGATAGCTCGAAGATATCAATAAACACTTAAACAGATAAAATATATTTAACCGTACGATATCACATAACCCATATTCCGCATCAGAGTATCTTTGATCGCGGGCTGCAGCTCTTTCTTCATATAAGTCGTCAACAAAGTCCGGATCCCTTTAGTGAAAATGTCCTCCATTTCTCTAGAAATGTCTTCAACCTCGTCCAAGTCATCATCAGGTCTGAAGAGCTTGCTTCGTTCATAGTTCACTCTACTTCGAGGCTCATACACTGTGTTCCAACTATTATCCGAAGTCCGACTATCATATGCCTCAGGCTGATTTAAATGAGGATCAAACGTGAACTCATCAGATCTCTTTCTCCTCCTCAATGGTAAATTATCCTTGTTTCTAATAGAGTTCCTGTTGATATATTTCTCGCAACCGTACGCGTAGACGCTTATGAAACCGGGCTCGACGAATTCCGAGTCAGTTTTGACGTTAAATTTGCCAGGTTGTTGGTGTAACGGTCGTGTATGGAAGCCTATTCCCGCTTTGCGGAGTCTTAGGATCATATTACATCCGTTACCTTGTCTGTATCTGTATTCATCTGGATATGGCGCGTCATATCTTCTATCAGCGTAGTGCCTTCTTAATCTTCTACTTGGGGGTATATTCCGATCTAGCTCGTTCGCATCGAATAGATCAACGCTCCCGCTTATGGTTATATCGTGGAATAACAGCATGGTGTCCAGAGAGACGTTTCGAGGGTCGAAGTAGCATTTTTCCACGCGAACCCAGTTGGCGTTCTGGGGGAGTCGCACTCGCATCCTTGTGACATACATGTCCACTGGAGCGCTCCGCATTTGCTGGTACAGGCTGTAGCCGTTAAGATCGATGCTTTGACTCTGTAATGAAGGAAGTGGTTGAAACAATGGTCGCTTTGTCGGTTAATTAGCATATCCTCAAGTTCAGTCTGGCCTAGATTTAAAGTGAAATATGGTCGGGAATTTGTAAAACTTTATAATATAGGTACTGTAGTGCCTTATTTGATTAGCATGTAAGGCTCATTCAATATTTGTGAAAGTGATCGCAATTGAAAAAACGATTTATTTAATTTTAGGGTAGGTATATATAGTTTTCTGATTTGAATTCATTGGAAAAAGTGTGTGGTTCTATTCTAGTCATATTTGATGAATTTTGGAAATGCCTTAATATCCTCTTGCGTGTAGGAACCGACTAAAGTTAAAGATCGGGATTTGTAGTGCTTCTTGATAGAAACAAAATTAGTCTATAGCAGTTGCTGATACATAATGAACAATCGGTACAAGTACAGTCAGCAGCAGAAGTTGCTAAGCGGGCGAGGTGTTCAAAATTACCTTGACGCGCTCTTATAGTCACCTAACAATAAAGTCGCGTCAAGATCATTTTGAACACCTCTCCCGCCTACTATTGCTGCTGACTGTAGGTACTTATCGCTACCCACGCTGTCACCAGCTTTATTAGCCAGTCGATCAACTTCTTGTACTTTAGAAGGAAGGATAAAAAACATGTTTCATGGCGTCCCCGCCAATTTTTTACCATATGCGTTTGGTCTAATGCTGACACCAGCTAGTCCAGTTCTAATAATTCTCAAAAATCCTTACCGCGGGAGTATCCAAGGTCTTCGGCTGGTTCCTCTTCCGTCTCTTCAGCTGGTCCAGCGCAGACTCCAGTCTCTGCGAACATCGCTCCCCCGCTATTGGCACTGTGGTGAGAGGGGGTAAACCCCCTGGTCCTAATGGCCGGTCGAACCTCTTCACTTCGAAGAGTGGGAGGAAACGGGATTCTGGAAAACAAGTAGACAGACACTATTAAATATTTATTGAATTTTACTTATAGGGCAAGTTGCAATTGACAGACTGATCATAGTCACTTCCCATACAATAAAATTTAGCGAACGTTTAACAGTGACAGATTGTATGTATAGTGCAACCAACCCTTATTGCATTAAGGGGGAGTCCATTAATTACGCGGGGGTTTTTGAGGACTTTTTCCCAAAGTTTTACACTTTAATATGCCCAGAAAAATTTCGTGATATTTGCTGGAACGATCGGTTTAAACACACATTTAATATTATAATTATCGGTCACCAATATGACCAAGTGCATGTTTTCTTTAAGTTTTCTTTAAATTACCTAACCTATTAGTTTGATTAACTTTAAAATTGTCGCAAATTTTATGCAACTTAATTTTTAATGTTTAGTAATTTATATACTATATTTATATCTATTTTAATACTCTGCATCTATGAAAAGCAAAGAATCACGATTTTTAAAACAGTATATTTTTAAATATACTTAGTCGAAAAACTGCATTACGTATAAACTGGTCCTTCGAGCCGGAATCGCAATTTTCCTCCAATCGTATATAATAGCAAAAGATCTAGATAAAACTGAAAGTTGTACGGTAATTATGCTCTTTCTCCCATTGTCTTGGGCTCGCAACCGTGAAATAGACGCTAGAACTTACTATGATTCAATGTCCGAACGTTATGTGTACTTAGTTAACATTTTGTTACTTCAAGATTATGGAAAAGTGTTATGTGGAAAGCGTGGGAAACGGCTTGGCTTGTATTGGTTACCCAAGCCGTAAAATTAAATTGGTTTAATTTCGCATGGCTTTCTTTTTTAGTTTGTTATTGTAGTTCTCTTGTGGTGCAAAGTCGAAAAGATCGACTATTATGTACCTACCTTACTTAAATTACTTGGCTACAGTCTATGCTTTATTATTATTTAGTTGGTACAACAAAATATTGTATCGTCGGGATAATCACTAAACTCAGCACATGTTGAACTCGGTTTCTTTTCAGAGAAAATAATTATTAAGGTAGTATCAAACGTTAGTTATAAATTTTTTCGGTGGGTACCTACGTGTTCACAACTTTGTACCTATTAGTTTCAAACTCTAAGAAACTAAATTGTTAAAAAGTACCTAAATTACCTCGGCGAACTCAAAGTGCCACTGTCACAAAAGTAAAACAAAATTAACAAACTTAAATAGGGAGAAAATTTTATTTAAAAATGATTAGCCAATCATTCTAACTGAAATTAAACTTTCATGAGACATATTTTAAAATATTTAGATCACAACGGTTACACTCATTTGTTGTTGCTGAGGAAGGACCCCCGACGGGCCCGAAACATGTCGCCATCAATAGCGACTAAAAATACAAGTGAGTGTAACCGTTGTGACCTAAATATCGTTCTATTTTTCATGTCTTTTAATAACATGTTCTGCTTAAAAAATACGCATAGGTACCAATTACAAACCCGGGAATATTATAATTGCCAAAAGTATCTCGTAAGATATATCGTACATATTGTTTATTATAACTTTATACCAACCAACCTTTTCCAGCCTCAGACTCCGGCAACTCGTTGTCACTGGCCGAAGCTGTTTTCGCGAACAAAACAAACATCCACCAAAACTTCACCATGGCCACAGACAACACATTCAAAAATCAATTTAAAAATAACTGGCAGGAAATAACGTCCAGGAAAACCTGGCTGAACGCACCAACGCCTATGCCGTAAAAAAAGTAAACGTCAAAAATGCGCGCGAAAGGAACCACTCGCCGCCGCACAGAAAAGCGAAATAAATTACAGAAGGCAGGGGACAATAAGAAGTGCAGCCTATGGAAAATGGTCCCCCGCTAGTCGAAGATGAAACGGTGTACTAATAAAGTGCGGCAACGGTTATTAGAGCGAAAATGGAGATGCTTGGAATCCCTATTGTTGGCATTTGAGGTGCAACTGTACTGTACGGAGTACGGAAAATTTAAGATCGAGCGGATAACATCAGATGCAACACAGGTTGAATTGAAACTTAGCTAGGAATCGTCTCAATCATGTCATAACTTATCCTTAAAGTTTTGTAACAAGTATATTTTTTAATTATATATTTATCCTACGCTGCGATATGGCATGACAACGAATGTAAGATTTATATGGCTTATTTCAATTCCTTATCAGACTGAGAGCCCAAATTCTTCAGATAACGACACTAATCCCCGGGCACTCACCTCTCGTTTCGGTCTAGCGTCGCAAGCTAATGGGTTCATACTCTTAACTCAGGGTATTATTAGATTAGTAGATTACTAATTAACGTTAATTATCTATAGAAAGACATTTTATGTACTTACTTACACAGTTTGTGAAGAGGGACAAAGCGTGGCTTATAAATTCTAATGCTTAAAAGAATTCTAGAAGAGTCCAACTTAAATAGTCAAACTCCGAGACGCAAAGTGACTATGACTCGACCCGAAGCATGCTGTTGATTTGATCAGGCAAAACTAGGAGTGCCGGTATGTCGAAGTTTCAAAGCATCATAGTAATTTAATGGTTATCTATACACGAAGTGCATGTCAGGTTGGGATTGGTGGGGAAACTAAAAGCGATGATCAGGATCACGCACGTAGCAAAGGTGTAAACTTTCGTGCGACCAAATTTTCGGTCACCAGAGTACTATTTCACATCTGGCTATTAATAACTATCCCATTGCCGCTTAGACGACCGCGGATGCCACAGGAATATGACACAGAAAGATCTTGATTGTTCAACTTTAATAAAAGTGAGACTTCGACTTATTTACCCATTAAATTAGTCACAACTTGCGGTCGCTAACCCCCGATTTCAAGCCTCAACCCAGTTTCTTTTCATAATGACGTCGCACTCCAGTTGCCCGAGATGTCGCAGATAAAGCGATCACAAGATTGTCTGTTATTATGGCTGGCTGATAAAATAAATGAGTGTTTAGTGCAGTCGCTGCGAAGAAAAGCCCCCTTTACCATGGAAGTTACCAAGGGTTCGTACTCGAACTGCGATGTGCGAAGGATTAGAATTGCAAGCACGTTATGCTCGCCCTTAAGAGTTGGTCAAAGGCCCATAGTCTTTTAAAGATTGCATATACTCAAGAAATTAGGCCGGGTAGCCTAGAAGTCCAGGGGTACAGCCGCGTAAGCTGAAGACGGCGCCGGCGGTCCAAATCGGGCCTCCGCCATGGAGGCTTGGCATGACATCTATTTTTGCTTAGTTATACTTGTTAGAATTACATAGTCTTCTTTTCATCAGAGTGCATAAAAATGCCACGCCTCGCCTCATGTTTTAAAAAGTTTTGTAGGAACTTAGTTTAAACTCTCTTAGGCCCACTTGCACCATCCCACTAACCCGTTGTATGGGTAACCATGACAACTCCAGGTTTAATCGGTTAACCCCGGGTTGGTGCAAGTGGGCCTTAGAAATTCAATAACCTACTTCCCCAATAATAGAATGTTACGAATGCCACAGTGCTTCAGTACTTTGTAATATTTTTGAATTCGGAATATACGCCCCCCTCTTCCAAGTTGTTCAACTCAACTCCGAGCTCCGTTCCGCCTTTTGTCCGTCGTGCAAGTAATTTGTACTAAAACATTTCGTATAATTACGTCCGTGCCATTGTTTATATAAAAATATTGTCTTTTGAAACTGCGGACGCGGATTGAGTACATTTTCCATTAATTTAATAACGCAATGTACAGTCGTCAGCATCACTATTGATGGTAGTAGCGAAAATAACGCGCCAAAAGTAACTGCCACCCTGGAATAAGTACTACTCTTCCAAATGGTTAAAATATTATATTTCTACAGTTCGCGTTCAGAAGTACCTAACTATATCTGTCACGGTCTAGTTCTTCTACATACAAAGGGCCTACCGCGAACCACGTTTGACGTGTTGTCTCCCTGTCACACTTACGTACCAATTTAAAAGTGCGACAGAGAGGCAACACGTCGAACGTGGTTTGTGGTAGGCCCTCAGACTTAAGTGCTCATCTCTTTTTGTTAAGTTATTAGAGGATGGTATAGATACTTTTGACGAGTAGTTCGATCCGTTTTACTTTTGATGCTGACTGTACCTACCTACCTATGTAGAAATTGTAAACAATTGACGATCCCGCGATCTTACAAAATATGTCCACCGTGTATGAAATTGGATTGTCAAAAATGTATTGCGAATGAATGAGCTTATGAAATTAAATTATTCGTATGTGCAGTGTTTTTTATGGGAACGCGATCGCACAATTCAGTTGCTTATAGTTTCTGCATGTGTGTTACCGAAACTAAAAAAAAAATACTTAAAAGATGGAAGGATGCAACTGAATGTTGTGGCTGCCAGCATAATTGTAGTCCCTATCCCTCTTATACATGTATTATAAATGCGAGTAGCACAGAATAATTAATAGTACTACTACCGTACAGAAAGGAAACTTCCTACAAAAACGAAGTTTGACAGCGGTTCAGGGTCGAATCATGCTGTCCCTTTCTAATATATGGCACTATCCCTTTCGGCTATTTAGGGTTGTCAAAGATAATCACTTGGATTATCTTATCTGTCGTCGTGCACGCAAAAGGAAGTCAAGTGGTGCCAACCCTAATAATTGCTCGAAGCAATGCTGAGCCGAGCGGAGCCGAGTTTGGCCGAAGTCAGGAGTTTCGCACCCCTGCGAGTAGTCTGTCTGTCTGTCTGTCTTTACCTCTTCACGCTTAAACCGCTGGATCGATTTAGATAAAATTTGGTATGGGGCATATGGAGATATGTAGTTTGGAGCCCGGATAAGGACATATATAGTGTTTATCAATCATCATCATCATTCCACGCAGACGAAGTCGCGGGCAGAACAGAAGCTAATAGAGTCAGACCAAGAAATGTCTGCAGCGATTTTGATAGCCCACGCGGTGCATGAGTTATTTATACGTCATAATTTCATAGAAGTTTGACGTTTAAAATAACACTTGCACTGAGTGGGCTATCAAAATCGCTGCAGACTTTTCTTAGTCTAACTCTAAGTACTTTATAAGCAGAAGAGCGCCTGTTTAATGATCGCAAATTATAGTCAGTCATTGGTCAAACCGTCATTACGATTTATTGTATTACCTATTCAAGTGAGCCGTTTTCCTTACAGTTAGCCAAATAAAGTCAGTTTTATTAGTGTGTCGTGTGTCGTATACAATTATTACATATAGCTGGTCAAGCAGATCTTGTCAGTAAAAAAAGGCGCGAAATTCAAATTTTCTATGGGACGCTATCCCTTCGCGCCTACATTTTTCAAATGAGCCGCCTTTTTCTACTGACAAGATCTGCTTGACCAGCTATAGGTACCTAACATTTATCATTGACTGAATTTGAATCAGTCGCTAATGTGCGGCTGTGCTGTGGTAGAATTGAACAACTTGTGGCCCTAAATACTAAATGGGAAACGTAAACTTACTGATGTGCCGATGCCGTCGGAACACTGAAAGTTTCGTAAACTAATTCTCATACTTTTGTAACGGGATCGAAATATTCCAATTGCAAAATGAAAGTTTCCCTTACGCTTCTTGTGAAATATTCGAAAACTTTTTCAACTTTCTGGAAATATTTCGCAACTTGCACAACACATTGAGGGCGTTCCTAGTTGTGCAGTGTGCTCAACACCCCACCCCACAGTTCAAGTTCATGAACGTCCCCATACCTACACAGGCAGATCGACCGTTGTAGTCTCGTTGTAGTGGATCCCTGGGGGAGAACTCTTGCCAATGGTTATGGACATCTTTCACATAAATCATGATTGGGTAATATAGACTCTCGGCTATCTTTGCACAAACTTGGTAGTAAGGATGCATATAAATAATAATTAAGTAAGTAAACTCGGATCCTCAACTTCTTTGGACACGTGTCTCGGCGAGATGGAACATCCATAGAACGCCTAGTTGTGCAAGGAAGAGTGGGAGGTGACAGGGCTAGAGGAAGATCGCCAATGAGATGGACCGACCAAATCAAAGCCAGTGTGTCGGCCTCAGTAAGCGAATGGTCACGGAAAGTAGCTCTACGGGAGGAATGGCGACGTGTCGTTAAACAAGTCGCTCAAAAGTCTACATAATGGCCACGACCACTCTGTCAAGAGTGTAACGAAGAAGAAGAAGAAGAATAATTAAGTATCCCTATAAGCTCCAAGCTTGACTCTACCTAAATGTTGATGTTTTCAGGAGCATTGTTTATTACTTCACTCATATTCGGGAGATGTTGCTTAAATGTCGTTGTAAGTTGTGCAAGCCGTGGTGCAAGCTGTGGCCATTGTAACTTAACAATGGGGGAACAATGGGGAAAGCGGCGGGCCAGGGAAGCGGCGTTGGTAAGGCTGTGGATGTGGTCGTGGCGTTTTCCTGACCTAAGTCCCTAAGGATAGTGACTGCCGTGAAAATAGATCTCCATCGTCTATTTGAGCTTCTACCTGTTAATTAGATCTCTCTCTAATTAAAATAGGTAGTACGCCCAAATCACACGCCCAAATCAATGCGTGTCATTAGGAATTATAATGCTTCGCTCGCTCGATTCGAAGAGTCGTTCGGACAAATATTAGGTAGATGGCTATAAGTAGGTAAAAAAAAAGTAATTTCGTTTGTAAGGATAATTTCCATACAAACGAAAAACAAATAGTAAAATGCTTAAATCAGATGATACAATTAATTTTAATTTAACCAACACATCAGCTTTCCGTCTTCTGTCCACCGCCGGTCGAATGGCCCAACAACAATTGTCGGACTATTATTCCAATTCATACCATTGTCGTATTACTGTCCATTCGGAAAAAAACGCATCCGCGTATGTAAACACGACAATCGAGTTATTACAGCCACTATTATTGACTATTACAAATATTACAATACCTACCTCTGTGAGAAGAATCCATAGAACTCGAATTTTACCAACTTGTAAACGAATTGCCTCCTTTGACACACCTAGCACCTTATTCTGTCTACAAGTCTTCACGAAAATACAACTATTATATCCAAGAAGGGAGTATAGATAGGTACAAAGGGTTTAAAATAAGGGACGGCAATGCGCGTGTGCCACCCCTGGTCTAAAATCCCCTGCTTGCCCGATATATGTATGTTTCATTTCTCCAGTACCTGAAGGTTGTCTGGAAGAGATCGCTCGCTTTAGCGATAAGGCCGCCTTTTGTTTACCTCTGACTTTAATTATAGTATATATTAATGTGTTTCCTTGTAAATTTATTTTGAGGTTGTGCAATACAGAGGATTTTTATTTGTATTGTATTAATATATTTTACGTACGCCCTGATAGGTATCATGTTACTAAGACATAATAAATTAAGTATATAGACGTACATATGTACATACATAGCATAGAAATCAGCCAATGCGTGCAGCAATGTGTGCTCCTGAGTTGGCACCGGTCTTAACGCGTCTTTTCCGGCTCTCTTACACTTCTGGCGTAGTCCCAACCTCGTGGAAGTCAGCTTTGGTGCACCCGATCCCTAAAAAAGGCGACCGCTCAAACCCGTCCAACTACAGGCCAATAGCTATAACCTCCCTTTTCTCGAAGATAATGGAGTCCATTATCAACTGCCAGCTCCTTCGGTACCTAGAGGATCACCAGTTGCTTAGTGACCGACAATACGGTTTCCGTAGAGGCCGCTCGGCTGGTGATCTTCTAGTCTACTTGACACATCGTTGGGCACAGGCGATCGAGACAAAGGGTGAAGCATTGGCTGTTAGCTTGGATATTGCGAAGGCCTTCGATCGCGTTTGGCACAAAGTACTTCTTTCGAAGCTACCATCCTATGGGCTTCCCGAGAAATTATGTGTATGGGTCAGTAGCTTTCTAGCAGACAGAAGCATAAAGGTCGTAGTTGACGGTGAATGCTCAGACCCCATGTCTGTGAATGCTGGTGTCCCCCAAGGCTGTGTGCTATCACCCACGCTATTCCTTCTGCATATCAATGACATGCTGCAAATCAGCGGCATTCATTGTTATGCTGATGATAGTACAGGTGATGCCTTTTACACCGGCCGCACCAATACTTCTCGGGAAAACGTCATCGAGAGCCGGAACAAACTTGTGTCTGAAATTGAGACTTCCCTAAAGGAAGTCTCTGAATGGGGTCGACTTAACTTAGTCCGTTTTAACCCTAGCAAGACACAGGTTTGCGCGTTTACCGCAAAAAAGTTAGAGTTTGTCGCGTCACCTCGTTTTGAGAGCACTCCCCTGAGTGCCGCAGCCAGTATCGGAATCCTTGGTGTCGACATTTCGAGTGAAGTCCAGTTCCGCGGTCATTTAGAGGGTAAGGCTAAATTAGCCTCCAAGAAGCTCGGTGTGCTCAACAGATCGAGACGGTATTTCACACCGGCCCAGCGCCTACAGCTTTATAAGGCGCAGGTTCGCCCACACATGGAATACTGCTCTCATCTGTGGGCAGGGGCACCCCAATACCAGCTTCTCCCTCTGGACCGCATCCAACGACGAGCGGCTCGAATTGTCGACTGCCAGCGTCTTTCGGAACGGCTTGACTCCTTGGCGCTGCGTAGAGATGTGGCCTCGCTCTGCATTTTCTATCGCATGTATAACGGGGAGTGCTCCGAGGAATTGTTCGGATTAATCCCTGCCGCTTCTTTTCGCCATCGCCCTACGCGACAACATTACCATCTTCATCACTTGGATGGTTGGCAGTCCTCAACTGTGCGTTTCTCCAGAAACTTCCTGCCTCGCACAGCCAAACTGTGGAATGAACTGTCGCCAGCGGTATTTCCGGACCGATACGACCTTCAAACCTTCAAGAAGAGAGAAGAGAGAGAATGCATAACAAGTGATCAACAGCTGTCATTACCACTAAAACTAGTGACACCAAATGAAGTATATAACACCATCAGACATTTGGGCAATAAAAAGGCACCTGGCTTTGACCTCATCACTGCAGAAATACTGAAACGCATACCAAGAAAACCAGTTGTATTTTTATGCATGCTCTTCAATGCTATCCTTAGACTGCACTATTACCCTAAACTGTGGAAAGTATCTCAAATTTGTATGCTGCCAAAGCCTGGGAAACCACCTACAGAGCCTACTTCATACAGACCAATAAGTCTCCTCCCAACGATATCCAAGGTATTTGAAAAAATCTTCCTAAGAAGATTAAAACCCATACTAGAAGTGGAAAATATCATCCCTAATCACCAATTTGGCTTCAGGGAACAACACTCTACAGTCGAACAGGTTCACAGAGTTGTAACAAAGATAAGAAACACACTGGAATGCAAGGAATATTGTGCTGCCGTCTTCCTTGATATCCAGCAAGCCTTCGATAAAGTATGGCATGAAGGACTGTTATACAAGTTAAAAACAAGGCTGCCCAACTCATACTACATGTTCCTTAAGTCATACCTACTAGAAAGAAAATTCCAAGTCAAATTTGGCGAAGAGACATCAAACCTATATGACATTAAAGCATCAGTCCCACAAGGATCTGTCCTCGGCCCAGTATTATATTCAATCTACACTGCTGACCTGCCGGTCTCCGATGAAGTGATCACAGCAACATATGCAGATGACACAGCTTGTCTTGCAAGTGACAAAAAACCTGAAATCGCATCACAAAAACTACAAACACATTTGAAAAATATTGAACACTGGCTCGAGATCTGGAGGCTCAAACCCAGTGTAACAAAATCTGTCCAAATATACTTCACACTACGCAAGGGAGACTGCCCACCAGTGACTATGCGAGGCGAACCCCTTCCTAGCCAAAGCTGCGTCAAATATCTAGGACTCCACCTCGACAGAAGACTTACCTGGGCCAACCACATCAAGACGAAAAGAAAAGAAGCAGATATCAAATGCAGGAACTTATACTGGCTAATTGGAAGACAATCAACTCTAACACTTAACAACAAACTACTCATATACAAATGTATAATAAAACCGATATGGACTTATGGAATACAGCTATGGGGATCAGCCAGCAACTCAAACTTAGAAATACTTCAAAGATTCCAGAACAAAACCCTAAGAATGATCACGTGTGCACCATTATTGGTCAGAAATAGTGAAATACATGAATACACAGAAATACCAACTATAAAACAAGAGGTAAACGAATACTGCAAAAAGTACAAAGAAAGACTTCAAAACCACTGCAACGAATTAGCCAGAAACCTGTTAAACGAACAAGACTACACACCGAGGCTAAAAAGATGGCACATCCTAGGGCTAGACCAGAGACAATAAGCCCCCACGTAAACTGGTGATGGTGCTCAGTGGAACACCACCCTAAATAACAACTTAAAAAAAAAAAAAGAAACAAACCATCTGATTATGGCTAGAACAGCCGATTGCAGATTTACGTTAAAAAAAAAAAAAAAAAAAAAAAAAGAGCGTACTCCCATCTTAAAGGCCGGCAACGCGCTTGCAACCCTTCTGGTGTTGCGGGTGTCCATGGGCGGCGGTAATCGCTTACCATCAGGTGATCCGTCTGCTCGTTTGCCTCCTATTTCATAAAAAAAAAAAAAAAAAAGCCATGCATATCTCCAACAATCAGCTAATAGAGTAAACACTGAAATAGGTAAATATGTGACGTCCCACGGTCAAAGGTACCTTATGGCGGGTATGGAGTTATGCATACCCCAGTAATCTACAATAGATAAGCTATCGATAACACAAAAGATCAACCTTCTAGGTTGCGTAGTTACAGAGATATGATTTTTTGAAAATAATGTTGTGAAATGAGCAACTTTACGATAGAGAAGTTTTAAGTTTAGCCGCCTAAAAAACTATGTTCCTGAAGTAAGTTACATAGTTGACTACAAATAATAATACCTTATATATCTGAGATTTAAAAAATATTGCGACTTGTTCTGTAATGCAAATAGAAACTTTTGATATCGACTGATTTATGTGTATACTAACCAATCTCTTGAAAATAAAGTTTTATTTCATTTTCACGATTGATTGCAATGAGCTCTCAAGATTTAAATTTTATCTATTAGAAAACGACACTGACAGACAGTTTAAGCAAAAAACAATACCGATTTAGAGGTGAAAATGTATTTTCTGACTTTTTCATATAAAATCACAAAATTGAATATTTTTACTTTTAATGTGACACACAATCAATTTTTCTGAGCACATATGAAAGAAATTCTGTCATTCAAATGAAATAAATCCTAAAACCCCAACTAAATACTATATTTAACCCCTTATGCCACTTTAAACTTACATAACAATAACAGTATTTGCTCCATACATTTACGAAAAGGTACCTTATGGAAATAAATCTAATAATACATCACTACAAAATATCAATCATATTACAGTTTATCTTTTATGAATAGAAAATATTAATTAACATTAAACTGCCCCAAATTTAATTAGTTCTTCGTCATAATAATCTTAAAAAAGACCAATAATTTGTATGTAATGAAAAGGTACCTTGTGATTAAGTTACATGATGAGGCATGATGATGATGATGGAACAGTTAGGATAAACTAATAATATTTTGGGGTTAACCTGGTATAAATCGTCTATTTCTTATCAATAATATATTTCGGTTGCTATTGAAGATAAGCGGCATTGAGGTTCAATGACCTCAGATATTCCATAAGGTAATGCGTCGGGTATTGGCATTTTTCAGCAAACCAATGGCTGATTTACTGCATGCGACCAAACCAAATGAAGATTATTCTAGTTAAGAAAGACTTGACGAGAGTAACTTTGGTATAATAGCAGGCTACTTGGATTTGTGATGTCGGTCGATGTACGGTTATAATATTTGCGAGGCGCCCCAACCAGAACTGAAATTATCAAATTAGTTTTGCAGAATGCTAATACAGTTCTCTACCAAACTTCTTTTCCCGTATTGACTAGTTTTTATGGGAATTTTCAATCTTTTTTCCATAAGGTACCTTTTCTACTAAACTCTGAGACGACATTACTAGGCTTATAACTAACTTATAACAAAAATAAAAACAGGTAAACAAAGGTTACGCATTAAGGTTTCAGATCACACAATAAAAAAAAATTGAGCATTTTTTCACCTCTTTACAAAACATTTCATATCTCCGAAACTAGAAACCCTCATAAGGTACCTGTTCCCGTGGAACGTCACATATATAGGTACCTAGTAAGTTCCATGTGTGACTTTGAAATGTCGACGCGCTTCTTACATGCGCAATTGTTCAGAAACGCTGATATACCTATCTACAAGTTATTATAAGTACCTATATGTTATGTTTACATACACGTGTGTAAAGCAAGGTCTTGTACTTTTGCAGTATTAGTCGTTGATGTCTTTTTAATGCGTCCACCGTCTACTGGTAAAGACATCAACGCTTCACGTCTGTAAGTATTTTAATTAATTTAATTCGTTATAAATATGCTCTTGCTTTCAATATAATAGGTAAAACATGATTTTGCTTAAAGAGAACAGTATGTTCGTGTAAACCATACGAGTATACTGTGAACAATCAATAAATACCTAACCAGTTACGAATAACTGATAATAATTTTTTTTTTACAGTTTATAACGTTAGACATAAAATAAATGTACTTAATTCTTATCATTATAACGATTTATTTAACCAACTAATACCTATCGCAATCATTTCTTGACCTAATTTTTAGCTTGTAGCTAGCGCTCTAATCAAAAACTACGCAATTAATTTTATCATTAGTTTCGTAACAAAATTACATATATATCATTGATTAAGGTACATACATGTGAAATCATAACAAAAACAGATGTGTAGGTACAATTACGTAACAATTAGGTACTAAAATAGCAATTACTGGAGATAACAATTCAAGACTAATGATTGACCCTGATAGGCTCGCGTATTGTGTGCTAGGTAGGTAGGTCACTTAATCCCTTTCAGTACGTATTCGTACGTATATATCTTTTAGGTACGTAGGTACGTTATACATATGATAATATCTACGCCCTACAGATGCTCCGTTGAATCATTGTAATGATTTGAAGTCAAGGTTCGTGAGCATCTGCCTTCTAAACGAAGCGACGGCCGTTCCAGTCTATAAATAATCGCCCGCGTGATTGGACGTTTCAAATCAATTATTGTTTTATTTGTCGAGTAGGTATTGACTTTTGAAGTCCCGGGCAAGCGAGCTGGCCTATATTCTGTGTATACTATAGTTAGATTTATGCAGTTTGTGAACTTACGAGTTACGACAGCCCCTTGCAGCGACAATTTCTTAAAACAATAATAGATGGCGCTGAGGTTTCGTTAATATGTGTCTTTAAAATTGAAAATAAGAAAACCTTATATTTTTATTTTTTGATAAAGTTATTATTTTACTAAAAAAACGTGTTCCGAAATGTTCATATTATAAAGTTATCACCATATTATTAGGATTTAAAACTAAAGTTGAGTAGAAACCATACTAGATGTCGCTGCCAACTGCTCCAATTTATTTCTTGACAATCAAATGTCATTAGACCATCTCGCTCATCTTCCTTCACGCATCCCGCTCGCACAAACTAAAACAATTAAATTCATAATCACAAAAATTACGTATGTGCATTAAACATAAGTGTTGTTCTGAGAGTAAATATCAACAAGGCTCAAAAATGGTGTAAATTAGCGTATGCGTTATGGATCTTTCGATCTTTTAGCGCTCGAAGTGCTAAACAATAAGTCATCATAACAAGGTAACGAAGATGTTCTTGTAAAACAAAAGGCGTCCTTCACACATTAGTGAGGCTCATTTGTTTGAATTAGTTATCTGAACACGCCCCCGATAAAGAGGTGATTACTGGTATCATGTAAGTACAGCACTCGGTTCCCCGCTCACATTTAACACAGGTGGTGGTCGCTTATAATACCTAACTTTCCGGACAGGGATTAACTAAGCTTACTAATTTAAGCTCGACATGGCTAATACCAAGATTGGACGTAAAAAGAATAAAGATGATAAATCAACAGGTAAGCGAATGAAGAAGACGATGAGACTTGAAGAAGTTGAGGAATTGAAGTTTTTATCCCATGAAGAAAGATTACAGTATCTTATTAAAAATGGTCACTTAATTAAAGACGAAATTTTTAATGATGCGGCGTTAAAGAAAAATAGTTTGAAAAGGGAAGCATTGGTCAGAAAACCTCGAGCTAAAAATGACAAACTCATATCAAAAACTGGAAAACTTAAAAATAGAAATAAGCACATTAAGTACATGGATTCTATTTTAATGAGTGAACTGCTTATTAAGCAAGCTCCTAGAGCTAAGAAAAAAACCAGTGGAGATAACAATAATGATAATGAGTTAAGTGACCAAAATAACAGTGACAACTCAAAAAGTAAACCAAATAAAAGTGATAGAAATATTGAAACTACACAAAATAATAGTAAAATAATTGATATTACTATTGGCACAGATGAGGCTATTGATTTAACGGAGACAGCGCAAATAAATGTCAAAAATGAAGCAAAGATTCCAGCTAAGAAAAAGCAGAGAAATATGGTTGAAATTTGTATTGATACAAATAATCCTGTTATTCCACAAGGCCAAGATGAAAAGAAAGCTAACGGGAAAAGAAAAAATTCTATCCTTGCAGAAAGACTGGAGCAAATGAAGACAGTTAAACTTAGCAATGGAGTTTCACTTTCTATGGAATATTATCAGTGTGACCATTGCCAAACAAAGTTCTGCACAAAATCTTCTCTCCAGAGACATATGTTGATGCATCTGAATTTACAACCATACACATGCCCGGAGTGCCCCAATAGACATTTCCGGCAGCGAGGAAACTGGAGGGCACACATTCGCCGGAGACACCCACAACTCTTCATAAAAATTAAGTATGAGTGCCTAGTTTGCAAAAAACCGTTCATCTCGCTTGAAGAGTTAAAGCGCCATAAAAAGGAGCATGTAAATATGAAAAAGAAGCGATTCACATGTGTGTTTTGTGAGAAAGTCTTTAAAGAGAAGTCACTTTTGGCAGACCATGAGAAACATCACATGTCACCGGGGCGATACAAATGCTCCATGTGCTCTATGAGCTACGATTCCCGTACACTCTATTCAGACCATTTAAAAACGCATGCAAAAGTGGAGGATAAATTTCATTATTCTTGCCAATACTGTGGTAAATCCTACTTAAGGCCCAGTTCCATTGCAAGGCATATCCGAGTTAGCCACGGTGGCATGAGGATGCAGTGTCCAATTTGTAAAAAATTGTTGAAAGGGCATCTAACTGAGCATATGCGGACACATGAGAATGAGAGACCGCATGAATGTGATGTGTGCGGGCAGAAATTCACTCAGTCGACCCAGCTGACGGTCCACAAGCGCTCCCATACTGGTGCTAGACCATATCCCTGCCGAATCTGTAAGCAACCTTTCTCACACTCTAACGCTCTAATGCTCCATATAAGACGGCATACTGGAGAAAAGCCATTTGCATGTGCTATGTGCCCGCAAACATTCTCTCAGCTACCACATATGAAGGCCCATATGCGCAGCATACATAGTAAAACTGAATTCTACAAATGTGCTAAGTGTAGCGCGTTCTTCAAGCTTAAGGCTCTACTAGAAGCGCATGCAGAAGAATGCGGGGCTGTCGAGAGCCTGAAGAAACCGGAAAACAAAGACAGCACGCTGGTGTCAAAAATGAGGTTCCATCTCGCTCTACTTTTCACTATGATCGCCTCTAAAGAAAAGCTGAATGACCTAGGTGCGTATAAAATTATTTAAAAAAATTCGAATGCACAGTTTTTTACAGTGTGAACATCGCTTCCTGTGTGTGCGCAAATAACAGGAATCCATTTTTGAAAAAAAAATCCCTTGCATTAGACATCAACGGGCTCATACAAATTACAAATACATTTCATTGATTTGAGTCACTTGAATAACACTGACAATAACAAATGCACTGTCATTTAGGCGGTTGCCTTAAATAGCGCTGTAATTGTTTTACAATGGGTTGACTATAGTTTGCATATATAAACGTGTGGCGCTATGTGACGTCGACGTATTTGTTGCCATGTCTAGCGAAAAGTATGGAATCTCTAATTTAATACTACACCGATCGGTCGATCAATGTGGTACTATAAACGTCTTATATACTCGAATTTCTCTAGAACGAAGTTTACACCAAATTAAATTACTTACCTAATTACTTCGATCGATCGATTTTTGTGGTTCAGGTTTAATTGGTATCATACTTAGTACATACCTTAGTAGGCATCTACCTATACAGGCTTAAGAAAAGATGGTAATTCCATAAGAAACAAGATTGAGAAATATACATTGAAAACACAAACAATTACATATTACATTGTATTTTTGTTATTGAACAAAATTGAACCCTTCAAATGCCCAGGACACCCAAACTTTGCTTTTAAAAAAGCTTTCTACAATTTTATATTTCACAATCTTGTTCCAATTCTAAATCATAAAAATAAAAAGTTAATTCTTTTGTCTACGGTTTTGTTTGGCTTGCGTGTGTCGTTTTTTTTCGCAAACTAGGTTTAATAAAGTTCTGTCTTTTTTAATTGATAGCAAATCATAAAATGTAATTTTATCAGGATTCAGCGGACGGCGACATGGGTAATAGAGTTGAGTGAGTGACATCATTTCCCATTTAATAAGGTGACGGTTGGTTATGGGAAATTGGTCTATTCTGGATGGGGGACGGTTTATTCGCTTTACGGGTACGGGTGATGGGTTGAAAAGTAAAATGTTCCATTGGTCTAAACTTCTAAAGGATATCCTTGACCGTGTTTCAATCGCCTTGTCTTTTGTAAATATATTTTTCTTCAATAACTTCTTGTAATAAGTTACAAGCGAACGCTTGAATTAAAAGCTTCATAATAATCATAATTTTCATTTTAAGTGAAAATATGAAAGATTTCTTAATCAAAATTAATTTGATAAGCTAACCATTAAACGCCTACGACGATTAAATTGGTGAAGAGCGCCCTGACTGCTAACTGAAGAGTAATTTAATTTCCCCTGTAGTTAGCTTTTTATTGGTGTTTAAATGAAAATACTCCCCTACGGCAAAGTCAACTTTTTTACATGGTTTTAAAGGGTTTTATTTTATTAAGTACTTAAGTATAAAACATGTTAAAATAAGCAAATTGGGATTGGGTTTTTCTCATCGTTCCACAAAAAAACAAATGGCCGATTCTAATATAATATTTCGACCAGGTTTCAACAAGCGACTCATCGACGATATCCTCGTGGACTCGATCGAGGCCATGGGCTTAGCGCCCTGCAAAGACAAGAGTTTGCCTCCGTATTCGCGTCTGAAGATCAACGCGCTCATGCTGCTGCAAGGTATTTATTCATTATTATTAACCTTCCAACTAAGTACATCCAGAGACACTCGGGCCGAGGGGTAGAGGAGCGCGTGGGCTCCTTAAGGAGCTTGGTAAGCGGTTAAGGTAGGCAACAGGGGATTCCCGCGCAGGCAGTTTTATCGCGCAAAGGATTGCCATCGCTATACAGCGCGGGAATGCTGCCTGCGTGATGGAACCTTGCCGAGGGGCCTAGGCTCTGAAGGTAGGTTTTAGGGATTTTTATTTTTTAGTTAGGCTTAGTTTTAGTTATTTTATTTTATAAGGTACTTAAGTATTAAGTTTGTATTCAACTAAGCGGTGAAGATGGAAATGTTTGTACATGCATAATAACTTAGGTATTACAAACATTACCACTTAGTTGGATGGTTGGCAATCCTCAAATGTGTTTCTCCTGAAACTTCTTGAAACTGATTTATTTTTGTTATATTTATTAAAGGTACCGTGCCTAAGCCACAGATGGCGTTGTTCGTCAAGGAGGAGAAAACAACGGAGGAGATATTGGAGTTGCTGACTGATGTTATGAATTAGTAGGTTACGGTGCTTGTTGAGTGTATTAGCGTAAGGACGCTAAGCAAGATGGGCCGCTTGTTCCTATCTCTATCGCACGCACGTAATTATATTGGTGTTCCGCCCATTATGCGGGCGGTCAATGCTACTGTGCAAGCGGGACACCAATATAAGTATGGGAGTGCGATAGAGATAGGAACAGACGGGTCAATGTACGAAATTCTTCTTGCTTAGTGTCTTTACTTTAGAAGTTAGTGTCATTCTCGTTCTGATATGACTGAGAATATTACAAATTTGATAAATTCAATAATTAACAATGCCACGGTATGTTTAGCTACCTTAAGAGAGTACAACATTTTCAAAACTAACTGTTCTGTTTGCTAGTTATACTTAATTTAATTATGAGTGTAAATTAATTTAATAAGTGTAATTAATGAAGAGAATTACGTTGGGTCAAGGCGGCATTTGAAGTTTACTAATTACATTATGTGTTTTTATAGCCGATTACACAAACGATAATTATAAAATCGTAAACAATAGTAGAATTAAATAAAAATCAGCGATGTGAGCGTATTGTGCATCACATATAACTATTTAATTTATATTATATAAGCATACATTTTAAGACTAATCCTAGCTAGCGACAAGACCAAAGCTTAGTGGAAGATATTAGAGATATAGATATTTTAACTTATTGATATATAATTTATATAATAATAATTATGGTTGTACTGCATGCTAGAGTAACATAGCTAATTAAATAGTAAGGTAACGGTTTTATTAATATTCTAAACTTTGTTTTTATATCCCACATACTAAAGTAACAACGTTAAGTAAGAAGAATTTCGTACATTGACCTGCCTTTTCCTATATCTATCGCACGCGCATAATTATATTGGTGTCCCGCTCACGCAGTGTCATTGACCACCGGCATCGAGACAGCAATATAATTGTTACGCGCGTGCGATAGAGATGGACAGGCGGGTCAGTGTACGAAATTCTTTGTGCTTTGAGTTAGAGTTACTTTAAAATAACAGTTCGATTTCCCAATTTGTCCAATCAATCTGTCATTTTAGTATCTTAGATATAAAAAATAGAGCGTATTATAACTTGCCATGTGACTACAAATTAAGTGATTAGTCCAAAGATGATCGTCTTGCATTTTAATTATTTATTGTAGTTTTAATATTTTCATTCCGACGTTTGAATGAATGTGCCATTGTTTGTTATTGGTAACTATTTTAATTAACTATTACAATATTGATAATATTGATATTTTATTTTTATCTAATGAATAATTTTATTATTTTTTTGTAACGATGGTTGAATTTAAATTGTGTAAATTCTAAATAATGTTTTTAAATTGAAATACACGCAATTAGTGGACGCTGATGCGATCTCAAAAATCAACGTATTGTCTATGCTACACTTAAAACCAAATTAACAATTTTTCATCACACTTGCTCGAAGAAGACCTTATTTCATGCAGGTGTACTGAAGGACAAATTAGGCGTAGGTATATTGTTCCCACGGGAGTTATGTATGGTGAAATAAAAGCTATAACTTACTAGGGAGTTACACCATTTTTTTTATTATGTTACGAATTCATACGAATTAACTAGGTATAAATTAATTTTCCTTTTAAAATATGTACTAACGTTTATATTTTCGTATTTTTGTTTATGCTGAAAAATATTTAATTTGATGAATTTAATAGCCGATTAAAAAAAAATACTTACACACAGGGCCGGATTAACCCTAAGTCAAAGTAGGCAACTGCCTAGGGGCCCCGCCTCGGCTAGGGGGCCCCGGCGGCTCAGCTCGCACCAAATAAAATTATGTTTCATAGGGTCAAAATTCACGAGTAACAATTGTTGCTTAATAATAATGAGTATGCTTTTGTTATTGTTTTTCTTTGGATCCATTGTTGAATTTAATGTAACTGGAATAAAATTGAAGCAATACGTTACAGTTTACGTATATGCGTACCTGGGGCCCGTTTCTCAAATGCTTGTAACTTGTAATACAAGTGGAAGTCCCTTTCTAACAAAAGCTGTCAAAAAGTGACATCCGCTTGTATTACAAGTTACAAGCTTTTGAGAAACGGGCCCCTGTTAGAAAGGTTTTCTGAAAAAATGTTAACATATCCTTTTTTTTGAACAACCAATAACTTCTGGGTTATTTCGACTCAGAATCACGAGCACTATTGATGAAAACAAAGAAAAAAAGTGTCTCCACTTTTTTAGACGAATTTGGGGTGTCAGTTTAGTGACGATCCATACAAAATGTATGTATGTAAAACTGCGTCACAAAAGTGACCTTTTTTCGACGATTGGTTCATGTCAGAGCGCTGCTTCCTTACAGCTCAGCCTTCGGCGTCGCTTTTTAAGAAATATCAATATTGATTTCAGTAGCTTGGCCTCGCATGAAAGCTCACTTCGCTAAAAGACGCTTCGGGCTTGTCAAGCAATGCGGAGATTGCTGAGCTCGATCTTCACTTCAGTCTCACTTTTTACCTCAATTTACCATTGGTTTGTGTTCCTCATCTCCTCTACTTCAGCTTAGGCTTTGGCCTCGCTGCGCCTAGCTGGGCCTGCAGTCTCGCTTTTTAATACAATGGAATTTGGTTCGTGTCTTTGCTCAACTATGTACTTATCCTGAAGCCTGAAGCACGGCTTTGACTTCGCGGCATGAAAGCTCGCCTCACTTCGGACTTTTAGGCCCAGGTGAAGATCGGTACCCGGCCTGGCCTTTTAAGAGGCTTTCACAATTTGCGATATTGTTAATAAAAATTTCGCGCTCGCTTCGCTCGCGTTTTTTGGTTGACCCTTTATCTACATGTTAGCTTGACTGGTAAATGAATACAATTAGACCACGAAAAGTCTGCAATGATTTTGATAGGATACGCAGTGCAAGTGTTATTTATACGTCATAATTTCATAGCAGTTTGACGTTTAAAATAACACTTGCACTGCGTGTGCTATCAAAATCGTTGCAGACTTATCTTAGTCTAACTCTAATAATTTTAATATATGGAAATTATTTATTACTAGGTTGATTCTAATCATGTGGCTCGGCGTTTTGTCTTATGGTCGGACAATCGTTGTTCAGTCTCGCAAAATTAAGCGTAGCCTCGCTTAAAATTTGCCATTGTTGTCGCTTAAAATTTGTTAGATAGGAAAGTGACGCTCAAGCTCACAGCTTCAGTATTCCACTGGGGATTGGCCTAAAGGGCTCTTCCTACACTTGACGCAACGCGGAATCGGCAAAAATTGATAGAAAAAAGCTTTATGTCCAAGCAATAAGAGCGAAAAAGACATCGTTCTGACTAGACTCGGATCGTCTCGGCTGAAGATTGAAATTAAAAACGCAAACTTATTTCCTTTCCTTATTTCTCCTTTCCTTATTTAACTGAACAACTGAACATGCTGTATACAGAATTGACTGTAGGGGGCCCCGAGCCTTGCACTGCCTAGGGGCCCCGACATGCTTAATCCGGCCCTGCTTACACAATAGTTTTTTCTTCGCAAGTGTGTTGAAAAATATTGTGTGTAACTCTGTGGGTAAAAATATTGCAAACTCGAGCCTGCGGCTGTCGCGAATTAACAACCTCGTTTCCAATATTTCACTTACCCCCGTCGTTACACAATGTACTATTATATTAAGAAAATGGCCTATTATCGTATACTTGCTGTATGTAACTGTAACTCGAATATGTGCACACTAAATTAATTTAGCTACAATAGGACCGTAGTTTCTTAAAAACAAATGGTGTCTACATATAACTTATTTCTATTGAATATATGTAGGTGAGCTATTTTATTTAAAATAGTACAAACCACTTTAATAACTTGAAAATATTATGTTATTTCTGCCCAGAATATACTTCCTTTGATTCTAAATATTCTTATAGAAGTCTCAAGATTTTTTTTCATTCCGCTACCATTTTTCACAGACTTGTATGAGGAAGACGCAATGTATACGCAAACGTAATCAATGGGAAATTTTGGGACACTTTTCTCCTATCAAGATCGAAAGAGCGCATAATACTAAGTGGCAAAAATAATAATAATAAAAAAATGGTGTAGATATCTGTGTACAATTTTAAATAAAATCGGCCAGGTTTCATTTAGTAAATTAGTTATTAAATCATGTACCTACCTATTAACTAAGATTTTTTTCGCTTACAATAGTAAATGAGCACAAATATATAGTTCACAGCGCCGTAAAACCAAAACAAAAGATTAGTAAAAACGAATTTAACGGTGTTCAATATAAGTGTATTGACTAGTTACTGTTAGAAAAAAAGACATCAACGTGCAACGCAACCTTCAATGAATGACCTTGTACTGCAATTCTTATTTTACTAGGTTAAAATTAACATAATAATTTACAGTAGCATGCTTGTCTTGTATAATACAGATCATCTTGAAATACTTAAGTAGTGTGTTTGTATTTACTTAAATACTAAATACTAACTTTATCAAATAAAATAACATTCACAAATAATTCAAAACAGCCAATAAAATACATAGATATTATGTAAACCTAAAACGAATACGATGCATTAGGTTTATTGCCATTTTCTTCTGTCATGTGTAAACGACCGACGATGACTAATACAATATTATAGTTATAGGTGTCGTAGTCAGATCGTATATAATATAATCCGCCGTATTACATTACGGCTAGCCGTTATCAAAAACAGGGGCGTTTTGAAATGCGGCGGTTCGACGATTAGCCGGATTGTCATTGCGATACGTTCTTCAATAAGGCGGCCAACGTTGAGCCGCATCGTACTACTATTTTAGATTGTAGAGTGACCAGTTCTTTCGGTCGCCTACGTAACCGGAGTTTGACAATGTTTGCAATTTAATTTATTTTTACCATGGTCCCACCGCACTACATGTGTTTCTTTTCCAAAACATTTCCTTCACAACTTAAATAGACGGAGCCCCGCAAGCGGGGCTCCTATTTCTGGGCGGTTTGCCCTTCGGGCATCTGAAGCTACCTAACGAACCTAACCTACTTACCTACCTACGCTTTTTTCCCCAAAGTGTAATGTTTTCACGGACGTCTCACTAAATCAATAGGTAGGTAGGTTAGGTTCGTTAGGTAGCTTCAGATGCCCGAAGGGCAAACCGCCCAGAAATAGGAGCCCCGCTTGCGGGGCTCCGTCTAGTTAAGTTGCGAAAGAAATGTTTTTTGAAAAGAAACAGTCCGACGAACTCCAGATTTGATGGACACCCCAGCGTTTGTCAGGCAGCGCCACGGGTGTTAAAAATGGGAACTAAAAACTGTCAAAGCGGCGGCTAATGACTCGCTGTATTACATTACGGCTAGCCGTGTTGAAGAACGTATGGCGCCGAATACATTCCGGCGGATTCTCATTCAGCCGCATTCAATCCGGCTAATCGTTAAACCGCCGCATTTCAAAACGCCCCTGTTTTTGAAAACGGCTAGCCGTAATGTAATACGGCGGATTATACGATCCGACTGCGACAGGTTAGGCACCACGTATATAACGCGCGCAAGTTATTTCGGCGATACCTACACAATGTTAGTTAACGCAAAGTTCAAAGGTATGTACACTTAGGGTCAGTGTTTGTTTATTTACAAAACAAGTATTTATTTGTTTATTTGAGTAACTGACCCGATGTACCAAAGAGTATAAAAGATAAGCTAAATTAAATATGTATTTCATTGTGTTTGTGCTGTTTTATTTTTCCCCTTTTTAACAGTATAACAAACAATAAGTATAGAAACAAAAGTAAGACACTCGCCAATAACTTTATTTTTAATTGTAGAGGATGCCTTTAGGCATTAAGTCCGCCATTTGGATTGAACTTCATATGTTGTATTGTGCAATAAAGTTTAAATAAATAAATAAAATATCTCATATTGGTATCGTTTCTTGACGCTTTTGTCTTTAGGTACTTAAAAATAAATATTTTAGAAACATTCCAGACTAGTTTTTTTTATTTTTTTTTTGTTTGACGATCTTTTTGTGGAATTAGTAGATCTGTATATTAATCCAATATTATTATGGAATAATGGAGTACATGGCATGTGGCGGCACGTACCCCGACCCCATAAAGGTAGGAGACGATTTTGTCGTGAAATCGAATAAATTCAAATACCTTGGGTCCGTGCTGCACGAATCGGGTGAAATCAATCACGACGTCCAAGCCCGAATTAGCGCTGCTTGGGTAAAATGGCGAGAAGTAACCGGTGTCCTCTGCGACCCCAGGATACCGGTGAAGCTAAAGGGCCTTGTGTACAAGAGCATCATCCGACCAGTCCTACTATATGGTAGCGAGACCTGGCCTGTCCTCGGAAGGCATGTCCAGCAGCTTCACGTCACGGAGATGAAGATGTTGCGATGGATGTGTGGCGTTACGCGACTAGATCGCATACGTAACGAACCTTGGAATCCGTGATGTAGCGGATAAGCTGCAGGAAAGTCGCCTCCGATGGTATGGCCGTATACGCCGCAGACCGGTAGACTATGTCGGAAATAGATGCCTCAATCTCACTGTCCAAGGCCCTAGATCACGCGGTAGGCCTAAGAAGCGCTGGCTGGACGTCGTGACAGCGGACATGGAGGAGAACAATCTCACATCCGAAGACCGGGCAAAGTGAAGAAGACTGAGCAGGAAAGCGGACCCTGGAGCCAAGCCGGGAAAACGCTAGGTCGAAGAAGATTATTATGGAATAATATTAACATAAATAAATTGCTCTGACAATTAGGTAGCTTAGGATAATAATTAAGTATATATGTAATACCTACTAATTGTTTAAAATTTTATTATTTTACTAACAAATAGATAAACAATTTGAAAATCTTAAAAACGTATCCACGATCTGTAACTTTATTTCTATTACAAAAATTGCAAAAATCTTACCCTAAACTAAAAACTAACAAAAAACTATTCGCAACATTCAACCCGCGCCCCTCTAGATGCAAAGGAGCCCATCACGCACCTACTTACTAATCATAAGTGCTTGTTGCTATGCCTACATGAATAAATTATATTTGAACTTGAACTTTGTAGGACAGTTCACTATTCCTTTGCTTATGGCGTTAAAAGGGTTAATTTGCGGGATTTTTCAATGCTACCAGCTACAAATAATAAAAATAAAATCTGACTTTTATCTCAAAGTCAAATTATAACATTATAGGATAGTCTTCGAATTTGAATGTTTATATTTTATGTTAGCGTGTTCGATATAAATAGAAATCTAAATTGCTTCGAGGGAATGATATACCGACTTGATACCGTTACATTTTACATTGGGTAACACTGTAAGCGTCAGCGATCAGTGTTGCCAGATGGTCACAAAAGTCACATTTTTCGTGACTTTTCGCCTTCTCGTGTGACATGTGCGTGACTTACGATCTAGAGGCAATTTTTGTGACTTTTTAAGCTAGTCGAATTTTGGACAAGTTTAGTTCTGCAATTTGTATTATTTAGGAACGCGGTGAACGCACCCAAGTTGACTCTTGCACTGACACCTTGACGTTACATTCACCATCATGTTTATTATAATAGTCGTAGCAAGATGAGACTTGTTACCTTGACATGACGGTGTCATTTAGTTTGATAGTAGTGGTTATTTTTTTTAGTGTATGATTCATTTCTTTTAGCCTCATATGTCGAATATCTGTACGAATAGCATTATAATTACTTCGGACAAAAGTTTTATCACAAAATTTTCTACAATATTGGTTATGTTCATTTTTACTCTGCGATCAATACTTTGAGCTACAGGCTGTTAAAGTTAAATAAGAGATAAAAAATAGACGGTTTAAGAAATCGTCGTTTTTTCGTAATTGTTCATCATAAACAAAAATAGTTTAGGATTAGCAAGCTAAGCGATCTGCTGATATAATATAAAAAAAAACCGACCAATAGCATGTCGGGCAATGCTCAGTGTAGGGTTCCTTAGTTACCCGTCCGTCAAAATAGACTATTTGCAAAAACTCAAAAACTGCTAAACCGATTAGGTTCGCTATATTTTTCCTTGAAAGTCTTTACTAAGTTTTACTTTCACGATTTTTTTTATTTTTTTTGGACCCATATTTTCGGAAATAATCGATCTGAAAGAAAAAAAGTTGTGTTTTCCCCTTTATTTCCCCTAACTTTTGAACCATGGGTCCAAAAAATATGAAAAAAATCAAAACACATAGCTTAGTAAAGACTTTCAAGGAAAAATATAGCGAACCTAATCGGTATAGCTGTTTTTGAGTTTTTGCGAATAGTCTATTTTGACAGACGGGTAACTACGGAACCCTACACTGAGCATGGCCCGACATGCTCTTGGCCGGTTTTTTTTTATATTTTATCAGCAGTTCACTTAGCTTGCTCACTCCAAACTAAAATTTTTATTTATGATGAACAATTAAGAAAAAAACGACGTTTTCTTAAATCGTCTATTTTTTATCTCTAATTTAACTTTAACAGCCTGAAGCTCCTAAAGTATTGATCGTAAAGTAAAAATAAACATAACCAAATTTGTAGGAAATTGTATGATAAAACTTTTGTCCGAAGTAATTATAATGCTATTTGTACATATTTTCGAGATATGAGCAAAAATATGTGGTATTATCTATGAAAAGGGACCTTATTGTCGATGGCGCTTACGACACTAACATCGATGAGCACAAAACGTAGTAGTTTAAAATTGGGGATTCTGGCCCATTTTAGTTATTTTGATTTCCAATTTAGCAATTAAGTTTCTTTGATTACTGGAACATTCAATGTTGCTGTCTATCCAATGCGGAGGTCAATTTATGTTATGTGACGCTGATGAACTTATCAGTCACCGGGTTTAAAGGTCCCTTTGTAGTTTTTTATAAATAACTCGTAAACGGTGACCTGTAGCAAAAATGTTCTGATACATAAGTAATCTGCGTAAAATTGTCTACATTAAATATTCTATACACTTTTTCGCTAGGATCAGTATTTAAAAAAATATTTAAGGTAAAAAGTTAAATATGATCAATTAGTGATTAAACGAACTTACCTGTAAGTGAAGTTCGATCACAATTATATGACCGACTTCCTTCGAAGCAATTAGGTTTACTATTTGTAGGTGGTATCCCACGCTATAGCCTTACACGGATCTTAAGAGGGTAATTTAAAACGTTGAAATGGCAACACTACCCTCACCGCCATCGGGTCCCGACGGCCCGCAGCCCTCATTCTGTTTTTTTTTTGTGTAGGGGTGGGCATACATAATGTAAACTAGAATGAGGAGGGTTATTACTAATTGCTTCGAAGGAAGTCGGTCATATAATTGTGATCGAACTTCACTTACAGGTAAGTTCGTTTAATCACTAATTATATTTCCCGACTTCCTTCTTCGCAATTAGGTTTACTATTTGTAGGATGTTGAGAGGATATAACAACAAAAAAAAAAAATGTACACGGAGAAAAAACTTATATTACTTATTTCTCAAATATGACGAATTTAATCTTAATTAACATCAAATTTGGAGTGAGTAACGAAACTAACGAACGAACAATTTATTCTAATGTATCATCATTATCATTGCCGGACAATATGAACCTTGCAAATTGATTAGGATCATCAATGATTTCTTTATTATAGAATTTTGCAAAAACTGACGACGTATCAGTCCAACCGGCAGTTTTTCTGTTTCTAAATTAACACCAAGTTTCTTTGCCGCTGAAGTGGCCGCGTGCCGGGCACTGTGGGCGCTGAATAATGCAGTATCTATACCACTGTTATGCAAAGTGTCCTTTATCCAATGACTAAGTCTTTGAGACGAAATTTTTCCATGTGGTCTCTTATGACTGATAAACAAAAAGTTTTGGTTACGTTGGCGTAATAACTTTGTCTTTTCTATATAACATACAAGAGCTCGACCTGGACAAATCTCAGGCCTTTCGTTAAAGAAAGGGAGTTTGAGCACAGGTTGTAAAGCATTAGGTTTCGATGTTTTTATGATGTCAGGGATTTTTATGATAATTTCCAAATCCTCATAGACTTGTATGTTATCTAGTTTAATTAAAGATAAAGTTTGGACGCGGTGCGCGGTCACCAATGCCAACAAAGTAGAAGTTTTCATTGACAGATTTTTCAAATCAAGACTTTCGTTTGGCCATTTATCGGCTAAATAAGACAAAACAATATTTGGATTCCACGTTAAAGAATACTTTGGAGCAGTAGGTCTTAATCTAAACACACCTCGCATAAATCGTTTGATTTTTTCATCATTAACAACAGGGCCTAGAATAAGTCCTAAAGCTGATTTATATGAATTAATAGTGCCATATTTTGCACCTTTTTCAAAGCTAAGGGTCAAAAAATCTATTATAGTTATAACAGAGCAATCAAAATAATCGTATTTTTTCAAATTACAATAATCTACCCAAGCACGTATACAGCAATCATATTTTCTATAAGTATTTTCCGCTAAGGATGCAATCATAATGTCTACAGCATTAGGAGACATTTGTTGCTTTAGTAACGCTTGCCGGATAATTTGACGGCAACCAGGATAAGAGTCTCGTGTAGACTGTGAGCAGATCTGAAAGGAGACGTCAGAAGGTTTATGTTTGGTCCAAAATGTAATGTTTCAGAAATTATTCATTTTTGCAGTAACGGAAACCAGGGTTGGGTAGGCCAAAATGGTACAACGACAATACCTTCAGCTTTATCTGATATTATTTTTTGCAACATCTTTAAAGTCATTGAAAACGGTGGAAAGGCGTAAAAGGACAAATTCGACCAGGAAACCGTGAAAGCGTCGACCACCCAAGCATCAGGGTCATTTTTCCATGAAATGTACGTGTGACACTTCGCATTAGACCGACTGGCGAAAAGATCAACATCTGGTTTTCCAAAATGGTTCACAATATTTTCATACGCCGAACTACACAATTCCCATTCAATAACTGTAAATTTTCTTCGCGACAAAAAATCTGCTTCATGGTTATGCCTAGTATTTATATAAGACGCATAAATCATTATTCTACGCCTTTCACACCATTTCCATATGTCCCTGGATATTTTGTTGAGATGTGGGTATTGTATACTACCCATTCTGTTAATACACGATATTGCAGTGACATTATCTATTCGCAACAAAATCTCGCAGTCTGACATATTATCAGCGAAGACCTTCAATGCGGAAAAAGCTGCCTTTAACTCAAGTATGTTTATATGTAAATTGATTTCTTCTGTTTTCCAAAAACCTGATGCTTCCTGGCCACTGCAAAAAGCACCCCAGCCAGTTCCAGAAGCATCGGAAAAAAATTCTTTTTTGAATTCATTGAGACGCAATGGATTGTGACCATGTTGAATGTTATGTAACCACCAAGATATATCTGCATTTAAATATTGAGGTAACGATATTTTTTGATCATAGTTAGGATTATCTAGTAAACAAAGATATTTGTAACGCTCTAAATTTTTTGTATGAAGCCATCCATATTGAAAGGCAGGACAGGTAGAAGTGAGAAGTCCTATAAATTTCGCTAATTCTCTGAGCCTACATTTTTTAAGGTGCGAGAAGTTTAATAAAGCTTTGTTTATTTTTATAACTTTATCTTTAGGTAGGGTCATAATCATGTCCCTTGAATTGAACATAAAACCTAAAAACTTGCATTCTCTACGAGGCACAAGGCAACTTTTTTCGTAATTTATTAAAAAACCCAGATTTTGTAATAGCGATATTGTTTTTGAGATATTTTCATAACATTCATTATAAGTTCGTCCAATGCAAAAAATGTCGTCCAAATAAATTACTGAAACCATATTACGAGATCGTAGGTATTCAATAACAGGTTTTAGTAATTTTGTAAACACAAAAGGTGCCACTGAAAGCCCAAAAGGAAGTACATTAAATTGAAACAATGTACCGTCGTATTTAAATCTCAGATATTTTTTATCACTAGGATGAACTGGTACCAAAAAATAAGCATCTTTCATATCTATATTTGCCATATAACAATTTTTTGTAATTAGTTTAGCAGCCGTCCTATAATCTTCCATTTTGAAATGACTTGTAGTGACATATTTATTTAAGCGTTTTAAGTTTAAAATAAACCGTTTGTCGCCGTTAGGTTTTGGAACCAAAAATATACTTGACAGAAATTCATCAGAACGATGTGAGCATTTTTCGATGGCATTTATTTTTATTAAAGAACTAATGGCTTTCATAAAATCCGAATGTTCCTGGGACGATTTAGGATACACTACTGGCTTGCAGTTGTCAACAGGTGTGGTGGTAAGAGGTATTTTATAACCTTTTAACCAAGATAAGATTGTAGGATCATCGGTTACTTGGAGCCAGTTCGTAACGAAATGCTTAAGTCGTCCGCAGTATTTTACCTCAGGCTCTAGCGCCTCCTGGACCTCCGGGCCGGTGACCGCTCCGACTACTCCCGCTGTTGAAAGCTCCCTCTCGTCGCTGGACGCCGCGTCGAAGGTCTCCGGTACTCCTGTTTGTTGGGGGCTCTTCGAGGCGTCGCTCTCCAGTTTAAACGGCTGATATACTGGTTGCTATTGTGGTTTTTACGTTTAGTGAAGTTATTAATATTGAACTTCTGAGATTTTTCATTTTTAGCTTGCCTTAAAACAGATCCTGATTCTTTAATAGTTTTAGCAGATTTTAATTGCTCAGTTATGTTACTACCGAATAAAAATTTGTCGCGTGGACTTTCGGTAATAACATCTTTAAGATCAGCATTAATGGCCGCAGTAACGAACCCACGACGGGTTTTTGTTTCACAAAAATGACTATCGCAAAGAATGCGACAAGCGTCGCCCAATGGCTTAAGGATTTTTTGTGTCGAAGTTTCCTTGTTTACTACCAATTCAACCGCTTGGGACAAGGCAGCTAAAGCAATACCTATTTGTTTTTGTTTTGCCGATAATGCGGTATCTCTTTTTACCATAAAGTCTGATAAAGCTACTTTAGCCTCCGGGTTAAGAATAGGAGAGAGCAAATATTCACAATTTTTTGGAATTAAATATTCCTTTAGCAATTTGTCCATTACTTCTTTAGGTAGGCCCTTGATAAGGATTTCCTGCCACCTGGAGGCTATATCCTTATGTATGGGTTTACCGAAATCAATTTCCGGTTCAGGCGCGTCACCCAGTAATAAAAGAACGTCTTCGTTAAGCGCAAGGTCGGCGACCTCTGACGTGCAAGGAACCTCAGGCGCTGCCTCCCGCGCTGGTGCCGGCGAGGGGCTCCGTGCTGCAGACGTGGGGTGCGCGCGCGCGCGATGCATCGATACGCCGCTCGGGCCGGCCACGGGCTCCGCCGACACGCCGCTCGTTCCTGCCGCGACCTCGTCCCGCGAATCCCGTGACCCCGTAGACGGCGCCGCGTCGGTGCGCACCGCTCCAGCCGAACGAGTACAGACTTGTTCTGCAACGATAGGCGAATGCTCTTTTAGGTAAATCTTATATTGCTTAGCCCCAGTTGGACAAAGCGTGCTTATGATTGTATGAAGAAGACATCCCATACAGATGTCTCGCAACATAAAACGGCATTTCTTAACGAAGAAGTATAGTCGTGAAAGTATCGACCCCATACAGGACGAACGCATCACATTTCTTCATATTTAGTGGCCAATTAAACCACCATACGTGTAGGTATGAAACGTTCTTATATTATATGAAGAAGACATCCCATTCAGATATCTCGCATCATAAAAGAACATTTTGAGTAAAAGTATCAACCCCATACGGGAAGAACGTAATACTCATTATCTATATATATTTAATTTACGTAAAACTCAGTTTACGTCGAATCGCAAAGAAAAAAATATACAATGAGGGTAGATTAACCCACGGGTACTAACCTTGTTCATCTTCGTCATCTGATGACGATGTAAAAATAACTCGACGACGATCTTTTTTACGCGAAAGTTGTTGTTCTAGTCTTCTGATTTTTTCTCGTATTTCTTGTTCTGAATCCAAATCACTTTTCCTCTTCCTATGCGCCATCTTGAGAACTTGAATATTCGATACGACGTGTTAAGGCTATGCACGAAAAAAACAGAATGAGGGCTGCGGGCCGTCGGGACCCGATGGCGGTGGGGGTAGTGTTGCCATTTCAACGTTTTAAATTACCCTCTTAAGATCCGTGTAAGGCTATAGCGTGGGATACCAGCTACAAATAGTAAACCTAATTGCGAAGAAGGAAGTCGGGAAATATAATTGTTAATATTTTTTGTAAATAACTCGTAAACGGTGGCCTGTACCAAAAAATGTTCTGATACATAACTAATCTACTTAAAATCTACTCACACCAGAGGATGCTGAAGACCGGACGCTTAGCTAAAACGCTAGGTTGAAGGAGAAGAAGATTGATCCTAGCGAAAAAGTGTATAGAATATTTAAGGCGCTCTTATACTCGAGTTTTACGTTTTCAAGGGGGTGAAGCAGACGAGTGGTAGAACGGGCAGGCGGGCGCCCCGCGCGGCGCACCGCACCATTCCCGCGCAGCACGTCTACGTCCTTATTCTGACGACATCGGTATTCTGAATCGTCAGTTCCGGGATTTTTAGTTCGGCAATTAATATTGAAAAAGATTTATTAGTAAATTCGAATTTTGATGAGTACTTAATGAAATTAAAAACCGGACAAGCGCGAGTCGGACTCGCCCACTGAGCCCACCGAGGGTTCCGTACTTTTTAGTATTTGTTGTTATAGCGGCAACAGAAATACATCATCTGTGAAAATTTCAACTGTCTAGCTATCACGGTTCGTGAGATACAGCCTGCTGACAGACGGACGGACGAACGGACGGACAGCGGAGTCTTACTAATAGGGTTCCGTTTTACCCTTTGGGTAGGGAACCCTAAAAATGGTAGGTAAGACGGTGAGGTCGGTGAGTGTACCTAAATAATTATTAATTATATGTATACAATATGAGTGTATACTTGACTGATCATGTTTTTGTAAAAATCGATTTCGACTGGCAAAACATATTATTTTTTGGCAACCGGGTTTTTTAACCTAATTAGACCCCGCTGAATCCGAAATTGCCGGATGATTGATCGAATTCTTGACTGGAAGTGAGATAGTTGATATTAAAGGTCCCTTTTTTTAGTTTTTCGTAAATAACTCTTAAACGGTGGCGCATAGCAAAAATTTTCTTAAACATAAGTAATCTGCATAAAATTGCCTACAAGAAAGATTCCGTACAATTTTTCGCTAGGATCAATATTCAAAGAGATATTAAGGCGGGAAAGTTAATTATAATCACTTTTTGAAGGTCTCTTTTTTTAGTTTTTCGTAAATAACTCGTAAACGGTGGCCAATATAAAAAAAATTGTTAAACGTTAATAATCGACACAACATTTTCAATAAAAAAAGATTTAGTACATTTTTAGCAGGGATCAATATTTAAAAAGATAATAAAGAGGGAAAGTTAATTATAATAAATTCTAAGGTTCCTTGTTTTTATTTTTTCGTTAATAATTTGAAAAGTATGACTCATAGCAAAAACAAATTTTACACAAATAATAAACATAAAATTTCCTACAAGAAACATGTAGAACACTTTTCGCTAGGATCAATATTTAAAAAGACAAAGCATCCGGTAAGTCAATTATAATCAATTTTAAAGTCCCTTTTTAGTTTTTTGTAAATAACTCGTAAACGGTGTCCCATAGCACAATAGGTTTTTATGAATAAATAATCTCCATAAAATTTTCTGCAAAAAACATCTGAACACTTTTCTCTAGGATCAATATTTAAAACGATATTAAAGGAAGAAGTTAATCACAATCAGTTCACAGGTCGCTTTTTTTTCGTAAATAACTCGTAAACGGTTGCAACGGGGGCAGTTGCAAAAAATATTATACATAAATATTGAACATAAAATTGTCCACAAAAAAGGTTTTGTACACTTTTTCGCTACGATTAATATTTAATGAGGTATTAAAGGGGGTAAGTTAATTATAATCAATTTCCAGGTCCCTATTTTAAGTTTTTCGTAAATGACTCGTAAACGGTGGCCCATAGCAAAATAGGTTCTTAATGTTAACTAACCCCCCTTGGCTAAAAAGTGGCCTCCATGTTTAAAATTCATTTGTTTACGTAAGATGTCCGTCTTTGGGTCACGAATTTACATGTGTGTACCAAATTTCAACTTAATTGGTCCAGTACTTTTGAAGAAAATGGGCTGTGACAGACGGACAGACAGACAGACAGACAGTTGCACGAGTGATCCTATAAGGGTTCCGTTTTTTCCTTTTGAGGTACGGGACCCTAAAAACTAAAAAAAGTGACATGTGAATTGATTGTAATGAACTTTCTTCCTTTAATATCGTTTTAAATATTGATCCTAGAGAAAAGTGTTCAGATGTTTTTTGCAGGAAATTTTATGTAGATTATTTATTCATAAAACCTATTTTGCTATGGGACACCGTTTACGAGTTATTTACAAAAAACTAAAAAGGGACTTTAAAATTGATTGTAATTAACTTACCGGCTGCTTTGTCTTTTTAAATATTGATCCTAGCGAAAAGTGTTCTACATGTTTCTTGTAGGAAATTTTATGTTTATTATTTATGTGTGATCAACAGGGAAAAGACCGGTAGTGATCACCGAATCGTGAGGCACACTGAATATCAATATTAAACTTGAAAGGTCCAGCCTGATGAAGTCTACGCTCCGACCTACTCGAGCCCATGTTCAAAACCCCGAAAGCTTTCAACTCGAGCTCTCTAACCGCTTTGCTTGCCTAGAGAACTTGGCTTCAGTGGACGAAATCAACGACGGGCTAGTGGAAACTGTCCACACAGTAGGGTCTAAGTTTTTTAGACCCCGCCGTAAAGATAGACCTCAGAAATTTACCGAGCAAACCTTAAACCTCATGGCTGAACGACGCTCGCTACAGTTGCAGTCTCCCGATGACGCGGAGTCATATAGGCAGCAGTCAATAGACGTATATCTAAGTCCTTGCGACATGATCTGCGTCTCTTTAATACTAACCGTATTAAAGAGACTATTGAGCGAAACCAAGGCTCCAAAGTGTTCGCAAAGGACAAAGCAACGCAAGCAAAGCAAGGGTCTATTGGGCAAAGCCAGCTGACAAAGCTGAAACGGGAAGATGGCAGCATAGCGTCGAGCAAAGCGGAGGTTTTAGGTGAGATCGAGAGGTTCTATGGACAGTTATACACTTCGATCGCAAAGCCCGTTGACAGCTTGGTAGGAGATCCAAGAGCCAAGCTGTCCCGACATTATACCGAAGATATCCCGGACATCAGTCTGTACGAGATTAGGATGGCCCTGAAGCAGCTTAAGAACAACAAGGCGCCGGGCAAAGACGAAATCACTTCAGAGCTTCTGAGAGCGGGTGGAACACCGGTACTTAAAGTCCTCCAGAAGCTCTTTAATTCCGCCTTGTCCGAGGGCATAACGCCTGAAACATGGAATAGAGGCGAGGTGGTGCTGTTCTTCAAAAAAGGTGATAACAACCTATTGAAGAACTACAGACCCATCACGCTTCTGAGCCATGTCTATAAGCTGTTTTCAAGGGTCATCACGAACCGTCTCGAACACAGACTTGATGACTTCCAGCCTCCCGAACAAGCCGGTTTCCGAAAAGGCTATAGTACCATAGACCACATCCATACGCTGCGGCAAGTTATACAGAAGACCGAAGAGTATAACTTGCCATTATGCTTAGCGTTTGTGGACTATGAGAAAGCCTTCGATTCGGTGGAAACATGGGCGGTGCTTGAGTCTCTTCAGCGATGCCATATTGACTATCGGTACATCGAAGTGTTGAAGTGTTTGTATAATAACGCCACCATGTCGGTCCGAGTACAGGAGCAGAGCACGAGGGCGATTCCATTGCAAAGAGGCGTAAGGCAGGGAGACGTTATCTCTCCGAAACTGTTTACTGCCGTAATGGAAGACGCCTTCAAGCTCCTGGAATGGGAAGGACTTGGCATCAACATCAACGGCGAATACATCACTCACCTTCGGTTTGCCGACGATATCGTAGTCATGGCAAAGTCGATGGAGGAACTCAGCATGATGCTCGATGACCTCAACCGAGTTTCACCCGTTGTGAAACTGAACTTGAAAATGAACATGGACAAGACGAAACTTATGTAAAATGCCAATGTTGTGCCCATCCCAGTCTCTGTTGGGAACTCGGTACTCGAAGTTGTTGACTCGTACATCTACCTAGGACAAGTAGTCCAATTAGGTAGGTCCAACTTCGAGAAAGAGGTCAACCGCCGAATCCAACTCGGTTGGGCAGCGTTCGGGAAACTACGTAATGTCTTTTCGTCCGACATACCTCAGTGCCTCAAGACGAAAGTCTTTAATCAATGTGTGTTACCAGTGATGACTTACGGCTCCGAAACGTGGTCTTTCACTATCGGCCTCATCTCAAAACTCAAAGTCGCTCAACGAGCTATGGAGAGGGCTATGCTCGGAGTTTCTCTACGTGATCGAATCAGAAATGAGGAGATCCGTAGACGAACTAAAGTCACCGACATAGCCCACCGGATTAGCAAGCTGAAGTGGCAATGGGCAGGCCACATTGCACGCAGAGAAGATGGCCGATGGGGTCGAAATGTGCTCGAGTAGAGACCACGGACTAGCAAGCGCAGCGTAGGACGTCCACCCAAAAGATGGACAGACGATCTTGTTAAGGTCGCCGGAAGACGCTGGATGCGGGTCGCTTCCAACCGGCACGTATGGAGGTCCAAGGGGGAGGCCTATGTTCAGCAGTGGACGTCTTATGGCTGAGATGATGATGATGATGATGATTTATGTGTAAGATTTGTTTTTGCTATGAGTCATACTTTTCAAATTATTAACGAAAAAATAAAAACAAGGAACCTTAGAATTTATTATAATTAACTTTCCCTCTTTATTATCTTTTTAAATATTGATCCCTGCTAAAAATGTACTGAATCTTTTTTATTGAAAATTTTGTGTAGATTATTAGTTCATTTTTTTTATATTGGCCACCGTTTACGAGTTATTTACGAGTTATCACGGGCGTACTGGCGTGAGGAATAGGCGCAAGGTATTGCCGCGTAGGGTGTAATTTAGTAGGCAAAATGTTGAATTCATCAAATGATGAATGAAAAAATTAACGTATCGATAAAAGGACAAGCAATAATGAAGATTTACTTAAAAGCTATCGACTGAAGTAAGTTTCATATACATTTTCGTCCTAGTACTTCTAACATAATGAAATAAAGACAGTGTTAGGCATGTTTTCAACTTAAGATTCTTTCGAGAAAATAATGAGCCGTCGTGTTTCTGACAAGCAATAACGTAGTTCAAGGACTGAAGTTATACATACTAGAAAATAATGCATGAAATCCTTGTAAAAGTCTGTAAATATGGTGGTGGTAATCAAAGAAACTTAATTGCTAAATTGGAAATCAAAATAACTAAAATGGGCCAGAATCACCAATTTTAAACTACTACGTTTAGTGCTCATCGATGTTAGTGTCGTAAGCGCCATCGACAATAAGGTCCCTTTTCATAGATAATACCACATATGAAAAAAGGTACCTTTAACCCTCCCTGCACTCTCAGCACACCCCCTACCCTCGAGGACTTTTAGTATGTTTATCTGGACACCATACGGTATACCTGTACCAATTTTCAAAACTACACGAATTATTTCCGCAGATTTTTCTAATTTGCTTGGGTTATTGAAAACCTTAATTTTTTAACTTTCTCATTGACCCCCCAAAAGTAGCCCCCATGCTTAAAATTCATTTGTTTACGTTACATGACTTAGATGTTCGTCTTTGGGTCACTAATTTACATATGTGTACCAAATTTCAACTTAATTGGTCCAGTAGTTTCCGTGAAAATAGGCTGTGACAGACGGACAGACAGACAGACAGACAGACAGACGCACGAGTGATCCTATAAGGGTCCCGTTTTTTCCTTTTGAGGAAAAATCATATAAGGTTAGTAGATTTTTTGTCAAATATATTATTTTCTGAATTTCTTCTAACAAAATCGATTTACCTACCCATACAATACAATAATATAAAAATGTGACTAGAGCAGCAAAAACGTGACTTTTAGGGAAATGAAACGTAACTTATTACTCCAGAGCCCTGGCAACACTGTCAGCGATATTGATGGCGAGTTTTTCTGGCATCGGCATTTTTGAGATTTCAGTGCAGTTTTTGAAATTATTCCAGATTTGTTGTTTAATATCAATCGCTAGTGGATATTCATCGCTGCAAGTTTGTGTCGTGGTATAATCACTACTGGGTCAAATAAACAGTAGTCAGTATTCTAACCTCCAAAGAATCTAGTCGTTATTAGTGTTAATAAATTAAATCTTCAAAGATGAGTGAGTATAAGTTACTTATAAAGTCACTTTTGTTACATATTAGCTATGTATTTAGCAGATTAATTTGATTTTGTAATAATTTTAAAATGTAACCTTAAAATAACTTTCTATATTTACAGCGATGGATATTCGGCCAAATCACACGATCTACATAAACAATTTGAACGAAAAGATCAAGAAAGAGGAGTTAAAGAAGTCTCTATATGCTATTTTCTCACAGTTCGGCCAAATTTTGGACATAGTCGCATTGAAAACCCTAAAAATGCGAGGACAGGCATTTGTTATTTTTAAGGAAATTTCGAGCGCAACAGTAGCTTTGAGAAGTATGCAAGGATTTCCTTTCTATGACAAGCCCATGGTGAGTCTAAAATTTTCTGTACTATTAATACTTTACTTTTAATTTGCAGACATGAAGCTTTCCATAGAATAACTATTTGACCATAGAAAAACATGATTGTGGTGTGGTGTAACTGGTCCTTAGAATCCAGAAAAACATTTTAACTTCATTCCTTAAAAAAATATTTAAAGAAAATGTAGAAGAAAAATCCCCAGTTCATTTGTATTTTAGAGGTAATAAAAACTATAAAAAGGAGCTTCTTTTAAAAAAAATAAGACAGCAAAACCTAAATACAACTATTTTCTCAACTATTTTCTTAGTTTAGTTAGTTTTCTGTTAACCCCTGGAGCGCCCCAGAATTACCGTAGTATGGAACTCCTATACTAGTTACCAGCACACGTGTCTGTTTAGGGCGCTCCACGGGTTAAGGAAGTTGTTATTACATATTGACCCCAATAGGACCTGGGCATTTGATACCACTCAAATTATAGCAATAGAAAGATATTCATTAAATTAATTCATTAGTAGAGTAACTGGTACATAATACTGAATGACAAATACAACTGTTTTGACCTTAAATATTCAATTATTCCAGAGAATCCAATACTGCAAGACTGACAGCGATGTCGTCGCCAAAATCAAGGGCACCTTCCAAGAGCGTCCCAAGCGCCCCAAGATGCCCAAGGGCCTGGACGACAGCCGCAAAAAGAAAAACAAGGATGCCCGCGCCAGCATGATCCCTGGCTTCGGACAGCCGAGCATCCTGAACCATACCAACATCGAGCAGCCGCCTAACCAGATCTTATTCCTTACGAATCTGCCGGATGAGACCTCGGAGATGATGTTGTCTATGCTGTTTAACCAGTAAGTATTTCTTTTTATTTGTTTAATTGTAGGTACAACAAACAAAAGCAAACTACTTAATACATGTAAAAAAAATATATATAAAATATGTATGTGTATGTTGTATGTATGTGTGTGTTGTACAAAAGTCATTATCACCCATGCGTTTAACTGTTAAGACACCCTAGGACAGGGGTCACCAAATGGCAGACAGCGGTCCGGATCTGGACCGCCAACCTATATTAATTTAATAAACTGAAGTAGAAACGGACTCATATTATTGGCTTGTAGAAACCAGCAAGAATTAAAAAGTAAGTGACATAATCTCACATTATTTTGTCTTTTCCAGATTCCCTGGCTTCAAAGAAGTCCGTCTCGTACCAAACAGGCATGATATTGCCTTTGTGGAGTATGCGAACGAGATGCAGTCCGCCGCAGCAAAGGAGGCCCTCCAAGGGTTCAAGATCTCTCCCTCACATGCTATGAAGATTACCTTCGCCAAGAAGTAGTATATTAAGTGATTGATTTGTATATTATGAAATAAAGTACAAAAAATACTGAGATCTGTTTTGAGCATTGCACTACGCCTAAACAGCTCTCCTGGCTGTGATTAGTTATTTAAACTATAGTTTTTTTCCTGTCTATCCTATTTTAATAGTTCTGCGAAACACGAACCTAGCCGCCGTCATACAATGGACGTTAAGGTGGCGACTGACGAGCCTTCCAACAGTCCATATAGCGTGGCTGCAATCCAAAATCGGTCCGTGAATGTCAAAAACGTACAATGTTTAATATTAGGATGCCGTCCATTTGGATGAATCCATTGTAACGGCATCCATTTGGAAGGCTCGTCAGTGGCCTGCTTTACGCTCTCATTCTAAAACGATTTCTGAAATAACATGAAATTTGACATCAACGTTCAAGTGACATAGGTAATTGCGTCAGTTCACCGTCCAGTGCCTGTTTCCGCAATTCTTCATAGCAACTACGCAAAGTGGACGGAAACAAGCACTGGACGGTGAACTGACGCAATTACCTTATATCTATCAGGGGCCTGTTTCTCAAAAGCTTGTAACTTGTAATACAAGTGGAAGTCCTAACAAAAGCTGTCAAAAAGTGATATTCGCTTGCATTACAAGTTACAAGCTTTTGAGAAACGTGCCCCAGGTACCTAGTAATTTTCGTTCCTAAAAATTGTAATACTAAGAAATTAGAGAGAGTAGAAGTTTCACATACAAAACTTCTATATACTTACTTGCCAAAATTAAGTTTCATGGTAATTTAAGCATGCCGTTTTAAAGTGACAACTTCGAATGTTTGCGAGCGACTGTTTGGCGGCGAGTTCGTGACATAAGAGGACAAGAAATCATCTTATAAGTACATAAGATAAATTTTAATTAATTTCAGATTGAGATATAAAGAAATTAGAACTGTAGAGTCAGACCAAGATAACTGCAGCGATTTTGATAGCACGGACTGTGCAAGTGTCATTTATTTTATACGTCATAGTTTACTATACATATATTATTATACTCTTTGTGTCATAGTTTCATACAACTTTGACGTTTAACTTCTGCACAATCGATGCTATCAAAATCGCTGCAGAGTTATCTTGGTCTAACTCTAGTTTGTGCAGTCCATGAATATAGAATCTTTCAGTAAGAGTAGCAACGAAAGCGCTATTATTGTTTGTCCTTGTCAGTCTCAAATTTTTTTTATTCCCCCCACCATAAATTTAGTATGGTGGGCAACAAATAACTCGACCAATCATTTTGTCGCATTGCGTATACTATATTCTGTCCTTCACGGACGCAGGCATAAAGCTCGTCTATAGGATACTACCTTCCTTCTTCCTCGCGTTATCCCGGCATTTTGCCACGGCTCATGGGAGCCTGGGGTCCGCTTGACAACTAATCCCATGATTTGACGTAGGCACTAGTTTTTACGAAAGCGACTGCCATCTGACCTTCCAACCCAGAGGGGAAACTAGGCCTTATTGGGATTAGTCCGGTTTCCTCACGATGTTTTCCTTCACCGAAAAGCGACTGGCAAATATCAAATGACATTTCGTACATAAGTTGCGAAAAACTAATTGGTACGAGCCGGGGTTCGAACCCGCGACCTATATTACTTACTTTACTCTTTGCCCGCGACCTCCGGATTGAAAGTCGCACGCTCTTACCGCTAGGCCACCAGCGCTTCGTCTATAGGATACTACCATCTATGGTATACGTCAAGTCAACTGTGAAGTGCAAAAGATTTATAAAATATTGAAATCCGTGTTTCGTGTTCATGTATTTTAAACGTATTTGAATTGAACTTAAGAATTCAACAAATATGGTGAGTTGCTCCATTTTGTGTTGTAAAAGTGGTAGCTCCCGGCAAAAAGAGAACAACGTAACTTTTCACAGGTACGCACTGTATTTTACTCTTTGGTCCTATTATCAATCATGCTTAAGTAACAGTATCCTACAATCTATAACAATCAAAATCTTGTTAAAAAAGCATTTGTAGTAAAAATAACTCATAAAATCTTAAAGGTACTTAAATAAAAAAAAATACATTGTTGACAAATTTGTCAGGTAATTAACCACACACAGGTTAATTAACCGACCAAATTATGTACACATATTGACAGTAAGCCGTCACCCTTTTCATGATGTGTATGCAATTTAGTCGCATTGCTATTATTCGAGGGATAACAGCCCTTGATGCTTATAGCAAAGAATAGATAGTATAGAGGGGTCCTGTCATAGTAAATTTTGTAGTCACAGTAAATTTACTGCCATCTATCGACACACGACTAAAACTCAAAATGAAAACGTATAAAATTATCAAAAAAATGTATATATATATGGATAATTGATTTTATTATTTTTATATCATTTTGACTCATGTTCATTCACTGATATCTGTGTTAAAATTGTTAAATATGAAATGGTGTCGTCACGCCATCTAGCCGAGCATAGGCCAAAGGTGTGTGCGCCATCTATCCGAGAATAACTTTTTCTCGATTTCCGAGGCACGTTTTTTCCTTAAGGTGGGATCAGACGGTTCACTCGGATGAATGTTCACTCGAGTGAACGTTTCATTTTCCTTTCATTTCACGTTCACACGGCTGCTGGAAAGATTATTCATTTTTTCTTTTCTTTCACTATGGCGTCGAATGAAGTTGTGCGTCTTGGTATAAGTTTAATTTGTGATCAAACATTTAATAAAGATTTTAACAAACAAGATGCGACCTTGGATCGCAAGAAGAAATTTATTTGGAGCCTCGAATACATTGCTGAGAGAACTAGCCGATGAAGATCCGAAATCGTATTGCAATCATTTGCGGATGACTTAAAGTAATTTTGTAGAACTTCTATTATTAGTAATAGGTCCGTTAATAGCGAAAGAAAACACTTTAGTGAGAGACAGTAGGTATACCTAGCCGAATAAAACTCCAAATTGTACTGCGATACCTTGCTACTGGCGATTGTTTTGGAACTCTAAGATATTTATACAGAGTAGGTACCTAGAAATACCATATATCCTACTTTGTTCGTACAACTTGAACACCATTTTATTGATTTTAAGTTATCTTTGTCTAGCTAGGTAGTATACCCACAGGATTCGATAAAAATATGTAAAATCCGAATGAACGTTCATTTCTGTGTTCACACTGTTCATTTTTTGTTCATTCGGAGTGCGAGTGAAAGATGCTGAATGAAAATATCCAACATTGTTGGATTCTTTCACTAATGAATTCATTTTTCCTTTTTGGTTCATTTTGTGTTCAGACGTGTCACTTTGAGTGAAAGATGAATAATGAAACTAAAAACTACATACCCTAAAATTGGGGTATTTCATATTATAAAACATTTTTACATATTTGTTAAATAAGTAATTTTGCTGTACAACTGGAACTGTATGAACAAATTAAATGGAACTGTGTTTAGAATCGCCCATATAAATAAAATTTGCATTTAAAATAAGTTAAAGCATTTCGGTTTTCACCATCTTTGGGTCATCCGTAAATTACGACACACTAATTTCATAATTTTTTGACCCCTCCCCCTCCTTGTCGCACTTGGAAAACCCCTCCACCCCTCGTGTGACGTCACTTATTTGGTAATTTTGTTCTTAACAAATCGGCAATTTTGAATTCGTTATTATTATTTTAATAAAAAGGGTAGTTAATCTTTATTGGGAAAATGATACATATACATAAAAAAATATTTTTGATATAAGTAGACATTTTTATGATATGATTAGGTATAAAAATTACATGAATTAAAACGATTATCATTGCAAAAACTAGTTCTTCTACTGTACAGCCAATAATTTTTTTAAAAGTAATTTTCCGTTGTAGAGAAGTTAAACTGTCGTCACAAAGTTTGTGACTCCCTCCCCCATGTTACATTCAGAACATGTCATATTTTCTTGACTCCCTCCCTCCAAACCCAAACCAGTGACTTAATTAATTCTAACGTTTTCGGGAGTTTTGCCACAACTAATCTAATTCTAAGATATGGCGCAGGCACTAGTTCCTATTTTGCAATAAGACTGACATATTACAAAATGAATGTTATCTTTATTACTTATCTCCAGATTTCCACGACATGCAGCCACACGAGATAAATGGGTAGCAGCTACCGGAAGGAAAAATTGGACACCGACGCCAAACTGCAGAATATGCTCTATTCATTTCCAGGCGGATTGTTTAAGCAAGACTGACGGAAGAGTGTTTGTTAAAAAATTTGCAACACCAACGTTGTTGTTACCTAAATTACATAATGAATCGATTCAGTTCAAAAATGTTGGCGCTTATGCGGTTAGTTCTACTTCAAACACAATGAAAATTAATGGAACGTTTAAAAATATTGCCGCTCAAGTGATAAGTTCTACTTCAAACACAGTGGAAATTAACGACTCTTCTAGTAATCACGATGCCACCTTGTCGCCGAGGACATTGAAACTGACGGAGAAATTGAGACGGAAAACGATTTTAGCCGAGTCTCGTGGGAAACAAATCGCTGCATTAAGATCAAAGACTCGAAGACTTCAAAATAAGATTGCAGAACTATCTGCCATAATTGAAAATTTCCAATCAGGAAGTTGCTGATTTACTATTTAATTGAACTCTAAAGACTTAAACTTCCTTAAGCCAAATAACAGTAAATTTTAATTAGAAGTGAGTAAATTTGCATTAAATTTAAGTACACTTCATTAGTCCAGCTTATACCTAAATGTTCTTAGGCAACATTTTTCAACGTGCCTGCCCCACACGCGTGGTGGTACAAAACTGTTGATGGAGAACAGACCAGGATTTTGTTCATGCTCTTAAAAGTACAAGCAATCCGTCCAAAATATTTTTGTGGGGGTTTGTTTTGACGAAATGGCCATATGATAGGTATTAAATAAAGTTAATTTGATTTGTAATGATTTACAGTTAGTATTTTCCTAACGTTTTGGTGTGGTTGTGGTATAAAGGGTTAATTTTAATCGCACCAAGCATGTTCATGATATCAAATATTGGGGAATATGGTATCCCCGCGTTTATGTCGTCTTCCTCACGGGCGCACGTGGTTTGGCCCGTCTATAGGATCCTATATCTATGCTCAGCTTAGTTGAAATGGTAGTTTTTGTACAATTTGATATGGGAACACCGATTAAACGTCAAATTGATACTGACAGTTCCCCTTCCTAGAGTCTAGACGTCAAAACAACGCCCTACTTTGAACTGAGCTATAAAATTAACAACAGAAACTCGTTTTTAAGAAAATGTACATAGATGAAACTGAAAAATAATCATCATGGATGTAACTTCCAACACATTGCCGAATATAGTCGACGTGGAATGGAAACTTGAAGTAGTGACAAACGCAACGGGCGTAGGCTCAGACAACTTATTGTATACTGTGGTGTTAAAGACTGACTCTGGCGACGACATACGCTTTACTTGTGGAAGCCAGGAGCTGCAGGATTTAGTGTATAAGCTGAAAGACTTGGTACGGCATTGTGAGACGATGAAAACTGAACTGGCGTAAGATTTAGTGTATGGTGTAAAATAAATGTTTTTAACGTAATTTTTACTCTCGTTTTACTTCCTTTCCTAAATTCAATTTGTGAGACGTGGTACTGAGCTCAGTCATTCCTTATATGGAGCAGTATTTTGTATGGGGATAGCACCGCTATCCTAGGACACCTGAGCTCAATGTGGTGACACTAGGGCTTCCAAATACCGGACCTCTTGCAATACCGGTATTAATACCGAAACTGTCTTCATCAATACCGGGATCCCGGTATTGACTATGAATTGCTTAAAATTTTTGAGTTTTATTAAAAAAAGGCTCACTGTAACACCGGATATGTATGTCCTTAGCTTAGGATATTAAACAATAATCGCCATCTGCAATAATTATCATTTCACCCTCCAGGTTGCTAATCAATTTATCCGCCTTGTTGACTTCACCAGTAACACTTTTAGTTCAACCTAATAAACCAGCCAACTATATTCAAATTTGCCACCAAAAATTCGTTTGCCATACTACAATTCCTTGCTTATTTCTTTCTAAAGACCGTATCGTTAATTATAGTGACAGATAAAACCTGGTCTAACTGTTGGTATGTGTATTATTTTGTATTACTATGTTCTTAGAGTATGATCTGAGGGTATTTTTAAGCTATATCTGATTTAAGAAGGTTGACATATTTTTTTTTATTTTATGATTATGATGCTTTTAATACTGTATAGCAAATATAGTCCGGACAAGCCTATCAAGCTGAATTTGAGACTATTTCACCGACTCTTTGGTACGATTTAAAGTAACAAAAGGATAATAAGCTGCCAAAACATGTTATCTAAGTGTCCTCTTCATGATTGCTCAATTGAGCAGCTGCGGAATAAATGTGGTGAATTTTCATTTTTACATAAAAACGATTTTTCACCCGTTTTGGAATCCCTTCAATTTCTGATGCAAGCGAAATGACGAAGACAGCTAGAAGAAAGCACTAATTAAACACATGTGTTATTTTGAAATAAAAATATAATACAAAAAAAACAGCTAAGTAAAGTTGTCCCCATAATTAACGATACGGTATTTACTTATTAGTATAATTTTAAGAGTTATTATATTAATATCATATCCTGAACATCAGAATTCATCACCAAATATTTATCTAACGCATATGCACTGATCTTGTTTCAATTAAATGATCTACTTTAATTAAATGGGCTAGTAATCTTCTTGATACAGCCGAATTTAATCATTTTAATGGATTTTAACCGTTATACTCGGCACATTTTCCTTGTTTTGAAAATACCGGGATCCCGGTATTGCATTAAAAAATACCGGTATTGAAAAATGCGTTAAATCAGACGGGATCCCGGGATCCCGGTATTGGAAGCCCTAGGTGACACTCAAGTGTATTAAACTTATCAGAAAACTAGCAACTAGAACTGAAAGGTAAAAGTATAAATGAAACAATAATATGTGTAAAATTTTCATAAGTTATTCATATAATATATTTGTAACATAAATTAATATTAATTTCATTTCACATCAAAATAGCACTAATTTTTTATTAATTAGTACCACATCCATCACTATTAGAAAACAATTAAGGGGCTGTCCATAAATTACGTCATCGATTTTTGACCCCCCCCCCCCTAAATTCATCCAAAGATCATGCTTCGAATGACCCCGTTTCCTCCTACGTCACGCTACCATCATCCAATGTCCAGACTCCCCCCCCTAATTTGAAATGACGTAATTTATGAATAGCCCCTAAGAGCGTTTTCACATTGTCTAATATTGAATGTCGGATATAGCTAAAAATCAGTAAAAACTAAAAACTTTTTATATTTTTTTTCCTTTAAAGATATATGTAAAAAAAAGCGTTGACGCCATAGTTGATTTTAATTTTCCAATATCCTATAATGGATTGGACAATGTGAAATGTGCTCTAATATACCATTTAACTAGATTTACAATTCATAATCATTTACATTTTAGTCAATAGTCATTGTAAGGCACAATGTTACAAGCAGTTTACATAACACTTGATAACACCTACACTACAAGCAATTGGCAATTCATTATGGTACCGTTAAACCACCCCACTATTGTGCAAAAGCTCCCAACTATAGTCCAAATCTAAATTGAATATCTTCGGTCAGGTGTGAATATTATTTGAATGTTGCAGTTCTAAGGCAAAATATTCTCACCTAAGGAAAAAAATTGGGCAAAACTAAAACAAGATTAGTACATATTGATAATTAATTATGTGTTGAACTTGGCGTAGTTTTATTGGACTATTGTGGGGTAGTTTTACGGTAAGTACCTACATTGATTTAAATGTATATTTTGTTATTTAGAGATTCATGTTAAACTTATAGCTATTTCAATGTAGGTATGCAGTTGGTGGAATCCTTCAAAATTAATAAAATCTGTATGATGAGTCTCATAGTAATTTTAAAAGTTATCTGAACTTTTTAAGTACATGCATTTGTTACAATAGCACCTAGTTAAATGTTGTTTTAAAAACACCTCTTAGCAATGAATACAGAGAATGCTTAGAGTCCTAACTTTTAAAATAAATCTTTAGTTTCATTATGTTAAATTTAGATTATTTTTTGTTTAACCTTACACCATTTGTATCCAATCAAAAACTGAATACAATAATTGAGAAAAAATCTTGAAAAAAGAATACAAAAATACAACCTTAATACAAAAACAACAATTACAATACTGGCAGTTACAAATCAAGTGATGTGTCAAAAATATAAAATTAGAAATCAATGATTTATAATAGATTTATATATTTAAATAATTTTGTAGAGTTAGACCAAGACAAATCTGCAAGGAGTTTTATAGTACATAAGCACACGCAGTGCAAGTGTTATTTTAAACGTCAAACTTCTATGAAGTTAGTGTACTTGCACTGCATTTGTATTAAAATCGTTGCAGACTTTTCTTGGTCTAACTCTAGTAATATTATTTCTTACGTCATTCATATGTATATAAAACTTTGTATACATCTGTGTATATAATAAGATGGCACTTGCAAAAAAATTACCCATTTTTGTATGCATATTAAAATAATAACCTCAACTACTTTTATACGGTAAATGGGACAGTTGAATCTGGGTTATAAAATTGTGTGGTTAAGATCGGTTTTCCTAGGATAGCGGTACCGTCATATAGCGGCCGTCTCCATACTAAATAATACGGCTAAATAAGGATGTCGTAGTATTTGTATGGGGACGGCCGCTATATGACGGCACCGCTATCCTAGGAAACCAGAGAATTAGGGTTATTTTTACTTGCTCATTTTCTCAAGAATAGAAGAAAGTATCATGTTCAAGGAGGGCCGCTTGCCGATATCTTCGTTCGTGCAGAATGCATAGAAATATTTAAAAAAAAATGGTTGGGTTTCCGCATCTCAAAAAAATCTGTTGGATAGAAGATACAACAGACAAATAACAGTCACACTTCCCCAAATAACCTAATTAGACAAACTAGTTCCCAGTAATACCATGCTTATGAAAATTAAAAATGAGTGTACGGGACTGTGTTTTGGGGAAGGGGACAGTTAAAGCTGGGTTATAAAAATTTGTGGTTTGGGTTTTTTTACTTGTTCATTTTCTCAAGAATCGGCAGTATCATGTTGAAGGAGGGCCGCTTGCCGATATCCTCGTTCATGCAGATGCGGATGAGTTTGGCGATGTGGGGGGACACGCCGGGGGGGATGGCCACGCGGAGCCCCTCGAGGGCGATCTTCATGCCGCACTCCATCGGCGATAAGTCCGCGAAGGGAACCTGCGGAAGTTTTAATAAGAGTATATCCGTTATTTTATTATCATTGAATTTTAAATACCTCTCGTATTAGCTTGGTATTATTTGGTATTATGTATAGGAGATACATAATGTAGCCTTTGAAAGTAACCTTACATTAAGATGGTACATCCCGTGTAGCCCTGAAAATAAACTAATACCTATCGTGATGCCTGTGATGGTACTTTGTATCTCTCCCGTAGCCTTGTTATTTCAACAAAGAAATTTTTTTTTTTTTTTACAAAGAATTAAAAAAAAAAGCATAAATAGAAAGAACAATCATTCCGAACAAGCATTTTTTTAAACAAGATGTTTTCTAAAAAAATACTTAATATTGGAAATTCTGTACTTCTCGTGTATCGTTCGAATCGATCGATGCGGAGACCGTTTGGGACCTGCCTATCCAGAAGTCGACGTCATCCACCCGACGATGACCTAAACATTGGGCTGGTATCGGGTACCTCTCTGGTGGCCAGCTCCCACAGCAGCACGGCGAAGCTCCACATGTCGCAGGCCTCGGCGTTGCGCTTGGCGCGGGGCCGCTGCAGCGCCTCGGGCGCGAGCCACGCGGGCTGGTAGCAGCGCCCGCGCTCCTGGAACGAGAACTTCGAGTCCGCCATGTTGATGCGCGCCGTCATGTCCTCGTCGATCTGGGGGGAATAATAAATATGGGATAATCTTACACAAATCTGGAGGCCTCGACTGAGAAGCCGGAGGGATGGAAAACCACGAGTCAGATGGTCGGACGACATTAGAAAGACGGCAGGGCCGACCTGGCATAGAACCGCCGCATACAGAACAACATGGATCCATGAAAGAGGCATATGTTCAGCAGTGGACTCAAATATGCTGAGAAGAAGAATCTTACACAAATAGACCGATTCCCACAGACCCCCACAGTGAGCTCAATAAAGAAGTGTCCTAGGTGGGCGATATAAGGGTGTTTTTGTTCGTTAGAATTTGATAAAATTTGGTAAGATTACAGCTCCCAGCCTCTCACGCGGAATGAGCGAAAATAGCAATCGAGCAAAGTTTACTAACCCCTCGTGTCAATATTGATACCCGAGCAAGCGAAAGGTTCCATTCCAAAAATGAACCATGAGCGTAACAAGTGGTTCTAAAGTGGAATCTTGAGCGTTGCAAGGACTTCAAGGGGGTTAAAGGCTATCTAGTGTCGATGTTGTGGCTATATCATAGAATGAATAATTTCGTGATGTGGCAATAATTTCATAATTGGTTTGTTACTGACAGGCTTAAGATACGAAGCGGCACAGTACCTACAAACTATCTTTCACAACAACTCTTTTAGACCAAAACAGAATGTTCCATAATAATTAATAAACATGCCGTCAGTTATTAAAATACAAAGAAGACCTTTTAGTATCCGACGGCACAAACTCACCATAACATGCCGACTATTAAGCTGGTACAACGGCAGCTGGTGGTCCTTGTCCTTCTGCAGCGAGTGCAGATACGCCATCCCCTTCGCCACGTCGTGCGCGAGCCGCAGCGCCGCCGCCGCGTCCACCACCACGCGGCCCGCGCCGTGCAGCAGCGCGTACAGCGAGCCCCACGACATGTACTGGCAGATCACCACGAGGGATGGGGGGGAGGTGCAGCATCCGACCTGGGGAATTACGCAGTTATACCAGTAGGCCTAGCACATGATTGGCGCTAGATAGACTACCCGTTGGGCTGAGTGAACACAACAAGCGATCGACTGCCCGCCTGTTTCCGGCCGGGCGTCCCTACACTACATCTACATCTAGACTACCAGTCTTTTCCTATGTTAATTAAAGAGGGACGGGTAGTATATCTCGCCGCGAGATACTGTCGCCTAGGCTTGTGCCTGCTCGGTCACTACAGAGAGCGCTCCGCTCTCGGTCAATCGGTCAAACGAACTAGTTCGGTCTTTTAGTTCCTTTAGTTCAGTTCGGTCGTTGAGAGCTGGAATGAATATGAACGATTTGGCAGCTGTGGCAGTAGTTTTTTTTTTTTTTTTGACAACTGAATTACGATTTAAGTTGTACGATACTATATGACGGTTAAACATTAAAAAGCTTGACACAATAACAACAATTATTTGATTTTCCTTCATACTTTTCAGGTTTAGGACTGTGTGTCACTCTTTTATCTCGTTCGCACTCGTGCCAGCGTCATTGTGAGCCATTTCGTTCAGTCTATTTTCTGTTTCACTCATGTCAAGCGCTCACCAATCCCACTGAACTAAAGGACCTAAAGACCGATTAAGAGCGTGCAAAAAGATTTAGTTCCTTTCGGTCCTTTATGGGATTTCATTCTTAACAGTTCTTCGTTCATGACCGACACAAGCCTACTGTCGCCCCAATCATGTGCTAGCCCGGCAGGGAGAAGATATGATATAAAACAAATCACTGTCTATGTATCGAAGAGTTCCTTTGACTACCTTGCGACGACTGCATCGTCAGATCAACCTCACATGCATCTCAATCAAAATGTTAGAATATTATTGCATTGTCGTCGGAACTAAACCAAATTTCAGCTCAATCAGACACCAGGATATGTGTCAAATGCTCGAAACAAGATTTGAAACAAATAGAATACTTAGCGCCACTTGTACCATCCCACTAACCTGGGGTTAACCCGTTAACCCAGTGTCAATTTCTCCCGGTGACCATAGTAACTCCAGGTTCAACCAGTTAACCCCGGGCAAGTGGCAGTTAGGCCCTCTTGCACCATTCCACTAACCCGGGGTTAATCGGTTAAACCATAGAGTTACCATGGTTACCAGTACAATTTGACACTGGGTTAACGGGTTAACCCCGGGTTAGTGGGATAGTGCAAGTGGCGGTTGCGTGTAAGTATTGTATGTGTTTCAATACTTGGACTTAGAAGTTTAAATGTTTGTATATTACGAACAGCTTCTGTTCCCGTGCTGATGCTGACTTGCTGACACACTCATTCCGACCCCTCTCCCAACTGAATGGACTAAATTGTGTTACTTTTATCAATGCTAATTTTTTCGGCAAATAGATCTTCATTACTTCATAGTTTCCTTTTAAGCCAAAAAACCGACAGTACAATTTTATTGTATCTAAGATTGTTCGTTAGTTACCACGGGCAGTATGTTGGGGTGCGAGAATATCCTGAGTTTCGGGAACTCCTCGTTGAAATCGCGCTGTATGCGAGGCGTACACTCGCGGACGGCTAGTATCTTTGCCACGATGTCGTTCTTCTGCCAGCGGCCGCGCCAGGTTTCACCTGACAACAAAGAAATATATATAAAATTAAAAAAAAAAACCCTCAAACAAAAAAGAAAAGCGAACATTTACCTACCTCAATTACCTTGAATAGGGTGAAGGCTAGCAAACCTGTTTTCAAATAGTTTCATCCATTTTAGAGCTACGGTGCCACAGATAGACACACACACAGGGCCGTCTTAAACTTTGCTGGGGCCCCTGGGCACATAAGAAATTGGGGCCCTTTTGGAAAGTAAAGCAAGCTAATTAAACTAACATTTTTATACTATGATCTTCTATTTATTATGGGTAATCTGGGGGCACGGCAGTGCCCCCGCCAAGTCGAGCATCAAATATACTGTTACTGTCTGTCCTTCGGTGAGGATGGGGGCCCTGGGCACGGGCGTGAGCCCTAATGGTAAAGACGGTACTGCGCTGCGGTCAGCGGTCAAACTTATAGCACCCGTTTTTTGTGTCAGGGGTTAAAGATTGAGAAGTAGGGACTTTCCGGCCGAGTGTGATATAGATAGAGGGCCGAGCGACGCGAGGCCATTTAAGGAACGCGATGCCGGTACACATACACCGGTGCGGTGCGGTGCCGGTGTGCATACACGTGGTTGGTTCATTCTTGTGGTTTTGTATCTTAAGTTCCTAATGACATATGTACCTATAGGTTATGTGTGTGTGTGTGTGTGTGTGTGTGTGTGTGTGTGTGTGTGTGTGTGTGTGGGTTAGGTGTACGAAAAAAATAAAAATAAAAGTTATACCTGAGGGTGTGACTGCCATGCGAGTGTGTAGCGACAGCTCGCTTATGTTGATGCCCTTGTGACGCGAAAGAGTTGCATCTCTCGACCTGGTCCGGGTTCCTAGCCAAGATTGGTCCTTGAATTGAATCTTCTTCATCTCCTGTCCTTGTTGGATCGCTAGCTCGTGCAGTCTGAGAATAATCATGGAAGGTTTAATGTCAATGTGAAAAGTGGTAGTGGAGAAAGCTAAAGAAAGATTCAGTAATAAGATGTATCTGGGTTTATTTGATAGGTTTCAGGAGAGTTGAGAGTAATGGTCGCGTAATATTGGACTCTAAAGTCACAAGTTATGAACTAATATGGTATTGTTTAAAACTGACAGACACACTACAGTTTAGTTTAAGACAAAAATGGAGATGGGCTGGACCACGGCTGGACATTTAGCTAGATACAAAGACAAGAGGTGGACAGACAAAGAGAAATGGAAAGAGATGGAGGAGGCTTTTACCCTCAAGGGATCACACATCGTGAAAATATAACAAAAGAAAAGTCAATTTTGTAACAGATGTGCGAGAAATAAAACTTAAATAATAATCATAAAAAGAAATCATTAGCGTATAGAATAAACAACGTATAGTTCCGAAAATCATCAGTCATCAATTCACTACTATCCTCCTGGAGTCCTATGTTGAGTATCAATGGGACAAAAAAAGTTTAACTAAAACTGGCTCTAAAACTTTATCGCTAGCAACCGGAGTAAACAATTGCGGGGATTCTGATAAATTATTCAAACGTCAATTACTTTTAAATTAATGATAAGTTTGGTACCTTTGAACCATTTGGCCTCTGGTTTTATCCAGTGGTGTATCTCCATCCCTATTAGCCAGAGACACCAAGGCCCCGGCCATCACCAGGTCCTCGGCGATGGGCTGGTAGCCCCAGAAGCAAGCGTAGTGGAGTGGCGAGTTGCCGTGGGCATTGGTGAAGTTCACATCCACGCGGTTTTGTAGGAGCTAACAACATACAAGTTACATGTAATGATTTAAGCCCAAGGATAAACGATTGTCAGAGACCAAACCAGGCTAAAGCACTACAAAAGACACAATAAAAAGAAAATGTTTCAGTCATTCCTATCTATAACATAGTTACGCTTTGAATGCATAACAAATATTCATATAATTTTTAAGTCTGTCTTTTACAAATTTTTGGAACCATGTATGTAGTCCATTTGGTAGGCGTGCGTGGGGCCAAAGCCAACACGTAGAGGCCCCTTGTAATAAGACATTTTACCCTAAGTGTGATGACTGTGAGGGTGATTAATATAATAAAATTATGATGGAAATAGTTTCCCACATTTTAACATGGAAGTCAGGAAAACCATGCCTGATGTCACCACTAAATACATACCAATTGCACTATAGCTCGGTGTCCATGGGCAGAGGCCAGATGCAGGGGCGTGTCATCACCCATATTAGTGACATTGATCCGGGCGCCCCTCTTGATCAGCATCTCTACGATCTTCTGGTGGCCCTCTTTGCAAGCCCAGTGGAGCGGGCTGAAGTCGTGGTCATCACTGGAATATAATGAGTTGTGTTAGGATTTAGGATGAATTGAATACTGAGATAGCTATTATATTTAAAAAAAAATTATTACAACACTTTTGAACACAACTCATCAGAAATATGTAAAACTTGTTTAATTTTAGATATATTTAGGGTTCTTAGTTTTATTCATAGATATACTTAGTTCATAAGTTATATATTAGTCTTTTTATTATCTTATTTGTATATAAATATGTAAAACTCTATGACAAATCCAACTAATGTTATAAATTAGTAGATTGATAAAACTTCATTTCAAGACTACTTTAAGGAAAACAGATTACTAATTGCAACTGAATTCAATAATACATATTTCTAACAGGAAAAACTGAATAAAAAGGTAAGTAAAGTCTTGGTATAAGTCTAATCCTAAAAGTGGCTTAAGGTGCAGGTAGAATGAAACGTAATCGGTAGCGCTAACTACGCTTTCTGTGTACAAATAAACCAAAGCAATCAATCTATTTTGGCTTTACTCTAAAACATTACTAGGCCACGAGAGACGTGACATAAACAGAGTGGGCGTGTACTTCCAATGCCATATGCGGAAAACCTGCCCAGCCATATGGCTCCTAAACACCCTCAAAACCACACTAAACTCCTAAACTTACCCTTGGTTGAAATCATGCTCGATATCATCCAGCCAAACCCTCACTTGTAAGGCATTGCCTTCGCGACACCACTGAAATATATCCTCCATGATTTCTCAAATATATCTCACTCCAGCACAAAATTATATTGACTATATAGATAAGGCACTCTTTCACTTATATCTAAACATGTAATACAAATAGTAAACTGTAAATAAAACAGGAAAAACGAAAATAGTAATATGCGGGCCTACTCATTCATTCATCTCTGTAGATTTGACAGTTTCGCAACCACTAAAATAAAGTATAGCCCGATATAATTTAGAAATGCTTAAAAGTGACATCATTACTGCATTTATATTGCGGTCTCTGTTTTACTACGCATTTCATTGTATCATGTTTTCTTTGTCGCTGCTAATTGCATGATTCAGTAGGTATTTTTAATTTGGCAGCATAGCTTCGGGTTGCTACAATAGAAAAATGTTTGTTGTCTGATTTGAAGAGCTTGCACACAGCGCATGTTGGCGTACTTCATGGACTTTGCGCGAAATTTTGTTTACAACTTTTAGCGAAGCAATGGACTCCAGTTGGACTCCAGTGGCTAGGCTAGAGTATGTACCACTAGGTACGGTACCAATGCAAGCCACCGACGCAAGTTACCCAGGTGTTCTGCATGACATGATAGGATCAAGTAAAGACGCGGGCTAATACAAAATAATACAAGAATGCAGTTTGCTCCTCAATAAGTCGTGTGCAAGCGCATAAACTTTTGGCAGCTAAGATGTTTTATGGTTTTGGCATAAATAGATCGGTACTTTATCAGTCACCGGAAGTCACCTGTCTGGAAGATCTATTTATGTAATGAACTAGAGGTGGCTCCCTCTAAAGCAAAGAATTAAGTAAGATACTAGGTATAAGCTTCGTTTGAATTAGGGTATACAATAGAGAATACGACCACGACTAGAAGTGATAAATCCAAGACTATAATCTTCATTCAGTTTTTGCCCGCGACTTCAAGTGCGAAGAATGAAGATTTCTGCGATAAAAACTAGCCAATTTCAAGTCTCTAACGAGCGACCGTAAGCATCCAGTCAACTCAACAACAGACAAGGTTACTTTCGAATTTATAATATTAGCAGAGGTGCCCAGCCGTTAATCAAAAAGTTAACTTCGTTAATCGTTAATCCGTTAAATAAAAAGTTAACTTCGTTAAACGTTAAAACGTTACTTTTCAAAAGTTTTAACGGAAGTTATCTTATCTTATCTTATTGTTTTCGGGGGCCCTTGCGGATACACTTCGACCCATAGGGATCTTTTGTGCAGTTACCCCCTAGAAGAGATCCGTCAACTACTCAAGAGCTTTTCCCACCATATCCATGTGTCGGATGATGGAGCTCATGGGTAGCGTTTTAAAGTCCTTTGGTTCCAGGTATCCTGCTCCAAAGTCCTTCATTCTTTGTCTGGCGAGGGCGTGACATTCACACATTAAGTGTCTTACTGTCTCTTCCTCTTCGCCACACATACGACAATCGGTGTTGTCAGAGTGTCCCATCTTGGCCAGAAATCCTTTGACCCCGTAATGGCCAGTAAACACCCCCGTTATGATTTGGAGTTGTCTTTTGCTAAGTTTCCAAAGCTTTTTGCTCCAGCAATATAAGGAATAGACTCCCTATTCCTTGCATAAAGAGCTTTGCATGCTTTAGAGTTTTAACGGAAGTTAAAGTTAATCGTTAACTCGAAATCGTAAATATACGCAATAAGAAATAAAACTAGAAGAAATAATCATAAATTTTGATTTTTATTAAAGACTAATCTACTAATTAACATGGTAATAATTACTAATTAATAATAGCATAGCCAATAAAAATATCATTTCTAGCATATGCCATAAGGTGCATGTTCCCCTTCATGAACATGAGTGATATTAAAATTGTCGTCTGATAGCGACGCCCGTTTTGGAGAAAAAATATCTTTTCCCGCCGAAAACAGGCGTTCCACAGCAGCACTTGAAGGTATACTAGTGTTATATTTGAGGCAGCGCGCGGCCTTGGTGTGAGTAGGTACTTAGGTATTAACGATTAACGGACTTAAGAAAAGTTAACGGAAGTTAACAAGTCCGTTACAGGTTTTTAAAGTTAACTTAAAAGTTAATCCGTTACTCGAAAACTTAACTTCGTTAATTAACGATTAACGGATTAACGAGTTAATGCCCAGCTATGAATATTAGTAGGGAAGTATCTACGGGACGTAATTGTAGAGTTACCCCCTTATTCATACGACTTTACGGGCCTGATTTAGTTAAATTATGTTTTATCCCTTTCTCACAAATACATAAGTCAAAATGATAGATAAGGACAAACGATTATTAGCTAATTGAGGTTTGTAGCGCGTTTATGAATAAGGGGGTTATGCTCTGGTTTCCTATGATAGCGGTGCCGTCATATAGCGGCCGTCTCCATACAAATACTACGACATCCATATTTAGCCGTATTATTTAGTATGACGGCCGCTATATGACGGCACCGATCTTTAGTCTGTAGTTTACTAATATTTCAATTACATTGTTGGAGTTAAAATAATATGACAGACATTGTATTCAAAATAACTTTATTTCAAAATACCGTTATAAAGTACAGTAAAGTTAGAACACAACGAAAACAATTCCCTTGCACAAACGAAACGCATCACAGAACGACAGCCAGTGACTGTGAGTAAAAGCTGCATTCGATAATATCTACACTACACTTATTTAAAAAAAGATTCATTCATTGTAAAGCACAGACAAGACATCCTCCAGACTGAGCATAGTAGCTCTACCTCTGCCACAAATACGGTAGTTTTACTCCATTTTCGAGTCGAGAGTGTCTTTGTGTGACGACCGTGTCTTTGAACGGACCAATCACGGCACGGGACCTCGCTCACCTCGTCCCCCGCACCCCCGTATTTTTGGCAGCATCGGTTTCATGGAATAATTGCTCTAAACTCCGTCTAGAGGATTCGTAGTCTATGTTGTAAAGTACGGACGCTAAACACGAGGAATTTCGTACAGTGACCGCGCCATTTCCTATCTCTATCGCACGCGCATAATTATATTGCTGTCCCGCTCAGTGGCATTGACCGCCGACATCATGGCGGGACGGCGATAAAATTATGCACGTGCGACAGAGATAGAAAATGGCGTGTCAATGTACGAAATTCTTCAAGCTTAGCGTGCTTACTTTCAGGCACATATGTGACGTCCCACGGTCAAAGGTACCTTATGGCGGGTATGGAGTTATGCATACCCCAGTAATCTACAATAAATAAGCTATCGATAACACAAAAGATCAACCTTCTAGGTTGCGTAGTTACAGAGATATGATTTTTTGAAAATAATGCTGTGAAATGAGCAACTTTACGATAGAGAAGTTTTAAGTTTAGCCGCCTAAAAAACTATGTTCCTGAAGTAAGTTACATAGTTGACTACAAATAATAATACCTTATATATCTGAGATTAAAAAAGTATTGCGACTTGTTCTGTAATGCAAATAGAAACTTTTGATATCGACTGATTTATGTGTATACTAACCAATCTCTTGAAAATAAAGTTTTATTTCATTTTCACGATTGATTGCAATGAGCTCTCAAGATTTAAATTTTATCTATTAGAAAACGACACTGACAGACAGTTTAAGCAAAAAACAATACCGATTTAGAGGTGAAAATATATTTTCTGACTTTTTCATATAAAATCATAAAATTGAATATTTTTACTTTTAATGTGACACACAATCAATTTTTCTGAGCACATATGAAAGAAATTATGTCATTCAAATGAAATAAATCCTAAAACCCCAACTAAATACTATATTTAACCCCTTATGCCACTTTAAACTTACATAACAATAACAGTATTTGCTCCATACATTTACGAAAAGGTACCTTATGGAAATAAATCTAATAATACATCACTACAAAATATCAATCATATTACAGTTTATCTTTTATGAATAGAAAATATTAATTTACATTAAACTGCCCCAAATTTAATTAGTTCTTCGTCATAATAATCTTAAAAAAGACCAATAATTTGTATGTAATGAAAAGGTACCTTGTGATTAAGTTACATGATGAGGCATGATGATGATGATGGAACAGTTAGGATAAACTAATAATATTTTGGTAATGGTATAAATCGTCTATTTCTTATCAATAATATATTTCGGTTGCTATTGAAGATAAGCGGCATTGAGGTTCAATGACCTCAGATATTCCATAAGGTAATGCGTCGGGTATTGGCATTTTTCAGCAAACCAACGGCTGATTTACTGCATGCGACCAAACTAAATGAAGATTATTCTAGTTAAGAAACACTTGACGAGAGTAACTTTGGTATAATAGCAGGCTACTTGGATTTGTGATGTCGGTCGATGTACGGTTATAATATTTGCGAGGCGCCCCAACCAGAACTGAAATTATCAAATTAGTTTTGCAGAATGCTAATACAGTTCTCTACCAAACTTCTTTTCCCGTATTGACTAGTTTTTTTGGGAATTTTCAATCTTTTTTCCATAAGGTACCTTTTCTACTAAACTCTGAGACGACATTACTAGGCTTATAACTAACTTATAACAAAAATAAAAACAGGTAAACAAACGTTACGCATTAAGGTTTCAGATCACACAATAAAAAAAAATTGAGCATTTTTTCACCTCTTTACAAAACATTTCATATCTCCGAAACTAGAAACCCTCATAAGGTACCTTTTCCCGTGGAACGTCACATATGGGCTGAAATTGTCAGAACTTCAGCACCGGATTGTCTATGGTCACAAAATAAATTAAAATGATTCCGTAACCATAGATACCGGTGCTGAGTTTCTGTTTTTTTTTTCATGTGACGCGCCTATATAGGTGAAAGGGCTAAGAAAAAACCGTGCCGTCAAGTTTGACAGCTGAAGATGGTGCATGTTTTGTGGTAATTAAATTGTCAAACGTTTGACAACAAAGAGCCTACCGCGAACCACGTTAGACGTGTTGCCTCCCTGTCACACTTACGTATGAATTTACAAGTGCGACAGAGAGGCGACACGTCGAACGTGTTTCGCGGTAGGCCCTCCGGTACCGCATAATGTACGAAACCGTCTCTACATTAGCTGTCAAATTCAAAACATTAATTTTTCTTAGACTTTACACATCTAGTACAATCAGTGAATATTTAGTTGTTAGTAATGGGACTAATGTCATCACACCGATGCCTCCGTCGCTCCGGCGTGTAAACGAGACAACGCTATACATATATGGCGATGCCTCGCTCACACACCGAAGCGACGTGGCTTCCAATGTGAAGACCGCCTTAAAACTAATAATTTTATCCTTACATATCACAATATCAACAGCTACTCTACGCGGTACTCTAAAAGTGTACCTCAGACTTAAGTTTTAGATGAGTTCTGATATCTCGACGGACAGACAGATCAACAAACATTTAGGCCTAAATAAATTTAGTACATTGACAAACATCGAAGTTTGAGGGGCAAATTTAGTAACCGGGTAGGGAGTTGCTATATCGATAAACTCAATTATCGATATCGATGTTTTCTCACGTAGGTATGTACTAGAGATCGGAATTTTGCCCCCAAAATTCTATGTCTGTCATTCATTCCTGTACTTTAGAGTAAAAGCGACTTAAGTTTAAATTAATGCTTTAGGTTTTTACACTATTATAACTTGTTTGTCATAAAAAGTTTAATCGCTTGTTTAAAATGGACCTAAATCGCTCAAAAAGTCCACTTCTGAACAGGAATAATAGCGTAAATTGACATTACAATGCTTGTCTCTGTCGCACACGCACAATTTGTATTGCGCGCTCGCACAGGTCAATATACAAAAGTTTTCTTATTCAGCGGACGCACTTTAGTATAGAATTGGGAAAAAATTACAATGTCCTTATTTTACAATGCATTTCATAGGATTATGTAACAAAATATTGATTTATCTAACCTAGATGCGTTAGTTCAGCGAGTTCTAAAAAGTTAAAAACTAGTTGTGATATATTATGTTACCAGCAAATTGGATATATCGCACAGACAGATTTCTTTCAAAAATATTCTGGCATCATCCATATATTTACCTATAATTTGGTCAACCAATCGTGACAGTAAAGTATGGACGCTAAGTACAAAGAATTTTGTTAATTAAGCCGCCTGTTCCTATCTCTATCGCACCTGCATTATTATACTGCTGTACCGCTCGCACAGTGGCGTTGACCGCCGCGCGCCGGCATCATAGACAATGTACGAAAGTCTACGTATTTAACGTCCTTATTTTATAAAGTACCTATACTCAATGATATACAATACACCTATCTCTTTCATAGCTTTTGAACAACCACGAGAGAGAAAGAGATGAGAATATAACGTCAATTTGCTGTCCAGACTATACATATCCATATTTTATGGTATCACAAAACAGAATGCACCTTATGTAACATATCCTACGTTTTAATACTTTTATGTTCCATACATAAGACACAGATATACTGTAAATTATCATATTTAACTAACAAAAGGAACCGAATATTACGCACAATTATTAAATTTGCCAAGCTGCTTCGCTTATAAATAAACATAATATAAATATAACAAAACACAAACTTCCGATATAAGTAACAAAAAAATTTGGTGATATCACATTAAGTTCTTAAAACAAGCATTAGTGTATGCAAAAACAATAAAATGGTGAATAACTTAAATAATCAAATTTTATTCACTCAATCAAGCGTAGTGTTGTGGTCTACATTTAGATTAGTCGATAAAATAAAAGATCGATATCGATTAATTCGATAGCTATATACACTATAGACATGGTTAGTTATTAGACATAACCTGTCTTCGCGAAAAGTGTTAATTTAGTACAGGTTTTCTGTGTTTTTGTAATATGTTTGTCCATTTTCATTGCGTTGGTTTATATGCAGTTTTTTAAATAAAGTATTTTCGTAGAAAAATAAATGTAGTGACACTATTGGACGAATTGGAAGGACAAAATCATTACTTGACTGCTATCTAAAAGCTGGTTACTTAGATTATTACATTTAATATATTGGCAGCGCAATGGTTTTGTTAGAATTCACTGGACTTTAATTTAGTAGCAACCACATAAATTAACAATTAACTCCTTTTGATGTCTAAATGAGGCCTATGTATATTATGTATCATATACCTTTTTGACAGCTTGAGTTATAATACATTAATTTATTTGCCTTGTTTGTGACAAAAATTAAAAAACGGGTATCTTCTTAGACAGATTGTTACAACAGTTTTTTTTTTGCTTTTCCAATAGATACACCTGAGAAACTCGTCACAAGACCTGTAGTATCACATTATAATTAGACAATAACAAGCTCAATACATTTCATATTTGCAACATTACAGTAAAGAATTTAAATTTAGTAACTAATTTTATCGATAACTACACGTTACTGAAATGTCCCATCCTTAGACCATAAATTTAGTATTAATTTAAAACTTAACGATAAATTTTAAAATGGAACACATTTTGAATACCTGATTTTTTTTCGCTTGGATACATTTATTGCCGGATTTATCTACGTGTAACCCTTTGAACGCGACGCCTATCGTGTGCGGCGCGTCATCGTGTTCCTTATCGTAATGCACGAAGGTTGATATTGGGCTGTAGCCGCGCGCTAGTTCACGTCATTGACGGTTAAAGGGTTAAGACGCTAGCAGCAGAAATAACTAAACGGGCGATGTGTTCAAAATGATATGCACTCTCATTCTCTTAACAAGTAGTTTTTACATAATTTTGGACACCTCATCCGCTTAGCTGCTTCTGAACGTACACTTAAATTTTAGTGATGTAAAGTGTGTGTAGGCCTTAAATAAGCCCGAGATCGTTTATCAGTCGCTTTTCGATATTTGGAATCGTTATTATAGTGAGTTCATATACTGGATTATGACTATACCGTGTTTTTATATCCTATATGTATACTAATATGAATGAACTGTCGCCCGCGGTATTTTATGGACCGATACGACCTTCAAACTTTTCTTAAAGGCCGGCAACGCACTTGCAACCCCTCTGGTGTTGCGGGTGTCCATGGGCAACGGTAATTGCTTACTATCAGTCAGCTCGTTTGCATCCTATATATTATTAAAAAAAATACCTGGGATATAAAAACAAGGTTTAAATCGTATTAAGCAACTAATAATGGATGTTGCTAATGTCATAAGGAATTCTCGTGTGACATTGTACATTTCATTTTATCTGCTTATTAGTCATATATAGTACATAATTACTTCACATAATTTATGTATTGTACATAGACTTAAATATTGTTGATGATCTACATCTTAATATTGTATTAAGATCAGCACAATTGTGTATACAGGGTGAAATTTAATTCACTGGCCAAATTGAAACACCCGAAAGAACTCGAAAAAATATTAAACACGTGTTTTTTCTTTTAATACCGCTCAGTACATTTTTTTCGAAATAACTCATCATCAAGTTGTCCTAAAAACCTCGTACGTTATGGTGAACCGACAACTACCCACTACACCCGCTTCTCTCTTATCAGTTAAGGTCATTGACACCCCGCCCCTCCCGCTGTTTGCAATAGCGTCACCAATTATGAACCCTATTGCAGCGAGATAAGACGCTTACCTACATAAGTTGCTAATTTTTCCTTCATACTTTAACGGGCTTAGATCCGTCAAAATGCAAAGGCAACCCATTTTTAATCTAAAATATTATTTCTGACTAATGATTATTAACAAAACGTCTGTGGCTTAAAAACAATGAGTAAAAACTAGGTCAGGAATCTTTGCATTCAGGCGTATTTAAAAAATTGAATCATCTTATGTACTTACATTTGATTAAAAGTCGACGCAATTAACGAAAGTCCCACGAGATGGTACTCTTGGATTCAATCCTTGTCTGCGAAGGCGTGGAACTGATTCCATTTCGTATAATCTTTGTGCACCACGTAAACACTCACCACTTAATAAATAACACCGTACCATTTCCTAATATTCCCGGTTCGAAAACATTTTTTTAAACCTTAGTACGCGCGCGATTATTATTTTAAGGTTGGCGAGTGACTAATCATTTATGCTAACCGTTATGTTTACCGCTAGCGCGGAATGGTTTAGACTACCCTCGAAATTGATAAACCTGCCTACCATCGCCAACACTAACTAGGTGGACCCTATTGCAACGATTATAAGGTTTAGTGAAGGTCAGATAAGGGTTTTGCTGATGTTGTTGTTAAAACCTACTATTAGGTTTGTTTACATTTGTGGTAATAGGGTGACCACGACTCGTGGAAAGTATTTAAAATTTGAAAAATTAAAATTTAAAAAAAATGTACTCTTTTTTTTCGCTAAATAGATTCCTTAAGTGTAACCTAGTGCCTGGAATGAATATGGCCAGTGATTTAAATTTCACCCTGTATATTTCACATATTTTAGGATGGAAAAATATATATTATTAAGGTTTGCGTCCCTATAGAGGGAATATTGATTCCGACATATTAATTCGTTTAGTCCATTTTTTTTGTAAAAATAATTATTAATAAGATTCGAAAAATTGGACTTAGTATGAGTCACAAGTCACAAGTAAAATAGCTGCAGTAAATTGACGGAACAGCTCTGCAAGTAGCTATAGTATTGATTTTGTGTCCAACTGTGGCGACGAATCTGTACCTATCTGTTGGCGAGGACAATCGATGTCATAAAAGCAGTAATTTTGATCATCCAATGATATAAATATAGGACATACAGTGGACCGACTAGGTTGCCTGCTGCCATAAGTATAGTAGCTACAGTAGACCGGCTCAGACGTTCGGTGACATAATAGACTCGGACGTCCAGTCCCAAGAATACTTACAATAGTTATAGTAAGTAACCGACTCCTCTCGGTACTACAAGTAAAGCACTCACAATAAACCGGCCGGGCGGCTCGGCGTCGAAAGTAAAATAGTTACAGTACATCGACTCAGACGTTCGGGGCCTAAAGTACTTTAGCTACAGTAGAGTGACTCGAACAAAGGAGACACGGTACGTTACCATGGTAACAGGTCGTGGCACGCGTGTAATAGACGCGGAGCTGCACGTGTTCAGAGCGAGAAGAACTTGAGGAAGGCGGCGGGCGGCACGGGGTGCGGCGGCAGCGGCCCGCCCGCCGAGCGGAGGCGCTCGCGGTACTCCGGACACTGGAAATAATTACAATTCAGTTTCATCCAACATGTGTATAAAATTACCACATTCTGAGATTATAATAATATGTGGATTAGTTACATTTCTTCTATAATTTAAGATTTAATCTACATTCTAACCTGATCGGCAATGCATGGATGCCCCAGCGAGCGCCAAAACAGGCACTTGCAGTGGCGACACAGCGACAATGTCTCCGCGTACTGCGCGTCTTGCCGCAATCCATACAATCTGAAAACAAACGGTATATTACATTGTCTAGTCTACTAATCCCAATAAGGTCTAGTTTCCCCTCTGGGTTGAAAGGTCAGATGGCAGTCGCTTTTTTAAAAAGTAGTGTCTACGTCATTTCTTGGGATTAGTTGTCAAGCGGACCCCAGGCTCCTAGGAGCCGTGGTAAATATGCCGGGATAACGCGAGAAAGAAGGAAGGTTGTTTTTTTTCCAAGGTATTGGGAATTATGAAGATATTAGGGGTAGACTTACTTCCTGAGCTGATGGAACACACTCTTCCAGTCAACATCCTCCTTGTCCTTGGTGACAGTCTCGATCTGAGGACGCGTGAAGTGGAATGCAACCAGTTCACGCCAAGTGCGTTGCTCTGAGCATACGGAGGCCATCACGTTCCATGCTGATGACGCCGCCTAGAAATCATGGTTGAGAAATTTAGATATAAAGACATAGCAGTTCTTAATGATAATGAATTGTTTCCTTATAAATAATTTAAAAAAAGTTAAGTCATGGCACGTTGGCTAAGCTTTACCCCACCCTGTTTAATGAAGGACGCTGTATAACCTCATTTTTGATGGAAATGAGGAACTAGATTTTTCTTGGCGTATATGCTTGGTAAGTAAGCAACAATAGCATCAAGAAAATGAGTAACATTTGTTGAGACTTACATCTAAATCCCTGTGATCCGCTATCCTTAGTAGTATCTCCCTGATGCACTCCTCGGGTAAATCGTGAAGCTTAGGCACTACCTCTGGTCCCGGCTGGAATGAGACAAATAATATACATTAGTCATTATTCCACTTTGTATATGTTACAAGTTAAAGAGAATTGAAATAAAACACATAACTGCTAACTGTAGTGCATAAGACACATCGTCGTGTGCTCTACAACGGAGTTTTTCGATGAATGTATTTGCAATGCAATGTGGTATGTTCAGTCTCTCCTTTGATGTGGTATTAAATTGGTAATATTAATTGTTTTATGTACCTGGAAATTCTAAGGCAATTTTAGCGGATGCATCAAAAACGATTCGCAATCCGAAATGTTGTAATTTTTGTTTGCCCTACGTATGGTGTGGAATATAATAACCGGCGACCGGCGAGGCAGTTTTATGATACTATTAGGCTCAGTTGTTCCATCATAAATAAAAAAATATTTTGTCGACAACATACACTCTCACATATCCCAAGTGTTACCAACCTATTCAAGTTGACGGTGGATAGATGGTGCGATAGCCGGAATAAATACGAAGGGCCGTTAAACGAGGATGTGGGTGGTGAGAGATAGTCAAAGACAATACGAAGGGCTGTTGTACGACCATGATGTCCGACAAGAGTATTTGTATTGTGTGTTACTAACCTGTATCGGGATGCTGTTAGCTATACCAACCTCTTCAACGTGTCGATGGATGGATATTGATGATGATGCTCTCCTGACCGATTTCGGCCCCAGCGACTGTGTGCTCTGGACTAGGCAATTTTTAGCTCGTGTTATTAGAGTGTAGCTGATCCACTCTCTGATGCGCTCTTAGGTGGCTCACGTACCCTATATTCTTGCTAAATACTCGAGCGCATTTTGGGCACGTCAGCACACCACCTACATAGTTGTAGGAAATTGAGGTTGGCGGTCGAGCCTTAAGCTCATCACGTTTTTTGTCGAGCTCACTGCGGCGTTCCGTCTCAAAAATGTTAACTCTATCATTAATGAGGCGCCGCCATTCGGGCCGTTGCGCTGCCTTCCGCTCCCAGTCAGAGGGCTCTAGTTGGCATCTCTTCATATGTCTTCTCAGAACATCCTTATATCGTAAGTACTGGCCACCGCTTTTACGCTTACCATTCTGGAGTTCTGAAAAGAAGATACGCTTCGCCACTCTGTCTTCTGACATCCGAGATACGTGCCCACACCACCGCAGCTGCCGCCTCATCAGATACACCTCAATGCCTCCGACATTTGCGCGCCTCAGGACGTTTGTGTTTCTGACCCGGTCCGTCCATTTGATATTCATAATATCTCGGAGGAATTTAAGGTGGAATCTGTCAAGTGTACGTATATGCAAGTGTACGTGTAAGTGTATGGATATTGATAGAAATATTCGGAGACAATACGAATAAGGGCATTACGAGTAAGTACATCGACCTCGATGAGTGAGAACAAAGTGACCGACCTCCTGTATCCGGATGCCGTCGGCGATGTGGTGTATCCGGGCGATGGCGTGGTCGTGGTGCCCCCACAGCGCGCGCGAGCCGAGCGGCCGCCCCCAGCAGGCGCGCCGCTCCGCCTCGCGCAGCGCGCCCAGCGCCCCCAGCAGCGCGCGGAGGGCGTTCAGGTTCTGCTTCGATGTGGCCACTGAAATGCAGGATGTTAGGTGAGCCAACTTTATTGCCCTTGATGTTATCTACCATTAAAAAAACGTACCTACTATCCCGTCCCGAATTATGGTGCAGAGCAGAAACCTAGGATTCCTGAACAGTGCTGCGAGTTTGGCCTAGGTATCATGACCTAGGTATGTAGGCTTTTTAAATGTTCGTACGTTAACTACTACTCTATATACATATTACTTATTGTTAGTGGAGGGTTTTAATTTTTGTCGATCGGTGAACGTTCATTTATGTATTTGCATGGATGACCTGAGGAGCTCTTACCTTGGTCCGCAAGTTGTTCCAGCATAGAAAGTAATAACTTCTGCGCCGCGCCAGGTAAATGCGTCAGGCGCTGACCGCAGAGCAACAGTTCTAGTAACGCGCAGATATAATTGAACCGACGGACGTCGCGGACAGCTGAAGAGAAGTCCAGGCGGCGGACGGCTTCTGAGAGGCCGTTGAAACCTGCGATCTGTGGGATAACGAATAGAGATTTTTCTCAGTTACGAATTCGTCAATTGTGCACATTGCAATTACAACCGCCCTAAATATCCATTTTGTGTCAGAAAAATTGAATAATGTGAAATTGAATTCATAAAAATTAAAATGTTGACCCACTTCACACGCCGACTTTCGGCTTCAGTTCAAATAATCCAATTTGATATGTAACTATTGAAAGTATTGAAACAAGTGTTCCGATTCGCCAATTTATTAGATATGGAACAACACGTTGTTTTTAAACTCATGACATTATAGGATCTTGTGAAGCGGCCCCTTTTAAAATTAAACCATGCACATTGTATTTAAATAATTGACACTATTGACGTTTTTACTATAAAACAACCTATTCACAATTGGAGCAGATACAAGTTTATACGGAACCGACTTCAATCTGATACCTACTAAGATAAGCCTACGGTTTTCAAGGTATTTTCCTTCACCGAAAAGCGATTGGTATCAAAATATGAAATAATATTTCGTGCAAAGCAAGGCAAAGACTGACAAGACTGACCTCTCTAGTACATTTGATAGTGATATGACAGTGCGGGGGAACTCTGGCCACAGAATCACCTTTCTCGCCTTCGTCACCTTCCTGGCTCCTGAAAAACAATAACAAATTCTCATTTTTTGTAACAGATTAAGCAGACGTTTTTAATTCTTTCAAGGTTTGTGACTCTGCCTTTAAATGTCGTTTTTATACCAATTTTGTACTAAAGTGACTGATCGGGCGGACAAATTGGGGCTACCGAACTGTCATTTATTTTTAGTACCTGGTATATATAAACAAATTTTAGTGGGTACCTATACTATAACCTACTATTTGCAACGCATAAAGGAACAAAGGATCAATCACGTGAATGACGTCGCTGCTCAAGATATTGGCGTACCGTTAACGCAACATAATATATGACGAAAAACCCAACGCAAAAGACATCATTGTTTAGCCAAGTCCCGGTGTAGTCGGTTTTCGAATTAAGATTAAATGTTTTCGAATATAATAAAGCACTTGGGTGGTCTACCCTGGGGGATATTCGATGCTAATGACAAAGGTATCACTGAACCATAACCATAAACGATCGACCGCAAACGGATGCCCATTGCTCAGATCAAAACAAACCCTACGGATGTGGTTGAATGTGGATCGACTATGCCGAAGAAATTGTTGATAATTGTATGTTTTCTATGGTTACATGATCAGCTCACTGTTTAGATTTCGAAAAACCTTCTGTTACCTAAGAGGCTAAGTATTTATTCGTAATGATTTTGAATTAAGAAACTACTAAGGCTAATCTTTTATTTCCTATATTTACACAAGGTTACATTTACACAGATCCAAAAATTCACGAATGAGTCAGATATTTCCTGAAAACAACAGGACTTTGGTAGTGAATAGGGAACAAAAAGGAATGTCAAAATAAACCCGGTCGCTGAATAATCAGGATATGTTCTTTCTGACACCACACGCTAGAAAGTGACTAGAGTGCGCTATACTTAGTATATGATGCATGATAAATTTGGTTCGATCATTATACGCTTAGAAACAAGCCTAATTATTATACGAGCACTTAACAAGGTCAGAAATTATTTTTACCATAAATGCTCGTCTTTTTTGTGTCGGTCATCATTATAAATTTTTTGCACACAACCACGCTATCCAGACGAAAGCGTGACGTGCCTAAGTGACGTTTCCGAGACGCTATTGTGGTTGCCAACTATTAAACTACGTCTTTGAGACTCATTAGGACTAGCTCATTAACCAGCTTTTACTTTTTCAAAGGCCTTGTCTAATGTCTAGTGAAACGTGGAAAGAGTTTTGCTAAATGGAATTCAGAATGGACATTCAGTGCTGAGCTGCTGACTGCTGAGGACCGATTCACGTTGATATCATGACGTTTAATTCTACAACTTAAGAATTCTACAAGTATTGTATGAGTAAATAGACTTGCTAATTGCAATGACAGTGTGGCAACATCATCATTAATGTCAAATTTCTATGAAAATATTACGTTTATAACACACCCCACTCCCTCACTTTGTTCTGTTCGAGTCGGTGCAAAGACTGCAAGTGTAGGTTAGACGGACTCTATAAGAAATGTAGCAGACAAAGAAATGAAACCAAAAACGATTTATCATTAGACGGTGCCCTTAGACGAGCTAGCTTTCTCGCTTTCACTATAATGGCGCTAGGATCGGCGCGTGCGCAGCCGCGGCGCAGCATAAGTTGTACACGCAGTATAGCGACTAATGTAAGTTAGGTACATTGAGGTAACTTCGAAAGCGGGGTGATTTTGAAAATGGCATGGATCATCTACCACTTGAAGCACTTTCTATTTTGGCAACAGTACCATCGTTAACTGTACATCGACGGACCTTATGCTTTTTGTAATAAAGGTCCACCGATATACAGTTAGGAGTGTTACTGTTTGTACGCAAGATGCCTTGGTAAGCGTTGCAGTAGCGTAACTATTGCTAAAGTATGAAGCTTCTGGTTTTAGTAGATATTTTGCCATTTTCAAAACTATCCCCCTTTCGAATCACGAAAATCACGGAAGTCTTTCGGTGTCATGGGGGGCAAAATATACAACGCTAGAAATAACGGAAGTACAGTGCGGTAGATTGTTTGCAAACAAACTTAAAATATTATTAACCAACCTCGCTTGTTATAATATTGATGAATTCGTCGACAGCTATTGCTGACCCAAAATAAACATTTCAAATGACCTAAGTCAAAACTACCGAAAAGTACCTAATTAAATATAAGAATTATGTTAAAATATTGAAATGTAAAATGTAATTATCTTTATATACTATAATATTAAAATGTAAATACTTAATTGACATGTAAAATGTAATATTTTATCAATAAAGAAATGAATGAATGTAATCCCTAATGCACCTGACAGAATTAGGAAAAGTAATGTTACAGCACCTTGAAAATTTAATTTTCGTTTAAGACATACTTCACCAAACTTTGAAAAGGCAAGCTCCGACGAGGCCTACCAACTACCACACAATAAGTAATAGTACTACCGTACAGAAAGGACACATCCTACAAAACCGAAGTTTGACAGCGATTCAGGGTCGAATCATGATATCCCTATCTAACTTATGGCACTATCCCTTTCGACTATTTAGGGTTGTCAAAATTCAAGTAATTATCTTAGCTGTGGTAGTACACGCAAAGGGACGTCAAGTTGGGTCAACCGTCAACCTTAATAATTGCTCGGAGCAATGCTGAGCCGAACGGAGCCGAGTTTGCCCGAAGTCAGGAGTGTCTCCCCACTGCAACTACCTAGCCTAAATGTTATAGAATGCCTCAGACTCAGATAAATGAAGCGGGTAGGTACTTAAACTGCGAACATTATCATTGCGGGTTCGTGTGTATGATTAACGAAGGCAATTAGGCATAAAGTCACGGTTGAGTTCCTTTGGGCCAGTGCTAGCACTAATTTACTTAATAGGTATAGGTATACTAGCTTCTTTGGTAAATTTAAGCAAAAGCATGTGAGCGAAAGCTTCGTAACCGTAACTAATAAGATCCTACTTTAGATATTCGCAGGTTTCCTCACGATGTTTTCCTTTACCGAAGACCAACTAGAAAATATAAAATATTTGTTCATATAGTGCCAACAATATAGCGTACATCTGTGTAGGTACTTAGTCTGACAAAAAAGAGTAGAAATTAAAAAGTGGCACTTAAGTGTCGTCCATTTCAAATTAATCTAATAAAGAAAACGGGACGACACTACAGTATTGCCACTTTTTCATTTCTACTCTTTTTTGTCAGACTGTACTGTGCGGACTGTGCCTTCGAATTTTGATTTCACTTTAGGTAGTTTTAGTACAATCAAGGTCTAAAATATCGATACGGATAAAGGGCCAAAATTTAATATCTATTAGGTACACTACGTTAATGTCTACGCAATAAGGTCGTGTATACATGTTTTGGCGCTTGTCCGTGTCGATATTTTAGACCTGGTCTGTACAAAGTCAAGTCTGTACTCTGTGTGGTCAAAATGGGCAAGTATATCGTAATTCTTCAATAGTTTATTCATCGGTTGGGCAAGCGGGAAGCGGCCAGAAATACGGCGCCGGTAAGTAGGTCGTTGCCGGCCTGACCTATATAGCCCGAAACGCAAGGGCTGGAGAAACGTGGAGTTTCCAGTATCCAAAGAAAAAATGGTACCACCTATTGGTAAGATTTTTTTATGTAAGCAATCACCGTGGCCATGGACACTTGCAACATGTTTGCAACACTATAGAGGAGCTTCAAGTGCGTTGCCGGCCTTTATTATGGGAGTACTATTCTTGAAGGTTTGAAGGTCGTGTCGGTCCGGAAACACCGCGAAATAATAATATGTTAACGTCGGAAATATGTTAGGTAATTTAATTATATCAGTAACGGAGAGATGTTCTTTTTTTTAAATGCATATTGAAATCAATTCAAAAAAGGAAAGATTTGTACTGTACCTTTCGAGAAATGTGTAATGATTACCTAATTGATTATTTATTATCGTTCCAGCACGCCTGGTTTGAGTTATAAATAGGTACTTATTTGTTTCAGGTTGAAAATTGAAAGGTAATAAAAAGTAAAAATAAACAGGTCGTTTCGACGCGCGACGGCGATGACCTATATCCTGTGTTTATGCTAGAAACGTCGGGGAAAAGCGGTTAGAGGGAAATAATGGGAAGAGGAAATCACACTCAATTGCGTTGTTAACTTTTTTATAGCACAGTTTTTTAGTAAGTGACGATGTGACGGATGAACATTTGAATGTAGATGCATTGTTTGTGTGCAAGTCGTTCACAGAACTTCATTTTTAGGGTTCCGTACCGGAAGGGTAGAGTTGAAAACGGGACCCTATTACTCCTCTGTCCGTCTGTGGGCTTGTGCACAAATCACGCGAGGTTCGGTAGGGGGAGGGGGGCACGAAAAAATCACGATAGATCACGTTGGGGGAGGGGGGTATAAGGAAACCTCGCGTGTATTTTTCTACAGTGAACGAAACTAAGAAAAAAAAACCTACCACATGAGTACCTTGATACTTTTTCTCGGTTTCGTTAAAAATAAATCTTCACTCTGCACTACAAAATAGCGAGTTTATTTAACGAAAATAGAAAAATAAATAAGATTTTCTATATACAATACTATTTATCTTAAAATTAGGTCGAATGAAAAAAATTCAAATAAATACACGTGAGGTTGTGTAGGGGGAGGGGGGTAGCCAAAAACCTCACCAAACATCACCAAGGGGGAGGGGGGGTAAAAAAGTAGCCGAAAACACCTCGCGTGATTTGTGCACAACCCCTGTCTGTCACCAGGCTGTATCTCATGAGCCGTGATAGCTAGGCAAATCACATTTTACTCTCTAATACTTTTACGAATAGAAATCTCTTATGGCTCCTCTACACGATGGGCCAACGCCGGCCACTCCAAGGGACGCATTTATGCGTTAGAGGGAGCAAGTGATATTGCTACCTCATTCTACCGCATGGCTGCGTCCCTTGGACTGGCCGGCGTTGGCCCATCGTGTAGAGGAGCCATTACAGAAAGTTACAGTTGGCGTCAAAGTTGGATACCTACTCCTGATAGTCCGGATGCGTAGTCTCGCATGCTGAATTCCAGTTGGTATCGGAATCGTGAACCAGCAATGCCAATTATTGATAGTTAAGTAATATTAGAATACTATAAACAGAATCAGTGTTACTACTTTTATTTAATTAATTGTTAACATTTCTTTCAACGGTACAGTAAGTTTAACGGCCGTCCATTTGGCATTAATAATATTATTTTATTACAGTTTTCAATTACAGAATTTAGATAACATTTATGTTAATTGAATTGTGTAATTTTTACAGCCGGTATTTTACAAACAAACTATTTCAGAACATAAAATTCGAATGAATTCCGTTGAACGGTTGAAAAGTGATTCTATTTTCGAACAAAGCGTTTCGTTTCATGAACTTTTAAGTGGGGCAACTGGCCGCTAAGAATTCGGTTGTCTATTTCGTATTTTATTTAAACTTGTGTTCTGTTCTTTATTTAAACTTGAAATTGATACTTTCAGCGAATTTGTTACTAAGCGGAGTGAATAGAGAACATCAGATAGGTACCGGAAGCACTTAATTACTAATATAAAACAACTAGGCCCCAGGGGCCCATTTCTCGAACGGTATTAGACTAATATTATTAGTCCACGAACTGTCAAATCGTATAGGTTGCTATGGCAACACACTAATAATATTAGACTAATACCGTTCGAGAAATGGGCCTCGGATATTAGTCTAAAATTATTAGTGTGTTTTCATGGCAACCCTGACGACCGGTCTGGCCTAGTGGGTAGTGACCCTGCCTATGAAGCCGATGGTCCCGGGTTCGAATCCTGGTAAGGGCATTTATTTGTATGATGATACAGATATTTGTTCCTGAGTCATGGTTGTTTTCTATGTATTTATGTATTTATATATTATATATATATCGTTGTCCGAGTACCCACAACACAAGCTTTCTTGAGCTTACCGTGGGGCTTAGTAAATTTGTGTAAAAATGTCCTATAATATTTATTAAATTTATTTATTTATATATTATTTATTTATTAACCCATACGATTTGACAGTTCGTGGACTAATAAAATAATATTAGTCTAATATCGTTCGAGAAATGGGCCCCCGATGTTTGAAACGTTGTATAAACGTTATTTGTAGAAGTTGCACGTCAGGGCGTGGACTGCATAACGTGGATAAAAATTTAATCAACCTAATGTAATGACGATTGCGAGGAAAAATCCACAATTCTAATATCATGGTGCACTTTTACCGTCTATCATGTAAGTAAGGCGTTACTCTCGCACTTACATAATTCACGAATGTGAACTAATAGGTAGTGTTCTCATTATCCCCGCTAGTTTATCTGTTTTAAAATCCAGAATCTTTTTAAGTAGATCTACTTATTCAAGCGTAGAAAATGATAAGGAAGAAAATAAATACAGATGTTTTTTTTTTCAAATTGGATTAGACTTATTATTTGCCCATGTTATACACGAAGTAATACGTAGTGAGTGAATGTAGTCATAAATACTGACATTACATGATAGGCTACGCAGCTACGCCGGCCGAAGCCATAGTAGACTCATCACGACATCGTGCATTTTCTATGACGTCTGCGACCGGCGTTCGTTGAGCCTTCGTGACGTGACGCATCCATCAAATGTTACCCAACCAAACTATAGTCACGATAATTATTTGGATCGAATTATACTGTTCCTAGTGTTGTATTGTAGGTACCATTGTGTTTCTAATAAGTTATCACTATCTCCCATGTATATATATATTTGGGAAGCGTAGACCAATCAAATTAGATCTATAAAAAACGTTTTGAGGAATTACTTAATTCCCAGCAAGCTGAAAATCGTTTTTATACCTTAATTTGGTCTTAAATGCGGGTTTGCGCAATCCCAGGTGTGCATAACTCTTGGCACTATCAGCAAGGTTTGGTGGATCAGACACTGGTGAAAAGGCGTTCTCGGATTTTTAACATGATCATAGGTACCAAAAATAAAGAAATTCAAAATGGTGGTAATTTTTTACAACTTCGGATCCTCAGATATCAATATTCATCATGAATAAAACAAATTTTCCGCCTCCTGGGATTGCGCAAACGCGGATTACACGCATTTAGGACCAAAACGATTTCCAGCTTGCTGGGAATTATTCTTCGAAAAACTCTAATTTGATTGGCCTACACGTACATATACAAAAGGTAGAACTAGGCAAGATGGGTCAGGCTAAAATGGTTACTAGCCATGTAGAGGTCGATGACACCCGTATCATGTTGAGGTTAGGACTAAAAGTAGGTACGTACCTATTGTTTTTATTGAACGATTACCAATGGAGAGGTACCTATAGCATCTGTTTGATCTGTTACTTAAACGCATAGTCGCGTAGATACTTGTAAGAATTGCATTTATAACTGTCTGTTTATATAGTGGTAAGTTATAATAAATATGACGTGGAAATACTTTAATAAATTAAATTAAAAAAAATCTTTTACAGTACATATGATCCTATTTTCCCGCACTAGTGCGTAAAATAGCAATTTTCGTGCGATGTCAAAAGTTTAAAGGGCCATATGTACTGTAAAACGTTGTACGATACACGTGCGAATAGGTAATTCGAATTCCCTCTTTTCCGCACTTGTATCGTAAATAACTATTTTAATACAGTTGCTCAAAAAGTGTTAATTTACGTTTTACGTAGCTGTTTAGCGTGCGGAAAGTTGGTTTTCGCGAACTAGTGCTTTCCACTTTTCCAATTTTTTAAAATTTATACTTGTTCCAATTCACGACTACTTATTGAAGAGTGTTAATATTACTTTCCTTTAAACGTCGTAATCAACATAAAAACCTACTGTTTAAGAATACGTAAAATATACATATTTCATATTTTATTACTTACCTCTTCATCTTACACGTTTATTTTTAATATTGTATATTGAAAATTCCGTTCTTAATAAGTTGTCTGAATGGAACGGAATAGCTGCCTAAACGCCTGTCAAAGAAGAGGCGTTTTTCTAACTGCAAGCATGTTTTAAGTTTCCAAAGGCAACATTCGATATTGTTTTTATAAATATACGATACATAAATAATCGTAAATAACGATACTTAGGTAATAATATTACAATGTTTTATATTTACAATTGTTTATGTCTTATAGAACACGCATTTGAAAAAAAAAAACTTTCATTGAAGTGGGTTCAATAGTCGAATAAAATCTAAAAAAAAAACGACTCTTCATAATGTCAAAAATTTTCACTGCGAAAGATCGAACTTACAACGACTTTGTTTTCCAATCTTAAGTTTTCAAAAACTTGCTTATAAAACGAGTGAATCAGAGTTTAAATTAATTTAACACCGCCAGACATTTGTGAGAAGGCTGCAATTGCAAATGAGAGTGCTTTGCCTGAAAAATCTAAAAATAAGTAAGTTTAGAATTCCTTAATACTTGTTGTTTTTCTTACTTTTTCGCAACTGTATTAAAAAACGACGTTCGATACACGTGCGGAAATGTCATTATTCACTCGTCCTGTCTTGTGTCGGTACTCGTGAAGTAATGACATACTTTCCGCATCGAAATGTACTATACACAGTATAATTTGAACTGCTTTTATGTGCCGTCGGGAATGCTTCCAAAATTGCGAAATTTTCCACAAGGATAATTTTCCGAAAATGTAAATCTTCTTTTTTTCCTGTAAAATTTCCAAAAAGTAGGAAAATAATATCAATTCTGAGCATTTAAATGTCATATTTTCAGTGGTAAAATGTTTTTGTAACATTTGTATTTGTGATACTATTATTTTCAAAGCCATTGCGGTTGGCCGTTATGTTCAACATTAATTAAAAAGTCCCACATGCAGCATAAATAAATAAAATAAAAAAATAAAAAGCCTTTATTGATTCTCTACATGGTACATAAAAAGTTTAAAAAAATGATTTGAATAGTTAAAAAAATATATATTATTATTTTGTAGAGACCCCTCTACGGGTGAAGGCCTCCTCCAGACTCAGCCAGTTTTTCCTGTCCTTTGCCTTCTGTGACCAGTCTTGCCCGGCTGTAGCCACGATTTCGTCGAGCCATTTTTTTTTAGCCTTCCCTCTATTCCTTGTCCCCGAAGGGCCCCGCCATAGGGTGGTTATTTTTGCCCACCTGTCTTTATGCATTCGTGCTGTATGGCCACACCATTTCCACTTTAATTTTTGCGCAAATGATAATGCGTCGATTACACCAGTTATTTGCCTTATGTCTTTGCTCCTCTTTCTTTGGATTAATTTTATATTAAGTATGGATCTTTCCATGGCACGTTGGCAGCGTTGTATTTTATTCCGCGCTTGTATTTTATTCCACATGCAGCATGCAGCGCATTAAAAAATAACATTCCTACGCTACGATTAATTCTATTATTTATGGTCTTTAAAAGCCATGCGCCACTCGAACGTTCGTCGAACGTTTTAATAAATGGAACGCACTGAAATGCATTTAAATTTGAAATAAGAACCGATTTAAAAATAGAACGGCGAGCCATCATGCGTTCAGATAGCCATTTTAAATAGAACCGTGCAATCAAAGATGGCGGACAATGTAAGAGGTCATGATAAGATGGTGGATGGACCTGTGTTGTTCCGGGTCGACGCTTGCTTTCAGTCGGTTACTTTTCAAAGCGGGTGTGTCTGCACTAATACATATACTTATATATTTTTGCAACATTTTGTAAAACAAGTCTGTGGCGCTCTTGGGAAAACCGCCAACAACGAAATTTGGAAGTCTATCTGCATCCCTGTTAAGGGGCCCACTGATTACCAGTTCGCCGGACGATATCAGCTTGTCAAACGCAAAATCGCACGTCATGTTAAACGCAAAATTTGACAGCTCCGAACAACTGACAGGCTGATATCGTCTGACAAACTGGTAATCTGTGGGCCCCTTTAATAGGGTGTTTCATTTTTCCGAATTTTCGATTTTCATCTGACTTTGCTCGAATTCTTGTTCTAACTGATAAAATAATATTATACGTTAAAAAAAATTAAAATCGTTAAACATTTAGAGGTTGCACAACTTCAACAAAGATTTTTCAAATAACCAACGACTCTACATCAGAGGGTAGAAAATGGTTTAAGCGGCTACCATCAAAGCGGAGAGTAGTGTGATACTGAACCTTCTACATATAAATAAATTTTAAAATTAGTAGTAAACTTGGATTTTGGTTACTCGATGAATGTTCTAATTAAGATTTTCCAGTTTTTCCACCTGTTTCCAAAGGAAAAGTGCTTTTATCGTGTTTTAGACGCAAAATTCAGTTTTCTCATTCGATTTTAGTATTAGATCATTATATTTTGTCATTTTAGAACATAGTTCATTTTCACGCAATGTATGGGGTTCTCACTCTACCTTTTCAACTTGTGCAACCTCTAAACGTTATTCGATTCTTTTGAAAATTGAAATAGATAGTTTTTAGTGTGGGGAGACTCCATTGGTGAGCAAAGTCAGGAAAAATATTACAACTTTTTTTTCTCCATACAAAAGTGAATCACCCTACCCTTTAATACTCAACTCGAAGCGATTCCTTTGAATTTAGAATGTCGCCGACTTTCGTTCTGCATTTGCAACTATAATAGGTATAGTCTCAGCTTGTCAGCTGTTCTCTGTTTGAAAACAACATTCCATTAAGTAATTTTCTTTTATAAAGATAATAACGATGTAGGTCTCCATCAACGCCATGTTACATGCGTAATTAAAACAGACGATTGTTTGTGATTCATTGATTGTAAATTGATTTGTGATAAGATTCACAATGAGTCAAATGCGCAGTAGCTTTTTATTTAGTATTACAAACTAAATAAAAAGCTAAACAAAACATGATTCCGTTTTTGTATCGATGAGTTCTATTGGCCACCTTCCGACTGCATCATCAGATCAGCTCATCAGTTCATCATCATCATATCAGCCAGAGGACGTCCACCGCTGGACATAGGCCTCCCTCAAAGAGTGCCACGATGACCGGTTTTGCGCCACCCGCATCCAGCGGACTCCCGCGACCTTTACCATGCAGGTTATAGTCAGTCCACCTTGTGTCATCACTCATCAGCTCATACCTTTTCACATTTTCCGATTCGATATCGTATGTAATCCTACAATCGCGTAGTTATGGCCGCGGGGGCGCCGTCTGTAACGGTCACGCACACTACAATAAAAAATATGCCTACAAATACAAATGTTATCGGTCCGACAGCTAACGAGAGGCTCCGACAAGGCTGAAGCTCCTTTCCAATATCGGATGTCCGAAGGCACATATGAGAAAAGCATTATTAAATGAATAAGTAAATACAGACCAATACCAATCAATGTCTTATTGATGATTAATTCATTAAATCATTTTACTTCCATCCGACATCCGATATCAGATCGGGCAATGTGAAAACACTCTTAGCATTAGCATATTATTGCATTATTGTCATCGGGATCACAGAAGTACTCCAAATTCCAACTGAATCAGATACCAGATTGTGGTTTAAATCTACAAGATTTGAAGCACACTAAATTAAAGTGTAATGGGGCCAAAGAAATGGGTCCCACTGATTATCAGTCCGCCGGACGATATCGGCCAGTCAGTTGTTCGGAGCTGTCAAATTTTTGTTCTAACTGACAGGCCGATATCGTCCGGCGGCCTGTTAGTCAGTGGTCGGCTTAAGAAGAATGCAAATTCATGTCCAAATTCAAATTTAGGCCAAAGTATCTTTGTATGACCGCGAAGAACAAATGGGGACTAAATTAAATTATTTCCTCTTTTCTACTCAAGTCGAAGGAACACAACTAAATGTTTGCCAAATAATCCCAGATTTTATGCACATGCAAATTTAGGAAATTCAAAGGAATGCCGATGGCAGTAAGCCAATGTCGTAAATACCTACTAATGTCACTGCATTTGGTTCTGATTTAGTTTGATATGCTGCATTATTGTTTTCTATAATTTTAAATTAATAATACCTATTTAGCGCTCTTTTTGAAAAAAAAAAAAAATAGGCGTTAAATACTAAATCAATTATAAAGTCAGGATATTGATTAATGATTCATGATTTGCTTGGGCGGGTGGAGTAAAAAAAAGTTGACCTGATGGCCTGTCTCCATATTGCGCGACTAGCTATCCAACATTGGCTCGTGAGGCAGCCGCGCGCAATGGATACCGGGTTGGCTCGCGAGCCAACCCTGTATCCATTGCGCGCAGCTGCCTCGTGAGCCAATGTTCGACAGTTTGCCGCGCAATATGGAGACAGGCCTTGACAGTAGCTCAAGTATTGAAGAAATATGTTTTAAGCGTATTTTTATTACCTAATACTTAAATATTATATTTCTAAATTAATGTGCCATACCTCAAACAGTGTCTAGGTACAAACATTTTACGGGACAGCAGCTCCATATAACAAGTGCGAGTAACTCGCCCACCGAGGGTTCCGTACTTTTTAGTATTTGTTGTTATAACGGCAACAGAAATACAGCTGTGAAAATTTCAACTGTCTAGTTATCACGGTTCATGAGATACAGCCTGGTGACAGACAGACGGACAGACAGAGGAGCCTTTGAGTATACGGAACCCTAAAATTAACTGTCAAAGGGACTATCATTCGCCGCGAGAGGTATAGAATAAAAAAATAAACAACCATAGACATTTTCTGCATACATTTCGCTCGCCCTGCCCCGCGCAAGGCCGTATCAATAACAATTAAAGTTGAACTTGTGTCTATCCGTCTGTCTCGTTCAAGGGGGCTATTCATAAATTACGTCATTTCAAATTAGGGGGGGGGGGTCTGGACATCGGATGACGGTAGCATGAAGTAGGAGGAAATGGGGTCATTTGAAGCATGATTTTTGGATGATTATAGGGGGGGGGGGTCCAAAATCGTCAAAAATCGATGACGTAATTTATGGACAGCCCCAAGGCCGCATACTGCACAATGACAAAAAGAGAGCGACGAGGTCGACTTGTAAACAATACCATGGAAAACAATGTGTGAATGTGTTATGACACGTCGATTTACTTCCTAGTTGTTCGTTTTAGAGGCCAAAACATTTTTTGATAAAAAAAAATGCAAAATTTTAAAATATAGAAAATCACATAGTGACTTTTGAGAAATTTTGTCGAGTGGTTCTTTATCTCTGTAAGAATCTATGGGGGTATTTCCAAGATAATTCCAAAATAATTGATAAAAAACGCCAGTCGAAACATAAATAATGTATGTTGTAGTGTAGCATTTGTCTTCCCAATACTTACATTTTATTTTGTTTGACGTTTGTCTATGTAAAATTGTTATCTTGGCTAGCCGGTCTACTAAAGCAAGTTTAACAAATGGCACTGCCTATTCTTATTTTTTCTAGGGGTTGGAGGGGGTCAAAAACTGGCAAAGGAAAGAGATTTCTACATGAGCACATGACGATGGAATCTCTCGAGACGAGACGTAGAAAAGTATACTCTATTGTAGAGAGAGTGACTCACCTACTTGGCAAAATGAAATACATAATAACAAGAGGAAGCGTAAACTCCACCTTGTTATCTTTAGATTGCTCTTATAAATATAACAAACCAATTTGATTGGCTGGACACGCTACCGCGTGTCTAGATTCCTTTGCGTAGAGCAAGTTACAAAAGTAAGTACTTATACATTCATTATAATTATATCATTCGCTAGAAAAGCTAAATGGAAACTTCCTTTAATTTCAGAGATTATTCTCAGTTTCTGATAGCTTTCCTAACTTTTGAAATCTCTCATTTCTAATTTCAATATGTACCTTAGGCCCCTTAACACAGAAGAAATAATAGTACTACCGTACAGAAAGGACACTTCCTACAAACCCGAAGTTTGACAGCGATTCAGGGACGAATCATGCTATCCCTTTCTAATATATGGCACTATCCCTTTCGGCTATTTAGGGTTGTCAAAATTCAAGTGATTATCTTATCTGTGGTCGTGCACGCACAAGGAAGTCAAGTGGTGCCAACCCTAATAATTGCTGCAGAGCAATGCTGGAGCAATGCTGAGCCGAACGGAGCCGAGTTCGACCGAAGTCAGGAGTGTCTCCCCACTGCCCTTAGGGTTAGATTTGCGGGATAAAGGTAAACTATTTGTGCGCAAAATTGTATCCATCTCCGTTATTACTTTTTTGCTTTAAGGAGTAACAAACATTGATCACAATCATAAAACTTATGCATTTAATATTTATTAGAGTCAAAAATTTAGTAATCTAACTTTACATTAATTTACTAGCAATAAATACATACAATCCAGACAAAACATAAAAAAATATAAACACTACATACAAACAAAGATAGGTACTTTTAAAACTTTTATTTTGATAGAAAAAAAAAAAACAAATCTTATTTTAGACACAATTTATTGTTGCATAAAAGAAACACATTCAAACGAAATTAACTAAATTGGAATCTCACAAGAACATTTTAAAATTCGAACGAAAAAAAAAGTGTTCCATAAACAGCTCTATAATGGCCGCACCAGCCAGTCAGCGTTTAGGCAAGAGTCTGGCTTTCTGCCAAGGATGTTCGGCCAACGACCAACCTTTTAATTACGACTAGAGGTGGCCCCGTGTTTGGGGAATTTTTCTCAAGTGGGAACATGCTTACTGTTTTTAGGTATACCTACCTAATTGTATATCATTTTTTTTCCTTTTTTATTGTGGGACGTACCACATTACAATTTATGGGAATGCTTCTAAGAAAATAAATTTGCAAATTTTCCGGAAATAATCACCTCGATATTTACTAATCAGCAGTGAACGTACATTTTCCAGCATTTTTGGTGCAGCAGAGTGGTGTTAACGGAATTGGTATAGATAATTTCAACTGAAATGGTAAATTAAGGTTAATATTAACGTAATTAACGCTAATTAATCATTAGGGTTGAAATTATTTAAACCAATTCCGTTAACACCACTCCGTTGCACCAAATCGATTCGCGTGGTGTTAACGGAATTGGAATAGATAATTTCAACTGAAATGGTAAATTAAGGTTAATATCAACGTAATAAACGCTAATTAATCATTAGGGTTGAAATTATTTATACCAATTCCGTTAAAAACACTTCGTGCACCATTAACGCTGGAAAATGTACGATCCCTGCTAATCAGTAACCCCGCACAAAATGATCGGTAATAGCCGTTCGGTCGATTTGGCTGAAATTTTGTGAAAATATAGCCTCTAATACTCTGATCAACTGTGTGAAGTTGCAACTTTAATTAATGACTAGTTTTTAAAATATGACTATTTTTATGTTCAATATTTTTTACTTACATTATAATTCTTATTAGTTAACGGACAATGTAGCAACCTGGATTATTATTATTTACGTGGCAATATCGCGATAAAAAACATCATTCGAAGGTTTAAACTATCTTCACACCGAATTTCGTCCGGTTCCGTCCTAGTGTGAGCGTGGAGAACTAACAAACTCGTAGGTATGTAGCTACTTTACGGTGCTAATCTGTACTAGTTACAATTAATTGATATTGTGGCGTCTAGGTTCTGTTGTATTACAAGGTGATAAATAAAACTCAGTTGGTCAGTCAGGTGTGCTCCGCGACCCGCCTGTACGCCATGACAGTTGACAACAGAATGTCGACTTGCAGGTAGTTCGCATTGCACTTTTATTGTATAAACGTCACATCTCTTCCTTTTTATAATGATTTAATTATTTTATTTTATGCGTTAGCCATGCAACAATAGTTCAGTCATCTCACATCTGTTTATCTTATAACTGCTAGGTTAATTTATATTCTAATTCCGACATACTACCACCGGTTCGGAAAACAGCGTTAACCTCAGACCCGAGAAGAACCGGCGGAAGAAACTCGGCGAGGTGTGGATATATTCATTTCTCAACAGTTCAACAATAAACATTTTTTAACAATATAACCTTGGAATATTTACACTATTCCTAGTATCTCTCTCAGTTGCTTAGCGGTCAGCTGGAAGAGATCCTTTAAAGGGATGAGTTCGCCTTTGTACACATTTATTCTATTCTCTTATTGTTATGTACTTGTTTAGCGTAATAAAGTGTTTTAATACAATTATGGTTTTACTTTTACAATATCAGTCTCTCTCCTTCTCCTTTTTTCAGTTTTGAATTTTGAGTCTGCTTTCTTTTATTCAAATTGATAATAACTCGAGGTTTAAATATCTTAGGAGTTTAACCTTAATTGATACATATTTTCTTTGGATGCTTACACTTTTCTAGGTATTTTCATTAGCGTTCAAGCTTCACACACACGTTTCACACAATTAATACTTATTTCGTGAATTTCCAATAAAATTGTAACATACAGGTCGCTTTCCAATAACATCTCGTACATGTACATTATTTATTGGCAACAACTGATTTCCTCAGTTTTACTTGGCTGTTTGATAGGTAATATAGTATAATATATAGATATAATGCAATTTATAATATACGTAAATGGTCCAATGTTAAGTAAGGTAAAAAGTCATACCAAATATCACAACCTATTTAGTTTTACTTGTGTACTGGTATGTTATTTACGCAAACCATGATCTATACAAATAGATTTCTATTACTCGGGTAAAATGATGTAGGTACCTACATATTTGACCGTTATTATTATAAATTGCATTGGATACATTATTTTATTACCGTTTTTTAATTATAATACTTGCTGAATACAGTATTGACCTCAATTATATTCAAGTATGGTATATCGACTGTACTGTTAATCTAGCAACTTAATGTTACTTATACAATGAATGATATTATTTATGTTATGAAAACAACTTTAATCCCTGCTTACAATTGGAAGTTGATTTTAGCCTTGACTATAGTCTACAGTAGCCCTTGACTACAATATACACAGCCTTAATTTGACCATGGTTACAGTCACATTAATATTTTTTTTATAGACATTTTGCTTCCCTTAGGTTCAATTACTTACAGATATATTATAGAGCAAAACTAGCACCTGTGTATGTTCATTTTGATGGTGGCATATATTGTTTAACTCTAATTATGTATATTTTACAAGGAACCAATGGAATTTCATTACCATGAACACGGTTTCACCGAGTACATTGTTCGAAGATTTACTTTATTATTATTCCGTTGCTTTAATAAAACCCTAGGCCATTTTGGGTTTAAGTTCATACTTGGTACTTAGTACCTGTACGATAATTAAACAACAACTTAAGTAAATAACTCTTTTATAATATATATCTACTCTTGCAAATATAGAGGCTCGATCTGCAAACTCAATTTACAAGGTTTGTTTGATTTTGTTAGTTTCAACCTCAACTAGGCAAACTGCAATTTGGTGCAATCAAGATCACGTCTGGTCCTTACGTTTTTATACGTACACAGTATAAATTTCCCACTAACGTATCTGGGTAACTGTCCGATATTGACGCCATCACTTGGCCGTCCATTTTACGGATTTGGTTACTATGTTCGTATGTGTATGTTTTCACTATTAGGAACAAGTCATATATAAAGTAGCGCAGTGGGAGTGCAAGGTTTCACGCATCGTCACTGATTGGTACTTTGTATTTTTTTCAGCATTTACTTTAGATACCTACACAATGTGTGGCATTGTGACGGACCCAGCGTCTATTTATTTACCTTAAATTGACCTTTGACCTGATTGTAAATTTATAGAATTACTATTGTGTTCTTTTTGCACTAAAATTAGTTGATTGGCTTTAGGTAATTTATTTATTTTTGGACTTTAATTTAGTCGGCCCGTCGACTTTTATCGGTACTCATTTAGTCCTAGTGCAGCTTTGCATTTTGAATTGGCCTTTGTAGGCACATTTATCACATGCCGGCACATTTTATCTTTTAGGGGGAAGGCGGCGCCATTATCGCAATCCTGTCTACCTGTTTGTTATGTTTGCCCAAAAACTCTTTCAGTTGCCTCCTAACATTTTATCAAATTTGTTCCCATAATCACTTGTTTATTGTACCTGAAACCCCTATATTCAATATTTTCCTTTAGATGGGCGGAGGCTCAATTTTCCGCATTGAAATCACATTTAGAATCATTAGGAATAGATTAGATTAGAAATTTCCAAAGTACAATTCTTGTTGCATCAGTCGAAACACGAATCGTTCATACAAACTCTGTTTTTGCGAAAAGTATTCTTATAATTTGTCGACAGCAACATTAAAAATGTCCATTACGCTAGCTTCTGAAACGTGCGTACTTGGAAGAGTGCTCGCAGATAGCAGGCACACGACACTCAGGCACATTCTAAAGCGGACAATTAAGACATCATTGTAATTAAATACTATCCGTAAGTAAGCACGGAACATGTGCGTTAGGTAAGTACCTTCTAACTACCGAGTTTCTGTACTTGAGGAGTTATCGAAGTAACCTAACGTGTAACAAACAGAACAGGTAGACACATATACATAGGATTGGACCCCAAGACATACATTAAAGTTCAACGAGTCTTTGTGACAATAACCTGAGTTTCACTCCTTAACGTTAATTATAGTCACATATTACTAACAATTTAAATTTTATGGAATTTTTCCTGAGCTATATTTATTTTTAATTCTGAAGAACTTATCATTTGCACTACATGGGCCGATATCCCATGCAGCACTCGCGGAGTTTTCACTCCAATGGTATTTCCTTATTCGGACTTAGGTTCCACTCACGGAGTCTTCACTCCAATTGTAGGTATTTATTTATACGGAACTCGTATCTTGCATAAACTATACATTAATACCATTGTCTTTTCAGCCTATGAAACTCGACTTCTCTAGTTTTCATATTTATAGGCAAGGTTGTGTCAATGTCTAGTTAATTATTTTAAATGCACCATAGTCGGCATCAGCAACCCCGCCCCACCACCATAACCGCGGTACTTGCATTTGAAAACTCGTTTAAATAATTAAATAAAGAACTTATTTAAGGAGGACAAGGTAAGCATTTCATGAGTTTCCAAATGTAATCGATCACCGCGCAATCATTGCTGGCGCGGCAGAATTATTAAGCATAGCCATACCTTCCCAAGGCCCACGGTCCTACCAGCTGTAGTAGGTACTTTCTAAGTTCGGTGGAAGAATTTTTTACATTTATTCGGAAAATGGTTTTTTTTTTATTATAATTATTTTCAACAAAATCTGTTTACTGCACACATGTACGACTCTAGATTCTTCAGACTCTCAAGACTCTTAGACCCTTTAGCCTTCTTTAGACTATTTAAACTCTTACAATCTTTAGACTCTAACTTAGATGATGTAGTCTCCTTAGACTCTTTAGACTATTTAGACTATTAAGACTATTTAGACTCTTTACTTTTTAGACTATTTAGACTCTTTACTCTTTAATCTCTTGAGACTCTTTAGACTCTTTAGACTATTTAGACTCTTTAAACGCTTTAGACTATTTAGACTCTTTAGACTCTTTAGACTCTTTAGACTCTTTAGACTCTTTAGACTCTTTAGACTCTTTAGACTCTTTAGGCTCTTTAGACTCTTTAGACTCTTTAGACTCTTTAGACTCTTTAGACTCTTTAGACTCTTTAGACTCTTTAGACTCTTTAGACTCTTTAGACTCTTTAGACTCTTTAGACTCTTTAGACTATTTAGACTCTTTAAACGCTTTAGTCTCTTTAAACGCTTTAGTCTCTTTAGGCTCTTTAGACTATTTACTCTTTAGACTCTTTAGACTCTTTAGACTCTTTAGACTCTTTAGACTCTTTAGACTTTTTAGACTCTATACTCTTTAGACTTTTCAGACTCTTTAGGTTTAAACTCTTAAGACTTTAGGTTCTTTAATTTAACTTTTTTTTTTATTTTTTTTTTCCTTATACATATATTATGTGATGTGAAAAGCAGTATGGGTCACATGGTAGCAAAATTATTTTCACTTTGGGCGTTTACACTTGAATCCCTCACTACGCTCAGTATTCCATTTTAATACCTCGCTTCGTTCAGGATTCAATGTTCGCCGTCGCCGTAACCATGACATTTTGCTCCTTAGCGACACAACCTAATGTTTAATTGAAGCAGAGTTGCATCTGTTTTGCTTCGTTCCATTTTAAACAAAACAAAATCAACCCTGAATCCTACACTATAGATTCAAATTTCAATAGCAAATTTCAGACTTTTTCCTTGTATGGCTGGGCCCCAGGAGGGTGAGTGCAATATTAACACAACAACATTTACAACCATAAAAGTATTCCATTTTTGGAGAATAAGTACTCATATTGCGCTTAAGCTTTACGACAAATTTCACCGACAGTATCAGTTTGTTTATTTATTTTTCCTTTTGCATTATAGAAACAAGACCCAGATAATATTATGCTGATTTGGTTAAATAATTTAAATGCATATCTAACTAGCACACGTAAGCTAAGTAGCACCATGTTGTATAGCAGATGATCTGTTGATTTTTATTGAGTCTGACGCTAAATAAAGCGTACACTTATTATTTATTTAGGTAGATAACTTCTGGTTAAAAGTGCTAACCCTATTATGTGAACTATTATTAAGCATTTGTCGTTAATTAGATACATTTGTGAGCTAATAATAAACTACAGCGCACCCAGATATTGTTTCAACAACCGTTAACGCAGACAGCACCACGTTGGTATACTTAGTTACCTGTAGTAAATTACCGGTGAACAGACATATTCAGCACTACACAGCAATATGCGCGACAGTTTATTTATTATACGTATAACTTAATTATAGTTTTACACGCTTCCTTAAATACACAGGCGCTATAAAAGTTTTATTCCTTTTTTTTAATAACTTATTTTACTGTATTTGGCTTAATTTCTGTTCACCGACCCGTTTTTTGGAAAGGTAAAAGCATTAAATAGTATTTAAACCGAATAAGACGTTGAAATGTGCCCTATAGTAATAATATTAGCGTAAAAATAGTTCTTTTCTCGATCACAATATAGTTTAAATACCAGAAGTGTACCTTATAAAGATGTTTATGTGCTCAGAGCTATAAATTAAGTCCACAATGGGTCCATCATACCTGTGCTATTTGGGTCATTCGTCTCCCTCCCTTTTATTGAAAAAATAATTTCAAACTGATAACTTTTTGTCGGTTATTTAGCAACTCCATCGATTTTTTTGTTTTTTCTTACGTTCTTTATCCTCGTCGCCATTGTGGCGTCTAGGTTCTGTTGTATTACAAGGTGATAAATAAAACTCAGTTGGTCAGTCAGGTGTGCTCCGCGACCCGCCTGTACGCCATGACAGTTGACAACAGAATGTCGACTTGCAGGTAGTTCGCATTGCACTTTTATTGTATAAACGTCACAGATATCTGATTGGTTTTACAAGGCTACCTTTTGTGCATTCAATGCATTAAGTATGGTATGAAGCGAACTTAATGATGGATACTTCACATTTTCTTCGTATCAGGCAAAACCTAAAAACCATAAGATTGCTGTAACGTGACCGCATGTACCAAGGGTTCTTGCTCCACTTTTACACGTGCAATAATAGCCTAAGATTGGATCTTCACCTCTCCCGTTATTATGTTCTTCATCAAATGCAATCCACACATAATAAAAGGTTGCGTTTCGGAATCTTGATGTAGTCCTTATTTTAATAAATCCTGGCTCATTGACGTTTTGATCTATGTCGAAATATCGCTCGTCTTCGTCTTCCGCTGCTAAGTCGTTATGACGCAATGTACTGTCTTGAATATATCCTGGAGACAGTTTCACTTGATATGTTCCAAATGTGACCGAGTGCAAATACGCCAGGTCTAACCGTGGAAACAATGGTATTTGTGCAGCAGTTAGTGGGGTCCATCGTGCTCTTCTTCGGCCAAGGTTTTCAGCTTCAATTCGTGCCTGTACAACATTAATGTCGTCGACAAGTTGTAGCATTTCATTAGCTAACTGGACATTACCATCTGGAATTATAATAGGTCCATAGTATTTATTTATAATAGCTCCAGCTATTAAAAGAAATGTGTTTAAATTCGGAATATGGGATGTCGAAATCATACGGAAAAGAAGACGAGCGCGTTTTCGACATAGATCAAAACGTCAATGAGCCAGGATTTATTAAAATAAGAGCTACATCAAGATTCCGAAACGCAACCTTTTATTATGTGTGGATTGCATTTGATGAAGAACATAATAACGGGAGAGGTGAAGATCCAATCTTAGGCTATTATTGCACGTGAAAAAGTGGAGCAAGAACCCTTGGTACATGCGGTCAGGTTACAGCAATCTTATGGTTTTTAGGTTTTGCCCGATACGAAGAAAATGTGAAGTATCCATCATTAAGATCGCTTCATACCATACTTAATGCATTGAATGCACAAAGGTAGCCTTGTAAAACCAATCAGATATCAATTAATTGTAACTAGTACATGCAGATTAGCACCGTAATGTAGCTACGAGTTTGTTAGTTCTCCACGCTCACACTAGGACGGAACCGGACGAAATTCGGTGTGAAGATAGTTTGAACCTTCGAATGATGTTTTTTATCTCGATATTGCCACGTAAATAATAATAATCCAGGTTGCTACATTGTACGTTAACTAATAAGAATTATAATGTAAGTAAAAAATATTGAACGTAAAAATAGTCATATTTTAAAAACTAGTCATTAATTAAAGTTGCAACTTCACACAGTTGATCAGAGTATTAGAGGCTATATTTTCACAAAATTTCAGCCAAATCGACCGAACGGCTATTACCGATCATTTTGTGCGGGGTTCTTTATAAGTTTTGACAAAAACGTGAGAATACCGGCCGTAAAGTGCCTTAAAATAATCCAACTGTCGTTGTCACTAGACTAGAGCATTGTTAATAAAGCTAATCATAATCTCTTTTTTTCAGATTTGGCAAGACTACAAATCAAATTTTATGTATAATTTTGTTTCCAGGGTTTTGTTATAGGGTCATTGCGTCAGTTTACCGTCCAGTGCCTGTTTCCGTCCACTTGGCGTAGTTGCTACAAAGAATTGCGTATAATTTGAATACACAGGTACCTATATATTTAAAAAATACGCATTTATTGAATATTAGGCATATATTCAAATTATACGCAATTCTGTAGCAACTACGCCAAGTGGACGGAAACAGGCACTGGACGGTAAACTGACACAATGACCCTAATTAATACCTAGGATTTTTTTTATATTACCGGAAATATGCCCAATATAGGGAATATTCATGTCTCTAGGAATATTTTAGTGCCCATCACTAGCGACGGCGAACGGTGACACTACACGCAGTTCAGTTTCACTCCCGTTTTAGAAGCAAATTCGTTTTATTGCATCCAAATGTCAATCTAAAACTATACTGAATATTCTTTTATTTTTATATTACAAAATCTGTGGTTAGGCAGATAAGTATCCGTAGTTCGGCCAAACATTTGATACTATTTTTGTATTATGCCAGTAGTATGAGCTACCCTATTGTCTGCATTCCGGATAAAGTAAGGACGCCAAGCAGGAAGAATTTCGTACATTGACCCACTATGTCCTATGTCCTATCTCTATCGCACACCTAAGTATTTGCATTTATACTTGGTCAAGTAGATATTGTCAGTAGAAAAAGGCGGCAAAGTTGAAAAATGTAGGCGCGAAGGGATATCGTCTCATAGAAAATTTTAATTTGACCTTCTATATTTAAACAGTGCATTTTGATGAAATGGAACTGTCTATGAAGACCAGAATGGAACTCATCTCCGATAATTTAATGACATTTTAAACTGTTTTGCGGCGTATTTTTTTTCTATTAAAGATTATGTAAAATTGTGTGGGTCCGTGTCTGCGCTCTCTCCGCTCTTTCGTCAGGCTCTCAATAGCTCCTTATATAAGATTCAGATTCAAGCGATAGACAGATACACCATTTCTTATTTCGATGTTCGCGATATAGCCCCAATGGATAAACTTCGAAATGTCAATCTAAGGCTATTCGATATAACGCTACAGTTTCACAACATTACCTAACCTAATCTGTACTTAGTTTAGTTATATTGTAATCGTTTTGTAAGAAGTTTCAAAACAATGAAAAAGTCGTCAAGCGTGAGCATCGATCGGTGCTTGAGATTAGCTGTTTGCATTCTAACTTTATTCTTTACAGTTTCACAACTAGAGTTAGACCAAGAAAAGTCTGCAACGAGATAGCACACGTAGTGCAAGTGTTATTTAAAATGTCAAACTTCTATGAAATCATGACGTATAAATAACACTTGTTACTGCGTATGCTATCAAAATCGCTGCAGACTTTCTAACTCTACCTACGGCTAACCGTCTATAACGAATTTAAAGTTCGAAGTTTGAAAATTTGAATCCGTTTTTAGGTTTATCGTGCATTTATGTGGGTGAATAAACTTTTTCTTGTAGCTCGTTGCCATGGTTACGGTCGCCTGAGTCACTTTTAAATCCTGGCTTTAAGTATGGTAATTAAAAATAAGCAAATACAGGGTTGCTTTTGTTATCAGAGACCAAACTTTGAGGGGTGAATATGTAGGTCATATTGAACTACTTTTAGTATGGGGCCAACCCCGAAATCGCGAAAAACATATCAGCTGTTCTATAGAATATTCCCCCGTCAAATACATTTCACCGAAATGTATTTGACGGCAGAATATTTAATTACACCAGTTTTATAAGCTTCACAAACACCAATCAATGGCCTCCTTGATCTCTTTTAAACTGTCCAAGCGTATACTTTATTCCATATACTTACTTAATTGCTAATATGTGACCGGTTTTCATAAACGTACGTATAAACAATACGAGCTAATAGATTATAATGAATTCTAACACCCGGCGCCATAAAGAATGCATTTTTTTATACGTCTTTGTTTACTTCCGTAAAATGGAACGCATAATAGAAAAAAAACGTACTTTCACTCTCCACTTTTACTATCTGTAATCAGTTTAATGAGCCTGATACAGAAGTAGCCTACATTTGAGTGGCGGCTATTAAATTTACAGTCTCCTTAAACTGGTCGGATAGCGGTTATTACGACTGCTCTATTCTGTTGACCAAGCTAAAATCAACTTTATTACTAAGTATTATGGTTCAAAATAGTAAATACGGAATGTTTATTATTGTAAATCCAGGCTGAATGCTAGAACGCTCAAGTCCCTGTCGTTGCATTTATGAGGCAATTGTGCATGTCGTTTTGTGATTTTATTTCGTGTCGCAAGGAAATTACTTCCGGTTATTAAGTATAACTTTATGGAAAAATATATATTATTATGTATAGACAGACATAAAATTGCGACATACGTAACGCATGTATTTCTTAACCAGAGTCGTATTTTTCCGCAAACGTGTTAAGTTGCGATATCAGGGTTAATTAACCTCTAAAAGCATAATAGTCGAGCCTTTCTATTTAACGATAGACATACAAGTTATATACTGTATTATATTTGTATATGGTTATAAACAAATACAGTAGAGTCCGGTTATAACGACGCCCAAGGGACCGCTGATATTACGTCGTACTAACCGGACGTCGTACAAAACGAACTGCCAATTTTAATATACAGTAGAGTCCGGTTATAACGACGCCCAAGGGACCGCTGATATTACGTCGTACTAACCGGACGTCGTACAAAACGAACTGCCAATTATTTTTTTAATCAAAATAATTACATAATTCTGTATTTATTATTACTTATGCGACAATCAAAGAAAAAAAAACATTTCTTTTAAAATATTTATTTACGTTAGTATTACGACACCTTGTCTGTTTAGAAGAAGCCACTTTTCAAGGTACGCGTACACACTCGTCATCCGCAAATTACTCGAATCCCGTAGAATAAAAAGTCGTAATTCTTGGGGAACTAGTCAAATTGACGTTGTTTTATCACATAGTTCCTATAGCCACCTTCTGTGTCCATCATCAGATCAGCTGGAAGGTACCAAAATAAATATTGCATTGTCACCCAACATCACATAATTATGTATGTGAAGTTAAGGCTCAATTGAATAATGGGAATTGTTTTATTTAGTTTGCAAGATTGCGAGATTACGAAAAGTCACATGACTATTTCATCCTGCTCCGTATAGGCAAAAGGGTGAGGGGAGTTGGGTGCGCGGGACGGAGTAAGCTTCTTACCAACAATTTATTTGTAAAAACTACGTCGCTCGTCGTTGTAACCGGACTTGACGGACGGATTTTGAGTCAATTTCCGTCGTTAAAAGCGATCGGTCGTTATAAGCGGAGTCGTAATAAGCGGTTGTGCTTTCATAGTAGCTTGTACTAAAACCAAACAAGTGCCTATACTTACGTCGCTATAAGCGGTTTGTTGTTATATGCGAAGTTGTACTAACCGGACTCTACTGTACTTTTATATAACAATAAAAGTTAATCTATCTATAAGACTTCCCAAACTCACTTAACTATTTGAATGGCTCCAATCTTTTCTTTAGCTTCTAGCATTTAGTGGTTAGTTGAGGTTTCTCCATAACCTTGACACTGACACCCGCCAAGTCCCCTCGCAACCCTGACATAGGACTAAAAATCCTTACATAGGACCAAAAATCCTGACATATCTGGGGAAATCGGTGTATGGCAACCCTACCCCTGAGTCTAGAATGTAGTGGCGTTATATTCATAGCTAATTAGCTATGAATCGTTTGTCTTTATCTGTCATTTTGACTTATGCATTTGTAAGAAAGGGACTAAACATAATTTCAACTAAATCAGACCCGTAAGGTTTTATGAATTAGGGGGTAAATCTACAACAGGCGCTAGCAATTGAAAAGTTTTTCATAAATCAAATCGGCACTGCATCACATATTAGGTCGGGACGCTTCACTTGGCAACCTAACTGACCTACTTTAGATATAATACAGACAAACATAAGGTTATACGGGGTGTTCGTCTAATTGGGGCAGTAAAAGTAAAAAATTATAAGAGTTGACTTTATTTTCAGAAACCACGAGATCAGATAAGAAAAAAAAACAATTACAAATTTTCTAAAGAAGGGTCTTTAGACTCTGTAGAGACACGCCAATCGCCATAAATATAATTTTAATTTGTCTGAAGAAACCAAAATACAATAGAATTAAAGGTCTCTAGACGACATCTATCTAAGAATAGAAGCCGGTAAAATCTGTAAACAACAGGAAGTCATTTTATCGCGGAACTGGATAGTATTATAGTTGTCAGGAAAATATTTATGGAACTGCAATATCTATCAACGACCAATGAAAACTTCGTCGTTTTATTTACCAATACGGCCGGTGCTCTAATGTCACAGACAAGAATATTATCATACAAAAAAATTGCCTTAAAACTGAAAAGCTAATAATGTAGTTTTTTTATCGGCCTGGTGGTGGTGGATCATAACTATCATAAGAAATTTGGTTTTTCCCCCACTACCCTGGGACTGCCACCCTGTATACTATTACGAAAGATCGCGTGTGAATCTTCTCTGCCTCGTCCAAGACACGTAAAAAATTAAAAATTGTAAAATGTTACTATTTCGTTCGTTCCATTCGGTCGTTCACTCTGAGGTTACTGGCTCCGAATTTCTAGCAATATGAGTGACTAACACTTACACAGTGGAATAAATAGCGCGAAGGCTAAAGCAATTGGCTTGAGTCTTCTGACGGATCAAATAATGATTAATCGCCATTCCTATGGAGGCAGAGATGTATGGCTGTATAAGCTATGCGGATTGTGGTGCATGGGGGTAGAAAGTAAATGAGTACGATTGGCCTTGGCTGAAATGTGAAACTCTTCTTTAGCCTCGTACAAGTTCCAGTAAAATACAGGACGTTAAAAATGGACTAAAAGGCTTCGAGAAAGATGGTACGGCCGTGCCTCTTTGTTTTGCTCGACTTGGCGGGGGCACTGCCGTGCCTCCAGATACGAGTTTTGAACTAGAACTTCATAGTGTCTCCTGGTAAATGAGACACAGTACCATTTTAAAATTGGTTTTGTAAGTGCAGTTCTCGACGTAATATATTGGCCTCTATGTATATGCTGCCACGAACCGATGACCGATGTCGTTATGCATACGTCTTTCCGAGTAAAGGCAAATTTTAATGAAGTATGTACTCGTATTAATGGCGAGATTTCCATTTGCGCAAATGAAAATGAACTCACACTCAACAATATGTAAATCAGCATACGACGCATTAAGGAAATGATTAAATTGTGACCCACTTTAGAATTTGTTCAATGACATCTGCGTAGATAAAACATTGGGCCGTGTGATAAGTGATAACTGATAAGAATTATAAGGGAATTATGAGATACAATTAAGTTTGTGTTTAGATGTATCGCTCGTAGATAAAAGTGTTTGTATTGTTTGTAAACAGTGTGTTGATCGAATTTAACCTGTCGTGAGTCATACTAACATTAAGCTTACAGTTTAACTCACGTATTTTTAGCCAAGCGGCAATCCTTTTTTGTGTTTAATGAATTTGAAAATGGAAATGGAGACTCTCCGAAAAATGTAGCACGAATGACTAAAAATGTATAGTTTTGTGGAGAATGTGGGGACGACCAACCTATTTGTTTTTGTAAGACCGTCGTGGGGCAATAACTCTCGTATTTATACGTAGACTACAAAGGTTGTCTGGAAGAGATCGCTCTTTAGCGATAAGACCGCCTTTTGTTGCCTCTGTCTTCATGTATTATGTATGTCTCTCTGTAAATGTTTTATTGAGGTTGTGCAATAAAGAGGATTTGTATTTGTAGTGTATTGTAGGTACATCAGCATCACTCAGAATTAGTCAGAAGGGCAGTGCTTTGCTCCTTTTGCTCTACCGGCTGCCTGGCTGCTGTGGGTGACGTAAATAAATATGAGTACAAACAACAAGAGAAGCGACTAAAAATGTATTTTCTTGGACCAATGGTAAAAGTAAAAAAAAAATCCATTACTTACCACTGGTAACAACTTGGTGGTAACTAGTGGGAATAACTCTGCTGACTAAACACAACTACCTGCTATACCAATACTTAATACCTATACCTTCCCAGGCACCCTCAAGGCGATGCACTCCCTAACCTCAAACCAACCTTGTACAACACAGCTATCCCAAGATCCCGAGGTTAGCAATCACCAAATAGCTTTGACTTTTGCCTTACGGGAGCGGCTAGAAAGGTCGGCCCGCACCTACATTTCTACTTAAGGTTGCAACTTGATAGTACTTTCTAGGGACTTAGGTTCTTTTATGTCTAAATGGCAATTATCTTGATTTAAGCGATACGGCTTATGGGTTTATTTGAGGGTAAATTCGGGGTTTGTAACCTTAAAATTACTTTTAGAGAAAGGTCGCAAACCGTTTCGTTTTGTTTGGTTTGGTTTGGGGTTATTCATGTGCGCGAAACTATTGGATCTATTTTACTTAAAATACTTTTATATTGAGTAACTTTTAACACTTTTAAGGCTAACTACGTCTAGGATGGTGTTTTTTCGATTTTTTTTTAACTACCTACTTAGACTAGGACATCAACTTTCGTCACTTTTAAATTTGTCCGCACTGTCCGCAGGTGTGTATAATCTTGTTAAACCAATTTTTAGCTTACGCTAATTGAAAATCATTTTAGTTTCGAAATTTTCTTAGGAACTATACAGTATAAGGTTCTACAAGGACAAAAGGTCGCGCAACGCGCATGTGGCATCCCTGGCGTCTCTAGGCTACGAGTTACGGCAACGGGCTTAATGCTTAATGTATGTTTCCCACCGACGTGTAAAAAGTTTCAGTTTCATGTTTATTTTATTTCTTGTTTATTGTTTACTAAGTAGAGTTCAATTGCATTTTTACTAAAAAATACTTCACACCATGCCTCTCCGTTCACACGATACCATGCTATTTCATTTGTTTACCCTATACTATAATGAGGAATTACTAATGTGAGTGAATTAATCAAACAATGACAGCTAACCACAGCTCTTGAGGTTATTACCCACTACAATATACCTATGAGAAATGTTTTTGTTTGTGTTAACATCAACTAAACTGTCAAAATGGATAGGTAACTACTGGTATATTTTGCTTTTGACCTCTGAAACTCAAAGAAGTATACTTTGTAGGAAAACAATGAGTAAAACCGTTATTTGCTCACTGCACACTTTGCCTCCAGCCTCTGGGAGTCTCTTGCTATGCCCAAGATTACAGAATCTTTCGTTTGTTTGTAACATTCGAAAGTCAAAGACAAAATTCGCAGTAAACAACCAACTTTGCTCCCAAAAGTGAGTCGCTTAACTTTAAACTCGGGTAAATGCATCTGTCAGATTACTGCGATTCTGCGACTTCGATTACTGGGTCTGTGCTTGGTCTGTGCGATTTTGGTATGTATTAAGAAAAGATAATAGGGTAGATATTTGCTGAGAGGGTAGGGTTGCCAGATGTTCGGGATTTGGCGGGATTCTCCCGATTTTTAGCATGTGTTCCCGATTCCCGACAAAGTGAAAACTGTCCCGAAAAACAGCTTCACGTTATAAAACAATAATTTCAAGTTCCGAACTGTCGTCGAGAGAACGAGCTGATGTAGTGCCAATAATGTAAAATATCTTGTTTTTAATACAATTAGGTACTTTAATTTGAATGTATTTTTTTTCCCGACTTAAGCCCCAAAATCCCGAAATATTGATAGGTATTGTTTCCCGATAATAGCGCCTTTTGATCTGGCAACCCTATGAGAGGGTCGAATGGATTTACTTACCCGAGTTTGAAGTTTAGCGACACAAGTGTCAAGTATGTACAGTTAGTTCAGCATCAGATAGATCAAAAAAGGTATATTATATATAGGTAAAGTGGCCAAATATATCGAAACACATCCTTACTATGTTGCTATTCTTGGTAACTCCTCATTAGGCGATCACAGTGGCGCCACATCCCCGACATCGGTGTGATAACCGCCTTATCTTTATCCACGGAAGCCCATCGTCCTGAGGCGTTATATTTATCCATCCTGTCGGGACTTGTTTCCGATCGGCATATTTGTTTTAATTCTACAGTCAGCTTAGCTCGATTTGGACGAGCGTGGGTGTGGGCTGTATTTTTGCCACAAAAGGAATACTTATTGCTTTAATTTATCATCCTTTGTTTAGAAGTGATCTCTTTTGTACCTTAATTACCTACTACTGTCTGTGGTTATTAGGTATCCCATTATCATCAGAGGCCTAGCCAAGATGACAGTCGTGCATCGACAAACGCTAAACGAAAAGAAAATAGTTTCGGGACGACAGATACTACGAAAAGTTCACGTGACTATTTCTATAGGTACTAGCGACCCGCCCGACTTCGCACAGGTTACACAAAACCTTAACGAATTATACGTAAACCCTCCTTAAGTATCACTCTATTGATAGGTGGGTGAAAACCGCATAAAAATCCGTTCAGTAGTTTTTGAGTTTATCGCGAACATACATACATACACACAAACAGACAGACGCGGCGGGGACTTTGTTTTATAAGGTGTTAGTGATTTAAGTTTCGATTGGCGTTTTATATCAACGATTGTCATCTTCTGTCAAGATCTGACGATTGGATTGTGGACAAATCACAGTTTCCTACAAAATCCCTGGAAAGAGCTATCACAATAAAGACCTCTACAGACGTCACATGTGGAATGCCCCAATCGTCATAATCATGGAAATTTGGCGTTCATCGCAATGACCTTTTATTTATGTAGACGTGTGACGTTCATAGTTGACAAAACTAAAATTTGATCCAACGATTTTGACAACTTGACAGGTTGGCGTCACCCATACGACTAACTAAATATAGGTTCCGGAACCTATATTTAATGGCTCACGATCGTGCGCCTGGTACCATATCTAGCTCAATTTACTTACATCTATGGTTCATCGTGACTTTGTTGCTATGAAACTAGTGCCTTGCCTATGTCAATTCTTGGGATTAGTTGCAAAGCGGACCCCAGGCTCCCATGAGCCGTGGCAAAAAGCCGGGACAACGCGTGGGAGATGACGATGGTGACTTTGTAGCTCCAAGACCTGTGCAAAGTTAGTTTTTTCAGACTCTACTTTCCGGCCTCTACCCCTCCTATACAGTGTCCGTAAGTTATCGACCCTTAACTTTCTGAACGCCAAACGGTGCATCCATTTGCCGTGCCACTGACGCCGACGGGGGTAAAATTTAGTTTTGTGAATAAATAATGCCAACCTAAAAGTGGGGTGTTTTTCAGTAAATTTTCATCAAAAAACGATCGACGTCAAATGCCGTCTTTGGCGTCGTTGTCACGATTTTGCGTGGACGTCAATTGCCGTCTGTGGCGTTCAAAAGGTTAACCTCCGAAGTCCCGATGTCCTTTAAAAAAGACAAAAACAAATCGAATTTGGAATTATAATGGAATGAAAGAAAAAAAAGGTTCCAAATTAAAACTGCAAAAATGAGTCTGGGACTTAGCAAAAATTGGGTCGTGTAAATTACACTTTAAATTGGCACACTCAGGTAGATCCCAAGTCCCAATTTTCCGCTAAGTTCAGCCAATGACAACTCTAGTTTGAACTTCGGATGCACTTTTTCCCTGACCCAGATGTAGGTGACCTGGGTTTTTAGGCCGATCGGTGTTATCGGAAAAGTTTACCTTTATTTTATACAGGGTGTAATCGTTAAGTGTGGCCAGGCGATAATTCCGTAAATATAACAGATATCAGAAAACTTCAAATTGATATCGAAAGTGCGTTACCCAATGAGTAAAATTACATTAATAACTTTTTTTAAATAAACGTAGAAATATCCCAAACATTAACTTCAAACCCTCCCATACATTTAGTACGACGACTCACCCCTAGAGATAAAACTGCTTGAGATTTATTATTTGCGATAATAAACTGTAATAAAATAATAAAACTACCGTTTATGAAATAATCAATTTAACATTTATTTTTTAATCACAACGCAAATTTTAAGAAAAGTTAATTTAGAAACATTTAAGAGAGTCCGTCAATGTATCGCACAAGAAGGGCGTCACTTCGAGCAACTACTGTAAATAGTGTAAATAAAAAAAGTACTTCCTTAAAAAATAAGTTAAATGTTAGATTTATTATTTCATAAACGGTAGTTTTATTATTTTATTACAGTTTACTATCGCAAATAATGAATCTCAAGCAGTTTTATCTCTTACGACACCGACGGCGTTCTTTGAGGGGTGAGTCGTCGTACTAAATGTATGGGAGGGTTTGAAGTTAATGTTTGGGATATTTCTGCTTTTATTTAAAAAAGTCATTAATGTAATTTTACTCATTGGGTAACGCACTTTCGATATCAATTTGAAGTTTTCTGATATCTGTTATATTTACGGAATTATCGCCTGGCCACACTTAACGATTACACCCTGTATATTTTCTTTGGCTGTACATTTACTCAACTCAATGGAATGTATATTTTGTTTAATGACCTCCCCCAAACGTCACCGATAATCGCATACGATTTTTAATACATTGCGGCATTTCGTCGATCGATTAAATTCGTTGTTCCTACTTAATCCAGCAATTATCTAAAATCGCATGCCATTTGTTGCCAAAGTCTGTAGCAGTCTTTAGTAAAATTTTGGAAGTTCCAGACTTATTCGGTGACATTCAAAATATTTTCAAAGGAATTAGGAACTGTACATGTACATGTACATACATGTACATTTACCATTTTTCACCGTTTACAGGATTTGTAAGTACTAAATCGATATCGCAGTAGAAGTTATTAAAGTTGTGGCGTGCGATTTCCCGTAATCACTACACCTTATAAAACAAAGTCCCCCGCCGCGTCGGTCTGTTTGTGTGTTTGTTTGTATGTTTGTTCGCGATAAACTCAAAAACTACTGAACAGATTTTCATGCGGTTTTCACTTATCAATAGAGTGATTCTTGAGGAAGGTTTAGGTGTATAATTTGCTAACCCGTGCGAAGCCGGGACGGGTCGCTGGTAAATTATGTAATAAACTTTCCTATTCCATCGAATTGACATTCAGGAAGCTGAAGAATTTCAGAGAGAAAATCTCTAATTCCACACTAGCAAACCCTTTACACATCCTACATAAAACCGGGCGAAGGACTCACGCACACACGCTCATAAAAATCAATACGGAACGAATGAAAACACAAACAGCTGATCGTATGCAACAAACGCTAAAGTAAATAAATGTTCCATTCACTTACCATGACTTTGGCTGGTCAGCTGGGTTATTATAGTTAGAAATAGCGGGATATCTGTAATACAAAATTGCAATATGTTAGGAAAACACTCAAGCAATAGCGTTAGATATTATTGAGGGAAATGGCCCGTGTTATGTTGCTGCGTTGTAGTGCAACGAACAAAGGATACAGTTATGTTATTTTAAAACTCACCTCTGCGCTGTACACTCTAGTACTTTCTTCTTTTCCCATCCCTCCTGTGTTTTGACCCATTCCTCGCCAGGTGAACGCCAGTCTTTAGAAATAAAAGGCATATTTTCGACACAAACACAAGTCCAAAGCGCGAGCGGATCGCCGCCGCACGAGCAAACGTCTACGGCGCGAGACGCGATTTGACAAGCTCGTTTGCGATGTGCTGTGGCTAGTTTGGCTGGAGCAAAGCAAGAAATGCATGCGTGCAAACGAGACGGACCGCTTAGAGCGAGACAGCGACGCGCATGGCCTTTGTTTTGTTGTTACAACGTCATAAACAGCTGTTTAAAAATATTGCGCAAAACAGGATTTGTGTATGTTTGAAAACAGTACTTGTTTTGTTTATAATTTTTATCTATGTATGCAAGTTGTAGCTGTATAATGTACCAATGACGATATCATAGTAATTAGGTATAATTAGTTACTTTATCAGAGTTTTGAGTACTTCCTCCAAGTTTTTACTATCGATTAAGGGCAAATAATACGTAATACTTCTCATAAGCCCAAATATTCCAAGATTAAGTACATAATTATGACTAAATATAAATAGGAAGTATTATTTTCTGCTGGCTCAACATAGTAGGGTTAATGAATGACATAAGTTGACATTTTTTACAGAAATGTCTTGAAATAAAGAATGATACTATAATATATTATATTACTACCAAAAACTACCATTTATTGTAAATGGCAACAATGACTGAAAAAAAAAATAGTTAAGGCCGTAACCATAATGGCCGTAACACACTATCGTACCGCACCAAGGTCATAACGACGCACCGATAAGTAAGAGCGAGAAAGAGATATCGCTTTTTCGCTCTTACTTATGGGTGCGTCGCACAATGACCTTGGTGCGGTGCGATAGTGTGTTACCACTATTAAGCTTGCTACATATATACTTCAAGTAAAAATATGCATTGCTGAATCAGCAAGTCATTCAGAAGTAAAGTTGGTCAAGCAGATCTTGGCAGTAGAAAAAGGCGCCAAATTTGAAAAATGTAGGCGCGAAGGGATATCGTCTCACAGAAAATTTGAATTTCGCGCCTTTTTCTACTGACAAGATTTGCTTGACCATCTATATATTACTGGCCTTATTTCTGGATTGCAAATTAAAATTTCTGTCGTCATGGCGCAACGCATACCTAAATAATATTGTTTTCATCACACTCGCTCAGTAAATGTGGAATTGCACGCAGGCTTAGCCGGAGTTATAGAAAAAGCGTTCTCCCGAGGGAGTTATGAAGTTTCTAGTGCCATAATTAACATTTTTTTGTCTTTATACTTAATTTGTGTATCGCAAGTGTGATGAAAAACATTGTGTGTAACTCGGGGCGTAATAATATTGCAAACTCGAGTCTGTAAATCGCTCCGGCAAGCCGTCGCGATTTAACTTACTCTCGTTTGCAATATTCAACTTACGCCCCATGTTGCACAATGTACTATAAGTACTGATTTTGCTTACACATAAGAAATTAAATTTTATTTTAGATTAATAATGTTGACAACGATAGCAATACAATAGTAACTAGTAACACTGTAATTAACTGTCACTGTCATTATTATATTACTGGTGTTTGTTTGAGGTTAGAACTTGCATTATTCGTAATGGGGGACTCCTTCAAGCCCAAGATCAATCTCGAAGCTAAAGACCCTCTCCTAAAGAAGGCCGAGCTAGAGTACATGAAAATTATCGAGCAGAAAAACCGCGAGCGTGTTCAGAAACTGCAAGCCATCGCTAAGAAAAACAGGATCACTGGTTTCGCTATAGGTGCCGGAGTGTTTAGCATTTATCTGTATTCTATATTCGCGGTGAAACAGGAGACGTTCCTCGACGATTTTAACGAGCCAGCGAAGATACAGCAATAATGGCCGCGGCTAAAGTGGCTCAAATAAGGTTGCCTCCTCTACCAAGCATAAAAGATGTTATTCGTTTGTACAAACTCCGTGCTCTTAAGGAGTTATCGCAAAATTTCCTCATGGAGCCGCGCATGATAGATAGAATTGTACGCGCCGCTGGCAATATAGATAACCATGTTGTTTGTGAAGTTGGTCCGGGACCTGGCGGTATAACCAGATCAATAATCCGTCAAGCGCCAAGAAAAGTCATCTTAATAGAAAAGGATCCTCGTTTCATACCTACTTTGGAACTCGTTGCTGATGCTTGCAGAAACAAAGTAGATATAGACATAATCACAGGAGACATTTTGAAAACTAATCTTGCACATTTCATACCGGAAGATGTGAAAGTTGGTTGGGATGATCCTCCTCCAGCATTAAATCTTATCGGTAACCTGCCTTTCAGTGTATCTACAATTTTGATAGTCCGCTGGCTAGAAATGATCTCTAAACAGGAAGGTCCATGGGCTTATGGCAGAGCTAGAATGACTTTAACATTTCAAAAGGAAGTAGCGGAACGCATGGCTGCCAGAATACTTGATAAGCAAAGATGTAGACTGTCAGTCATGTGTCAGAATTGGTGTAACGTTAAATACAAATTTGACATCCCAGGCTCTGCTTTCTTGCCAAAGCCTGAAGTAGATGTAGGCGTTGTAACTCTCACTCCGATGAAACAACCGATCATAAGATTGCCGTTTAAGTTAGTTGAGAAAGTGGTGCGCAACATTTTTTCTATGAGGCAGAAGTATTCAATCAGAGGCGCTCAAACTTTGTTCCCAGAAGAGGTGCGGGAAGAAATGGCAGAACGGATGTATAAGCTGGCCGAAATAGACCCAGTTACCAGACCATTTCAGATAGCTAATACAGAATTTGCTAGACTCTGTGAAGCTTACAATGAGATCATAAAAGAATATCCCGAGTTTGAGAACTATGACTACAGAGCTCCTAAAAATAAGAATATTTTAGAAGAGGCAACCAATGTTAGTAGTTTGTAAATATTTAAGGATTATGTTATATTAAAGACAGATTTTTAGTTGAACATTGTTTTATTCACATGGTAAATTAATAAATATCATTAAACATTAATATTACTTATCGGAATCTGTCTGTGATTCTAATTTCTTTTTCTCTTCTAATTTTCTTTTTTTCAAAACCTTCATATGCCTATTAGACTTCAAATGTATTCCATATTCCTTGTCCCCAATAAGTACCCTTTTACAAACTTCACAGTAATTGTTAGAAAATGGATTGATATTCTTTTTCGCTTCTTTAGTTCCTGATGTCAATGGTTCATATTTACAGGAAGTTCCATTGAGATAACTTTCGATTATTTCTATCGCTTTCTCTTTCACTTGAGTATCCCATGCTGAAACATCCGTTGTGTCCAATTCATAAATTGGAGGAACCTGAAATAAAAAGAGGTTCTTACAAGCGACATCTAGCTTTTAAATAAGATAACAGAATGTACCTGTGTGGCGACATCTAGGTAGATAGGCAGTAAACTTATTTACTCTACTCGTCGCTAGATGGCGTAATGAACTTCAAACACGTTTACAAAGGCCACTTGCATTCTGTGATATTAATTAGTTCAGCTACTCCACAATAGATGGCGTAATAATAATAAAATGTACCAATGCTATGCCGGTAAAATCTAATACCCATCAATCTAATATCATGTTTAAAGTTAATAAATGTCATTTTACCAATATAAAAATAAAATTTCGTTATTTTATAACTTATTTCAATGCTATAGTAGTAAAATGTCGGTTAACAGGTAATTAATGAACACGCGATATGTTTATTATTTCCAAGATTGTAATCACTATTAGTAGTGGTTGGCCTTTTAATGAATTTACTTAACTTTTTTATACATTTCAGCGCTAAGGTTAAGTTACGCGTTGGAAAGTCCTGTACTAAAGTTACATTTATCGTTTACGCGGACGGTAATTAAAATAAAATAACAATAAGGTAAGTAGGTATGGTATTAACCCTTATCTTGGCATTGTAACACCCGTGATACATGGAACATAAAAAAATCTAGCAGGTTCACTTTATTACTTAACAAAATAATTCTGCTATAGATATGTCGATCTACCCTCCTTTATTATAGCAAAAAATAATACATACAGGTGTCATTGTAAATTAATTAGTAATTATCAACATAGCGCCGCGGAAACAACAGATCTTGTTTCGTACTGTAAGTTTTGCACTTATTTCTTAGATTAGTATATATTTTTGCATAATCTACATTTTAATGCATTTACTATCTGTTAGTGTATTAGGATTCACATAGTGATCCCATTTAAAAACATTTAACACATAAAATATTTGCATAAAACTGTTACGTATCATATTTGATACATTGCCAAGAACGCATAAAAGTACATGTGTATTATATTTAATACATTGCCAAGTTGTCGTCAAAATAGGTGTAGATGATTTATTTTAATTTTGATTTTTTTATATTTGTGGGTGGTTGATATATATGTTTTCAATACGTCATATTAGTTATCATACTAACTAGTTAGTGAACTTTGTTTTTTTTTAAGTAACTGATATTATTTAAACTGTATATTAGGACGCCGTAGCCTTTTTGCTACGCCGTAGCCCGTAGCACGGAAAAATATATGAATGGCAAAAAATGCCCCCAAAGTAAAAAAAAATATATTTTTTTTACTTTTAATTTATTTGTTTACTTTTCATATTTTACTCAACTTATTGCTGACGACTTTTTTGAAACTTTACGGGATCAAATTTTCCGCCCATGTGATCAGGTATTCGTAGATATAATTCATTTTTACAGGTGTAATAGTCATCTGATGCTTTAGATTGCGTTTAATTAGCAATAAATGTTAATTTCCGTTGCATTACATGTTTTATTTTTAATAAAATCCACATTTTTCTATTAAAAAGTAGGTAACTATTTTGTCGAGAGATTGGCATTGTATCAAATATGATACATATGATTTTCCGTAACTGAAAAATCCTGGATTTTTTCCCTTATTTTTTAATAGTCTAGTATGCTCAAAAGGTGACAAAAAACTAAAAAAATGTTTATATTTAATATATTTTGCGCCCTGCCAAGATAAGGGTTAAGTTTCCCTTAGCATTTGTTTAACTAAGAACCATAGCAAGGAAACTCACTTTTACGTAAAAAAAAAAACCGCATTGAAATCGGTCCATCCGTTTGATATCTACGATGGAGACTTGGTGTCAAAAATATAACACCCCTCTTTTTGCGTCCGGGGTTAAAAATGGGTAGTAATCTCAAAATGCCCTTAGATATGTTAAAGTAGGTAAAATGTTTACAGTCTTTACCTATTTTTGGCTAGCGTAAAACATTCCCGCACCCTAAACCCCAGGGTATGTTCATAAGTTATCAGTGTTATCACAGTTCCGTACCTACAAACGAGTGTACAAGTTACCCCCCCTGCATATCAAATTTGTTTGCAGGGGGGGCACTCAACTTACTCCACCAACCTACCTCTACGAACCAACCCAACCAACAACTAATCTACCAACCTCCCTATTAGGGTGCTCCAGGAACCGCCCCTTCACCATCTTATTCTGCCGGCGCGCGTACCGCCGCGTCCCCATCTTCATATTCTCAATACTCAGCTGGAGCAGGTCATGGCGACCCTGCCGCTCGTTCTCGCTCAGCATCAGGTACTCGTGGAACTCCTTGAAGCCGAGCGTTTGGAATATGCCGCGGGTGTAGTCTGGTGGTCTGTGGAAAAAGGAATTAAAAATGAGCAAAGTTCACATTTCTTTCAAGGGTAGGACAAAGATTTACGGCCCAATTCTAGCAATGCTTATAAGATGTCACACCGATACGATAGTGATATGTCAATGTCAAAAGTGACATTTCTTCAACCAGAAACGTCAGTTTTGACACTGACAGATACCTACGAGTACACTGAAGACACTGAGAGTTCAAACTCCTGCTTGTATTAATCACTTTCATAGGACATTTGTACGAAATGTTATTAGATATGTACCTATAGTTAGAATTTTTAGGTTGTTCAAATTGTGGGAAGAGCTCGTGGGAACACTCGGATACCTTAAAAATTAAATAACTATACCAGTTGCGATATACGATGGAAAACGTCATTTGAAAACCTGCATACATCTGCGAAGTAAGGAAAAATTAAAGGTGATACAGTCCCAAATCGGTATTGAGGACTACAGCTCTTTCCTCTTTTGTATACCCATACAAAAGAGGAAAGAGCTGTAGTCCTTCCAGCTGGAAAGCAGTTCCAGAAGCTCTTGGGCTCTCCCTCTTATAGAGATACGTTAGAGCCCAGTCCAGTAGCTTCCAAAATACCTATTAACATTTATAGGATCACCTTAACGTCTGTCCACCCTATGTCACAGACGTTTTCTAACTATGTCCGATGGGAACTCGAACTGAAGTTAAAATCCTTGTTTTGTTAAGTCCTTGGCGTTAAAATCAACAAAATTTCTTAATTTCTATATGTAGAAAGCTAAACCTAATGCAAACGCACCCTTGTCAACATTGGCGAGATGTAAAAAGAGAGGGCTAGTTGTCGCCGCGGGAACCAGAAGCCTTATGAGAGCGCGTAGAGACACTGGAAGAGTCAAGTTTATCTATTTAAATCATTGACTTATTATTACCATAAAGAAGCCATACTAAAGAATGAAATTGTCGCAATCGCAACTTGTACCACGCGACCAAAACGTTGTAAGCGCCTTAAAATTCATGGCGCTTACGCGTTTAGGTCGCGAGATTCACGCTCCGCTTCTATGGTTTGTTGTCAAAACGACAGCAATTCATGGCGCGAAATACTGGTTCTCTGTGCCGGTTCTATACGTTAATAGGTAATAATATGTAGTTCAATGATTGAAATACTGGCCGCCTGCAACCTGCAACTGCGTCCGCGTTGAAACCTTAAAAGATTCAACTTTTCACGCACTTAAAAGTGTTTTTTTTTTTAATAAAATGGTTTGAAATTTCAAAAGCCTGCCTGCTGGGGGTAATTACCTACACCTGTAGCAAGTAAATATAACATAAGGAAAACTGGTTTCCTCCCAATTTATGTACAATGATTCCTGACTATAAAAAGGAATACTTACAAATAGGTACATTTTTTTGCAACAATTCTTTTACGAGCCATATTATAATCGCTGTTTCACCGATTTGAGAACTGTAACACTCCTGAGTTCGTTCGGAAGTTTCGGAACCGATGCCCTACCTCTTACTTCTCGTCGCCTCGTAGAAGAAGGCCAAGACACACCAATGGTTTACAGAATAAATAAATATTATAGAACTAAAACAGAGATTGACTAAGTCCCACAGATACTACAGAGAACAGTATTTTTAAATGACTGTCGCTTCCAGCACACAATAGTGCACGATGTCACCAGAGTAACCGCGGGCGGCTACCGTGCGGACGCAGCCGTTTTGATACTTGATCGTGCATCACGTTATCTATTACACATGTCAACAGAGGTGTGTAATTTGGGAATTTAGGGCTACTTTCCAATGCCAATTTACGCGTTTTTTTTCGAATGTTCTTTTATACGTACATATTTTACAAGATTGGGATTTTGTACTTGTAAAAATGCGTGGGGTCTTTTAAGGACTCTGTAGAGCTTACAATGTAGCTATATCAATGAATCGCTGCGTTTGATCGATGACGATCAAAATGCTTCATCAATGGCCGACGATCACTCTGCGGCAATCGATGCATCGATTGACGATCGATCGCTTATGTTAACATTTTAACAAGAGCAGGATATATACTTGTTGTGTATTTAAACTAACCCAGGAAAATTCAAACAATTTTACTGGACGCGTAAAAAGGACTGTATTTCTTGATGTATTTTTTTCTAGTTGTTTGGAACAGATTACTTAATACACAATAGGTACCTACTTTAGCGCATACTACGTTTATGTATCATGAAATTCATGAAATAACACCACAAAATATATAGACCTCAAAAATAGCCAATAAGTTTATAGGTATATGTGTACCTACCCATAAAAATCACTTTACCTACTCGTAAACAGTCGATAATGTCGATCAATATACAAAATAAAAAAAAACAAGAATAATTCAGCCTATAGTACCTATATACGTTCCGCTGCGGGGCACAGGCCTCCTCTCATACGCGAGGCGCGAGAGGGCATGGGCTATAGTAGGTACCTAGTCCCCACGCTGGCCCAATGCGGATTGATTGGATCGATATATAATTACCTATTAGTACTCGATATCACTACCACTCCGTAGCCAATTAAATACAACAGAGAAAAAACTTCTAATAGTTACACGTGTATTCCAAACTATAAAGTCACGTAACCCGCGTCCAATGACTAAAAAATAATCAGTCCGCCGACCCTCCGCGGGAGATAATGTCACTCGTCAACTAAAATAGTCGTCATTAGTCATTATACTGATATACAGAATTAGGAAGAGTAACTGACAACAGTTAAAAAAAAGTGATTCTCTCGTATTTATTTAAAAATATGATCGAGGAGGAGCCATGTTATGTAAATAAAACCGTCTAATGCCATGTCGGGCTAGGGAGACACGATTTTTTTTCTTTCGGAGCGATTATTTCCGAAAATATTCACTTTACCAAAAAATGTATGTTGAAAACCAATAGGTATTCGTTTTGAAAGACTTTTCCAACGACATCCCACACCATAGGGTTGAAGTTTCCAAATCGATAACTTTTGTAATGTCTACAAATAAAAACCGGGCAAGTGCGAGTCGGACTCGCGCACGAAGGGTTCCGTACCATAATGCAAAAAACGGCAAAATAAAAACGGTCACCCATCCTAGTACTGACCCCGCCCGACGTTGCTTAACTTCGGTCAAAAATCACGTTTGTTGTATGGGAGCCCCACTTAAATCTTTATTTTATTCTTTTTTTAGTATCTGTTGTTATAGCGGCAACAGAAATACATCATCTGTGAAAATTTCAACTGTCTAGCTATCACGGTTCCTGAGATACTGCCTGGTGACAGACGGACGGACGGACGGACGGACGGACAGCGGAGTCTTAGTAATAGGGTCCCGTTTTACCCTTTGGGTACGGATACGGAACCCTAAAAAGACGCCGGTTTTCCCAAAGTTTTTGACCCATTCGAACGATAGAGAGGCAAATAGACGAACGAAAGAAATGGTTAGATTGGTTAGCGGTAGGTCCCCAGGATACGAGTATATAGTCATTAAGGTAAGGACCATAGTCAACGTCACGGGCTCACGGGTAACCTGAGACCATAGAGACACTGGTGCGGACGTTGCCCGCCGGCCATATTGTTTTAGCGTGTTTATTCTAAGGACTAATATTGTTTACCGACTGATGGAGGGAGGGTAATGATTTAGAGTGTATGTCAGTATTTGTTAGGCAAATTAATTGTAGCCAAAATTGCATTTAAGAACGTACCTATATGTACTATTTGAAAACGAAAATCACTAATAATCAAATAATGTAAACAGTTTGTAATCTTTAAGTTAGGTAGGCTGAAGAGTTGTTATTGCAAAACAGTAGGCTGGCACAAGACGAATCTCAATGAGATAAATGGCAAGATATCTTCTTCTTCTTCTTCTTCTTAGTCGTATACTCTTGTATATAAGGAGTAGTCGTGGTCATTGAGGGCATTGTACGGCCTTTTTCGTTGTTTCCCCCTATGCTTCTCTATTTATTGCATTCCGCACGCACATATTTAAAGGTGACCCGGTGAGAACTTTCACTTGGTCGATCCGTCGCATTGAAGAGCGTAATCTTGGTCTTGTACCATCCACTCTACCCTGAACAACAAGCCTCTATATCTACTCCAAACTTCAAAAACGCCCACCAAGTATGTGTTTTTGAAGAGTGAACACACCACAAGAGTGAGTCTGGCGTCATGGCAGATTACTTAGAGCAAGAGAAAAAGCCAAAAAACTGAGGCAAAGGCCTCCTTCTGCTGGCTTTAATATTGAGTATGGAGGTAACTCACTTTCCATCTCTGAGCCTCTGCTTGTTGTGCCGTTGGTGGAAGTCGAGTAACTCGCCGACGAGCCCCTGCTCCAACATTGCGTCTACGCGCTTGTCCAAACGCTCGTCATGGACTTTCTGAAATAAAGAAATAATCATTTCGTCAAGTTTCATAATATGTATAACTTTTACAATCTATGGCACGCCATAAGACGTAATCAAACGTAAAGACAAGCTAGAGATAAATTGCTTTAAAACAAATAAAATTAATTTCATGGTTTCGCCAGCCAATTTCTGAGGCACCCAGGAAAATAGAACGAATACTTTTCCCGTGCGGTCTCATCCGGGACTGTTGAAGCTGACTCTACCGTAATACAAAAGCGTCGACACATTGTTTCGCTATCGTACCTATTTAAATCAGGAACGTTCGGTCGATAAATCACTTCATTCATGATTGATAGCCCATTCACTACCTGTGTTGGAGCATTGTTAGCCGTTTATTATGAAACAAAGATTATTAAAGAACTGGCCTACGCTTAACAAACTATAGAACCTTAGAAATAAATGAAAAGTGTAAAAAATTCACTGACTCGCGACTCTTCGACTCGATAGCTCTGTTGGCAGAGCGCTGGGCTAGTGATCCAGAGTCGCGGGTTCGAGTCTCGCCCGAGACAGTGAATTTTTGATTTATTTCTAAGCTTCGTGGTATCGTTTGCGGCATAATACGTTTGTGCGTTTCCATGAAAATACTATTGTTAGGGCCACTTGCACCATCCCACTAACCCGGGTTAACCGGTTAAACCTGCGGGCTCAGCATGGTTCCATTTTTATCGACTATCACTATGTCCGTCACTTTCGCACTTACATACTTGTTAGAACGTGACAGGCATGGTGACAAATGATAAAAATGCGACCGTGCTACTAGGGCTGGAGTTACCGTGGTTACCAGTACAATTTGACACTGGGATAATGGTTTAACCGCTTAACCCCTGGTTAGTGGGATGGTGCAAGTGGTGGGATTATTCAATACATTCAATCATGTAAACATGAGAGGAAAACAAAAAATACGTGCCATAGCTCGTCAAAAACAAAATGTTATCCGAAATCAGACACAAACGTCAAAATTTCGGCGCGAAAGTCAAACGCCATTTTGAAACACTTTTTTTTTACCAAACTCTTGAGCCAGCATCCTGGTTATTGGCCGTTCTCCCACGAGTGCAGGTCTCGACAGGCAGCGATCATCGTTCGTAGATGGTTCGTAGACCTCGGTAAAAAATGTTGCCAGTGATCAAATCAAATTGCGCGCGCGTTGTTACAAAGCTCCGTTTTTATATTAGTTATACTTGGTCAAGCAGATCTTGTCAGTAGAAAAAGGCGGCAAATTTGAAAAATGTAGGCGCGAAGGGATATCGTCTCATAGAAAATTTGAAATTCGCGCCTTTTTCTACTGACAAGATTTGCTTGACCATCTATATATCACATACGAAAATGACAGTTCCCAAACTGTCCGCAATCTGTCATTTTAGTATTTGAAAAAAAAAACAGGGCTAGTTCAAAAAGCGAAAGTTTGAGCGTTGCGAGGGTTTCAAGACTTTCAAGGCACGAGAGTTTAACAAACGTTTGCTATCAAGTAAACACACAAATTTTCACCACACGACCGCGAGGAAGAAACTAAATGTAAAACATTAAAAATCGAATCCAAATGAACAGTATTAAATATTCATCATTAAAAACGATCACTCAGAAGTCAATTCCACTTCCACCAGCCAACATGAGGAAGCAAAATTTGCATCCAATTATTTTGCCACTCTTGTAGATAAAATGCGACTTTCTCATCAGTTTTTGAAGAATAAACAGAGCCTTTACTTAACGAGCTGGTGTAGTTTAAAAAATATTGTTTAGGTAACACTGAAAACGACTTTGAATTCATTCAGTAAATGTAGTGATTTTTATTCCATTTTTCTGCTTATGTCAGTATGACAGTGATAACTTATTTCCTCTTCGATTATTAAATATTATATAAAAGATATGAGTCATTTGCTACTTTAAAACTTGAGTTTGAAAAGTGCGTAGAATTTGCACGACGCTATCCACTCTTTCAAAAAAAGACAGCCATTTAGTACCAATTATTGTCTCATTTTGTTAATACTACATAACAATTATTTAGTAATTTACTCTAAAACAACCAAGACAGCTTAATAAAGATTCATTATGACAAAAAACGCTTGAATTGTTTGCAAACTTGAAAATGAACCGTTTAATGAACCCGAATGTCATGGCCGTTGCAAAAACTGGCGTATTTCCTACGGTTAGGTAATCAAAACATTAAAAGACTCGGCAACTAGTGACGGGCTAAATGTTAACGATTACGAATAACGAGAAATTATATAAAATAAATAAAATAAAAGTCGTTTACTTTAGATCATTGATCCATAGCGTTATTAGTAGGTATAAACTTAAAAACTATGTTAATTACTAAAGAAAATAAAAAGAAAAGGACGAATTAAAAATATAGTATAAAAATAAAAATAAACTAATGACTTAAAACTAAGGGCTATAAAGGTATTTGGCAGATGTGTGGATATAAACAGTAAGTTTTTTGTAATTTTTTTTTGATACAATACATTTGATACAATTTATCGCTGACTATACTTTTCTTTTAGTAGACAACTTCACACAGAGTTTCTATGGCCACCTCCTGTATCCATCACTAGATCACCTCAATGGTAACATAATACCAACTTACATACGTATGTGAAGTTTCAGCTCAATCGAATAATAGGAAGTCAATTCAGCTTACAAGATTTGACCCGTACATACATACAAACATTGCAAGATATATAAAAGCTGACTGATTGACTAGGACGTTATCTTTTCTATCTTTTCGTTACTAACTTAGTTATTAAGTCAAAATTGTTACTAACATCCTATGGATCATTGATCTGCAATAAATGAATTTTATTTATTATATAGCCTATTGCATGAATCTGAGAGCCGAAGTGACCTAAGCCCAAGTTTTATGTGCTAAACAGCGTTTGTTGCAAGCAAAATCGAGAATAAACATTTTTAGTGTTCCGTACAAAACTTTGTTCACGGAACACTTATGGGATCACTTCGGTCTTGCAAATCAGTTATTTTAAATGAAACATCGATACGATTAAAGACTTCGAAGAATAATTTATTTGCAAGAAGATAATTGTATATTCAGAAAATTAATCGAATAAAAAAATATTCAAACATTGCCCATCTCTATCGGTTACCTGCCTCGATATGATATCCGACGCAGTGCGATTGACCGTTCACAATTAATTTTTTACTTTTTTTTCGCGTAGGTAGGCAGCCTTTTTGCCCGCGCCTTTACTTTTGGCGCGAACGCGTGATGTCAGCTGTCTGTGTGTTTTTCATTCTTTTTTTCTAAACAAGCGTCTATAAAAGCTGCCAGTTCTATCAATGATTGTTAATGGTTTCTTAGTCCAATCAAACAAGTGTTTAAGTCATATTATCGCATTGAAAACGTTCTAAATGAGGGGTGTTGCCATGCATTACATAAAGGCTCGGCTGGTTTTTTTATATGATAATGTTCTTGGTAAATTCAAGTTTGTAACCTCGAAAGCTCACCGAGTAATTGTCAAATACATACTTGGAAAACCAAGAAATTTAACGAATTTGTTTTTATTTACATAATTTTATTTTCCTACTCTAGACTTATATTATGTACCTATGGCAAAGGTGACATATGAATGTTTAAAAATCAGACTTAAATTTGCATCAATATGAGTCCAATTGGTCTAGATACAGCTGCTCAAAGTTGTTTTTTCTTTCAATTAGTATTATGATACCAGATTTAAAAAACCCTAATAATGCGAACGGCGAGATACTCGTAATCGTACAACTCCTCTTTACGGAGCGAAACAACAAAGAAATGGAGACAGTTTAAAATTTTAAATCACGGAAAGTAGGTATATTTCATATTAAAATAAATCTGCAATGATAAATTCAAATAATAAAAAAGAATCATCCCTGAAGAGGGTGAAAAGGGAAAATTTACCAAAATTTACAGAAGTTAGTATTTAATATATCGGAGTCTAACTGGAGTTAAAAACTTAATATAATAAAATTTTGCAAGTAGCAGAATAAGCGCCACTTGCACCATCCCACTAACCCGGGGTTAACCGGTTAAACCGTTAACGTTAAGTGTCAAATTGTACTGGTAAACATGGTAACTCCAGGTTTAACCGGATAACCCCGGGTAGTGACCTACTGTCTAGTAGGTGCATATTACATCCCATATAATAGCTATACTATCCGCAAAGAGCAACCGGCCGCCCGTATTTCTAGCGAGGACCGATTGACTCACACAAATGATACAACTAGAAAAAAATATCTCCGGGTTGTGGAATGGTGCAAGTGGCTCTCATTGTCATAACTACCAACCTTTTTGACTGAAGTATCTATCAGTAAAAAGCTATCTCGCAAAAAACTAGATCGGTATGAAATGAGCAAATGAGCGAGGCCTCCATATTTGACACAATGAGTCTGCGATGATGTCGATGATCTATCGACTTATGAATCGATACTTAGATCGCATCACATACCTAATAACTATAGGGTGCATGCTCTAGTTTTCGTCCACTTGACGGAGTAGCACATAATGTATTTCATTTTTAATTTCCTACTTGCGAAATATATTTTTAATGTACCTAGGTATCTACCTAGGTACATAAACATACTCTAACATAACAATATATCTATATTGTTTAGACATTAAGGATTTGTAACAAGTCCAAATTTGTGTGGCAATGTAGGTTTATATTCAAATTTCGCCAAGTGGATGAAAACTAGAGCTGGACGAAAAGCGCAATGACTCTATATATAGTTAGTTTTTTTTATTGGTCACTAAAATTACATAGAATTAATGATACTTATGTACCTATTCATTTTCTGAGAAACGTTCCAAGTGTTCCACACACACAAAAATTTTATGTTAATAAGGCCCACTTGTACCATTCCACTACCCTGGGGTTAAACGGTTAAACCTGGAGATACCATGGTCACCAGTACAATTTGACACTGGGTTAACAGTTTAACCGCTTAACCCCGGGTTATTGGGATGGTGCAAGTGGGCCTAAAAGGTAAACCTCTCAAAACTTTATTTAATTTTCTATTGGCCGTAATGTTTTTGCATCGCCAGTAACTGGCCACTGCCCCAAGTAGCATGGAAGTGTCGGCAACATCAATATAGCAGCCAATTAAGAACTTAGAGTGATTTAAGGGACGTATAAGAGTGTCAGAAAAGATTTAAGCTGTATAAAAGGTACTTTACAGACATTATACAGCTCAAGCTGTATAAAATCATTATAAAGGATTCTGCGGAAGCATGGGGTGCTTTATCAGAATATAAAAAATCGACTATAAAACTAAAAGTGTTGTGAGAGACTACAAGCTAATTCTATCGTAAAAGCTGTATACAGGCTGTATTGTAGTAACACTTGGCACTTTTAGCTGTACAAAAGTATCTGTCAACTCCGTTTTAAAACATTAAGTGTTGTGAAACACTACAAGCTAATTTTATCGTAAAAGCTGTATACAGGCTATATTGTAGTATCACTTGGCACTTGTAGCTGTACAAATGTACCTGTCAACCCCGTTTTAAAGCTATTTCTTATGGCGTAATCTTACTCTCCTATAAGAATAGTAGTTGTATAACTTCTGTCTGTAAGGGTATTATAAAAACAAATTAATAAATGGCAGCTATAGTACAGCTTTTTTCTGTATTACTGATAGAGTCGCTTATAACAATCTTTTGGCGTAATTTTACACTCGTATAAGTATAGTAGTGTAATGGTTTCTGAAAATAAGTGTATTATAAAACCAAAGGAATATATGACAGTTACAGTACAGGTTTTTTATTTGTTATACGGATCTCTAAAGAGAATTATAACTTATGTACGGAGAACCGAAATACAGCCAAACGAATACAAATATTCTATTATAAAGCTGTTTTAATTACAAAAGCTGTAAAAGACACTCCATTTATTACACAGCACAGCTACTAAGATTATAATGCTCTCCAACTATCCTGTAGGCTGTTTAAAAATTGTCGCCATTATACAATAAAAAAAAAACGTATTTGTAAATATAATTAAAGAAATACTTGCAAATATTTAGCAGACTAACGCCGTGTTATGATTACCAGCTAAAATAAATTGTTTAGTCTTAGAATTAATATTTATAAATATTTTTGATACTCTAACCTTAAAAACAAACAGTAACTTTACCGATTTTTGATATTTTCCTTATGATTTCTCTTTGTTATTTTGCAGGCGCGTAAATATTTTGCCAGAAAAGATACACAGGTTCACAATAAATAATAATCCGCACTTACCAATAATGTAATATTTCATTCAAGTCCTGTATAATATTTACTTTTACTTTTACCATCCACTATAACACTTTATTGTCGCCATTACTATATTACGAATGAACAAGATTAAGACATTTTAGTTTCTTAAATGATTATTATTCTCTTGTAATTCTTTCTTATAACTCATTTAAAACTTATATTCTTATATCGTACTTATAAGAGATTATCTGTAGTGTTAAGGTTTCCTGTTACACCGAAATATAGCTGTAATGCAGCTATTATGCAGCTTATGTATTGGTTATACAGCTACTCTACAGCTCTAATAACGCCAAAGGCTGTATAATTTGGGCCCTTTTTTACTTATAAGGGCTGTATAAGCGCTTATACAGCCTTTGTACAGCCTAACTGTACAGCTTATAGTATACAAATAAACTTTAATACAGCTTATATACAGCTTGCAATGCTACTTGGGTGAGTAATTGGGTGAGTACTTGGGTGCTGCAGGCAGATGCTGGATGCGGCAAGCTGAGGACAGGGCGCTATGGCGCTCTTTAGGGGAGGGCTATGTCCAGCAGTGGACTACTATAGCCTGATGATGATGATGATGATGATTATGAGTAATTGACCACCCTAAACTAAAAATGAATTCTATTCACCTATAAACAGAATTCATTTTAGTATATGGCGGCTAGTTATTGAAGGCTGGCCAGTTATTGAAACCTTATACCTGCTAAAATGGATTCATTTTCAGTTTAGGGTGGCCAATTACTAACAGTGGCCAGTTACTGGCGAATTACCCTATCTCTAGTTCGTCGAAAAATAAAATTAAGCTGTTTTTTTTCTGAAAAACTCTTACATAATATTTGGAACATGCATGTATAGAGATTAAAGTCAGACCTTAGTCTCTACTTTGTCATTTTACGGTTCCGTACCTAAAGGGTAAAAACGAGACCCTATTATATACTAAGACTCCACTGTCTGTCTGTCCGTCTGTCTGTCACCACTGTCACCAGGCTGTATCTCATGGACCGTGCAATAGCTAGACAGTTGAAATTTTCACAGATGATGTATATATTTCTGTTGCCACTAAAACAACGAATACTAAAAAGTACGGTAACCTCGGTGGGCGAGTCCGACTCGCACTTGTCCGGTTTTTTAAAATAGTTTTCGGCAAACAAAAAACCTTGAACTCATTGATCGCTATAATAAAAACCAGGGTCAATCTAATTCCCAAATAATCGCATTATTTATGTTTTTCCAAGGTTTATCGAACCGTCCCCGTTGTCAAAACTGATCGGTTAAAAAACGCTTTTACTTTTTCGCGGAAACCCATTGCAATAACAATCACACTATAAAAACTCAACGGACTTACTTTCCCATGGTCGTATGTTAATAAACACCACATTTGAAAAAACAACCTTATTCCTCTATGTATTAGGTTGAAATTTCAATGCGACTTATAGATAGATAAAAGTTTCAGGAAGTAGTAACGCGCGGCGCGTCTCGCAGGCACGTCTACGTAAACCTCCTTAATTCGAAAACGTATATAAAAGTTTGGCGCGCTAAGAGACTTACGCCGTTTCGTTTCCGAGCGGCTGATATTAGCAAGAGTCAAGGGCGGACAAGATTGGCGCGCGGAAAAAAAAAGTCGTAAGCGCCAACGATTTTCAAGGTTTTTACATCCGTTTGGTTATTTCTAGTGGGCAGCTGGCTTGAATATAATATTAACGCGAACCCGAAACTACGATATTATACTAGTTTTACGGCCGCGCCCGAGGCCAACCGGACAAAGACACGTTACTACGCGAGTTTAAAAAAATGGGAAGCGCGACCGGACGGCGAAAATGGTGGTTCAGTACTTCCGTGTCGAAATCTGGAATGATAATTTGTATACTATATTTACACTCGCGAGCAAAGAAACGGAATCACCTTGCACGTTTGGTTTATCAGCTCTACAACTTTTCCAATTTTCATGCGATCCTGAAGAAAATGGTGTCAAATGAAAGCTCATTATGTACCTTGCCGGACAACACCAAAACCTTGCTCATTTCAAGACTCAAAAATGAAAAAAAACGTGTTTTCCAAGAAATGGCAGAAAACGCTTCGAAAAATTACAGGGGAAACAGAAGTAAAACGCGTTTTTCAGGAAAAATAAATTTAATTAGCGATAATTAGTACCTGGTATTGGCACCCCTAGCATTTATCACACATAATAAACGACTTTTCATTAGTGTCCGACCGAAACATGTTTTTTTGCCGAAACCGAAACCGAAACCGAATGTTCGGCTTTGGCTCTAGTTTCGGCCGAAACCGAAACCGAACCTTTTGTAGATTTGTTAAAATCGTTGAAAAAATGTCATAAAACCGCTTTTACACACATATTATGGGGCTGTCAACACCCAATGTCCTTGAAATTGATGTTACTTAAGCAGTTTTTTAAGAAAATTACTAGAGTTAGACCAAGATAATTCTGCATCGATTTTGATAACACACGCAGTGCAAGTGTTATTTTAAACGTCAAAACTTTTATAAAATTATGACGTATAAATAACATTTGCACTAGTTGCATTGCTATCAAAATCATTGTAGAATTTTCTTGACCAACCATAAATGCGAGCGCAGCGAGCGCGAAATTTTTTGTTGACAAATATCGCAAAGCCGGGTACCGATCTTCAACTGGGCATAAACGTCCGAAGTTCCCCAGTGAGGTGAACTTTCATGCGAAGTTAAAGCCGTGCTTCAGGCTTCAGGATAAGTAGTTGAGCACAGACTCCAACCAATGTCCATTGTATTAAAAAGCGAGACCGCAGGCCGAGCATGGCGCAGCGAGGCCAAAGGCTAAACTGATGTAGAGGACATGTGGAGCACAAACCAATGGTAAATTGAGGTAAAAAGTGAGGCTAAGGTCGAGCATTCGTATGATAAACTGTACTGGGGACACTTTTAAGAGTTTTTTCTTCGTTTTAATCAATTATCAGCTGTTCAGCCTCGCAAAATATAAACTATTGAGAAAATCAACTTTGCGGCACTAGTTGAGCGTAGCCTTTAGCCTCGCTTAAAATTTGCCATTAGAGGTATGTAGGAAAATAACTGAATAAGTGAATGAATAAGAGCGAAAAAGACATCGTTCCTTCCGACATGCTTAATCCGGCCCTGCTTAAAATCACCATTAAACGGTTCTAATGTCGTGAGGAAGCCGGACTAGTCCCGATAAGGCCTAGTTTACTCTCTGGGTTAGAATATCAGTCTGATGGCAGTCGCTTTCGTAAAAACTAGTGCTTACGCCAATTCTTGGGATTAGTTGTCAATTGGACCCCAGGCTCCCATTCCCATTGCCACGGCTCGGCAAAAATTCCGGTATCACGCGAGGAAGATGATGAGTTTTCTTATTATTCTCTTGCCCAGGGCCCAGTCAGTGTTGGCCGAAAGTTAATGCGAATTGAAAATGTTGGCCATTAACCATTATAAATTGAACCTTAAACCGTAACGGACTATTACGGTTTAAGGTTCAATTTATAATGGTTAATGGCCAACATTTTCAATTCGCATTAACTTTCGGCCAACACTGGGCCCAGTAACATGCGACAGTGCTATCTCATTCACTCCGATATTACAATTAGACAGTGTGCGCGTTATAGGTATTGACAGCCTCTTAAGACTGCGTCGACCGTCCAGTGGCGCCCTCATTAGTGGAATTGTATTTTATAATAAACCAATTAATTTCTGTACCTATACATGAATCAGTATCAGTATATGTATGGTATTAATATTGTCATACTTATTCCCCAACTTTTGGTCTTTGTCCGAAGTACCATTTCGTAAGTTTCGGCCCGGCCGAAAGGTTCGGCCGGTTTTTGGCCGAAACCGAAACTCCAGCCGAAACATGTTTTTTGGCCGAAACTGGCCGAAACCGAAACCGAACCTTCGGTCGGACACTACTTTTCATTGACCTAATTAGCCTCCTGAAGTAATCCTGGGGTATGGCTTTCCACTCCTCCAGCAATGCGGCCTTCAGGTCCTCGACATTGAATGGAGCTGGGTCCCGCTTCCGAACTCTTCTCTTGAGGTAGTCCCATGCATGCTCGACCGGGTTCAGGTCCGTGCTCAGAGCTGGCCAGTCCAGTGTTGGGATGCCGACGTCCTGAAGGTAGACCATGGTGATTCTCGCGGTATGACAAGGGGCGTTATCCTGCATCAGAAAAACCCCGCGAAAGGAACCACATGCTCCTCCAGGATGTCGGTGACATACCTTGGCAAGATATATGCGGGGTTTTTCGACGAGGGGTTCCATCTGATGCAGGATAACGCCCCTTGTCATACCGCGAGAATCACCATGGCCTACCTTCAGGACGTCGGCATCCCAACACGGTCTTCGGTAAACTCGTCCTCTCCTGTCGCACCCATTGAGGCACATCCTGCACTCATCAGAGAAAAGAACAGGAGTCCACTATTCAAGGGTCCAATCTTTGTGCGTTGCGGCAAAAACCCGCCGTGCTGTACGATACCTTGCCAGCAATTTGGGTCCAGTGGCTGGCCTTTTTGGGGTCAGGTTAGCTGCCTTGAGTCTTCGCCTCACTGTCCACTCGCTGGCATTGACTCCTCGCACATCCCGAAGTCGTTGTTGGACTGCAACTCCTGTGAGGTGGCGGTTTCGGAGACTGGTGGTGATGATGAAGCGGTCGTCCCGCTGTGATGTACACCTCTAACGGCTTGTTCCTGGTCTTCGAGTAAGCGTGAGAGTCTGCCGATACCTCGCATAAAGTTTGCTGACAGCTGACTGGCTCACATTGTCTTGGGCAGCCACAGAGCGTTGACTCTGACCACTTTCCAGTAATCCGACGATTCGGCCGACGATTTCTTCACTAATATCCATTTTCGTCAAGCTTTCTTCACAAGGGGGAAGCGGAGATGTGTACCGGTCAACTTCTGATAACTACCCCCTCTCTAACACCCCTTTTATTCATGTCAACGGGGGTGCAACTAGTGGCCAGCGGTGGGGGTTAAAATATTCACAAATCGGTTAAATGGCTGTAATCGGTCAAATCTTGGACCAATTATCATAGGAAATCATTCATTTTGAAGCTAAATATTCAAGGAAACTGTTTTCATTACAAATTTCATGAAAAAATTGTCTAATTAAAAGTTACGACCTTAAAACTAAAAAATGTGAAGTGATTCCGTTTCTCTGCTCGCGAGTGTAGTTCTATTAGATAAGGGACTCTACAGTGTGGAAAAATTTAATGGCCCCTGGAGGAAAAGTACCTAAAAGCTCTTAGCTCATTTTGCTTAAAGGAAACATTCTTTTATTTTCAAAAAGAAAAAAAAAACTGCATTCAAAGACTTTTTCCCTCGTCCGGGAATCAAACCGACTTTATTCAAAAAATACTAAATATTCGATTTTATGGATACATTGTACGACAGACGAGTGTAAGACCTAATGTGTCTTGAAGAAATTTTAAGTTTTTAACATTAACACATGTATCGACTAGTGGAATAAAATAGCAAAAGTTTAATTTTATTTTTAGTCCAGGCGATACAAGTGAATTAAAAAAAAAACTGTGAATGCAGTTTTGCTTATTTTTTCAAATAAAAGAATGTTTCGTTTAAGTAAAATGAGCTTACTTAAAGGTTTTAAGGCACTTTCCCTCCAGGGCCCATTAATTTTTTCCACACCGAAAAAAAAAAGCGTGATGAAAAGTATGATGGACTCTAACATCTAACTAAGCTAATTTATATTTGCACCGACGACGAGAACAGAACAAAGTGAGGGAATGTCTCAGACGTCCTCAGACTCGGAAATAAGAAACTGACTAACTATGTAATTACGTAAACTGAAATAAATGTCATATACTTAGTGACCAAGGCCTCCAGTGCCCAAGCTGGAATCGAATCAGCGTCGTTTGCTATCGCAGGTGCCTGTGCTACTCGGCCACCGGGCCCTGTGGCCACAGCGGCATAGGTTTCCATGTAAGTATGTATATGTACTTCTTACTGAAGGCTTATGGCGCCCCCTGGCCTGGCCTGGCCTGGCCTGGCCTGGCTGGCTGGCTGTGCCTGGAGGCCTTGGTCACTTTTTCTTAGCATAAGACATTTATTTCAGTTTATAATTTATATAGTAGTGTTTCTACTTGAAATAAAAACATATTTTCTGAAAATAATTTAATTTGTTCTAATACTTCAAATATTATCTAATTACGTACCTCAAGTGAGCGGTTAAAATCTTATCCCTTATTTACCTACGAAATATTGTATTACACATACTGATGTGTATGTACAAACAGCAACACACTTAACTGTACATCGGTGGACCTTATGCTTTTTGTAATAAGGTTTACGAACTGTTAGTTAACAGTGTGGGCGATGATACCGTGGGAAAAGGTCCATCAGAATTCCGAAGTTTCTATAAACGCATAAAATCTGAAACATCTCATATGTCTGTATGGGAATCGAAATTGTCCATTTGCCAAATGAATACTTTCTATGTTTCCTTTAAAAAAAAAACTGAAATTTCCGAGAGCTTAAATCTGTAATTATACCGTATAAAATAACAAATGGAAACATCAAACAACAAACACTTGGTTGGGTAATTGTATTCCGTTTGGCTCGTTGGCTCATTGGGTGGACGATATCCGGAAGATTGCGGGTCACTTCTGGATGACATTAGCTCAGGACCGGGAAAAGTGGCGTACTCGAAGAGAGGCCTATGCTCAGCAGATATTCCGATTGCACCCCTAATTGTAAGGATAACGCCAGGTTCAATTCCCGACCGAGTCGATTATTTTCAACATTTCATGTTAGATTAATAACAAACTAGACTTTATTATATCCATATACCTGTAGAACAGTGTCAGTCACAAGTGTTCATTGTCAGGTGTTAGGTCAAGGCGCGGGCGCAGCTCCACTATAACTTGACATCTAGTTGTAAAATAACTGCAAGTGATCGGAGACCTTCTTACACTGGTACTTGATGAGGTAATACGCTTGTTAGGCGATGATGGGAATTAAGGCGACTGAGTATTTCAACGACCTTGAGCACACACTCATCCGTGCGCGTACCTAAATATAAAAAAGTTTTCGTCAATAACGGGATAGCCTTTTTGATTTATTTAAGGAGCAGAATCAATATTAATCAATTTCTTACCTAGGAATATTTTTTCGCAGTAGCCACGAAAATATCACATAAACGAAAATATACAAAAGTTTAACGGTTAAATTACTGTTTAATTTGTGTGATTTCCAGCCTTGGGCACTGGAGGCCTTAATCACTTTTTCTTTCGTAGGTATATGACATTTATTTCAGTTTGGAACGGCCAAATTATCAAAATTATATCTGATATTTCATTTTTTTTGTAACTACCCATGACAAATGCAATTTTAATTTGTCAAAATGAAGATTCAAAATACACTGGAAGACCTGTTTAAGCCTCTGGGCGGCTAGAGGGTAGGTACGGTACGGTTCTTTTAAGAGAATAGGTTCCTAAAAAGTGTGATCCATACAAGTCGCCTTAACATTGCAAGTCTAGTCGAAATAATTGCAGGTCCAGCGTATGTAGAGCGACATAATCGAATGAGCGAATGAATGAACGAATGTCGTTTGTTCACAACAAATCACAATCATATACATATATGGTACAAGGTGAAGATGGTAGGCGAAGTTGTATGCTCATAATACCTATATTAAGGCAAAAACAGCCCTAACCCCTCACCTATGTGTTTGACCATCTATGTCAAACTACAAGGTGGCCCAAAAATATTTTTTCTAATAAACGGTTTTTACAAAATGGCATTTAAAATTCAAACAAAATATCTTCAAAATAACCATCCTTTAAGGTTCCGTCACACAGGCGCGTTTTCCGGGCGGGGCGTGAGCGTTTTATATGTAAAAGCGGCGCGCCCCGCTCACGCGCCGCCCCCGGAAAACGCGCCTGTGTGACGAAGCCTTTAGCTTTGATACACGTTTAAAAAAATCTTAATGTGTTTTTGGGCCAACCTGTATGATGACAATGTTTTCAGACATTCAGCACGCTCGCACGCACGCACGCACGCACGCACGCACGCACGCACGAACGGGGCAAGGCAAGGCACAGTCAGTATGGGTAGCGGTCAAAGTATTCAAAATTATCTAATAATAAGGAAGTATACAACTTTTTTGTTAGGTACTACGACAGCTAGAATTATTCTAATCACTTCGTTTGTTTATTTACTTCTGCTAACTTTAGGCAGTCGTAAAAACCAGCAGGATGTTACGTAGTAAACAAGATTTTTACACACTGACTCACCAAACACTTCGCTCTTGCGTCATTATTTTGTATGCACTTAGCACCTACAGTTCAATGCACTTTTGAGGAAATTAGCGTATGTTCCGAATGCGATTCGCGAAAAATGTACTTGGTATTCAATTCAGATATCAAGTGCAATGAGGTTCCAAACAAACTGTCACGAACGAGCCCTTAGCTTTTTCGACACATTGCAGACTTGCGATCTCTAAGATAAATTACTCTATATTATAACTCCAGGACAGGTGTTCCAAAAATGTTTTTAGTGACGACTAGGCACACCGAGATCAGTCAACTAATCCCAGGAATTGGCGTTATAGCTAAAGCTTTTCCGAAAGCGACTACCATCTGACCTTCCAACCTAGCAGGAAATTTTGTAATTAGTCCAATTTCCTCACGATATTTTCATTCACCGAAGAGCGATTGGTACTTAAATATCTAATGATACTTCTTACTTCTAACTTCTAAGTTATGATGCCTCATATACACAAACGAGCAGACAAATCGCCTGATGGTAAACACTTACCGTAGCCCATGGACCTCCAACATCAGAGGGGTTGTAAATGTGTTTCCGGCTTTTAAGAGTACCTACGCTCTTTTCTTGTAGGTCGTATATAGGATCGGAAATTTCGCGGGCGACAGTTCATTCCACAATTTAACTGTGCGACTTGAGCGAGGAAAGAACCCGCTCATTTTAGACCCTAAATCGTCTGCCTACCGTCCATACATGTCTTGGAATGATTATTAAATCGTGATCAATATTACGATCAATACTTTCAAGGTTAAAAGGAAACATAAAAATTACAACATCCTGACTCCTCCGTATCCGCCCACGTCTGACTCAGATCCAGCCAAAACCTAGCTTCCTATCTAGTTCTAGGCTAGTGCAATGAACCGCCTGCCTTGCATGCTAACTACTGACGCGATTGGACGTTGCGTTGGACGTTTTTATGTGGAACTTGACCATGGAATTAAGGATTATGTAGGTATAAAGGAATGTTTTAAAATCGTGAGAAAAAGTGATCGCTGATCGGGTAAAAGTCTGTAGAGTTTGTGGGGAAAGACAAGAGTCGTCGAACGTATGTGGCCCAATATATTCCACGACTTTTCTCTTTCCGAACGGACTCTAAAAGTATTAGAATGAAACTGAAACAGATGTCAACTAAAGAAAACGTGATCAAGCCCTCCGGTGGCCGAGGCCAGAATCGAACCGGTGTCTTCAGTTTACGCGGATCCTGATCATGGATAGTGCGTTGCCGGCGTTTAAGATGGGAGCACGCTCTTTTCTTGAAGGTTTCTAGGTCGTATCGGTCCGGAAATACCTACCGTGGGCGACAGTTCCGCAGTTTAGATGTACGAGGTGGGAAGTTTCTGGAGGAACGCCCAGTTGAGGACCTTCTAAGATATGTATTTGGTTGAGTGGGATTCGTATATAAATCATTGTTACCCAACACTTTTCCCGTCTGCCGTCTGACTAACCCTATTGTGAAAGGAAGCGCCATGTTTAGCTCGAGAATAGAGAGTTCAAGCTGCGTTATTTAGTACGCCATTCGAGTATCAATCCCACGCTTAATACAGGGCACATACCTATGTCGGTACCTACAGAGTGGAAAAAATATTACTTTGAAAAAATAATACACTCTATTGATATGTGAAAACCACGTGAAAATCCGTTCCGTAGTTTTTGAGTTTATCGCGAACATATACACATAATTATATATAGAGCAAGTTACATATGTCTTTGATATAGAGTATAGACAGACAGATGCGGCGGGGGACTTTGTTTTATATTTATATAAGTATATGTCGATATTATGTATGTTATTGAAGCACGTTATAGTGGATTATTAATTCCCGGCTAGTTATCTCGCATCTCGTCACGACGCCAGTAGCGATGCAATTATGCACTAATGCATGTGATTTGTTTAGCTATTTGTGCACTGTACAGCCTTGGCCGACAGGCGGCTGAGATAAGACGTGCGGCTTCTAACCCAGGGGTCGTGGGTTCAAGCCCAGACCTAGAAGTACAAGATTACCTGTCAAATATACGAGCAAAGTTGGAATGATGTCAATCATCATCATATCAGCCCTTTATCGCCCACTGCTGAGCATAGGCCTCTCTTCTAGTACGCCACTTCGGTCCTGAGCTAATCTCATCCAGAAGTGACCCGCAATCTTCACGCCAGGTGCTTCTTTCATCCGAAAGCGGCCATGATGTCAAGTGACACTGGAAGTATTGAAAATTTGATTGGGTAAATTAATAAATTATTTACTTTGTAACAGTATCTTCTAAGAAAAATTACTAACAGTATCTTCAGGGTATGCATCTTGTCGTATTATCTCTTTCGCACTCATGAACTGTTCATAACGTTAATGGCTTCTCTTTTGCAATCGTAACTCGCTTCAATTTCTTTGTAAGTATTGCAATTTAGCAATGAAAACTAGTACCAGATATAGATGTGTATTGTATGTTACTTGAATGTTCATGTCAAATTACATGTTATTTCAGAATGTCGTTTTAATATGAAAAAGTAGCTTCCATTGTATGACGGCGGCGAGGTTCTTGTGATTCTTAAGAACAAAAATTATATTTGCAAATCACTAAACTCAAGCATACACTTAAAGGTAAGAATCTACATACCGCAGTATTGTAATAGAGTAATATATAAACATAGGATACCTAAACTATATTTATACGTGAGAATACGTAGTTGGTCCACAGACTACGTCCTGCAGACCTAGCCTAATAGCTGGCCTAGCGGTGCTCGTAACCGAGCGTTTCTTTTATTTTTTGCCATTTTTATTTATTGTGACCGTTTTTGCCACTTTTGTGTTATTTCTACTCAGAATCACGAGCTCTTTCGATCCTTATGGAATAAAAAAATGTCCCAGAGTTTTTTTCCTATTGTGATACCTTTTCCCCATACACTTTGTATGGCGGTAACAAAAAGGAAAGTTTGAAAAATGTATGGAAATTTTAGGACACTTTTTTTCTCCTATAAGGATGAAAAGGGCTCGCGATCCTGACTAGAAATAACACAAAAGTGGCAAAAAAGGTCACAATATATAAATGGCAAAAAATAAAAGAAACGCTCAACCAATCTGAAATCGTTCCTAATTAGAAAATATGCCTTCAACTGGTCATTGTGAACTTGACTTTCTTATTAGGAATGATTTGGTTGGTTACGGGCGTGACTAGGCTGGCGGACAATAATGATTTTACTGCATTATTAACGCGAACGAATTATATACGCATACGTATGTAGCGCTTACGAATGTAGGATGCCACGACACATCTATTTAAAATGTACCAAATTTAATAATAAAATTATTTTTTATTGAGTAGGTACGGACCGTTCTGCTCATCCATATTAGGTCCGAAAAAACAAACTCTTTTCATGAAAAAGGTTACATGGATGCAACTGCATATCTCCGGTTGACTCTGAATCAGCCCGTGGTCCGCTCTGACAATATAATCCCAAGAAGTCGTCACACCGTCTGACTTTTCAACCTAGAGGGGAAGTAATCTGTGGGCAATGGGTTAGGCATATGCTCATATGGTATGGGTGCCGGCAGGGATCGACCCAAATGACATAACATAACCGTGACCACGAGTGAAGCGAGGAGCGGTGTGGTGCTCCGTCTATTGTAAGTGATCTGTCGGCTGCAGGTTAGTCATAGTCATATGGTATGGGTGCCGGCAGGGATTGACACACGAGCGACCCAAATGACATAACCTGACCACAAGTGAAGCGAGGAGCGGTGTGGTGCTCCGTCTATTGTAAGTGATCTGTCGGCTGCAGGTTAGTCATAGTCATATGGTATGGGTGCCGGCAGGGATCGACACACGAGCGACCCAAATGACATAACCGTGACCACGAGAAGCGAGGAGCGGTGTGGTGCTCCGTCTATTGTAAGTGATCTGTCGGCTGCAGGTTAGTCATAGTCATATGGTATGGGTGCCGGCAGGGATTGACACACGAGCGACCCAAATGACATAACCTGACCACGAGTGAAGCGAGGAGCGGTGTGGTGCTCCGTCTATTGTAAGTGATCTGTCGGCTGCAGGTTAGTCATAGTCATATGGTATGGGTGCCGGCAGGGATTGACACACGAGCGACCCAAATGACATAACCTGACCACGAGTGAAGCGAGGAGCGGTGTGGTGCTCCGTCTATTGTAAGTGATCTGTCGGCTGCAGGTTAGTCATAGTCATATGGTATGGGTGCCGGCAGGGATCGACACACGAGCGACCCAAATGACATAACCGTGACCACGAGTGAAGCGAGGAGCGGTGTGGTGCTCCGTATATTGTAAGTGATCTGTCGGCTGCAGGTTAGTCATAGTCATATGGTATGGGTGCCGGCAGGGATTGACACACGAGCGACCCAAATGACATAACCTGACCACGAGTGAAGCGAGGAGCGGTGTGGTGCTCCGTCTATTGTAAGTGATCTGTCGGCTGCAGGTTAGTCATAGTCATATGGTATGGGTGCCGGCAAGGATCGACACACGAGCGACCCAAATGACATAACCGTGACCACGAGTGAAGCGAGGAGCGGTGTGGTGCTCCGTCTATTGTAAGTGATCTGTCGGCTGTAGGTTAGTCATAGTCATATGGTATGGGTGCCGGCAGGGATCGACACACGAGCGACCCAAATGACATAACCGTGACCACGAGTGAAGCGAGAGGCGGTGTGGTCTTAGGCACATAATAAACTAGTGGCTCTGTGAGCTGTAGACCTCGCGAGCAGAGCTTGAAATAACATGGTGCTAAGAGCTTTAAATACACCGTGTTTTTTTTGATTTCCGTTAATTTCAAGGGTGCATTCCTGAGCTTAAATCAAGTAACTTTCTCAAAGACACCGATGTTCTAATTAAGTCCATTTCGGAGATAATCCATAATTTATTTTTTTACTATAAGGCCTCTACAAGCGTGTACACTTGCCTTAGGGCCGGCTTACATATTGATTAGTGTTTAGAATGAGTTCATACATTTGCTACTAAACTTAAGTACAATCTCGGTCGATGATGTACGAAATGACATTGATATGTCACAGATTTCAATTGTTTGGTTGAGTTAAATGTAATGCCCGTGTTACAACAACGCTATATGCTACATTTAATTACTTTTTAAACAAAAAAAAAACCAAAAAAGGAAACAAAAAAAAATTTTTTTTTTGAAAATTAACTATGCCATTTAGTTCTTATAAACGTACTTAACTATACCCCGAAGTTAACGGAATTCAATAAAAACACGGTGTATAGTAAATTAAAGAAAAACAATACGAAATTTATGTGAATAAAAATACAAAAAGTTATAATATCCCAGCATACAATTACTGGGGATCGAACCCAGACCCTCTGTGCAAACAGAAAAAGCGAACGTTTACAAACTGAGCCAAATAGTTCTTAGATGGGTTGACGAAATTTAGCTACTCCTTCTCAAATTAAAATTAGTTAAAATTAAATATCTAAATACCGCCTAAACCAGCGATAATTTTTTTCTGCATTTTTTGCTATTAACTCTGTAAACATGTCTCAAAAAGAAAAAAGTCTTATGATATCGATACGACTATTTGTTTAGGCGCCAGGTATCACGACTCCGCCATTTTTAAAAATTTCCAAAAACCGGATTGACAAAAAAATTTTATTTAGTCATAAAATTCGGTCACAAAATTTCACGAGAATCGGTTAAGAATTGCGACCTGTAGAGGAGAACATCCGGACATACGAAAGCAAAATGCCCGAGTCAAAACGTAGACCTTCGCTTCGCTTCGGTCAATAAAGAAAAGAAAAGAAGGGTTGCTTAAAGAAATTGAAAGAAGCAAAATGTGTGTGACAATTTTTTTATCGTCAACCTTATAGTGTGGGGTATCGTTGGATAGGCCTTTCAATATAAATAGGGTTCTTTAAATAAGATTTCTTGATAAAGTGAATCATTTCGGAAATAATCATTTAGAAAGAAAAAAAAAAGTTTTTCCTTCTAACTTTTGAACCATCTGTCCTTAAAATCCTCAATCAAATAAAATTAAAACAAAGTTGATCAGTTAAGTCGTTTATGAATTATCGCTAAAAGTCTTCCCTTCTTATTTTAATTAAAAGCCTGGCAACCCTTATTTGTGACCAGATTTTCGCAGGCAACCCTATGCCATTGTATTTGCAATAAAATTACCATCATTTTGATGTATAATTCAAGCGTCAGACAGATGAGTGCAATTATCGATATGAACTCACCTGTTTAGACACGGCAACCACATAATAGTGACCGGAAAAAGATAGGCAATCTAGTTGATTTATGTTGTACAAGTTGAATACTTTCCATTGAAACTTATTTCGTTCGTCAGACAAATCGGTGAAATTGCCGAAAAAAAATTATTTTCAAAAATTTATTAAAAATAGCTTTGACCATATTTCTTTGGGCAACCCGATTTATTTATGTTCTGGAACATATTTTCTTTCATATTTTCATAGTTTCATCCGTCAGACAGATTGGTGAAGGTCGACCATATATGTGGGATCTCCTACTATTTAGCCCAGGCTGAAACGGAGACCTTCGCTAACGCTGGATGATTGTATTATGCAGCTGCACCTCTTAGCTTAGGCTCCACATGCACATGCAATCCGCATGCATTGGGAAACGGTCGTGCATCACATGCATCGATAACTGCATATTCACGAGCATTGCGAGATACTAATTAAGAGCCTGGCTTTATTTCATATTATTTCTACGTTCGCTGGTGGACAAAATATATGGGATAATCTTACACAATAGACAAATATTAGGAACCCATATTGCACTTAATGTCATAAGGCGTTCTCTACCAGTCAACCCAATCGTTTTCACACTCCGATATCGGATGTCGTATAGGGGCCGTCGTTGGAGGGTCTGCCATCTTGTGGCCTGAATCTGACTACTATCTACCGTTCTCGTACGTTTTCTTGTGCATAGTAGGTTCTGCCATCTTGTGGGCTACATCGGAAGCATAAACTTCACATTTACGCCTCGCGCCAAAAATCAGACGGCTCCTATGCTGCCCCCTATAGTTCATGCACGCTCCCTATACGACCGCAAAGAAGTAAAATCACAGAATAAATAATAGTACTAGGTACAGAAGACTCACTCTCTAACAAAACGCGTCTGTTACGATTAGGACAGATATGGCCGCTAGGTGGCGACAGCGCCACGCGCGGCTTATGGCTAGCCACCAAAATTGGTGTGGATCGGATGTACTTTTAGCTACCTGTAGCAAAGCGACGAAATCGCGGAGTGAGCCACGCCTGGTAAAATGCAGAAAAGTGCCTTTTCATCTTTATTTATGGACAATGTGAAAACGCTTTAAGACGAAACAGGAGCTGAGTTTTAAATATTTTAGGTAAATATACCCGTCTCGCTAACGGAAGCGGCACCTAAAAGTAGTGCGATAAGGACAAGGCGAAAAATCCTGCGTAAAAATCTCAAAAATCGAGGTTTCGTACTCCTCTGTTTCCTCCTCCAAAACTTAACCAATCGTAACCAAATTTGGAAATCTAAATGATTATGAAATTATCTGTGTCGGACCGTTTTGCTTTTTTGGCTAATTGATATCAGTTTTGAATGCCACGCCTCTCATTGCGGCATAGTCAATTAGACCATTTTGGCCATTTTTGAAGGGCTCTAGCGCCTTATTAAACAAAAATATCAAAAAAAGCAAAACGGTCCGACACAGATATTGACAATATTAATCTGTGTTGAAAAAATCATTGCTCTAGCTTCAAAAACCACGGAGGAAAACGAGGAGTACGTTTGTATGGAGAAATGACCACTCCCGTTGGCTCTTAAGAGTCACGCACACGAACCTAACCGACGCCATACAATTTAAAAAGACTGATTGTATGGGAGCGGCTTTTTGGTGGCGGGTTCGTATGACTCGAGGATAGTGAATCATCATCCCCCGTGTTAGCGTAGAAGTATTTATTCTTAGTTTTACTATACCTTTTCTAACTTTGTATACCTAGGTACGGTCGAAAGTATTAAGTAATTTATGACCCGTTTCGTACCTTGCCACAGTGACAATCAATATGAAAGTCGCTAGAGACCTCATACTAATGTCACTGTGACAAGGTACAGTCGACGTCAAAAATATGTTTACACTTTTGCACCTTACTCCTTTGTAATAAGTAAGTCAAAAAGTGTAAACATATCTTTGACGTCGACTGTACAAAATAGGTCATAATTTCATAAATTAAAACTTTCGACTGTATATATTTATTATTTTCAAATCTTGTAAATTCAATTTGAACCACTTCCTTGGTAACACATTAAAGAGAAGCAAACGCAAAACAAAATCCCTAAAGTAATAACATTTATGTTCTCCCATCGTGCGCCCTTGACCGGCTTTGTTTGGCTTAAAAAAGTTGAGGAACAGACACAGACATATACCAATAGAACACTAGAACGCGAGCCCACGAATATACCGTAGCATCATCATCGCCTCTTTAAAGTCTCTTTAAATTCTGCATGAAAAAAAATACACTAAGATGATGTTATAGGCTGGTCATTTTTGCCATATATCTAAGTGTGCCCTATAAAGGGGTTTTGCACAAATCACGGTACCCCCCTCCCCCACATAACCTCACGTGTATATTTTTGAAAATTTTCTAGCCGACCGGTCAAGGCCACGCTTCCAAAATTTAGTAAAATAGACTCGCTATTTTGAAGTGCGGAGTGAAGATTTATGTTTAACGAAACCGAGAAAAAGTATCTACTCATGTGGTAGGTATTTTCCAACGTGATCTGTCGTGATTTTATTTGTGACCCCCCCTATAGAACCTCACGTGATTTGTGCAAAAGCCTAAAGGGTTTATGATGATAATGTAATTCTGTTATCCCTCATTGGGAACATAGGGCACGCAGAAGAATTTTCCATTTGTCGCGATCCTGAGCGGCTACTTCCAGCTTTTTCCAGCCGAGTCCAGTTGAGCCATCCTCCTCAACTGATCGCCTCCGTGTGATAAGAGGCCGCCCCGGCCGTCTACAGGTCGTCGGTCGTCTACGTCTACCGTATAAAGTGTCCCATACAAAAAAGTTTAGGTAACAATTACAATAGTTTATTTCCAAGAATATAGTACTTATAATGCTTGTTAGTAGTTAGGTCAGCAGTCAGCATATTCTTGATATCTTTGCATCTAAGTACAACTACAACAAATTTGATTGGTCACAAGTCACAATCGAGTGGTCTTGGACGACCAATGTCCTTCAATTCGATTGGCCCTCGACACACCAGTAAACCACCCAACTCAAATGACAATACAGTAAAATAGTATCGACGTCTGGACTGGATATTACTAACCCGTTTTCGGTTCTGTTTTAAATCTGAAATTAGCATGCTTGGCTTACGGCGTCTATTTACATTGTATGTCTGCGAAATCTTTCTCTCAAGTAAACAAACTCCATAATGGCTGGGTAAATGGGGCGCCGTTTAATTTGAGGGCATACCTTTACAAGGTTAAGGGGAAATAGTGGGGGTGGGGAGGGGGGGACATTACGCAAGAAAAAATAAGAATAGGCCGACCCCCTCCCCCCTGTTTAATATTTATTACGTAAGAATATAAAGTATTTTTTTAATACAGTTGCTCAAAAAGTGCTACTTTACTGTTTAGCGTTCGCAAAGTTGGTTTTTGCGAACTAGTGCTTTTTGTTGCTTTTCCAGCTTTTTAAAATTTAATTCTGACCGTAATCGATACGTCGTCCACACCAAAGAGTTTGGTTGTTCAAAAACTTAATATGTATATTTTTATTTTGCCATTAGACATTTATTACGTACAAAAAGTATTGTTACACGATATAAAGTAAATATTTGTTTGTTTTTTTATAAATAAAACGTTATATAATGCGATATTTCACTAAAAAACTTTTTTATTATTTGGCTGAATGGAACAATTAAAAATTAAAAAGTAAAACCGGCGCCCGTGAGTTTCACTTAAAATTTAGTTGTAGTCATAATGTATTGTTTGTCCGCATTTTCGTTAATCATAATTTGTTTGGTTCAGAAACTCATAACATTTCAGGATTGCCATAAAACAAACCTAACCTAACCGATCTATAGAATAACCTTACGAAATCCTGAACAGTTGACGGTTTCAGTTTTAGGACTAATGATAATATGACAAATATGACTTATGACTTAAAACTTTATGTGAAACAAAGGGGCCCATGAAACTCGATGACTTCCGGCTTACCTACTCGAATTGAAATACTCTTTTTTTCACGCCGATAACTCCTCTATTAGACCCGTAAAGGTTCAGCAATGTTTTCATAAGTGTCCATAAGCTACAGTGTCCGATTACCGATAAGCGTTTTCCACCGCAGTCTCGGTACCTACCTAAAAAAATGGAACGGAAATGCAACCTGCATAATATTTAAAAATTTACCCTAAATTATCTACGGTAAGGTACAATTTTACATAACACCTTATCATATTGAAGGTATGGTAACTGATATTTACATAATGTCAGCACCCATATGTAGATAAACGTAATTGTATCAATTACTGATACATTTAGGGTAATATGTGTAGATAAGGGTTTTGAGTAACTAATTTAAAACTGATGCCGCCTGTTTAATGGTTTCCTTTTGTTTTGTTAACTTTAACTTTAACTTTAAAAAGAAGTTACTTATAGTAGCATCGTCGAGACAGTTGACTCATTCGTTAACTTTATTGACCGAGCGAAGCGAAGTATGGCTGTCCAGCTAGGTCGCATTTTTCATACAATTTTCGTGAAATTTTGTGAGCAGATTATATATTTTTCCTACCCCTATCAAAGTCGTAACACTAATTGAGTCGCTTAACTTCAAACTCGGATAAATGCAACTGTCAGATTTTGCGATTTTGGCATTACGCATGGTCTAATAAAACATGGTCTTCTATTCCCAGAGTGACACAGGCCTACGTCACAATAACATGGCCGCTATATATAGCGCTATCACATATTATCATATAGCGCTGTCGCATGATGACGTAGGCTTGTGTCAGTTAGGTGACCTAGAAAAGACGGGAATGGAGTACCAGGCGGAGTATATTATTATACCATGGCATTACGTAAGTTAATAGGGTAAATATTTCCTAAGAGGACCTTCGTGCCTATGGATTTATCGGAGTTTCAAGTTTCAATTACATATATTTAAGGCAGTCATAGTTCCAGTTTCGTATCAATAACCCATACAAAACCATTCTAAAAATGCGTTTAAAATGTTAAAGGTTAAAAACGAAACGACCTTCCATAATACTTACCGAGTTAAGTTACCACTGCGAATATAAAAACAAGCGTTTTTTAAAGGTTTTATAATATGCGTGATTATATGTGGCTTACGCCGTTTTATGTCAAAGGCGACAGGTGTGCGTATACAGGCTGGTTGGAAATGGCTATTAATTTAATTGGCTAAATTAAGTAATAGGGATTTATTAAGCGAGATATGTGTTTTTATAATTGACAGTAAATGATTGTGGATTAATTGTGTCATCGATATAGTTACACTATTATATATCGTATATCATCCCTACTATAGAAATAAGTTTGTGTTCCGATATATTTAACCACTTTGGTCGACATCAACTATCTATTTGATGCTAATTGTACAGTCAACTGTGAAAATATGGGTTTAGCCAACTTATTCAAAAATATGTTAATTCGCTGACATAAGAGGTATGGGACTTATTTTTGAGATGATTTGTGCACCCATATTTTTACAGTTGACTGTACCTGCTGCTCCCACCTCAATCAGTGAGCTTTATTTACAGGCCTGGCCCTATTAGTCTCACTGATGGAACCGACTGAGCCTAATAGGCCAATTAGAGTATTACTGATCTGTTATTGTCAAAACTGATATTTCTTCAACCAAAAACGTCACCTTTGACACTGACAGGTCAGTTATCATATCGGAAACAGATCGAATAGGTAACTAAAACTCGAATTGGCCTATTATTATTTATCGTATCGCATATGTACATGTCACTGGATTACAATGTCAAAGTTAAGGTTTCGTTAAAATTTCGCCCTTCCCAGGTACGCGACTGCTTCATCTGACAGGGTCTTAAAATCGTCTACTTGGCCTGTGTATCTAGTGAGGGGGCATTCCAGAATGATGTGGTTGGTTGGCCTATTAGGCCCACTGGTTCGATCAGGTAAGACTAGGGTCAAACGCCCGTACATAATAAAAGTAAAAGCACCCTGTTTGCCCGTACGGGCGCAACAGGTGGCCGACGCGACGCACGCGTCTGGTGCCGTAGATTTATATACCTTTGTTTATACTCACACAAACACACACGCACAAAGGTAAGTATACAGTGCGTATTTGCATAATCAAATTTTAAATAATTATCACATGATATGCAAATAAGAATGGATAATACAATAAAGCAACTCACTTGCACATCCATGGAAAGTACATGGGTACATGGCAACTGCAGCTGCATTACGGTTGCGACATTACCAGGCGTGGCTCACTCCGCGATTTCGTCGCTTTGCTACAGGTAGTTAAAAGTACATCCGTTCCACACCAATTTTGGTGGCTAGCCATAAGCCGCGCGTGGCGCTGTCGCCACCTAGCGGCCATATCTGTCCTGATCGTAACAGACGCGTTTTGTTAGATAGTGAGTCTTCTGTACCTAGTACTATTATTTATTCTGTGTGTGTGTTTTCATCATCTGTCTTAATTCACCTTTGTCAGTCATCTGTCTTAATTCACCTTAACGTCATTGTCAAATTTGAAACATGTTTTTCGTTTACTCTGTTCACCTAAGGTGCACCTAACTAAAAACTAGAGGGGTTCGCGTGGTACCTATAGAGCTACCAGTATATCTGTAATACCATCTGAACGTCACCATTAAAGTACAAAGAATTACACCATAAACCTGCTTAGTATAACGCCATCTTTGAATAGCGAATCGGCGCCATCTTGCTCCTGCCTTTAAATGAATTACTCGTTAATTAGTCCGCACTTACTGTCTTTAGCGAGTCATTAAGTAAATTAGGTTAAAGACGAGCATTTATTGCATAGACAGGTGCCATTTTAGTAGTTATAAATCCATTTAATATGAGTAATTAAACGAAATGATCCTATCTTGGAACAAAAACTGTTTTTTGATATAAAAAACCGTCGAGAAAACCTCCTGTTTTTAGAAAGAAGTTAGAACAAATATTAAAAAACCATACGCTTGTGAAAGTTGCTATATCATTGACTAAAGCTTTGTTTTTGTCTGGCTTGTATAAAAGGTATACCTGTAGAAAACAGAAGGTAGTTATAACCCTTTAATATATAGACAGACGGACCATTTTTACACTAAGCGGCCTAAGCGCTGTCAAATCAGGGTTGCTCCAGAAATACATATGTGACGTTCCACGGCAAAAGGTACCTTATGGCGGCTGGCGCTTACGTCGCATAGCGCCGCAATAATATTGGAGCGGCGTTAATAATAGCGTAAGCACCAACCGCCATAAGGTACCTTTTGCCGTGGGACGTCACATATTATCTTGTTTATTTTTATTTAAATTTCCTTTTTATGATATAGGAGGCAGACGAGCAGACAAATCGCCTGATGGTAAGCAATAGCCGTTGCCCATGGATACCTGCAACACCAGAGGGTTTACAAGTGCGATGCGGGCTTAAGATAGGAGTAATTACGCTCTTTTCTTGAAGGTTTGATGGTCGTATCAGTCCGGAAATACCGCGGGCGACAGTTCATTCCACAGTTTAGCTGTGCGAGGCAGAAAGTTTCTGGAGATACGCACTGCTGAGGCCTGCCAACCCTCTAAGTGGTTAAGTGGGTGGTAAAACACTCACATAAATAAATATATACATACATACAAACATGAACGCTGAAAATAATACACTCTTTTTTTTGGGTAGTCGTGTAATAAAATACCGAAATTTCGGTAGCTCATCTCATCAGTTAGTTGAGTGGCAGGCTAGTACGGTCGCTTATGTCCACTATGCTACTTAGGCCCACTTGCACCATTCTACTCACCCGGGGTTAACCGGTTAAACCTGGAGTTACCATGGTTACCAGTACAATTTGACACTGGGTTGTCGGTTAAACCGCTTAACCCCGGGTTAGTGGGATGGCGCAAGTGCGCCTTACTAGTTCAAGTCTAACTCTAAAACAATAAAAATCAATAGTAAGTACATATTTACTTTTTTTAATTTCATAAATGGTAATTTCGTTCAGAGTACAAAAATGATTGATAGTCCATTTTTATTACAGCCATAAACTAAGCGAGGGACAACCCTGCGTGTGCGCGTGCTCAGCGCACCTGCTGTAGCGGCTGCGAAACGCGCTAGGGCTGTGCCAACACCAACTTTTACATGAATCCAACCACAATTACGCTCTTCCAATCTAAATTAGTAAAGCTAAAGGCTAATGATAAAGATGCTATTTGATTAGATAGATATCGTGTGCAAAATTGCGTTGTATGCACTTTGGTGCGCGTGCTGCGACCGCTGCAGGGGACCATCGAGTGCGCCGACTCCTCGCCGAAGAGTGTCGTGTTTCGGAGGTTCCGGGGCAAACTGCTGAATCCGACACAAGATTTACGAAACTAAGATTAACGGGGCTACGCCGTTTTGTCTAATATATTTATAGTGTTATAGTGTATTGTATAGAATGTATGTTTTAAGTTTATAAAATGCACATGCGAGTTCTTCTGCTTAAAATGAGTACTTCCAATACTTCCATGTCCTATTTTCATACTCAATTCCAACCCTTTTCACCCTTTTAGGAAATGTGATTTATTTTATTTTAAAAACTATCCTATATATCCTTTCTTATATAGGATAGTTTTTAAAAATAAAGAGAATCTAATTATTTCAATACCAAATTTCATTTAAATCGGTTCATTAGATTAAGCGTGAAGAGGTAACAGACAGACAGAGAGTAGGGATGTGTCGATATTTAACGTAGCGTCATACATACATATACGCGTAAAGGTGATTCATGGTAAACGTAAGAACAAACGAATAAATAAAGGCTTCGTTTTTGTAGGATCCACAATATCCACATATTCCATATCATCCACAGTAAATAATACCTATTTCCAGCTTAGCTACTTACAAGTCAAGAAAAGGAAATTATGATGTTATCAATGTAAGCCCAGGGTTTTAAACTAATTGCTAGAACTAATTACAAAGTCAGGTGTTCTAGTTAATTGATGTTTACTTATTCATTGATTTAATCTTTATTGCAAAAAGAAAAGTTAATGTATAGACAATTATGTTTATGGTCGAAACTCATGAGAACATTCCGTAGAAAACGACTCATTCTTATATTTGTTATTGCTGTTTGGTGTACAGTCGATGTCAAAGATATGTTTACATTTTTCGCCTTATTACAAAGGAGTAAGGTGCAAAAGTGTAAACATATCTTTGACGTCGACTGTACTACCTACTTATAACATTAACTCATACTATACCGGTAGGTACATAAAGTGCCCGTTAAAATAAAGAAATATATGGGGAAAATCTTATACAGATCAAGGCCCATACTAAGCAAAAGTTTGTACTATGGGTACTCGGCATACATACTTAAAGTTTTTATAGCCTATTTGTGTGTCCCATTGCTGGGCAAATACCTCCCTATAAATATTCGTGTCAACCACACAACCCGGGACCTCCTGCTTCGTAGGCATGGTCACTAGGTCACTACCGACTAGGTTAGAACGCCGTGAGTCAAAATCTTCCAGTTCGAATCTTTTCTAATGCTAAAAAACGAACTTCACGAAATAAGTAAGTAAACTTAATTCTATAAACGCGGACTTCAATAACACCAAGATATTGCAAAAAAAACGCTTCAAAGTGTAAATTTTTAATGTAGGGAAGGGAAGTAAAGCAGGTGTAACCCCATTAAAAAGTGACACCATTCTGACGTCTATGAGCTGTCAGAATTAATTAAAATGATATTTGTACAGCCCGTCGAACGGCTTTCTTCCGACAAAAACACGAAGGTTCCATACACGATACATACAAATGTGTAAAAAGTGAACGCGAACATGCAGACAGATGCTTGGTGCTGGCCGATCGATTATACGGCCTATCACGCGAGTAGGTGCCCATTATAGGGTCCCGTGGGCATTCACTCCAGTATCATTATTTATAATATTTTATAAATAGCTTATCTTTTGAAATAAAACTATGTAAACGGATTATATCGCCGACTTTTCGAATCCTTTGCAGCGTTCGTGGTCAACGGGTGACCTCCGTTGACCACATGTATTTAATGTGAAATGTGAACCTTTCGAATTTCTTTTTCAGCCTTTTTCTAGTGACAGGCAGAGTCTGGCCAGACTATAAAAGCTAAATGCTAGTGGGCTCAAACCGCTTAGGTGCGGTACGAACTTACACGTAAATCAAAATAATATTTTATCTGTCAAAAATCTGCGATTATTAAACATCAATGTAATGAATATTTTTACTATAAAGTACGTTAATGTACTATTCGTTTATGTATTGAAATATTAAACATCAGAATAAACTTATTTATAATGTATGTAAGTAGATAGAATTAGAATAAAAGCATAAGTGATAGCATTTTACCACTGCTAATATACTCCCTTATTTAAGTCAAAATATTTTCTTTATACGGAACCCTTCCTATCCTCAAGAAACACCTGACACACTTGTTCCTTTTCTAAGCAGATGTTACTCTCTTCATTATAATTGTATGTTTATTTGTACGTTTCCGCTGTAATGGGCACCAATGTGGCGAATACCCCAATGCATAATGCCTTACCGTAAAATAGGATGAGCATAAGCATAGTATCTATGAGACATACAGCGTTTTGGTACGGAATAGTGATGTCATCACATATCGATTTTGCATGGGGCCCATTAAATGTTAACTTTTAACAGGTGGCTTTTATCTATTAATAGTGTTATTAAGGAGTTGCATATGTTTTCGCGATAGCAGTTCTTAGCACGGAATCTCAAATGCAAAGTTATTATTGTACCTAAATATGAAGTAAGTATATAGATATTTGTTTGCCTTCTACTTATCTGGGGGCACGGCAGTGCCCCCGCCAAGACGAGCAAAGCGAAGCTCATGGGCACTATCTACCTTTTCTCGAAACGCTGTTTTCGTGTTTTGAACCCTCATAATTTAATATATTCCCCGTTTTATATATTCATATTTGCCATCAATTTTCAGTTCATTAGCCTTTCTTTCGCCCCCTGCCATTAAGATTCTTGTTGGTAATGTAAATGGTATTCTAGGGCTTTAATTGTTAAGTCCAAGCAATCACTTTTAGTGCTTATGTTAATTAAAGCTATTCGAATTATCGTTAGCTTTTTACAATTACATTTATATTAATATAAATTCGAGGTGCTCAAAGTTATGTTGTAGAAAATCATAATATATTTTCATTCAGATATTTTACATATTTCTTCATATATACACTCCTCCACTACTCAGCGGTTATTTTTTTATTGAGAAACAGTCAGACATTAATAAAGCAGCAGAAAATAGACCTATATTTTCCTAAATTTAAACATCAAAAAAACATATATTGTGTAGTATTATGTATGTAGGGTTACCAGATGACAGGAATTTTCCTGACATGTCAGGAATTTTGGCCTTTTGTCAGGAATGGGGACGGAACACGAAAATGTCAGGATTTTTTTGAATTGATAGACTTTTTTTATAAAGTACCTTTTTATTTACTTAAATTAATCCAAAAACATTGTAAAAAAATAATAAATGAGATCCACTCAACTTATCAATAACTTCGTAATTATTAATTAACAGATCTTTACTCAAGCATACATACATAGATTAGGGTGTCCCTTATTTTTCGGCCAAATTTTTTTTTTACGCATACCCCCTAAATTTGTTCCATATATTCTAAAATACTCCTAAAATAAAAATGAGCTTGATCTATGAACGGGAACCCGTGCTGACTTGAAGCTGAAACTTGCCCGTACAAGTTGCTTTGAGCGATCGGAACATACTGCGTAATCACTTAGTGTAGTTTTACATTTCGTTGTATCTGGGAGGTTTTTGTTTGTTTTTTAAAATGGATATTGAAGTCATAGATGTTTTAGAAATCGAAATCATGTCTAATATTCGCAATTGCAAAGATAACAATATAATAATAAGAAGTAAGGTATCGCGGCTATCGGCTCAATCGGGTGCACTGAAAAAAAAACCTGGTACTGGTAACCAGAATCTGGTTAGCTGTACTATATTGTCTTGTTGTATATGTGACGACAGGACACTTTGTAAACATAACCAGACCATTCTTGTTAAATTAAATTTGTTAATTCTATGAAGTGTATAGTAGTGGGTATAAGACTTTTAGTAAACCCAACTAGCCGGTCTGTTAATGGTTACTAAATAATACAGTAACATATACGTTCCTGTCCTGTTGTTATAACAAGGTATTCAGTATATGTAACTGAACGATTTGTGCGGTGTACTGGTTTTATATTGTTCACGTTACCAGAACGCACTGTGCTAATGGGGCTTCTAAGCGAGCCATATGTTCACTGCAATATGTGGCCGGCAACTATTGGTGTCCTCTTACTCACATGTTAGAGAGGGACACTAATAGTTGCCGGCCACATATTGCAGTGAACATATGGCCCGTTTAGAAGTCCCTTCAGCACAGTGGGTTCTGGTTACGTGAACAATATATAACCAGTACACTGCTCTTCTAGTAAATACAGACAAGTTTTACACACTTATTTTTTTTTTTTTATTGATGAAATAAGTAACACAGCATTACAGTAAAACCAAGGCACTGTGACACTACAAAAGAAAAAAACATTTTGTCTCCACAAAGAAAACAATAGACACAAAAATGACATACAAATTAAACATTGGATTTGGGCGACGACGTAACAGCGTGGCTCCGTAGCGTCGTCTGACTCGGCGTAGGATTCGGCAGGTTGCCCCGGAACCGCCGAAACACCACACCCTTCGGCCAGAAGTGCGCGCTTGCGATGGTGTCCTGCAGAGGCAACTCGTAGGCCAGAATTAACCGGCTCCGCAGTGCCACACAGAGTTTTACGAGGCGCCCTGCGCGCCTTGCGTTTCCTTTCCACCAGTTTGAATCCCTCCTTATCCACATCGGTGCGGGAGGACTTTTCCTTAATCGGAGCCCGCACATTTCACTGTGTCAGCAACACGCAAACAACACGCACTTATACTATACACTTGTACTAGTTTACAATAAAATTATGGACAGGATCTACGTAAATAAAACATCGACCGGCCGGAACGTAAGACGCTGGCGTAATGGCTGCCGTTCTGTGAATTGCGCAATTCCTTTCTCCGCCCCCCGCCACCCGCGCATACACCGTGGTGTTGGTACAACTGTTTGATTCGTTCAGACTACAATGCATTATAGTAACCACAACATAATAACTTGTAACGTGTACACTCGTATCTTTATTTTTACATATCAATAGTTAAGTGTTACGATGCATATATTAAACGAGACAAACGTTTTATATTTACAACACTTGCATCTTTACATATACAACGAAATTGTAAGCAGTACTAAATTGCATTTAACTAGAATTAAACAGTGATGTTTAAAAAACAAGTTTTACACGATACAACATTTTTTGTTATTACTACCGGATTTTAGTAGGTATAACTATATTTTTAATTACTATACGTTCTGGTAGTATTGTAGAAAATTATTTTTTTCGGTGTGGCCATCGCTAACGGCTAGTCATCCCCCCTCCCGTCGTCGTCAAAAATATGAATGTCAGGAAAAATATTCGGAAATCAGGAATTTTGTCAGGAAATTCTAAATTTGTATCTGGTAACCCTATATGTATGTCACTCTCTCAAGTCTCTCAACTTCGTTTTATCAACTATTTTTGGCCCAATGTAAACTTACGGCCCGATTCGAACAATGCGCTTATAAGATGTCACAGCGATACGATACTGATATGTATCAAACAATTTATATACTTACAAAAAAAAAATGTTGTTCACATAAAATTGTATCACACTCGGCCGGCAATTCTCTATTTCCCGGCTTTTTAATAGCGTTACTCACTTAGGGCCACTTGCATCATCCCACTCCGTGTTTTTCAAACTGTGGGTCGCGACCCCCTGGGGGGTCGCGAAGCCTCTACCAGCTGTGAGGCAATACATAAGCGAAATATTTTATACATACTAAGGGGGTCGCGTCATGAAAAAGATTGAAAAACACTGCATTCCCACTAACCCGGGTTTAAGCGGTTAAATGAAAACTTCAACATTTATTCAGCAAATAGGCCACAAGGGCACTTTTACACGTAACATTGAATTTACATACAAGCAAAAATAATAACAATACATCGACAATTTTATAAATTGTACTGGTAACCATGGTTACTCCAGGTTTAACCGGTTAATCCCGGGCTAGTCGAAGTGCAAGTGGCGCTTAGCTATATAAGTGAATTGTCAATGAAGTGTGAAACTTCCTGATGGTCACATTCACACTCCAGTACCTAAATGCACAGATCCCCTAAACAGTTTACAACCAGATTAACCCCCACAACACAACCCGTTGTCCTAATTAAGCCCGCTCCACACTGTCCTCGGTAAAAAACGTAAACACAAGCACCTGCGCGCGCGCCGAGATTGGCAGGTGCGCGCCCATCTGCCGCGCAGGGGTGGTGTGTGTCTACTCCAGTACAGGGTGCTTGGGACTAAGGACACAGAATAAATAATAGTACTATCGTACAGAAAGGAAACTTCCTACAAAACCGAAGTTTGACAGCGGTTCAGGGTCGAATCATGCTATCCCTTTCTAATATATGGCACTATCCCTTTCGGCTATTTAGGGTTGTCAAAATTCAAGCCATTATCTTATCTGTGGTCGTGCATGCAAAAGGAAGTCAAGTGGTGCCAACCCTAATAATTGCTCGGAGCAATGCTGAGCCGAGCGGAGCCGAGTTTGGCCGAAGTCAGGAGTATCGCACCCCTGCTAAGGATTTTAACTTTTAAGATTGTATTTGTGAATCTTGATCGTATTGACATACTTAAATATTTGTTGATAGCAGGGATGTAACGGATGTGGTTTTATCGGAACCGAAAACGGAAACAGATGTTTTCAATATAGTTTAACGGAACCGAAAACGGAAACGGAACCGAAAACGGAACCGGAACCAGAATCGGAGCCTGACTTTTTAACGATGTAGTCGTTTTCCCCTTTCTAGAATAAACCTTTAGACAAAGTTTACATTACACTTAGCCGTGTCCCCACTAACTTCATCAAAATAGTTCCAAATCGAACTTGATTTCGGCTTCATTGTGCGTTTTTTTACACTAACATTCACTACACACACTACACACAGTCAGTAGTCAATACGATTTTAATTTTAATAAAATAATAAACGATATTTCTATTTCTAATAAACACGAATAAAACAAAGTATACAAACAAACAACAAATTAGCGTAGCACGTGGCAAGCGGGGCGATGAGCGAATGACTGGTATGAACCTGTTTGTTTTTGATGTACGCCGCCGCCGCGCGAAGCATTGACATCCGTTATAATCAAACCAAATAATATTGTAACATCTGTATACTGACATTGCACAATCTGACAATAAATGATTACTTACTTACTTACTTACTTATAACTTCCGTTTCAAACATAACGGAACCGGAACAGAAACGGATGTGTAATACCAAACGGAAGTTCCGCCTTAACGGAAACGGAACCGGAGCTCCGTAACATCCCTGGTTGATAGGTAACCGAGCAAGCGAAAGATTCCAAAATTGAACCACGGGCGTGGCGATAGTGAACCCTATTAAATATTTATCATTGAAAACATAATTTAAAAGTCAATACGACCAGCCAACATATGTTTACATAACATTAACACAAACATGAGGAATCAACTCAAAATTTGCATCAACACTCTTGTGGATAAAATGCTACTTTCTCGTCAGTTTTTGGAGGATATAGAGAGCCTTAATGAGCTGGTGTGGCAAAAAGATTTTTGACTTCACGTTGTGAAATAATATTTATTTTTGTGTCGTGTGGCCTGAGGACAAGAATACAAGGGTAGAATCCTTCGCCCAAGCACCCTGTACAAGTAAAGGTACTAGTAATACAATGTTATGTGAACATTGAACATAAATAAGGTAAGCCAGCAGGCTAATTGCGAAATACTGTCGCCATATATCAAATGCGTTTCAAGCCAAAGCTTTGTCTGAGGGTAAGCGATAATTTTAACTTAGGGACTTTTTAAATATTGACCTTTCAAGGCTTGTGCATGTATAATTGTACATGCGTTTTTAGGACCCCTGTCCTTGTTGCTGGACATCTGCTGGTAAAGCAAGATGAAAATGTGCTAAGATGGGTAGGACCTTTAGTTTATCTGTTGTTTTTTATGACATAGGAGGCAAACGGGCAGACGAATCGCCTGAGGGAGGGAGGGCAAGTGCGTTGCCAGAATTTAAGATGGGAGTAAGCTCTTAAAAGTTTGATAGTCGTATCGGTCCAGAAATACCGCAGGCGATAGTTCATGCCACAGTTCAGTTGTGCCAGACAGGGAGTTACGGAGAAACGCACAGATGAGGACTGCCAAGCATTTTAAAGTGGTGAAAATGGAAATGTTGTCGCGTAGATCGATGGCGGAAAGAGGCGGCAGGGATTAATCGGAACAATTCCTTAGAGCACTTCCCGTTAGAAAATGCAGAGCGAGTCTACATTTCTAGGCAACTATCTAGATAGATATATCTTACCTGTTCACACTTGAGCCACAGCACGACTGTGGCGCCGGGCCGTCGGAGGCAGCCTTCACGTTGCTTCTGTTCTTCTAGGATGTCGCTGTGGCGTCGCCCCGTTTTAAGCCACACCTCGATGGACCTGTAGAACAAAATACTTGGTATACTCGTATTATACATAGTCCAAATGGCGGCAAATAGGGTAGGGCGCTGCCTAGCAGTGGGACTTTCTTATAGGCTTGTATTTAATATAGAGGATAAGTATTAAATATGTACACTTCAGCTCATTCGTGGTGCGCCTTCTGATGATGCAAAATTAGCTCCGATGCCTCCTTTCACCAAAACTAGTCGAATCGGCCCCTGAACGAACGCTCTCACGCTCTAAAGACAATATTAAGTTTCGTCTTACATCCCCATAATGGCCACTTAAAAAGTCGTAACGACTCAAACTGTTCCCAGTCTGCTCTAGGACGAAACCGAGACTGACTTTGTCTTTGTCTAACACATTGTTTTTAGTATTTCCCTCTCTTTCGTTTCTGTATTTTTTTGTTTCTTTTGTCTGTGCTTCAGAGCGGCTTCACTTCATAGGAGTTTCAATTACTTTTAAGATAAAGTTAATAGTACGGTGGTCATAAAATTTCGTACTAGTACATAATGGCCACTACAGTAGTCACATATCTTATACATCTTAAATATAAAACAAAGTCTCCCGCCGTGTCTGTCGGTATGTATATGTTCGCGATAAACTCAAAAACTACTGAACGGATTTTCATGCAGTTTTCACCTATCAATAGATATTCTTGAGGAAGGTTTAGGTGTATAATTTGTTAACCCGTGCGAAGCCGCCGGGTCGCTAGTATTAAATATATTAAGAACGGGTCACTCACGGTCGAGTCTCACGGAAGTTTTGTTACCTATAGGTAGGTAGTTTGTGAAATAAAATTATGGAAACGGATTATGTATATCGCGTATAATGAATTTATAATAAATATACAATCTTATACAAATGTAAGATAAAATAGTCTAACAACCATTCTTAACTTTAAGTAATACATTAATACAAGTAAATTATATCAATAATAATTAATAAACACACTCAAAACGTACGTATGAGAAATGTTCATTACTTTTTACCATTAATCCAAACATACCCATAAATCCTAATAAATCAATAACCAAAAGAGCTCCGACAAAAACCGAGTGCTTAATAGACCAGTGTCCATCGCGATTTGAGAAATTAAAAAAAAAAGAAAAAAAGCAACAGGTGTCGGGTCGCCGACCCGCGTTACATCACTTGAGAAAAAATGGCGGCAAAAAGTGGCTATCTCACGTTACGTCTGTGTTTGTTGTGCTCAGTGTTGCTAGCTTAATGTTTTGAAAATCTGTAGGCTGATTTTGGGCTTTTAAAATTCTTATGGATTCACTAAAAATTAGGAAAATTCACAATATGGATTGAGGTTTACCTTTCCGAGCATATTTTATTTTAATTCGCGTCAAAATCAAAATCAAAAATCAAAATCAAAAATATACTTTATTCATGTAGGCCTAGCAACAAGCTCTTATGAATCGTAATTAATCTTAATCTAATTATCAGAGCAATTTATTGATGTTAATATTATTTCATAATAAAATTGGATTATTATACATATCTAATTTAACACTAAGAATTTCACAAAAGGATCGTCAAACATTAAGAGCGCTATTACATTTCGGCGTTGAGCGAGTTTAGGTATTTTACGCGCTGCGGCAGGCCGTGCGAGCTCAGTATGCCGATCCCTTCTACCACACTCGCACTACAATGATGGATTAAACATTCTTGATCCTTCGCGAAGCATATTGAAATCAACCATAACAACACTAACTGTACTTAACTTTTAAAGTTCTAAAACTGTTATTTGGTAAGTACGAAAATACTAAATGCAGTGCAAATGTACATAGGGGCTGTTCATAAATTACGTCATCTATTTTTGACGATTTTTGACCCCCCCCACCCCTCAAATCATCCAAAAATCAAGCTTCGGATGAATCTGTTTCCTCCTACGTTATGTTACCATCATCCGATCTCCAGACCCCCCCCCCCCCCCCACTCCTCCCATTTGAAACGACGTAATTTATGAATAGCCCCATACTCGTACTTATGAAGGTATATTACTCGAAAGAAATTATAGGTACCTACTCGCTTATTTACATGTTTCGTCATTGCATTTGGTACCTATAGGTTGTAAAGTTTGTATCAACGAGGGTTTAAAAACGAACTGGTACTGAGGATCTGATGATGATTAAGGTGGTCACGGATACCAATCAACCATGTAGTAACATGATTAGGCTCGTTTGATTCGTCTCAACAAGATCTTTGACACTGAAGATACACAGGGTCTGATGATGGAGCTGGAAGGTGGCCACGGGTACCAGTCTATCATGTAACTAAACAACTTCGTGTTTGGGCTCGTTTGATTCGTCTCAACAAGATCTTTGACACAAGACAGTACTCAGGGTCTCATGATGGAGCTGGAAGGTACCATTACCAATCAACCATGCAACTAAACCACATCGTGTTTAGGATCGTTTGATTCGTCTCAACAAGATCTTTGACACTAGGTGATACTCAGAGTCTGATGATGGAGCTGGAAGGTGGTCACCGGTACCAATCAACCATGCAACTAAACCACTTCGTGTTTAGGCTCGTTTTATTCGTTTCAACAAGATCTTTGACACAAGATAGTACTCAGGGTCTGATGTTGGAGCCGGAAGGTGGTCACCGGTACCAATCAACCATGCAACTAAACCACTTCGTGTTTAGGCACGTTTTATTCATCTCAACAAGATCTTTGACACAAGGTACTACTCAGGGTCTGATGATGGAGCGCGAAGGTGGCGACGGGTACCTGTCTATCAGCTCCATCATCAGACCCTGAGTAGTATCTTGTGTCAAACATCTTATTGCGACGAATCAAACGAGCCCAAACACGAAGTGGTTCAGTTACATGGTAGACTGGTACCCGTAGCCACAGTCCAGCTCCATCATCAGACCCTGAGTACTAACTTGTGTCAAAGATCTTATTGCGACGAATCGAACGAAGCCAAATACGAAGTGGTGTAGTTGCATGGTTGATTGGTACCGGTGACCACCTTCCGGATCCATCATCATACCCTCAGTACTACCTTGTGTCAAAGATCTTGTTGCGACAAATCAAACGAGCCCAAACACGAAGTGGTTCAGTTACATGGTAGACTGGTACCCGTGGCCACAGTCCAGCTCCATCATCAGACCCTGAGTACTAACTTGTGTCAAAGATCTTGTTGCGACGAATCGAACGAAGCCAAACACGAAGTGGTTTAGTTGCATGGTTGATTGGTACCGGTCACCACCTTCCGGATCCATCATCAGACCCTCAGTACTACCTTGTGTCAAAGATCTTGTTGCGACAAATCAAACGAGCCCAAACACGAAGTGGTTCAGTTACATGGTAGACTGGTACCCGTGGCCACCTTCCAGCTCCATCATCAGATCCTGAGTACTATCTTGTGTCCAAGGTCTTCTTGAGACGAATCAAACGAGCCTAAACACGAAGTGGTTTAGTTGCATGGTTGATTGGTACCGGTGACCACCTTCCGGCTCCAACATCAGACCCTGAGTACTATCTTGTGTCAAAGGTCTTATAGAAACGAATAAAACGAGCCTAAACACGAAGTGGTTTAGTGGCATGGTTGATTGGTACCGGTGACCACCTGCCGGCTCCATCATCAGACCCTGAGTACTATCTTGTGTCAAAGATCTTGTTGAGACGAATCAAACGAGCCTAAACACGAAGTGGTTTAGTTGCATGGTTGATTGGTACCGGTGACCACCTTCCGGCTCCATCATCAGACCCTGAGTATTATCTTGTGCCAAAGATCTTGTTGAGACGAATCAAACGAGCCCAAACACGAAGTGGTTTAGTTGCATGGTTGATTGGTACCGGTGACCACCTTCCGGCTCCATCATCAGACCCTGAGTACTATCTTAAGTCAAATATCTTGTTGAGACGAATAAAACGAGCCTAAACACGAAGTGGTTTAGTTGCATTGTTGATTGGTACTGGTGACCACCTTCCGGCTCCATCATCAGACCCTGAGTACTATCTTAAGTCAAAGATCTTGTTGAGCCGAATCAAACGAGCCCAAACACGAAGTGGTTTAGTTGCATGGTTGATTGGTACCGGTGACCACCTTCCGGCTCCATCATCAGACCCTGAGTACTATCTTGTGTCAAAGATCTTGTTGAGATGAATAAAACGAGCCTAAACACGAAGTGGTTTAGTTGCATGGTTGATTGGTACCGGTGACCACCTTCCGGCTCCATCATCAGACCCTGAGTACTATCTTGAGTCAAATAAATACATATAGAATGTCAGGTCGTTTCAAATATTTTTAATCCTGTCCGGTAGTTTATTAAACTGTACCATTATAAATTATAATACTATAAAAACAGTGCTAGGATCAAAGTCTCTCGTTGCGGTTTACACGCACACAGTATAGCGTTTTACACGGCGCCCGCCGCACACAATGATAAAAAACCTCGTCGTCGCCGTTGAAAATGTGCGGAGCCGACCGACACACGTCCTGCCTCTACAAGCTCTGCCGCGGCACTGAGCTGGCGCAGCGCGCGTCATCGGTAATATAGAGTAGTTTTCAAAAAATTGCCAAAAAATTATAGTAGAATTTCATAAACACTAATGTATACCAACAGTATAAGCAAACGTTGCAGATTGGTTGAGTATGAAAATGACTTCGATATTAAGTAGATTTTCGTAGGAATTGACACTTGATTCGGAGAGAAAATCGAGTTCGTTTTACTTTGATTTTCTCTTTCTCAAAGGTATGTAGGAAAAATATAGTTTGATATGCCTAAAGTACAGGGTATTAGTAATACAAAATAGCCAGGTTTAGCAGAGTAAAATTCTCAACATTTCCAAATAAGAGCTCGCCATTCAGTGCTTCACGGGGTTTTTCGGAAACGACCATCAGAAAAAAAATCATTACTAATTTAATAAGTCCTTTTTCTAATATTTACAACGATATTTATAAAGATAAGAAGACGCTTTTACTGGAACAAAGACTCATTGTTTCTAATAATGAGCGCAAAGTCCTGAATTTCGTCGACTAGTATCATCAATTTTGCATTATTTCGACTTTTCTTGTAAGAGCGCTCTTAAAAAGATTGTATAAAAAAATACTAGTCTAGAATTTCTAGAATAAAATCTAAATGTCAAAAAAAAAGCATAAGTAACAAAAGAAGTAGATAAAACCGTCTTTTTCCAGGGACGAAAATACTGAAAATAGTTTGTCAGGCTATACATGAACTTTTATAGCCGGTCAAACAACTTTGTCAGTAGAAAAAGGCGCGAAATTCAAATTATCTATGGGATGATTACCCCTCGCACCTACATTTTTTTTTATTTGCCGCTTTTTTCTACTAGCTCTCTACTGCGCTCTGGGTCTCGCTGGTCTCGCTACTGGGTCTATTGACTTATATGCTTATATGAAGGATTAGGGTCTGATGAAGCGCAGGGTAGGGTAGGGTGAAGCGCTGGTGGCCTAGCGGTAAGAGCGTGCGACTTTCAATCCGGAGGTCGCGGGTTCAAACCCCGGCTCGTACCAATGAGTTTTTCAGAACTTGTACGAAATATCATTTGATATTTGCCAGTCGCTTTTCGGTGAAGGAAGACATCGTGAGGAAACCGGACTAATCCCAAAAAGGCCTAGTTTCCCCTCTGGGTTGGAAGGTCAGATGGCAGTCGCTTTCGTAAAAATTAGTGCCTACGTCAAATCATGGGATTAGTTGTCAAGCGGACCCCTGGCTCCTATGAGCCGTGGCAAAAATGCCGGGATAACGCGATGAAGAAGAAGAGAAGGTTTAGGGTCATTAGTGTCTATAATAAATAACACAACATAATCCCGTTAAGTTTTTGTCATGTCTGAATACTTAGCATAGTGTCAATAAAGAACACTAAACTCTTGACAGAAAATAAGAAGATCAAGATTCGAATTAAATAAATAATTGAAATTAAAAAACTTTTTCATAACACGTCGATCAACAACCTTTTTTAAACGGATCGTATCAACCAAGCAACATTCGGTAAAAACTATGTGTAACCGTGTTTCTAAAAGTAAGGTAATAAGTACCTAAACGTTTTTCGTAAGTTCGAAAACTCCTTCATTTTTGTTTTTCAGTGTTTTGTTTGGGCAGATTTTTATTTTGTTGTTCTTTTTTTTTCGTCAGATTGAATTCTCTTTTCTGTACAATAAAAGCGCAATTTCACCGTATGTTATGTCCTAATTAATCTTCCCCTGAGTTACGAAAACGTATGGAATCTTCGTAACTCCACGGAAAATGACATACCGTAAAATGGTAGTAGGGATTGAGAGGAGGAGGATTATGAATGGGGAGAAAAGGGATGACAGGGGGTGAGATGGTTTTTAAGGGCTACTGCTACCTAAGTAATGTATTCCTAATACAAATGGAGCTATAGTAATATTCATAATAAAAAAAATCGATTCAACAACGTTTACAATCCCATCTCACCCCAACTACGAGGGCCTACGGGGTGAGGAGGGATTTTGTGTTTATCGTTAAAGTTATGAAATGGAAATACCTAAACTCATAAAAAAACTAAAATACAAACGGCCGGAACATTTATTAATAAAATTAAGTTAATAAAATGTAAAAATAAAATGTTATCGAGGTTTGAATGACAGTTTTGTCCCTACTCACCCCATTTTACGGTACATTTTGTTGTCCCAAATTCGGATTTCGTGTTTCATTGTGCCCACAATGAGGGGCTCTTGAAACTTACCAAATTTTATCAAAATCTGACGAAAGAAACGATAACAAAATCAAAATCGGCTCGTTTCCGTATCCGCGCTCTAAAATCTGTAAATCTCCGGATTTGAGCTAAATCCGGCAACACCGATTGCGGCTTGATTATGTTGTGTCTGGATTCGCGTCTGCGCTGCGTTTACAGTTTCTGTAAACAAAGACACATAAATGTAAATTACCTACGATTAGACATGTCATTTTGACCTTCGAGCTAGTCTTATTGGTAACTAAATGGATTATTATTAAACAATGCAAGTTACATATTAGCATTCGCTTTAGTAAAAAAATATGTATGTAATATCTATTGATATACTTATTTCAATCTTAGAATTTATTACTTTTATTAGTAACTAGTAACAGACATAAGTGTGTTTAACTAAATACACTTAAGGACTTAGAAACGGATCACTCTATTTGAAAATTCCCAAACAATTAATGACCCATTTTCTTTGGTATTGTGGTTACCTAGTACTTATGTAGTAGTAGCAGTAAACTTTTTGCAGTCTCCATCAAATATATCGGAGCAGCTAAGCGCTCACAAATATCTGAATAGGTACGCCTCTAATTGTCAGGGCGTTAGGGTGCGTGTTCAGATATTGTGAACACCTTGGCCGCTCCGATATATCTGACGGCGACTATACAAAAACACATAATAGAAGTAACTTACTATTAGGAAATGGTAAGGCGAACAGGTACAAAGGCGTACTTGGCTACTTTCTGTTAGCTCTTGAAAAACTACAACCTCACAGCGTAGGTCTCATAGATCGTAGATACATACCTACAAACTTTAGTAACACAATTCTAAAAGTGATTTAAAACGAATTAAAACTTTTCCAGCATTAAATTACCTCGCACTCATTCACAAACTAACTACTATTATCAGTAATGACATAAAATAGCGTTTTCCTGAGTGCACTTGAGCTTTTTTAGAGTAAGAAGTAAAGATGCAGGCGGGCAAAAAGATTCATTCTGATCGCATCAGAAAAAACACGAAAAGAAACGCCTTCGGTAAGACTTGTCCGCTAACTACTTATAGTGTCTATATAAAGTTAGACATTATACTTTTTTTTAATTTGGGAATTTTGCTCTCAGAATCACGAGCTCTCTCGATCCTAAGAGGACAAAAAAACTAGAGATGCCCCGAATAGTGAATTTGGCCGAATACCGAATACCGAATATTCGGCCCTACTCTCGGCGGAATACCGAAAATTCGGCGACCGAATAATCGGCATGACGTGCAAACATTTTAAGTAACAATTATTATGAAAATTGTTCGACAACAAAACACAACGTTTGCTAAGATATATTTTTATGTTGAACAGAATTAGGGCCAGTTGCACCAACCACATTTGACAGACTGATCAACGTCAGCCGGCGCGCCCCGGCGCGTTACTATAAAACTTTCCATGCATAAAAAATTTGCGAACTCTTTAACGATACGAACAGTTTGGTGCAACCGACCCTTAATTACTGTAGTTAGAGTCAATCAAATCAGACCCATGTTAAAAATAAAATATTTTATAATCAACAAGTGCTCAAAAACGTGCCTTCGTATTTAACTACATACTTTCCAAGAATACATTTTAAATATTAAATATACATACCTAGTTTTTGGTTATTTTTTTGTGTAATTTTTCTTTTTTGGTAGGTGCAACAGATATTCGGTATTCGGCCGAATAGTAGGCAACATTCGACCGCGAATACCGAATATACGGCAAAGTGGCCGAATAGGCCGAATACAGAATAGTTGCCGAATATTCGTGGCATCTCTAAAAAAACTGTGACATTTGCATACATTTTCCGACCCTTCTACAGTTATTTACAAAATGTATGAAAAGTGGTACCTACGGAACGGAACGTAATGGTGGTAACGGAATGGAAATAAAAACTTTGGGAAACATTTTTCTCCTATTAAAATCGAAATAGAAATAACATAAAAAATACAAAAATGTAAAAATGACCAAAAATAAAATAAAAATGGAAAAAAAGTTTAAATTTCATTCGATAGCGTGATGCTCGGTGATGTCCGTTCGCGTTTGTGTTATGTATCATTTTGTATGGGCCTTTGAACAGCGCGCCAAGCGGTACGTTTTAGAAACTCAAAATCCCATGCGAAATGACACGTACCTGTTGTACCTCTACCACCAGTTTTGACGTTGACATAACGCTCACGTCTACGTAATTTACTTTCTGTACATCTCGCTTGCACTAATATGCGAGTACGAGCGAGATGCATAGAAAGTAAGTTACGTAACTTACGTAGACGTGAGCGAATGTGTCAATGTCAAAACTGGTGGTAGCCGTACTGACCTAAAAGTAGGCTTCCGGTTCGAGCGCCATCTTGATGGCACGCGGCGAGATTAATTGATTCGTTTTTTGCTCATTAATATTGTTTAAAGTGTAATATCGATAGCCTATTATACAGTAAACGAATGTGGTAGTGTGCAGTGAATGGAGAATTTATCTTGAAGCACGTTTAACCATCATTTTGGAGTCTACGGCCGGTTGTCCACGTGTTTCTTGTAAAGCCCGCTATCGCTTTACAAGAGCTAAATCACCGTACACAGTCTTGTACTAACCGTACAATTTCAATCGTTTTACCCTGCTACTACGACCTTGACACTGGCGAAATAGCCCCAATGGGCTGAAGCCATAATTTTAAAAGAATGAATGAATGACCTAAAAGTAAAACTATAATGTGACGCTCGTAACGTAAAATATAGTAATTCTTGCAATATTCATCTATGCGAAAGACGTAAAATTGTCATAAAATTGAAACTCGCTCTAAGAGCTGGGATGAAGTACCTTTCCAAACCTTCCCCTGTGAAGTCCTGCTCCATTGAAATTAGAACATACAGCGGTTGGATTAAGGTTCATTTTCCTAAGATTATGGACATTGAGATACGACGATGCGTAGACGCAATTGAGTTTAATTAAACTTGTCGGCGGTTTAACAGTAATCGTAGTATTTTAACGATTGTTTTAAGAGGAAAGGGTACGACCGCTTCTCCATACAAACTTAGTCCACATTTTCCTCTCTGTTGACATTATGCAAAATATTATAGCCCCTTTATTCGACTTTTTACGATTTTTAGATGTTTCTCTTCTAACTTTTAATAATTAAAAATTGAAATCAAACGAAGGGGGTTGTAGGTACATCGAATTGTAGCAAAATATTTTCAAAAATGTTAATATCCAGTAGGGAAAATTAGGTCTAAGTTTGTATGGAAAGGCGTTTTCGCGCGGGTTGTCCACTTTGGTCTTGACTGGCATGTCGATTTGCAAATTACAATTTATAATAAACTTCATCAGAACAGACGGTTCTTTCTCTTTTGCAAGACGAATGAATGGACAACCGTCACCCACACTGGTTAACTGTCGATGGACCTTATTACTATAGGCATACGGTCCACCGATGGATAGTTAAGTGTTGCTGTGTGTACTCGATCAAATGCTTGTTTTATAGGTACATTCAGCGTGAATAGTCGTAATAATCACAGAACTAGATGACGAACGACTGACAAACTTCAAAAGTGCGACCAAAAATGAAACGCAAGTATGTGCGTAAATTGGTTATTACTTATTTCTGTATCTCACTAACTGTGCCTCAAAAATGTCGTCAGTTCGCACACTTAAATTTCTACACTCAATTTAGTGCCAGAAGTTAAGATATGTACCTAACCTACTTATAGAAATGTATAGGCCTAATTCCATAACTCTCGAATTACATCTCAGAGGGGGCTCCCAATTTTATCCATTCATACCCATTCATAACTCCAAAACTAGGTTGAATGTAATTCCTAAAAACGTCGCCAAATCTTCAAGAACTTAAAAAGTATATTTATGTATGTAAAGACCCACACTGCGCTACCACGTTAACTAACAGTCGCGAAAGCTCTTGCTGGTAGAGAAATGGAGGTTATTTTCGTTTGATTGAAGTGGTTAATAAAGTTGGTTTGCCTCTGAGGGCCTACCGCGAACACCCAAGTTCGCAAATTACGGTTATCTTTCTCTTTTACTCCAATTGAGGCGTAATTAGAGTGACAGAGAAAGATGCCCGCAATTTGCGAACTTCGGTGTTCGCGGTAGGCTTTCTGCGCATAGACCAAAGTTATTGAGGATTCGTGTAAGCTCTTATTAGTTTAAAAATAGGGTTGACTTTCGTATAATTGGTGTGGCAGTAAGCTAGTTTGCCTGTAATAGAGCGTAAGCACGTGAGACATATAGCATATGAGGAACATGTGTTAGCTTCCGCAGATTATGACGTGTTTCCATTGTCGCGGGTGATACTCTTTTTTTAAATCTAGAGATATTAGTAAAACTTTGCCAAACGCCGTGACATTTAGTGTCTTTCTAAAAAAACACAAACGTCATAACGACAGATCGGGTTCAAAGATTGTCAACAGAGCGGTGCTTAAAAAACTTAAATTCCATCTGACAAACCTTCTTCGCTCGCGGCACATTTGCCGTGGGTTATTTTTTATGAAAAAGTGAATATAATGATTTATTAAAAGACTGCCGATCTGACAGTCAAACTGTTCCAACAGTTTAGTAATGTAATTTTATTCTACTTCTTAAAAAAATAAAATAAATCAGTATACAAATGTGAACTGGAAACAGGTTTCACGCGCGTTTCAGTGACAAATCTTAGAAATAATCACCCAGCCCCACGGACTAGAGTCTGTTCGGAAAGAGAAGAGTCGTGAAATGTATTAGGCCCCATACATTCCACGACTCTTCTCTTTCAGCACAAACTCTATCGGTCAACTAATAACACCATTATCTGCCTATTAACAGTCCAACAATATATCATTGCCGTCCGCTGAACGGAAAATTCTCCATTACATTACATATTTAGAAATATGACCACAATTAAAATTATCAGAAGCATTTTGCAAAGTCGTGTTTAAGAATATTATGTGACGAAAGATGAGATCAAGTTTTTAAACCTGTTTTTATGACGTTTAAAATTAGATTGACACATGTCACGGTTGTGAATGACAAACTCGGATATAAGGCATTACGTGTACCACTTGACGATTGATTGTCATTTATTCACCTACTAATAATATTACATGTAAATGTTAAGATTTGTATGTGTGTTAAATACTCTATAATGCAAAAATATTTCAACATATTAAGATACTCACACGAAAGTCAATGACCATTAGAACAACCGAATTGACCCCCTTACATGTAGTCTCGGAAAAATCATGAACATTCGTCACAAAATTTTTAATCGTTAAGAAAACGACTTAAAAAGCAACTGACTGACCCAATTCTATAATTTTTAAATATTTAGGCATCAGGACAACCAGTCCATGACCAGTCAGTCCTATAATCGCAGAATCCTGCAAAGAGCTATTATTTGCCTCTTAACGGCCAACTGACCTAATATTATATTTAAAAATTTCCAAAAACCATAAATTCCGGTTATGATCGTGGGAGACATTACGAGTAAGACAATTATTACAATCATGCGTGTCGTTAATTAGAAAAGATTTGCAGCACATGTACAGAATATTTGAATTAAAACAGTTTATATTTGGCTTAGCAACAGTAAGTTAAATATCAATTCATGAAGCTTATCAACCACTGGAGGGCAAATGGTTAGATTTTTAAAGTTGTCTTAGAGTTGTCCCGACTTTTGGCCAAGGCTCACTTAGGTTCCTTGAGGTCCACTGAGTTAACTAGTCCCAAGATTTGGCACGAGCAATAGGTTTTACGAAAGCAACTGCTCGTTAAACTAAAAGCGAAGCGACTCTTAATTATAAATGATATTTCGTACATAACTTCAAATTGGATGGTTGACTTGCAGAGAATGCCTTTATGCATTAAGTCCGCCATTTGTCTTTATTTTTTATATTATCTAATAAAGTTGATATCCAATAAATAACTTTCGGAAAATTCATTGGTAAAAGCCGGAGTACCATACCCACGACTTCCAGTTTGTTAGAAATGTTAGAATTACTTAATACCTGAAGCAGAGAAACACAAGACAATACCATGCTGTATTTTATATTATATTGAAATTTTAAAGCAGTTTTTGGGAATTGGCCAAACAGAGAACATTTTCAATCCGGTGAACTTTTTGGCTTGGGCAGGTGGATTGAAAAATTCACCTGATACTAGCTCGACTATAGGCGATTATCCCATTCATAAATATTGTGATACTTGACAATTACTATCGAATCTTCTGCGCATAATGAATACGGATGTAAGGACAATAGAATCACTACAATTTCTTTCGAGCCCGCGATTTATATCTCACTTAACAAGACAATCGTACCGATGAGCGCATTTGCCCTGTTACAATAGGCGATAATGATCTATCTGCTACAATTTTGGTACAAAAACTACAATAAATATCAAGAAGATCATAAGCGCCAGAGATTTATTAACTTGATAGGCTGTTTTGAAAGTGATAATGCTATCATCAAGCCATAGAACCATGAGGTAGACAGTAAGAGAACATTAATCATCTGTCCAGGAGGTGACACGCCGCATGTGACATAACCGTCAAGAAGACCAACTAAAATAGAATTAAAAACATAATATTACTGCAATATAGTCCTTATAACTTTGTCTTAAGGTTGATTAGGTATTTTAGCAGGGTATATAAGTTATATTTGTCAAAGAATAGGGTAACGATGTAATTATTTTCGAGTTTTTTACTCAGTACATCGACCTCAGCGCGGTTACGAATCGATATAACTATGTGTGTTTTTTGTGTTGGTTTTTACTCAATTTGGGATAATGTCAAGTAACACGTGTTATTGTTTGACAACTAATTTGTACTTCATGCTGGAGGGTGTTTGTATTTTAAACAACTGTACCTACTTATATATTTCTTAGTTTAAAAACTGTTGAACAGCGACGAAATATATATAGAGTTAGACGAAACGAAGAAGTGCCTGTGGCGATCTAAAAAAATCGGACAAGTGCGAGTCGGACTCGCCCACCGAGGGTTCCGTACTTTTTAGTATTTGTTGTTATAGCGGCAACAGAAATACATCATCTGTGCAAATTTCAACTGCCTAGCTATCACGGTTCATGTGATACAGCCTGGTGACAGACAGACGGACGGACGGACGGACAGCGGAGTCTTAGTAATAGGGTCCCGTTTTTACCCTTTGGGTACGGAACCCTAACAATTCTCATTCGAATTTAAACTGTTGTGACTTCTGAGGCATACCTACTAACTGTTCAGCGGAGAGACTAGTGGCTGGTTCAGTACGGGCGAAGAAGAGAAAGCTGTGATGGTCACAATATTTAATAATTAATTAATAAAAGCAGAATCAGCACATAGGTGAAATTAATTAAGCGGTTCACATGGTAACCGATCTTAGAATGAATGACTTATATTAGTTATATTACTGTTGGAGTTGCCAACACTAACATTACGAGACAAGTGAGTTTAAACCGTAAAATTATTTAACAAATGTCATTCTCTGCCAGTTAACCACAGATTTAGAATGACACTGAAAGTGTGCAAAAGGGAAGCCAGCAACACGTTATATGAACATTACATGAATGCGAAAGAGGCAGAAAGAGGCAGACTACAAATGAAAAAACGCAACCACTTTTGGGCTTTATAGCGGCCGCTTGTATGTACGTAGCGGACTAGAAAATACGGAAAGCTGTAGGTACTTAAGAAATACGGTCGATGGTTAATCTTGGAAGATATTATTACCTCCTAAAGCAAATAATTTACACGATGACATATTATTTCTGAATTAAATACCAATGACACTTGACATCATTCCGATTTTGGTCAGACTTTTGATATTTTATGCGAGAAGAAAATCTCACTTCCTGGCCAAGGCAAGAGTAAAACTTTAGACAAACCACGGGCGGTAATTCGTAAAGCCCCAGATCGCATATTTATGGCCCGAACCGAACAAACACCTGCGATCTGGAGCATTCACGAATTCACCTCCCTAGGTATGTAATGTTATAATGTACTATAACAGGCAATCTTGTATATGTACCTTGTAAACCACGTAAAAAATGGTACCTAAGGAAGTAAAGAAAGGGTGCGAAACTTTTCTTTCGGGCTTTCTCGGCTCCGTTCGGGTCAGCATTGCTCCGAGAAATTATTAGGGTTGACACAACTTGACGTCCAGTTGCGTGTACGACCACAGATAAGATAATTACTTGAATTTTGACAACCCTAAATAGCCGAAAGGGATCGTACCATACATAAGATAGCATGATTCGTCCCTGAACCGCTGTCAAACTTCGGTTTTGTAGGAAGTCTCCTTTCTGTACGGTAGGTACTATTACTTATTCTGAGGAAGTAAGTTTCTTTTAATTTGACTTGTCATACTCATAGCGAATTCATTCCTTCCAAGGTTTAATTCAGAGGGTTTTCAGTAGTATTTATAATGAAAAATAATTTTGTTGGTCTGCATTATGTCAAATCATTGATCGATAAGTACAGGACCAACATTGATTTGTTCACAGAAAACTCATTTCAGCAAAAGCACCATCCGTCCGCATCTCAAATTCTTTAAGGTGGATGTGTAGGGCTGTCCTGCCGACTAGCCACCAAAAGATGGCGTGATTGTGCACAAATTGCGGATTATCACTATTTCTTTCAAAACCCAAACAATTTTCTAAGATGTGTTAATATTGGCGCAAACAATAAAAAATATTACGTCTAAATCGAAATATATTCCACTCAACAGTGTCTCATTTCATCAAAATCTGACAAAACTGCAAAATATTGCAATTTCATGCATTCACGCACACTACCATATCCCCCAGTGTCAGTCTTGTGACCATTAAGCCAAAACAGACTAGAGGTCGCTAGTACAGAAGATGGCTTTTCTGATTACTCTCATTAGCTAACTAGGGACAAAAGTGTAAACTAGATGGCGCGGTGTAAGAGATGATTTTTTTTGCAAGATTAATTTAAGGTAAAGGCGCATCCAGACGAACTGAATTTAGCACCAGAATGGGCGGATTGTCTATGGTCACGGACGGTATATTCTGTAAGGCCTCGACAGACCTTGCTACAAATACCGGAATGGAACGGAAATCACATGCAATTATCGGTGAGGTATATAGAGGTCCATACAATAAATTCGTGACCGTATGCAGACCTTTATTATTCTTTTTTGCTCGACGCTGCCTTCGACTGCCATACATTTGTTATACTACCTACATAAGCAATACCCACATTATATGCACGTAGCGTACGTTTCGTGGCTCCTGGCCGAGGCGTTAGCTTGGTCCGATTTTAAGCTACCTACATTCCAAATTGTAAATTTCAAAGGTCACGATTACATACTTTCTACAATGTTTGTTTTCACACCGCAATGAATGATGAGTGTTTCCAAATGGTCCAAAAGAGATTTTTCCAAAAAAAAAATAGACCTGAGTCTCACAGACCCTATATATTATAATAATTTGTTTATCTAGTTCTTCCAGCTCAAAATCACTGGCATATTCAATCCTGATAGTAAAAAAATCCTCCAAATATTTGTGGCTTTCCATTACAAATGGGTCCTTATACTTCAAGTGCAATAAGGTCCTTTCCAACTGAAATTCTTATAAAAAGGTTCTTATTGCACATGAAACATAAGGACCATTGCATTGTCTGAATGGAAAGCCACATTTGTATGGAAATTGTAGATTCCACTAAGTAGGTACGTCAAACCATGAAGTTATATTGTTTAAACTGGAGCGAGTTGTCAGTTGTTTTGCCATACTAATTTGAACCTTATCACCGAGACAGAATGTTGTTCGTACCAGACTAGAGAAAACGGTCCACATGAGATAGAAAAACCTGAGCCCTGTGTCTCACTCGCACATGTTGCCAATGTTAAAAAGATACCATTGTGATAGAAATTATATCAATATACTACTGAAATTCATTACCTTCTTATACTATTTTAGTGCTATATTCTAATTACAGTTCTGATATCTTTTAAGTAATTTGTTAATTATTATGATGTTAATATTATTAACTGATTAAGCCAAGCATGTGCGCAACAAAAAAAACAGTAAATTGAATATGGTAGAAATTGTAGTAACTTTGAATATTAATTGGTATCCCCAACTTGATGACGATTAGGGTCACCATGATGTCGGTACGATTTGGATCGGTCTTACAAAATTGTTATTTCCTACTTAATGTAAAAATAACTTTACCTAAATAGTATACTAATAAATAAATAAAGATATACTTATTTTGGCATGTTTAATTATTCGGTTCACGTAATGAGAGCTACATAATTGCCAAAAATTAAATCCGAAGTCCTTACATTACAGATTGGACATTACAGACTCATATTTTTATACATAGTATTTAATTACTGGAACGTTAATTCTAACTATTTATATATATGTAATCGATTCTATATAGGTTGGGCCGACATTTCCGTCAGTATACAAAAGCGGCAAATTTGAAAATGTTGTTTCAATTACAGATCTACGATGACGCTAACGCTTAAAGAATAGCTAAAGTATGCAAAAGGGAAGTCATCACGTATATGAACACACCATGAGTATGATATTGATAGTGATAGGTATTTTGTTAAATTATGAATTATGAAGAGCATAAATAGTGTAGAATGCCGGTTTACACAGTTAAATGTAAGTTTTTATTTCGTCGTGTGCTAATACTTTATCATTTTAGTCAATAATCAAGATAATTTCGTGTAAAAACATAAATTGTTACGCTACGCTAGGGCTTCACAAAATGACTAGTATCGATAACCAGTGGGCATAGTAATAATATAAATTTATTTGCGTTGCAAGTGTTGAAAGTAGGAATTAAATTCGCAACGAGTGGTGATAAATTAAAACACGACCGAAGGCAGCGTTTTTAATCGATACGATTTGCGAATTACCAAGTACAACTACAACGTTTTACCCGACCCTAGATATTTGTCTCGCTCTCTCTTATAGCTGTCTTTGATAGAAATAGAAAATATTTATTTGGCGTACAAAAACATACCTACATTACGGTAAGTACACCATAAAGTTAACAATACAGTAAACATACACCAAATAGGATGCCGCTCAGCATAAGTAGTGTCTGTAAGACACTACGCTGGTTTTCACCCAATACGTACGATGGACGTACGGCGGACCACCTTCCTCACAATAAACCACGATCGCATTGATCGCGATCCAATACGCCCATCCCATCTGTAACAGCTTTTATAACGACTAAAAGCTTTATAACGACTAAATTAAGTAAGGTTGTGTGAAGCGTTTTACAGAAGAGAAAAAAACTATATCCATCTCTTTTCTGGGGCAATTATACTAGCATAGGGTAAATACAGTATGATTCTCTCTGATTATGCACGAATGAGAAAAGATCCTGGCCAAACTATACATTCCATCTTATGCTAATATCCCACATTCATATGACTTATGGTCACCCTAATTAGAAAGAGATGGAGGGCTCAGGTTTGACCTCTCATGTGGACACACTTTTTGGCCAGTGTACACTATCCAGTTTACTCTCTACGTCCGTGCGTCAAACACGTACAAGTGAAGTACTAAAACGTGACGTAATGGAACGGACATCTCGGGACATTTTTTTAAGTGGTAGTACGGAATGCTGACGGTGTAGAATGAGCCCAAAAATGTGCATGGACACAAAGTTAAATTTCAATGCAGAACTGAAATATTCATGTTTTAGTTTAGGGGAAAGTACCTACCTAACCTAATGCAAGCTTTAAAGCTACTATTCCATCCGCTTACCGAGCGCGTCGAATGGGATGACCGCTTGGGCTAACCAGTATGGTCGTATTTTCCGATTATTCACAGTTCTTAGATCTCTAGAGGGTTCAGCCAAGATGCCAATCATTTGCGACAGAGAGACGTCAGAGTTTCGTTCGCTATGGCGCAAACGATTGATATCTTGGCTAGGCACTCAGTTCACACTACGTTGGACAGCGGTGAGAGAAACTCAATTCCCTAAGTACTCGCCCGATATTTGTTTTACTCTGCCTGCTTATTAATTAACGATTGATCCGACTTTCCTTCTTCAAAGAATAAGTATTTCAAGTTAATTACTAAAGTGATACAAAAAGCTTAATATCACTAATAGATATTAGAAGTACTTATACATGCAGAGTGTAGTCTAGTCGACAAGTTCAAAATGGTGAAAAATAGAGATACTACTAAAAATACGTGTGATACCTGGATTCGGATGATGTATAGAAAAATGTATTCGAAGCGTTTATTAGAACACAAAAAAAATCAAAAGTTATAGACATAAAAGGCGGAAAAGAGAAGATACCGTCAACCGGGATGAATAGGGATGATAGGGGTGATAGGGAAGGTCTTCTAATAAGACCGCGTTTTCGCGTAGCAGCACGGGATATGGTAGCTGCTCTCACTGACCCAAGAAGAAAATCCACCCTGTATGTATACCTTTTCGTTGCCTGACCTAATATTAAATAAGTTTCAATAATTGGTCAATGCACAAATTTATAATTCTTACGTGCTATTTAGTAGCTACTTCATAATACCGCATGAGTTTGTGCCGCACCATAACGATAGTACCTTGTAGTCGACCGGGGTACCACATTACGATATTATATAATAATAGTAGACAGTATTAACAGATTCTGCCCCATGTTCCGGCCCTGCCCAACCTTACGTGTAGCAGAGGAAGAAAGTTGGAAAGGGGCAGAATCTGTGAATACTGTCTACTATAATATAATAATGTGATACTCCGCTCGACCGCAATGGTATAATGGTTATATATTTTTTGATTCATATATATTTTATATAATTGTCACAAGATTTAAAAGAATTTTGGGTAATTCTTAACAGGAAATGAGTTCTGTGTCGAAACTTCGTAACAATTGTCATGTTTCTTGTGACAATTGTCATTAGCTTCGCCAAATAAGTACCTACCTACTTATTTATTGTATAATAGTATGCTGACTAGGTATTTTTTTACACTTAAATTTCATAGTTTTTTTAAATATTTACTTATCTTGAAAAAATTAAAAACTTCGTAATGTTGATTGATCAAGTGCGGGCTAAGCGTATTCAGTGCACTCCGCGAGCTCTTGAGATTTGCCTCAAAAATGGCGTGAATGGCCGCTAAGACCGAAATACTTGTTTTTAAATAATTATGTCATGCGTCGCCTGTTTGGGTTTGGATATGTATATGTAGGGCACATACTGACTGATACCATGGACAATATTGTATGTATGGCCATGGGACAAAACGGAAACGTACACATGCATTAGGGTATTTAGAGCCAGTAGACAGTATCATAACAACCGGTGTAGTGGTAGTGGTTACGAAGAAATTAACTAATTACGATTTTTTACTTTGGAGCAGCCTGTATGTGTTAGTAGCTCCTGAGGTAACCTTCTTCGACCTTTCTGATTATCTTTCTTATTTATGACACTAATAAGATTCTGACTTTTAATAAACGTCATTATTGCCGCACATTTTCGAACAAATTGTTAAAAGCACTGCCAAGGATTAATACAATACAGGGTATATTGTTTCAAATAAATAAATCATTCATTATACATACCACATGCTACAAAGTATATTTCAGAGTTTTTCAGGGCGAAACATTATTCCATACTTTATTCATTTTAGGCCCTGGGTAATGTTTAAGTAATCATAACTATTACAACACAGTAAACTAAAGAAAATAAAAGTATTTTCTTATTGTACTATTAAATTAAAAAAAAAAACAACATATGATTTTACCAAATTTGAGTATATTTACAAATAGGTACTTATTTTTTTCATTTTCACTGGTTCTGTTGTGGCCAGGTGATATTTAGGAGTTCACTCCCGTAGGCAGGATATCGGTAGCGGATGTTTGTGTTTGATGATCAGCTAAAAAGGATCAAAATAGATAATATTAACTAATAAGGAATGAGGATAATAAATTTTAAGAAAATCTAGTTGAGACTAGTTGAGTCTAGTTTTAAAGTTACTTAAAATGAAATTACTATACTTAAGTTTTTATATTATTTACAATTAATAAGCTTATTTATTTATTTAATAACATTTATACAACTTTATAACAAAACACTAAAACTTATATAAAAAAAAAAACAATTAAATTTGCCCTGTTACTATGTATGTTAGTTAGTGTATCTAGGTCAAATCTTGAAAGCTAAATTTAGGCTTACGGCTCGATTCGGAAAATGAATTAGATTTCTACTAGACTTCAACAAGTTACAATACGGATAATTTAAAGATATTTGTAAGGTAGATATGTCAAAGGTCATTGGGCGTTTTGTTCGGACATATGACCCACAGCGTACACAAACGAAATAGGGCTAGGTATGTAGGTAAATGTATCTGCTACCCACTGGTATGAGTCGCATTCTTGCAAGACATGGGAGAATTGAGAAAAAAATAAAAATCATTTCTCATCATTATAGCATTTTTGCAATGAATTAAGTCAGAACTATTGGAATTATTTCAAATATACTTTGAATAGCTGCTGTTAGATTACGTTGCTGTTGTTATATTGTTTAATATCAATAGGAACAAAAATAAAATCCAGTTCTAAAAAAACAATATTTTTATTCTGCTTGATCAAAATCAATTGTTAATTCGTCTAAAAAGGCAGCAGCAGGCGCGTCAATCACTTCTTGATGCCTGGCCCATGATAAAAAATAGACTACGCTTGCAGCATGTGCACAGCTTCCGACGGTTTAGGCGGAGTATGTCACTTTCTTAAGAGGGCACTTTCGAGTTAGGTCACGTTCTAAGGACGTCACTTTCTGAGGACGTCACATTCTGAGTTCGTCACTTTCTGAGGTCGTCACATTCTGAGCACGTCACTTTCTGAGAACGCCACTTTTCGTGGGCGTTACTTTCTGAGTACGTCACTTTTTTATACTAAGATTTAAGCGTATACTTGCACGAACAATGGATACCAGCAATCAGCTGTACGGCATACGGCCGCTTTTATGTATGACATATACAGGTTGTTTTTTCAGTCGCCATTGAAGGAAAATATGAATCTATAGAGGATAACGGGCGTCTGAATCCAAACGGCAACGACAGTTTCCTGTTATCGTCTATAGATTCGTATTTCCCTTCAATGGTCACTGAAAAAACATTCTGTATGTCATACATAAAAGTGGCCTTATACCGTACCGCTAATATAATTTCTGGTATCCATTGTTCGTGCAGGCGCACGGTGCACGTGCATGCTAAAAAAGTGACGTACTCAGAAAGTGACGAACTCCGAATGTGACGTCTTCAGAAAGTGGCGTTCTCAGAAAGTGACGTACTCAGAATGTGACGACCACAGAAAGTGACAAACCCAGAATGTGACGTCCTCAGACAGTGACGTCCTCAGAAAGTGACCTAGCTCGAAAGTGACCTCGTAAGAAAGTGACATACTCCGCCTAAACCCTTCCGACGGTAGTGCGATGGCCTTGTATACACGAGCAGTAATAGTTTTGAATACTATTTCTTCCAATAACAACACACAACACTAAGGGCCAGTTGCACCAACCACATTTGACAGACTGATCAACGTCAGCCGGCGCGCCCCGGCGCCTTACTATGAAACTTTCCATACATCAAAAATTAGCGAACTCTTTAACGGTACGAACAGTTTGGTGCAACTGACCCTAACACTATCTCGTACACATACTGTTGAATAACTTTTTTCTGCCGGTTGATACATAAAAAAAATTACATATTTAAAAAAGTGAGATTAAATTCTCTATTTTAAAACTAGTTTGGTCTCTGTACGGGAAAGTTCATAAAGCGGGTCAAAAACGCCCAATGACCTTTGACGTTTCCGCGATTCTGGAGGTCCTCTTGAACGATTTCGACAAGTTATGACTTAGATATCCAAGTCACATCTAGTCGATATCTAATGTAGATCTAGTTGATCTCTAAATCGTTGCAAGATCTTGTGATTATCTCGAAATCCGAATAGGCCTGTTACTTCCCGATTTCCGATTGAGCTGAAATTTTGCATTCATATGTAACTTGGAGGTTATTCCCACTAGTTACCACCATGTTGTTACCACCATCGAACTTTCCGTTTTGGTTTCTTGTGAACAATATGATAAATAATTATTAAAGCGGCAGCTGCACGACGACGTACGTCCATGGTTCCTGAGTACAAACTGGTCGATCGTCGGATTGCTTGCCGCGCGCGGCTGCCGCGCTATAATTCAAGATGGTGCCAAAAATGGCTCACGAGCCAAAATACAGATTTGCCGCGGTCGAACAATGCTTGCGCGGCCGCCGCGCGATATCGAGACGCGGCTTAAGAAAAAGTGACCAAGGCCTCCAGTGCCCCGGGGTGGAATCGAACCAGCGTCCTCTGCTAGGTCACGGCGGCAAGGGCGAATTTTTCTATGTACAGTCGACGTCTTTGATATGTTTACATTTTTCGGTTTATTACAAGGGAGTAAGGTGCAAACATGTAAACATATCTTTGACGTCGACTGTATGTACATATTATTATATATTTTAATGTTTGTTATTACCTATTTTAATTTGTTTGACATGCCTAGAATTAATTTGTTATTTTAGAATAAGAATTGCTGTGCCCTTACAGGGTCCATGTCACTGTACTCGAAATTGTATTGTAACACCTTTATGTAGCAACATGGAAATGCAATACACAATAAACAATGATGATCGGCCTAGCCTAGTCAAAAAGAATCTGAAGTAGATATGCATGATGCAGTTTGCAGGACAGGACCAGGTGCAAAAAAATATAAAGAATTAAATACGAATGTCACACATCGTGACAAACCATAAACGTTTATCGATTATATTATTGACCGAAGCGAAGCGAAGGTCTACGTTTTGACTCGGGCATTTTGCTTTCGTATGTCCGGATGTTCTCCTCTACAGGTCGCAATTCTTAACCGATTCTCGTGAAATTTTGTGACCGAATTTTACGACTAAATAAAATTTTTTTGTCAATCCGGTTTTTGGAAATTTTTAAAAATGGCGGAGTCGTGATACCTGGCGCCTAAACAAATAGTCGTATCGATATCATAAGACTTTTTTCTTTTTGAAACATGTTTACAGAGTTAATAGCAAAAAATGCAGAAAAAAATTATCGCTGGTTTAGGCGGTATTTAGATATTTAATTTTAACTAATTTTAATTTGAGAAGGAGTAGCTAAATTTCGTCAACCCATCTAAGAACTATTTGGCTCAGTTTGTAAACGTTCGCTTTTTCTGTTTGCACAGAGGGTCTGGGTTCGATCCCCAGTAATTGTATGCTGGGATATTATAACTTTTTGTATTTTTTTACACATAAATTTCGTATTGTTTTTCTTTAATTTACTATACACCGTGTTTTTATTGAATTCCGTTAACTTCGGGGTATAGTTAAGTATGTTTATAAGAACTAAATGGCATAGTTAATTTTCAAAAAAAAAATTTTTTTTTGTTTTCTTTTTTGTTTTTTTTTTGTTTAAAAAGTAATTAAATGTAGCATATAGCGTTGTTGTAACACGGGCATTACATTTAACTCAACCAAACAATTGAAATCTGTGACATATCAATGTCATTTCGTACATCAATCGACCGAGATTGTACTTAAGTTTAGTAGCAAATGTATGAACTCATTCTAAACACTAATCAATATGTAAGCCGGCCCTAAGGCAAGTGTACACGCTTGTAGAGGCCTTATAGTAAAAAAATAAATTATGGATTATCTCCGAAATGGACTTAATTAGAACATCGGTGTCTTTGAGAAAGTTACTTGATTTAAGCTCAGGAATGCACCCTTGAAATTAACGGAAATCAAAAAAAACACGGTGTATTTAAAGCTCTTAGCACCATGTTATTTCAAGCTCTGCTCGCGAGGTCTACAGCTCACAGAGCCACTAGTATATTCCTATACATATTTATACTCGCGCACGAAGGGTTCCGTACCATTAGGCCGCCGCCCCACTGCTGCGCACGCTATGTACACGACCCACGTTCCTATTAGTAGGAGATCCCACATATATGGTCGACCTTCACCAACCTGTCTGACGGATGAAACTATGAAAATATGAAAGAAAATATGTTCCAGAACATAAATAAGGGGTCATCCATTAATTACATCACACGTTTAGGAGGAGGGAGGGGGTCAAGAAAATGTGACATGTTGTGACAAGGGGGAGGAGTCACAAACTTTGTGACGTCACTTTAACTTCATCAGTAACCGAAAATTTATTTAAATTATTTTATACGCCAATATACATTTAAATAACAAGTCTTAGAAACGATAATCGTTTTTATTCGTTTAATTTTATTTCTTAATCAGTTTTGGGTTATAAAATTACTAATATTTCTTTTGTCAAAAATATTTTGATAAAATATTAAATAAATATTTGCCGATTTCGTTGATGTGACGTCACACCAGGGGGGAGGGGTTTGCCAAATGTGACCAAGTGTGACAAGGAGGGGGGGAGGGGTAAAAAAACCTAGAAATTCGTGTGACGTAATTAATGGATGACCCGTAAATAGGGTTGCCTAAAGAAATATGGTCAAGGCTATTTTTAATAAACTTTTGAAAAAAAATTTTTTTTCGTCAAATTTCACCGATTTGTCTGACGAACGAAATAAGTTTCAATGGAAAGTATACAACTTGTACAACATAAATAAACTAGGTTGCCTATCTTTTTCCGGTCACTATTATGTGGTTGCCGTGTTTAAAGAGGTGATTTTATATCGATAATTACACTCATCTATCTGACGCTTGAATTATACATCAAAATGATGGCAATTTTATTGCAAATACAATGGTATAGGGTTGCCTGCGAAAATCCGGTCACAAATAAGGGTTGCCAGGATTTTAAATAAAATAAGAAGGGAAGACTTTATCGATAACTCATAAACGGCTTAACTGATCAAGTTTGTTTTAATTTTATTTGAATGAGTTTTTTAGGCACTATTTTCATGATTTTTTTCATATTTTTTGTTTATATATATTATATTGTTTGCATATTTATCCAACGACATGTCACACTATGGGATTGAAGCGAAAAAAATGGATACATACATTTTTTTATTTTTCTTCGGTTGATACCTATGTTGTGATATGTCATTTGATATGAATTTTAAAATGAATAAGGTTCTTCAAAAATTTTTTTTTGCTAAAGTGAATATTTTAGGAAATAATCGCTTCGAAAGAAACAAAATGTATGTGAGGATTTTTTTTTTCGTTTCAACCCTATGGTGTGGGGTGTCGTTGGATAGGTCTTCCAAAATTAATAGGGGTTTTGGAAGAACATTTTTTGATTAAGTGAATATTTTCGGAAATAATCGCTTTGAAAGAAACAAAATGTGTGTGACAATTTTTTTATCGTTTCAAACATATAGTGTGGGGTGTCGTTGGATAGACCATTCAAAATAAATAGGGGTATATAAACAACATTTTTTGATAAAGTGAATCATTTCGGAAACAATCGTTTAGAAAGAAAAAAAATGGCTTTTCCTTCTAACTTTTGAACCATTGGTCCAAAAAATATGACAAAAATCATGCCTAAAGAACTCATTCAAATAAAATTAAAACAAACTTGCTTAGTTAAGCCGTTTATGAGTTATCGCTAAAAGTCCTTCCTTCTTATTTTATTTAAAAGCCTGGCAACCCTTATTTTTGACCGGATTTTTGCAGGCAACCCTATACCATTCTATTTGCAATAAAATTACCATCATTTTGATGTATAATTCAAGCTTTAGACAGATGAGTGCAATTATCGATATAAAATCACCTCTTTAAACACGGCAACCACATAATAGTGATCGGAAAAAGATAGGCAACCTAGTTGATTTATGTTGTACAAGTTGTATACTTTCCATTGAAACTTATCTCGATCGTCAGACAAATCGGTGAAATTTGACGAAAAAATGTTTTTTCAAAAATTTATTAAAAATAGCCATGACCATATTTCTTTAGGCAACCCTATTTATTTATGTTCTGGAACATATTTTCTTTCATAAAATATAAGTTTCATCCATCAGACGTATTGGTGAAGGTCGACCATATATGTGGGATCTTAGACCATATACAAAATTTCGTGGGCTTGCCCACGGTTTGTATTAAAACGTGGGCCGTGGATGTAGCGTGCGCAGAAGTGGGGCGCCGGCCTTAAGCAAAAAACGGAAAAAGAATCACGCTTGTTGTATGGGACCCACTTAAGTATTTATTATATTCTGTTTTTAGTATTTGTTGTTATAACGGCAACAGAAATACCCGGAATGGTGGTGTGGTCTGGCCTAGTGGGTAGTGACCCTGCCTATGAAGCCGATGGTCCCGGGTTCGAATCCTGGTAAGGGCATTTATTTGTATGATGATACAGATATTTGTTCCTGAGTCATGGTTGTTTTCTACGTATTTAAGGATTTATATATTATATATATCGTTGTCTGAGTAGGTACCCACAACACAAGCCTTCTTGAGCTTACCGTGGGGCTTAGTCAATTTGTGTAAAAATGTCCTATAAATGTCCTATAATATTAAATACATAATTTGTATGAAAATTTCAACTGTCGGACGACAACGGAAGACGGACGGACGATCAAACGTACAGCGGAGTCTTAGTCTTCGCCGTATTCCTTGAAAGGGTTATTCTATGGGTCATTTGCAATGATTTAAGTCCAGTCAACCAGGGGTCAAAACTCATTGGTTTTCAAGTTATATGAGTTTTTAGTTTTTTGTTTACAAAACCCGCCTTTCGACTAAAAAGTGGTAATTGTGAAAAAACTACTCAAATTTGGACGTAAAAAAACATTCACCTAATAGCCAATAAACTACTGATTACGTGAAATAAAAAAAGATTGCCAAAACTTTCCAAAATTTTCAAAAAAAAAGGATTTGAAGTCACAATGTTTTTGTAATTTTCCCCAAACTTTGTAACATTTTAAGGCATTACTTTAAAAAAAAGTATGACACTTTGCGTACAAAATACAGAAATGAGTTCCTCAGCTTTCCAAAAAAGTACGAATGTCGACATGTTCTCTTAAACTTTTTAAAATAATAATAATAATAGCAGAGCAGGTAGGTACCGAAGACAAAAAATGCTTACGTAGAAACTAATTACCGTAATGACTTGACATGTATTAGGTACTTACCGAAAATGTAAAATAAGTTTATGGCAAAAATTTCATTTTTGGTACAAGCTTTTATCGCTGACTATACTTTTCTTACGACAGACAACTAATACTCATTATAAATTCTAAAAACCCCTAACACAATTAGGTTGCGTTGTTTCATCACAGAGTTCCTATGGCCACCTCCTGTCTCCATCATCAGATCAGTTCGACAGTACCATATTATTGTATTGTCATCAGGCGGCTTAGCACGGTCGTGTTTTTATCCCTTGTCACCATGCCTGTCACGTTCTAACAAGTATGTAAGTGCGAAAGGGACGCGCATAGTGATAGTCGATAAAAATGGAACCGTGCTGAGCCCGCAGAACTACATACAGCTGTAAATTTTCATGACGCTACGATCCTTGGAAGATGGTTAAATTAGTTACCTTAGATTCCATTACATAGTTAGTTGCATACAGGTCGAGAGTTCCTATGGCCACCTCCTGTCTCCATCATCAGATCAGTTCGACAGTACCATATTATTGTATTGTCATCAGAACTACATACAGCTGCCAATTTTCATGACGCTACAATCCTTGGAAGATGGTTAAATTAGTTACCTTAGATTCCATTACATAGTTAGTTACATACAGGTCGAGAGTTCCTATGGCCACCTCCTGTCTCCATCATCAGATCAGTTCGACAGTACCATATTATTGTATTGTCATCAGAACTACATACAGCTGCCAATTTTCATGACGCTACAATCCTTGGAAGATGGTTAAATTAGTTACCTTAGATTCCATTAAGTACATAGTTAGTTACATACAGGTCGACCTAATAAAAGCCTGTTAATGAGTTTTAGTTTAGGCGTCCGTATAAATAAATCCAGCGAGTAAACCACAACCACAATACTCTTGCGTACAATAGTCTAATTTACGGTGAACGGGAAAAAAATAGAGCGGTAGGTAGGTAGTTTAAAAAAACGTATGCAGAAAAACGCACAGCTTATCTATGGAATAAGTACCCTTCACACTCTCGCGGACTTAATAATAATTTATTATAAATGTTATGATCTTATAAATTTGTAAAATCAATGAAAATTCATTTATAATTTATGAATATATAATTTTTATTTAAAATCATTGAAAAATTATCACCTTACTACCAATCCCAGTTTTGAACTGATAATTGATTAACGAAAATTCCTAGAAACCCTTAGAAAGCAAATCTGGCCTGACCTCCGATTAGGTAGTTACATGTACTAATGTAGGGATCAAATTTTAACGGAAATGGTTTGTAAGCTAAACTATTACAACATATTTTGTGAATTATATACCCTTACGTTATTACCATCTATTGAGTAAATTAGACACTACTTAGTTAGGTCACCTGTGTTAAAGTGACATCTATGTTGGTTATTATTAAACTGAATCTCGCCATCTTGTTTTACATGGATAGTGTAAAGATCACTCACACAAACAAGCGCTTAAGAGCGCTATTACATTTCGGCGTTGAGCGAGTTTAGGTATTTTACGCGCTGCGGCAGGCCGTGCGAGCTCAGTATGCCGATCCCTTCTACCACACTCGCACTACAATGATGGATTAAACATTCTTGATCCTTCGCGAAGCATATTGAAATCAACCATAACAACACTAACTGTACTTAACTTTTAAAGTTCTAAAACTATTATTTGGTAAGTACGAAAATACTAAATGCAGTGCAAATGTACATAGGGGCTGTTCATAAATTACGTCATCTATTTTTGACGATTTTTGATCTTCCCCACCCCTCAAATCATCCAAAAATCAAGCTTCGGATGAATCTGTTTCCTCCTACGTCATGTTACCATCATCCGATGTCCACGACGTAATTTATGAATAGCCCCATACTCGTACTTATGAAGGTATATTACTCGAAAGAAATTATAGGTACCTACTCGCTTATTTACATGTTTCGTCATTGCATTTGGTACCTATAGGTTGTAAAGTTTGTATCAACGAGGGTTTAAAAACGAACTGGTACTGATGAGGATCTGATGATGATTAAGGTGGTCACGGATACCAATCAACCATGTAGTAACATGATTAGGCTCGTTTGATTCGTCTCAACAAGATCTTTGACACTGAAGATACACAGGGTCTGATGATGGAGCTGGAAGGTGGCCACGGGTACCAGTCTATCATGTAACTAAACAACTTCGTGTTTGGGCTCGTTTGATTCGTCTCAACAAGATCTTTGACACTAGGTGATACTCAGAGTCTGATGATGGAGCTGAAAGGTGGTCACCGGTACCAATCAACCATGCAACTAAACCACTTCGTGTTTAGGCTCGTTTTATTCGTTTCAACAAGATCTTTGACACAAGATAGTACTCAGGGTCTGATGTTGGAGCCGGAAGGTGGTCACCGGTACCAATCAACCATGCAACTAAACCACTTCGTGTTTAGGCACGTTTTATTCATCTCAACAAGATCTTTGACACAAGGTAGTACTCAGGGTCTGATGATGGAGCGCGAAGGTGGCGACGGGTACCTGTCTATCATCATCAGCTCCATCATCAGACCCTGAGTAGTATCTTGTGTCAAACATCTTATTGCGACGAATCAAACGAGCCCAAACACGAAGTAGTTCAGTTACATGGTAGACTGGTACCCGTGGCCACAGTCCAGCTCCATCATCAGACCCTGAGTACTAACTTGTGTCAAAGATCTTGTTGCGACGAATCGAACGAAGCCAAACACGAAGTGGTTTAGTTGCATGGTTGATTGGTACCGGTGACCACCTTCCGGATCCATCATCAGACCCTCAGTACTACCTTGTGTCAAACATCTTGTTGCGACAAATCAAACGAGCCCAAACACGAAGTGGTTCAGTTACATGGTAGACTGGTACCCGTGGCCACAGTCCAGCTCCATCATCAGACCCTGAGTACTAACTTGTGTCAAAGATCTTGTTGCGACGAATCGAACGAAGCCAAACACGAAGTGGTTTAGTTGCATGGTTGATTGGTACCGGTCACCACCTTCCGGATCCATCATCAGACCCTCAGTACTACCTTGTGTCAAAGATCTTGTTGCGACAAATCAAACGATCCCAAACACGAAGTGGTTCAGTTACATGGTAGACTGGTACCCGTGGCCACCTTCCAGCTCCATCATCAGATCCTGAGTACTATCTTGTGTCCAAGGTCTTGTTGAGACGAATCAAACGAGCCTAAACACGAAGTGGTTTAGTTGCATGGTTGATTGGTACCGGTGACCACCTTCCGGCTCCAACATCAGACCCTGAGTACTATCTTGTGTCAAAGATCTTATAGAAACGAATAAAACGAGCCTAAACACGAAGTGGTTTAGTGGCATGGTTGATTGGTACCGGTGACCACCTGCCGGCTCCATCATCAGACCCTGAGTACTATCTTGTGTCAAAGATCTTGTTGAGACGAATCAAACGAGCCTAAACACGAAGTGGTTTAGTTGCATGGTTGATTGGTACCGGTGACCACCTTCCGGCTCCATCATCAGACCCTGAGTATTATCTTGTGCCAAAGATCTTGTTGAGACGAATCAAACGAGCCCAAACACGAAGTGGTTTAGTTGCATGGTTGATTGGTACCGGCGACCACCTTCCGGATCCATCATCAGACCCTCAGTACTACCTTGTGTCAAACATCTTGTTGCGACAAATCAAACGAGCCCAAACACGAAGTGGTTCAGTTACATGGTAGACTGGTACCCGTGGCCACAGTCCAGCTCCATCATCAGACCCTGAGTACTAACTTGTGTCAAAGATCTTGTTGCGACGAATCGAACGAAGCCAAACACGAAGTGGTTTAGTTGCATGGTTGATTGGTACCGGTCACCACCTTCCGGATCCATCATCAGACCCTCAGTACTACCTTGTGTCAAAGATCTTGTTGCGACAAATCAAACGATCCCAAACACGAAGTGGTTCAGTTACATGGTAGACTGGTACCCGTGGCCACCTTCCAGCTCCATCATCAGATCCTGAGTACTATCTTGTGTCCAAGGTCTTGTTGAGACGAATCAAACGAGCCTAAACACGAAGTGGTTTAGTTGCATGGTTGATTGGTACCGGTGACCACCTTCCGGCTCCAACATCAGACCCTGAGTACTATCTTGTGTCAAAGATCTTATAGAAACGAATAAAACGAGCCTAAACACGAAGTGGTTTAGTGGCATGGTTGATTGGTACCGGTGACCACCTGCCGGCTCCATCATCAGACCCTGAGTACTATCTTGTGTCAAAGATCTTGTTGAGACGAATCAAACGAGCCTAAACACGAAGTGGTTTAGTTGCATGGTTGATTGGTACCGGTGACCACCTTCCGGCTCCATCATCAGACCCTGAGTATTATCTTGTGCCAAAGATCTTGTTGAGACGAATCAAACGAGCCCAAACACGAAGTGGTTTAGTTGCATGGTTGATTGGTACCGGCGACCACCTTCCGGCTCCATCATCAGACCCTGAGTACTATCTTAAGTCAAAGATCTTGTTGAGACGAATAAAACGAGCCTAAACACGAAGTGGTTTAGTTGCATTGTTGATTGGTACTGGTGACCACCTTCCGGCTCCATCATCAGACCCTGAGTACTATCTTAAGTCAAAGATCTTGTTGAGCCGAATCAAACGAGCCCAAACACGAAGTGGTTTAGTTGCATGGTTGATTGGTACCGGTGACCACCTTCCGGCTCCATCATCAGACCCTGAGTACTATCTTGAGTCAAATAAATACATATAGAATGTCAGGTCGTTTCAAATATTTTTAATCCTGTCCGGTAGTTTATTAAACTGTACCATTATAAATTATAATACTATAAAAACAGTGCTAGGATCAAAGTCTCTCGTTGCGGTTTACACGCACACAGTATAGCGTTTTACACGGCGCCCGCCGCACACAATGATAAAAAACCTCGTCGTCGCCGTTGAAAATGTGCGGAGCCGACCGACACACGTCCTGCCTCTACAAGCTCTGCCGCGGCACTGAGCTGGCGCAGCGCGCGTCATCGGTAATATAGAGTAGTTTTCAAAAAATTGCCAAAAAATTATAGTAGAATTTCATAAACACTAATGTATACCAACAGTATAAGCAAACGTTGCAGATTGCTTGAGTATGAAAATGACTTCGATATTAAGTAGATTTTCGTAGGAATTGACACTTGTTTCGGAGAGAAAATCGAGTTCGTTTTACTTTGATTTTCTCTTTCTCAAAGGTATGTAGGAAAAATATAGTTTGATATGCCTAAAGTACAGGGTATTAGTAATACAAAATAGCCAGGTTTAGCAGAGTAAAATTCTCAACATTTCCAAATAAGAGCTCGCCATTCAGTGCTTCACGGGGTTTTTCGGAAACGACCATCAGAAAAAAAATCATTACTAATTTAATAAGTCCTTTTTCTAATATTTACAACGATATTTATAAAGATAAGAAGACGCTTTTACTGGAACAAGTACTCATTGTTTCTAATAATGAGCGCAAAGTCCTGAATTTCGTCGACTAGTATCATCAATTTTGCATTATTTCGACTTTTCTTGTAAGAGCGCTCTTAACTAAAATCTTCGCATTTTTCAAATGGTTTTTAATTAAAAATATTGAATAATTAGTCATTATTTTTAACTTGGCGACGACAGACGATTATGCACTACCTAAACATCAAGGTTCTAAGTGCTGTAAATCTACGTATTAAGAGAAAATTGACCAATAAAATTGTATGAAATTCGCATAAGGAGAACCACCTTAAGCCAATTTTGCCAAGAAAACTTTGGACTAAACTCTGTAATAAATACTTATAGGTAATCTGTTCCGAGGCACAAAAGCTTTTAGCAAAATTCAAGAATAATAAGCGGTAAATCGTGTGTTTTATGTCACCTTCATCAAAGTAATCTAAAGGAATCTTTATAATAGTTGATATTATATATCGCCCGTAGGGTTCGCTCCATTTTGCACAACTTTCTCTCCGAACATTGCAAAAATATTGCTGAAATTATCGAATTGAATCTCACTTTTTCGGATCATACTTGAGAATTCGAAATGAATCATCAGATATATCGGAGCGCCCTAGCTGTTCAAAAATATCTGAACATGCACGTTAACGTTGATATTAGACGCTTTGTTCAGACATTTGTGAAAACTTGGCCGTTCCTATATGTCTGATGAACAGTCACATCGATATACGAATACGAGTATACGATTTTAAGTCACCGATATGACCTTCAAACCTTAAAAAAAAGAGCGCACCTGGCATCTTAAAGGCCGGCAACGCACTTGCAACCCCACTATTGCAGGCGACGACGGTAATTGCTTACCATCAGGCGATCCGTCTGCGCGTTTGCCTCTTATATCATAAAAAAACCGGTCAAGTGCGAGTCGGACTCGCGTTTCTAGGGTTCCGTACATAAGTCCGACTCACGCTTGACTACACATTTCTAATAGGTTTTCCTGTCATCTACAGGTAAAGAACTATTTTGTGTATTTTTTTCAAAATTTTAGACCCAGTAGTTTCGGAGATAAAGGGGGGGGGGGAATGGTCATTTTTTGGCTATATTCTTAAATAACTTAGAACCTATTAAAAAAAAAATTAAAAAAAAAATCATTTATTTCAGACCTTACTTACATCGAAAAACTAACTACAAACTAACTAAATTTAACTTAAAATAAAGTTTTGTACTGAAATATGAACTAATTAAGGTACTATAAATAGTGTTTGACTATGTATTTTAAAATTATAAAAAAAACATGTCCATCTTTGGGTCACTAATTTATATATGTGTACCAAATTTCAACTTAATTGGTCCAGTAGTTTCCGAGAAAATAGGCTGTGACAGACGGACAGACAGACAGACGCACGAGTGATCCTATAAGGGTTCCGTTTTTTCCTTTTGAGGTACGGAACCCTAAAAAGTTAAATTTTATTATAAGTAAAACAAAAATTCAATAATTATAAGTAAAACAAGTAAATCCCTTTACAAAATTTAAAGTTTAATCTTGTCAACAATGTGGCAGGTGTTAATGGAATTTTGGGCCGAGGATATCAAACAGAGCCGGGAAAATTGAGTTTGCTAATAATTCTAGTTGAAACAGGGATTACTCCCAAAATCGGGGTTTATTGCTTCAAGATCGTTTCCAACTTTCCGGAAACGATAAAGTTCAGGGCAGATATTTGCCCAACGGTAAATATACTCAAAAAATAACGGCTTTCTTTCCAATCCCGACTAATATTCTAAATATGTTAATAACTATATCTGTCTGTCTGTTACCTCTTCAACTTTTTGAGATAATTGGCGAAAAAATAAATAAACGCTTCTATACATCATTCCGAATTCCATACGTATTTTCAAGACTAGTATTTCTGTTTTCACCATATTATGTTCTGAAATAAAGATATATTTTTTTTATATTGTACTTGTCGAAAAAATGACCATCTATATAATATGTACTTATCATCTTGTATTTTTTCCATATGCTGAGTTTTTAGGGCTTTATAAAGAGGCGATGAGGCTTGAATCGTGTATTTATAAATCAGGTCCGTTAAAGGACATAATCTTCATTGGAATTTCACACTCTTCTGCCTCTTGCCATGTCAGTCCAGAGCTAACTATATACATCTTCAATATCTTCATAAATAACACAGTACATATATACGAGTAGGTATGTAAAAGAAACATAACAGTACGCGTCGTAATCTATACTTGAAATGGTTAAACGTGGCATTAGGTGTCACAAAATTATCCCTTCAAATAACGATCCTAATGTTTTATGTACAAGGTTCAAATTAGAATAACAGTCTCCAGATTATCTGACCAATCATATGGTTGAACTCCCAGGTGATAATAAGCTGCCAAAGCTACTCAATTGACGCAAATTACGAAAGAATTTGATAAGGCCCTGAAGGTAACGGTATGGGGTTTTTCCATCTGTGGCTACTCATTTGAGACGGTACGTTAGGTACTTTTTATCGTATTTAAATAACGATACGTATGGTAGACAATTTTCTTGATATATAGCGGAATGAATTACGCGACAACATTACCATCTTCACCACTTGGATGGTCGGCAGTCCTCAACTGTGCGTTTCTCCAGAAACTTCCTGCCTCGCACAGCCAAACTGTGGAATGAACTGTCGCCTGCGGTATTTCTGGACCGATACGACCATCAAACCTTCAAGAAAAGCTTGCAACCCCTCTGGTGTTGCGGGTGTCCATGGGCGGCGGTAATCACTTACCATCAGGTGATCCGTCTGCTCGTTTGCCTCATACATGACAGATACAGCGGCTACAACGACGCTGCAACAGTAATGCAGCTGCAGTTGACATCCGAACGTTATCTTAATGCACACCTATGTTTAATTTTCTCTTTTTGCTAATTATTAACATCAAAAGACGGTGTAAATAATTAAACATTTTGAATCAATAAATGTTAAAAGGATTTAATAATAAAAAGTCAATAAAGCGACAATTAAGTAAATTATTAAGATAGCACTGGCATTTGGCGGCATCTAATACTTTGAATGATAAAGTAAGACAAATATTTGACCAATTAGTACAGAATTCCTTTGATGAATATCGTAAAACTTGGTCGATGTTACCAGCGATAATACCTATGGAAATATGTAGTCAAAATATATACTATTAAAGCCATATTCAGAGTACCTATTCAGACACATATTTCAAATAACAGAGGTAAAATTAATGCAGTTTGAAAATAGTTATTGATTTTGCAAAGTTGTTGTTTAACATCGCGTGCTATTATGCCTAATTATCGATACTTTAGCAAGCCAAAAATCCAAAATTGAACCAAGAGCGTAGCGAGCGGTTCGAAAAGTGAAATCTTTAGCGTTGTGAGGGTTTCAAGGCACGACGGTTAAACAAACAATTTTTTTACCACACCAACGGGAAGAAATACTAACTGGAAAACATTACAAATCAAATCCAAATGCACATTAATAGGTACATGTATTTAATAATTAAGTTCAACCAGCTAGCCAACATGAAACAAATCTAAATTTGCATCTAATTACTTTACAGAAAATTAAAAGGGAGCTTTTACGAGTTGGTGTGGTGAAATATTTTACAATTAAGAGAACCAACTTCTATGCAAAAAGTATTACTCTTCTCTGTACATAGTACCTACATGTAGTACATATACTGTGTTTGTAAACAGGCTGGAAAACCTAAGTGCAGGCATCTGCGAAGGAGTCAAGGGCAGCTGACGAATAAAGCCACTTGCAATTAAAATTAAAATCCCCATCAACTTTACTCGACTCCATAAAACTGCGGCTCCCATATAACGACGCACTTGCATTGGGTGTGATTACCGAATCAAACACAGTAGGTAGAGTCGAACGCTCTGGGCAGGCACTTTCAAAATTGTAGTTTTATTTTGATTATTTAGAAGTTTATTCAAAGGCAATGCCATACAAAATTAAACGGAAACTAGACTTACCCCCTTATTCATTAACGCACTACAAACCTCAATTAGCTAATAATCGTAATTGTCTTTATCTGTCATTTTGACTTATGTGTTTGTAAGAAAGGGATAAAACATAATTTAACTAAATCAGGCCCATATTTAATTACACAAACGGGTCTACCGCGATATAATTTCATTGTTTTTACCTTTAATTCCGACGTTTCAGCTGAGTTGCACCAGCTGTGGTCACGGAAAGACTCACGTCCCAACAAATGTCAACGGAGATATTAATAAAACAACACTAAACTACCCGAAATTAGAGAGAGAGGCGATTGAAATTAAAAAACACCCTAAAAAATTCAATCGAGAGGACGGGTACAAATTATCGTCTACTTGGGGACCAGTGATTCAAATGTTGAAACCAGCGGATATATCTTCGGACCAGTGTACGGATACTGTGAGTGTTGCGTGTCGTGCCGTGGACAATAAACATTAAACTTTAACGGGTAGCTGCATTTCCTTTGTCTACCCCGAACATTTTTATAAACTAATTTCGGGTAGTTTAGTGTTGTTTTATCAATATCTCCGTTGACATTTGTTGGGACGTCAGTCTTTCCGTGACCACAGCTGGTGCAACTCAGCTGAAACGTCGGAATTAAAGGTAAAAACAATGAAATTATATCGCGGTAGACCCGTTTGTGTAATTAAATATGTGTACAAAACGCGAGAGTTTAAAGTGTTATAAATCAGGCCCGTAAAGTTTTATGAATAAGGGGGTATATATGAAAGGGCAGACTCCAAAAGCATAAAAGGTTCGACTCGATAAGCAACGTGAGTCTTAAGCTTTGTAGTTTTATACCGTGGCGTAAGCGCCCTTTTACTATATGTAGTTCAAGCCAGGTGCCAGAGAGTTTTACTGCGAAAGCTTGTCTCTTTTCAACAAAGCCTGTGGGAAAGGGATGCTGAACTTGCGTGCGCTATTCATTTATGTTGTATGAGTACGAAGACTTCTTTTTATTTTAGTGGAATAACGTAGTAGGTAGGTACACAGTACAGTCGAAACTTTCTGTACAAGTAAAAAAACCTGAGCCAAAAGCGAAATTTCGTTGCCCTTTTTATCGCTCTTGCATAATCGACAGGTAGCGAGATAAAGAAATTCCTTTTTTTGAAGTAAGGCCTCAGATTCGCAGAAAAATGGATTTTAAAAAGCAACTTTTTCCAGCCATTTGTGTCGTATTTTCATTATTTTCCTATAAAATTAGAGGCACTTTTAAAAAACCTTGCCTGAAAATGTCTGATATATTTCCTACAGTCATTAAAAGAAGCATCAAATTCAAGAAATACCCTAACATTTCTTATGTTTAACTTTTCCATGCGTATTTTTTTAGTTTAGAGAATTTTACTTAAATTTCTATAAAAAAATCGGCAGATAGTGTTCATTACTTGGAAGTATAAAATAGTACCTAGTTGTTTCCAAAAAACGTTAAGTAGGTACTAGGTAGATACTTATCTGTGTGTCTGTTACCTCTTCACGCTTAAACTGCTGAATTCATGTAGATGAAATTTGGTATGGAGATAATTTAAGACCCGGGAAAGGACATAGGGTAGGTTATACTATATCATCTTCATCATTCTACGAAGACAAAGACACGGGAAGAAGCTATAGTTAAAAATACATCATTTTAAACTCAGTTACGAATCACAAGACAACCTGTGAGTATATTAATTTTATTGAGTAGAATTAAATTTTATTATAAACGACAGAGTTAGAATACAGGTCAATAATGTCGTTTTATTGATGTGGACAACATTAAAGCTTTATTTGTAGTAACTATTATCTATTTGTTGTATTGAGTTATTGTAAAGGTTTATGTATATTACCTACTAAGTATTAATACTCTACTTGTAGTAATAAGGTAGAAGTAATAAAATGATGTCAACGGATTATATCATGTATAATGAATTTAAAATATAGCCCGACGTTTCTATTGACCACCAACACAGTAAATTGTTCGAAACTTCGTTTATGTAAGGCAATTTTACTCAGTTTTTATATGGCGAGTATTGCGTAGGTACCCATTTTGTTTATACAGAAAACTACGCAATTCATATTTTGAAAAAAACTAAATGCTTATTTCATTGCATAATTTATGTGTGGCTCAATCCAAAAACTTTCAGTGTTACGTTACGTGTGTATGTGCAGTATGTATTCGTTGACATAATATATTAATAGGTAAATATAGCTCAACAGAGCATCTCAGTTTGACAACGGGTCTTAGGGTAGGTCAACGCACGCATGACAGACGGACGGACAGACAGACTGATCATCATACGTGGGTTTGTGCCTAAGGGATTCAAGCCTCATAGAGAATGTTTTAAAGAAATAAGTAGGTCTCCGAGCTTTCGGGCTAACGTAGTCAACGGTTATGGGTGGAGATGGTATTGGTAGGTAACAGAAAAAGATCTTCAGGAGATGTTGCCTCTTAGATAGGCGAAACACGTGTCGAGTATTGTTCTTTTGGCGATGGCTTGTTATATTTATTTGCGTATTTCTTTTTGCTTTAAGAGGGTGGGAACATTAATTGCATGTAAAAAATATGCAAGTAAGTATAACGGGTTAGCACTGATTGACTAGCAGGCTATCTTTTCGCGGATTAGCAAAATCATATTTTGGTTTTAATTAATATGGATTTCCGCAAAGTAACGCCTGATTCTATTCACTATTAATGTATTGATCAGACTTACGATACCTTCCTATGATATAAATCAATATTCACACCCCTTTTGGGTTTAATGTCAAAAAATCCTGTCCAGAGCTTCAAGTTTCAAATTCCTATGTCCTATCTTCTAAGGTTTAGTTAGGCTGTGCGTTGTTTGTCAGTATCTAGGTTTAGGTTGAATCACGAAAGCTAGCGCGGATTTTAGATGAGTATTTTGACAGTACAAATCTCGCACCAGTCCTTATGAGTCAATTTACAAATAAGGGAACTGATACAAGATGCCCGTTTTCAATACGTACAGATTTGGAATTTGACTTTTAAGGAGACAGTCCATTTCCAACGACAGCAGCACTACCATTCATTTTACTATGGAAATTGACAATAACACCGACGCGTTTAGTTACTAGTAGTGCAGCGGCGGTCAGAAATGGAATGTTACCCTTAAAGGTGACATTTGGATGGCAACTGCAGCTGCATTACTGTGGCGTCGTTACGGCGGCGATGATGCCGTTGCTGTATCTGTCAATTTCCTTGATAAAATAAGTGACGGATTGAACGTCATAATCGCGGCAGCAGTGCGGCGGGAAACGTCACTCATTTTATCAAGCAAATTTACAGATATATAGGTACAGCGCCCGCGTCAAGGCCGCAGCAGTAATGTTGCAACAGTAAGGGTAACATTCCATTTCTGACCGCAGCTGCACTACTAGTACGAACGCGTCGGTGTTATTGTCAATTTCCACAGTAAAATGTATGGTAGTGCTGCAGTTGTTGGAAATGGACTGTCACCTGAATGCAACTTCAGTTGCCATCCAAACGTCACCTTTAGGCTAAAGTAAAAGTCGCATCTGCCATTCACCTCTATGCCCGAGTCCTTTCACTTACCCGCATGCAGTGTTCGATTTCAATTACCGCACGTTGAAGGAAAACCATGAACGAAAGAGACAGCCTAACACACCACACACATGCTAAAACGAGACAGCGACACAAACAAATCGTAGGGACGTAAAAAGGGCCACATGTCGCGGCATGACAGATGGCCAACCGCAACACCTTTAATTTCAAGAAAGCTTGTAATATAACATCGTTCTTTGATTATTCGTACACCTTATTACGCCAGACATAGAGTTCAATACAGGTTAGTTAAGAGCGTTGTTGTAAGTACTGCTTTTGTGGCGCTTGAGACGTTTTGGAGGTGACAGGTTGAGTGAGGTTCATTTACTTAAGAACCTGAGTTTTGAAAGCAGTTTTCTTGGAATTCGTATGTTACGTGTACTCTTCGATTCCTTGCGTCAGTAAAATAAAAATATTTATTTTTACTTTACATTTCGTACCTTGTCACAGTAACATTAGTAGGTATGTATTGAATTCTATATTGATAATTATTATATATTGGAAATTCTATAGCGTAAGTATTGATTAACCAATTTCAGCTAGGACCCTAAATGGCGCAACTTAATTACAACTTAATTACGATTCATAAGAGCTTGTTGCTAGGCCTACATGAATAAAGTAAATTTTGTTTGTTTGTTTTGTTTGTCAACAATCGCGGAGCGTGATGGCACCTACTTATGGTATTTCCGCAACTCACAGCAAAATTACATTTTCTTTTTTCGGGATAAGTTGTGATTTCGTATTTGTGCCGTGCAGAATTAAGGGATCTTCAATTCAAACCAGCCATATTATAACTTAGAAGGGTATAGTTAAGGTCAATGTGGCTAATTCCGTCATAGGGACTATTCCGTCCAGGAGCGTATATTTCTTTAATTTGCAATCGTAGGAAAAAAACCCATTTGCTTTTGATTGCTGAAACTAAAAGCAATCGCTGCTTTGTCGATGAAATTATCAATTTTGTTCGTTGTTAGATAAAAACGCTAGTGGACGGAATAGAGACCCTATGCTATAACGGAAGACGAAATTAGCCACATTGACTTTATTGGGATCAAACGGTCATGAATATCATCTGACAGCTGTCAACAGCGATGTGCCTCTAATAGTAAGTAAGTTTTTTGCGGTTATTATAATACATTGAAAACTGAAAAAAAAAAATGTATGCAGAAGTAAATAAGTTGCCTAACGCTCGCATCGATAAGTGCATGATTTACATGTGGATCGCTAATTAGCTGGATGTTTATGCTAATGCGTCGCACATGAGGGCCGGCAATTTGTGCTTAAGCACCGGGGTACACCAGGAGGCCTAGCCAACATGGCAAATGCCAAACGTAAAGAAAAACTGTACACACAGATCAGGCTAAGCGTATGCTGAGACGCAGGCTACGCAGTTCACGCGCAGCGCAGAGCAGATTTTGTAAAGTTTGGAACATCCTTGCGATGCCGCGTGCGTAGCTAAAGGACGTTCAAAATCTGATCTGCGCTGCGCTGCGTGAACTGCGTCGCCTGCCTCTCACTTAACATACGCTTAGCCTCACAGATGCTACGAGAAAGGCACATGACGATGTTCACCATCTCTTGGTTTTGTCGGTACAAAAGGATTTGGGACGGTTCCCAAATCCTTTTGGGAGACACGAATTCCATCAACTGGGGCTTAACGCAAGTAAACAAGTTACCATCAAAAATATGTTTTGATGGTAACTTTTATTACCGACTGTATATCCCCACTTTGCATATTTATCAAGTACTTCTTGAGATCTTTCTAATAAGCCTGAGTTCCTTTGGCTGAGGCTCTGACTGACTGAATCATCAGATCAGCTGGATGTTAGCATTATGCATCCGATTCACTGCATTGCCATCGGAAATACGCCAAATTTCAGCTCAATCAGACACCGAGAAGTGGTTCAAATTTAAGTTACAAGATTTGAAGCACACATCACTAGACCTTATAAAACGCCGCGTCTGTCTGTGTGTTTGGATGTTTGTTCGCGATAAACTCAAAAACTACTGAACGGATTTTCATGCGGTTTTCACCCATCAACAGAGTGATTCTTGAGGAAGGTTTAGGTGTGTAATTTGTTAGCCCGTACAAAGCTTGAAGCTCAATAAAGGTATGTATGTTTGTTCGCGATAAACTCAAAAACTACTGAACGGATTTTCATGCGGTTTTCACCTATCAACAGAGTGATTCTTGAGGAACGTTTAGGTGTGTAATTTGTTAGCCCGTACGAAGCTTAAAGCTCAATAAAAGTACCTATGTAAAAAGGTTGGCAACCTCTGCTATAGACAGAATTGAAAATGAGGTAGTTCACAGTTTATTTTAATGCAAGTCCCTCCCTCCCAGTATAGCCGCGCATTCCGCGCATACCGTCCCGGCAACGGCTTTTATATTTGATCGCGGGTATTTTTAGAAATTATAACGATTAGTAGGGCGCGCACCAACCGCATGGGTACGGTGCACGATGCCACTGAATTGATAATAGTTTTGCGTACAGAATTGTCACTGTCTAACAAAATACTGCCTCAAATATATAAAAAACTTCTATTTTTTAGGGGTACCCGAAGGGTAAAAACGGGACCCTATTTAGTAATAGACTCCTCTGTCCGTCTGTCTGTCTGTCCGTCTGTCTGTCCGTCTGTCTTTCTGTCTGTCTGCCACCAGGCTGTATCTCATGAACCGTGACTTAGACAGTTGAAATTTCACAGATGATGTAGGTACCTATTTCTGTTGCAGCTATAACAACAAATACTAAAAACAGAATATAATAAATATTTAAGTGGGGTTCCCAGTTCCCATACAACAAAGGTGATTTTTTTGCCGTTTTTGCGTAATGGTACGGAACCCTTCGTGAGCGAATCCGACTCGCACTTGGCCGGTTTTTTATTATTTACTTATGGTTAAAGTGAATCGCACATCGAACGTAACAACAATGCACCGAAATTTTGGTCACATACCAGAGCAGAGGGCCTAGCCAAGATGACAATTTCACATCGATCAACACCAAACGAGAAGTAAAAAACAAATGTAATGGGATGACAGATGCAACGAAAAGTCCTGGACAATTTTCATACATTATTGAAGTTTCGATTACCATTTTCTATGAAAAAAGTAATATTGGCTAGAAGTCCTGGAAAATGGAAAACTGTGCAACCGCCTATACGATCCTGACTTAATAACGTATTTCTTACGAGAATTTGCTCATCGATGATAATGACGGTTGGCGTGGACCCGGCTGCCATTGTAAACCACACGAAACGGAAAAACTATGCAACTGCCTATATTACACGATAAGACCCAAATATGACGTATTTCCCATAATTTGTCGTGTTATTATTACTTTACTACCATTCTTGCACGTATTTCCACAAAATGAGCCGAAAAAATAACAAATGTGACATTCGAATGGCAACTGCAGCTACATTATTTTTGCAACATAACTGCGGCGGCGCTGTCTTCTGTCAATTTCCTTGATAAAATTACATACAATGAGTGACGTTCGCCGCCGCATTATTGCCACGATATGCCACGATTATGACGTTCATTCCGTCCCTTATCAAGCAAATTGACAGTAACAGCGCGCAGCGGCGGCATCGGCGTACTCATACGTCCTTCATAATATTTTATTATAATAAATTAATAAATAAATATTATGAGACATTTTTTACACATATTGACTGACCACGGTATGCTCAAGAAGGCTTGTGTTGTGGGTACTCAGACAACGATATATTATATAAATACTTAAATACATAGAAAAACAACCATGACTCAGGAACAAATATCTGTATCATCACACAAATAAATGCCGTTACCGGGATTCGAACCCGGGACCATCGGCTTCATAGGCAGGGTCACTACCCACTAGGCTAGACCGGTCGTCAAATTATATTTCTTAAAAGCGTGTATATAAATAAAATCTAAATAAAAGTTAAAACATGTAATGTTTGTTTGTATGTATAATACTTAATATGTTTGTTCGGGTCAAATCTTGCAAGCCAAAACTTAGACCCACATCCCATTATTTTAAAGCTGAAACATCAAATACGATGCAATATTATGGTGCCATCGAGCTGATCTCATAATGGAGACAGGAGGAGGCAAGGAATTCTGTAAAAGACAACGCAACCTCATTGTGTTTGGATTTGTTAGAATCGTCTTGATGAGTATTACTTGCCTGTTGAATGAAAAGTACAGTCAAAGGAAGCTTGTATCAAAAATGTAGGTAATTATAAATTAACTGTCGCTGCTCGCTGCGCGAAAATGTGCATATGGGAAGTCTCATAATATTCATCACCGCATAAACATATTAAAATTGTAATTCTAACAACTGACAAACTTTAATGCACAAAGCCATGTGTTTTTCAGTTTTAGGAATCAAATATTTTTAGGTCCTGCGATGAGTAACCTAACAGGAAACTAAAGGAATCATGTGTGTGTGGATATTGAATTGACATATGTTCAATATTTAAAGTGGTAATGACACACGTTTCGCGTTATTACTGTACGTCATATGAAAGAGGGATTATGTGTTTGTGGGATTATTTTATAAAATGTATGATGTATCATTACATTAGAATCCTTACATCATAAGACATATCACCCCAGTGACATAGGCTATAGGGCCCGTGCATGAACTATAGGGCCTATAGGGGTCAGCATAGGAGACGTCGGATTTATGGCGCGGGGCGTAAATGTGTCGTTTATGCTTCCGATGTAGCCCACAAGATGGCAGAACCTACTAAGCACAAGGAAACGTACCGACGAGAACGGTAGATGGTAGCACTTGCTTTGGAAATGTACATGTGCACATATGTTTCCGATTCAGGCCACAAGATGGCAGACCGTCCAACGCGCACGATCCCTATGTGTGACGTCATAATAAAAATAATATAGCAGTTTTTTTATCTCTTCAGTTCGCTTTTAAGCTGCAGTCGCGTTGTTATTCTTAGTTTTTAATTAATTTATTAAAAATATCAATATGTTTTAATATTGCTGTTACAGTAATCATCAGTAGTCATGTCACATATGTCCCACCTATTCAGGCCGTGATCCGCAGAATTGGGTTTTTATTTCTCCATTGAATCTATTTCACAAAAGGAAACACAAAACGCTATTAGATTCCTATACGCCAATGTCCCTCGTCCACCTGTCTTTAAAAAAACAATATAACATCTAATATATCATCCCTTATCTGTAGCCGATGCAATATCGCACTTTCCGCGATTATTAAACTCCAAGCGTGACTGGAATCCTACCCCACCCCCGAACCAGAGGGTGAACATCTCAAAACTTTAGCAACCTCTTACAAAATCATCCAAAGTTATTCAAATTTCGACTTTAATTTCTAAGTGTTAAGTCTTCTTTTGCAATGGAGTTGCTGTGTGATGTAAGATGGATAGAAAGACGGTGTGCCGTCGTTTAAAGTTTTGTGACAACTAAAGCATTAGTAGTTTGAGCTCAGCTTTTGGGTTCGGTTTTAAATCTCCAGTTTTGGATTTTTAACGGCGAGTTTTAGACTCAGTTGCAGTCTTCTTTTTAAGGTTCAACCTTATACCACTGCCGGGTTAGCAGAAGATTGTGGCGACAGTATCTCGCGGGGAGATAGACTACCCGTCCTTCTTTTATTAACATAGTTAGAAAAAGACGGGTAGTCTATCTCGCCGCGAGATACTACAGGTTCAATGTGATGAAGACCGTCTAAGCTTTTTCATCGCTTTTAAGGGGCCCACTGATTAACAGTCCGCCGGACGGTATCGGCCTGTCAGTTGTCAAAATTTTGCCAGGCCGATACCGTCCGGCGGACTGTTAATCAGTGGGCCCCATTAACTCTTGCTTTTGATACTCCACTTAAATTGGCTGATTCAAACATTTTAACTGATTAGACGTCGTTTTTTCCTCCCATAATTTACCGAGCGTCAGCGAAGGTCTCAGTTTCACTTTGCATGGGCAAAACGCTTTTCGTATGTCCGAATGTTCTTAGAGGTCACAAATCGCAACCGATTATCCTGAAATTTTGTGAGCAGGTTCAATGAGTAAACTTAATTTTTTGTTGATTCAGTTTTTGTTTTTTTAGGGTTCCGTACCTCAAAAGGAAAAAACGGAACCCTTATAGGATCACTCGTGCGTCTGTCTGTCTGTCCGTCTGTCACAGCCTATTTTCTCGGAAACTACTGGACCAATTAAGTTGAAATTTGGTAAACATTTGTAAATTAGTGACCCAAAATGGACATGTTTTTTTATAATTTTAAAATACATAGGTTCGAAGTTATTTAAGAAAATAGCCATAAAATGACCACCCCCCCCCTTTATCTTTGAAACTACTGGGTCTAAAATTTGGAAAAAAATACACAAGATAGTTCTTTACCTATAGATGACAGGAAAACCTATTAGAAATGTGCAGTCAAGCGTGAGTCGGACTTATGTACGGAACCCTAGAAACGCGAGTCCGACTCGAACTTCGCCGGTTTTTTTTAATGGCGGAGCCATACTATTATTCAGTTTTAAGTTATGCTCGCGGGGTCTACAGCTTACAGAGCCACTAGCAAAAGTTGCTCAAAAACCTATACATATATGTACATATACTCACCTCGCAAAATTTGGCAAAGGGTTAAAAAAAACACGCAGTATAAATCGACTACTTTACATAATTTGAAAATGTTTAATTGAAGATGTATGGCTTATAAAATAAATAAGATTAAAAAAAGATGCTTAATTGTTTATTCATACAAAACCTTTTTGTATTTGCTGAACCCACGTAGAGTTTCATGACACTTGTCCCTTTCCAAAAACGTAGGTTTATCCAAACATTTAATTGTTTAACCACACAAGCATTTAGCGAAATCATCAACCTTGTTTTTTTAAACACCATTATTACAAAGTCACTGAACCAAGTGCCTAAACATGTCTGTTGTATCAAAAAACCACATATAAGTTCCACATACTTGGACAGAAGATGCATTTTTACGAATTTCAACCATATTCCTTTGTGATAAGACGGAAATTGTTTAAAGATCTTGGATTGCATTTTGACAATAAAATAAGCAATTGCATTGTGGCCATTCAAACGAACTGTTATTGTTTGCCCACGCCGTGTCTTTGCCTGGCTGAATCCGGGGGCATATTCGACTTATTTTTAAAGATTGACGTCACGAAGGACATAAGTTCAGGTGATGTAAGAGAAACATAGTTTATTTTGCCCGGGGCGAGAGAAACAGCAGTAGAGGCTGGCCACACTAACTTTGAATTTATTTTGTTACCTTTATTTACCGACGTTTCTACACAGGTATCACTGGTCGTGGTCGCGGCTAACTAACATCCCAGCATAATGCAGCAAAACTAAACAGACATGGCAGTAAGAATACATATTCCTAAAGCTCTGTTTTCCTAGGATAGCCGTGCCATCATATATACAGGGCGAAATCGGGGTCGTGATTCAAACCTATTGTACTTAACTCGGTAAATTAATGCGATGTTAGGTATAAAGTTAATTTTTAACTAATTGCAGCTATCCATTAATTAATCAGCAATTTAAGTATACCAGTAGAAAACACAAATTATGGTTACCTTACAATTAATGTTAAAACCTATTTAATAAACAACTGATTAGACGAGTAAGACATGTCAACCGTCACTGTTATGACAAAGTCAAAACTTTAAAATAAATAAAATCATTCAAGGATTGTACATTGAGTTCATTAATTCTGGCAATTCTAAAGATAATTAAGCAGAAAAATGCCCGCGGCATATCCGTTTTCAAATGTTGAGCGGTCTGACATGGTAATGTTTTATTACCAAGCACGTCGTGCTACCACTGCTCGGGATTTATTTATTTATTTACTGCGAGAAGTGCCGGAACATTACTTGCATAACTTACACTATCAAAACGATGGTGCTTCGGCTCATTTTGAACACCGAGTACGCAATTACCTCGATGAACAGTTCCCGGGACGTTGGATTGGCCGCGGCGAACCCGTGGCATGGCCTCCTCGTAGTCCCAACCTGACGCCCTTGGATTTTTTTCTCTGGGGCGAAATCAAAAGATTGGTGTATGAACAAGAGTCCAACACTATCCTTCGATTAGTTCGATAGCTTCGTCAGCGAGTTATTGGAACATTTGAAAGTGTGAAAATGAATCACTTTGCTCTCGGCAGATTAAAAGATAACCTAAGGCGACGAGCCGAATTGTGTCGACAGCAAAACGGATCACACTTTGAGCAGCTCCTGAAGTAGGTATGTTTAAGTTTTGGTCGTATTTGTTAAAAGCTTGTGGAGATTATTTTAATAAAGTCTTTAAATTATTTTTTAAACTTTTTAATTGCTTTTACACTGAATGTAAATCCGAAGATAAGTGTGATCAATTAATAATCGTAAGTTACCACTACTTTCTTTACTAGATGTTTGTCTTGTCAAGTCTGTACAGGGTGACCATGACTCTAAATAAGAAATTATTTTGTATTTAATTTTTGTATGTACGAAAAAGATACAAATGAATGCACTCTAATCTACAGTGTTGTATTCCTAATTAAGTGGCAAGTCTTATTTTTCTTTCTTGCTAAACGACCCCGATTTCACCCTGTATAGCGGCCGGGTCCAATGTCTCCATACAAAATAATAAGGCTAAATATGGATGGAGCAGTATTTTGTATGGAGACGGCTGCTATATAATAACGGCACCGCTATCCTAGGAAACCAGAGCTTTAAAGCTCCGTACTTGACGTACCACTTGGCATGAGAACTTTGCGTGATCCGTAACGTTATGTTTGGTTAACGGCCCGATTCGAACTTTAAGATACGTCAGTTAATAGATCTAGAAACGATATGGATTAGATATGTCAGTGTCAAATGTGACGTTTCTTCAAACAAAAACGTCACTTTTGACACTGACACATCTAATCCATATCGTTTCTAGATCTATTAATTGACGTATCTTAAAGTTCGAATCGGGCAGTATGTTTCGTGCGCAACTTATCTTGCGCCTACACTTTATTTAATCAATGTCAACAAATAACAACTGTCAATAGGGTGTAAACTCCAGTCGTGCGTCGGAGCTGATACAACACACTTTTTATTACAAGCTTTTATTTAGTTTCGTCTGTCCCGTTGTCTGTCTGTCTGTCGGTCTGTAATCAAATCTTGCAAGTTAAATTTGATCCACTTCCCGCTTTCCGATTGAGCTGAAATTTTGCACGCATGTATAAATCGGATGACAATGCAATATTATGGTACCATCGAGCTGATCTGATAATGGAGACAGGAGGTGGCCATAGGAACTCTGTGATGAAACAACGCAACCTAATTGTGTTAGGGGTTTTTAGAATTGTCTCGATGAGTATTAGATGTCTGTCGTAAGAAAAGTACAGTCAGCGATAAAAACTTGTACCAAAAATTATATTTTTGCCAAAAACTTTTTATTTTTCAATCATACACGTATTTAAAGTATTTTCCAAAGGGTCTCTATTGTTTCCCATAAAGTTTTAAGTCATAATGTATTGTTTGTCCACATTTTAGTTAGTCATAATTTGGTTTTTCTCAGAAACGCGTAACTTTTCAGGATTGCCATAAAACAAACCTAACCTAACCTATCTATAGGATAACCCTGCGAAAATCCTGAAAAGTGAACGGTTTCAGAATTATGACTAATGATAATCTGGCAATCATTACATTATGACTTTCAATAATTATGTCAAACAAAGGGACCCCATTTTCCAAATCAATAAAAGTAAAACACATTTTGTCGAACTGTCACTTTTAACTTATCGCTGCTCCAATATTACAGGGTTCTATGTTTCACTTTTATCGAACTGAAATTTGAACATTGTCATAGTGATATTAAGTCGAATTTCAACTATCTTGAAAATGTAACATAGAACATAGAACCCTGTAATATTGGGGCAGCGTTATGAATGTTATGATAAACGACCGAATATCCATTAATTTATACTTAAAAAGGTCACCTACATTAGTAGATCATCCGTTTTTTTACAATTCGTCCATATTATTGTACATAGGTTCGGAAGTTTCTTGCCCAGATACAGGTGGAAGTTAGGGCTGCGAGCCGCCGGCGGCGCCCTTTCCGTCCCGTCTGCCCTACGCGACCTACGGGCCACAGATTAGCACGTACTTATAGACAGTCTAAACAAATATAATAATAGGTATTTTTCGTTTTTAGTTTTGTTCGATCAAATTAACAGGGTATGTAAGAGGAAAGGGGACGACCGCATTTCCATACAAACATAGTCTCCATTTTCCTCTCTAGATATTGACATAATGGAAAATGTTTTTACATAATTTGATATACGTATATTAACTATAGCTATACCCCTTCGTCTGAGTTATTTCGATTACATCAAATTGTGTCAAAATTATTTCAATAATGTTAAATTGTTAATATCCTGAGAGGAAAATGGAGACTACTTTTGTATGGAAAGGCGGTTTAGGGGCGGTCGTCCACTTTCGTAGAGTAATTTACTTGATGATTTTATATAGTTAAAATATTTTTTACCTATTGGTAGAAAACGTGTCGCATCTATGTTACACGTATAATTCCACCGTCTGCCGTTTCAGTACAGTCGTACCGAGCGACCCTACGAGCCCAGGAACCGGCGAGACGGATTATATTTACCGAATACCGACAAAACCAATAAATGAAAGTCAACGACTATTATACTTTACTCGAGAAAGATCTTCAACCCAACATCATGAATGAATTTCAGGGCTTTTCAAGCACTTATAAAAAAACCGGGCAAGTGCGAGTCGGACTCGCGCACGAAGGGTTCCGTACCATAATGCAAAAAAAAAAGCAAAAAAAAAAAACGGTCACCCATCCAAATACTGACCACTCCCGACGTTGCTTAACTTTGGTCAAAAATCACGTTTGTTGTATGGGAGCCCCATTTAAATGTTTATTTTATTCTGTTTTTAGTATTTGTTGTTATAGCGGCAACAGAAATACATCATCTGTGAAAATTTCAACTGTCTAGCTATCACGGTTCGTGAGATACAGCCTGGTGACAGACGGACGGACGGACGGACGGACGGACGGACAGCGAAGTCTTAGTAATAGGGTCCCGTTTTACCCTTTGGGTACGGAACCCTAAAAAAGCTATGCTCAGATTAGGGTTCTATGATTGCCCGTGCGTCACAATAAGCGGGCTTGAAAGGAGGCTTTTTGACCTTTTTGTAGACACTATGGACATACTTAATGAGCAAAGGGAGTCTCTTCGGTTCGGAGAACTCCGTAGCCTAGTTGGTATGGTAGTAATTGTAAGGAGATAATAAGTAACAGGAGGTATCTTTGGGTCAATTACGTCTTTTTACTAAGCAGGGATGAATCTGGATGTAAATTCAAAAACTGCTCAAATTGATGATGCCTAAAATATGGTGTATCCCGGTAATTCTGAATGTCGAAAACCATCAGATAATTCGGGGAAGGGATGCCTACTATAATATACAGGATGATTCATGAGACGTGAGCAGGACTAATCCTGCACACTCAGTAACTGATAATTGATCGATCACCGTCGTACGAGTATTTAAGTGAAACAACCACACTTTTTCCTATTTTTTAACTTTATGGTGAGGGCAAATTTAATTCTCTACAATCATGGTCACCCTACAAGACCTAATTAATAAACATAAAACCTCTTTAACCGTAATGACAGCATTTTGATTACGAAGAAAATAAACAGTCAACTTGAGTGAGATACGAGTTTTCAAAAGTAACCAGACCGTGATGACAGATGACATTCAATTTGACACAGAATATCTGTAGTTTAGTATTCTAATTTTAGGGTGACCATGCATGTCGTAAATAAGTTAGTAACTTTTTTTTCAACACGACTAGAAAATTAACGTTAACCTCACTAATACTGATACAAAACAGTTGCTTATAATTTACGAAATGCGCAGTGTTAGTCCTGCCCACGTCTCCTGAATCACCCTGAATACTTGTATTTTGACAGAATTTTGGGTGATTTTCATCTCATTTTCAGGAATTATCTGCGACACGAAATTACCTTAAACCTTAATCCTTAATTTTTCGTGAATTAAGGAGATGATTTTCCGTACAAAGTACACCGAAATCTGCAGATGACAAAAAGTGATTTCAATTTATTAGGGATGTACCGACTAGTCGGGAAAGCCGACTATCCGGCCACATTTGTAGTCGGCGATTAGTCAGGGACTAGTCGGCAAAAATGGCCGATTAGTCGGCACTTTATTAGCGCAAGAAAAACAGAAAAAAAGAAATCAACAGTCAATATTTACCATATTTTTTATGTCTATTTTACTAAAATACCTATTCAGGGTGCATACGAAAACTTTTGTTCATAATTGACCGTTTGATCGTTATCGTATGTTGGTGGGATGGTGTTTTCCTCTACAGGTCGATCTCAACTGATTCTCGTGTAATTTCATGGGCAAGTTCGATAGTTAAATAATTTTATTATTATTCAGTACTAGCTTTAGCCCGCAACTTTGTCTGCGTGGAATTAGTGACAGCAGCTAAAGTAGGTATAGCGCCTGGATAATGTTAATAGCAATCATTCAATTCGCGCATTGCTTACTTCAATTATTAGGCATTTCATTAACTCTTTCAATTCCACCCCCCTTTGCACTCTTCAGGGATGATTTCCGACATAAAAACTATCCTATGTCCTTCCCCGGGACTCAAACTATCTCTATATCAAATTTCAACTAAATCGGTTTAGCGGCTTAAGCGGGAAGAGGTAACAGACAGAAAGACACACTTTCGCCTTCATAATATTAGTATGGATAGTATGGATTTGTTTTTTTTAATGGTGGAGCCATGGCGAGCTATTAATGTTATTGCAAAATTTAGAGACTTAGACAGGGCACGTTGATCGTAAAGACGCTGACCACAGGGGATAGGTTCTTAACTGGCGACTACGTACGAGAAATAGAGCCTTGGAAATACCTCCTACAAGCTGTACTGACGATCTGCTCAGGATCGCAAAATAAAAGAAAGACAGGAATTCTTGTGATAGGTCTTTGAAGCTGTAGAGAACACCAAACTAATATGATGAAATAGCGCAACCAAAGGAGTAAAACTATTGTTTTTCACCTGAACGATACGAAACCAATGATCTGGCCGACTAGTCGGCCGACGAATCGGCCATTCGAGCGCCGATTAGTCGGTTAGTCGGCCAAATCAATAGTCGGCACATCACTACAATTTATCTATCAGAACAAGCCCGAGTCATGCTTCATCAGCTTCATGCATCAATAGTTCAAAATGCCCGACCGACCATCAAAACTATTACACTATCACTAAAGGGGCCCACTGATTAACAGTCCGCCGGACGGTATCGGCCTGTCAGTTAGAACAAAATTTTGACAGCTCCGAACAACTGACAGGCCGATAACGTCCGGCGGCCTGTTAGTCAGTGGTCGGCTTAACACCTTTAGCTAACCACAGATTAACCTTATGCCTTGGTACCAAGGTAATAAGGTTTGAAACTTGTCAGTTAAGAGGCAAAATTGTAGTTTTTATATTGAATTTATACACGTTTTAATCAATGGAAAATGGGTGAATCAACTTTTAGAACACTGATTTCGTGTCCCTAGACTCCCTAGCAAAGAAACATCGATATTTCAAAAACCATGTGATTTTTAGGGTTCCGTACCTCAAAAGGAAAAAACGGGACCCTTATAGGATCACTCGTGCGTCTGTCTGTCTGTCCGTCTGTCACAGCCTATTTTCTCGGAAACTACTGGACCAATTAAGTTGAAATTTGGTACACATATGTAAATTAGTGACCCAAAGATGGACATGTTTTTTTTTATAATTTTAAAATACATAGGTTCGAAGTTATTTAAGAAAATAGCCAAAAAATTACCATTCCCCCCCCTTTATCTCCGAAACTACTGGGTCTAAAATTTTGAAAAAAATACAAAAAATAGTTCTTTACCTGTATATGACAGGAAAACCTATTAGAAATGTGCAGTCAAGCGCGAGTCGGACTTATGTGCGGAACCCTAGAAACGCGAGTCCGACTCGCACTTGGCCGGTTTTTTTATTATTTTGTATACACGGGCATTATTAGATCCATTAACACATTAAAATTAACAACTTAATCAGATTAAAGTTACACTTTGTACGGTAACGCAGCTGAAAAAGTTTGCTCCCATACAAAAACTTTAGAATACCCTTAGGTCTTAACCTAAAATAGTATATTATCAAACTACACAACGGGACTTAATCGCGTATTTAAGTTTTAAGATTTACCTCCGACGTTCGACGTGAGTCTTCTCCGAGACCACGGGGACAACGCCGTCCTCGAAACGTCGGAGGTAAATCTTAAAACTTAAATACGCGATTAAGTCCCGTTGTGTAGTTTGATAATGTTTAATAATCGTGAAAGTTTAAATCAGTGTTTTAAAATAGTATATATACACAATAATATTAATTGTAACAGTTTTGAATGATTCACGGTTATTTTCACTAAACTTATATTTCAATATTATAGAATTTCAATATTCGCAACAGGTTCCAATGAGCTTTCATTCCCGACGTACCTTTGACGACCCAGGGGAAATGTGAATTGTCGTGCATCTTATTGCAGAAATAATGCACGATTAAATTTTGATATCTATTCGAGGTAACAGCAACACTCAACTGATTGTGCATCTTATGTCTTTTGCTTTAAGGTTCATTTATTGTCAGCTACTGAAGTAAGAGCGTCGACCGTCTGGACATTTTCGCAATTGAGCCAAAAAGAGTTGGGATTGTTGGCAATGACTGCTGTCAATCCTGAAAGTCACGTAAGGGGTTGACGAGCTTTCTGCACTTTTTATAACTCTTTAGGGATCAATTACATATTAAAATCGTGTACTTAGCGGAACCACTTGACAAAAAACGAAAAAAGTAAAAAAATGAATATTGAGAACTGAAGTATAAAATTACGTAGCTTTAATTTGTAATTTATTTAATACTATAATCTTGCAAATTAACTTTTGACCTTTGAATAAGTTTCAATGAAATCAAAGGTCAAAAGTTATTTACTTGATTTTATTACAGACAGCGGAACAAATAAAAGGTACTTGAATAAAAGCCTAAAATTAACTTAAATGTTAAAATATATTTTTGCTTTTTTATTGTGGGACATTATTACAATCTATAAATTGTAAATACAGATGTCAATCACAATGAAAAAATCAACGATGTTCACTCTGGCTAACGTGGGACTCGAACCCACATCCTTGGATTGCCGGTCCAATGCGTTACCAATTCAGCCAGCTGACCATCCGTCAATCAACTCGAATTTAGTCATTGCAACTGTGACCATCTCACTAGTGACATCTGCATTCTAAGGTTTTGTGATAAATAAAAGACGTGCGCTCGCGTTGTACTCATTTAATGCACTGATTAGCCTATCGGTACAGGAGTGAAAGAGACAATACGGACTAACCTAACAGGTTTACAACCTTGACCACCTCTGAGGACATGCGTTAGCGCATGACTTACCCCTCCCGACCACACAATATGGTTGTGTTGTGGGCCAGCTTAATGACTTGCAATTACTAAATTCGCGTTGATTGACGGATGGTCAGCTGGCGGAATTGGTAACGCATTGGACCGGCAATTCAAGGATGTGGGTTCGAGTCCCACGTTGGCCAGAGTTGATCATCGTTGATTTTTTCATTGTGATTGGCATCTGTATTTACAATGTACATAGACCTAAAATGAACCTTCTATATCAACGAGACTCACACTTGTTTGTATATTTACATATTATTACAACCTTTTTAAAAATAGCAATTACAATAAAATGCATTGTTAAGTAACACACTCTGTGCCAAAACCGTTTTGTCTTAAGAATGCTCATTCATTAACAAAAATACCCAAAAATAAGTGTGAAAATGCACAAAAAGAAACATTATTCATTGATGCACACATTGCAAATCTAAAGTTGACAAAGTCCTGCATCGCACAATGCATTTCAAGCGATATTACACCTTGTTGCATGAACTTTAGGTTGAAATTTATTCTGGAAGATGAACTATGATACGAATTTTCTTTATTTGAATTGCGGTTTGTTTTGTAAAACTTAAGACGACTATACAAATTCTCTGTGACAGTTTTGTGACGGTCAATACAAAATGTAAGTAATGTTCTTTTTTATTCCTTTTTAAATCGATGGTCCCCGTAAATGATTACTGATTTAAATATTAATAACATTTTGTAAAATATAAGTATGTAAGTAAAAATAAATCCCTAAAAACATTTTGTCAACGTATTTTTGGGCAACCCTAGCTGTATGTATATATCAATAGGCTGACTTTTATATTTTTTGAATCTGACTTTTTGAAAAATCTAATGAAAAAAATGACAAATGTTAACACCAAGCCTACCAAGTCTGGGATACAAACTGACAGACAAGTAGTAAATAAATAAAAAAATGTAGCGATGGAACTTGATGATTTTAGCGAAGTTTTAATTAAAACTTTGTGATTCTAAATTGAGGGTCATTGTTGTCACTTGTCAGTGTTAAAACTAACTACTAAAAGTTATAGTTAATAAAAACAAGTTTCGCTTGCTTTGAGGGTATCAATAACTTTGGTCCCTTGTAAAACAAAGAACTATTTATTGGGCCATTTTATTTAAAGTTGTCCCCTACACTTTTTATTCAAATTTGGGTTTTTTTTTGTTATTTCTACTCAGAATCATGAGCTCGTTTGATCCTAATAGGAGAAAAAAAGTGTCCCAAAATTTCCATACAATTTTCGATCTTTCCATTCCGTGACCGCCATACAAAGTCTATGAAAAATGGTAACGGAATGGAAATAAAAACCTTGGGACACTTTTTCTCCTATTAGGATAGAAAGAGCTTCTGATTCTGAGTAGAAATAACATAAAATTTCACAAATAAAAAAAAAAGTATAGGTTAATGTTGTGCTTAAATAAAATGGCCCTATTAAACAAAAGGATGTAAGTAGGTACATATATCAACGCTTTAGTTTGACTTCCTTCGATTTCCTCTTAAATAAATAATTGTAAATTAGCGTGATATCTTCTTCTTCTTCGCGTTGTCCCGGCATTTTGCCACGGCTCATGGGAGCCTGGGGTCCGCTTGGCAACTAATCCCAAGATTTGGCGTAGGCACTAGTTTTTACGAAAGCGACTGCCATCCGACCTTCCAACCCTGAGGGTAAACTAGGCCTTATTGGGATTATCCCGGTTTCCTCACGATGTTTTCCTTCACCGAAAAGCGACTGGTAAATATCAAATGATATTTCGTACATAAGTTCCGAAAAACTCATTGGTACGAGCCAGGGTTTGAACCCGCGACCTCCGGATTGAAAGTCTCAGGCTCTTACCGCTAGGCCACCAGCGCTTTTTCTTGTAAATTAGCGTGATATACAGGGTGAATAATAGTGCCGTCGACAGTTAGAGGGGTGTATCTGTATATTGTATACAGGGTGTCCCGCGGGCTTATCCGCAATGAGCGCGAGTTATAATGGTATTCGCGGCGTGTCGGCCCCACCGATTTATTGCTGAATCGATTCCTCGTTTGTGTTGGGCCATGAGAACAGCGATTCTCAACCAGTAAGGCGTTTTCTCTTATGACTTAAAAAAAACAAAACTTAATTTAATTTATTACGTGTTTTTTAGGGTTCCGTACCCAAAGGGTAAAAACGGGACCCTATTATTAAGACTGCGCTGTCCGTCTGGCTGTCACCAGGCTGTAACTCATGAACCGTAATAGCTAGAAAGTTGAAATTTTCACAGATGATGTATTTCTGTTGCTATAACAACAAATACAGATAATAAATATTTAAGTGGGGCTCCCATACAACAAACGTGATTTTTTTGCCGTTTTTTGCGTAATGGTACGGAACCCTTCGTGCGCGAGTCCGACTCGTACTTTGCCGGTTTTTTATTTGTTCATATGTGTCTGTCCCTATAACTCTATCTGTCTGTTACCTATTCACGCTGAACCGATTTACATAAAATTTCGTACATAGTTAGGTAGTTTTTATCAATCATCATCATTCCACGCAGTCGCAGGCAGAAGCTAGTACCTATCTTGTATTGTAATAAGTGTGTTTCGTGGCCACACAATATTCGCGAAAATATCTCCACGACTCGCGGATTAGGGCGGCGAGAAACGCGCGATGAAGACATTGCGCCCACTGCATTTTAATTTGTCGGTGATATCACATTCCGTTTTCAAAATGGACGCACGGGGATGGTTTCATCCCCCCTCCCCCTCCCTTTTAGAAAAAAATCGTCGTTAAATTTCTTCTATTGTGACATCTAGGCACATTATTGCGGTGTTGTGTCAAATTTTGCTCGAAAAACCTGAAAAATTCAAACACTTTTTCTTTTTTACAGGCATTTTAATTTGTCGGTGATATGGCATTGAGGCAGTCCTCTCAGAAAATAAAACAATGTCGCAGCAATGCCATTTGGGTTATTGCGGCGTTCTGTCAAATTATGCTTAAACTGAAAATATAAGTCATAGGCACATAATGTATACGACTTATATACATGTTTCATACACCTTAATCTTTTCCTAAACCTGTCTTACCATCGTATTGTAAAAACGGTTTGAAATACACACATTTATGTAGTCTTTATTCACCACCATTTATTACATGTAACAGTGACAAATACTCGGAAATAATCACCCAATAAAATCGTCTTTCAGCAATGTCGGCACATTTTAAAATTAACGATAGAGCGATGCAACGAATCATATATAAAAAACCCCATCAGGGCCACGTTCGAATTTAGACTCACTGCCTTTAGTTTAAAGTTTAATTTTGTTTATTCTTTTAGAGTTAGGTGACTAGGAATTAAAGAAGACGTAAGAATGTGGGCGAGAAGCGAGTAACCTATACCAGGTGTGGGCTGTAACACGAGCAAATAATTAAAACATAGATTGTACTCCTCAAACGGTAAAACTTTTGTTCCACAACTTTAAAAAATTATGAAGTATTTAGACTTCCTATTTTTCATACAAAATAAATATTATCTTCAATGGACGCCATCGCCACGCCATAACAATTGAGATTGACGTTGCTTATTATGCCTTAAACATAACAAAATTCGCAATACATTGCGTCTTAGAATAAACTTTAAAGTGTATTAAAAATCAAACCACAAGTTATTTTTAAAAGTCGCTGAAAAAATGTTGGTCAGTATGAGGAGTACAGCCTACAGTTTAATTCTACACCTAGTACAGGGATTACCAACATATAAAATAATAAGTTTTTGGCAAAAATTTCATTTTTGGTACAAGCTTTTATCGCTGACTGTATTTTTCTTACGACAGACAACTGATACTCATCGAGACAATTCTAAAAATCCCTAACACAATTAGGTTGCGTTGTTTCATCACAGAGTTCCTATGGCCACCTCCTGTCTCCATCATCAGATCAGTTCGACGGTACCATATTATTGTATTGTCATCAGAACTACATACAGCTGCCAATTTTCATGACGCTACGATCCTTGGAAGATGGTTAAATTAGTTACCTTAGATTCCATTACATAAGTAACATACAGTACGGCTACCACCAGTTTTGACATTGACAGATACGCTCGCGTCTACGTAAATTACTTTCTATACATCTCGCTTGCACTAATATGCGAGTACGAGCGAGATGCATAGAAAGTAAGTTACTTAGACGCGAGCGTATCTGTCAATGTCAAAACTGGTGGTAGCCGTACAGGTCGACCTAATAAAAGCTTGTTAAAAAGTGAAATTATCTTGCCACTGTCATGTGTTTTTGTGTACCTCGCTTTGAGAAAGTGATGGAATATATCGGTATTAATTTTGTATAATTTACCTGGTAGGTACACTAGGCTAGTCTGGAGCTCACTATATAAGCTATGTACCATCCATGTGAAAATATTAGAATATAAAATAGATAAATCTTTGACATGTGTGGTTAAATCCAAAATAATGTGTTTTCCAAATTATCAATGCGATTTGCGCGCAATATTAGTCCTGCGTCCTGCCCTCTCCTGTCTGTCTATTATCCATAAAGGATGACTCACGCTAGACCGGGCCGGGGCCGGTGCTTCCGGCGCTTTTATTTTCTATGGAAAGCACCACGTGATCACCGATCAGCCGTCATAGAAGATGACATGTCGGACGCCTCGAATTTCACCGTATGTCCTGAAAAATCTTCCTCTGAGTTACGAAAACGTAACGTGGTTTTTTTGTAGAGTTGGACCAAAAAAAGTCTGCAGCGGATTTGATAGCCCACGCAGTGCAAGTGTCATTTATACGTCATAATTTCATAGAAGTTTGACGTTTAAAATAACACTTTCACTGCGTGGGCTATCAAATCCGCTGCAGGCTATTCTTGGTCTGACTCTAAGACAACGGATAACATACGTTTTTTTGTCGCAAATTGGGATTTCATGTTCTCCCCAGAATGAAGAGCTCTTCAAAGTTACCAAATTGTATCAAAATTGATCGTAAAAATCCAAAATAAAACTGGTTTCCGCCAGCAGATTAAAAAAAACGGAAAGCTCTTACGTGGAAAACTTTCCGAAACTTAACTCTCATTTTCTTCTCCATTTTCAAAATGGAAACTTTATTTATTTTTGACCCCCGTGGACCCGTGGACGTGAAGTTACATAGGACATATAATTATTGACATTTCCGTATTGCGGTACCAGGAAAGAAAAATTCCTGACGCCTGACAACTCAAATTCCACACCGCATGGTCTTTCGAGATGTATGGCGTTACTCATAAACGCGTTACTGGGCTGAATTAGCTATGAATCGTTTGTCTTTATCTGTCATTTTGACTTATGTATTTGTAAGAAAGGGATAAAACATAATTTAACAAAATCAGGCTCGTAAAGTTTTATGAATAAGGGGGTTTAAAGTTCAAAGTTCAACATTACAAAAACATTAATCACGATTATTAGGTTTTCAAAAGCATCAATCATGATTACTCTTTGAGTGGAATCCGACGTCAAATTAAACATCGACAGAATACAAATAAATGTATATGTACTTTATTTTATCAAAAGGAGCATGACACGTCTTGAATTAATGTGTGTGGCTTGTAAATTATAGAAAATTTTATGGGGTTATCAAATAATTTTTGGTCAGGGACAAATATCACAATGATGTAGGGTCATTGCGTCAGTTTACCGTCCAGTGCATGCCTGTTTCTGTCCACTTGACAGGTATACATATTTATATTCAAATTATACGCAATTATTTATAGGTAGCAACTACGCCAAGTGGACGGAAACAGGCACTGGACGGTGAACTGACGCAATGACCCTATAAAACTAAATGATCTAATTTAGTTATCGTGCATTTTGCTTGTACCTGTCCGTATATGTATTGTCGGTGTGTCCAGCTGCAGAGATAGTTGACCCCCCCCCCCCCCCTGCAAACAAATTTCTATGCAGGAGGGTTAGTTATCTCCGCATCTAACACATGACATCTAGATCATTTATAAACGGCTCATATAAAACAAACATCCTAAGCGCCGGCCGTGTTCTTTCAACATTGTTTTTTTGCGTCAAAGTCAAATAGGGCCACTGTTGAAATCTTTATTCGTTTTCATCTTGTCTACATTCGTATCCGGAATTAGACACAATAAACTAGCAGTTAATAAAATATTTTCAAGGGACGCCCGCCGACTCGACCAAGGAACAGTTGCGGACACAAATTGAAGGGATGTCTACAAAAACAACATAACTGACTACACTGGTTGACACCTGAAACGATTAACAATGTTCTTAAAAAAGTGTCAACCGCTCTAAGCAGTTATGTTGTTTTTGTAAACATCCCTTCAATTGTTGAGCCATTTAGGGTTTACTTTATATTGGAATCAAAACTAGCTATGGAACAGAGAAAGATGGAACGTAGTATGCTAGGAATTAGAATATCAGACCGAGTAAGAAACGATTATATAAGAAAGAAAACTAAAGTAACTGACATCATAGAGAGAATACGAAGATTGAAATGGAAGTGGGCTGGACATATTAGTAGAATAAACGATAATAGATGGACAAGGAAAATCATAGAATGGATCCCACCAAAAGAAAAAGGAACACGAAAGCAAGGTCACCCAAAGACACGATGGGCAGACATATTCAAAAAACGTTGTGGAACAGTATGGAGAAGACTAGCTCAAGATAGAGACACATGGAGAACACCGGGGGAGGCCTACGCCAAAGAGGCGACTTCCATAATTAATGAAGGATAGTTAAATTAAGTATTTGAAATTAATGTTAAGTAGGTACTGTTAATTAATAAATTTATATGATATATTTGATAATATTAATATGATATATTTGATAGATATAATAGTAAAAATGGCTTTAAATGTAAATGACTGTGATAAAAATAGATAATGGAAATGGAATCGAAATTGAATGTCAAATTGAATCTTTTATATTTTATGAATAATACCTATACTAGTATCTTATACAATTCTATATTTTAAATACAACAAAATAAAATAATATATGCAACTAAAAAATGTAATCATGCATGCAAAGGAAATGTAAAAAATGTAATTATGGTGGAATAAAGGCTATTTTTATTTTTATTTTATTTTATTTTACAGTGAAACCTGGTTAATTGGCACCTGGATAAATGGAAAACCTCAATAATTGCAACGAAAGGTCCGGTCCCGGTCCCTTGAGACCAAAATGCCTCTATAATTGAAAGTTTGGAACCTCTATAATTGCAATTTAGATTTTAGTGCTTTTCGTAATTTTGCCTCTGTAATTGACCACATCGCAACTAAGACCTCTATAATTGACACTGTGCTAAAAAAATCCGTTATTTTAGCTCTTCTTATTACCTCTATTATTGAAACGAGACTTATTGATTACCTCTGTAATTGAAATAATGTAGTTGTAGACAGCAGTAACAATATTTTAATAGCAATGATCATTTTATTTTAAATCTTCATCCAGAATTCAATTTATTTATTGGGTATCTAATATCTATCACAGCCAAATAGGTAGGTAGGTGAAATAGTTTTGATTAAATCAAAAACAAAGTATGCTTTTTACATTCCAATAAAACTTTCTTCTACAATTCAAGGGATTTTTTTAAACCCAAATGATTAATAAGAAAATAAAGTAGTAATTAATGTAGTATAAAAGTGCAAGTCATAGACCAGAAACCCAGAAAGTAAGCTTGTAAATCTACTTTCAATGGTTATTTGCACCTCCATAAAAGAAATTTGTCAGAACGCAACCTCTATTAATGAAAACCTCTATAATTGACACAACGAATTTTTGAACCTCGTTAATTGGCACGACCTGCTTAAATGAAAAACCTGGTTAATTGACAAAAAAATGCCGGTCCCTTGAAATTGCAATTATCCAGGTTTTACTGTATTTATATTGGAATTGGACGCTTCAGCTTCTGCCCGCGACCAGTGTTGGCAACTTGCCTTAAAATATGCCAGATCTGGCATATTTTCACTATCTTTGGCATCAAAATTTTCCAATTTATCACTATATATAAATGTGGATATTCGAATAATATATGGAAATCGTTAAAAAATACAGGACCTGTAAATTTAAGTATTTAACTGCATATTTTCAAGTGAAATTTTAGCATTGTTTTATTATAGCATATTCTAGACATTAGTCTAGCATTTTATCAAAATCCGAGTTGGCAACACTGCTCGCGACTACGTCTCTCTGGAATGATGATTGATAAAAACTTTTGTCCTTCCCCGGATCTGTTCACCATATCATCATCATTATATCAGACTTTTCTCGCTCACTGCTGAGCCATATATCCCGGTCCGGAGCCAATCTCATGATCGAGTTATAGAGTAATATATAACTAGGAAGAGACAATTTAAAAATAATGTAGCGAGACACATCTAATGGGATGTGATTAATCACAACTCACAACAACCAATTAGCATACTTCGCAAAGTGTGGAATTATTTGTATTACTTTTTTCTTACACGTGCAGAAATTTTGACGTCATTATCCTTTTAATAGACTCGGAAGCATCACATTTCGAGTGCGGCGATTATATTAGGCTAATAAGCTAGATGACACGTTTTTTTTAATGGTATCAGTCGATCCGGTTTTTTTGATGATCAAATGTCTATATGGGACATCAAATAAAAGCAATCCAAAATTCAGAAACCACAGTCACAGTCAAATCTTAAGTAAGTATACTCGTACAACGCACGAAACGCCCCATACTAAGTAAAGGGTACAGTCAGCAGCAGAAGTTGCTAAGCGGGCCAGGTGTTCAAAATGTTCTACACGCGACTTTATTGGTAAGAGAATAAGAGCGTGTCAAGGTAATTTTGAACACTTGGCCCGCTTAGCAACTTCTGCTGCTGACTGTACTGGATGTGATGTCACGATCACGATCACGAAACTGTCTTGAAGTATGGAAAACGCGAAAATTGCTATACTGACGGTGAAAAATTGCGTTTATGTATGTACATATATGTAGTTGCTTCACAATTTATTTCTCCATAAAATGTAAGGGATCGATAGGTACCATTTTTTTTTTCATTTTGGAAGTTAAAAAATAATTAAATATTGAAACTAGGGGGTCTTGTATATTTTTACATCTTCCATATTTTTTTGCGTCCAAGTTATTGTGCTTAAATTGCTCATTTTATTATTTTTAATTGCTCATTTATATTTATTACTATAGTAGTATACCCTATAATGGACACGGAACCAGTAATGGGACAAAAAAACACAATTCCTCTAAAATAAGTATATAAAAGTAGTTTATAAACACTGGATATATTTTTATCATAAATAAGAGTCCTAGAGCTGATTATGTTTGAATTTTTATTAAATTCGGTTATTATTTAAGAAATGTGCGTCAACCCAAAAGTTGTCGTGCCACTGAAAAAAAATATCACTAAAAATTCTTAACAACTTCGCTAAGAGAGGTGAGTTAATTTATTAAATTTTATTTAATTAATACTTGATGAAAACTAGAATGTGTTTTGTTAATTGCATTTACCATGAGATAAGGTATACAACACACTATGTTGTGACTCCACAGATGTAAAAAAATAGTGGTATTTGGCCCAATCCCATTATAGGAGCTGTAAAACTGCATACCTCCTATGATGGGACAATTGACATAATGATGCTTGCCATGCCATAATTTCATGTTTTAAACAATACAGAAGTAAAATGTAGTTACGAAATATGTCAACCAGGAGGTATTCTCGGACTTAGGATAAATTAATATCGTTTTTCCAAACTTTTATTTAACTTGGCTTGTTAGTTAGTGTGGGTCAAATCTTGGTAGCTGAATTTGACCCACTTTTCGATTTCCGATTCAGTTGAAATTTTGTGTAAGTACGTAATTAAGTATGCAAATCGGATGATAATGCAATATTATGATAACATGGACTTGATCTGATGATGGAGACAGGAGGTGGCCATGGGAACTTTATCGTAATAAACCCTAACTAATTGTGTTTGGGTATATTAGAATTGTCTCGATGAATCTAATACAATAATAATTGGCTGTGGAAAGAAAAATACATTCAGCGATAAAAGCTTATACCAAAAATTGATTTTTTTGCCATAACTTATTCCCCATTTCAAAATTTTATACTGATAGAGCAATGTCCATTATAGGGGGCCCATTACTGGATCCACGTCCATTACCGGGGGCCCATTACTGGAGCTTTGGTGTCCATGACTGGAGAAAAAAGCATAGTTTTAATTTGTTAATTATGTGGAAACTCATTGCAGTATCTTTGATACAACACGCCTAAAACATGAAAGGCGGATAGGACTTTCATCTTTTAACACGCTAAGCGGAAGACCATTTACATGTACAAGGGAAATATCATAAATACTCCAAATTTCCTCTTAAATGTCCCATGACTGGTGCTGTTACTATATACTTTGTTATAAAATTCAACATCTGATCATCGGAGTCAGCATTCGTTTGTGGTTATAGACTAATGACATACTTTCCGCACTAGCATCGAGATGTACTATGTATTTCAGATGCGTCATACTAAAATTTCTACACTCCCGAACAGCTGTAAAAAAAGTCCTGGAGACACGATTTACCTTGAAACCAATTATTTCCTACATCAATATACGTGTCGAAATCAAAACCAACTTACACTTTCACTTGTAGTTGTCACTGAACGTAAAGAAAAATTTAGTATTCATATGCCGGAAAGCCTAGTTCCCAGTTTGATTGTAGGAATAGTTAAGTTTGTAATAGAAAAGTGACGCAATAATGGCAGTGGCGGGTCGCCAAATAGCCGATAAATCCAGTGGCTTCCTCAATTATGCTTGCGTCTTTTGTCTAATCTCAGCCGGTTTTATATTTGGGTCAATGGGACCATTGCGTACATTAGAGATGTTGAGACACTTATATAGAAAAACGCTGCGCTGTGGAGTTAAGGGGCCCACTGATTAACAGTCCGCCGGACGGTATCGGCCTGTCAGTTAGAACAAAATTTTGACAGTTCCGAACAACTGACAGGCCTATATCGTCCGGCGACCCCTTTAGACGACTCATCACTACGCCTTATAAAACAAAGTCCCCCGCCGCATCTGTCTGTTTGTGTTTGTTTGTATGTTCACGATAAACTCAGAAACTACTGAATGGATTTCATGCGGTTTTCACCTATCAATAGAGTGATTCTTGAGGAAGGTTTAGGTGTATAATTTGTTATCCCGTGTAAATCCGGGGCGGGTCGCTAGTATTTTATTTGTCTGAGTGTTTTTTTAGAAGGAATATATTATGCACGTGGTAATCCACGGACCCACCTAATACCTTCTTTATCGTGGCATGATTTTCTCTAGGTGAAAAATATTTTTTTAACCTAGAGAGAATCATGCCTTACCTATATGATATTACAAGTAAGACTGACATTTTAAGTACTTGCAATCTGTGCAATAAGTTTTTTTGCTGTGCAATTAGTTTTAAGCTTAGGTTGAGTTAGTATTTTTGCGCTGATCATTTAAATAAAAATCATTAGGTGTCTACGGACTCTGCTTACCATCAGGCGGGCCGTATGCTTGTTTGCCACCGACGTAGTATAAAAAAATATAAAAAGATATTAATGGTAATCTCTGCCAATAATTATTTTCTTCGTGTATATAGGGGTGCATCGGATAGGAACAATGGCGGGAAAGAGGCTCATCAGGCCTTTGCCCAGCAGTGGGACACTCCTATTGGATAATAAAAAAAATATATAGGTAAAGCGATTTATTAAAAGTGTCCTCGCTGTTCCCACTTCTGTGGCATGAATCATGAACCACTATTCGTAGTTTCTACGCTGCCTCTAGTGGGCGTAGCATTGATATCACGTGCTTCGGGTTTCGTGCGAATTTCTGGAGCAACTTTAGGGTACCACTGTACATTCACACACACTATATTTTTTTTCTTTTCATTAGTTAAGTTTGCAACGAGTAGACCCCAGTAGACCCCCAAGGATAGAAATTAAGTTATTGGCAAAAATTGAATTTTTGTACATGCTTTTATCGCTGACTGTACTTTTCTTTCCACAGTCAACTAATACTCATCGAGACAATTCTAGAAACCCCAAACACAATGGTTGCGTTGTTTTATCACAGAGTTCATATGGCCACCATAATATTGAATTGTCACTTGTGTGAAGTCGGGAAGTGGGTGGGTTTAACTTGCAAGACTTGACCCGTACAGATTCGACCGTAAGGTTAAGAATGTTCCTGAAAGTTAGTTACATTCAGCAAGTGTAAAAAAATAACGGGTTGCACTCCGGGAGTGCCGGCAGAAGTGAAAACTCAATGATATTGTAACAGTTTTTCGATCAGTTCACGTGTCCGTCTTACGTCTTACGAATCTTACGGTCACGTGACACCTGTTACGAGTTTAACATTTTTTCCCCATCACAAAAAGTGCACAGCGCCGCTAAAGAAGTTTTCACTTCAAAAATAGTTCTTAAAGAGACATGAGAGCTATACCTATGGGACATCTTTTTGAGCAAGATGTATGCTCTCATACTTTAACACTTGACCGTAGGTACTTCAAAATAAAAGTACTTATTTTATTATGTAGAGACGTAGAATATTGCAGATATTAAAAAAAAAATCCGGGCAAGTGCGAGTTGGACTCGCGCACGAAGGGTTCCGTACCATAATGCAAAAAACGGCAAAAAAAAAACGGTCACCCATCCAAGTACTGACCCCGCCCGACGTTGCTTAACTTCGGTAAAAAATCACGTTTGTTGTATGGGAGCCCCACTTAAATCTTTATTTTTTTCTGTTTTTAGTATTTGTTGTTATAGCGGCAACAGAAATACATCATCTGTGAAAATTTCAACTGTCTAGCTATCACGGTTCGTGAGATACAGCCTGGTGACAGACGGACGGACGGACGGACGGACGGACAGCGGAGTCTTAGTAATAGGGTCCCGTTTTACCCTTTTGGTACGGAACCCTAAAAATTACACGTAATATACATATTGGTATTAAATTATATCGTAGGTACGGAACCGTTGGCAAGGGCTTTTTTTAAAACGTGTTCGCGAATTTATTGCGACATGTCGGTACCTTGAATCTAAATAGCGCGTTATAAATATGTAGTACCTACCTATATAACCACATTAACATGGCAGTTGACATAAGCTTTATTACATAAACGAAAGGTTCAGAATACCTTGTCAAGTTGATCAGTCAATGTTGCCAATAGGCAGTATAGGCACTAGGAATGCCCAATCCGCGATTTCCGCGAGTATTAATTTTATTCATGTAGTTTTGAATGTGTTGAATATAAAACATTTAAAAGAAAGGGTTAATTCAATAGTGTTATGCTATGAATTTTAAATGATTTTTCGTTTCAGAGAAACTCGCTGGTATGAGTCGGGATTCGAACCACGACCTACGTATTGGAAGCACGCCTCACCACATGGAACCACATTCGACGTGTTGCCTCCCTGCTACACTTACGTACGAATTTACAAGTGCGACAGGGAGGCAACACGTGGAACGTGGTTCGCGGAAGACCCTCAGGGGCCTAGCCAAGAATCGTATGAAAATAACAAATGTATGGGCATGACAGATGCAAGAAAACTTAGAAAAGTCACGTGACTTTTCTTATATTATATCTTTGGCGATTGTTGACGTACGATTGTCATCTATTGGCTAGGCCCCCTAAGCTTACTATATCTATCGTATAATATAAATTACTTATCTCTAAACCAAAACAGTTTATTTATATGAAAAAAAGATGAATGCGGATTTAAGCTAACCAGTAAAATAATGGCATTTCAAATTGCTTTCAGGGGCCTATTTCTCGTACGTTACAAGTTCACAAGTCTACAAGCTTACATTTACAATTTCATTGTACAAGTGTGTTTTAATTCTGTTTCTCGTAGGAATGATTACTACAAGTGCTACAAGGCGGCTGTCTAAAGTTAGAAAATAGGTTTGTTTACTATGCAAAAAGGAAATGCAATGGCCATTATAAATGTTATCTTAATGTCAATATCACTGTTATGCAACATAATTTTAATAAGAGGAAAGTAAAATGGCTGACTTGTGTTTTCGGATATACAAGCGTATAATAATACAAGTAGTAATGAAAAGCGTTTCTCAAAATTATCAATTACAAGTGTAAAATCAAACTCAGTTTCGTCAGTCACTCTATGAATGTTTACAAGCTTCAGGGTGGGTCAGTTTTTTTTTATAATACGGGTGAATTCGTTACAAAATTATAATGTTATTGGTCATTTACTGGTTCTCTCCCAATTATAATAATTTCATAGGAATGAGTTTACTGTTTTTTTTTGGAGAATAAAAGCTAAATTTAAATAATATTACTGATTTTAACGAAGTGCATTCAAAACTTACACGTTTGAGATCTTAAAAATGCAATATCTCCATTTATTTATTAATCGGTTTTTACCAAAAACGCATATTAGCAGTTTATAGAGACTCCTCATTATTTCGTGATAAGTCACAAGCTACAAGTATAAAGTACAGCTTTTGAGAAACGAAATTACTATTTTAGTATATAATATCTACTAGTGTTTGTCAACTTGTGAAACAACAACACTTTTGAAAACTCTTTTATCCCCGCTCTTGTAACAATTATACATTTACGTGAAACGGAAACTTGTAAAAAATATTGAAATACAAGCGTTACCATAGATACACACTTGTATTACAAGACTTGTAACGTATAACATTTATAATGGCCATTGCATTTCCTTTTTGCATAGTAAACAAACCTATTTTCTAACTTTAGACAGCCGCCTTGTAGCACTTGTAGTAATCATTCCTACGAGAAACAGAATTAAAACACACTTGTACAATGAAATTTTAATTGTTAAAGCTTGTAGACTTGTGAACTTGTAACGTACGAGAAATAGGCCCCTGATGTACTTTTCAATGTTTTTCTAATTTTGTGCCAATTAAATTATAAACATAATTGAAATTGTAATGGATAATAATTAATGTAAATATTGTAAATAATTGTATATACCTACTTTGTACCTATAAAACTGTATTTGCATGTACATGTACTTAACGCAAATAAATAAAATACAATACAATACTTCTGGAAATTATTTTTTCAAGAAAGATAGTATACCTACTGGTTACTACGATTTCTCGCGTAGGTAAAGGGGCCCACTAATTACCAGTCCGCCGGACGGTATCGGCCTGTCAGTTAGAACAAAATTTTGACAGTTCCGAACAACTGCATGACAGGCCGATACCGTCCGGCGGACTGTTAATCAGTGGGCCCCTTTAAGGTTTTATTTATCTTGCAATGTTTGTATGTATGTTCGGGTAAATTAAATATGGCGGCCACGTAAAATGTTTGGAGACATTAGGAAGGTTAGCACAATAAATTAAGGTAAGTATTTAAAAATGTAATATCCAAGTAATAAAAATACGTATAAAATAAATAATATGTTTCAACATATTTGTTAAATGATTTTGGATTTGAATTACGAACCTTTTTTTATTCCATTATAGTAGGAATTTGATTTGATTTTGTCCTTTTAAAAAGACTTATATAGCCTGTATCTTTAGGTATTAAAAAAAAAGTAAACAAACAAGTTTTACATTTTCGGGTAGTTATAACATTTATTGGTTAACCAGCCAAATACTAAACCGCCTGGATCAGTCACTGAACGACTTGACTTTAACCTACATTATTTGATCATGATATGTTTTCATCTACCCTCAACTGGCTTAAGGAGCCATTTGAGGGTAGATTTTGTTTACTTTTATTTAAATACCTAAAGATACAGAGTATAGGAGGATAGAACAACAGTGTAATAACTTCAAATATTTAGTTCCCAGTCCTTGATTGCCGGTACTCTCATATCATAAATATTTGGCGATAAGATGAGCCTGTAAGATGAGCCGAAATCAAACAATCGTCGGGAATTGGGTCAGCGATCAGGGACGAGAAACTATCTACTATGTACAGTCAAAGGATTTAATTTCTAACCCATTTCGTACCTTGTCACAGTGACAATCAATATGAAAGACACAGAATAAAGTAATAGTACTACCGTACAAAAAGGACCTTTCTACAAAACCGAAGTTTGACAGCGATTCAGGGTCGAATCATGATATCCCTTTCTAACTTATGGCAGTTCCCTTTCGACTATTTAGGGTTGTCAAAATTCAAGTAATTATGTTATCTGTGGTCGTGCACGCAAAGGGACGTCAAGTTGTGTCAACCCTAATAATTCTCGGAGCAATGCTGAGCCGAACGGAGCCGAGTTTGCCCGAAGTCAGGAGTGTCTCCCCACTGCTAGTGACCTCATTCTATTGTCACTGTAACAAGGTACAAAATGGGTATTCTGTCTATTTTGCCTAACGCCGGCAACACTGGTCAGCCTAGGCCCTAACGGGGCCCACTGATTAACAGTCCGCCGGACGGTAGGTATCGGCCTGTCAGTTGTTCGGAACTGTCAAAATTTTGTTCTAACTGACAGGCCGATACCGGCCGGCGGACTGTTAATCAGTGGGCCCCTTAACATTATACCTAAACGTATGTCTATTACAGCTACGTCACTGGATAGAACTCGCTATTTTTATGTCCATCAGAGGGAAAAACTAACTAGATCACTATAACACAGTTTTAGCTGAAGGAGTAGGAAATTGTTAGGTTAGTTTAAATATTAATATTTATTGTTAAATCGGGTTAAAGAATAATGTATTTTCTCATAAAGAAATTTACATTTCATTTATATGAGAAATATTTATTAAACAATTTAATGAATATATAATGCTGATAAAAATATGCTTAAACAAACTTTTTGCATTTAGATGTTGGCGTAAATTCAAACTCACATCGTAATAATGATTTTGTCACCCATTTTACCTGTACAGTCTACACTTCATATTCGGTCGCGTAAAAAACCTTCAGTGTGACCTACAGACATACAATAAAATCTTGCGAAAAATCTACTAAATCCCCATTGGAATCCCAACGACCGGTTTTATATATTTACATATCTCGAGACCACGCACGTGCGTACGCGCCGGTTGCTATACCGTTGCTAGGCGGTTAGCTTTGGAGGCCAATTCGACTATTACAATGGCAATTCGTGACATGAAATGGATATGAGCAGTTATGAAAGCGGTGATAAATTAGGCACGGCTCTTTTAGGAAATAAATGCCGGCTATGGACACCCGCTACACCAGAGGGGTTGTAAGTGCGTTGCCGGCCTTGATGCTAACGATAACATGTAATCAAGCTTTAATCAACCTGATGCTTTCAGGCCGCGTAAACACAGATATTGTGCCTCTGTTATACCACAGAATAACTAATAGTACTACCGTACAGAAAATTCACTCCTTCACAAAAGTCAGATTTAGGTATAAAATTATACCTATACTCGCCGCCTGCAACAAAATTGAAAGTTATAACCGCGCACGAACCGTGAATCTTCTTTGCGCGAGCGCCACGTGACACGACTATCGTGCGGTCGAGCGGCAGCCCACTGCCATACGCCTGCCCTGCCCGGGAGGTGCGCCGGCCAAATGTACCTAAACTGCGTAGTGACACCCCCCTGGTTATACAGCGCGAACCTGGTGAAGAAGGACGGCGGTACCCGCCCGATTGCGGTTGGGTGCACCCTCAGACGCTTAGCCTCCAAACTATGCTGCAGACAATTCAACCAAAGGCTAACAAAGATCTTTAAACCTCGACAACTAGGATTCGGCGTAAAGGGTGGTTGTGAGGCAGCAGTGCACGCTGCGCGTACATTCCTCAATCGTCCGGACTACGAAGTCTTTGTAAAAATAGATGTCAAAAAAATGCAGTTAATTCGGTCGACCGCGGTGCTCTGTTAGCAGAAGTAAAAAAAGAGCTACCAGAACTTTACAAATACATTTGGCAATGCTACGGAGCACCTTCAAAATTACTTTTTGGAAATGATATTATCTTGTCAAGTATAGGCTGCTAACAGCTGCCAGCTGCCTCAGCATAATGCTGACCCGAGAGTCGGCGCTGATCGGCGAGTCCATTTTGGTCCGTCCGTCACACAATCGAATGATACATTAAGCCCTAATGATTAGGGGTTCTGGTTTCAAAACCTAGTACTAATTTGTAATTGAGTCAGGTCCCAGGCCAGTTAAATGAGTAAAATTACAGCTAAAAGGTATTTTAGTTTTACCTTCCAATTAAGCAGTCCTCACGAGACTGGGTAGGCAAATAGATGTTATTTGAAATGTCTAGACTGGAAGTTTTCTCTATAGTTTAGGTCCGCTTGTTTACCTAATGTTAAAGTAACTCTTACTTATCTAAAACTCCAAGGCTTACTTCACAACGAAGTCTGTTGTTTCTAAGCTTAATAGGGGAATAGATAAACATACATACATATGGGCCTTTAATAATTGAAAATTGTACAATAGGTACACATTATTTTCGAATTTAGAATTTTTTATGTTATTTCTTCTCAGAATAACGAGTGGCTGTGTCTCAAAATTTCCATACATTTTTTGATCCTTCCATTCCGTTGCCGTTGCCATGGAAAACGGTAACGGAATGTCGATAAAAATCCAGGGACACAGGTTTCCTCCCATTATAAACGAAAGCGCTATAAACTGAAATAAAAGTGTGACACAAATCAAAATATTTGATAAAAATAATTTGATATGTTCCCAAAGTTGTGGATCGAAAGATTCTGAGTAGAAATAACCTTTTTTTTAATAGCCTATCTTGTTTCCCACTGCTGGGCAAAGGCCTCCCCTTTCTTCCGCCACTCATCACGGTTTGGTGCATGCTCATTGCTCCCAGTCGCTGCTAAAAGCGTCGAGGTCATCCCGCCATCTCCTTTTTGGTCTGCTTCTGATAACCTATAAATGTAATAATTTGAAAATATGTACAGTGCACTGAAGCCTATATTATTTATAATTATCACCTATACCTCAGTCAAAAGATGCCATGTATTCCTCCATGGAATAGAAGGCCTTGCATTAAGCCATGCATTAAGTTTCCCTTTAATTTATACAAACTTTATTGTAACAGAACTTATGTCGTAATTTCACTAGTGGGTCAACTTAGAACAGTACTACAAGCCTAGTTCTACGCAGTTGGACACCTTCGAGTTTTATTAAATGCGCAATAAAAAAAACTCGTGACGTAAAGGAACACGTCCAAAAATATGTACACCATTTGGAACCTTACTCACCGGGCATAAGTATCAAGATGTGTAGTTATTTTTAAAAGTGGCCGGACGGTGTATAATCAGCTGAAACGTGAATCGGGACGAGTAACCACAGTAGACTGGTGCTGAACAGTAGTCTTACTACAGTTTTTGAACTATGTGGCTAACAAACTGTATATAGGTACAGGCCAGTAGGAATGAAGAATATTAGGCGCTTCAAGTTCAGGAATTTCAGGATATACTTATATTAAATTTCTTCCTGACTTAAAGTAATTTTTTTGGATTGGTGTCGATAACGAGACCAAAATTCGTAGCTCATAGGCCTCATAGCGTTGAAGGTTAGGCGCTTTAACCTTCAACGCTATGAGGCCTATGAGCTACGAATTTTGGTCTCGTTATCGACACCAAACCAGAAAAGGAAGAAATTTAATATTCAGTACTTACTCAATATTTAAGATGGCCTAAATTAAAATTTTATATGGAGTTTCGTGACGCCAAAGAAGAAGGGTCCGTAAGTTTTGTGGTAACTACGAGTAGATTGGTACCCGCACCCGACAACCTCGTCACTAAATAATATAGGCACAAGTCCCTTAAGTTTTATTCTATTCTATTCCCTCGCAGCATCGTCTGTTTCAAGGATCAAATTATCAAGGGTGACTACCTTTAACAGTATTTTTACAAGAGCCCAAGAATTAGGACAAGAATGGTTGAATGGTTCCACTTAATTTAACTGGCTTTTTAGACTTTATTTAGTCGTCATTAAAGGATAACTTAAGTAATAAGTAATTACTTTACTTAAGTAATTATGTAAATAAATTAAATGCGTGCTTTCTTTTCTACTAACAATAGTATAAATATAAGTCACGACTGTAAACATTTACCTTAATATTAAGTAAGAGTTGATTGCGGCGCGCCAACAAACTGGTTACTCCAGTTTGGCGCATTTATTGTACATATATATGTAACGTTGTAAAAAAAAAACTTACTTATTTGGCGCGATGCCCCAAAATGAGTCTTGGCCTTTAATGGATTAGCCTTGTGCAAATGTCGTATAAATTATATTTGCTAGTAATAAAACCACGATCATGCCTTACTGTATTTCTCAAGTTTCCTGCGTCCTGCGCCGGCGCCGAGGTCATGAAAATTTTCTGGTCCCCCGGCCTTGAACCAGCTACCGATAACGTTCGCTAAAATTATGATTCACGATGTGTGCCAATTCGACTATAGTCTATACCTACATATTGTGCCAATTCAACTATATTATACCTACTGGTCCACTTGGCGCGCTTTCGAAACTGACCTACGAGGTAAAGTTATGATAACTTTCTTAAGGCGTGGTTTCCGGTTACACAAAAGTTAAGTACTGATTTCGTTTAGTATTAGTCCAGCGGGCTCAGCACGGTTCCATTTTTATCGACTATCACTATGCGCGTCCCTTTCGCACTTACATACTTGTTAGAACGTGACAGGCATGGTGACAAGGGATAAAAATGCGACCGTGCTAAGCCGCCTGAAGCCCTAGTGTATCATTCGATAGCGTGACGTGAAGTACGCGTTTGCGTAGTCTCATTTTGTATGGAATTCTGAACGGCGCGCCAAGCGGGACGTTTTGGAACTCAAAATCCCATACAAAACGAGATTCAACGCAAACTCGTACGTCACGTCACGCCATCGAATGAAATATATTTACGAATACACTAGGGGTACTGTTGTGACCGAAATGAGGCCATCCCAAGGGGCCTATTCGTAGTTCGGGGCAACGTAACAGGGTAACCGCGCGTTGCTAGGCGCGCCACTTCGCAGACAATAAGCCTTTAAATTTAATTAAATGTCTTTGTATTACCTACAGTCACGATGTGTTTAATTTATATACTTACGTGTTATATTTGCACACGTGCGTTATATAGAAAAACAAAGGAAACATCTCTGCCATACACGTTTAATTATGTCAAATACGTTTATGAATAAAAAATATTTATTTTAGGTTTCCGAACATTCGCTTCTATATGCTTTTATGAAAGTATGGACAAAGGTATGTATAATACTTATAACATTGAGCATTTTTAATAATTAGTGCATTTACTTTCAGAAAACATCATTTTGTGAAGTAAAACTACAGATGAAAACCATAAAAATGGCATTTTAAACTGTGTAGTGAAGCCTGTTTTTTTGAACGATATTTAAAGTATAATATTCACTAAATATTCTATTTTATACAAAAGAAATCGCTCATACTATTCAAGGACTTCCGTTTCACTGATGACGTCATCAGACATAAATTCTGACTGAAATGGGGGCATCTGTAGTCAGTAGGGACTGTAGGCCTACATCGGGGCGACGGGGGATGGGGGGGGGGGATATAGCCGTAAGCGATATCTATGTATGCTTGATACATTGTTTAAATTTGATTTATGTAGGTACCTAAGTAAATTTGAATAATGTACCTTTTTTGGTACCTACATAATAAAAAAAAGTCTGTTAATTCACTAAAATTCCTGACATTTTCGTATTCCGGCCGCATTCCTGACAAACGGCCAGAATTCCTGCCATGTCAGTAAAATTCCTGACGTCTGGTAACCCTACACGTACCTAACTTTACAAACCGTTGCTAGGCGCGCTTGTGAACTAGTGTTTTGAGTGCGAACATCTTCGATTAACACCGGCTTCCGACAAGTCGGAAGGGAGGGGCCCAAGCGATATCTTACCGTACAAATATTTCTGCAATTTTTTGCGGGGGGAAAGTTGCACACAGTCGCACTTCTCACACACTTACATTACAAAAACCAATCTGTAATGACGACACAAATACATAAAAAATTACACCCTACACATTAAAAAAATATAATAATTGTGTTTAAATGTAATTAAACATATGATATGTAAAAAAAATATTACATCTGAAATGTAACACTTCTTTTTGTAAATTTGATGTCCCCAACCTCATTTTACAACAAAAAACCAAGTAATTAGGCATTTTTTCTGCTGCTGTGTTCACTCGCGTGACAGTACTCGGTCTAGATCAAAATCTGAGCGCAACTAGTTTTATTACCCGCGCTAGATCAGTTGATCTTGTACCTAGGGCAGAGGGGAAATAGTGCGAATGCCGCCTCCCTTCCGTGTTGCTCGAACATACACGCCCTAGCGTTTGACAGCCTTGGCTGTCAACTATTGGACAGTGTCCAGCACCGTAACAGTTCCAGCAGATGGGGTTGACCGTTTAAAGTCCAAAGGAACCTTTACTATTAGGATCAGTCGATAAGACTCAATTATAATTTTTAAAAGCTTGTAATATGTCAGGAGTACCTACAGTTTTTTTTATGGACCCCATCATCGTTATAACGATGTACATTCACAAAATAGTTTGCAAATGCCATCATTTTATGGTTTTCATCAGCATTTCCACTATTATGTGGGTATAAAGAAAATATTTGAAGAATTCTTCCAATTTTTTCAGGATTTGATCATCAAATCCTGACTTGATGACAATAGGAAAAACTGTGAAATATACCCTTTCAAACAAATGAGAATTTCCATCCCGCCATCTTCGAGAAATCAGTGAATACAACATTAAAAAAAAAACAAAGATACCGGCGACTTTTAAACCTCGTCTTTCAAAATTTTGAAGGCAAATAAAACTTTTAATCGTACGGATAATTATCATGGAGCACATCAATGTACAGTACTAATCTAACAGAAACGGGGTCATCAGTAGGCCTAATTCAGGGCCATAAGTAACCCACCGCCACCACGAAAACTTTTACTGATCTTCAATGAACCTTATAACGTAGCCATAAGGTATAAAACTAGTTAACTACGGTTATCTTACTCGTTGCTAGGCGCGAAACTTCAGCCCAACACACAAGGCCCATTTCGAAATGTGTTAAAGTCTATATAAATATTCAAATAGTTTGCGTATGGGACCGATTCAACCTTAAGCTGAGCAATTTTGAACTTTATTTCAAGGTACCTATAATAATGGTTAGTTTAACTGATGTTGGTGCAAGGTGACCAGGCCGTTTTGTAAATGCCTATAAATGTTATAACAATTGGTTAAGTGATCTTGACCTTCATATGGGACCGAACTGAATCCTTGATGATAGATTTTAAAAGATTAGCATTTATGTAATCACTGTAATTAGCTGTTAGTACGTTCTGTGTCCCATATTATAAGTTCAGCAATCTGTAAACGGTATCTGAGTAAAGCGCTTGTAAAAATGTACAGACCAACATCTAGGTCTTAGGAAGTTGATTGTTGTATTGTATCTCCAATAAACATCCAAGAAGAACAATACAATACAAATCTCTTTATTGCACACCTCCAATACAACACAGAATTATAAAAAAATCCAATATAGTTGATCTAAAGTTATAGTGTGGAAGAATCTAAAGTGTGGAAACTGCGGGATTTGCCCCGAAGTGTCATATAAATTAGATCATAAAAACACCGAAACATTTTAGGTTGTAGCGAATAGTGATCATCAATGAGCCAGACCGGCTAGAATTACAATATGCGTACTCTCACGTGCTATGCATACATTAATATTCCGCGTGACGACAATGCCGATATTTAGCCATTCACAACGCCGGTCTCAGTCAAGTCCATTGACATAATCAAAGACAGGTAATTAATAAAAACTGTCAATCTTCATACTCACAGTAAGTAGATGGAAAATGCCTTTGTTAGCTCCGCTGACACGCGACGCGCCAATCCTCACACAAAATCTGCAAAAAGTGGCTTCGACAACGTGCTATTGCAGGCGACCAGTGAGCTTTTATTCATCTAAAAGATTGACAATAATGACAGTTTTTATTAATCAAAAACTGTCAATCTTCGTACTCACAGTATATGGAAAATGCCTTTGTTAGCTCCGTGCGTTGACATGACACGCGCCAATCGACACACAAAATCTGTAAAAAGTAGCTTCGACAACGTGCGATTGCAGGCGTCCAGTGAGTTTTCAAGTGACAGTTGTTACTGCGAGATCTCTTTGAAGGTTTGAAACAAAGGTATTCTTCAAATGTTGTAGTAGAGTTGAGGTAGTACTTAAGTATACAGGCTGGCCAAAAAATAAGTGCATTACCTACCGTTGCCAGGGAGGTTTTGGGATTATACTGAGCAACTTTTACTGTAAGACCAATCACAAAATCGCGAAATAAAAAATAGGCACGTATTTAACCGGTCAACTAATTAATCGAATTTGGGTAGTTTAAAAAAATAGATATGGGTTCTAAAATTAATAGTTTGGCAACAAAAACGGAGCCTTAAAATATATCAATATTAGTTGTATTTTAATGCCGTTACAGCTTTAGATTATTTTTAGGCAGATACCAAGTATTTATTTGGCAACTGAATTATTACATTGGAGACGATTTATGAAGCACATTTTAAAAAGAAAACGGCTATCTATGAATTCAAAAATGAAGTTCTTTTAAAATATTTTGTTTGGTCACTACACGGTCAACCTAACACGCTCCTCCTCGCTTCGCTCGTCGTCGCACCTATCTTTTGACTTTGGCAGAACACAGTGGTAACTATGGAAATTGGTAATTAAAAATTGAAAGATCTAATGGTATAATGGCCATTAGGTGTTTCATGATTAGGAATTTCGACTATAAGTATACTGACCATTGCGCATTGGTAAATTAATTTGAGGTGTTTTGTGTAAATAGTGACCAATATTCATTAAATTTAACTGCTTTCGTATTGAAATACTACCTGATTATGCTCAATATGATTACTTAGATGTGATCAACTAGACGATAACCAAATTTTATGATCGCTTTACAATATTAGTTGCCAACTTATTATTTTAGACGCCAACTTATCATTTCAAGTTCCCTATAAATTATTTGGGTGGCTTGATTTTGCTGCCGTTTTTTTATTAATATGATGCTTATATTTGAGGCTAATATAAATTTATTGGCGCTAAAATATTAATGCACAGCCAAATTATATTATTATATGCCCAATGAAAGTTCCTGTTTAATATTTTAGTTGCCCGGTTAATTTACCTCCCATAGAAAATGGACCGGCCAATTTTTTCGCGATTTCGTGATTGGTCCCATAGTAAAAGTTGCTCAGTATAATCCCAAAACCTCCCTGGCAACGGGAATACACTTATTTTTTGGCCATCCTGTATAAACAACGTGACATTATATATTTAGATGATAATGACTCTACATGTTTGCCGATTATAGTCGCTACAGTCTCCGTACTACCCTTTGGTCAGTAGTCTACTACCAGTCTTTTCAATGCACGTGTCTCTACTACGGCCTTCGTGTTTCGTCTATTCGCGAAACCGTGGCGAAACCTCTTGAATATATTATATTTCATCTGCATGTCCGTCTGTCCGACCTCGGCTAGTTCAATAAAACGCTATCGATATTAATCTTTATGATTATGACTTATGACGTACGTGTGTACCTAGTACCTACTATGTATGGCTCCGTTACCCAAGAGATCCCTAATAAGTCAAAGTAAAACTTTGCAGTAAGTAGGGCAGAGAAAACCTCAATAGAAACTACCAATACATAGGCAAGCCTGACTAATCTAATTAAAAATTGAAGTAACCCCTAATGCACTGAATCGATTTTGATAAATTACGGGAAGGACCACCGTTAGAAAATATGCTTTCAAATAAAAATACCGCATCCTAATCAGTTTTTAACAAGCTTTTATTAGGTCGACCTGTATGTAACTAACTATGTAATGGAATCTAAGGTAACTAATTTAACCATCTTCCAAGGATCGAAGCGTCATGCAAATTGGCAGCTGTATGTAGTTCTGATGACAATACAATAATATGGTACTGTCGAACTGATCTGATGATGGAGACAGGAGGTGGCCATAGGAACTCTGTTATGAAGCAACGCAACCTAATTGTGTTAGGTGTTTTTAGAATTATCTCGATGAGTATTAGTTGGCTGTCGTAAGAAAAGTACAGTCAGCGATAAAAGCTTGTACCAGAAATGAAATTTTTGCCAAAAACTTTTTCCGTTTAAGATCTACCGGGCCACAGACACATATAGCGGGCAAACTTATAACTCCCCTCTTTTTGTGTCACGGGTTAAAAACATCGATGTAGATGAAACGAAAAAATTGGAAAGCACAGAGTTGATATATAGACAATGATCGCTTAAGACAAAACTGTGACTTTCAGACAAGCAAATTTTGCATGGATAACATTCAATTTATTGACCCAAAAAAAAACATAATAATAACAGCATAGGTACCTTCAGATATCGAAAAACTTGAGTAAATTAAACTTGTAGCAAATTTAATCAGGTTTCGGTTTGTCTAAGTAGTCATGTCGGTAAGACGCAATGTTTCCAAGATATAAATAAGTGAAAACCTCCTAACTAGTTAGTCCAAACAAAGTTACGGAGTCAAAAATTGTGTTCCTAGCATTTCCCTCAACTTTTTTTGAGCATTCGTTGCCTTCTACCTACTAAAGGGGCCAATACCCAATACACAATTTCCCGCTATTAAAAAAGTTGTGATTGGTCAATCAAAGTTTATACTCGTATCGGCTAAAATAAACTAACAAACATAAAGCACAGTAAAGTTGTCAGTTTGCGTTTGAATTGGACTGTGAAGGGGCCCACTGATTACCAGTCCGGACGATATCGGCCTGTCAGTTAGAAGCAAAATTTGGCAGCTCCGAACAACAACTGACAGGCTGATATCGTCCGGCGAACTGGTAATCAGTGGGCCCCTTAACAGTCCAATTCAAACGCAAACTGACAACTTTACTGTGCTTTATGTTTGTTAGTTTATTTTAGCCGATACGAGTATAAACTTTGATTGACCAATCACAACTTTTTTAATAGCGGGAAATTGTGTATTGGGTAAATAGAGGGCAAGCGAGCGCGAGGAAAAGCACCCACGAGATGGTCTGATGTAGTGAAGAGGGTGGTTGGCGGCAACATGCAGTTTTTGACCCATATGGTCTATGATCGCACACTGTGGAGACGTAGCATACATGGTCGCGATCCTCAGCAATGAGGGACCGAGGAAGAAGAAGTGTATTGGGTACTATTCAAAACTGCGTACGAGGTACATTTATGGAGAAGGGATATCTTTTAGTGATATGTGTCAGATAAGCGGCAGTCATAAAGACTGTTTTTTTGTGAAGTCAATAATTTATTGAGATCTTCGCCTATAAGATAGGTATATTATATAATTATATATCTATATTCCATCGCTCTATAGTCTATATGATAGACAAGCAAAACCCGAGGACACAACTAGGTAAAATATCCCAACGTTGTATGCAAATATATGTCATACGCGTACGCCCCGCGAATATCTATATACATAATGTACATAAATAATATAGGTAGGTATGTAGGAACGTGTATGTTAATTGGACACGTATTGGGCAGGAAGGCAACAAGGTTACCGGGTTATGGGTGGTAGGTACAAAATAACATAATTTTAGAAACAAAGGAAATTATGGAAAATGTGGTTTCAGTTAAATATCTTGAGATTTTGATATGTTATAGATTTCAGAGTCCTGAACAAAAGTCTCTAGGGGTGCTACCACTGTTTCCGAGTCCCTTTTAGAGTTTCGACTGATTTTGTACTAGATAACAAAGTATTAGCAGGCGTGGCTCACTCCGCGATTTCGTCGCTTTGCTACAGGTAGCTAAAAGTAAATCCGTTCGGCCCCAATTTTGGGGTTTGCCATAAGCCGCGCGGGGCGCTGTCGCCACCTAGCGGCCATATCTGTGCTGATCGTAACAGACGCGTTTTGTTAGAGAGTGAGTCTTCTGTACCTAGTACTATTATTTATTCAGTGGTATTAGTAAGTACCTACTAATTTAGTACTTTAACAAGATTCAATTCCCAACTATTTATTTAAACAATTGACATTAGATTGAGTTGAGCCTATATTGCGATAAGCTGGCCATTTAAAGAGAGATAAAATGACTGCAATGTCAAGTTCAAACGTATATTCAACTTTAAAGTACAGTCGCCATCAGATATATCGGAGCGGCCAAGGTGTTCATAATATCTGAACACGCGCCCTAACGCCTTGACAATAGAGGCGTGTTCAGATATTTGTGAGCGCCTTAGCCGTTCTGATATATCTGATGGCGACTGTACTAATACTTTCAGTTTTCTCACATAAAGAAAATTAACATCTTTAAGTAACAAACAGGAATTACCTACTCCTTTACTAAATCTATATTTAAACAGCTACATAAAGGATCCATTAATATCACCGCTTTGTTTCCTTAGCTAAAAGCCTAAATGTGCCAGCGGAACTCTAAATACTTGCACCAATTAAGCACACCTTGGGTTCCGGTATACAGGGTGGAGCTTTAATGAGACAACTTCCTAAAAGTACCTAAAAATGGTTAATTTGCATATCTACACTGAGACAAAAAACTAACAAAAACACACTTAGAATTACAAAAATAAAACTTAATCCGGGGACAAGGAGAGTCAACTAATAGGAACAAATTGACTTTTGCAATTTCCATTTAGTAGGAAATACAACTTCTATATTTGTAATTTGAAGTATGCTAGAGTAATTTCAGAAATTTGGTTTTGTTATTCCGAGAGGTGCTTTAGCAATATCGGAGGTGATGACGTCATGGGTGAAAACTAACCGTTTTGTAATTCTAAGCGTGCTTTAGCAATATCGGAGACGATGACGTCATAGGTTTTACTAAACTGTACTGCGATTCCAAGCTAGCTGTTGTTATTCTAGAGATAATGACGTCACAGGCAAAAACTAAACTGTTTGCAATTCCTCCGCCCCTAGCAAACGGGCGCCGCGAGAGCATGTCGCGCGCGTGGTAGCTACCCGTCTCTATTTCTGTCTGTATGAATAAAAAAGCATTTGGTAGTATATCTCTGTACTAAAGAGGCACTATAAAAGCCTGTCGAGATATTCTACCCATTCCTTTCTTATTCATACAGTCAGAAAGAGACTAGTAGTTATGACGCGCGCAACATGCTCTCGCGGCGCACCTGTGCTAGGGAGGTTGGAATTGCAAACAGTTTAGATTTACCTATGATGTCATTATCACTAGAATAACAACAGCTAGCTCGAAGTTGCAGAACAATATATTCCTGTAGACCCCAACTACACAGTAGGTCGCGGGTTAATATGTCCATGGCCCACAATATATCCTAAATTTATTATTTAACTTAAGTATGTTTTAAACAAAGAAGACACGAGACACGCCCGCCCGACATCCGACACAATACTAACTCTAACCAAATGAACGTAGCAAGTAGTAAATTTTACTAAAATCACTAACATTCGTTTCGCTGTGTTGGTATTACAAAACTCGTTTAGTGATTGGTACAACAATGAACATAAACACAACAAGTCTATCTACTAAATACCAGTAAACTTTGTAATGTCGCTATAGTAACAACTGAATTGTTATTTTAAATGGGGTAATGTTATTCCCGAGAAATCGTTTTTCAGATATTACAAAACTATGTAAGTGAGACATTTACTAAAATCATAACTTGAAATCACAGATGCTTTTTTCCAAAAATCACAAATTTTACTAGTAAAAATCGGAGAATTTTAGTAGTAATAAAAATGGATTGTAACAAATACTGAACTTTGTTTAATGCTCCATTTACTAAAGTCTGTTTGCTGAAATTAGATTTAGTATTACTGAGCTGTCTGTAGAAATAAATAAATTTTACAGAAATAGTGAAACTTCCATGATTACTACTAAAACTTCATTTTTTCCCCCAGTACAGAACTGTTTATTAATTCCTGGTGATGATTTTTCTCTCAGTGTAGAATACCGTATCTAGATGTGTGAAAATCGTAAATTTTACAGGGGGAACAAATATCCTGCATAAATGAAATTATACAAATTGGTAAATTTCTGTACTTACCTAACTACATAGTTTATAAATTAATATTCAAAATATTCTTATTTTAGGATTTCTAGGAAAACCTTATAACACTTAGGTAATGTAGTGTAGGTGGGCCATTTTATTTAAAGTTGTCCGTTACCGTGTTTTCATAGACTTTGTATGGCGGTTTCGGAATGGAAAGATCGAAAAATGTATAAATCTTGGGACACCTATTTTTCTTATTAGGATCAAAAGAGCTCATGATTCTGAGTAGAAATAACATAAAAAATCCCAATTAAAAAAAAAAGTGTACGGGACAACTTTAAATAAAATGGCCCAGGTACCTATCATATCAATCGTGGTCGACGGTAATTATATTAATTCTTTCACCTTTTGCAAATACATTATTAACGTGATGGACATTACAAAATATTTAAGTAAATAGGAAAATTATTCAGCCAAATACGCAATAAACCCGATAAAACTTGGTATGGAACTTGAACCGCCGACAATCCGACATAAAGGCTTAGCTTACAGTTAAGACCAAGAAAAATCTGCAGCGATTTTGATAGCCCACGCAGTGCAAGTGTTATTTATACGTCATAATTTAGAAGTTTGACGTTTAAAATAACACATGGACTACGTGGGCTATCAAAATCTCTGCAGACTTCTCTTGGTAGTTAACTCTACGTAGGTTTAGAACTAGGGGCCCGATTCCGATTTTGAAATAGACATCTATTAGACATTTTTTAGACATCACCAAGATACGATAACGATATGTTTAAGATCTAACCTGTCAAATTTGACATTTGCGCGATTCTGGAGATACTGTTGAACGATTTCCACAGGATATGACTTAGAGAGCCAATTCACATCTAATAAATATCTTACTCTATCTAACGTAAAAGTGACATTGGTTGCCCGAATTGCGCTGCAAAAGAGAACTAGTTGATATCTAAACTATAACGTATCTAGAATGGATCTAGTACGTGTTGCCTCTTGTGAATATCTTGAAGTTCGAATACGGCACACAGAGAAACAAATCTAGTGTTCTTTACCAGAATATTGTAAATTTAACTTGATTTTATTGTATTATATGTGACAACTAGACTTTTTTTACACATTAATAGAAAATTCTAGTTCTTTAAAACATCATTTCTAGTTCCTATTACCCACATACCTAGTATCGTCGAAAATAAATTTTGTGTAGTATACAAAACCTATGTGTAGCCATCATTATAGGACAGGGTAGAGTTTATCAGATATGTCATTAGTGTTCACCAGATTTTTTATTAGTTTTAAGTATAATTTTAGCTGACTGAAATAATCAACAATTTCTGTTTTCTATATGCAGTATTGGAGAATACCAGATTTATGTTTGTGTTAAATATAATTGTTGTGGCATGAAATAAACAGTATGTTCTGTTTACTATATATATTGTAGAGTTTAACGGGTTTTATATTTGTGTTCAGTAAATCATTATTGCGGCCTGAAATTGTAATATACTGTCGAGTGAAACAGAGTTAGGTTAAATATCTTAGGTGAGTCTTCGCTTTAACATGCTTTTGTTGCGACGAAGACTTACCTAACCTGTTTAACATTATTCTGTTTTACTCGGCAGTAAGTACCTACATTGGCTTAGTCCGCAATAATGATGTTTGTGGTATGGATGTGGTGGCCTGAAACATAAACAGAAAAATCTCAATCCTAAATAATTACTATGAGTAAAGTAAAAACAAACTTTTTTTTTAAATTCGTTTTAATTTTAGTAGTACATAACATAAATTATCGGCCGCAATTTTAGTGAGCGTATGGCAAATATAACACAGAGATAATTTTGGTAGCAAACACAACACACAAACAGAACACTCCAATATAACCTTATCACTATTAGCAACATATGTATATTCAATTAAACCGCGATCCGCTTCGTCCGCCTTTGTTCACTACACACAGACACTTTTATTTGCTAAAACCGGTGATCTAAACAGGAATGCAACCTGATTCATTTATTATTGGCGACACTTGAAATGAACTCTGTCCGGACTTCGGTGAAAATGACAGAATGTTCTGGGCGCTGCGGGCGGCGGCGCAGGGGTGCGGGGGGCCGCAGTTAGCTCATATCGTGGACTGAACAGTTTTTCGTTACAGGCAAATAATATTTTGTTTAGTGTGCAATAATATTGTAATGCCAACAATTTTTATTGTTGCTGGAACCACTCTTTATTGTTATCATTAAAAAGAGTATGTTAGACAACAGAGAACGTATCTAGTTATGTGTAAAAATATTCATAGTAATCAAGAAATTTCGAGTAAGTAATAGGTATTAAAAATCCGCTAACAGGTACGAGAAAATCTAGTACCTATAAATGAATTACATAAGGTGGACCCTAAACAAAGATTTTGTAATACACACTTTTATTATTGGTGTGTTAAACTAGATGATGGTGAACCGAATTAATAAATATTGTAAACATCGCAATTATTGTAAAGTGTTGTATGGTAAATGCATATTTTACTCTGTTACTATTAGATTGTTACCAAAACGATATCAGAGTTTTAGTGTACTAGAATATTTTAACTAGAATATTCTAATATTGTCCAAAATACGAGTCTATTAAACATGGCTGAAATCTGTTTTCCTACACTAGAATCATAACTACTATACAATCTGGTAATATTGTAAAATATTTTTTTCTCCGTGCAGTAGGCCCATTTAAAATGGTAGTCATAATTAAAAATGTTGCTAGCCAAATGTGGATATATGACATACGACACTTTGGCTCCGTATACGACGCACCCTGTACGTATGTACATGAATTTGTAGGCATTAGAGGAATGCAAAGCTTTTACTGCTTCGTTATAACGAGCTACAATATTGTCTGTGGTACAAGTTATATGCTTTTTGTGATTGCAGATCACAAAATATTGTCAAACCGAGTCTAGCTAAAATAGCCTAAGTAGCAATGTGACACACAGACGGACGGACGGACGGAGACGCCCCATAAGGGTTCCATTTGGACCTTTTTGGTACGGAACTGAAAAAAGAACTTATTCTTCGTAGATGAAGATGTTCTCCAATTAGTAAATGTTTCTTTGTAGTAAACCCAGTTATCAAACCAGTTTTATCCTCATTATAACTGTACCAACTTTCATTCAAAACTACACGAATTATTTCCGCTGATTTTTTTAATTTTCTAGAGCTACTTACATATAGATGGTCAAGCAAATCTTGTCAGTAGAAAAAGGCGCGAAATTCAAATTTTCTATGAGACGATATCCCTTCGCGCCTACATTTTTCAAATTTGCCGCCTTTTTCTACTGACAAGATCTGCTTGACCAACTATAGTAAACGTCATAGGAAAATATTTGATGTATAATCTGTAACCCGACTAATTTCAAATTATCTGTTAAAAAGGAAGCCTATGCCATCCGACCCATGGTATAATAATATACTCCGCCTGGTACTCTCTTCCCGTCTTTTCGTGGTCACGTGACTGACACAAGCCTACGTCATCATGCGACAGCGCTATATGATAATATGCGATACCGCTATATAAAGTGGCAATGTTATTGTGACTTGCTTGTGTCACTCTGGGAAGAGAATACCATGTTTTATTAGACTATGGGCCCGATTCGGATTTTGAAATAGACATCTATTAGACATCATCAAGATACGATAACGATATGTTTAAGATCTAACCTGTCAAATTTGACATTTGCGCGATTCTGGAGATACTGTTGAACGATTTCCACAGGATATGACTTAGAGATCCAATTCACATCTAATAGATATCTTACTCTATCTAACGTAAAAGTGACATTGGTTGCCCGAATTGCGCTGCAAAAGAGAACTAGTTGATATCTAAACTATAACGTATCTAGAATGGATCTAGTACGTGTCGTCTCTTGTGAATATCTTGAAGTTCGAATACGGCAGTATGCATCCGACCCAAGCCATACAACTGAATTAATTGATACCGCTTAGCTTTTTTTTAACTTGCTGTTTTTGTATCTATGTTTGGATCAAATCTTGCAAGCTGAATTAGACCCTATTCACATCATTCAGTTGAGCTGAAACTTCACTGATATATGTAAGTTGGGTGACAATGCAATATTATGGTACCATCGAGCTGATCTGATGATGGGCACAGGAGGTGGTCATAGGAACTCTGTGATAAAACAACGCAACTAAATTGTGTTTAGGTTTGTAGTGTGTAGGTATTAGTATTAGTTGCCTGTTGAAATAAAAGTACAGTCAGCGACAAAAGCTTGTATCAAAATTATTTGCAAGTAGTATTTGGATAACTATTGAATAATTTTACGGTTTAGACTCACTTGTATTAAGTCACTCGCGCGACATGTTTCGGAGAGCCTAGTTAATGTTAGTATGTCTCACAATTAATTATTATTTATTTATTTGGATAAAAATCTCTATATCTTGCATATTGTGCCATAATGCGCACGCAATAATGCTCGCGTCAGTAAACCGAGGAGACGTTATAAAATGTTTGACGCGCGCCGACCGTCCGAGCAGGTATCGCGGTGTCCATATTGCAAGAGAACTTTGGGATAGTCCTTTTTAACCCCCGACGCAAAAAGAGCAACCTCAACATATAGCACGCCTAATTCCAATGTCTGCCTTTCTGTGTCTGTCTGATGTGTGTCTACTGTCTGCCTGTCTGTGGCATCGTATAGCTCTCCCGCGGATGGACCGATTTCCATGCGGTGGTTCTTAGCTGTGTTTGATAGAAATCAGTCCAGCAGTTTGAAGAGTATCAACTCTTTTCCAAGACGATATAACAAGTACGGCATTTTTGGCATGAATGGATTTATTTGGTATATAGCGTAGGGGGTTGCATGCTGTGTAGTCGTAGGTAATGAGAATTACCGTCAGATTACAGCATTCTTACTTATGCTCGGACTACCTAAGTTGCAGAAAACGCACAACCACATTATTTCCAATTTACTATAAGAACACAGAAAACATGGTGACCCCAGTTTTAAAGCTCACCGCACCGCTGCCTCGCGTTAGACGCACTTCGACCCAACTTGCACACCCATCCCCATTAGACCCGCTTCTCCCTCCTCTCCCCACACAAACGTCTGCTTAAGCAAACAATCTCGGAGCTCAACTTATAGTTGTTCAGTTAATTTGTTTCCAAAATTTGTTGTCACTTAAAATGTAAAAGGGCGTGCGTGCCAATCCAATCGAATGTATGGGATGTATGTTTTTTTGTTTCTGAGGTAATAGGAATTATGCGTGATAATGAATTATGCGTGCACAACACGGTAGTTTTTAAGTTTTTGTAAATTGTACATGTAAAAATGTAATATTTGACTTTTTTAAGTACCAAATCTTGACATCCGCATCCGCGGATGTGAGGCTTTAAATATCCGCATTCGCATCCGCATCCGCGGATGTCAAAAAATCTGCATCCGCAACATCCCTGTACGAGGTACCTACATTGGTAGAAAAAAATAAGTGGATCATTTTCTGAGAATATGTCTGCGGTTGCGTCTAATTACCTCAATTCTTTTCATTCATTTTATACGGGTCACGGCAATTAGACCACTGCCGTATTTTTTGACAATGACCGAAGAAATGTCTGAAATGCGCTAGTTGTGGTTTTGTATGAAATTCTTAAAACACAATAACGTGCATAGAATTTATCAGATTTCCCTTTAATATAAAAATTGTATTAGGATCATTCGTAGATGCAAGTCATGCAAGTATCTGCTTGGTAAAAATAAGTTATATAATAAACTATTATTTGCCGTCATTCTATAAATTTTGTTGACTTCGCGCTAAGTTAATGGGATTGAAAATTAAACGAATCTATATCTGAATCCCTAAAGTCTTTTCTCCTATCTTTCCATTCCCTAATATTGTTTGTCAAAATGATCAGTTGTCCTAACACTCGTATACCCTAATTTTGATTTCCCTATTATTGATTACTTATCCTAATGTTATATTTAAGCATAATTTTTCTTTTTGCGAGGGTCGCAGTTCAAACCTAACCTTCTTAACCCACTTTTGAGCCAGCAAGTTCTAACCTAACCATTTTTCAGAACCATTACATTATGGAAAATAATCGTTATGACAATTGATCGTTAGCATATATGTGCCCATTACGCCCATTAGGACAAATCAGTTAGGGCAAGTGACTTTAGGACAAACGTTGTTAGGGATTCAGAACGACACCCAAATTAAATAATAATAACGGAAAATTAGTTGCAAATTATTTGTATTCATTTATGTCACCATCGAACAACCTTCTTGTAGAATAAACTACGTGTTTTCTTTAACGCCAACCGGTCAATTTTGATGATAACATAGCCAAATATCCAAACGTTCGTTATGTCACTAGTTGTCAAAAGATAACGTCGAATGCCGCTATACATGTTTGTAAGTGGGGACACTTATACTTAAATACCAAATTATTGTAAATTATAGTGCATTGCCTAATGTGAAGATTTATGGTAGTTTTTGATGGTTAATTAATCTTCATATTATCAAAGATATATGTAACTCCGTATAATTCGTATAAGATAATTAAAGTCTAAGGAAAAAACGTGCGTCGGAAATCAAGAAAAAGTCATTCTCGAGTAGATGGCGTCACACCTTTGGCCTATACTCGGCTAGATGGCGTTGACGACACCGTTTGATATTTAACAATTTTAACACGTATTAGTGAAAGAACATGGGTCAAGTCATATAAAGTCATATGGCGTTCTAAAAAAATCGTAGTGTATTCATTTTTTGATATTTTTATTCATTTTCCTTTTTAGTTTTGATCGAGTGTCGATAGATGGCACTAAATTTACTGTGACTACAAAATTTACTACGACAATAACCCTCTATACTATCTATTCTTTTTGATATTATCATGTGTGTCTAATTAACATTAAGATATTTAAAAAGCCACGATTATAAGAACATATTTCACCAACTATTAGATACCTACATATTTCGTTTGACTCTAATCTGCATTTTTTTATAACAATTAGAAATATGCTCTGTATGATCTTTTTTCAAATCTCTTTAAATAAAACATCAATATTGTACCTACAGTATTTTTTCTCATAGCTTGGGTATGATGACAGCTGTCATCTCAATACATATTTCGGGATTTAAGGGTATAAATTATATGGAGATTACAGCTTAATAGAAATTGGCTGCTTCCGTCTTTATTCTTCAACAAATGTAAACGAAGAAAAGAATTTCTTCCTCCTTGCGTTATCCCGGCATTTTTTGCCACTACTCCGGCACAGAGCCTGAGGTCCGCTTGACAACTAATCCCAAGAATTGACGTAGGCCTAGTGCCTTTTTTTACGAAAGCGACGACGCCATCTGATCTTCCAACCCGGAGTGGAAACCAGGCCTATTGGGATTGTTCCGGTTTCCTCGCGATGTTTTCCTTCACCGAAAAGCGACTGGTAAATATCAAATGATATTTCGTACATAAGTTCCGATAAACTCATTGGTACGACCCGGGGTTCGAACCCGCGACCTCCAGATTGTAAGTCGCAAGCTCTTACCGCTAGGCCACCACGGCTCCTTAAAAAGCAAGTGGCAAATATCAATTGATATCTCGTAGGTAATACATAAGTTCCGAAAAACTCAATGGTATGGATTATCTCAGGTGATTTTTTCAGGCACAGGCCCTAATCTTTTAAACAAAGGTATTGTTTCCTTTATGCAGATTGCAGTGGTCACACTGCTTAGGTACTTACTGCTAATTGCCCCGACATAAGTAACGGGAACAAGCCCGTTTAAAAAGCAAACTTACCATTCTATTTATATGGTTCAAATTCATGAAACGGTCCATTCGGAGATAACACGTTTTGTTATCTCCAAAGATATGACCACCCTGATTGTTCTCTGAATGAGCTGTCACATAAATTTGAACCTTAATACTATCACGATAGGTGCTTTTTAAACGACATGGTTGCTTTGGCACGTGCTGAAGACCGCCCTTAAAAGAAACAGGCTTTTGTTTAACAGATTGGGGCCCGAGCTCGATATAATCATCTGAGAAGATTTATACCTACTACACCAGCCGGGGTTTGAACCCGCGACCTCCGGATTGAAAGTCGCTAGGCTAGAGCTCAAACGAAGAACTAATTAATTAAGGACAAGGACAATCATATCGTTCCAAACGGCAAAAGCGAGACCTTTAACTTTTTGCCGTACCATGGCATGCAACATTTAAACGTTTAATTATTATTCCAACTCAAACAAGATAAATCTAAAAAAACAATGTATAACAACTTCCTTTAAAAGCGTAGCCAATTAACGCTTTCGTTTATTAATTTAATTAATACAACATTAATAACGTTATTTCATGGTAGAGCGACGCGCGGCGAAGATTTTGATAAGTGTTAATTAAGGGTTGTTGTTCACATCACTAACAGAGCTTTCGACTCATGCGCACCAATATTATGTTATCTCCAATTACTCATAATTAGAATAGTGTGTACCTATATCATCTATTAAAAAAATTGGTATAAAAAAGTGCCGTAGATTCTGAGCGTGGAGTTTTTGAAAAACCGCTTTTTTAGATCACAACAAAATACAGTTGCCAAAAATTTAGGCCTTAGGCCAGTGGATGACGAAAGGCTTCACCGCTTCAGAGGGGTTACCGTGAAAACCGAAATTCGCAAATTGCGGGGATCTTTCTCTTTTACTCCGATGAAGGCGTAATTAGAGTGACAGAGAAAAATGCCCGCAATTTGCGAAGAATTGAAGTAAGGATTTCAAAGTCCCAGGTATACTGGTTAGTTCAAGTCTACCACTCTTTCCTTTTGTATAATATAAAGAATACAGTCCAAGATTGTACTATTGATAGCTAGCCGGTTCCAACTTTGTATTGTGACAACGCAAGGGAGTGTTTAGTGGGACTCGCTTTCAGCTCGTTTCATAAACCCACACTCGTACTTTAATGCGTTTCATTATGAAGCAGACACATAAAGTCTGGTATTAAATTAAAATCCATCGGGAAGTTTCGAACATTAAATGAAATAAAGATTACGACATAAGTAGACAAATATTTAACCTGGGTCTACACTGTGCTAGTAAGCATGTAAGAAACTAAGATAATTCACAATTTTTAAAGAAATTCAACTAATGTGTTGTATATAATGTATATCTAAAGCAAACGCCGTTTGATTCATCTGACATGAATCATTATGCAAAACGCTTACGATGAAGTACAACTAAATCAGAACCCAATAATAATAGGTTTACAAGTGAACGGTAGCCATTGTACTGATGCTTTCTAGCCGGAGGATGATCCATTGTGGCGAGACCCTGACATTTACATGTTGCCCCAAACGCCCACTTTGCGCGGAATTCCTCAACCGCGTGAACTTAAGTACTTATCTCAGCTTAGGATCTTAATTATATTACGTTGAATACGGTGCTTCAATATTTTATTATTAATTCTCAGTTCTACAGTAAAAGTGAAAACGAGATTTAAACTTACAAAGTTCACGTCTATCGATTTAGCAATGCTTTTGCTCGCAATCTATATACCTACACAGACATCGCATAACATATGAAGCGTGAATCTGACACTATGTTATTACAAGTAGGTACTACAGCCTATGTTTACCTCTAGAACAATTTTAAAGGGGTTTTTATGTGGACGCAACTGAATTCGCGCTCTCATAAAAAATCAGAACCTACAAATGTGTAGGTACTTACCGCGGTTGATTGTCTTATAAGTTCCATCTAATTTAAGGAAAAATATAGCGAACCTAATCGGTACAGCTGTTTTTGAGTTTTTGCAAATAGTCTATTTTGACAGACGGAACTACGGAACCCTACACTGAGCAGGGCCCGACATGCTCTTGGCCGGTTTTTTTATATTTTATCAGCAGGTCGCTTAGCTTGCTTACTATAAACCAATTTTTTTTATTTATGCTGAACAATTACGAAAACACGACGTTTTCTTAAATCGTCTAATTTAACTTTAACAGTCTGTAGCTCCTAAAGTATTGATCGTAGAGTAAAATTAAACATAACCAAATTTGTAGGAAATTTTATGATTAAACTTTTGTCCGTAGTAATTATAATTCTATTGGTACAGATATTCGAGATATGAGCAAAAATATGAAAAAAGGTACCTTCACCCCCCCCCCCCCCCCCCTACACCCTCAGCACACCCCCTACCCTCGAGGATTTTTCGTATGTTTATCTGGACACCACAAGGTATACCTGTACCAATTTTCAAAACTACACGAATTATTTCCGCAGATTTTTTATATTTGCTTAGGCTAAAGTTTTCTTAAAGTTAGTTAAACTTTTTCTATTCATATTTTTCTACACTAAATACATATAAAAAATAAAATCTAGTGTTCAAGAAATAAATAAAAAAAGCAAAAAGATATCCACGACAGGCCCCGACGAGATTCGAACTCGTGATCTCCTGTTTACTAGACAGGCGCTTTAACCAACTAAGCCACGGCGCCGCTTGGACAGAGCGGCGAAATTGTGTATCACTTCGCTACACCGCGAGCGAGCGTCGTATCGTCTTCATGATGTCAAGGGACTATACTCTATAGTTAGTATAAGGTCATTAAGGTCGTTATTAGGCTACAAATAATTATTGGTTGTTAATAAGAAGATGCAGGCGCACTTATAGATAACTGATGTTTAGTCTCATAAAGTCATATTAAAAAAGTAGGTATAAATAATAACTGTAGGGAATTTAGGGAGGGCTATAAATATGTCGATTACAGTTCATTCTAAAGGGGCCCACTGATTAACAGTCCGCCGGACGGTATCGGCCTGTCAGTTAGAACAAAATTTTGACAGTTCCGAAGAAATTGACCAACAATAACAGTTTGGTCTTTGAAGATCTGAAGGGCGTACCGCGAAAATCGAAAATTCGCATCAAATCGAAATCACTCCATTTTCCGTGAAGATAGACTCTCTGTTCGAGTATATAACTCCAAATACTGCCAAAACTCAAATAGAAAGTAAAGTTAAAGGAGTGTACAAGTTTTTAAAGGCAACGCGCATGTAAACACCTCTGGAGTTGCAGGCGTCCATATCAGGCGGGCCGTATGCTTGTTTGCCACCGACGTGGTATAAAAAAGATTAGCGATTACACAACGTGTTTAAACGCAAATATGAGTGTTCGCATGTCCTTGGCCGTGGTCGTGGTGGCTGACCCCGCGGGGCTGACGCATTTGTTATACTTATACCTACACTTCCGTTCAAGGCGGGCCCTTAGGTCCCTAGGTACTTTAGGTACTTGGGCTATAAAATATTCATTGTGTCCAGTACATTGACTTTACTCAATATATCTACGGAAAAAAGCAGCCAAGTGCGGTACGCATATATTCGAGGATTCCGTACGTTCATACGATATAAAAAGCCATTTACCTCTTTTTAATAATAAGAGAAATATTTTGGGAAAAACTCATTAAGGGGTCATCCATTAATTACGTCACACGTTTAGGGGGAGGGAGGGGGTCAAGAAAATGTGACATATTGTGACATGGGGGAGGGGGGAGACACAAACTTTGTGACGTCACTTTAACTTCATCAGTAACCGAAATTTTTTTTTAATTATTTTATTAGCTGTACATTTAAATAACAAGTTTTTAAAACGATAATCGTATTTATTCTTTTAATTTTCTTTCCTAAGCAGTTTTGGGTTATAAAATTACTAATATTTATATCTTCAAAAATATTTTGATAAAATATTAATAATACTTAGGTACTTACTGAATTCGATTTGGCGATTTCGTAGAAAAAATGTGACGTCACACTAGGGGGGGTTTGCCAAATGTGACCAAATGTGACAAGGGGGGGGGGGAGGGGTCAAAAAACCTAGAAATTCGTGTGACGTAATTAATGGATGACCCCTAATAGGTCTCAACATGTTCAATAAATATTTTTTATTTTTATTTAAAGACACCAAGGACACGTTGAAATTAACTCTGTTTTTTCACTTTAAGTAATTAATGTTTAAGTATTGAGTAAATTTGAACTTCTAAACTTACTAGCGACTCACAAATTACTACATAGTACATAGGTGCAATGTTGAAAAGCAACAATCCTAGCCTAATAGAGGCTTTTGATTTTGTTTTCAAGACGGTTGTAAAAGCACACTTAGTTTAAATATGAACTGACTTCGCTCATATGCCCAGAATATCATCAAAAGTTAAGTGTACTTGAACAAAAAACTAATTAATGGCTATCACATTTTCACACCACACATGCCTTGCCGAGTGATACGTTTGCTATCCGAAACGCTTACCAAGAACGCACCAAGATAGCTCAAGAGAACCAGTATAATAACTCGGATAATTTTGTAGGGATCTCGAAATCTCGCATATACTGGTTAGCAAAAAACCGTGACTATGGAAACGATGAGAATGCAGCGGCGTTATGCGAACGTTACCCGTTTATGAATGAGCCGTCCTTGACAGGGGCTCAATGAATGTAATCTTGTTCAAACTATATGAGGCAAATTGAACCTTAAATATTAAATACAAGGTTGTTTATACAATGACAGTATTCTGTAGTTGGAAATTAAAACTTATGACTCAGGTAATTAGGTTTAAAATTAATTGTAAAGTGTCTTCTTCTTTTAAAATTGTGGAATTCAGCGTGAAATATAAAATTATAAATATTGAAATTTAAACCTTAGAGCTTTGAGATTAAGTTTGAAATGAATTTGTAGAATTTTAAAGTACTTTTGTAAATAATGTATGTATAACTGATTAGTTGGCCTAATGTTTTAATTACATATGGATTTTATTTAATTCGGATCCATTAAGCGTTGGTCGTCTGCCAAGTTTTTGCGCATATTAAAAACCGGTTAATGTTAAACAAAGGCACGTATTTAACCGGTCAACTAATTAATCGAATTTGAGTAGTTATAAAAACTAGAAATAGATACTAAAATTAAAAGATTGGCAACAAAAACAGAGCCTTAAAATATATCAATATGAGACAACATTTTAATGCCGATACAGCTTTTGTTTATTTTTAGGCAGGTACCAAATATTTATTTGGCAACTGTATTATTATATTGGAGACCATTTATGACGCACATTTTAAAAAGAAAACGGCTATCTATTAATTCAAAAAATTAAAATATTTTATTTGGTCATTACAAGGTCAACCTAACACGCTCCTTCTCGCTTCGCTCGTCGTCGCACCTATCTTTTGACTCTTGCAGAACACCGTGATAACACTGATAACTATTGGAATTAGTAATTAAAAATTCAATGACCTAATGGTATAATGGCCATTAGGTGTTTCATGATTAGAAATTTCGACTATAAGTATAGGTACTGAGCATTGGTACATAAATTTGTGGTGTTTTGTGGATTACGAAATTTGTCAAATTAAGGTTACTTAGGTATGCATATGTTTAAATTATTTAATTTCTCTTAGGTATTCTGTATATGAACATATATAAACAACCAAATTTTATGAACGCCTTACAATATTAATTGCCAACTTATTATTTTAGACGCCAATCTATCAATTCAAGTTCCCTATAATTTTTTTGGGTGGCTTGATTTTGCTGCCAGTTTTTTAATAATATGATGCTTAAATTTGAGGCTAATAAAAATTTATTGGCGCTAAAACACACAAACACACAGCCAAATTATATTATTATATGCCCAGTGAAAGTTCCTATTTAACATTTTAGTTGTCCGGTTAATAATAAGCCTTAAATAAATTAGCATATTTAATAGTTCATTATGTACGGGTAGGTGTGTCAATGAGCGATATCGACCTTTTGAGGTACAAATTTGGTTGAAATTATCAATTATCAATCATTATAGTCATTAATTTAATGATTAACTAAAATTATACAATACTTCCGTGAATGATAATGATAACATTATCGTTTTGTCGAATGTCAACGCCCTCGAATTAACTGATTAGTTGGTTAGAGATATTACAGTTTTATTTTTAATTACATAGTTATTTTAATCTTCCTCAACATTGCCAAACATTTCCTGGCTTGAAAATACAGTGATTTTGTATTGTTTTAACCAGCTGTCTAGAATATACTCTAGATAACTAATCCTAATATATGTATTAAAAATGTGAAAGTTCGTATGTTTTGATGTTTGTTCCTCCCGCAAAAACGGCTAGACGAATTTTGATAAGATTTAGCACACAGATTGTTTACAACCTAGAAGAGGAAATATGATACTTTTTATAATTTAATTTGGAGGTTTATGACTTTTAATGGCTCTTTTTAAGTACGTACGTATCGATGCGACGCGGCCAAGGTGATCAAAAATTTCGGAACACGGACTTTGATGTATTTATAATTAGCCTTTGGTCAGATACTTATTTGTGAACACTTTGGCCGCTCGCGCTCCGATACTGAACTGACTGTACAGAAATACAATAATAATACTTAATAATGTTCCTTTTCCTATTTAAAATGTCCCATAAATAAAGTATGCCTAATTTTAATACGCCTTTGGGCCACTTGCACCATCCCACTAAAACCCAGGGTTAACCGGTTAAACCGTTAACCCAGTGTCAAATTGTACTGGTAACCATGGTAACTCCAGGTTTAACCGTTTAACCCCAGTTAGTGGAATGGTGCAAGTGGCGCTTACCAATGGGAAAAACCGCCCCCTCCCACCCTGTGCGTGACTCAGTCTCTTGGAACATTTTATTCTGAGCAATGTTGATGACTCATTCAGTATTTCAGACCTTTGATTAGTCAGTGTATGTATCCAAAATATGGAGTAAATGATTCAGAATATGATTGTATTCATAACCTATGATTCAGTGTTTAAAAAAGTACCTACAGCTTTTTAGGCTTCTGTGTCCTAGGGTGCCAGATGGAATTATTACGAAGCCTCCGCTGTCCCCCCACTGATGAACAGTCCGCCGGATGGTATCTGCCGGTCAGTTGCTCGGAACTGTCAACTTTTTGTTCTGACAGGCCGATTCCGTCCAGCGGACTGTTAATCAGTGGGCCCCTTTAGGCTGTCACAGGCCGTCAGCTGGGTGCCTAGCCAAGATGCCAATCGTTCGATACGGTAATCTCTCTCTATCACTCTTCCATATTAGTGTCAAAATCCATTAGTACCAAAATCTCATTGAGTATGGATTTGTTAGAATTATCTCGATGAGCAGTTGATGATGTTGGAAGAAAGGTGACAGTAAAACCTTGTATTAAAAAGGAAGCTGTGGCTGTGACAAAAATCTGATTATTTTTCTGGGAACTGTAAATAGATGGGGCTTACCGCTAAAACCGAAATTCGCAAATTGCGGAGATCTTTCTCTTTTACTCCAATGAAGGCGTAATAAGAGTGACAGAGAAAGATGCCCGCATTTTGCGAACTTCGATTTTCGCGGTTATAGCCCTGGTCAGATTTTTTCGATTGAATGTGATTTCGTTTATAAGCGGGATAAGAAGACCTTAAAGACAGGATTTGTAAATTACCCCGTAAGTATTAAAACTCCTCAAAAGTATATTAAGTATATTTTTATATAGAATAAGGTACAGTGGTGCATCGTTCCCACGCCCAACGCCCGTAGTGTACGATAACGATGGACCGATAGCAGAAAAAATAAAATAAAAAGTATTTTATTACATAATATTCCTTAAATATTTCCATTTCTTATTTTTCTTCAGCGTACGATTTTGATTATTTAATTAAAACCTGGACTTTACTTTCAGCAACACACTTTTTTTTACTTTTATTCGTAAGGAAGCATTTTTTGCTAATGTATTTGTACTTAAAACGTATTCAAAACATTTCGTCAGATTTGATTGAAAAAAAATTTGAAACTTTTGAAGCGGTCCCAAGTCTCAAGACGGTTAGGAGCATTTAAAAACATATCTTGAAACTGTTGCATTAGTTTAATAATTTGTAAAAATTGTAAAAGTTTAAATCACATCAAACCACTTTCACCATCTTCCTCGCGTTGTCCCGGCATTTTTGCCAAGGCTCATGGGTAGGGTGGTTCACGTTTGTATGGGAAAAATTCAAACTCTAGTTAGAAGAAGCGGCACCCCCTCATTTTGTTACACTTGTTATGTTGACAAAATACGCCAAGTTTTGTAATCTTATCTCAACTACAAGGGGGTGCTCAAACACTTTGAAATTTTTCAAAGTTGTATGAAATCCAAAAAAATCAAGTTATTATTTTTTAGATTTTTATGTAAGTAGTGGTTTGCACATTATTTGAAAGTGTGATTTAAAAGTTATTAAGTAAAAAAATATTTTTATTTTTAATTTTATGATTTTTTTAGGTGACATTCAAAAAATCTTACTTTTGAAAAATTATAAAAAATAGAAATAAAAATGTTTTTCTACTTAAAAACTTATAAATCACATGTGCAAATAGTGTGAAACCAGATACTTAAATAAAATTCTGAATAATAAATACTTTTTTTTTTGGTATTCATACAACTTTGAAAATTTTCAAAGTGGTTGAGCACTAGGGAATGCAAATCGGTTACTTTCGGTTATTTTTTGTATGGAAATTATCGGTTATTAACCGAAATCGGTTAATAACCGATAATTTCCATACAAAAAATATCCGAAAATAACCGATTTGCATTCCCTATTGAGCACCCCCTTGTAGTTGAGATAAAATTACGAAACTTGGTGTATTTTATCAGCATAATAAGTGTAACAAAATAAGGGGGTGCCCCGTAGGAAAATAAAAAAAAATGTTTTTTGGGCCACCCTACTCATGGGGTCCGCTTGATTACATGAAACCACTTTCGAACTCAAAATGAAGGGTATTCATACTATTTATTATCTAAGATAAAAAAATCAGACATTATTATTACAGCTCAAGTGGGATTGGGCGGGACATATCTGTCGGATGCACCCGGACAGATGGGCCAAAATAGCGAACGAATGGGCACCAGATCACCCGAGGCAGAGGCAGACCAAAAATGAGATGGCGAAACGACCTGGACTCATTCTGTGGCGACTGGCGGGAACATGCACAAAGCCTTGACGAGTGGCGAAAGACAGGGGAGGCCTTTGCCCATCAGTGGGACACAATGGCTACTAAAAAAAATTGTCTTGTACCCCATTTTAAGATTTTATAGTAAATAAGGCGGTTCTATTTACACTGTACCACGCATTAGCAGATTCTGTGATAAGTTATGGATTAGTGGCATACGGTCGCACATTTAAAACTCAACTTGATAAGATCCTTAACTTACAACTTAGACTTGTTAAGATATTAGTAGATAAGAAAACTAAAGAAAAATGTAACAAGCACTATAACCAACTTTTTCAGAGCTGTAACATTTTACCTGTTCACGAAAAACTTAAATATCTGTTAGCTGTCGAACAGTATATGTGTCCTAAATTTAAGATAGTAAAAATATACAACAGAAGTCTAAGAGAATCTACACGAAAACGATATGTCGAGCCACAAGCCTCCAATTATTACGGCCGAAGAACAAGGCAGTACCTAATACCGCGTATTTTTAATGTCATACCCCCCGAGCAAAATTTTTCAACAAAAACAATATTTAAGAAAAAAAATTAGAAGTCTGTTATTAAATAGTTACGCTAATGCAAGTTAGTCATATTTAGTTTAGTAATTAGCATAGTATTAAGCATGAAGGTATAAACATTTAGGTATAATTGGGTGTATTTCATTCGCCAACAAACTGTTTCGCAATTTGGCGAAGTTTTGTAATAGTTTTAAGTGTTTTTTGTTTATTAGCAATAAATTAAAAAAAAAAAGCAACAGAGGCCACGTTAAACCTTTTAATTAAATGTGAGCGGTTTCAATACGTATAAAAATTTACATATTTTGCTGTCCGTCCGTAATCACACAGTATGGCGTGTCCGCAACAATCAGCATTAACTTTCAGTTTATGCGACTTCGCGGCCGTGGACTGAATCCACTCCCGCGCACCCACCAAACACAAGCCAATCTCAACCTTACCACATTCACTTAAGGTCCATAATCTATTGACATAAGGTACATGTATATTGTGTGATGGAAAAATTGCAATTATTGCTGTTGACACACGTTGTCATCGTAATTGTATGTTAAATGATAGGATTTGCGAGGTTGATGGTTTTATTAAAAAAAATCGCAATGTAGAAGGCACTACTGAACACCATATTTTTTATACGACACATCATTGGATAATTTTAAATATACCTACTTAGCTAATATATAATAAACGAGAAGCACTTCACGCTTTAGCAACATTCTACTGCATCGCTTACTTATCAGGACATCTTACTTACTGTTGCTACAATATAAAGTGTTTCTAGTTTAGTAAATTGTATTAGCAAATTTTCAAAATTACCTCGCTTTCGAAGGTTAGTATTCCACCTGTCCAATATCATTGCGTCTCACTCTCTCATTAAGCAAAATGTAGAAGCAATAAACATTGAACAAAGAAATTTGAATATGGAATACCACCCTTATACAAAAAGAACATGGGTACCGGTCTACATAACAAACCAAATTACGATGAATTGAGCAGATACTCCTGTTTTAAGTACATAATAATTAAAACTAGTATCATACAATAAGCAGAAAACCTTTCATTAAGAAATTAGGTCGACTGAGTCGACTCACAACAGACTTAGAGTAGGTACTCTGAATATTTCTCAAATTATCTGAGCTAGACCTCTTTGAAGAGATAATTAATGGAAGAGAAGTGCTTCATAACCTACTTCAATACAGAAGGTCAATCGGCAATCATAGGCATTACGGCGATTGTGCACTACAATGAATTTTACTGTCCGGCAGTCTGAGTTTTCATGGTCCGATATGGCATGAAAAAAACGGATGATTGGCTTGTGCACTTTATCCGTCTTTTTACTCGCAGGTGCGGCGCAGTGGCATGAAAAAAACGGATGATTGGCTTGTGCACTTGTCCGTCTTTTTACTCGCAGGTGCGGCGCAGTGGCATGAAAAAAACGGATGATTGGCTTGTGCACTTATCCGTCTTTTTACTTGCAGGTGCGGCGCAGTGGTATGAAACACACACCCCCCCTAGCCCGCCCCCGTCCGGCCAAGTCATGAATAATACTAATTCCAGGCGCAGTGCACAAGCACGTTTTTCATAGCTGTCATCTCGGACCGGAAAAAAACGGTCCGGAATGGGGAAAAGTAAAATGTCGGACGGTAAAATTACGTGTAGTGCACAAGCTACTATATACATTTAATGGCGTGCCATATCGGACCGTAAAAACTCGGACTGCCGGACAGTAAAATTCATTGTAGTGCACAATCGCCCTTAGGTTTATTGGGAGTGAATATATTTTATAGTAGAATGATGTAAATTCCTATGCTGATATCTAGAATTAAGTAACTACAGTAAACTGACAAAAATGGAAGAAATACCTATGTTTTGATTTTGCTGATGTATTTAACACATATCTGACACTTACTGACGCCATTTTAAAAATACTTACGTACATGTATTTAAACATTTACGTACTTATTTAAATCTAGAAATTTCTGTAAAATTGTATCTCGCAATTCTCGCAGCGAACTTCACACGTATTTAACAATAATGTATGTTAAGCATGCCTCGTAACCGCTTCACTGCGAATTCGGGCAAGTAATCTATGTTTATGGGACACAAGATGACACGTCCAAGGTCAGGGTCATGACCTCGGCCGCCATCTTGCCATTCGTGGCCCTGGGGAGTGGATACATGAAGGGGTTTACGAATTTTACGACCGCATTGATGTTCGACGAAGGCTGGTACAAATTGGTGATATTTGTTACGAAGAAAAATGGATGTATAAATTAGTGTCCGACCGAAACATGTTTTTTTGCCGAAACCGAAACCGAAACCGAATGTTCGGCTTTGGCTCTAGTTTCGGCCGAAACCGAAACCGAAACCGAACCTTTTGTAGACTTGTTAAAATCGTTGAAAAAATGTCATAAAACCGCTTTTACACACATATTATGGGGCTGTCAACACCTAATGTCCTTGAAATTGATGTTACTTAAGCAGTTTTTTAATTACTAGAGTTAGACCAAGATAATTCTGCAACGATTATTTTATTTTAAACGTCAAAACTTCTATGAAATTATGACGTATAAATAACATTTGCACTAGTTGCACTGCGTATGCTATCAAAATAATTGCCAAAAATGTCAAGCCAACATGTAGATACATGGTCAAACAAAAACGCGAGCGCAGCGAGCGCGAATTTTTTGTTGACAATATCGCAAGGCCGGGTACCGATCTTCACCTGGGCCTAAACGTCCGAAGTGCCCCAGTGAGGCGAACTTTCATGCGAAGTCAAAGCCGTGCTTCAGGCTTCAGGATAAGTAGTTGAGCACAGACTCCAACCAATGTCCATTGTATTAAAAAGCGAGATACATATTTCCTTGAGCGCTGGTGGCCTAGCGGTAAGAGCGTGCGACTTTTAATCCGAAGGTCGCAGGTACAAACCCCGGCTCGTACCAATAAGTTTTTCGAAAGTTATATACGAAATATCATTTGATATTTACTATTTTCTTTTCGGTGAAGGAAAAACATTTTGAGGAAGCCGGACTAGTCCCGATAAGGCCTAGTTTACTCTCTGGGTTCGAAGGTCAGTCTGATGGTAGTCGCTTTCGTAAAAACTAGTGCCTACGCCAATTCTTGGGATTAGTTGTCAATTTGACCCCAGGCTTCCATGAGCCGTGGCAAAAATTCCGGGATTACGCGAGGAAGATGATGAGTTTTCTTATTATTCCTTTGCCCGGGCCCAGTAACATGCGACAGTGCTATCTCATTTACTCCGATACAATTAGACAGTGTGCGCGTTATAGGTATTAACAGCCTCTTAAGACTGCGTCGACCGTCTAGTGGCGCCCTCATTAGTGGAATTGTGTTTTATACAATTAATAATAATAATTAACCAATTAATGTCTATACCTATACATGAATCAGTATATGTAGGTACATATTAATATTGTTGTCCTACTTATTCCCCAACTTTTGGTCTTTGTCACATAGTTTAGTTTCATAGTACGAAGTACCATTTCGTAAGTTTCGGCCCGGCCGAAAGGTTCGGCCGTTTTTTGGCCGAAACCGAAACTACAGCCGAAACATGATTTTTTGGCCGAAACTGGCCGAAACCGAAACCGAAACCGAACCTTCGGTCGGACACTAGTATAAATATAACTACTTAAAAATTAAACTAATACTAAAAGATATAAGTACTATAAGATGTATAAATTCAATAAATTGTTTATTTCCCTGGTTTTCCAACTAATTGTTAACTACACTACATTTTTACCGGTTAAGGAAAATTATAAAATGATTGGTTAAGATTTTAGCTAGATATGTTCACGGAAATCTTTTAACTTCCTCCTATGAGTCACGTTTCAAAAATTTAAGTTCGTCAAATATAAACCCATAAGAGTTGAGTATTGTTCGTAAGTACCTAATACTTGTGTGTTCTTATAATAATCACAGAATCGAAAAAATAAAAAAAAACGGCATAGCTATGAATAAAATACATAACACATACATAATTAGGTATGTAAAAATATTTTGCAATAATGTAAAAATCCAGCGAGGAATATGAGGACTAACATTTGTATAGACCAGTGGTTCCTAACCTTTTCAGTCCGGTCACCCCTATGGCTAACTAGGGAACCTGATTTTACCCCTCCTCCCAATGGTAGTAAAAAACAAAACGTGTACGTTTGTTGTATTGTTATATTAGGTTTGCTTATTACCCCCGTAAAATACCACTTTTACCCCCACTGAACCACTGGTATAGATAGAGAAACGGTCGTCCACAATCGTCATAAAACTACGCGAAAAACGCAACGGTATAACGGTTATACACATATGTACGTTGCACTGTTTGAATAGTAGCGTGCGTATATCTGCTCACATAGTACTACAGACGCGGGATGCACTTGCAGACGGTGAATCACAATTGTCATGTGACTGTTGCGCTCCACTTGGTGCTTTCGCTGAGATTTTCTTAATAAGTACATGTTTGAATAGTAGCGTGCGTATAGTATATTATCTGTTACGAGTTAGTGAGTGTTAGTACTACAGACGCGGAATGCACTTTTAAAACATCAAACAAAATCTAATCCAAATGAATGTTATTGAATATTTATCATTCAAAATCATCATTTAAAACTTAATTGTACTAGCCAACATAAGGAAACTACTTTGAGAACAGATCAAATTATTTTTATAATTTTCTATTTCAGTTTATAAGGAAACAGCTCAAGATTTGCATCAATTTACTTTGCCACTTTTGTGGATAAAATGCAACTTTCTCAGCATCAGTTTTTGAACAATCAAAAGAGCCTTTACGAGGTAGTGTGGTGAAAACAAGATTTTGCAACAGTACTACAGTACGCAGCATCAGGCGCAGTGCGGAGCGCGCCGCGCAGCCGAAGGGTGCGCTCGCGCCGCGGCGCCTCCATTACGTGACGTCACATCCGCCCCCATTCTCCGGCCGCTCATTCATAAACTACACGGCCATGCTCACATAACACGCGCCTTGAATATCAACTCTATAAGTATAAGAATAGAGTTTCGTTTTGAGTGGAAGTGGTGTTTGCAATTAAAAAAGTTGTTTTGAGTTTTTTGCACGCCGCGCCGTATCGAGCACGACATGGTTTGTTAAGAAAGATGAGTTATTTGAGTCATTTAATCATTATTCTCCTTTTTTAGCTTGGGTAACTATGTGCGTTTCGGCGGTTGCTCTCGGACATAATTCACGAACGACCAATTTAACTTTGATCCTCGGTCAAGATAATTTGTTTGGCATTTAGGGTTCAATTTATATTGGAATAGATTTTAGTTGACTTTAAAACATTTGTGAATTGTGTATACGAATTAATTGGCAAATAAATTAAGAATAAAATATGGTTATGGTTTTTTCTAATGGTGGTTTCGAAAATTGAGTTAAATTTAGAATTTTGATGAGGTTTTTTTTTGTAAGCTTTTTTATTCAGTTCTCAACACGTTACGGTAACTGAATGCGCGGATTCATTCATGTGGCCTGAATTAGCCATTAAGTTGTATTTTTAATTGGCTAGACGAAACTAATAACAATTTGTAACAATTTTTTTTTGGTAATATTACTGGCGGGCGAGGTTAAAATAAGTTTTAATCATAATTACAACATACATATATATTTGAAACATATGTTTCAAAGTAATTGTAAAATTGTTGCACGTATTTTTAATCATAGATACAAACTTACTGTAATTCATACATTTTCATAATTCAAAACAATGATTAATTACCTATATGTAATTAGTTTTACGTTTTACTAAATAAAATGTTGTGATTTTCTTCATACAGCTTAGAGGTCGAAAAACATTTGCTTATTTTGAAGATTATTCGTCCTGTTTATGACAGGACGAATAATCCGCTCCGGTATATACAGTATGTTACCAGGACCCGGACTTTTTTTAAGGGAGGTGAAAATATCGTATATCTTTAATGTAACCATGACATTCATTTAATTAATAAACTAAATTTCAGATTTCGTTAACTTTCTAACAAAATTTTAATTGCCCGCAATGTACAGCACAGTAAATTGACAAGTAAGTGATAATGACAGCTCTGCATACTTTGTTTATTACGAAGTTTATTTCAAGATGCACTTAAGATAACTACACTAAATTAGAGTCACTCTGGTCTCATTGATAAAGCCTTTACTACCAACTAAATTAAACTTAAATACAAACCCCACATTTTAATAAAATAATACATTAACCCCACATAATACGAGTACTTGACGTTGGTTTGGTACCTGTCTGAAGTGCTCGAGAATCCTTTCCTCAACTTGCACTGGCATGATCCCGTGCATGGCCCTTTCAGGCTGACCAGGGGCGATAGGCTTATTCTCACGAACTCGCTGAAAAGCCGCTGATATCAATCGAGCATTGTGTGGATGTCGTCAATTTGGGAAGTGTTTCCTATAAAGCCTTAAGCCTTGAGCTGCAGTTCCACGTGTATCAACAACTCTCGACCATTGTAACCCATTTTAAAGAAAAGCTAATACCAGTTTTTCTAATATTTTTTGGTTTGTTATGACAACCCGACGTGTTGACGACTTTTGAAATTGTCATGTCAAAGTTGATAAAAAACTCTTTAATTAATGTATTAAAACCTCCATACATGAACCCAATGATAAGGACGACAATAATTTTACGATAGTTGTCTCAGTTTTTTACCCTCGTACCACGAGTTAGCGATATGAGTAACGACAATTACGCAGTACACCCACTACATTGCGTGTGCGAATTTTGGAAATTTAATTGAGCAGTTAATTTACATAATTATGATTTGCTAATACACGCAAACAACTGGTAATGGATCATATTATTACTAGTTTTAATAAAAGCCCGATGGCCGGTAACACACTGTATAACTCCGCTCCGGTAGTATTTATATAGAATATAATACTATCAATTTCGTACAAATATTACTGCCGAGTGTTTCATAGAAATGAACTCTAATCCGACGAATCCTACGCACTCAGTACAGTGTAAGTAAATACATATATAAAATGCCACAATTCACGATCTAAATTCCTTGAAATCAACCTAGCATTTGTAGGATTAGGTACTATAACACGCCCCATGCTCAGATTTACTACTTCAAGACCGATAAATAAAACGTAACTGCGAATGAGGTGGTTCGAAGAATTAATTACTACTAGACAGTACATTTGTACAATGACACCCAAATAATGCTCGGTCACAAACTAACAATGCGCGGGCTTAGGAGCGAATAGACACGGCAAACGTTTTTCGCGAAAAAATGAACTATTAAGGCTCCGTCACACAGGCGCGTTTTGTGAGCGGCGCGTGAGCGGGGCGCGCCGCTTTTACATATATATACTCGTAAAACGCTCACGCCCCGCCCGGAAAACGCGCCTGTGTGACGGAACCTTTAGCCCCGAGTCAGGATAAAAAAGGGAGTCATAGCTTCCCAAGAGAAAACTCGTGCGGCTGTTAACCCTTTGACAGCCGAAGATTTCAACTGACGCACACAGAGACAAACTTAATGCATTGCAAATAGTGAATAGAATCAGGCGTTACTTTGCGGAAATCCATATTAATCAAAACCCCGTTTCCGTTGCCGGGCGTCAGACCGTCAACGTCTGCTCCTGAAGATGCCTCGTAGAGAGGCGAAACACGTGTCGAGTATTGTTCTTTTGGTGGTGGTTTGTTGTATTTATTTGCGTATTTATTTTTGCGGTGGGACGGTGGGAACATGCAATTACATGTAAAAAATACGCAAGTAAGTATACCGGGTTAGCACTGATTGACTAGTACGTTATCTTTTCGCGGATAAGCAAAGTAATGGTTTTGATTAATGCATTGCGAAAAGGTACACGATGATGCGCCGCATACAATAGGCGTGGCGTTCAAAGGGTTAAGGAAACACGTGAACTTCTGCTGCCTTTCCGTTAATAAAAAAAATATTAGATTTTTAGATTTAAAAATCACTCATCAAAAACTTCTAAATTTCATACTTTAACCCTAACCAAGTATGCTGCCGCGTCTAAAGACTGCCAGCTCTGCGGCCATTCATGGCATTATAATGGTAATAAATAACTCAATATCGGGCACATTTCTGAGCCAGCAGGGCCATTCTGAAACTGTTTCAATTCGGTTGAGGACAAATTAGATTGTCCTAAAAGAACAGGCAGCAAATCCAAAGGGAAAAAATGAATGTATGATTGAGTAACTTATTTTGATCTTTGGATGTTTGTTCCCGTCCGTCCGTCCGTCTGTCACCAGGCTGTATCTCACTAACCGTGACACATGGTCTAATAAAACATGGTCTTCTATTCCCAGAATGACACGGGCCTACGTCACAATAACATTGCCACTTTATTTCAACATAACATGTTACATGGGTACATCATACCTATGGTTAATAAGTTAAAATATTTCTTTATAATTTTATAATTTTCATTTATATGTATTTTATCTTAAATTTTACAATAACACGTCATTTTTAATTATTCGTTAGCAATATCTTCCGATTCACGACAGAAATTTCAGACGTTCGGGTAATTCTGTTTACACTACTGACAACACAGGATAGGGGCTATTCATAAATTACGTCATTTCAAATTAGGGGGGGGGGGGTCTGGACATCGGATGACGGTAGCATGAAGTAGGAGGAAATGGGGTCATTTGAAGCATGATTTTTGGATGATTATAGGGGGGGGGGGGGGTCAAAAATCGTCAAAAATCGATGACGTAATTTATGGACAGCCCCATAGCGCTGTCACATTTGACAATTCGGATCTAGATAACTTCATGCCCTGACCGTCATCCTTGTCGAACGCGTGTTAATTGTTATTTCCTTCTCGCTCAGTGTCAGCAGTCGCAGTGTTTTCCAAACTTTTCACGCCGTAAGCTTGGTAATTAATGTGTAACTGTGAATTAGTTTTTCAAACGTTTGTCTTGTATAGATAAATAAAGTTTAATTGAATACATTAGATTTGTTTTATTTTACTATGTTGCTACATGAATAACTTAAAATTAATGCCGTTAAAATAATTTTCACCGTTGGTTAAAATTCTCCCACATTTTAAAGTTTGAGAACCTGTAAACAGCATGATGACGTAGGCCCAGAGCAAATTTTCACAGATGATGTATTTCTGTTGCCGCTATAACAACAAATACTAAAAACAGAATAAAATAAATATTTAAGTGGGGCTCCCATACAACAAACGTGATTTTTTACCGAAGTTAAGCAACGTCGGGCGGGGTCAGTACTTGGATGGGTGGCCGTTTTTATAGATAATGGTACGGAACCCTTAGTTTGCGAGTCCGACTCGCACTTGGCCGGTTTCTTTTTTCTATTTGTTTGACGTTTGTCCATGTACCTACGTTTGTCTTCTTGGCTAGGCCTCCTGATCCCTGGAAATAATAAACTTAGATTATACAGAATAGCGCTCTAATCACACATCACATTAAACGTTGTCATATTTACGACAATAAAGCCCAAAGGGCAGAGGCCAAGTACTCCAGTGCGGTTTGGGTACTCGTGACGAATGTCGCTAGGAATTCGCGACAGAACCGACCTGGCGTCACAATTGAACTCATTTCCTTATGGGCGATTGCGTCATCCTTGGATGAGGGATTCATAAAGCGTTTGTATGAGGCTGTGAAGTCTTTAACTTTTACTTGGTCTCTGATATTTGAAGTCCTGGGTACATCAAAATAAATTACCTAGGTACAGTTTCAATTTCTTATAATCTTCTATTACAACATTTTGTAGAAAACATTGATATGAATGAAAGCTTAAAATAAATTTAATAAAAAAAAATAGTTTTCAGGGTTTTTTAAATTCTTTTTCATTCGTTCGTACAATAAGTTACGTTTGCGTTAACGTCAAACTTTTGTAATGAATCGTTAGTTAAAATTTTAACTTGCCAATTGTTATTACAGTTTTAAATTAGTGTCCGACCGAAGGTTCGGTTTCGGTTTCGGTTTCGGCCAGTTTCCAAAAATTGGGGAATAAGTAGGACAACAATATTAATATGTACCTACATATACTGATTCATGTATAGGTACAGAAATTAATTGGTTTATTATAAAACACAATTCCACTAATGAGGGCGCCACTAGACGGTCGACGCAGTCTTAAGAGGCTGTTAATACCTATAACGCGCAGTCGCGCACACTGTCTAATTGTATCGGAGTAAATGAGATAGCACACTGTCGCATGTTACTGGGCCAGGGCAAAGGAATAATAAGAAAACTCATCATCTTCCTCGCCTAATCCCGGAATTTTTGCCACGGCTCATGGGAGCCTGGGGTCCAATTGATAACTAATCCCAAGAATTGGCGTAGGCACTAGTTTTTACGAAAGCGAATGCCATCAGACTGACCTTTGAACCCAGAGAGTAAACTAGGCCTTATCGGCACTAGTCCGGCTTCCTCACTATGTTTTTCCTTCACCGAAAAGCAAATAGTAAATATCAAATGATTTTTCGTATATAAGTTCCGAAAAACTCATTCGTACGAGCCGGGGTTTGTACCTTGCGACCTTCGGATTGAAAGTCGCACGCTCTTACCGCTAGGCCACCAGCGCTCAAGGAAATATCTCGCTTTTAATACAATGGACATTGGTTGGAGTCTGTGCTCAACTACTTATCCTGAAGCCTGAAGCACGGCTTTGACTTCGCATGAAAGTTCGCCTCACTGGGGCACTTCGGACGTTTAGGCCCAGGTGAAGATCGGTACCCGGCCTTGCGATATTGTCAACAAAAAATTCGCGCTCGCTGCGCTCGCGTTTTTGGTTGACCCTGTATCTACATGTTGATTTGACTGGTGAATGAATAGAGTTAGACCAAGAAAATTATGCAATTATTTTGATAGCATACGCAGTGCAACTAGTGCAAATGTTATTTATACTTACGTCATAATTTCATAGAAGTTTTGACGTTTAAAATAACACTTGCACTGCGTGTGTTATCAAAATCGTTGCAGAATTATCTTGGTCTAACTCTAGTAAATTTCTTAAAAAACTGCTCAAGTAACATCAATTTCAAGGACATTGGGTGTTGACAGCCCCATAATATGTGTGTAAAGGCGGTTTTATAACATTTTTTCAACGATTTTAACAAGTCTACAAAAGGTTCGGTTTCGGTTTCGGTTTCGGCCGAAACTAGAGCCAAAGCCGAACATTCGGTTTCGGTTTCGGTTTCGGCAAAAAAACATGTTTCGGTCGGACACTATTTTAAATATTATACAGACAATTATGACATAGAACTTTATGAATGACGGTTTTATACTGGATCGCATTTGTAGAGCCGGACCAACCTAACCCTGCATGGCATTTTCAATGACAAAGTGTGGAAATGTCCCCATTACTGTCAAATTTCTATGAAAATACAATGTTTATAATGACACCTCTCTTTGTTCTATACAAATCTGTGCTAAGTTAGCTTAGGATGGTATTCCATCTGTCCAATTCATTGGTCCAATGTGTATTTTGCGTCTCACATTTTGCTTAATGACAGAGTGAGACGTAATGCACTGTCAGAAATTGGACAGGTAAAATACCACGCTTATGGCTCCTCTACACGATGGGCCAGCGCCGGCCACTCCAAGAGACGCATTTATGCGTTAGAGGGAGCAAGTGATATTGCTATCTCATTCTACCGCATGGCTGCGTCCCTTGGAGTGGCCGGCGCTGGCCCATCGTGTAGAGGAGCCATTTGATGGTCGTTGTGAATACCGCAGGACACGCCCAAGGACGAAGGCCAACGTTTTTTATGAATTTTATGATACTACATTTTAGGCGTACTACAAATAGGTACTTCGTATAATGAGACAATTTTAAAAAGATACCATGCTTCATAACATAACATATTAGGAATTATGGGTGTTTTTGTTACCCGATTGTCGAAAAATGTTCGAGCGTAAAGTTTTTTATGCAATATGGTTTCATGTTTTAATTTATGCATATTTGGCATGAACATCTACGTAATAACATACGTAGGTAGGTATAACGTGTATCTATGTCTAGTGGTCGTTTATACAAAGAAACTAGAGCGATTAGAATTTTTGTATTCGAAACTGAAATAACATGAAATATCACAAGATAATTTCATGTTACATATTTCAAAACGTCGTTTTAAAATGAGAGCCTAACTTAGCATAGGCCCCGTGTATGAACTATAGGGGGCAGCATAGGAGCCGTCAGATTTTTGGCGCGAGGTGTAAATGTGTCGTTTATGCTTCCGATGTAGCCCACAAATCCCACAAGATGGCAGAACCTACTATGCACGAGGAAACGTAACGACGAGAACGGTAGATGGTAGCACTTTGCTTTGGCAATGTACATGTGCACATATTCCGATTCAGGCGACAAGATCGCAGACCCTCCATCGCGCACGGTCCCTAATAGCGGCGACTAGATTCGTGCGACACTTAAATCCTGTACATTGTGACACACACTCGTCACATGTCACATGTGTCACGTCACATGTGTGTGTGTGTGTGTGTAGGTAGTAGGTACCCCATTAACAAACACGGAACACGTGGTCCCAGTAATGTCCATCTTGACCCCATTTTCCCATCGGATCGAACCCGGGACGTTGCGTATCGCAGGCGGAAGCTTGATAAGCCGCGAGGCCGGCATGGCAACAGGTAAGGCGGTAGTTGGCCTGAAGCGGCCGCGGGAGCGGTTTAAGGAGCGAATCTCGACTAAGCTTTGTTAAAGACGAACTGCTTACAAACTCTATTTCGTTTATTAGTAACAAAATTATTCACTTAAAAGTTATGGAAGACAATAGTCAGCATACAATTGGTAAATGTACATAGTTCTTATAACTACATCTGCTTTATCCTGAGAGGAATACAGGGACTACGTTTTTATGGAAAGGCGGTCTTGGGGTGGTCGTCCACACATATTTTTGACACTTTATCCATGTCGATATTTAATGCCTTAAGTGTATTAGCTCCGCTCGCGAATTTCATCCGTGTAAAAGCTGTTAGAAACTTAAAGTATTTATACCATTAGTTAATGGTATAAATACTTTAAGTTTCTAAGCTTTTACTATTATTGCTTTTACCATTAACTAATGGTATAAATACTTTAAGTTTCTAACAGCTTTTACATGGATGAAATTCGCGACATGTAACCCTATTAGAGACCTGTGAATCCTTTCTTCGTAGAGAACATGTTTGTTTCCAATTTTAAGGTCATATGATCATATCTTTAATAGTTTAGACTTTTAGACTGTTCGTTGTCCGTTAGTCCATATAAAATGCGATTGTTCTATAATTTTAAATTATAAAAATTCTAACTTTATTCTAAAATTCGCTCCACATATATTTGAGCGGATTCCGCTCCTCGTATAACTGGCCACAGCCTTACTGGCGCCATTGCGTAGTACAACGCGGAATAAAGTACGCGGCTGAATTCCGCAAACGCGACACACCAGGGCTGCCTCCGTTATGATTAGATATAGATTATATTATTAGGTATCAGATACACCACTTACATAAGTACCTACTCATTTTCAAAAATACCATAGGATTAGTAGTTTTAAATTAGGTTACGTACGTTAGGTTATGTATTATGTACCTATACTTGGTCAAGCAGATCTTGTCAGTAGAAAAAGGCGGCAAATTTGAAAAATGTAGGCGCGAAGGGATATGGACTCATAGAAAATTTGAATTTCGCGCCTTTTTCTACTGACAAGATTTGCTTGACCGTCTATATACTAAATTCATAACTATTCCATTAATTTTTTTATAAACGCCCTAATATAATTTAATCATAAGTTTTAAACCATTTTATGCCAAAAATGCCTTACATCGTTCTGGAAAAGATACGCAACAGACAGACATTGGCGTCAAACGTATAATACCCCTCTTTTTGCAACGGAGTAATTCGGTACATTAGTTTCTTAGCTTGTTTTCTTAGGTATTCCAATTTTTTTTTAATTTGAGGGAAATACTGATAAATATACATTTAGGCATTTAAGACTGATCGCGCGAAGGATAGCAGACGTAATATATTATTCTCAATTTAATACATTCTACACAAATTAAATAAATAAGAAATATTCGGTACATAGAGCAATAAAAACAGGTCACTTTGTCCCCTACTGACTCGTTCCGCGTGCTACTGAATGTAAGTAGGTAGGTATATTATAAATGTAACACTATCCGTTGGGTCGGCCTAAATTCAGTCTTGACCTACGACACTGTCGTGTCGCGCTCTACTTTTCTGCTTGTTTTGTGAGTGAATATCGTTTTTTTATCAGCCACTTATTTGTAGTTTTGGTGACATGTTTTGAAAGTATTTTAGTAGGTAGATGCTTGACATTATGTACGTATTTTTGGGAAAATATACAGCGAATTTACGTTTTTCGTACCTACAAAACTTGTTTATGCTCAATTTTGTTTGTTTTATAAACTGGAGCTATATAAACTAATTACAGGACTAGATATACCTCATGTCATTGTATGTACAAAAGTTTCATTACAATCCAACACATATTTAAAAAATATATATAAGGAAACTACGTTTGTAAGGATTTTGAAGGTGAAATTTTTGTTTTGAGTTTGCTGGGTACTCTTAATGCCAAGCAGTATTTTATGGCAATATTATTTAAAGTGTTCAATAAATATATTTTTATTTTTTATCCATTTTCAAGGATCGTATGTGGCAACCCTGCCAGTCCTGTAGGGCTGTCTGTTTAATAATCACATAATAAATAATTCGGGTTATCGCGTAACCCGACTCGGGTGCCCACGCGTCTACTACGAACAATTTGGCGGTTTAGTTTTATGATGTTACTAAATACACATTACTCTTCATTAATGTACGTATTCATACTATTTAGTAGGTAATAAACTGGCCTTTATTAAATGCTTCTTTTTTTTTGGAAATTGGGAATACCATCATCATTTATTTAAGAGTTAGACTCTTGTCGGTGGAGCGATTTCCATGCATGTCGGTCCTCTGCCTTCTCCTTGACAGCCTGATACGACACGACGTACCAATACCATATATGGTACTAAAAGTCTCTATGTAAGTGTGTAGGATAGGTAAGCTTTTCTTTTTTATATGTCGGAGAATGGCTGAAATGTGCCATCTATCGCCTTCAAGAGGCGTTTTGTCATGCAAACCTTGACAAATAGAGCAAACTAGGGTGTTACGTACACTTGAGTGGCGTTCGACGCAGTTCCGCCAAGACGTCATAGAGTGCGCTCTTAAAACAATTGAAGTCCAGAACAATTGAAGTTATGCTGTCAATCAATCTTCAGAAGGAGCACGATGAGAACGAACGGGAGAAGATGACGTCTGTGGCGGCTCCTGGGTCTAATCCACTGGTTTGCTTAAGATAAGAAACGTAACGCGTGCTGTGATTTGTAATGAGTCTTGTGCAGTAAAGATTGTGAGTTGAACATCGTATTTCATTGAAGGCCCTCGTCATCCACGATTGAAGGTTCTGATGTGCTGCCGATAGTATGATACGCCCACAATTCCCGACATATATATATAGATAAGCAAGTGTTGCAGTAGCGTAATTGTTGCCAAAATATGGAGAAGGTATATAAATAGTCTTCTTCTTTCTTGCGTTATCCCGGCATTTTGCCACGACTCATGAGAGCCTGGAGCCCGTTTGGCAACTAATCCCAAGAATTAGCGTAGGCACTAGTAGTAAGTAGATATAAGTAGTGGTTTTCAAAATTACGCCGCTTTCGAAGTTACTCCAATGCATCAAATTTCTGGAACAAAACGCACGAAAATATCGGATACAGTTTAATTTGCAGGGCCATATGAGCGTGTCATAGTATTGAATGAAGTTGAAACTCACTTGCCATTTTTTATGCTATGATATTAAGACCCTTATTTCATAACAGATTGGTATTACCATATGAAATACTTCATGTTGTTTATTTTTGTACATTATTTATCTTATTAAAGCCATCTTATTAAAAGGATCTATTATTGCATATTTAAATATGGCCGTCAGGAAAATTACGAAGGATATGAATTAATAATAAATTATAAGTTACAGTTGGCGAGCGAGACATGTGCAATAATGTCATTATTAATGTATATAACCTGTTTGTTTGATAGCATAATAACATTGGGATTATAGTTTATGTAAACTCGGCGAACGAAAAGCTACCAACACCTATATAGAAAGGATAAGAAATATTTCGTTAAATTAAAATAAATAATGTGGAATAAAATTTAGGTACAAACAGCAACACTCCTAACTGTACATCGCTGGACCTTATTACAAAAGGCATAAGGTTCACCGATGTACAGTTATAGACCGACCGCTTAAATGAGTCCTCGCCTGCGCGGTACGGGGGCGGGGGCGACAGGGAGGGACGACTAATGGTGACATTCCATTCCATTCTAACTGCAGCTGCAATACTGTCAATTTTACCCACGCCATACGCCTGCCGCTCGCACCTTCCCCGTCACCCTTAGTCGTCCCTTCCCTTGTGGGCGATGGTATGTATAAAAAAAATGCCACTTAAGGCCGGAAAAAAGTTCCTATAGGTATCTTTGTCATTAAACATAAAGTAAGTACTACTAAATTAGAAGAAAATTTGCACGTTGGTGAGCCAAAAGTAAGTACGCCTAAATCTCATTCTCATTGTATTGAAAGTTAGACGATTGTCTAGTGGGTGATATAAAACAGACAACTTTATGAGTCAGAGGATTTCGCGTTGAAGTGATGTATTTAACAGCACATACTAAACTGACGAAAATAAACCATTACTACGGTATATAAAAAACTGATTCTACTACACTACATGATTTTTTCCCAGATGATTTATTGCTAGTATTAAAATATATACACAACAGTATTTTTATCCATCAAATATACTAGTTCATTTTTATTTCAACATAAAACCGACATCGGTTTTTATTGAACTATTGATACCTATAAGATCAAAGCGCCAGAAAGAAAACATAAATTGAGTCTACGTGAATAATTATGGAACATAATGTTTCACAATATTTATTCAGTATACATGATATATATTAGATAAGTAAGTAATATAGGTATCAAATAATACGCTATATTTACTATAAATTATCTTAAATAATTTTACAGTAAAGCAAATGGACTACTTTTCTTGTAAATATTTGAGCATCACCTACGCCAACGTAGCAAAAAACTTGTCTATTAGTTCCGACACAATCTAATATTTCCCAACACTTAACCATTTAAATATGACGGACAATGTAAAAAAACATACAGGTTTCGTCTTAAAACATTTTCGTGCGAAATCCATAAGAATCATGGTCACACGAGCGTCTAGTACTGAAGCCAAGGTCATGGCACACAGAACACGAGTAGGGACATTCCTGTCGCTTATACTGTGCAATGAGTCCAAGGATAACAATAACCAGTATATCAACGCTTTTGGAGTAAGGCTGCTTCTCACAGATGCCGAGGTCTTCTTACGCTAGTTTTTCTGTTATCTCAATTGACCAGCGTTTGCGTATTAAACAAGAATACGCCTTGAGGGCCTTGAATTCGGGCAAAGGCCCGCGGAAGTGATATTCGCCGCCCACCATAATGTGAACTCCCAATAGCTTGTAATATCAAGTAAGTGGAATCCAAAGTTACTGGTTTTCGGTTTTATGTCACCTAGGCACGCGGCCTTCGAGTTTAATAGCGTATTAATTTGATTGTATGGATATTTTTGGGAGGTTTCCATTGGGTTTATTTATTTCGTGATCGGTAGAGTCGGACCAAAAAAAGTCTGCAGCGGATTTGATAGCCCACGCAGTGCAAGTGTCATTTATACGTCATAATTTCATAGAAGTTTGACGTTTAAAATAACACTTTCACTGCGTGGGCTATCAAATCCGCTGCAGACTATTCTTGGTCTGACTCTATTTTAGTTGGTGGATTGTTGGGGTTCGCTAGGGTGCCTTTGTTTGTATATGCTTCGCCATCAAACATCAAATGGTTGTAAAGATGGTTTTAAGAAGGTCAATTTATACGAGCCTTAGTAAAATATACATAATTATAATACAAATAAACGTAGGTTTGTTTGAATTATGTGTCTTATACTGTAAAAATTACCTCTTTTCGAAAAATAACGCTACAAGAAGTTTGAAACAACTATACGAATGCATTCTTAAAAATATTTCCTTAGATATTTGTTTAGTCATTATTGTCATTAATCAAATATTTGACATTGAAACCGCATTATTAATAAACACATTTTTTTTTCGTAAACTCATCTGTCATCTCAAAGGCATAGTTTTTAAATTTGGTGCAATATAATCTCAGTTCGTAAAATATTATATTGTGTAAAAATTATTAGAAAAAAAATTGATTACTATCTTAACTAATGTAACTTTCTATAATTATATGACGCAGTAACAGACGAATAGAAGGACACACGGACTTAAAGATTCATAAAAGAACATGCTGAAAAGTGAAAATTATTATTAAACTTTATTTACAATAATGAAAGATAAGATAAGGTAAAAATTTCACGTTTGTAAAGATATTTGCATGGTACCTTTTTTTCTAGTTACCTAGGTGCCTCAGTTTAGGACTAAATAAATCTAGTTCAGCTCTGTTTTACGCAGCCAAATAGGTTTATGTCACCTACTGAGATAAAAAAAAGATTGAAAATAATGTCTCAATTTCTAATATATAACTACAAAAACACATTGCCTATATGATATAATTTACCGTAAGAAAACAGCATCAAAATTAAATGATAAATGGGGAAAGGCGTATCGCAAATAATTTTCTGGCTGAAAGTTAACCCTTTATAGGGCAATTAACGATTTCGGTCGCAAAAGTGACCACTTGAGTACCTATATTTGTGTAGCTCAAATTTCAAAAATATTTATGCATATAACGTATTTTGTGATTATTTGTGTAAACCATGAATGGGCAAAGGTCTCAAATGCGACCGCGTTAACCATAGACAACAAAAACCGGTAATTTTGACGCGACATAAAAGTGGTCTCGAACGCGACCGCTGCACTATTAGAAAAAAAAAACATGCAGTTGACAGCTATGCAACAATTATTTGGCGGTTTTCTCCATAAATAATGAACAAAACCAGGAAAAGGTAAGTTATTTACGTAAATTTATCTTTAATTATGTCTTATTTGTGCAGTTTTAAGCAAGTACATTCATTCTTACAAGAATAATCGGGCTTAGAACTGAACCTCCCGGTAAAAAAACAATCGGTCCGTAATTTGCCCCCTCATGTTCAAATCTTATATTTTTATGTTAAAACATAATATATTTTGCTGTAGTTTTCTATATCAAAGGCTGAAATAATATATTTTGATTTACAATTATTGTTTTTGATTAATTGCAACCGGCAAAGATAATATAACCTTATCATTTCTAAATTCAGGTCCACTTTTCACTCCTCCAGCTTCTACTCGTACCATGAGAAACATTAACGTGGTCTTATGTTTTAGATGTACAGGAAACGATACTTCACCGCTGCGGAACTGGAAGATCTATCAGATGATCAGATAGAACAGTTATTTTCACTGACTGATGAACAGGCTCTGGATTCAGATATTGGAGGAGATGATGATGCGGAAGATATCTTAGATGTACCAGCCAGAACAAGAAACATACCAACTAGAGCTTCAACCCATATAGCCACATCTTCTCCACCTTGTGATATTCAGGAAGAAATACAACCTCAGCCTCTTTCTCGCAAAAGAAAAGTCCCTAATGGAGACATAACCCAAGAGACAGGCAGCACTATTTCACCATCACCACCACCACCAGAGGTACAAACATCTGAAAAACGTAGACGAGGAGCTAGAACCAGAGGAGGCACTAACGCTGCATCTAAACGACAAACTGTGAATGACATAAACTCTCCATCCACAAGTGCAACAGGGTCATCAGTGCAACACTGTAGCCAAGGTAGCCTTGGTGGCAGAGGAAGCCATGGTGGCAGAGGAAGCCATAGCGGCAGAGGTAGCCGTGGTGGCATAGGTAGCCGTGGTAGGGTGTCTGCAGTATGTGGAGAAACTCAAGCAACTGCAAGCCAGCCATCTCAGGAACAGTTTGATTTTAAACGAATCTACAGGACCCCCCAAGAGTACAAAGGTTTTAAATTCAGTTCATATGCAGGTATTAATGTTGAAGTAGTTAGTTGTAAAGTTAAGTTGATTATTTAATAAAAAAAAAATATTTAATAAAAAATTTATTCTATTCGCATAGTAGAATAGGATGCAATGTAGCTCCTTGAATAGACTGTTACTCTCCATTTCATAAAAATAATTGTAAAAATATAACAAATAAGAAATAACTTATAAAAGGTAAAAATTTGTCCAATATAACTAAAGTTCCTTCAGGTGTAACCTATAGAATAGTATAATATTATAACAATGATTGATCTCATTTGTGCCTTAGAATCTTTTCGTTAGTTGTAAACTTTAAAAGTTGATTATTTAATAAAAACGATATTATTTTCTTAATAGTTGTTTAATTGTGTGGTTTAAATAAGTTGTAGGTGAATGAGCAGTGGTCAATATATAGACCGCATTGTATAACGCTGCATGATCACTGGTCAAATGGATGACCACCCTAGAAGTAACATCAAATGGTCAACGGTCATATGGTTGACCGCCAATTATCTCGCTTTTCCGAAAATTTCCAAAAATTTTAAGAAATTAGATTTTCGGTATAACCCTAAACTACAATATAACTAAAAATAAAGAAGATTGCCCAAAAAAAAATCTTGCCCTATAAAGGGTTAAAGTCCAAATTTCTGTAATAAGAGGCGTCTCCGTAAGAGTCAGAGGCGTTTATCCTTGTTATACATATATAAACTTACATACCTCCCCTCATCAGTTAACAAACAGAGCAACTATACATAACAATTAAGGTATACCAAAATTACCAAAACAATCGACGTGAGAACTTTACCTAAAGATGTTTGAAAAAGATTAAGTACCTATAGGTTAAGGTATGAACAAAACCAAGCAACAACAAAACAGTAAGTAATTGTATCAACGATATTAGGCAACAGGAAATGGAAAAGATACAAACCGTATCAAACAAAAGAAGGCAGATGACGTGGAATAAAACAAAACATTTCGAAAAGAGCCCAAGTCACTACGAAAACAATATAAAAAAGGTTTCTCTGGAAGCAACTGAATTAATTGAACTTTGACATTCACGTCTAATTAACTTAGATAACCAAATAAAATTACCAATTTAAAATAAAACATCTAAAGCACTTTACCACGTAAGTGGTAAAGGCGATAATCATTAATTTTAGCTCGTCTATAAATTTGTATCGCCAGTTGTCACTCACAGATTATTCACGAAACTAGTTACAATGAACTGATTTATGAAGAATCGTTTTGTGAATGGATTCGTCGCGGAAGCTTGGTTTATTTGCGTATCCGTATTTGTAGTTTATTATTATTCAACCAAAACATTAAGTTAGAAGTATAATTCGTATTTTGATATTGAAAATGGTAGACGGATAATGTTTTATTTTATATGTAGTTATAAACAGGCAACACATAAACTTAAGATGTTTTCGGATATAAAAACATATACTGAAATGATAGTTGGATTCAATTTTGCACTAATTACTATTAAATATCAGTCAGAGAAATTGAGGAAGTCAGTTTAGTACATAAATTGGGACACAAAAACAAGGATGTCTATATAGGATAACTCTGAAGGGCGCGGGGCGTGCCGAGTCTTATAGAAACGAGTCTTTTAAACAAGCACCATAAAACAACCCAACTATGGTCCAATTTTAGTACGGAATAAAGTGTGAATATCAAAGTTGTTTTGGATTTTTATCTTGGGGTTTTCTGCCATTTATCCCATTGATTTGTCTCAAACTGAGTAGTAATCATCTCACCTAAACGAAGATATTCGAGTTAATTTTGGACCATAGTTGGGAGACTATAGTTTTACGGCACTGATAGTATCTGATGACGTACAGTCAGCTACATTAGTAGGCAACGGATGCAATCTATCAGGCTCTATAAATTTTACAAAAGAGATATGTGGTGAAAACATATTGCCGCTGACTAAATTAAGTAAGTAATAAAGTTATATTGAAAAGTCACTTACCTTAGCATCTTCCGCCTATTATTCGGATGCAACCTTTCCGCCATAACCGGGTCTATGCTCATCAATCTTAAATGTATATCTTCATTCGTCAACAGCCTTTCATTATCTACTTCATATTTCACTTTTTCTTTATCTATTTCATCAGTAATTTCTATCTGCGGTTTAGTTTTACTATCATCGTTATTTGATTCTACCGATGTTTCTTCATTATTTACATCTTTTGCTGGATGTTTTGCATTCGGTTCATCAGCACTAGGACCTGCATCGTCAATATCTCTTTTTCTTGTGCTTCTATTCCATAGGAGCTCTTCAGAATCTGTCTCTTCTTCTACTAGGATATTGTAGATAATAGATTCCATGTAATAATTTGTTCCACCAACGACTATTGGGATTTTTCCTTTTTCTGTTAGCTCTTGTATCTGGATGGGGATGTTAAAGAACATATTTATAGATTGGGTAAAAAAATGTAAGCATTTTAGGGAAATTGGGGAGCTCTGGAGACTTTGTTCAGCAGAGTTGCACCATCTTTCAAACTTTGAGTAGATTTTGGGCTAATAAAAAGCTGATACATATAGTGCGTAGTATCTAATGCGACGTTCCTCAAGCGATCAAGAGATGGTAACGCTCCCAACGGTCCAATTCTCAGAAGTCCCAATCTAGTAAACATAAACAACATGAAAGGCAGATTAACATATATTTCCTTACAAACTCGAGGTGAATTATTGCGTATGCGTAAATACTTAGGTCATTTATTTTAAGAAATTTTCGACGTCACAAATTCTGAATAAGAAATTCAAGTTAGTAAACAGCCTGGAAAATGGCGTCTGCATTGAACGTCTTATGACGTGCTAAAGAAACCTTCGACAAGTTAATTTTAGAATGTTTCCCGACAGTCTACATTTAGTTTTAACCTTCAGAGTATAAAGGTACCCTCACAACAATTATATAACATTTTTTAGTCTAATGTGATGTCCCGCTGCTGGGCAAAGGTCTAAATCCGAATCCTGCACTCGACCAACAACAACATGTATTATCTAAATAAAATTAAAATCAATAGTGTTTATGAGAATTATAATTTTTTTACGCATGATTGTTGCAAATAAATTTGAATCCCTGCATTTCCGCGCTATATCTTTATCCCTTGTAATATTAATTAAACAAATACCTACTTCTATGAATATATGTGTCCTCGTAATGTTATAGGTATAGCTGCATCGTATCTTATCTCTTCGTTTATTTCAACTCGTACTTTGACCGACTCTTTTTTTTATCTCTCTTAAGACTATGACACAATATATGCGAGATCACACTAGATAAAGTAAATTATATAGTTAACTGTTACTGTCAGCTCCTTTACAACTTTATCATGCGACAGCACTGTACCTTATTTCAAGGTACGAAGAGCTATTCTCCGACGACTGAATGATAAAGTACATTGTTATTGTTGCAGATTAATCGCATTGAGTCTAGGATTAGATTAAAAGCCATATTACCATTGAAGATAACATCTGTTAATTAAAATTAGAAGTTTATAGCAATTGTGGTTGCAAAAAATGCCGGCGTTTTTCTTTGAAAGACAAACGTCAAAACTTTTTGCTTTTTGTATCAATATTGATTTATTTTTTCTTGAAAAAAAAAGACGAACTGACAAAACAAGGACTAGGTATCATCACATCATCAGGCTTTTTTGAAGATAGAAAACTAAATATTTAGAATTTAGATGGAGGTATAGGTAAAATTTTTTGAACTGATCTTGTTCACTTACCTGTACTAACAATGGCATTGTTCTATTACAATCCTATTATCTGCTTTTGTTCTCGTAGGCGCCAACCAATTTACTTACAAAATAAGTTAGAAGTACATGGCATGTATATTGAATTCTAAACCTTATTTCTTGTTGAATGGGGTTAAAATGGTCTAAAAAGATAATATCATATTCAATCTTTTGGAAAGTCACATGCACCTTAGCCACGACAGGGACGTATTCTGGTGTTAAATAAAATATGTAGAAAGATAAAAATGTATAATTATTATACATTATTAGTTAATGTCCACTTGCACTCGCATTGACCCACGGTCGCCACATAATTATTATCAAGTCCAGTAAAACGTAGCCAGGGTCGTTAAAATCACAAGGTACAAAATCCAATCGAAAGCAGGGAATGTCCGGTAAAACTTAGACAAGTTGCGTAAAAGATCAGTAGGAATTGAATAAGAACACATGTACTGAACGAGCGAAAGCCAGTTAGACACTAAGATTTAAAACTACAATCATATCATAATGTGTCCCACAATTTTATAACAGGCCAGGTAATTTTTGTTATTGGTGTCTCGCTCGCTCTTTTATTACAATTGTGGTTAGGTATAGGTCAGAAAAAATTACCACTAAATAACATTCCGATATAAACAGATAAACCACGTGCTTATCAATTGCAACAATGCGAGTACGACCCTGGCGGCACATCTGTTATCTCTAAATGCAAAACGTGTGAATGTTATTCTTACCTTCAAAGCATTTTTATCCTTATGGTAAGACTATAGAGCCGAAAATATAATGGAATTTTATGGTATCTCATAGCTGTTTTTCTACTGAGTGTGTTCTTTTTGAGTGTCGATTGTTGTTAAATGCAAAAAAAGTTAGGTTAGCCATTATTTAGTTAGTGTATTTTGTAGTCTATTGTTTAAAGAAATAGAATCGTTAATCTATACTAACATTTCAAGGCGGTTATAATCTGCTTTTACTACGAGGTAATTATCCTAATTTGTGATTTACCACTCAATGGTATTGTATTCTTGAGACTCTTTGAGTAAACTAGATCAGATCGTTTGATTCACACTATATGTAGAGCTAAAGATAACAAAATAATTTTTATTTTCGATAATTTAACGTAAGAGTAACCCTGCGTACGGAGCTAAGGGTCTGCTATTTGAAGAAGGGCTAAACCGATTTTGTGAAAGCTGGCTCTGTTAACGTTGTGCCACAAGATCTTACAGATGGCGTTAATAGAGCTACTTCCATACAAAGAGTGCAACCTTCTATGAAGCATCATACATTCCCTAAATCGCGCTTACGGAGTTCCGAATGTCAGTTGCATTATATAGGTACATCTTCTAACCAACTCTCATTGGACTTCGGTCCCCAGGCACAACACCCGTATGGAAAGAGATTTCTCTATTGGCCTCTTTCTACCTTCTTACACATTCGTTCAATCCAACAGTAAAATATGACTCATGTTTTAAATAATACCCCGATTATACAACCTATTTACACATTCCACAACCATAAAATATTCGCGCACAAGCAGCCTTGAAAATTCACGTGCAGACGTCAAATATTGGCATAATTCATGTAATACCACAGTACAAGTTGTTCGTAAAAACGTATTGTTACACTCGGTGCATGTCAGACTGTGCAAATATCGCCGGCGCCAGAGGCAAACAGAGTGGAGTTTTGCGATTTTTACGTGCTGGAAAAACTGTCTGTCTTTTAATTTTGAAATACTGTAGGATGTAACAAGAACAAACTTACTTTACGAACCTACTTTGCCTAGGTCAACAAAGTTATATGCCTCCCAGCCCTGCTCCTCAGTTCAATATAGTAAGTGAATGATTATTTTTTTTATTGGATTTTGGTTATAATTTTACGCATTTTTTTAAATAATCAATCCTACGCCGCGGATAAAAATATCTCCATGCTCACTCCTGTAAAATTCTTGTTAATACTGATGTATCATACATATAAATCGGTTGAGGCATTCAGAAGTTATGGTGAAATAAAGAAACTCACATACATATATACATACAAACATGAAAGCTGAAGACAATCTCTAACTAACACTCTTTTTTTTGGGCAGTTGTGTAACAACGAAATAATATACTGTAGTGATTATAACGATAAAAGGATACAATCTTCAACGCACGATTCCTAAAGTCCACCACGGTGAAGTTCTGATGGGGCTCCAAGATGTCCAGCAGGTGGTGGGGGGCTAACGCCCTCTCGGCGGGTTTTGCCTTCGCTGTCACCACGTCCAGCCCTTTGTATACCTGCAACAAAAGGATACAATCTTCAACGCACGATTCCTAAAGTCCACCACGGTGAAGTTCTGATGGGGCTCCAAGATGTCCAGCAGGTGGTGGGGGGCTAACGCCCTCTCGGCGGGTGTTGCCTAAGTGTTACACGAACCTGGCTGCCATGCCTAAGTACAATCAAGATTTCGCTTCGAGTCATGGTTATGAGTATGATTTGGGCACCCATATTTTTACACTTGACTGTACCTAACCTACGCATGTCATTTAATATGAGAGCGTAAGTTCGAATGTATGGGAGCGGTTTTTTGGATTTTTTAAATCTAAAATCCAAATTTTATTATCTAAAAGGCATTAGATGTAGAGATATTTTTAGACATGACCGCAGAGTTTCCAGAGCGAATGAGTTCGCACGGTAAATCTTGAAATTGGAAGCCCGATGAATATGCAACTCGGTCGTCCCTTTTACATACATTTCATACCTTTTAGCTGCATTTACATAATTGTACCATTGACACCGAGGACGCAAATTTATGCTGCGCCAAAGACAGGTTCGTAATAAAGACTTCTTAATCACTATTATAAAATGGCTTATTATTAACCAGGCAGCTAAAATATTAAACAGGAACGTTCACTGGGTGTATAATAATATAATTTGGCTGTGCATTAATATTTTAGCACCAATAACCAAGCGATCATAAAATTTGGTTGTTTATATATTTTGTACATAAACAGAATACCTAAGATACCTACCCAACTAGCAAAATAGTCGTATAAGAATTGATTTACTCAGCCTGTAATCGTATAACAGCCGAGTTACGGTTGCTGAAACACCAATATATCGTATAATAGCGGTTAACTCGACTATTTAGCAATTTTCGCTAATTAGTGCTATAATCATGTCGTATAAACGTTTATAGCACTATCTTTTAGCACTTTTATTCCACCTTTTAATAAATGCTGAGTTAGCGCTACTAAATCACTTTTATTCAGCATAATTGTTCTATTAAAATCATATAACAGCTATAGAATAGCTAATTGTCTGAATAAGGCGCTTTAATACAACTGTTACTCAATTCTCTTCTCTGTTGCTATAAAAGCTTATTAAAAGCAATCCAATAACCATTTGGCAACAATGCTGCTGTAACAGCGCGCTTATATCATAATTCGGGTAATGGGGTTCAAACCGCTGTTATAGGAGCTGAAGTGTATTTACAGGTTTTATTCAAAATGTATTCAGCTTAGAGTACTTTTAAAGAGTTTTGAACTACATTAACAGCACAAGTCAGCCATGTTGTCGTTTCAATATAGTCCGGTGGCCAACTGCATGAAACCCTACCTGATAAAAAAATAGAAAAATCCTACTCTGTAGGGGTAGCTGACTTTTAGTAGCATCAACTGCTCTTGGTCGGCCGCGGCTTAATTTGGCAAATTTTGCGCAAATGGCAAAATAGTGGCACAAAAATTCATCAAAAAAAAAACCCCATCGTATAATAGAATTGAGGACAGCAAAACAAAAGTGGTCAGCTACATCCTGTGTTGGCAGGTTCCTGTGTCCTACCGAATTTGTGGTACAACGTGACAGCTACAATTTACCTCATCGAAAAATAGAATGAAAAAAACTGATTGTAATACCTACATTAAATTTGTTGACGTATGTCTTGGTCGGTCTCACCTTAGCCTGGCAGCTTATGCAGTCCGTCCGCATTAAAAAAAATGTCAATGGCAGCTATCCTACCTAGAGATGGGTAGGGGTGAGTAAATACTGAGTATTTACTCGGTATTTACTCAAAGCACCCGATAAATACCCGTATTTACTCATTTAGGTGGGTAAAAACTATTGCTTATAAAATATTCAAAAAGTGAGATTTAAGAACAAAATTGTCTTTTATTTAAGATTGCTAACGTGTATTAACAATATCTATAAAATAAAAAGCATATAGGACGCTTAATTTAGGAAAAAAAGGTAATTATTAGTGAGAGGCAAATTGTGATAATGCATAGTTAACAATTTTGTTTTCAATAAGAAGGTATTTACTTTAAAAATATGGTACTTAAATTCTATCGATGTTCTAGATAACTGCGTGTCGCGCAAAAGTGCGTGTTTACGCGGCACTTACGACCTTTTATTAAGGGTTTTTTAAAGAAAACTCAAAAATGGCTCAACCAATGATGTTCAAAATATTGTTTTTTGTACTCTATTATACGGCTAATCTCCCGATATGTTTTCATATTTTTTCTGAACTTTGGTTCTAAAGTTATAGAGATATAAACATTATTTTGGCCTTTCGAAACGGTTTTTTTCCAAAAATATTCAATTTATCCAAAAATGTTCTTAGAAACATTCCAGTTATTTTTAAAGACCCATTTAATGATATGCAACACGTTGGTGGTTTCTGAAATTTTTTTTTGTGACAATTAGTTACATGTATGGAGTGCCCCTCTTAAAAATACATTTCATACAATTTTGAGTACTTAATCCAGTAGCGGCTTACAAAATACACCTATATTTCAAATTTATATGCCCCTTTCAGCACTCTAAATAGTTTATACCCACCAATTTGGGTATAAACGAGTAAATACGGCTATATTGACTATTGAGTAAATACTGAGTATTTACTCGGTATTTACCCGTGAGTATTTACTCACTACCCATCTCTAATCCTACCATACAAGTGACATTCTATTTTTCGATGAGGTAAATTGTAGCTCACTTGGTACCACAAATTCGGTCGGACACAGGAACCAGCCAACACAGGATGTAGCTGACCACTTATGTTTTTTGATGAATATTTGTACCACTTTTTTGCCACTTGCGCAAAATTTGCCAAGTTAAGCCACGGCCATCCAAGAGCAGTTGAAGCTGCTAAAAGTCAGCTACCCCTACAGAGTAGGATTTTTCTATTTTTTTATCCGGTAGGGTTTCATGCAGTCGGCCACCGGACTATAAATCCATAAACATGGCGACATCATGTGCTATAAGTGTAGCAGTAAACGCAGTTACTCGACTTATAGTCGAATTAATGAGATATAAGAGAAACTAGATCGTGTACGCAAATTTTTACTTATTTTAATTAATATTTTTTTATTGAAATTTAAGAAAATAGACGGCCCATGAATATATATGAACCAGTGCCTTTGGTTTTATCAATAAAGTATTTTTCGCGCTAGGTTTTACTGTATTACGTGTACTTACAGACAGTAAAAACTTATGTACACAATCACGGTAAAAATAAATGTCATGGATGACAGCAGTAAAAAAATACTTAAGTACCTTTTTGTTTTATTAGACACATGAAGACGATTAGGCCTCAAACATAATAAAATAATTGTAATATAATCGCTTACCTGAGATCGTTTTTAGCACATATTAGTTGAATAAAAGCATTTACTGCACTCTTACACATTTAAAATGCCGAGTAAAAGCAATTCGGCTACTTTTACGAAACATTTTTGCTGAGAAAAAGCAGTGCGGCTGCTTTTATAGAACACTTTCACTGAGTAATAGTAAATTGCTAATGTTTATAGAACAAATAGTCGAATAAAAGCACTATCCTTGCTATTAAAACACTAGAAGCGCTTTTATCCACTTTTACTCAACTCTTGCAGCATCGATTTGCTTCTTATACAGCGCTTACTCGATTTTTATAACACTTTTAGTCTGTATAAGTGCGCCTTTTCGCGTTGAGTAAACGCTTACAGGACTTTTATTCGACTGTTTTTACACCTTTTATAGCACCAAAAAGCGAAAATAAAAACGTGCTCTCAACTTTTATAGCACATAGATTTGCTAGTTGGGTATATACATAAGCTTTAAATACTCCATTTTTAAATAATTTAAATTTAAACATATGCATACCTAGTACTTTAAATTGACAAATTTCCTAATCCACAAAACACCACAAATTTATTTACGTATAATACCCTATTATACTTACTATACTTATAGTCGAAATTCCTAATCATGAAACACCTAATGGCCAATGGCCATTATACCATTAGGTCTTTAAATTTTTAATTACTAATTTCAATAGCTACCACTGTGTTCTGCCAGAGTCAAAAGAGAGGTGCGACGACGAGCGAAGCGAGGAGGAGCCTGTTAGGTTGACCGTGTAGTGACCAATCAAAATATTTTAAAAGCACTTCATTTTTAAATTAATAAATAGCCGTTTCCTTTTTAAAATGTGCTTCATAAATAGTCTCCAATATAATAATTCAGTTGCCAAATAAATATTTGGTACCTGCCTAAAAATAAACAAAAGCTGTAACGGCATTAAAATACAACTCATATTGATATATTTTAAGGCTCCGTTTTAGTTGCCAAACTATTAATTTTAGTGCCCATTTCTATTATTTTAAACTACCCAAATTCGATTAATTAGTTGACCGGTTAAATACGTGCCTTATAAAATAAAGTCCCCCGCCGCGTCTGTCTGTTTGTGTGTATGTATGTTCGCGATAAACTCGAAAACTACTGAACGGATTATCCTGCGGATCGGATGCGGATTTCACCTACATATCAATAGAGTGATTCTTGAGGAAGATTTAAGTGTATAATTTGTTAAGGTTTTGTATAACCCATGCGAAGCCGGGACGCATCGCTAGTACCTATACACTAAAATGTATTCTATTAGGAAACAAATCAAATTATTAATATATTTTTTTTAACTTGTGTTATTTCAATTAGAAACATAAATTAAAAACTGAGATAGATGCCATAAACGACAGAAAAAGTCACCAAAACCTCCTGTGCCCAGGGCTGGAATCGAACCAGCGTCCTCTGCATTCATTCATTCATTCATTTTCAAATACTAGATGGAATTCGTACAATAATAGCGGTCACCACACATAATCACTCCCGTACAAAATTAATATGGGAGCGCGACCGCTTGTTGCTAGGGTTTCTGCTCGAGAATTCTCGAGGCGAAAAATTTGTCCTAAGTCGAGACGGGGAAAAAAAAAAGTCAATGCCTCGAGAACTCGAGAAATAAATCTCTTGTGATAAGTAAAAAGAAAACACGCATATGTGTCTATAGTGTTATTCTTTAGGTAGTAAAATAAATGTAAACAATGTTTTTTTTTGCATTTTCAGGTACTTAAAACATTTATTAGGTAGTTAACCAACCAAATAAAAAACTGACTTGATCCGTCCCCTCTGTCATGATGTGTCTTTTTATTAAAACATCACGGTTTTAAAAATATTAGTAATTCTATTACTTATGAAAGCAAAATGATGTAAATTATCGTATATGATTTGTAATTGTTACATATTTGCGGTGATTTAATTTTCAATAAAAAGACACTTCAAAATCGGTTATCTTCTTTCTAATGCTAAAAAACGAATTATAGGGCCATGTAATAACAAATATGCTAAATTACTATTGATAAATCAATTAAATCATCCCGATATATTCCTATTAGCAAAATATCATAATTTTAGCAGCTTCATTGAATACGTTGACTATTTCGTAGTAAAACTTCTGTTAGTTTGTCACATCGAGTTAAATTTAATGACTTGAATATTCTTGCCTAATAAAATACCACAGGTATTGTGGTTTGATTACATTTTGTAAAATACCTAAAGAAATACACTATATATAGCATATCACATCGCCGGCGCGCACGCCTGCACCTATCGTTTTTGTTTGTTGTTGCATTTTTGATTTTTAAGTGCAATTTATGGTAACTAACAGTTTACCATGTTTGATTATTGATCTCATCTACGATTCCTATATTACATGGTATTTTTTAAAAATTTAAAATTTCTCGAGATACTCGAGAAACTCGAGAAATCTTGGTCGAGAATTCCCGTGCCTCGAGAAATTAAAAAGGTCGAGAAACCAGAAACCCTGTAGTTGTTGCGCTCACAAAAACAATCAGTACTCGTGTAAACTGTAAAGGATCACAGGCGTTATCTCTAAAATAGATTAAACTCGACTGTACGGTCGAATAAGTTAGTTAGTTTTACTTTAATTTAAGGTCATGACGTCAGAGGTCCATCTGGTAGTTGTAGGGAATCATAATAAAATACCCCAATAGTAAAAGTTGTTCAGTATAACCTACATATTCACCCCTCAGAGTTTGGTCAGAGATAACAAAATCATTCTGTATTTATTAACTTCGATAACTCACTAGATGGCGTTACAGTACCTATTAGGCATGAGTATGGAGCCTTGTTCATTGGCGCCGACGCGACGTAAGGGATGGAAAGTTCTTATTATTGACTTGTCTTTGCTTATACTAATACCTTATTGATGTGTGAGCGTTGAAAATAGAACTGTCCTACTAATGGATACTGGAGCATGCCGGAATTTTGAGAATTTTTTCTTAAATTTTTAAGTTCAATTTTTAGAGGACCTATAGGTCCCTTTTAGTCCTCTCGGCGCCTTACGGCTCGGCCACGACATTGCGCGACCGGCGGCGGCGGCGGCAACCATAGGTTGGAGCGAGACACAGCGATCGGACCTATCGTTTCCACCTATGGTTGCCGCCGCCGCCGCCACCAGTCGCGCAATGTCGTGGCCGAGCCGTTAATGTCAATATTCAGAGGGAAAAATTTATTGGCTATTTCATACATTCCGGCTGATGTTTAATAAAAAGTTGAATCTCTCTTGAAAAGGGCCCAAGTTATACATATAATAAATATTACCTAACTGGTCCTCTTTCAATATCATTTCTAGGTCCTATCTCCAAGATTACAACGGGCACAAGAAGTGTCACAATCGATTTTGAATGTCAAACTAATTATCACATTTGCGTAAGTGATCCCAAATGATTCGGGGGTTATCGAGGGACCTGTACCTTCACGGGCTAGGGTTGCCGATTACACTTCGACAATCGTTAACACAGTACAAAAAATAGGTACATTAAAACTCAGCCTTTCATTTGCATAGATAAAAAAATAATTAACTGAAATAGGGAAATAATTAAAACTACCGACGTAAATATAGTATATTTTTTAAATAAAGTATGTAAGTAGAAGTTTAATACGTATAACGTGTCATGTGCACGTTAATTTAATATAAGTATAATGTTAGATGGAGTTTTCAGAAAAAATAAAACATATTTACTTTTTTCGGAAACTTTACAAACGCACAGATATTACGGTTATTTCTACACAGAGAGATTATAGACTTAAATAAAAAAGAGTGTCGCTAAAGTAAATAACTAATTTATTTTTGTAACTGAAAAGGTGTCACAAAATGACACTAGAAATCGGAACACTATTTTTCGTCTATGCATTTAATATTTTTTTGTTTCGAAAATACAATTTACTTACTTGGGACGCAACCTGTGCCGATACCCTAGCGCTGTCCCATCTCCACGGCACTGCAGTGAAGGCTGGCTCGGCTGCCAATTCGGCCGAGCATCTCAAGCGGCGCAAGTATGCAACCATAAATAGTGGTTGCATATTTGAGCCGTTTGGGGTTGAGACTATGGGGCCTTGGGGGGAAAGCGCCCACAGAGTTTTCTGTGAATGTAGCCGCAGGTTAATTGAGTTGACGCGTGACCAGAGGGCTGGGTCATATCTAGCGCAGCGGATCAGCATCGCCATACAACGTGGCAATGCTGCCAGCCTTCTGGGCACGCTGCCAATAGAGGGCGATTTGGGGCAAATTTTCTATTTATAGTTTATTTTTATGCTTAGTTTTTAATTTTAGTTTGTATTTTCTATTTTAAGACTTTTTATTGTTTAAAAAGAGTATTTGGCTGTATTTAAAATAAATGAATAGCTTCATTTACTTATTCATAAAATCTTCAGGTCAAAAAAGCGCACCCACTTGCTCCAGCTAGCAATTATTACGTACGTACTTACGTGTAATATCACCGAAGACCAGTGTCAGGTACTAACTACAGTAGGATCTGGCATTGCTGAGTGTTCACCTTTTTCAGTGAAGTTACAGTGTACAAGTTAGTTATAAGTCTTTTTTTTCTTTATTTCTCTGTATGTATTGTATAACTGTGTACTTATACTGAAATAAATGATATTATATTCTAATATGCCTACCTAACTACATTTATTTATTCATTACATGAAAAAATCTTGCAATAAATTACTTTTATGATTTAAAAAAAAACTTACAGAGTGCCACCCCTAGGTATCCTTCATTCATAACTATAAAACAGCTCTTATCACCGAGGCTTACGTAACGCGATAAAATGTAGGTAGCTTCAATAAAAATGCGTACTTAAATTAATTCATATCTAAATGACAGAGCGATATCTGAAATATCTGAATACCTAATGTAACTATTAGGTAGGTATATTTCTTTCTGAGATTTGAAAATTTTGAACAATGTACCTACAGGCAATAGGGAATATTACGCGAAACTGCGTAGGGGGCACCAAAACCACAATTGGAGGGTCTACCACGAAAGAAGAAAATGTAAATTTCGTTATCTAACCTCTCTATCACTCTTGTATATTCGATCGGTAAAGAGGCAGATAACGAAATATCGATTTAAGGAAGGCCAGAAGTCCCAAAAGAGACAATTTTTTTTATAAAAAAATATTTCTGTCCCAGCAGTGAAGCGGAAGATATATAATGTACGAAAATACATTTGTATGTTGGGTATTTGTAGGTACTTAGCTAATTTTCGAAAATACATTTGTACTCGTATGTATTTCGTAAATTAAATATTGGCGTTGTCGCCAAACATGTTTTTGCGCTCTAAATATTCTTTTAAAAAGTTTTAAATCAATAAAGTTCCTACTCCATTCTGGCCCTCGTCTTACTACACGTCTTACTTGACATAAAAGTTACGATTACTTTACTCCTCAGTAACGTCATATTAATAACATACCTATACTAAATTAGGTAAGACATTTTGAAGTTTCATAAAGAGTACCTATTCCGATTTTACTGGTTCAGAAAATCCCATATTCTTCATTTTCCTCACGAGGATCACTTTGGCATGTTGCAAGATAATTTCCCATAGGAATTAGTGATCGAATAGAATATTTGCGTAATCTGGCAATGTGCAGCGAAAGTCGTTACTCGAGCCAAGAGCCAACCGTGCGGACGTTGGCGTCTACGAAAGGGAAATTTGGCAGAGATGTGTGTCGTGCTTATTGATATGATAGTGCTTCAACATACTCGAGATGTTTGTCCTCAACAAAAAGCTACTGACGAGGGAAGTCCCGCAGTGACGGACGCATAAGGCTTTTCGCAGAAAACAAAAATAAAATAAAAAAATGTATCTTTATTTATGAATTACTCAATAACATGATATTTAGGTATATCGTTCGTAAGTTTCGAGGAAGTCAATGGTAAAACGCCAAATCTCGCAATATTGCATTGAGATGACATCCGTCAGCGTACCCATCGAGTTTGAAAAATACAATAGTGTACGCGCCGGGGTATTTATTTATGTATACTTTATTGCACAGGCTTTATACAAAAGGAAAACTTAGTGTAAAAAAGGCGAGCTTAATCCCATGAGGCATTCTCTACCAGTCAACCTTAGGGCAAAGCAGAAAAGTTTGTAGGCGGATATATCAACCCTGAAACCAATGGCTTGTAAAGCCATATAAATACATGTGTGCAGATTTTTTTGTTCAGGAAGATGGAGTGTACCTACTACTTCATAGTAATTTCTCCGAGGTAACCTACGATTTTCATTGTGTATTCAACTAATGTGTATTAGGAATAAGGGGTCATCCATTAATTACATCACACGTTTAGGGGGAGGGAGGGGGTCAAGAAAATGTGACATGTTGTGACAAGGGGGAGGGGGGAGTCATAAACTTTGTGACGTCACTTTAACTTCATCAGTAACCGAAAATGTATTTAAATTATTTTATACACTAATTATCATTTAAATAACAAGGTTTTGAAACGATGATCGTTTTTATTCGTTTATTTTTTTTTCTTAATCAGTTTTGGGTTATAAAATTACAAATATTTCTTTTGACAAAAATATTTTGATAAAATATTAAATAAAAATTTGCCGATTTCGTTGAAGAAATGTGACGTCACACCAGGGGAGAGGGGTTTGCCAAATGTGACCACGTGTGACAAGGAGGGGGGGAGGGGTAAAAAAACCTAGAAATTCGTGTGACGTAATTAATGGATGACCCCTAATTTGGTTTGAAAATAGGATCTCTTAATAAATAGTAACACATTATGAATGGCGTCTGTAAAAACACAGACTTTTATGTAAATTCAGTTTTAACATCACAACTGTCTTGTCTGCATCCTTTACCTAACATTTTTAAACTGTGTTGCCAGGTTATTATTTATTTATTTATTAACAAAAACGTGCAACTTATACTCAGTATCTATAAGTACATCTTAAAATTTGGAAGTCAGTGAATGGAATGAATAAAACTACACACACAAGTAAAAATACTAATAAAGAATAAGTTAATTCTCGGACTCACGCACGAAGGGTTCCGTACCATTACGCAAAAAACGGCAAAAAAATCACGTTTGTTGTATGGGTGCCCCACTTAAATATTTATTATATTCTGTTTTTAGTATTTGTTGTTAATGTTATAGCGGCAACAGAAATACATAATCTATGAAAATTTCAACTGCCTAGCTATCATGGTTCATGAGATACAGCCTGGTGATAGACAGACGGACAGACAGACAGACGAACAGACAGACAGACGGACAGACAGACGGACAGCGGAGTCTAAGTAATAGGGTCCCGTTTTTGCACTAATGGCGAAGGTGGACACTTGTAGGGAAAATAAACAGTTAGAGATACTTAAGGTGGATGTGTAGGGCTGTCCTGCCGACTAGCCACCAAAAGATGGCGTGATTGTGCACAAATTGCGGATTATCACTATTTCTTTCAAAACCCAAACAATTTTCTAAGATGTGTTAATATTGGCGCAAACAATAAAAAATATTACGTCTAAATCGAAATATATTCCACTCAACAGTGTCTCATTTCATCAAAATCTGACAAAACTGCAAAATATTGCAATTTCATGCATTCACGCACACTACCATATCCCCCAGTGTCAGTCTTGTGACCATTAAGCCAAAACAGACTAGAGGTCGCTAGTACAGAAGATGGCTTTTCTGATTACTCTCATTAGCTAACTAGGGACAAAAGTGTAAACTAGATGGCGCGGTGTAAGAGATGATTTTTTTTGCAAGATTAATTTAAGGTAAAGGCGCATCCAGACGAACTGAATTTAGCACCAGAATGGGCGGATTGTCTATGGTCACGGACGGTATATTCTGTAAGGCCTCGACAGACCTTGCTACAAATACCGGAATGGAACGGAAATCACATGCAATTATCGGTGAGGTATATAGAGGTCCATACAATAAATTCGTGACCGTATGCAGACCTTTATTATTATTTTTTGCTCGACGCTGCCTTCGACTGCCATACATTTGTTATACTACCTACATAAGCAATACCCACATTATATGCACGTAGCGTACGTTTCGTGGCTCCTGGCCGAGGCGTTAGCTTGGTCCGATTTTAAGCTACCTACATTCCAAATTGTAAATTTCAAAGGTCACGATTACATACTTTCTACAATGTTTGTTTTCACACCGCAATGAATGATGAGTGTTTCCAAATGGTCCAAAAGAGCTTTTTCCAAAAAAAAAATAGACCTGAGTCTCACAGACCCTATATATTATAATAATTTGTTTATCTAGTTCTTCCAGCTCAAAATCACTGGCATATTCAATCCTGATAGTAAAAAAATCCTCCAAATATTTGTGGCTTTCCATTACAAATGGGTCCTTATACTTCAAGTGCAATAAGGTCCTTTCCAACTGAAATTCTTATAAAAAGGTTCTTATTGCACATGAAACATAAGGACCATTGCATTGTCTGAATGGAAAGCCACATTTGTATGGAAATTGTAGATTCCACTAAGTAGGTACGTCAAACCATGAAGTTATATTGTTTAAACTGGAGCGAGTTGTCAGTTTTTTTGCCATACTAATTTGAACCTTATCACCGAGACAGAATGTTGTTCGTACCAGACTAGAGAAAACGGTCCACATGAGATAGAAAAACCTGAGCCCTGTGTCTCACTCGCACATGTTGCCAATGTTAAAAAGATACCATTGTGATAGAAATTATATCAATATACTACTAAAATTCATTACCTTCTTATACTATTTTAGTGCTATATTCTAATTACAGTTCTGATATCTTTTAAGTAATTTGTTAATTATTATGATGTTAATATTAATATAGGTATTATGTATATATTATAACTGATTAAGCCAAGCATGTGCGCAACAAAAAAAACAGTAAATTGAATGTGGTAGAAATTGTAGTAACTTTGAATATTAATTGGTATCCCCAACTTGATGACGATTAGGGTCACCATGATGTCGGTACGATTTGGATCGGTCTTACAAAATTGTTATTTCCTACTTAATGTAAAAATAACTTTACCTAAATAGTATACTAATAAATAAATAAAGATATACTTATTTTGGCATGTTTAATTATTCGGTTCACGTAATGAGAGCTACATAATTGCCAAAAATTAAATCCGAAGTCCTTACATTACAGATTGGACATTACAGACTCATATTTTTATACATAGTATTTAATTACTGGAACGTTAATTCTAACTATTTATATATATGTAATCGATTCTATATAGGTTGGGCCGACATTTCCGTCAGTATACAAAAGCGGCAAATTTGAAAATGTTGTTTCAATTACAGATCTACGATGACGCTAACGCTTAAAGAATAGCTAAAGTATGCAAAAGGGAAGTCATCACGTATATGAACACACCATGAGTATGATATTGATAGTGATAGGTATTTTGTTAAATTATGAATTATGAAGAGCATAAATAGTGTAGAATGCCGGTTTACACAGTTAAATGTAAGTTTTTATTTCGTCGTGTGCTAATATTTTATCATTTTAGTCAATAATCAAGATAATTTCGTGTAAAAACATAAATTGTTACGCTACGCTAGGGCTTCACAAAATGACTAGTATCGATAACCAGTGGGCATAGTAATAATATAAATTTATTTGCGTTGCAAGTGTTGAAAGTAGGAATTAAATTCGCAACGAGTGGTGATAAATTAAAACACGACCGAAGGCAGCGTTTTTAATCGATACGATTTGCGAATTACCAAGTACAACTACAACGTTTTACCCGACCCTAGATATTTGTCTCGCTCTCTCTTATAGCTGTCTTTGATAGAAATAGAAAATATTTATTTGGCGTACAAAAACATACCTACATTACGGTAAGTACACCATAAAGTTAACAATACAGTAAACATACACCAAATAGGATGCCGCTCAGCATAAGCAGTGTCTGTAAGACACTACGCTGGTTTTCACCCAATACGTACGATGGACGTACGGCGGACCACCTTCCTCACAATAAACCACGATCGCATTGATCGCGATCCAATACGCCCATCCCATCTGTAACAGCTTTTATAACGACTAAAAGCTTTATAACGACTAAATTAAGTAAGGTTGTGTGAAGCGTTTTACAGAAGAGAAAAAAACTATATCCATCTCTTTTCTGGGGCAATTATACTAGCATAGGGTAAATACAGTATGATTCTCTCTGATTATGCACGAATGAGAAAAGATCCTGGCCAAACTATACATTCCATCTTATGCTAATATCCCACATTCATATGACTTATGGTCACCCTAATTAGAAAGAGATGGAGGGCTCAGGTTTGACCTCTCATGTGGACACACTTTTTGGCCAGTGTACACTATCCAGTTTACTCTCTACGTCCGTGCGTCAAACACGTACAAGTGAAGTACTAAAACGTGACGTAATGGAACGGACATCTCGGGACATTTTTTTAAGTGGTAGTACGGAATGCTGACGGTGTAGAATGAGCCCAAAAATGTGCATGGACACAAAGTTAAATTTCAATGCAGAACTGAAATATTCATGTTTTAGTTTAGGGGAAAGTACCTACCTAACCTAATGCAAGCTTTAAAGCTACTATTCCATCCGCTTACCGAGCGCGTCGAATGGGATGACCGCTTGGGCTAACCAGTATGGTCGTATTTTCCGATTATTCACAGTTCTTAGATCTCTAGAGGGTTCAGCCAAGATGCCAATCATTTGCGACAGAGAGACGTCAGAGTTTCGTTCGCTATGGCGCAAACGATTGATATCTTGGCTAGGCACTCAGTTCACACTACGTTGGACAGCGGTGAGAGAAACTCAATTCCCTAGTACTCGCCCGATATTTGTTTTACTCTGCCTGCTTATTAATTAACGATTGATCCGACTTTCCTTCTTCAAAGAATAAGTATTTCAAGTTAATTACTAAAGTGATACAAAAAGCTTAATATCACTAATAGATATTAGAAGTACTTATACATGCAGAGTGTAGTCTAGTCGACAAGTTCAAAATGGTGAAAAATAGAGATACTACTAAAAATACGTGTGATACCTGGATTCGGATGATGTATAGAAAAATGTATTCGAAGCGTTTATTAGAACACAAAAAAAATCAAAAGTTATAGACATAAAAGGCGGAAAAGAGAAGATACCGTCAACCGGGATGAATAGGGATGATAGGGGTGATAGGGAAGGTCTTCTAATAAGACCGCGTTTTCGCGTAGCAGCACGGGATATGGTAGCTGCTCTCACTGACCCAAGAAGAAAATCCACCCTGTATGTATACCTTTTCGTTGCCTGACCTAATATTAAGTAAGTTTCAATAATTGGTCAATGCACAAATTTATAATTCTTACGTGCTATTTAGTAGCTACTTCATAATACCGCATGAGTTTGTGCCGTACCATAACGATAGTACCTTGTAGTCGACCGGGGTACCACATTACGATATTATATAATAATAGTAGACAGTATTAACAGATTCTGCCCCATGTTCCGGCCCTGCCCAACCTTACGTGTAGCAGAGGAAGAAAGTTGGAAAGGGGCAGAATCTGTGAATACTGTCTACTATAATATAATAATGTGATACTCCGCTCGACCGCAATGGTATAATGGTTATATATTTTTTGATTCATATATATTTTATATAATTGTCACAAGATTTAAAAGAATTTTGGGTAATTCTTAACAGGAAATGAGTTCTGTGTCGAAACTTCGTAACAATTGTCATGTTTCTTGTGACAATTGTCATTAGCTTCGCCAAATAAGTACCTACCTACTTATTTATTGTATAATAGTATGCTGACTAGGTATTTTTTTACACTTAAATTTCATAGTTTTTTTAAATATTTACTTATCTTGAAAAAATTAAAAACTTCGTAATGTTGATTGATCAAGTGCGGGCTAAGCGTATTCAGTGCACTCCGCGAGCTCTTGAGATTTGCCTCAAAAATGGCGTGAATGGCCGCTAAGACCGAAATACTTGTTTTTAAATAATTATGTCATGCGTCGCCTGTTTGGGTTTGGATATGTATATGTAGGGCACATACTGACTGATACCATGGACAATATTGTATGTATGGCCATGGGACAAAACGGAAACGTACACATGCATTAGGGTATTTAGAGCCAGTAGACAGTATCATAACAACCGGTGTAGTGGTAGTGGTTACGAAGAAATTAACTAATTACGATTTTTTACTTTGGAGCAGCCTGTATGTGTTAGTAGCTCCTGAGGTAACCTTCTTCGACCTTTCTGATTATCTTTCTTATTTATGACACTAATAAGATTCTGACTTTTAATAAACGTCATTATTGCCGCACATTTTCGAACAAATTGTTAAAAGCACTGCCAAGGATTAATACAATACAGGGTATATTGTTTCAAATAAATAAATCATTCATTATACATACCACATGCTACAAAGTATATTTCAGAGTTTTTCAGGGCGAAACATTATTCCATACTTTATTCATTTTAGGCCCTGGGTAATGTTTAAGTAATCATAACTATTACAACACAGTAAACTAAAGAAAATAAAAGTATTTTCTTATTGTACTATTAAATTAAAAAAAAAACAACATATGATTTTACCAAATTTGAGTATATTTACAAATAGGTACTTATTTTTTTCATTTTCACTGGTTCTGTTGTGGCCAGGTGATATTTAGGAGTTCACTCCCGTAGGCAGGATATCGGTAGCGGATGTTTGTGTTTGATGATCAGCTAAAAAGGATCAAAATAGATAATATTAACTAATAAGGAATGAGGATAATAAATTTTAAGAAAATCTAGTTGAGACTAGTTGAGTCTAGTTTTAAAGTTACTTAAAATGAAATTACTATACTTAAGTTTTTATATTATTTACAATTAATTATTGTAAATAATATAAAAAGCTTATTTATTTATTTAATAACATTTATACAACTTTATAACAAAACACTAAAACTTATATAAAAAAAAACAATTAATTAAATTTGCCCTGTTACTATGTATGTTAGTTAGTGTATCTAGGTCAAATCTTGAAAGCTAAATTTAGGCTTACGGCTCGATTCGGAAAATGAATTAGATTTCTACTAGACTTCAACAAGTTACAATACGGATAATTTAAAGATATTTGTAAGGTAGATATGTCAAAGGTCATTGGGCGTTTTGTTCGGACATATGACCCACAGCGTACACAAACGAAATAGGGCTAGGTATGTAGGTAAATGTATCTGCTACCCACTGGTATGAGTCGCATTCTTGCAAGACATGGGAGAATTGAGAAAAAAATAAAAATCATTTCTCATCATTATAGCATTTTTGCAATGAATTAAGTCAGAACTATTGGAATTATTTCAAATATACTTTGAATAGCTGCTGTTAGATTACGTTGCTGTTGTTATATTGTTTAATATCAATAGGAACAAAAATAAAATCCAGTTCTAAAAAAACAATATTTTTATTCTGCTTGATCAAAATCAATTGTTAATTCGTCTAAAAAGGCAGCAGCAGGCGCGTCAATCACTTCTTGATGCCTGGCCCATGATAAAAAATAGACTACGCTTGCAGCATGTGCACAGCTTCCGACGGTTTAGGCGGAGTATGTCACTTTCTTAAGAGGGCACTTTCGAGTTAGGTCACGTTCTAAGGACGTCACTTTCTGAGGACGTCACATTCTGAGTTCGTCACTTTCTGAGGTCGTCACATTCTGAGCACGTCACTTTCTGAGAACGCCACTTTTCGTGGGCGTTACTTTCTGAGTACGTCACTTTTTTATACTAAGATTTAAGCGTATACTTGCACGAACAATGGATACCAGCAATCAGCTGTACGGCATACGGCCGCTTTTATGTATGACATATACAGGTTGTTTTTTCAGTCGCCATTGAAGGAAAATATGAATCTATAGAGGATAACGGGCGTCTGAATCCAAACGGCAACGACAGTTTCCTGTTATCGTCTATAGATTCGTATTTCCCTTCAATGGTCACTGAAAAAACATTCTGTATGTCATACATAAAAGTGGCCTTATACCGTACCGCTAATATAATTTCTGGTATCCATTGTTCGTGCAGGCGCACGGTGCACGTGCATGCTAAAAAAGTGACGTACTCAGAAAGTGACGAACTCCGAATGTGACGTCTTCAGAAAGTGGCGTTCTCAGAAAGTGACGTACTCAGAAAGTGACAAACCCAGAATGTGACGTCCTCAGACAGTGACGTCCTCAGAAAGTGACCTAGCTCGAAAGTGACCTCGTAAGAAAGTGACATACTCCGCCTAAACCCTTCCGACGGTAATGCGATGGCCTTGTATACACGAGCAGTAATAGTTTTGAATACTATTTCTTCCAATAACAACACACAACACTAAGGGCCAGTTGCACCAACCACATTTGACAGACTGATCAACGTCAGCCGGCGCGCCCCGGCGCCTTACTATGAAACTTTCCATACATCAAAAATTAGCGAACTCTTTAACGGTACGAACAGTTTGGTGCAACTGACCCTAACACTATCTCGTACACATACTGTTGAATAACTTTTTTCTGCCGGTTGATACATAAAAAAAATTCATCATCATCATCATCATCTCAGCCATAAGACGTCCACTGCTGAACATAGGCCTCCCCCTTGGAAGCCATACGTGCCGGTTGGAAGCGACCCGCATCCAGCGTCTTCCGGCGACCTTAACAAGATCGTCTGTCCATCTTGTGGGTGGACGTCCTACGCTGCGCTTGCTAGTCCGTGGTCTCCACTCGAGCACTTTTCGACCCCATCGGCCATCTTCTCTGCGTGCAATGTGGCCTGCCCATTGCCACTTCAGCTTGCTAATCCGGTGGGTTATGTCGGTGACTTTAGTTCGTCTACGGATCTCCTCATTTCTGATTCGATCACGTAGAGAAACTCCGAGCATAGCCCTCTCCATAGCTCGTTGAGCGACTTTAAGTTTTGAGATGAGGCCGATAGTGAAAGACCACGTTTCGGAGCCGTAAGTCATCACTGGTAACACACATTGATTAAAGACTTTCGTCTTGAAGCACTGAGGTATGTCGGACGAAAAGACATTACGTAGTTTCCCGAACGCTGCCCAACCGAGTTGGATTCGGCGGTTGACCTCTTTCTCGAAGTTGGACCTACCTAATTGGACTACTTGTCCTAGGTAGATGTACGAGTCAACAACTTCGAGTACCGAGTTCCCAACAGAGACTGGGATGGGCACAACATTGGCATTTGACATAAGTTTCGTCTTGTCCATGTTCATTTTCAAGCCCACCCGTTGTGAAACTCGGTTGAGGTCATCGAGCATCATGCTGAGTTCCTCCATCGACTTTGCCATGACTACGATATCGTCGGCAAACCGAAGGTGAGTGATGTATTCGCCGTTGATGTTGATGCCAAGTCCTTCCCATTCCAGGAGCTTGAAGGCGTCTTCCATTACGGCAGTAAACAGTTTCGGAGAGATAACGTCTCCCTGCCTTACGCCTCTTCGCAATGGAATCGCCCTCGTGCTCTGCTCCTGTACTCGGACCGACATGGTGGCGTTACTATACAAACACTTCAACACTTCGATGTACCGATAGTCAATATGGCATCGCTGAAGAGACTCAAGCACCGCCCATGTTTCCACCGAATCGAAGGCTTTCTCATAGTCCACAAACGCTAAGCATAATGGCAAGTTATACTCTTCGGTCTTCTGTATAACTTGCCGCAGCGTATGGATGTGGTCTATGGTACTATAGCCTTTTCGGAAACCGGCTTGTTCGGGAGGCTGGAAGTCATCAAGTCTGTGTTCGAGACGGTTCGTGATGACCCTTGAAAACAGCTTATAGACATGGCTCAGAAGCGTGATGGGTCTGTAGTTCTTCAATAGGTTATCACCTTTTTTGAAGAACAGCACCACCTCGCCTCTATTCCATGTTTCAGGCGTTATGCCCTCGGACAAGACGGAATTAAAGAGCTTCTGCAGGACTTTAAGTACCGGTGTTCCACCCGCTCTCAGAAGCTCTGAAGTGATTCCGTCTTTGCCCGGCGCCTTGTTGTTCTTAAGCTGCTTCAGGGCCATCCTAATCTCGTACAGACTGATGTCCGGGATATCTTCGGTATAATGTCGGGACAGCTTGGCTCTTGGATCTCCTACCAAGCTGTCAACGGGCTTTGCGATCGAAGTGTATAACTGTCCATAGAACCTCTCGATCTCACCTAAAACCTCCGCTTTGCTCGACGCTATGCTGCCATCTTCCCGTTTCAGCTTTGTCAGCTGGCTTTGCCCAATAGACTTGTCCTTTGCGAACACTTTGGAGCCTTGGTTTCGCTCAATAGTCTCTTTAATACGGTTAGTATTAAAGAGACGCAGATCATGTCGCAAGGACTTAGATATACGTCTATTGAGCTGCCTATATGACTCCGCGTCATCGGGAGACTGCAACTGTAGCGAGCGTCGTTCAGCCATGAGGTTTAAGGTTTGCTCGGTCAATTTCTGAGGTCTATCTTTACGGCGGGATCTAAAAAACTTAGACCCTACTGTGTGGACAGTTTCCTCTAGCCCGTCGTTGATTTCGTCCACTGAAGCCAAGTTCTCTAGGCAAGCAAAGCGGTTAGAGAGCTCGAGTTGAAAGCTTTCGGGGTTTTGAACATAGGCTCGAGTAGGTCGGAGCGTAGACTTCATCAGGCTGGACCTTTCAAGTTTAATATTGATATTCAGTGTGCCTCTTACGATTCGGTGATCACTACCGGTCTTTACCCTGTTGATCACAGAGACATCACTGAATATCCGTTTCTTGTCGGTCATGATGAAGTCTATCTCGTTTCTCGTGGAACCGTCAGGACTCATCCAGGTCCATTTCCTGTGAGGCGGCTTCTGGAAGAAAGAGTTCATCATGAAGAGTTCCTCTCTCTCCAGAAAGTCGGCCAGCCTCTGACCCCTAGGGTTCCGTTGCCCATACCCAAATTGCCCCACTCTCAACTCATCCCCGCTTCTCTTGCCCAACTTTGCGTTGAAGTCCCCCATAACAACAGTAAAGTAGGTTTTAGAAGTATGTATGGCCCTACTTACGTCCTCATACATAGCTTCTACTTCATCATCGGAGTGCGACGAGGTCGGTGCGTATACCTGAATGACCTTCAGCGAATATCTTTTGGATATTCTGAGTATTAGGTATACCACCCTGCTCGACACACTGTCGATGGTTATTATGTTGTTTACGAGGGACTTGTGAACGAGAAACCCGACACCACCTTGGGACTGTTGGTCGCCCTCCCGGTGGTAGAGCAAGTTACCAGACTTCAGGGTTGTCGTGTCCTCCCCCTCTCTACGGACTTCGCATAACCCTACAATGTCCCAGTGTAACCTGCTCAGTTCCTCTTCCAGCTCGCAGATCTTTTCGTCAGTCCTCATAGTGCGTATGTTGTGTGTTACCAGGGCCAGTCGTCGTCGGGGCGGGTAGCCGGATCTTTGCCGGAGATTCTTAGCACCCCTGACCCCGCTAATGCCCTGACCGCTACCATAGCCAGAGCACCGGGGGTCGCCGGAACCTCGGGGCCGTGGTTCTATTGTGCTCATCATGATGGGGGGTGAATGCCATAATCGCCACGCTTGGCAGGCGGGTTGGCGATCGCAGTCGAGTACACCGAATTTGAGGGACGCTGCTGCCCGTCCACCGGTGGTCTTGGACGTAGTTTAAGGACATACCCGGGTCCGGACGTAGTTTAAGGACATACCCGGGTCCCCGGGTAAAAAAAATTACATATTTAAAAAAGTGAGATTAAATTCTCTATTTTAAAACTAGTTTGGTCTCTGTACGGGAAAGTTCATAAAGCGGGTCAAAAACGCCCAATGACCTTTGACGTTTCCGCGATTCTGGAGGTCCTCTTGAACGATTTCGACAAGTTATGACTTAGATATCCAAGTCACATCTAGTCGATATCTAATGTAGATCTAGTTGATCTCTAAATCGTTGCAAGATCTTGTGATTATCTCGAAATCCGAATAGGCCTGTTACTTCCCGATTTCCGATTGAGCTGAAATTTTGCATTCATATGTAACTTGGAGGTTATTCCCACTAGTTACCACCATGTTGTTACCACCATCGAACTTTCCGTTTTGGTTTCTTGTGAACAATATGATAAATAATTATTAAAGCGGCAGCTGCACGACGACGTACGTCCATGGTTCCTGAGTACAAACTGGTCGATCGTCGGATTGCTTGCCGCGCGCGGCTGCCGCGCTATAATTCAAGATGGTGCCAAAAATGGCTCGCGAGCCAAAATACAGATTTGCCGCGGTCGAACAATGCTTGCGCGGCCGCCGCGCGATATCGAGACGCGGCTTAAGAAAAAGTGACCAAGGCCTCCAGTGCCCCGGGGTGGAATCGAACCAGCGTCCTCTGCTAGGTCACGGCGGCAAGGGCGAATTTTTCTATGTACAGTCGACGTCTTTGATATGTTTACATTTTTCGGTTTATTACAAGGGAGTAAGGTGCAAACATGTAAACATATCTTTGACGTCGACTGTATGTACATATTATTATATATTTTAATGTTTGTTATTACCTATTTTAATTTGTTTGACATGCCTAGAATTAATTTGTTATTTTAGAATAAGAATTGCTGTGCCCTTACAGGGTTCATGTCACTGTACTCGAAATTGTATTGTAACACCTTTATGTAGCAACATGGAAATGCATTACACAATAAACAATGATGATCGGCCTAGCCTAGTCAAAAAGAATCTGAAGTAGATATGCATGATGCAGTTTGCAGGACAGGACCAGGTGCAAAAAAATATAAAGAATTAAATACGAATGTCACACATCGTGACAAACCATAAACGTTTATCGATTATATTATATATTCCTATACATATTTATACTCGCGCACGAAGGGTTCCGTACCATTAGGCCGCCGCCCCACTGCTGCGCACGCTATGTACACGACCCACGTTCCTATTAGTAGGAGATCCCACATATATGGTCGACCTTCACCAACCTGTCTGACGGATGAAACTATGAAAATATGAAAGAAAATATGTTCCAGAACATAAATAAGGGGTCATCCATTAATTACATCACACGTTTAGGAGGAGGGAGGGGGTCAAGAAAATGTGACATGTTGTGACAAGGGGGAGGAGTCACAAACTTTGTGACGTCACTTTAACTTCATCAGTAACCGAAAATTTATTTAAATTATTTTATACGCCAATATACATTTAAATAACAAGTCTTAGAAACGATAATCGTTTTTATTCGTTTAATTTTATTTCTTAATCAGTTTTGGGTTATAAAATTACTAATATTTCTTTTGTCAAAAATATTTTGATAAAATATTAAATAAATATTTGCCGATTTCGTTGATGTGACGTCACACCAGGGGGGAGGGGTTTGCCAAATGTGACCAAGTGTGACAAGGAGGGGGGGAGGGGTAAAAAAACCTAGAAATTCGTGTGACGTAATTAATGGATGACCCGTAAATAGGGTTGCCTAAAGAAATATGGTCAAGGCTATTTTTAATAAACTTTTGAAAAAAAATTTTTTTTCGTCAAATTTCACCGATTTGTCTGACGAACGAAATAAGTTTCAATGGAAAGTATACAACTTGTACAACATAAATAAACTAGGTTGCCTATCTTTTTCCGGTCACTATTATGTGGTTGCCGTGTTTAAAGAGGTGATTTTATATCGATAATTGCACTCATCTATCTGACGCTTGAATTATACATCAAAATGATGGCAATTTTATTGCAAATACAATGGTATAGGGTTGCCTGCGAAAATCCGGTCACAAATAAGGGTTGCCAGGATTTTAAATAAAATAAGAAGGGAAGACTTTATCGATAACTCATAAACGGCTTAACTGATCAAGTTTGTTTTAATTTTATTTGAATGAGTTTTTTAGGCACTATTTTCATGATTTTTTTCATATTTTTTGTTTATATATATTATATTGTTTGCATATTTATCCAACGACATGTCACACTATGGGATTGAAGCGAAAAAAATGGATACATACATTTTTTTATTTTTCTTCGGTTGATACCTATGTTGTGATATGTCATTTGATATGAATTTTAAAATGAATAAGGTTCTTCAAAAATTTTTTTTTGCTAAAGTGAATATTTTAGGAAATAATCGCTTCGAAAGAAACAAAATGTATGTGAGGATTTTTTTTTTCGTTTCAACCCTATGGTGTGGGATGTCGTTGGATAGGTCTTCCAAAATTAATAGGGGTTTTGGAAGAACATTTTTTGATTAAGTGAATATTTTCGGAAATAATCGCTTTGAAAGAAACAAAATGTGTGTGACAATTTTTTTATCGTTTCAAACATATAGTGTGGGGTGTCGTTGGATAGACCATTCAAAATAAATAGGGGTATATAAACAACATTTTTTGATAAAGTGAATCATTTCGGAAACAATCGTTTAGAAAGAAAAAAAATGGCTTTTCCTTCTAACTTTTGAACCATTGGTCCAAAAAATATGAAAAAAATCATGCCTAAAGAACTCATTCAAATAAAATTAAAACAAACTTGCTTAGTTAAGCCGTTTATGAGTTATCGCTAAAAGTCCTTCCTTCTTATTTTATTTAAAAGCCTGGCAACCCTTATTTTTGACCGGATTTTTGCAGGCAACCCTATACCATTCTATTTGCAATAAAATTACCATCATTTTGATGTATAATTCAAGCTTCAGACAGATGAGTGCAATTATCGATATAAAATCACCTCTTTAAACAGGGCAACCACATAATAGTGATCGGAAAAAGATAGGCAACCTAGTTGATTTATGTTGTACAAGTTGTATACTTTCCATTGAAACTTATCTCGATCGTCAGACAAATCGGTGAAATTTGACGAAAAAATGTTTTTTCAAAAATTTATTAAAAATAGCCATGACCATATTTCTTTAGGCAACCCTATTTATTTATGTTCTGGAACATATTTTCTTTCATAAAATATAAGTTTCATCCATCAGACGTATTGGTGAAGGTCGACCATATATGTGGGATTTTAGACCATATACAAAATTTCGTGGGCTTGCCCACGGTTTGTATTAAAACGTGGGCCGTGGATGTAGCGTGCGCAGAAGTGGGGCGCCGGCCTTAAGCAAAAAACGGAAAAAGAATCACGTTTGTTGTATGGGACCCACTTAAGTATTTATTATATTCTGTTTTTAGTATTTGTTGTTATAACGGCAACAGAAATACCCGGAATGGTGGTGTGGTCTGGCCTAGTGGGTAGTGACCCTGCCTATGAAGCCGATGGTCCCGGGTTCGAATCCTGGTAAGGGCATTTATTTGTATGATGATACAGATATTTGTTCCTGAGTCATGGTTGTTTTCTACGTATTTAAGTATTTATATATATCGTTGTCTGAGTAGGTACCCACAACACAAGCCTTCTTGAGCTTACCGTGGGGCTTAGTCAATTTGTGTAAAAATGTCCTATAAATGTCCTATAATATTAAATACATAATTTGTATGAAAATTTCAACTGTCGGACGACAACGGAAGACGGACGGACGATCAAACGGACAGCGGAGTCTTAGTCTTCGCCGTATTCCTTGAAAGGGGTTATTCTATGGGTCATTTGCAATGATTTAAGTCCAGTCAACCAGGGGTCAAAACTCATTGGTTTTCAAGTTATATGAGTTTTTAGTTTTTTGTTTACAAAACCCGCCTTTCGACTAAAAAGTGGTAATTGTGAAAAAACTACTCAAATTTGGACGTAAAAAACATTCACCTAATAGCCAATAAACTACTGATTACGTGAAATAAAAAAAGATTGCCAAAACTTTCCAAAATTTTCAAAAAAAAAGGATTTGAAGTCACAATGTTTTTGTAATTTTCCCCAAACTTTGTAACATTTTAAGGCATTACTTTAAAAAAAAGTATGACACTTTGCGTACAAAATACAGAAATGAGTTCCTCAGCTTTCCAAAAAAGTACGAATGTCGACATGTTCTCTTAAACTTTTTAAAATAATAATAATAATAGCAGAGCAGGTAGGTACCGAAGACAAAAAATGCTTACGTAGAAACTAATTACCGTAATGACTTGACATGTATTAGGTACTTACCGAAAATGTAAAATAAGTTTATGGCAAAAATTTCATTTTTGGTACAAGCTTTTATCGCTGACTATACTTTTCTTACGACAGACAACTAATACTCATTATAAATTCTAAAAACCCCTAACACAATTAGGTTGCGTTGTTTCATCACAGAGTTCCTATGGCCACCTCCTGTCTCCATCATCAGATCAGTTCGACAGTACCATATTATTGTATTGTCATCAGGCGGCTTAGCACGGTCGTGTTTTTATCCCTTGTCACCATGCCTGTCACGTTCTAACAAGTATGTAAGTGCGAAAGGGACGCGCATAGTGATAGTCGATAAAAATGGAACCGTGCTGAGCCCGCAGAACTACATACAGCTGTAAATTTTCATGACGCTACGATCCTTGGAAGATGGTTAAATTAGTTACCTTAGATTCCATTACATAGTTAGTTACATACAGGTCGAGAGTTCCTATGGCCACCTCCTGTCTCCATCATCAGATCAGTTCGACAGTACCATATTATTGTATTGTCATCAGAACTACATACAGCTGCCAATTTTCATGACGCTACAATCCTTGGAAGATGGTTAAATTAGTTACCTTAGATTCCATTAAGTACATAGTTAGTTACATACAGGTCGACCTAATAAAAGCCTGTTAATGAGTTTTAGTTTAGGCGTCCGTATAAATAAATCCAGCGAGTAAACCACAACCACAATACTCTTGCGTACAATAGTCTAATTTACGGTGAACGGGAAAAAAATAGAGCGGTAGGTAGGTAGTTTAAAAAAACGTATGCAGAAAAACGCACAGCTTATCTATGGAATAAGTACCCTTCACACTCTCGCGGACTTAATAATAATTTATTATAAATGTTATGATCCTATAAATTTGTAAAATCAATGAAAATTCATTTATAATTTATGAATATATAATTTTTATTTAAAATCATTGAAAAATTATCACCTTACTACCAATCCCAGTTTTGAACTGATAATTGATTAACGAAAATTCCTAGAAACCCTTAGAAAGCAAATCTGGCCTGACCTCCGATTAGGTAGTTACATGTACTAATGTAGGGATCAAATTTTAACGGAAATGGTTTGTAAGCTAAACTATTACAACATATTTTGTGAATTATATACCCTTACGTTATTACCATCTATTGAGTAAATTAGACACTACTTAGTTAGGTCACCTGTGTTAAAGTGACATCTATGTTGGTTATTATTAAACTGAATCTCGCCATCTTGTTTTACATGGATAGTGTAAAGATCACTCACACAAACAAGCGCTTAACTAAAATCTTCGCATTTTTCAAATGGTTTTTAATTAAAAATATTGAATAATTGGTCATTATTTTTAACTTGGCGACGACAGACGATTATGCACTACCTAAACATCAAGGTTGTAAGTGCTGTAAATCTACGTATTAAGAGAAAATTGACCAATAAAATTGTATGAAATTCGCATAAGGAGAACCACCTTAAAGATGTTAAAAACTAAATTAAATGGTAAACTTAAAAATATTTACGTAGAAGGACTTTTCTCATACCTTTTTGTCTTACTCCGAGAAAAATAAAGTATGTTTCCCTTACCCCACCTGACGTTACTATTTTTCGTAAACCCGTTCACCCGCTCCGCGCAATCGCGCCAGCTAGCGGCCGCCATGATGGCTCCTCTACACGATGGGCCAGCGCTCAACTCCAAGGGATGCAGCCATGCGGTAGAATGAGATAGCAATATCACTAGCTCCCTCTAACGCATAAATGCGTCCCTTGGAGTGGCCGGCGCTGGCCCATCGTGTAGAGGAGCCATGATACTTTTACCAGTGGGGAGACACTCCTCACATCGGTCGAACTCGGCTCTGTTCGGCTCAGCATTGCTCCGAGCAATTATTAGGGTTGGCACCACTTGACTTCCTTTTACGTGCACGACCACAGATAAGATAAGGGGCTATTCATAAATTACGTCCTTTAAAATTAGGGTGGGGGGGGTTCTGGACCACGGATGACGGTGTAGGAGGAAACGGGGTCATTCGAAGCATGATTTTTGGATGATTTTAGGGGGTGGGGGGGCAAAAATCGTCAAAAATCGATGATGTAATTTATGTACAGCCCCTAATCACTTGAAACTTTTAATTGAGGGGGGATTTAAATCTTCTTGAGGCAGAGGTGTAGGGTTGGAGCCGGTATAGCTTTATTTGACGTTCATAAGCGCATTGTAATATGCCTACTTGAATAAACTATTTTTTATCTTTTTTTTTTATCTTGAATTTTGACAACCCTAAATAACCGAAAGGGATAGTGCCATATATTAGAAAGGGACAGCACGATTCGACCCTGAACCGCTGTCAAACTTCGGGTTTGTAGGAATTGTCCTTTCTGTACGCTAGTACTATTATTTATTCTGTGCTTTTACCTAGAAACTACTTTTATCAGGTTCGTTGAACTAATCTATGAGAGTGTGTAAAATTCCTAACTGTAATCTCATCCAAAAGACATTAATCTTTCCGGATTCAAAGATTATGTTTACAAGCTTCAGTTTAGTCAATCGAAAGACTTATCTAATCTATAATTCCGATTCAGATTTTAACAACTTGTTACAGTTTCGAACTGGTTTTGATACGACCTTAACGATCAGTGGCGTAGCGTGAACTAATCTAGCCGTGGGCGAAGTCGCATTCAGGGCTGGCAGTACATAAATCTTGATTATACGATCCAGTGCCCGCAATTATACGAAATTCGATTGCATTATACGAGTACAAAATAAAAAAAAAGGATATTTTTAAATCGATTTTTTCAAAACTGGCGAATTTCGGTTTTCGCGGTAAGCCCCCAAATTGCGGGGATCTTTCTCTTTTACTCCAAAGTGACAGAGAAAGATGCCTGCAGTTTGCGAACTTGGATTTTCGCGGTTATAGCCCACGTTAACGTGTATTTAAGAAGTTGCCGTTCCATTAAATCGTATAACAGTATTGGCAATCTGTTTTTTTGAAGCATTGTCAGTAGTTTGACATCGGTGTTTTCGTATCCAATTATACCGATTGACCACCTATACGTAAAAGATACGAAAAAAAATCGATTATACGAATTTCGTATCCAATTCTACGATCTGGCAGCCCTGGTCGCATCTGCGAGGCCCTTTTCTTTCAATGTGCCCGACCGAAGGCCGCCCACGCCTAGCAACGCCACTGTTAACGATCGTCTTGGCGGTTGGCGCGCATCTCATGGCTCCTCTACACGATGGGCCAGCGCCGGCCACTCCAAGGGACGAATTTATGCGTTAGACTTTAGAGGGAGCAAGTGATATTGCTACCTCATTCTACCGCATGGCTGCGTCTGGCCCATCGTGTAGAGGAGCCATCATGCACGACTTTCACTTCATTCCGCATGCACCAATCAGATCAGAGTGAGCGATCATCAAGGTCATATCAAAACAAGATCAAAACTGTAACAAGACGTGAAATCAGAATCGGTCTCCAGGTTTGAAGTGTTGCTATCTATTGCGTTGAATTTAAAATGAAACTACGCCTTATCTTTTTATTAAATTGCAACGCAAAAAAAAGTACCGACAAATTCACATACATACACAGTCATCATTTTGTTTGTAACAGCATGGTTCTGCAAATAGAACTAAGGACCACAGTAAGCTCAATAAGGCTTGTGTTGAAGGGACTTAGACATAGACAACCATGTATGTACCTACATATATAATACAGGGTGATTTCGGGGTCGTGTAGCAAGAGAACAAGACATCATACAGAATTCAAAGATGAGCCTAATGATGTTGTTAATTATTGTTTATCACCAATAATGATGATTATTTTTCAGATGACAAGTAGAAAAAAACATATATGCATACAATTTGGTCACCCTACTCAATGTGACGTCTTGTCGTTTTCCATACAACGTATGTCAGAAGTCATAGGGTGACCATGATTACTTACTGTAGTATATAGGATATAGCAGGGATATAATGTAGACGAGATGCATTCAGGATATTCACCATTTATTGACTGACATAACATATCATTCAAAACGACGTAACCATTCCAAATAGCTCTGCGGCCGGAGGTCGCATACACTACAGTTCCTCCAACATAGATCATAGACATAACATGGACATATCCATAAAGCCAAGCTAACGGATACTACAACAAAATGGATAACAACAACTAAACTAACTACTCCTTATAACGAACTACCTTATCAAGTCGACATTTACGAACTGGGCGAGGTTCGGGCGGTACGGGGGTGTCAGACACGAAATACGTCTGTGGCTCGTTGGCCGATGTGGCGACACCGGATGAAGTTGACGGCGACGGCACAGCTGGCGATGGTGTGATTGCCGTCGGTGTGGCGTACGCGGCTGGTGCCGGGCTAAGCGGGACCGTTTCATCAGTCAGAATCTCGGACTGATCCGACCCCGTGCGAGTACTGTCAGGCAAGGGCATAGCTAGCGACCTACTCGTCGACGCGAGACACTCGGTATCTGGGCGGGTTACGGGTTGAGTCCCTACACGCCTCCTCAGCTGGTCGACGTGCCTATGAATGTGCTTGCCGGTTGTAATATCGGATACTGTATAGTCGCTTGGTCCAGTAGAGCTACTTACCTTACCCGGTAGCCACTTCTCCCCCTTAAGGTATTGGCGGAACCAAATATCTTGACCTACCGAAAAGGTCCTACCTCCTGACCTCTCACTATTAGGCGAATTGTTTAGGACTCCCAAGTTTAAGTCGGGCTTAAGAGCATCCAACTTCGTACGAAGGTGTCTTTTCTGCAAAACCGCGGCAGGAGTTTCACCAGTACTAGCATGGTTAGTATTCCTATAGTGTTTTAGGAAGGTATGTAAAGCCATGTCAACATCCTTACAACCGGCAAGCACATCCTCTATCCTAGGGAGGGGGTAACGGTCTACCAACAGTACCGGATTTAATGTTGCCTTATAATCCGCACAGATTCTCAGCGTACCGTCAGCCTTGTTGACCGGCACCAGCGGCGACGCCCACTCGGAGCAATCGACGGGCTCGATAATGTTCTCCCGCAGCATGGCGTCGAGCTCCGCGTCGACCCGCTCCCGCAGCGCATAGGGCATGGGCCGCGCACGCCGGAACACCGGCGTTGCGCCTTCGCGTACGCGCAGAGTCGCCCTGCCGCCCAAGTACCGCCCCAGCCCGCCGCTAAACACTTCACTGTACCTGTCGAGTATATTACAAATTTCCTTATCAATTTTAATTTGACAATTGTGAATGTGTTGGTCTACGCTTAAATCTGGCAACCCTATCTTTAATTCAGTTAACCACTGCCTCCCTACTAAGGATGTATTACCCTCTTCGAAGATAAAAAGTTCTAGCTTCTTCTCTCGATCCAAATACCGTACTGTGGGCCTAACGAACCCTATGGGCCTTATTTTAGAATCGTTGTAAAATCGAAAAGAAATACTATCCGTTTCTATTGGGAGATGCGAGAACTTTTTGTTATAAGTGGCTCTGTTAATGCACGCAATAGCTGTGCCCGTGTCGATCTCCATCTCAATAATCTTATTGTCAATAGATATTGGTAAACGTACCGGTGGATATTTATCTAAACCGAGGTGGTTCAAACGCTCCTCGACGTCGTCCTCCTCCGTGCTGGTCCCACTATCGAAATCGCCGAAATTGAACCCCTTTTTCTTTTGGTCTCGCCTACGTTGAGAATCCGAGTTGTAACTCTCCGCGCCAGACGCGCCGTATCCCGGGCACACTCGTCGTAGATGACCGGTACGCTGACACTTGCTGCACACGAAGTCTCGAAAGCGACAGGTGCCGTAGCCGTGGTTGCGCGCTCCACAAGCCGCGCAGTTGTCCGCCCGCACCTTCTCCGCCGCCGCGCCGGCGCCGCGAGCCTGCCCGCCCGCGCGCGCCCTCTGTCCGCGTCCCGCGGCTGCCTCCAGCGCGTTCACCGCGCTCGCCGCTGCTGTCGTGTCCACTGCTGCAGCGTCTTTCTCTGCAGCCTCTAGTGAAGATGCTAATTTCACCGCCTCTGCAAATGAAATAGTGTCATCCTCCGCAAAAAGACGCTGCCTGATGACCTCGTTCCGTATCCCGCATATAAACTGATCCCGTAAATTATCGCTTAGGTTTGTACCGAATTCGCAATATCGTGACAACTTTTTCAATTCCGCCACATAGGAAGTGACATTTTCATTGGCATTCTGACGTCTCTGGCGGAATCGGTACCTCTCTGCTAATGCGGACGGCTTCGGCTGGAGATGTTGTCGCATAAGCTCCACTACCTGTGCGTAAGTAAGATCAGACGGTTTCTTCGGGCTGGCTAAGTTTACGAGCAGCTCGTACGCTTCGTCTCCCATCGTAGCAACCAGGGTGGGGAGTTTCCTGTCTACCGGAATAACGTTGGCAAGAAAATACATTTCTAACCTGTCCACAAATGATGCCCATTGACCGTTCCTTACATCGAATTCCTTTACTTTGCCGACCGACATTATATGGCCTAAATCTCACGCGTACGTAGTTGTAGGTAATTTATCTTCGCTATTTCCTCGTCGCCACTGTAGTATATAGGATATAGCAGGGATATAATGTAGACGAGATGCATTCAGGATATTCACCATTTATTGACTGACATAACATATCATTCAAAACGACGTAACCATTCCAAATAGCTCTGCGGCCGGAGGTCGCATACACTACACTTACTGTAAGATTAATTTCACTTGAAAAATAAGAAAATTTAAACTAATTATCTTTCAATCAAATTCTACCATATGATAATGAGGATCATTTACAGAGTCAGAAAAAGTGGTTTTGGATCACGACCCAAAAATCACCCTGTATATAAATATTTATATATACTTAAATACATCATAAAACACCCATGATGACTCAGGAACAAATCCGTGTTCGTCACACAAATAAATGTCCATACCGGGATTTGAACGCCATCGGCTTCATAGGCAGTTGTCACTACTTAGGGCATACTGAAAATTCCTGGAACTGACCACCACAAAATAAGTCGTGTCATATATCAGAATCCAGAAACTTTCAGTATGGCCCACGTATTAGCGAGTAGGCAGATAGGTCGTTGAAAAGACAGTTTTGGTGAATAAAGGGTGAAATTGTTATGTTTGACCATACGCTGGGGGGTGAATATGTAGGTCATACTGAACAACTTTTGCTATGGGGCCAACCTCAAAATCGCTTCAACCGTAAAACCCCGAAATGCATGAGATGGCAGATTCTTTTTTCGTGAGTTTTTTTTATGATATAAGAGGCAAACCACTAGACTGATCACCTGATAGTAAGCGATTACCGCCGCCCATCCTCCGGACACCCGCAACACCAGAAGGGTTGTAAGTGCGTTGCCGGCATTTAAGATGGGAGTACACTCTTTCCTTGAAGGTTTGAAGGTCGTATCGGTCCGGAAATACCGCTGGCGACAGTTCATTCCACAGTTTGGTTGTGCGAGGCAGGAAGTTTCTGGAGAAACGCACAGTTGAGGACTGTCAACCATCCAAGTGCACTTGCACATGGTGAAGATGGTAATGTCGTCGCGTAGGGCGATGGCGAAAAGAAGCGGCCCCTGCCTGATTAATCCCTATTAATCCGAACAATACCTCGGAGCACATGTAAACATGTATATGTAAGTACATGTAAATACCCGTTAGGAGCACTCCCCGTTATACATGTAAATGTTGTTTACATATCTACCCCTAAGCGTATGGTCAAACAACAATTTCAACCTGTATACATATTAGCATTTTGACTATAGGTAAGTATAATATCACCTACTTATACCTACTTATAGTTTATCGCCTCATTAAATATATGTAATACAAATTCATAATTTAACTACAGAATATTCGCGTAAAATAGTACAACGCAAAAATCTAGGTACAATTACTTAAAGAATGCAAGAGATAACCTACTTAATCAGTGTAAGTATATCCGAACATTACGAATCAATGCTGTAAAATCAAGGAAATAACGTCTTAATTCTCAACGCAATGCAGTCTAAAATCTGTTGCAAAAATATAATTTTCCTCAAAACGTTGGGCATAAATAGTCAAGTAAAAAGCGACCTAATCGTCTAAGAAAAAAGGTCGAAAATGGAAAGATGAAAGGCGGCGTGCGCCCGCGCAAAGCACGTGATCGACGTACGGTGTCGCAGTTGTTATAATGTAACCGTTCAATTTTAGATATACGAATACTGAGATATCGGTTGCCATGAGAACTTGAGGCGGTCCGAGGCATGAGAGGTGGCGGTTTTGCTTCGAACAGCTTATGAGTATTCAGTATTTTATTATATATCGCAAGTCAGGATTCTGAATTTTCGTTCGTGAGAATTTAGATTCGAACCGAACACTTTAACTAAATAATTCGGCCGAATGATTGGAAAACTTGCTGAATATGGTCTCGGCTGTCTGTGGGTAGATCGCGCAGGCGGTGGACGTGTCGCGCGTGGACGGAACTAAACCTTGTGTTTTACTGAACAAGCCCCCTCACGATAACAGTGGACGTTACAATGCCGAATACCGAATATTCGGCCCATCTCTTCTTTAACCTTTTAACCGCCATAATTTTTCCCGTGCGCGTGCGTGTGCTCGTGTCGGCGGCGGTACGAAATTACAGGAAGTTTTGACTTATTTATCAGACCGCGGAGAAATGAGCCCGATTTTGTGTCTTATATACCAGTCTGCAGCAGTTAAGAGGTTAATTAATGGAGCCGTCCTTGACGACTGCCTCTTGCACCACACACCAACGAACGCATGAAATTCGCTGATAACACCAATCAGCCAAGGCCGCCTTATCACATATTTAATACTATATTACGGCCTGTGCACGGTTCACGCGCACATAAGTGGCATGCGTGGAAATTTGCAACTAACTTGGCACTTACTTAAGTAATTTATTTTAAAAATCTTCTAAATTAATTATTTTCCTATAAAGGCCACTACACAGTAGCGTCGGCGTCGCTTAAAAGACGCTAAAGTGTGGGGTAGCCGTAAGGCCTAAGGGTACGCAGGACCAGGGTAGTCCATTAGTCTAGGTATGTGCCGCGAATGCAGAGGACGCTTGTTCGATTCCAGCCCTGGGCTCTGGAGGCTTGGTCACTTTCTTTCGTATATGACCTCTATTTCAGGTTTTAATTTATATAATATTGTTTCTACTTTACATAACACAGATTAAAATATTTTCATAAAATAATTAGATTTTTATTTCTTAGTAACAATTTCTCATTGAATAAAATTTAGCGAAACAACAGACGGTTTGGTCAGTTTGGTGCAACTGACCCTTACATGTGTAAAAAGTTAATTCTCATTGGCTGAAGCGGTATTTTTTTTTATCTATTTATTTCCCAAAAAAGTACTTAAATCTACATACATATGTGTGCAAAATCTCTAGTATGAGTCTGTTTCAACTAAACAAATTGATCTTATTTTGACATCATTTGATATGCATCTCGCTCGTAGTCGTACTTATTTGGTGCGGGCGAGATGCGCTCAAAATGAAACTAATTTTTAAAATTCAAATGTATAACTATTTTTTTTTTTTCACGTCGAATGTCGCTCCGTAATGTTATGAAATTAAATGGCGCTGAATTCTTGAAAACGTATAAGTAAATATGTCCTCATACAAAAATTGGCAAATCAAAATTGATTTGCCAGATTTTGTATAAAACCAAAAACTGTTGTGTCGTTCAGGCAATCGTATAATTAAACGTGAACATTATGTTAACAGGGTTTTACTAAATTTCACCGGCGAATAATTAACACAAGTTTTACAGAATCTTTATTAAAAAGTAATGTCTCGTCTCAGCAAATTGAAATCGGTTCTCAAATTTAAATATATTCATTCACATTCATTTTATTTATCAATAGTAAATGGAGCTTATAAAAAAACAACTTGGGTTTTCGGACCGCTCAGAACTGGGGCTAAAAACCGGTCTCGTAGAGGGGTTATTAGACCCATTGGAATGAAGGCAAACGGAAACGAATACCTACCATAATGCGTCGCAATTTTGGTCCAGTATAGGTTCGGAGAAGTTTGCAAACTTGAAATAATCAGAACCCCTAGTGTCAAATTCATTATCGAAGGAACGGTATCGACCGTGACGAGCGTTTGCGTTACTTATGTCTATTTTTGCATGGGATTTAATTTCGCGCCAAGCGGGACGTTTTAGAAACTCAACATTGCGATGTTTCCTCTATTTAAAATAAATGATTACACACTGTGCACAAAATAAAGCGCCAGATAATTACAAGAAAAACATAGATTGCAGTTATTTTTAAACACAATTTCTATTTAATAATTCGAATTGAAATATAAAAACCGGCCAAGTGCGAGTCGGACTCGCGTTCCAAGGGTTCCGTATATCACACAATTTTTAACAATCAGTGCCGGATTAAGATATTTTGATGCCCTACCTAAGCATGTCTAGGTGCCCCCTCTCCCTAGGGTCATCAAGATTACATTGATTTTTTGGTAAATTGAGAGAAGTTCATTGCCGCATTACAGCTGAGAATGGAAATCAGTCACATCATTTTATCACGAAAATTGACAGTGCCGCAGCCGTAATGTTGCAACAGAGTACCTAATGCTGTTGCAGTCGCCACCCGAATGTCACCTTTATCATAGCGCAGAAAGTAATAGAAACGCGAGCGAAGCGAGCGCGGAAATTTTTCGATATAAAAACGCAATATGATAGACAGTTGTACATTTTTACTTTTAGTATGGAAATCAGTCACATCATTTTATCACGGAAGTTGATAGTACTGCAGCAGTAACGTTGCAACAGAGTAATGTTGCTGCAGTCGCCACCCGAATGTCACCTTTATCATACCTCATAAAGTAATTGAAAACGCGAGCGAAGCGAGCGCGAAAATTTTTCGATATAAAAACGCAATTTTAGTTTTAGTCCCAACCAGGCGCGAATCCAGGATTTCATACAGAGAAGGGATGGGACAGTTTTCTATCAGCCTAGCTTCGCATAGGGCTCGATATTTAAGGGTCTCAGCGAGGTTGTTTTCATGCATAAAATATGCAAGAAAGCAGAGAGCTTGGAATTGAATTGGCGAAGTGTGAGAAAGGCAGTAGGCCCAGCTGCGAAAGAGGAAAGCTTGGATTTGGATCCACGCCCAAGTGTAATTAAGGCAGAAGATCAACTTTGCCGTAAGGCAGAAGGCCTCGCATAAGACCTAACGCCGAACCGCAAAAGAGTGGGTTGAAATCGAATCTATGCATGTAATCACGACTCTTCTACTGCTACCGATTGTTTCCCAAAGAATTACGCGCCATTATTTTTGCAAATTAGCTTTTGGACAGCTAAAAAAATCGTGTGGTAAAAACGATGTGTCTGTCCCTAATTTTAAAATTTGTTCACCTTTTTCAACCTGGCATTTTGGTGCCCTCCCTGAACGTGGTGCCGTAAGCACGTGCTTGTTTTGCTTATTTGTTACAAAGTCTTTATTAATTCAACCATTAAAGTCGACGAGTACAAAAAACTTTAAGCTAGCTCTCAATTTAACATTTTTTTTAAACATTATTTTTAATTTGACCTTACAATTACTCGTAAGTAGGTAAGACCGTTAAATATTTAAAATGATTATCTTATCAGAAAATTATCACCAATTACTCTAAGAAAACTACTACTCTAAGTAATCCGGCACTGTTAACAATGTATTTTTTATGTGAAACGTGAGTGAAATCTCTTTAAAAAATCCGTAGGGGTCGGATTAAAAACTGTAATTAAGTCCGACTCACGCTTGACTGTACATTTCTAATAGGTTTTCCTGTCATCTATAGGTATAGACCTATTTTATGTATTTTTTTCAAAATTTTAGACCTAGTAGTTTCGGAGATAAGGGGGGGGGAATGGTCATTTTTTGCCTATTTTCTTGAATAACTTCTAAACTGTTGATTCGAAAATTATAAAAAAAAATTATTTGAAATCCTTACAATAAGCTCTTTCATTTGATATGTAACATGATATAGTTTGAAAAAATTTTTTTTTTTCATTTTTTCATTTACCCCCCAAAAGTGGCCCCCATGTTTAAAATTCATTTGTTTACGTTACATGTCCGTATTCGGGTCACAAACTTACATATGTGTACCAAATTTCAACTTGATTGGTCCAGTAGTTCCGGAGAAAATCGGCTGTGACAGACGGACAGACAGACAGACAGACAGACAGACAGACAGACAGACAGACAGACGCACGAGTGATCCTATAAGGGTTCCGTTTTTTCCTTTTGAGGTACGGAACCCTAAAAAGTAAACCGCGAAGCGTCTGGTTGACGTAACTGGTGACCGAAGAGCTGGCGGCTACCTCGCACAACGTATCAGCATTGCGATACAGCGAGGAAATGCCGCCAGCATCCTTGGTACAATGCCTCAAGGGCCTATTTTAGATTTAAGCTAGTTATTAATTTCGTTTAGTAGTACCACTGTATATATATTGTATGTAAATAAAAAAAAAAGTAAACTCTAAATCATAATTAGATTCCAAAAAAAGTAAGACAATGTTGCCACTAATTACTAGCGCGTCTTGTATTTATGTAAAAATAAGTAAGTAAAAGTACTTTTTTAAATCGTAGGAGTAAAATTACCAATAAATAAATTATCTTAACGTGTTTATTTATAAAAAGGAATTTACTATTTTACAAACAAATTATTGCAGTGGCAACATTTTTTGGAATCTAATTATGATTTAGAGATTAGGTGAGTTGACCGTGACGTCACTATACTCGTTTTCATATAAATTCCATATAAGCAAATCGTTTTGACAGTACTAAAAAAGAAGCTGATTTGACTAGTAAGAAAGTAGCCAATTCCATACAAAATTACACTTAATGAAAACGCGTAAGTACGTCACGTCACGCTTTCGAATTAAATTAATACTAGGGATACAGAAAACACCAAACTAGAATAAAGGATGCTGTTAAGCAATAATGTGTCAACCCACATTAATTTTTCAATAAGATGTCAACTCAAAAAATTGACGCTTAAAGTTGACATTTTATTGCAAAAAATAATTTATTGACCCAAAAAAGAAAAACATAATAATAACAGCATAGGTACCTTCAGATCCACAGCGCAGGCTTCGTCATCATACAGATAGCTCATCCACCTCAGGTTTCGTCAAAATAAAATGTATACGTTATTGCAAAATGGATGTGGGATGACTCACTTTTGCTAAACACCATCCATTAATGTATGTATCTTGGAATACTTTCCGATTTTGGTCACACTTTTGATATTTGACAGGCGATCTGGAACATTTTAGACCAAATTAAGCTGCAAAGTTTCAGACCCAATAATAAGTAATAAGTCTAATAACTGACACTGGTAATTATTACCTACTATCAATACGACAGACGTAGTTAAGTGTCCTCTAATTATCGAAAGTCACAGACTCATCCGTTATCATATCTGCCCGAATTCTTCTTTAATTAATACGTAATACATTTATTTTATTCTCTTACTTTTATGTGCATTAATATTACATCATTTGAGTTTATCGGAAGTTAAATGATATAGCCCGCGAGCTAGGAACAGGTTTCTATGACGAATAGCATCCGGGACGATAACTAAACTAGTAGAATGGTTAAGGGCGATATGTAATGAACAAATGAACCTTCGTGGACGTCAGCTACCGCTCTGTTGGTGGGTTGAGGAACGGCAACGTGGTCGTGGTAATTAGGTCTAATCTAACACATCAATTTAATTACACCCAGCGGATAAATCAATTTGTAATTTACGAAGCAAATATAGAATAACAACTGCTGCATAAATAAAATTAACTAAAAATATATGTACTTACTGAGGAAGATTCTACGTCGTAGAATGACTTTCCTCAAACAATACAATACAATACAAATAATAAAAGAAAACAATACAAAAGAAAACAGAAACACAAGCAGAGGTAAACAACAGGCGGTCTAATCGCTAAAAAGCCCTGTAGCCTCATACGGTTCCTCTTGCCCCCTGCAAAATAAACTACGGCCCGATTCGGATTTTAGGATACCTACGTCAAATATTATGGCTAGATACGTTATGGATTGGATATGTCAGTAGGTACGTTTCTTCAAACAATAACGTCACTTATGACACTAACATATCTAATCCATATCGTATCTAGCCTTAATAACTGACGTATCTTGAAGTTCGAATCGGGCAGTATGTATCTCTTAACGTAACTCATAAATTAGTCGCGGTAATAAATCATAATTACGAAGGTGATATCATTTAGTGTATCAATATTGATTGATTTGTGAGTTTCATGTCATCGACAAATATCTATTTGGCCTTGATTCATTTATCCAGTTCACGTGTACGTAAATATAATTAAGATCAATCAGAATTGGCTCTTATATCTAGTAATATTATTTGACAGCAACGAACTGCATAACTGAAAATAAAGATAAAAATATTACGTAATAAAATATGACGTCAAACCGTTTTGTTTTGGCTAGGGTATACTCGTAGTTATGAAAAACAGTTTTTTTGTATCTTTATCTCTAGTACAGTAGGTAAGTGCCCCAAATTAAGTACAAAAGTCATCACACTAGCTGTTGGCGCCCATAGTCTAATAAAACATGGTCTTCTATTCCCAGAGTGACACAGGCCTACGTCACAATAACATGGCCGCTATATATAGCGCTATCGCATATTATCATATAGCGCTGTCGCATGATGACGTAGGCTTGTGTCAGTTAGGTGACCTAGAAAAGACGGAAATAGAGTACCAGGCGGAGTATATTATTATACCATGTTGGCACCTATAGAAAAGTGGATAGGTATTACTTATGCCATCCGACTGCACCCCTAACTACCTTTAAAAGCTGGCTTGAAAAATAACCCACAGAATTAAATCGAGTTTAAAAATGAAAATGGGTCTTAAATTATGTCATAAATAGTCATATTAAAAGGGCCCACTGATTAACAGTCCGCCGGACGGTATCGGCCTGTCAGTTGTTCGTAACTGTCAAAATTTTGTTCTAACTGACAGGCCGATACCGTCCGGCGGACTGTTAATCAGTGGGCCCCTTTATACGACTATTAAGACGAAAGTGGAGAACCGACGCGAAATAGCCTTTTCATACAAACGTAGTCCTCATTTTTCTCTCTGGATATTAACATTATTGAAAATATTTTGACACAATTTGTTGTATATCAACCACAAGTATGCCCCTACGCTTGATTGTTTTCGTATTTTTCATAAGTATCAATACGTTAAAAGTTAGGAGCATAAAAAAATTTGTATAAAATCTGTTTTTCGCTCCTAATTTTTAAAATAATCAAAAAATCGAAAAGAGTCGAACGTAGGGGCATAGCTATACATCAAATTATGCAAAAATATTTTCCATTACCTATGTCAATGTCCAGAGAGGAAATTGAGGACTATGTTTATATGGAGAAGCGGCCGTCCCATTTCCTCTCGTATTGATATGATACGGGAAACTAATGGGACATCAGCTGCCATGCCGCGTGATGACGCGAGAGATAACTCTATGACGCTTTAGCTGTTCTATATAATGTAGTGACGCGAACTCTGTATGTTATGAAGCTTTTTAAAAAAAAATCGAATTACCTAACGCCTAAGTTATAGTGGAATTCTGATTTGATGCTTATGAGGTGAAGTTATGTAATAAACGCGTATTTTGGGGTAGGTGTATTTTTGCCAACCCATATTTTCAATGAACTGCAATATTGCCAACGGGGTTTGTTTACAATTGACATTTTATTATAGTATCTCTAAATACAGCACACCCCGCGCGCAATAATATATGTACAAGTTGACAGCCATTTGGATGTATGTATGTATTCCTTCAAGGGGTTAGCACTAGAGATGATTAGCAACCAATTATTCCCAACTGGGGGTCAAAAATAAAATGGTAGTTAGAGCTTGTAACACACTTTTATTTCTAGCATACCTAATTATAACGTGCCAATAAGGTACAGTCACCTGCAATAATATGTTACTCTTTGGATGCCGCAAAAATATCTGACACGGTCTTATTTGTAGAGCCGTAACGTACGTACCTCTAATGCACGACAATGGAGAATAAATTTGTTATAAAAGTATTACTAATTTCCCAGAAAACAACGCCTTTTTAAATTAAAGTTCCTTTAACGCCAAATGATATCAAAATAAGATCAAAAACTGCCATATATCTGCACGAATAGGTCTCCGAAGCATACCACACTGTAGGTCAGGGTCCGACACAAAGAGAACGGGTTCCCGTGACCTCCAGACGGCATGGCCGATGTGACCCGGAACGAATGACGTATGGGACTAATATGTGTAATGGAGATACGGTGTTCTAGATGAGGTTAGTCGGTAGACAGACAGACAGAGATCCCATTCATTGAGTAGGTACCTACTTCCTATGAGCGATTTTTTATCGAACAATTTGATTTGCCTTTTTTTAGGGCAAAGAGTAATTGAAATAGGATATTTGAGATTCCTGCCCAATTTTAAACAATTCAGATAAAACGTTTGCGTTAAGTCTCATTTTGTATGGGATTTTGAGTTTCCAAAACGTCCCGCTTGGCGCGCTGTTCAAAATCCCAAATGAGACGTACGCGTACATCCGTCACGCTATCGAATGAAATTTACACTAGGGATTCAGTTAATTTATAAACCTAACTTAAATAACCTAACGTACTTTGGTATTAATTTTCCCTTTTGTACTTCACGAACAATCAAAAAGTCCCGTGGTCCATATCATCTTTAATCTAGTAAAACGGGTCACTTTCCATTTCATCGACAATGTTCAATGTTTCCATTTCATTGCTTTGGAGTTTAAATATGTTGTGCCGTCTTGGTTACATGTAATTCTAGACATAACACGTCTATTTAGACCTGTCAATGTTTGGACATGTTCAAGGTATTTAAATAACTTAAACAAATTAGCAAATATACTCTCAGTTCGCGATACTAGAGTGGTGTTAGTTGGGCATTTACCTGTTATTAATATAAATCAATAGTAGTTTTAAGAACAAGTATTAGGTTTTGTTTAAATACGTTTGTCGTCATAGTTGTCAATGTCTCTGCTTACGAAAGTCCTGGGTTCAATTCTGGTAAAAAAAACATACCAGATTTGGGTTTTAATTATTTGCTCTTGAATCTTATGTATACTATGGGAAAGGTTAGCAGTCTATACTTATACGTAGGAATGTATTATTTAATGTAGGTATGTTTGTGTGTAATGATTTACAACAAAAGGCCGAATCAATGCCATAAGGCACTCTGTACACGTCAACAACATAAAGGCAAAGCAGAGATTGAATGGTGCTACAAAAATATGCAAGTATATAATAATATTGTTGTCATTAAAATACTTTTCCTCTGCAAAAATTATAATGCTTACATAAGATATGCATATATGTAGTAGATAGCTTATTTTAATGTGAATAACCTTACAAAGGTGTCAGGTGCACCGGAAACAACAGCTAAACCTGCATTCCTCATTTACCAAGTAGGCAAAACTTTCATACGAACAAATAACAACCTTATACAAGCCGGTTTAGGGTCAATTTTAACTGGAAGCGGAAGGCTATTAAAAATAGTAAGTAAATTAAAGGCATTTTTGTAACTGAAGACACAAGAAGTAAACAATTTATGGAAGATTTTGAATATGTAACTAAATACAATACAGGCGTCAAGTAATTAGAAAATGTAGGTACAGACAATATTAATAGTAGCGGATATATTACTATAGTACGACGCACAAAAAGTAGGTAACTGCCACCCTATAATACCGTCTATTATAAATTTTACAGTATATTATTAGTCCGCTGTAATGCTGTGTAATCAATAAAATAAAATAATAGTTTCACAAACAGTCTACTCACACACATGTCTACTTTGCCGCGTAGTCTCATCAACTACATCTTCTCAAAGCCAATATTTAAAAACCGGCCAAGTGCGAGTCGGACTCGCGGACGAAGGGTTCCGTACCATTTAAGCAAAAAACGGCAAAGAAATCACGTTTGTTGTGTGGGAGCCCCTTCTGTTTTTAGTATTTGTTGTTATAGCGGCAACAGATTACATCATCTGTGAAAATGTCACCTTTCTAGCTAGCTATCCTGGTGACAGACAGATAGGCAGGCGGACAGCGATGTCTTAGTCATAGGGTCCCGTTTTTACCCTTTGGGTACGGAACCCTAAAAAAACAATTAAAATAAACTTCATTAGGTCAGAATTTTGTCTACCTACTTATCAATAACGTAGCGTAGCGGTAGTCATTTACACTACGATTTTCATAACAGAGATATAATATATCATAAAGTCTAAGATCTAAACATTGTAAACCATATATTGTATAGGTACGTCAAAGTATTCAAAATGAAAGATGTGAGGACAAACGATTTTTAACGGCACAGTACTCAGGTACATATTTTGAAAGGCGGTTACAATACGTTTTTTAGGGTTTCGTAGTCACTTAGAAACCCTTTTAGTTTCGCCATGTCTGTCTGTCTGTCTGTCCGAGGCTTTGCTCCGTGATCGTTAGTGCTAGAAAGCTGCAATTTGGCATGGATACATAAATCATGCCTTGCGGCAGAACGGTAAAATAAAAGCTTTAATTTTTTTTTATTGCTTTGTCCTAATAGTGTGGGGTATCGTTGGATAGGGATATTAAAATGGATAAGGGTATCCTAAAACCATTTTTTGATAAAGTTAATATTTTCGGAAATAATCGCTCCGAAAGAAAAAAATATGTGTCCCCCACTAACTTTTGAACCATGGGTCCAAAAAATATGAAAAAAAATCGTGAAACAAAAGCTTCATAAATACTTTCAATGAAAACTATAAGCGAACATGATCGGTCCAGTCGTTTTTGAGTTATCGCAAAAAAATCTTCTTTTCTTAGTAAAAAAACGTACAAATCGCTGCAAATGCAAAGGTAAGTACTCCCTTATGCTTGTTATGTAACTAATAGTCCCCGTTTGGCCTATTTTGACAGAATGGTAACTACGAAACCCTACGCTGAGCATGGCCCGACATGTGCTCTTGGCCGATTTTTAGGGTTCCGTACCCAAAGGGTAAAACGGGACCCTATTACTAAGACTTCGCTGTCCGTCCGTCCGTCCGTCCGTCCGTCCGTCCGTCCGTCCGTCCGTCCGTCTGTCACCAGGCTGTATCTCACGAACCGTGATAGCTAGACAGTTGAAATTTTCACAGATGATGTATTTCTGTTGCCGCTATAACAACAAATACTAAAAACAGAATAAAATAAAGATTTAAATGGGGCTCCCATACAACAAACGTGATTTTTGACCAAAGTTAAGCAACGTCGGGAGTGGTCAGTATTTGGATGGGTGACCGTTTTTTTTTTGCTTTTTTTTTTGTTTTTTTTTTTTTTGCATTATGGTACGGAACCCTTCGTGCGCGAGTCCGACTCGCACTTGCCCGGTTTTTTTATTAGTTTATGTAAGTTGCATTTGTTTGTTTGTTGTTGTGAAGTTGTTGTTGTTTGTTGTTTGTTTGATGTTGTTTGTTCGATTCTAAATTTTGTTGACTAAAGTAATTAATTAATAAAGTTACATTTTTTTTAATACTTTTTTGTTTTCTTCAAAAAACCTTAGGCCTCCGCCACTGCGGGACTTACCTACCCCTACATTTTTTTAAAGGCGGTTACAATACAAGTAAGATAAGTAAAGATTTGAGTTAAAATGTAGCTAAAATAAATTCCCGTTCCACAGGAACAAAGTTAACAACTCAATTGCTTCTTATCAATATCGTTATATCTCATGGAATTAATATCATATATCATATTCGCCGACAATAAGTGAAATGATATATTGGTGTAAGTAGCCAACAGCAATTGCTTAGGTAGGTTGCTGCTTTTAGGGAGGTCAAACTATTCGCTATATTTAAAACTGGTCTTGGAAAAAGATAGATAAAATTATAATGTGTCTAATTATAACGGATGGGAGTGTGTGATGACAGGTGTTACCTGATAATTGTCTACTTACTACCTTATCTTTTCCTTATTGTGTCTAGTATATAAGTACCATATACAAAAAAAAATGCATAGGTATATAAACATTAAACATGCAGTTTGAGCGTGGTGATGCATTTGCACCACGCATAAACTTTCACAAGTTTCTGTGGCGCATCTTAGTTTTAAGTTATTTGTATTATGTTTTTGTGAATGTAAATAAATTGAAAAAAAAAACAGAAGTTAATTTTTAATTGGATTTTAATGTTGTTGAAAAATATTAGTTTAGCATAATTTAGAAGTAATAGAGCTGATGACCACAGGGTATATCCGAATCTCGGTAAGAATATTTCTTAGTGTGTGAAATAGGCACTGTAATTTCTCGAGTCATGGATTAGATAGCCTAAGTTTGGGATAGTGTCAAACCCCCTTATTCATAACACTTTACGGGCCTTATTTACTTAAATTATGTTTTATTCCTTTCTTATAAATACATAAGTCAAAATGACAGATAAGGACAAACGATTATTAATTTAGCTAATTGAGGTTTGTAGCACGTTTATGAATAAGGGGGTATGTATTTATTTATCTATACATAAATTATTAATATCATCGTCTTTAAGTACCCATATCGCAAACATTCTTGATTACTGTTGGACTTGCGACATTTTTGGTTTTTCATTACTATGATTTCATAAAGTTCGCCCAATAGAATATTAATTGAAAACGTTTTTTGATTGAATGAGCCTTCTCCTCAGACCTCCACTAATGAACAGCTTTTAGATGCCCGGTTCAACTTTTATAAGCCGATCGTTAATTAATTATATTTGAAGTCAATATTTATTAAATTAAATTTTGTATCTGTAGTCTAACAAATTAAGTAGAGGGTTATCGTTGCTCGCAAAATTGTATAACTTTTCCTGAGGCCACTTCTTCGTCTTCTCAAAGACAAAGGGGAAAACGCCGGCCTCGGAACGTCGGAAGTAAATTTAAAACTTAATTTTACGCGATTAAGTCCCGTCGTTGTGAAAAATAATGTGTAAAAATTGTGAAAGTTTAAGGCCCAGTTGCACCAACCACATTTAACAGATTGATTAACGTCAAACAGCAGTGAAGTATGAAATTTCCTTGAATTTTCCTTTTCCTTCCATTGAAAAAAAAAATAATTGCGAACACTTTAACGGTGACAGACGGTTTGGTGCAACCAACCCTTGATCGGTTACTTCTTCGTCTTTTAAAAAGTGACCAGCCTGTCCTCTCTGCACCCCTCGTATGGTATGTAACGTAACGGGCATGAATCAAGCGTCCTGAACGTACAACTATAAATCAAGGTGCACTCTTGCCCTTAACTTATACCGAAAGGGACGCACTTATACAACAGCCGTAGCTCCGTCCCTCTCCTTAAACAATGCGGCCATTTTTAAGGGTTTATTTCGAAGCGAGACATGTTTCTGCTTGAGCTCGGGTATTCGTTCTGCCTTTATGTTCCAATACACTTGCAGTGAGTGCAATAATATCTTGGAGTGAAGCGTGCGAAAATATCTGATATTTTATTGACTACTTCAATACCAAAAGGGATGTATAATATAATGGACATTATTACACAAACTGAACTCAACAGTTAAAACGTGGAGACTCTCCACTGGAGAGGTAACAGACAGACAGAGTTACTTTCGTACTTATAATATTAGTATATCCTCCTAAGGCCCAAGGTCCTACCTATATATATATTTTTTTAATATTTTTTTATATTTTTTTAATATTTTTTTATTTTATTATTGTCGATCGATTTTTTACATTTATTGTTATTATTTTAATGTTTTTAATTTAATTTATTTCTGTAATTCACAATTCAATTATTTAATTTTATTTTTACATTTATTTTATTGACTGTTTTAATGAATTTATGCTCATCCGGTTGTGTCTGTGTTTTGTGACTCTGTATTTTATTAACAATAGTCTTAAGTTTTGCTTTGTACAGATACTAACATTTTTATGGGCTTTGCCTGAAATAAATGATTTTATTATTATTCCTTTATTCAATTAGGGTCTTAGGTTAGGATTTTACAATGTGAGTATAAAAGTAAAATATAAAAACACTTACAAAACATAACAAAAATATATAAACACATTATAAAAAACCTAACCTAGGGTGCCGCCAGCAGCGGGGCAAGGCCCAAGCTACCGGTGGTCAGGGCTGCAGAGAGAGGAACCGGCGGACTATCCGCGCCGTGTCCAAGATCACCACCTTCTGCATCTGACCCTTGATCCAACCACCCAGCGAGAGTCTCTCTGGGTGTTGGTCGAGACTCTTCGCTATGAGACCGTTCGCTGACACAACTATCGGAACAATGATCGTCGAGTCAACATCCCACATGGCGGTAATCTCATGAGCTAAGTCAAGGTACTTGCTGGACTTGTCCTTCTCGGCCTTCACGAGATTCTCATCATGGGGGATGGTGACGTCGGCGAGCACGGCCCGGCGCTGCGATCGGTCTATCAGCACGATGTCAGGCTTATTGGCGACAATAGTCCTGTCAGTGATGATAGATCGATCCCAATAGAGCGTGGCACGACCATTCTCGAGAACAGGTGCAGGTAAGTACTTGTAGTACGGTACTTCGCGGTCCACAAGGTCGTATAGAAGAGCAAGTTGCTGGTGAATAATCCTGGCTACGAGATTATGTCTGTGCAAGTACTCACCGTTAGCAAGATGAGAACAACCGGAAATGATATGCCTGAGTGACTCTCCGGGACGGCGGCATGCCCGACAAATGTCGACCGTACCGTCCTTCAGGATATATTTCCGATAGTTGTTCGTCATCATCACTTCGTCCGCAATTGCACAGGCAAAACCCTCGGTTTCTCCGAAGAGGTCCCCGAATCGTAACCAGTTCACCGACGCGAGCAGGTCCACATCGGGTCCCGTGAGGGCCTTGTAGAACCGCCCGTGTAGCACCTTATTCTCCCATGCCGCCTTGCGATCCGCAGTACTTAGTACCACAGGTTTGCGCCAGTTCTCGTTTGCCAAGGAGAGCGGCGTGAGGTTCCTGTCTACTGCCACCACATCACGATGCATCCCACACTCGTTGTTAAGGAAATAATAATAATTATTATTATTATAGACCCTATAGTACCTCATCAGTTCGATGAAATGTAAATCCTATTCAATTGGAACAGAGTTGCTTTTGCTTTCTTTCGTTCAATTCTCCAACAACGCAAAATCAACTCTATTTCTTACACTATAGGTTCAAATTTCAATGGCTATTTTTGTATTTTTCATTTGTATGCCTTAGGAGGATATAGAGAGGAATTTCAATATTCAGTCGTCAACTTATGGGTGGAACATTTCTAGAGACTGAGCTGAAAGGATAGTGTTATCTAAGTAATCTACAATCGAGTTATTATAATCGTAAAGCTGGATTTAATAGTAAAACAAAATCATTAAAATGAAATATTTTTATATCAGTGACAACCCTACAAAGTTATTTACATTTTAAATTGACACATGTCATGTCATCCAATAGGATCTACTCGGTAGGGTTGAAACATACAGATTTTCGCACTAATATTTAACAAACTGTATCTCAAAAACGGTTAGAAATATTAACGTGATTAATTAGTGAAAAATAAAGTACGCCTTAACAATTCCCCGTTTACGTAAAAGTCCTTCGTTCTGTTCCACCCGATATGTTCCCGGTGAAATCGGTACCTATTTAACCGACATCCAAAACAGAGGTAACCTTTTTCACTCATTATATTTTGACAGCATAACTATAATTATGTCATAAAAATATCTCGTTGAAGCATAAAGGGCAGGAACGAGATGTAATAAGGGCTTATTTCACTTTCTGTGGTTGCGATTTTACGAAAGTGACCGCAGCCGAAGGTTGACCGGGTTTCTACTTGACACTGGGCACAGCAGCATTGGCCACCACATAGTAATTGGCCTTTCCTAACAAATAAAGATACAAGCCAAAATGGGTCTCCAGTTTGGTATTCACGGGCCCAAATCCCGGTCTTTTGATAGGCTTGCGTGGGGATATAGATCCAACACGTAGAGGGCCTTTATAGAGCTTTAATGTCATACAGATGTCTTATTGTTAAGAGTGGCCAATTACTATGTAGTGGTAGTGGCCACAAACTGTAGCAGTCACTCTACGTAAACGAAAGAGTAAATAGCCAGCCTTTACGATATGACGAACACTTTTTTTTCGAAAAGAGGACTGAACTAACTTTTTTTAAGTTTAACATGTATGTATGAATAGCAAATGAGACTCAAATGTATTTCACATTTATTTCAAAACGGGTCACTCACGTACCTAATTTAAGTCAATTATCACTCGATATATGTGTTTGCAAGCAAAAAATCTCACTTTGTCGCTTGCCATAAGGACGCTTTGACAGGTTATTCGTATAAAGATACAAGCAAACCTCGTCCTTATGGTAAGCGACAAAGTGGGATCTTTGACTAAACACATATTTCAATCTACAGCCCGTGCGCGGTGCGTAATCAGTCACGTGAGTGACCCGTTTATAGTAGTTTATGTGACTGCTTCATAATGAAAGGCATTAAAATACGAGTGTGGGTTTATGAAACGAATGAAATGAGTTTCATAATAGTATCACACGAGTGTTTTAATGCCTAATTATGTACAGTTACATACACTGCTTTATCTACACACATATTATAAACTTTCTATGATATATTCACTAACCTCATATTACAGCCGACATTGGGGCACTTTCCTCTCTGGCGGAACTCGCGGATATGAGATGGCGTCTCCGAAATATCTTTATCGTACATTTTACACGAAACTTTTGTTATAGTTACTTTATAAACAACAAAACAAATTATATTTTACTTACAAACTAATTAAAAAATAAACTGTACGTCAAATGGCGGCAAATGAAAACTTTTTTCACGCATGTCACGCATCCGTAGTTTTTTTTTAATTCAAAGACAAACTAGAGTTGGGGTCGATTACCATATCGTCCGATACCAATTTACATGCGAGATTTGTCAATATTGTATGCAATTGTCATTTGATTTGGAATAAAACGTCATCTCGACTGATATTAGAATAGGGGTCAAATCAAATTGCTTTTTTTTTCAGAGATGTTCGAAATTTGAATGTCGTTACCAAATCGATTTTGATATAGTAATGAAGCTATTACCACATTTTCACAGATAAGAAATTTGCTGTAACAAAACAGTTTATCGTAATGTGGGGCATTATTTACGGATTTTGAAGGCATCATAGAGAGTTTATGATATGTGTGTAGATAAATAATTTTAACAATAACAATGCACAATGCGATGTTGCATCCAAGGTAGGTAACCTTTATGAAATATCATAATCGCGTTGACATAGAGCTTGAAAATGATTACAATACAATGTAACGAATTGAGGAGCTGCAGGGTTGTCACATCTGGGTAACCAGTATTATGACTGTTACATAATGAAAAGCATTAAAATACAAAAGTGTGGTTTTATGAATCGAGCTGACAGCGAGTTAGGAGGAGGATAAGGTGGATTCATTGTGACGTCACAACATGCGTTCTGATAGTAACAAATCGTATAGGCGTTTTATAAAATCAGATGAGTTGAATGGCCTCTTCCATCAAAACGTTTTAGTAAGTCCAATTCAAGTGAAGCCCTTTAAGTACACTGACAGTGAATTTCACGGACATCTGACAACTCTAGCCTTTCCCACATACGCTCTTAACTAATACAAACATTGTCATTGTAAATCCTGATGTGAGAACACTGATAGGATTCGCGGTTTCCTTCACGCTCCCAGTGTCCCAAGGATTTGACGAACTAAAAACTTTCAGTCCGTCCTAGACAAGCTCATAATACAGTGATATTTAGTGCCAAGTTGCCAACCCTAGCCCCACATACGCTATATTAACTAATGTAAACATTGTCATTGTGGATTCGGAGTGTGGGAACCACGATAGGGCTATCGCGGCTTCCTTTGCGCGCCCAGTGTCCCAAGGATTTGACGACATAATATTATTGCGTTGTAGCGTAAACTTAGGGACACGTGAACGGTTTCAGGAAATTTTGAATAAGATGCCAATTCAATAAATCAATAAAATATTGGGACTTTTTTATTTACCTATTAGGATCGAAAGAGCTTGTCACTCTGAATAAATAGAAATAACATAAAAATTACTAAATCTGAAAACTCAAGTGTAGTGTAGGTACAGTAAAACTTTAAATAAAATGGCCGTTGAATATATGTATATTATGCTACCTAGATGTAGTGCACATTTTGGTCAGCACGTTGATATTCCCGAAGTCCCTAGTTTTCCTTGTACAGTCCAACTCATCATAAGAGCGATTTTAATTTGCTCTAATACATATAAGCATATAACTCATTTTTTTAATACGTATGGCTAGGTATACAAAAGTTTCGCCAAACTGGAGACAGTTAGTTGGTTTGTAACTTGATTACCTATTTCAAAAATAGTTTTATCCATGTACCTAAGTCGTAGACGTGTAGGTTCAAATCTATCTATCTATCTAATACCTTTAAACGAGCAATTCTTGTATATATATTTATTTATTTATTTATATATATAAGTATATTTCGGGTATCTCGGAAACGGCTCTAACGATTTCGATGAAATTTCGTATATGGGGGTTTTCGGGGCCGAAAAATCGATCTAGCTAGGTCTTATCTCTGGGAAAACGCGCTTTTTTGAGTTTTTATATGTTTTCCGAGCAAAGCTCGGTCTCCCAGATATTATGCCTTGTATGCTTATTAAATGTATTGAAACGGGTCACTCAATTACTATCACTCAGTATTATTAAGTTGAAGATTTTGGGATAAAAATACGTGAGTGACCCGTTTGAATAAAATTGTCTTATATGCTATTTTTTTATAATTTATATCGTAACTACCTATTAACAAATTACCTATGTATGTAGCTTTAGCTTATTAATTGGCAAATTCCATAAGGTACTTAAAATGTTTTATTTTGCCTCCATTGTACTTTTGTGCCCTAGACAACGGCATTTTGAAGTAAAAGTCATTCATTTATAGTTTTGTGAGTTATTTTGGTACTTATGTAATCATATGTATGTAAAGTTGTAATACAACTTCGAAAATTCAAGTTCAGTTGCATCAGTGAAACAATCCGGTTTCAGACGACTGTACCGATAACGCCACGGGAAGACTGCGGTCCCATATCTAACGAACATCCGCCCTCTAATTAATGTAATTGGCTGTTTTTGCGAATTATCGGTGGGGTTTTTGAAATATACATTAACTTTATTACAAGGAAATACACCTAATTTCAATATATTAAGGTTCCTTTTAATATTTTGTATAAGAAACAAATATAGGAGTTAAATTTGTCGGAAAATTGTGGCTATCGGAGGAGGAAAAATTTTTTTACGTGTTTGTAATTAGACGAGAAATATGCATAGGGATTTTAAATGGGGAGTTTGATTCTGATATGGGTAATTTACCTTCTTACACGCTTTAGTTAATGTTAATTATAATATGTATGTACTTACCTATTTCCTTAAAATAATACTGATAAAGGGGCCCACAGATTACCAGTTCGCCGGACGATATCAGCCTGTCAGTTGTTCGGAGCTGTCGAATTTTAACTAACAGGCTGATATCGTCCGGCGAACTGGTAATCAGTGGGTCCCTTAACGCACAGCCTAAACCGCTAAAGATAGGACCCTAAAATTTGAAACATGTTTCAAATGTTGTAGAGCAACCAGGAAACATTTTTTGGAATTCAATCCTTTAGAGTAGTTTAGAGGGTGCAAATGAAGTTTTAAACGGGTCACTCACGTTTTCAAAATATTTAAACCTGAAACTGCTGTTAATTAAAACACAGACGTCATAAAACTGACTAAGTAATGGCAGATTAAACGTAACCCCCTAAACAACTAAAACTCTCGATCCCCACAAGGGGTTCCGCGCACAATTTGATTTGAGAAATCTTCTATTTAAAAAATATTAAGGGCGTTTTGCGGCGCGAAATTAACATTCAAGGGAAGGCCAAGGGCGGGAAACCCCTACTTGTTGCTTCGGGTTCGAGTGGAGAATAAGGTATCGAGTTGTTGGATTTCAACTTTTCAAGTAAGTACCTATGGGTAAAAGGTTACTAGCCATACAATTTTGCTATTGAGAGAACAAACAAGTAAATAATTGTTTTACTATAATACAGTTAAAACAATAGCTAGGCCCATTTACAGATTTCGTATTACAATTTTTTTTTTAATTTGTTGTCGTTTTTATTGCCATATTATGGTAAAATGCGGTGGATAGATAGAGTTCCCTATTCTGTACATTTATTTTATGTTTTAAAAAATTGTCCGCTTAGTTACTTAAACGTACGATATTTTCGTAATTCAACGAAAAATTACATACTTTTACCAATAGTACAAATAGTAGGGGATTTTAGAAATACGATATCTACCTCAAAAGCAGTAGTAATTTTGTTTTAATAAGTTTGTAAGTTGAAGGGCTTGTAATTTTCCGGCGGTTTCACAGTGGAATGGCCGCTATAAATGCTTAGACATTACATAAAATACGGTAAGTACATCTTAATTTGTGGGAGGTATCTTTAGGGATGGAAATTCAAAATTTGTAATTATCTATAGGTAAAAAATATATGATTTTATTGGTTATAGCTGACTCCGCGGTAAAATAGGGGCCAGGTCAAACAAAGAAATTCACTAACACTGATCTCCAACAAGTTATATTATTTCATATAATTCTCATACAAACCTCTTACGTTTTACATTTCGTCACTATTTTGAAAAAGTCTCGTATCTCACTCAAAGTTTAAACGCAGTACATACCTAACTCTATATAGAGTTAGCATATGCATCCCATACATAGTTATCACATTTTTCGTTTGATTGACAGAACAAGATAGGAGCTTTTTTCTTTTCAAAGCAGTCACGATTTTTAACGACAATAGAAAACAAAAGAAAAGAAACCTAACAGTAACCGAGCATGATCAATAGAGCTCATTTTCGACAATGGTCAAAAACAATGAGATTTTCCTTTTGCAACTAGTTGTATGCAATGTATCCATTCGTTCATTTCACGCGAAAAGCGATGTCGCCTCGCGACGAATGGGAGGCGATTAGTGACAATGCCGAAATGTAAAGATACAATGGGTCGAGAAATGGTACAGTTGCCATCCGGCATATCGTACCGCCAAGTTGTTCAGTTCACAAATATCTAAACAAAACTTCTATTAATTAAGTCGACATGTTCAGATATTTTTGATCTCTTTGGCCGCTCCGATATGTCTAATGGCGACTGCACCTTGCAGTTGTACCTCCAATAAGATTATACATACTAGTATGGGAATCTGGAATAATTTAATTATTGGTATTAATAAACCTCTAAGGTTAAGCTTTAAAAACCTATAAATTTATTGTGAGTGACTCAAACATCTGAATATTTGTATACCGGGTCACTCGCATAATTTTAGTCGATTATCTCTCGACATGTTTCGATTCGATTGAGGATTATAGATCAACCAAAATCAGTTGATGTCGAATGAGAATTGATTAAAATTACGTGAGTGACCCGTTTTAAAATAATTTCAAAATTTTAATAAGAACTGGGATTTTTAAGTCGAAATCTGCCTTTAAAAGGCTTTAAAATCCCTACACAATTTAAACATATGCGTGAAAACGCTGTCGCTGTTAAAAAACCGGGTAAGTGCGAGTCGGACTCGCGCACGAAGGGTCCCGTACCATAATGCAAAATAAAAAACGGTCACCCATCCAAGTACTACCCCGCCCGACGTTGCTTAACCTCGGTCAAAAATCACGTTTGTTGTATGGGAGCCCCACTTAAATCTTTATTTTATTCTGTTTTTAGTATTTGTTGTTATAGCGGCAACATCAGAAATACATCATCTGTGAAAATTTCAACTGTCTAGCTATCACGGTTCGTGAGATACAGCCTGGTGACAGACGGACGGACGGACAGCGGAGTCTTAGTAATAGGGTTCCGTTTTACCCTTTGGGTACGGAACCCTAAAAACTAAACTGTTTTGAATTTTGATGAATTTACTGTTTTGAATGATGTTAAACTAAATTATACATAACATAAGTCTAGTTTGAGCAACAATAATTATTCTGTAAGTGGAAACTGTTATGGCTTATGTTTATTATTATTTCATTTATTTATTGCATTCCATGGTATTTACAGATGGTATTTTAAATTGGATTGAACAGCATGGACCCTGAATAGGGTATGGCAAGTTAACCTTAATAGCTAAATACATACTTAAAGTTACCTTATAAAACATATTATGTATTGCTTAATATCTAGTTAGTTTCATCACAGTAAATAATAATTAAGGAATCTAATTAACACTAATAATAATCAATACGAATTTAAATGCTATACTTGTTTATATAATGCAATGATGTCAAATATTAATAATCGAATTTAAGCTGTCGTGAGTCATACTAACACTAAGCGATACAATACCACTAATAATGTCAATTCTTATATAATAATAATAGTGTCAATTTATTTATAATAATAATTATGTCAATTCATTTATAATAATACTTCATTTAATCATTCCATTACATTGAGACAAAGTTATTGGTTTTAGTAAAATTAATAATTCTCAGTCGTTATCACTATTGTCAGATGCCATAAATTCTTGATAAGAATAAAATGATTTATCAATTAACCACGATTTCAGTTTATTTCGAAACATATTATAAGTTTCAACGTCTTTAATATAATCTGGGATTTTATTATATATTTTTATCGACTGGTAATGGGGCCCGTTTTTATACATAGTTAATTTAGGTTCAGGGAGAACTAGTTGTCTATTTCGACGCGCGCTTTTAACATACTGGAAGTTGGATATGTGTTTTCTTACAAATAGTCCAACCTCCAGTATGTAAATACATGGTAAGGTTAGAAGCTTTAGGTTAATAAAGTGTGGTCGGCAGCTTTCTGGTTGTCGGATGTTAGCTATAACGCGTACGCATTTTTTTTGTGCTATAAATAGATCTTCGACGTCTGTGCTATTCCCCCATAAGACTACCCCATACCGCAACCATGCATAGGCATATGCGTAATATGCCGAAAGTGCACATTCTACGTTTGTGTTCCTTTTTAATACACTTAACGCAAACAAAAAACGTGATAATTTGTTCCTGACCTCTTCAATATGCGTTTTCCAATTTAAACTCGTGTCAATGTTTAATCCTAATAGTTTGAATGAGCTAACCTCTTCGATACCAAGTTCTTTTGACGTTGCCGATAAATCTAAATCGTCTTTTTGGTACGGGTGAAATTGAATTAATTTGGTTTTGCTCATATTAAGTTCCAAACTGTGTTCATTTAACCAATTCGTAATTTCTGTTAAGGTATCGTTGATATCGCTCTGAAAGTTATGGTTATTAGGACTTCTAAACAAGAGGGACACATCATCTGCGAACATGATGCAAGTATGTTTTGTAATTTTGGGCAAATCATTAATATAAACTAAAAATAGGATACATCCCAAAACTGACCCCTGAGGTATTGAACAATTGGTTATTAGGGTGTCTGATTGTATGTTTGAGACTTCACCTGTTTTTTTGTCGTGATGTTGGATTTGTACGCATTGCGCCCTGTCTTTTAAGTAGGATTGTAACCATTTGTGTGCACCGCCTCGAATACCTATTCCATAAAGTTTATTTAATAGGATAGAATGTGAAATTTTGTCGTATGCTTTCGTCATATCTAACATCAAACCGATAGCGTAATGTTTATCTCGTATACAATTAAGAATTTCATTGACATATTTATATACTGTGAGCGTGGTGCAGTGTTGCTTGCGAAAACCATTCTGATTTACATCTAATAGGTGAAATTTTTCTAAAAACTTGTAAATGCGATTTGCCATTGTTTTTTCGAAAACTTTGGATATTACAGGTAGTAAGGCTATGGGTCGATATTGGTTTGAATTTTGCGGGTCACATTTATTTTTAAGAATAGGTTTTATTATTGTAAATTTTAATTTATCTGGAAAAGTTGATTGCGTATAGGACTGGTTAATTAATTTAGTAATTATAGGCGTAAGTTCTGCACTACAGTTTTTTAGCAAAGCTGTGGGTATTTCGTCTATGCCGGCACTATATTTGTTTGGGAGTTTCCTTATTATTGAATGTACTTCGTTATCAGTTACGGGGCTAAGGTACATCGAGTTTATGGCAGGTTGCATAACCGGCCGGCCAGTTGGTCGGTTGCTCTGCGTGCAAGATGATGCACCCACGGTCGAAAAATAATCATTAAATAGATTTGATACTAGTCGAGGACATTTTACAGTGGAATTGTGGTGTTTTAGTGTAATGTTAGACGAACGATTTGCGGTTTTTGAACCGATTATGTTGCTTATCATACTCCACATACTTTTAGTTTTATTACTTGAACTTAGAATTTCACGGGCATAGTTGAGTTTTTTTGAAGTTTTTATGCTCTTTTTTAATATATTTTTATATGTGTGATAGTGTTTTTTTAATATTTTGTCGTTAGATTGATTGACTAACATCTGGAGGAGTCTTTTGTGCTTGCATGAACGCTGTATCTGAACGCTTATATCTTTTTACTGTTTGTTTCCCAACAATAAATAGAAAATAAATATATTATTATAACAAATAATATTCTAATGACTATAACAGCTACTATGATTTAATGGTTCTCCCAGCTAGCTAATCGATCTCCCACACATAAAATTTTACTTTACAGATACACTCACGCAAACATAGAGGTACAGTCAGCGGCAGAAGATACCAAAATTACCTTCACACGCTCTTATTTTACAAAAATACAAAATAGTTTATTTGGTTCAACTTATGATACACTTTACATAAAAGGCTGGAATCTCCCATTGAGTAATACAATACTTGTGTCGGGAGAGCCCGCTCTTCCATTAGGAAATAGGGTAAGAACCAACAAACTGTACTTAACTTAATTAATATACAATTTACAAATTACTATACGATTTGCTTACAAATTATTATACAATTTACAATTTATGATCAGTTCCAATTGTGTAATTGATATTATTGTTGAATTGATATGTTATTTTCTTAACAATAAAGTCGCATCAAGATCATTTTGAACACCTAGCCCGCTTAGCAACCTCTTCTGCTGACTGTCTGTACATACTTAAAACAATCAATCAAACTAATAGTTAATTTAATTCAATTGAATGTAAATAGATGTGCGTAAACACGCATTTTACTCAGTAATGACGATTTATCTAATAAATTTGCGCCCGTCAAAGATAACTGTGGGAAATGCAATATACTGTGTCATTCATCATTTCGTGGCGACATCACGTGACCCCTTCGCCGTACAAACGTACACCCCATTCTCCTCTCTGGATATTAACATAATAGAAAATATTTTTACGCTATTTGATGTGTATTAACCACAGCTAGGCCCCTTCGTTTGAATTTTTCATTATGATAAATAGGTATACGAGTTTAAAAAAATGAAATCGAAAAAGTCAAACGAAGGAGCATATATGGTGGGGGTTAGTATAACTAGAATCAATTGTGTAAGCATATTTTCCATAATGTGAATGTCCAGAGCGGAAAATAGGACTAAACATATCAGTGGCTTGCGCATATGACAAGGGAATATTATTATTTTATTGTATCCATTTTGAAGCCGCTTATTATGGATCAAAACATACGGATAATTAAAGGTCCTCAAAACTATAAATGTGTAGGTTTTATTCGGGTACGGGGACCCTATAAATTAAGCAGAGTAGACCCACAATACCCACATCCTACTAAAAATGTCGTACCCAGGACGAATGACGTCAAGCGCATTCCATCATGAGGAAAACGGTCGCTTCGCAGAACGAACCGTTGACCGTTGCACTATTTATAAACATACAAACATAAATTACCGTCACTAAACCCACTCCACAAACAAATTTACACCTTATTATTTAGTCATTAAGAGCGCATGGCGCTATTAATGGATGTCAGTCGTAAGTTGGCGTTGGTTCGCGCGGGAAAACGCAATGACTAATGAATGGTCGTACTAATGGCAAAAGGTCCTATTTGCATATGGGTGTCCTAGAAGATACATCTTTTTGATGGTAACTGTTTTAAGATTGCATGAAGCATTTACACGGATTTAGGATATGGCATATCAATTAATGCTAGGTATCATTTGCATATACTAGGAAATCCCAGCGCAAGTGTGATAAAGTAATACTTCTATTCGCTCTAATTTATTTGTACTTATAACAATTTCTAGCAACGAAAACTAGTCCCAGTACCAGACATAGATATATGTTACTTGAATACTTGTGTCAAAATCATCATATTTCAGAGCTAGCGACCCGTCCCGGCTTCGCACGGGTTAACAAATACTCCTATACCTTCCTCAAGAATCACTCTATTGAGAGGTGTAAACCGCATGACAATCCGTTCAGTATAGTTTTTGAGTTTATCGCGAACATACAAACACACAAACAGACAGATGCGGCGGGGGACTTTGTTTTATAAGGTGTAGTGATGTAATTACATGAGAGCGTACACGTAACTACAATTGTATGATGGCGGCTAGGTTCGTGTACTTTTAAGCATCAGTTACAAAGAACAAGATTTTCATGACAAAACTACCGTGTGACACAGACATATTAAATATACATATTAAGAACGGGTCACTCACGTATACGTAATACGTATACATGTAATGCGTGAGTGACCCGTTCTTAATATATTTAAGATTTTCATGCCTAAGTGTTTTTCCCAGAGGTATTTTAGTAACAATATAATTAATGAATCCTTTGCTATGTCTGTATGAGTCTCCGCTGTTGTTTTGCCAACCGCTGTAGAGGCATACTTTCAGCAACTTTGTATTGTTGGGTCGTGGTACAATTTAAGAGCGCCTAAAACATGGTTTAAATGGGTACCGCCTGCATCGAAATTGAATCTCTATCCCCGTTCCTATTACTAAAGTGACTGATTTTATTTCGTTGTACATACAACTAACGGCCCATTCGAATTTTAAGATACGTAGGTTAATAGATCTAGAAACGATATGGATTAGATATGTCAGTGTCAAATGTGACGTTTCTTCAAACAATAACGTCACTTTTGACACTGACACATCTAATCCATATCGTTTCTAGATCTATTAACTGACGTATCTTAAAGAAATACAATTTAGGAATCGTATTGAGTAAGTATAACTATTGTCCACTTCCCACCAATGGTTGAAACCTTCAAGCTTATAAAGGTTACAGTGATTATTTTCCTTATATTCCTTATATTATTCCTTATATTTAAACTGAGATTTTTCAGTGCCAATACACAAGCAGAGTTTGGTGTTATAATAAAAGTAAGTAGAACCAAAGCGTTTCGTTTGGGTTCTTGGTACGATGTTGATGTTGCTTTTCGATGGCGTGTTGCATCCTCGGCTCATAAAATATGTTCTAATAACAAAACTTCCCTGACATTAAATATATTAAATCTTCGTCTAGGTATATGGGTAGATCGCGTTTTTTATGACGATTCGATTTAAAACGTGAGTGACCCGTTTTATTCTCTTTATAAATTAGTCTACTCAAATGCATGTAATCTAACTCGTGACTTGGGCCACACGTAACGGCGAATCGAAACGCTTCACAGGCATCCGGGTGAAAAGCACCAATAGTAGCACCAATAGTAGTAATACCGTCATAAATACACAAATAAATACACGTTACGTTTGATTGTTATTTGTGCATTGGCATGTCAATAATAATTAATTAAAGAAAAAAAAATCTGTTCAGTTCTAGAGTCTTCGCGCTCATCCACTTGGATTTTTTGTCTCGCATAATCCTCTCCTCGTACTAGCATAATGTGCGAGCCTAGAAAGTAAGTTACGCAGACGTTAGCGTATATATATGTGAGTGTCAAACTCGTGGTAAGGCTATACAGCTCACTATTGTTATTTTCTCAAAAGTAGGTTTAGTGGCGTTTTGTATCCCATTTCACAATGCTAAATATTTCTGCATTCTTGTAGAGGTGTAGGAACGTTTATTTTTGATTTGTTATTAAGAAATATTTTTCCGTTTCTTTTAACCCCCAAGGCGTGTGTTTACACCCCTTTGTTGTATCTAATCACCCCCTATGGCGTAACAATTCAGCCCATATGCGTGTCCACTGACCCCTTTATCATGTAAAATTGCTTGTTATTAGTTTTTTGCAAAAAAATGCTTCTTTATAGAGAAAATTAGTGATATTATTTGTTATTTAGGTACTACAGATACTATATTACCAGGTTAGCTAACTTTTACTTAGTTATTGTCAAAACATTTACCGCTAGGACAAAGTTCAGATATGTAGGCTTCATTTCTTACTTCGGCGAGACCTTACTTTAGAGTCAAAAAAATCTAACTTTTAGGCAGTTTGATTAAGTTCTTTTGGTATCAATGTAGAGAATAAATAGTCTATTATATACGCATTCCAAAAAATCTAATTTTAGAGATGTACGTTTTTAAATATAACAACTAGAAAGAAAAAGTTCAATATTTCTCTATTCACCCCGCAATTTCTGTTGACCCCGTTTTACGGTATGCACTACATCTGTACTTGCTCTTCTCCGAAAGAGCAACTGAACCTGCATTCTGACATTCCTACTCTGTTTCCTTACTTTCCTTGCTGTTACGTCACTATACTCTGCATCTTTAGGTATTTAAATAAAAGTAAACAAACAATTTGTACATTTTCGGGTAGTTTTAACATTTATTGGTTAACCAACCAAATACAAAATCGCCTGGATCAGTCACTGAACGACCTGACTTTAACCTACATTATTTGATCATGATTTTTCATCTACTCTCAACTGACTTAAGGAGCCATTCGAGGGTAGATTTTGTTTACTTTTATTTAAATACCTAAAGATACAGACTATAGGCAAGAACAAAGTATATCTTCTCAAAGGGAATCTCCATCTTAAGGGCCAACATTAGCATACCCTTACTTGGCCTTCCGCTACGTGTTGTTACCGTCGTGGAGACCACACGCGGCGGGCCCAGGGGACTGTGACGTCAGACTAGTGGAACTCGAGTCTCTTGAATCTAATTTTAATGGACTCGATTCGCCTTACGAGTAATAGCGCTTAAATACTACCGAGCAGGGCTCGGAACCGGTATTGAAATACATGTTAATATCGTTCCAAAACCGTTATATTATTTCGTTCATTAAAAAACCGGTTAATTGATGGAACGCGAACTAAAAAATTACGTTCTCTCAGTGGCGTGCCTAGGGTTTAGGAGTAGGGCAAGCCGAAAGATATGTTTTCGTAATAACTGTCCAATCTTCACTCTTTTGACTCTAATGCATCTGCTAGCGTGTCGAGGCGAGCTAATCATAGCGCACTGAGGGCATACTATTACTAGATAGAATATTACAAACATATCATCAATTGCATACCCCCGGTGGCTTTGATAAAAGCCGTTTAATTTATTTAAGTGAATTTCATTTGTATATACAATATTAACAAATTTACACGATAATAATTTACATACAGTTGTGCTGTGCGGTTAGAACAATCTTTTTGTTAGACAAATAGCTCGAGCTTGGTTTGTCGCTTTGAACATGTTTTTCTAGAACGCCGTCATATTTTGATAGCAACGATAATACAAGTTCCAAAAAAATGCCCCTATTTAATGAAGTGTTTGACTCATCGTGTCCTCTAAAAGGAAGTTCTTGCTGTGCTAAATGGCACACAATATCGACTAACCTCTGAAAAACACTACGATTGTTGTCAACACGCGTGTTATGATTTGATATTTCTTCTGATAATTGGCGCGACAAAGAGGCCTCGATCCTTTGTTTCCCAAAATTGCTAAAAGAAATCACTGCACACATATGTTTACCGGAATTCATGTGCCTCTTTATCGCTCCAGATAAATTATTTAAATCGTTATAGCCAGAAGTATTCCAAACGTTAATGTCGTTCGAAAAAAATATGCAACACCAGCAATACATCTTATTTGTATGGGAACAACCAACAATCCAATGAGTTTTGTAGACGGCCCTACAGATATTTCTCTGACGCGACTGACTTGACTGAGAAATACACAAGTCGGGTGTTGGTTTTGCCGCGGAAATTATGTCCCGTTTTTCGACAAAGGTCAAAGACTTTACCTTGTTTTGGTTGACTAAAACGTGGACGCATTTCAAGCCGTCACAAGGAACCACTTCTTGATCCATTGTTAACACTTATTAAACTAAACGCCACAACAATGAACAAATCCACATTCACTATTTAATCAAATTCACTTAAAAAAACTTTCGTTACTTTCGTCTCGACCACTGACTCGGTTCGACTAAATAAGTAATAATACACTTGAAGTAAACGCGAACGCGCGCTCGTGCGAACTTATGCAGCTTACTTCACTCAAAACAAAAGCCAAGCTTAAATCGCCTTATAAAATTGCTATACATACCAACAAATAGTTACATCGTTCCTTGGCGGTTTGTAGGCTGATAGTGCCCAGAGCGGGACGAAAAAGCAAGCACGGTTGCAAGCCAACGAGTGCGAGTACGAGCAGGATAGCTAGAACATCCTACGCCTGATTTCTTTCGCGCGGACGAGACGCCACGCCGCGGCAAAATTTTGCAACACGCTCGTGCTGTGGTTCGAGGCCGCTGTGGCTTGAATTTAATAATACGGGTTCGTTTGGCGCGCGATTTTAAAATAATCTTTATTAATCTTATCACTACGTAATTTCGGTAAGGCAATTAGTTGCCTTAGGGCAAGCCCGGCTTTTGGGCTTGTATGGGAGTCACGCCACTGCGTTCTCTCTCCTAACCGGTGAGAAGAGGGAAGGGAAATTTATGGTTCGCAGGGAACGATATAATACCGGTTACTCTTGGCTTTCGGAGACTCTCGGTTAAACTCGTTGTCATACGTGAAAGAGATAGCAATACTTACTCGTTCTATCTCGCTTCGATATTTTCAATTTAACCGGTTAATTTCGTTCCACAAAACCGGAAAGCGAACGAATTAGACATAAATCAGTATCTTAATACAACAGTTCTTTAACCGGTAACCGCAAGCGGAAACGAAATCCTTTTCGTTCCCGGGAGAATGAACGAAACCGGTTTAAAAAATAAAACGGTTTCCGAGCCCTGCTACCGAGTCTTTGAAGTCCCAAGTAAACTCCTTTATTCTTTTTATAACGTCAATGGCTACAGTATGTGAACGCTGAATGGCTATTATAAAGATATGCTGGACAAGACTGCCCAGAAATCGAAGTTCCCTGTTCTTTAACCGGCGTCGTATACATATCCCTCACTAGTTTCTTCATCCCTGAATTACGATCAGAATTGGATTTTGACAAAAATAGGACGAATCTAACAGTGTATACTTTTAAACAAAATAATTTTAAATCGGTTCAGAAAAGACGGCGTTCGGACCATAACAAACATACAACCGAATTGAGAGAGCCTTCAAATGGGATTTAATACTTTTCGCTCAACCCTAAGTATTACCATACACTAAAATAGTTGTCATATACTAAAGAACAAGTAACTAAATCCTCTAGTTGCAGTGGCAGTACTTATAAAAATGGCAGCACCTTCTCTCTAGCTATATACCGTAATCCCATGAGGGGTTCACATAGGAGATGCAAGCACGGTACTGCTCGCCCCATAACTAAACCATCAAAATATAAAAAACCGAACATCTGAAGAGCTAGCAGACGATTTTTGGCAGACATTTCCTTATGAGGGCATTACACAACGTTACACAAATAGCACAATGCGGTAGTAATTATCCACCGTCTAGATTTCCCTTCCTATTCAGGGTTCATCGACCTCCACCAAAATAAAGAACTAATCTACCGCATTTCCATAAGTTCGATACTCTGAACGAAGGTTAGCTTAGCTAAAAACCATATCGAGCTAAAATAAGTCTTATCACCTTGACTTAAGGTGTATGCAAGTATTAGAAACGTGAGCGGAAAAGCCTTACAGCAAAAGGTCAGCATATTTTGCTCTATTCATATTAAAATAGGCTTGTAACGAACGGACATCGAAGAATGGGTACAGAGATTGATAAGTCAGTGTCCGAAGCATTTCTATATTGTTTCTATGCGGTTTTCTTTCACATTGATTATTTTCACCGCTAGATGTCGTTGTTATCAATTACGTCTATTATTAACAAATGATTGATTCTTTCCGTTCATTTTCAATTTATAATTTACCAACCAAAACCTACAAAGGTTAAAAATTGGCTCGTAATAAAAATATCGCGATAACATGTCTAATTTTCATTCCATCCAGGTTGAAGATCTAGGGGCAGACCCAGAACAAGATGGAAGGATGTAGTGCTAAGGGACATGAGTGAGTGCAAGTTATCCGAGAACGATGTCGTGGACAGGGCGAAGTGGAGAAGGTTAAGCAGGAAAGCTGACCCCACCACCATGTGGGATAGATAGCTAGGAAGAGAGAGAGTTATTTTCAGTTCTATATTGTTACCCTGCATACCGTATCGGTGTAATTTTAGTATACCTATACAATATGTAGTAGTATAACAGAGGGTTCTGAACTTCTGACGAGGAAATTTTAAACGGAGGTAGGTATATTTTTAAAGCAATTGAGATAAAAGGTAAAAACCCGCGGAATAGCCATTTTTTCTGTCACAAATTTCGCGCAGCGAACCATATATTTTGCCCCTTGTAATTAAATACGTTAAATTTTTCAATTAAACATTCGTCAAAAAAAGGAAAATAATATAATATTAATGCAACATTAAATCTAAATTATCAGATTTACAAGACGCCGTCATCCTTGGCCTAATTTATCGTCACGCAAATAATAATTGTTAACCCTTTACCTACGGGTGTCAACCAGAGTTGCCAGTAAGGCAACACCGCTACAGTACGGGTGTCAACTATAGTTGATCGAAGTAATGGTCGTGTTCAACATTTTTTTAAAACAAAACGAGACCTTGTGACTTGGTAATAGCGGTCACATTATGCACTGTGATTAGTATAGATACAAAGAAAAAAATATCATAATATTTCGGTAAATGGCTCTGACATAAACATAATTTTAAAATTACCGCTTTTTTGCTGGCAACTGGAGTTGACACCCGTACTGCAGAGGTGCTAATAATTGAATTCAATATGGCGGACAATAGTGTTGTTTTCAAATTTCATCGACTTGTTGTCGATATGAGAGTACGGCGTGGGAGTGTTTGGAGTGTTATTTTCAGTGTTTTTTTACCGTTTTTGGTTAAAATATTGGAATTTAACATGTTATGAAATCATTATTAGGTACTATTGTACCTAATAATAATTTCACCACAATCATAAGTTGTTAAATTTCAGTTTTACATTTACTAGGTTATCGATATATCGACAAATGCGTCGATAGACGCACATCACTATTTTCCATAAGTGGCAAATTGTTTTAGTGCAACGTTTTTTGTGATTGATTTTTATGCATTATTTTCATAATTATCGTTATTTAAGTGTTTATTTGTGTTAAGTATACTATAAACTAATGTTCTTAAACGTAAACTTGTGAAATCCGCGAGTAGTAACTTAAAAATTTTCAATCTCTTAGTGACTGGTATATTGCTTGATGGCAGAAAAAATAGTGAATATTATTACTCCAAGTGATTATATATTGATTAAACACGTTATACTTATTGTGTGTGTGAAGTTTCAAGTGTGTAGCTGTAATACTTCAAAAGTTACAAGTAAGTGAAATTATGCCTAACCGCTGACTCTCGCCAAAACATGCCCGTATTGGGCGGTGACGGAGCGATTTAATAGCCCGTAGGTAAAGGGTTAAAAATATTTAATTAGAGATTGAAAAACGGTTGTCTACAATCAAGTTCATTAATATTTATATTTAAAAGCCATTGACTTATATTTATAAAGAAGGGGCCTTACGGGCGCTAAGAATGGTGCTAGTTCAGCGGTGTCACTCACGAATTCGAGTCAATCGTGCAGTCTAACGCAACTAGTTGCGACCAATCGCATGGGTGATGCGAACTCATCAACCAATCGCGTTGTGGCGTTAGACTGCACAATTCGCTCGAATTCATGTGCGTGACACCGCTGTACTGGCCCCATTCTTAGTATTTATTAGTGTCCGAGAGGCCTGTCATTATACATAAACTAGGGACCCGCCCCTGCTTCGCACAGGTTAATAATTTATACACCTAAACCTTCCTCAAGAATCACTGTATTGATAGGTGAAAACCGCATGAAAATCCGTGCAGTAGTTTTTGAGTTTGTTGCGAACAAACAGACCGACGCGGCGGGGGACTTTGTTTTAAAAGGTGTAGTGATGATATAGTACGTTGCTTCTGGAAAAAAATATATGGAAAACTTGGCATAATTAATAGAAGACTTTTTTCAATTGGAATATGTACGTTATGGACCGAAGTTATTCCTCATCAACCCTCCCCAACCCTCCCCCCTCTGCGTCACCCCCCCACACTCCCGCAAAGGGCCCGAAACGCGGTTTTTCTAAATTTTTAAGAAAACCGTTCAAGATATAGAAAAAGTGTGTAGGAACGAAGTGATCCTTAGTAAATTTGCTATTTATCTCTTATACACACTATAGTGCTATCACTTATAGTTTTTGTGAAATCTGTCACCATGTATGCAATTTTTTTAGAATTTACGTTTTTTTTCTTTTGTAAGATAACTTTTCTCAAAATATACTTACGATATCGCCAAATTTTGTTTAATTTAAATAAATAGTTAATATGTTCTTTAAAATGGTGTATTATTTATTATTAAACTCCTTCATTTGACGATGCTATGGCATTTTGAACATACATCGTCTTCAAACATTTTTAAGCTCACCGAAGATCGTTACTATTAACCACTTGACTGTGAATCGCAAGATCGCACGGTCGCGTTTTTATAGCTTGCCTCACATAGAAGGTAGCCTATAGAAGTGGTGTGCGCGTGCCTCCGTGAGGGACAAAATATACGCAATGCGACAATATTGAAAACACGTTTTAACATTCCTGACAATATACCAAAAACAATAATCTACGTTATTCGGTCGGGTTATTGAAATGAAATGAAATGAAAATTTTTATTTGTTGCCCAGCATAACCCATACTAAATTTATGGTGGGGAACAAACAAAAAGTGAGACTGTGACAAGGACAAGCAATAGTACCGCTTTCTTGCTACTCCTACTGAAAGTTCTATAAGTGTATCTCGTTCGGTCATTTGGCCCCTCCCCCGTTTCCTCTCTATTATTGTACCTCTATGTTGCCTCACCATGCCAGTCACGCTCTAACAAGTATGTAAGTGCGAAAGGGACGCGCATAGTGATAGGCGATAAAAATGGAACCGTGCTTCGCCCGCTGACCGAATTTTATACAACACAAACGAGGGTGAACCCACGATTTTTGACCACCACACACATGAAAAGTTCATCATCTTCTTCGCGTTGTTCCCGGCATTTTGCCACAGCTCATGGGAGCCTGGGGTCCGCTGGCAACTAATCCCATGATTTGACGTAGACACTAGTTTTACGAAAGCGACTGCCATCTGACCTTCCAACCCAGAGAGATTAGTCCGGTTTCCTCACGATGTTTTCCTTCACCGAAAAGCGACAACTAACGCGAGGAAGAAGATGTGTGTGGTGATCAAAAATCGTGGGTTCACCCTCGGTTGTGCTGTACCTATAAATTTCGGTCAGGATCCGTTTCATATACAGACAAGTGGTTAATAACGATATTAGCTGACATTGAAAATATTTGAAGGCGATGTATTTTAAAAATGGCATAGGATCGTCAAATGAAGTAGTTTAATGATAAATAACACATACATACATATAATCACGCCTATTTCCCGGAGGAGTAAGCAGAGACCACGGTTTTCCACTTGCTACGATCCTGACATACCTCTTTCGCTTCCTTCATTTTCATTACATTCCTCATACACGCTCGCCGGTTTAGGGTGCTCTTGACCTGGCCTTTCTTCAGGATTTCCCCGATCTGATCAGAGAAAATCCGCCGAGGTCGACCCCTTTCTAACTCCCACTTCCACTTCTCCCTTATACACTCTCTTTGTTAGCCTTCTTTCACTCATTCTTTCCACATGTCCATATCATCTCAAAATACCTTTCTCAATTTTAGTCACTACCTACATCAATATTCAGTCCACACTTTTCCCTTATCACACTGTTCCTAATTCTATCTTACAATCTCACACCACACACACTTCTCAGCGCTCTCATTTCCACTGCATTCACTTGGCTCTGATGCCTCTTCTGCCATACCCAACTTTCGCTACCATACATAAGTGTAGGCACCAACACCCCTCTATGAACAGCCAACCGTGCTTTCTGCGACACCTTCTGGCTGCTCATAAAAGCGTTAAGTGCCCCATTCACACGTTTTCCAGCATTCACTCTCCTTTCAATGTCTTTATCATGCTTACCACCCCTAGTGAACAAGGTTCCCAGATACACAAACTCTTTCAATAAATAATACCCATTTTAAATAACATATTAACTATTTACTTAAATAAAAAAACCGGTCAAGTGCGAGTCGAACTCGCGTTCCAAGGGTTCCGTACATAAGTCCGACTCACGCTTGACTGCACATTTCTAATAGGTTTTCCTATTATCTATAGGTAAAGTACTATTTTTTGTATTTTTTCAAAATTTTAGGCCCAGTAGTTTCAGAGATAAATGTGGGGGAGGATGGTCGGACAGACAGACAGACGCACGAGTGATCTTATAAGGGTTCCGGTTTTTCCTTTTGAGGTACGGAACCCTAAAAGCGTGAAAGATATCGTAAGTGTTATTTGAGAAAAGTCATTAGAAGAAAAAAAACACTGAAAATGCTAAAAATAGCATCTTCCGTGACGTATTGCGCAAAAACTATAAGTGATAGCAATATAGTGTGTATAAGAGATAAATAGAAAATTTAACAAGGATCACTTCGTTCCTACACCCTTTTTCTGTATCTTGAACGGTTTTCTTAAAAATTGAGAAAAACTATGTTTTGGACCCTTTACGGGGGTGTCGGGGGGTGACGCAGAGGGGGGAGGGGAGGGGAGGGTTGATGAAAAATAACCTCGGTCGACAACGTACATATCCCAATTAAAAAAAGTCTTCTATTAATTATGCCGTAATTTTAGCTAATTTCACTGAACTAATATAGGTAAGTCAATGTTAAAAGTACATATAAAGTACTTAATACAAAACAATATATAGAAAACTGTGACGCATTTCTCTAATGGTTATTTCTTATCGATTGACGTCAGTTCAGTTAGTGCAGTGGTTGCATGCAAATATAGTGAAAAACGGTAACATATTTATGCATAATATTGAATAGCTGTCGTTGTTGTACGTAACAGCAAAAGTTGCCGAACAATGGTGTGCCTTATGTAATTGCAATAAAGTTTACGATCAGTTAACAATGACGATAGTATGGCATTTTGCGCATGTGAGTGTTTTGTGTATTCCGATAATGGTATAAATTTTGTTATAGGTCATTTCATAGAATTTGATTCAAAGGGGAGTAACGCATTAAGGGTAAGGTCAGGTAGGGTAAGAGAAACTATAGGGGGAAGGTGGATACTTGTAGGAAAAATAAACAGTTGGAGATATTTAAAGATTAAACCTAAATTAAATGATAATACTAAAAGTAAAGCTAATTCATAAATTAAATTAACATAAACATATTTACGAAGAAGGACTTTTCTCATACGGTTTCTCTTACCCCGAGAAAAATAAAGTATGTTTCCCTTACCCCACCTGACCATAGTTTTTGTATTGAATATTTACAAGACTTATAGACTAATCTGAAAGTGCACTGATTCAAATCAAATATTTATCATATAATCTATGCTTGCTTGTGGACCTGGAATGTTTCGCGTGCTCAGGTATCAATATTAGCACGGGGAGTTAAAAATTTCTTTCCCCGATTGTAAAATAAATAAGTAGATGCTGGTACTTATATAAATGCCCCAATATAGCCCGGTGAACATTTCGTTCATAATCTAATATTTCCTTCCTGCATATACCTTTCTATCTTAAAACTTTATACACAGTGTGGCCTGTAACACGAGCAAATAATTAAAACATAGATTGTACTCCTCAAACGGTGACACTTTTTTTCACCAACTTTTAAAAATTATGAAGTATTTAGACTCCCTATTTTTCATACAAAATAAATATTATCTTCAATGGACGCCATCGCCACGCCATATTAGTGTGATTGACGTTGCTTGTCACGCCTTAAACATAACAAAATTCGCAATACATTGCGTCTTAGAATAAACTTTAAAGTGTAATAAAAATCAAACCAAAAGTTATTTTTAAAAGTCGCTGAACAAATGTTGGTCAGTATGAGGAGTACAGCCTACAGTTTAATTTTTTGCTCATGTTACAGGCCACACCCGGTATAGCTTCACCCGTGACAAAATACCGCAATACCGCCATATGTAAATAGTGTATGTAAATACTCAACTTTCATGCTATTCATAGAATATCTTATGCAGACTTTTCCTTAGTGTGCTAATATAATTGGTTATTTTCCTTGTAAGGGGACGTCCATTAGATACGTGATGCGATCAAGAGGGGAAGGGAGTCAAGCCGAATCTTACTAAATCTCACGTGGAGGAGAGGAGGAGTTTTGGCAAATATCAGGTTTTTTTAGACAAAAAAAAGTGTAAAATTGTAAAAAAATCTGATTAATTTTTAGGTACTTGGTTCTAGGCTAAAATATGGCGAAATTTAACAGTTAGGCTTTAACACTTACATGGCGATGGATGGTTGGTATCAAAACAAGGCCATAACTATAACAAGTAGTGAAATCTGAATTGTGCTCCGGATATCTCACCTATTGGATTTTCCCTATGCACATACCACAGTGGCGTGCACTTATTGAAAATATGCGAACATCCTGCCGATAAGTGACAGAGGCCCTTTGATAAAAGGTGCGGGTTGCGTCAATGATTTACTAAGTATTCCGTATATTTACTTATGATAACGGTGGTTACCGTTCCTCGAATGACGCGTACGGTATACTGTGGGGGAAATAGTTATTTTTTTTACTCTAGCACACAAATGATACCTTTTGATTTTTTTTTTACTATTACAGGAGTATATTCCTAGTTCAGGCGCACGTAACAATGTACGTAATATGTAAAAGTGCACGCATAATGTAACATTAAGCAATAAGGTTTTCTCAGTCAATTATTCTTATTCTTATTGATGAGAAAAATGATAATGTATATATTTTGTCAGATTTAGAACGCTTTGTTGATGATCGTGACATAACTTATTTTTGTATGAAAAAGTGAAACACATTTTCTTAAAACCACCAATTCCTGAATCTGACTAAGAATAACCCAATCATTCTTAATTAGGATAGAAACAGAAGTCAGTTTCAAACTTTTCTGAAAACCTCTCAAGTCTTGAAATATTGAGCACAGAATACTCCACATTCTACATTGTTCGTATTATGTCGTCACATATTTTAGGTAATTTAGGTCAGAGTAATTATATTTAGGTAAATAGGTAACTTTACTATTTTTCCATACAAAATTAAAGTTGTTACGGCATTTCGCTATTATGGCTTAATTAAAGAAACACACACCCACACAAATAAAGCCTGAAAGTGAAAACATAACCCCTTCTCTTTCATCAGTCGCATAAAATTAGGCATTCTTGCTAAATACCCTACGTCAGACCGTTGTAATATCACCGCCTTCCGGATTCCCCGACGTATGACGTTGTCCTATTCCCAGACAGACGGGAATAGGACACACATAATTATACATTCACAACACAGATCACTTCAGCGAATGACCGGACTTTAGGGACACTTTCTGGAAAATATAGACCGTAATCCTTGCCTTCCATGCCAAACTTACCATGCTGAATATCTAATTAAATATGTATATATATAAGCATTTGTCTGTCGAGGATCTGTCGGCAGATACATCTGTGCTTAACCCTGTATAAGGCATTACGGTGTCAGGAATTGTGCAAAATTGAACCCAACCACTTGGAACTAATGTTCAAAATCAGGTAGGAAATAATTTCCCTCTGCCTTATAAAGGCCTACAACCCAAGAACCTGCCCACCTAGCTGAAATGAATATAGGTATGTACATATAAATACCCGCCATACATTCACCGATTTGTCTGCCAGACAAATCTGACGGACACATCTTTAAAGTACTTATATGCCGTATATCCCTAACTAGTGGTCTAATGCAGCGGTCGGTAACAGGCGGCCCGCGGGCCGCATGCTGCCAGTGAATCTCTCACTTGCGGCCCGCGAACCCCCCTGGCTATTATGTATGTAATATTGACAAACGACAATGTCTGATAAAGTCACAAATGTTAACAAAGTGCGGCCCGCTTCAAGGAGATACGATTGTGGCATTTCAAGGCACCCAATAAAATCACACCTATATTCTTAGACCACTGAAAACATGATAATTTCTACCCTTAGAGGATATAACCAACGGAGACGCCATGTCTAAAATTTTCGGTACAAAATAGTCTGCCGTTTTTTGCGGGGGAGAAGCACATCAAATGTATAGGTACGTCATGTCAGATAAACGTCAGTCCATACATATGGTTGACATGTGGTTGACCATTGGCCGCCTATTTTCGACAGAGGGGAACGCCTGTTAATGGCGGCTCCATTGTTAATTACTCCGAGTTTCTACCCTTGTTGGCTCTTTTCAAAAGTTTGCCGACTCTAGGTCTTAACGCATTCACTGCCTAGGAACAAACTTGTATGATGGTGAAAGCACATGTGCGTTGGGGGCAGTGAATGTGTTAAAGAGTGTTTCGCGAATAGGTTGGATAAAGCGTGCCAACTATTGCGGAACGGAGCGCGAAAGTAGCACTTTCAAATTTCAACGTTGACAACTTTACGTGACGAACATGTAAAGCTTTGAGGAAATTGACATGAGTTAATGACAGCTCGTGCCTTGGCAACCGTGTGGTCAGTTTAGTAAGATGTCACCGGCGACACATGTCAACGGCGTATTGACCAAAAGGGAAAGGTTTTTATTTTTATATTCTGTAGGTTTGTACCATCACGCCCAGCGATTGTTGCGCCACGCCATTTAGGGTCCTAGCTAAATTGGTTGTTCAATACTTACGCCATAGAATTTCCAATTTAGCAAGAACCCTAAATGGCATAACAATCCCGTGCGGTAACTGTACTAGCCCCCACCCGCGGCTTCTTTTGCGTACAAGTCATTAAAAACATAATTTTTAATACAGTTGCTCACAAAGTGCTACTTTACGTAGCTGTTTAGCGTGCGGAAAGTTGGTTATGTCGAACTAGTGCTTTTTACTTTTCCAATTTTTTTAAATTTATACTTGTTCCAATTCACGACTACTTATTGATGAGTGTTAATATTAGTTTCCTTTAAACGTCGTAATCAGCATAAAAACCTACTGTTAATGTAAGAATATGAAAAATATACATATTTCATATTTTAATACTTACCTCTTCATCATTATAACACGTTTATTTTTTAATATTGAATATTGAAAATTCCGTTCTTAATAAGGTGTCTGAATGGAACGGAATAGCTGCCAAACGCCCATAGATATAATATACTTAAAGACGACGTCTAAGCGAGCTGTCACTGTTACCACTTTTGTTTAGTGTACGATTAACAATGTTTTACTTATTTTTTCGCAACTGTATTAAAAAACGTCGTTCGATACACGTGCGGAAATGTCATTCTTCACTCGTCCCGAGTCTTCCCACTCGCCTGCGGCTCGTGGCAAGATATCTCGGTACTCGTGAAGTAATGACATACCTTCCGCACTAGCATCGAAATGTACTATTTTACCCCTTTCGTATAAGTTTCAAAAAAGCAGACGAATCGCCTTATGATCAGCTGTTATCGTGGCTCATCGGACACCCACAACACCAGAGGGGTTGCCGGCCTTTGAGATGGGAGTAAGCTCTTTTCTTGAACATTTGAAGGCCGTATTGGTTCGGAATGCGAAGAAATTCAAAGGTGTATGTAAAGATTGTGTAGTCCGCATCCGCAATCCTGGGGACTATAGCCCAAGCCCTCTCGCGCATGAGAGGAGTCCTGTGCCCAGCAGTGGGACGTATATAGGCTGAATTATATTGGTCCGGAAATATCGCAAGCGGCAGTTCATTCCACAGTTAAGTTGGGCAAGGCAGGAAGTTTCTGGAGAAACGCACAGTAGAGGACTCCCAACCATCTAAATATGTTTTTTCGAAGCTCCTTACTACCATTAACGGTTTACCCGCGAAGAGGTCCATCAGTACAATAGATAATAATGGAGTTTTTAACGGATTCACTACCAGGGGGCGTGGCCTAGGAACAAACTTGTATGACGGAGGACGCACATGTGTGTCGGGGGCAGTGAACGTGTTAATCATTGATAATGCTGCAGAAATGGAATAGAGTAATTTTTAACTATTTATTTTCAACGGTTTGTCAGCATTATCTGTCAGTATATTTGTATTCATTAGGAAAGTCAAGGGGTAAAGCGTGCCTTCGTGAGTTGAAATGTGTAAAGTATTTAAGCCTACATGTACATACTTATTAATATGTAAATTAGCCCACAACGATCTTCTATCACCGGTCAATCGGAACAGGATAGAAAAATTAAAACCAAAATATTACTTTGCTAATCCGCGAAAAGATAACGTGCTAGTCAATCAGTGCTAACCCGTTATACTTACTTGCGTATTTTTACATGCAATTAATATTCCCACCCTCCCACCGCAAAAATAAATACGCAAATAAATATAACAAACCACCACCAAAAGAATAAACCTCGACACGTGTTTCGCCTCTCTACGAGGCATCCTCAGGAGTTGTTGACGGTCTGACGCCCGGCAACAACTCCTGAGGATAGAAAAAATATAAAAACTATTGCAAAAACTCTTTTAGTTAACTGAACTAACATAATCCATAATACACGGTAATAAGGTATATTAAATACAGGTTTCTTTTCTACATATCACACTTGCTCGATCTCGTATCACCTGTCTAGCTAACAACTTTATATATGCAGTTAATATGTCGCCACTGTTGTAAAGTAACTAGCTTAAATAGTTCGCAGCGATATGGTTTTTAATTATTGCCCACCAGCATAGATAATTTGGTGGTACAGTCGGCCTAGTAACGTTGCTTTTAGGGATTCGTTGGAAATGAAGAAATCCACTAGGGCAGCAGGGTTCTTGAGTGAACTCTGCGATTTTCATAATGAAACATCTGCATTGAACTTATTATTATTTTCATATCTCATGCTCTGAAAGTGGGTCGTTGTTGTTCTAAAAGGTGCGCAGAAAGTGATACGTTTATGCTCTAGCGCAGAAAAGTGGTGTACTCCTCTGCGTCCCCGTCCCACGAACAACTGGATGGAAACAAAATGGAAAAATATTGTCTTTATTTCCTCGCCTGGAACAATTGGTAATTGTTTAATTTTACTAATCCCACGTTGATCCTTTTTTTTATAAAAAATGATGTAAGTAAATTGTTAAAAACAAATTATTCTTGATTTCTTTCGTTGAATTCTATTTACTCGATTTCATAAGGCGGGAACCAAAAGGAATACACCAAAAATATTTTTTTAATCCATACACTTGCGTAAATGAGCAAAGGCAGAATCTTATACAGAAACAGTTAAACGTTTGTACGATATTAAATTGGTTTTTAAAGTTATTTAGCACTATATTAATGAAATAAAATTAAATACAAGATAAGAATTTCTTATATTATTAATTAAATTGTTATTTAGTATTTAAAATACTTTTATTATGTTATTACGTGGTGCGGCGCACCAAGATCGCGGTGCGGTCCGGTAGTCTGTTGCGGCTTTTAGAACGAAAAAGTATAAAATTAAAAAGTAAGAGGCAATCCCGCTGATTTTCAATATTTTCATACTATAATGAACAAATCATTTTAAAATTACTGCAGTTTGTTAATAAATGAGTGTTTTCGTAAATATTGCAATCTAAATGATTTTCGCTAGGGGTAATTAATCTTCACACATGTAAAGTCTCCGATTGCAAGTAAGTCCTAAGCAAAAAAATCATGGCCGTAGGTCTATTGGGTACTTCAATTACTGATTTTGCGAAATTGCCTTGTCTTGTTTGGTTTCCTCGCATTCGATATGAAAAGTAGAGTGTTATTTCCGTCTCGGACTATTGGCGCTCTCACTGCGTTCGAGCGCTCTCACTGCCAAACTACCTCGACAGAAATGGGTGCCTTTCAACCCTTGGTTAACAATCTACTATTATAACATACGAGTATTTTAGAAACTTAAAACATTTTTCAAACCTGGTGTGATTAAACCGCAAAATAACGAGTAGCTTTCATAGAAAAACCGGCCAAGTCGTACTCTCGCAACGAAGGGTTCCGTACCATTAGGCAAAAAATCACGTTTATTGTTTGGGAACCCCACTTAAATATTTATTTTATTCTGTTTTTAGTATTTGTTGTCATAGCGGCAACAGAAATACCTACATCATCTGTGAAAATTTCAACTGCCTTGCTATCACAGTTCATGAGATACAGCCTGGTGGACAAATGGACGGACAGACAGACGGACAGCGGAGTTTTAGTAAAAGAGTCCCGTTTTTACCCTTTGGGTACGGAACTCTAAATACTGTGATAGTGCGGCTGCGGAACCATCAGCTCGCGAGTAAAACTCGCACCAGTTTTTTTCCTAACGGTCGTAAGCCTAAGATTGTATCACAAGAGAACAAAGCCAGATCAGATGTCATGTCGGCTCTGTGACGTAGATCGTGATTTGAATCGAACTGGGCCTTAATCGTCTTCATTACGGTTTAATTAACCAAATAGGATCGTATACGGTTTAAACCCATTACTTGCGGGGATTTGGTGAGTTGGCTCATGCGATCAGTTTATATAGCCGACTAAATATGTACATATATACAAATCTACTAAAATAAGTCCATTCCCGTTGCCAGGGAGGTTCTGGGATTATACTGAGCAACTTTTACTATGGGACCAACCCCGAAATCGCGAAAAAAATATTACCCTTCTATAGAAAAATTATCAGCCAAAATGTATGAAATAGCCAAATTTTTTTTTGCGATTGCGGGGTTGGTTACATAGTAAAAGTTGCTCAGTATAATCCCAAAACCTCCCTGGCATCGGAATTCACTTATTTTTTGGCCACCCTGTATAACGGTGTCGCGTACACGTACAGTACATCAAACGATGGCCAATGATAGAGAGCCTTAAAAGTTACCGATTTCCAAATGTACGTATCTGTCACAGGTCACAGCCATTTGATTAAATTAGCCAGCTAATTAGACGCCTAGGCCGTTTATTCCTGGCTATTTAACGCTGCGACATATCTTCAGCGAAAATTGATGGATTCAGAGAAATTATTGATGTCGAATGTTCTTCCTAAACCGTATGTAAGTACCTATTAATCTAACTTTTGTAACTTTTCTATTTCAAAAACTATGCATGTAAATCGAATATGTGTCGAATATTAAGCAGCTTCCTTTGAAAACCGTCCTGATGGTTAAACAGGCATGGAGCCACATTTTGATAATTTATCCGAAAGTATATAATTTCGCTGAATATATGTATGTGAGCGTCGGTCGCTCTTTAGGTCCTCTAGTTAGTTAGTTAGTTTTGCTGGGCATTTTCCACAAATCGACATCCATTGTGCCTATTTTGCGCGAGGTATAATAGCCCTACGCTAACCACCCCAGCTCCTCCACGAAACCTAGCAAAGTCTGCAGGTTGCATCCGTTTTAGGTCCTCTATCATTGCATTGTCCTTCTTTTGAACCATACTGAACGCGACTGACCTAAAACAGTTTTTGGCGTCAACATCATATTTTCATATGAAACTATAAGTATCCATAAGTAGTTAAGTATTACCTATCCATAGTATATGGTGGCCCTTCCACACTACCGCTTGCCAAGTCGATGCCCATCTGTAGATAGCTTAAACGGACTCGACCTACATCGTATCTATGCCTAAAAGAAAGATAAAAAAAACTATTAAATCTTTAAAAAAATAGTCCAATAAAAAATACCAGTATCTTTCCATGCAGTTAACCCTACAGTGTTCCGGGAGCATTGCGAGTTATCTGAAATGTCTCACTTGTCCCAATTTCCGAACATAACCGTTGCGAGAACGTCACATGTGCCCATGGAGCCTATAGACACATACGACGTTCTTCTGCTGGGGTTTTGGTCTTAATCTTAAGTTTTTGGGGCACTTACATTGCAACGGAAACTTAAGCCGAGATAGTGCATTTTGACATTAATTCTGGTATAAATAAACGTTGTTGAAGGCTGATATACTCTTAAGTAGATATTCGATCAAACTTACATGAGGCTTCGTATTTATAATTCATTTAATACGGAAGTAAGAGGATTGTGGGTGGCCATTTTCGGCTTCGTCCGTCATTAAAAAATTCCAACCACATTTTCACTACAGGTGGAATTTCCAAAAATCCCGTCTTAGAGGAGTTCTACAACATTTAACATAGAAAATGATTCTACAACATAGAAAACATTGATATGATTGACCGAAATGTAAATACCTAAAGATACAGACTACTTATATGTAAAAGTTGTTCAGTTATGACCTACATTTCACCCCTCAGAGTATGTTAACACATAACAAAATCACTCTGTATAACGCGACTGTTTTTATTACACAATAAACCAAAGACAATAGACTGTTTTTTTTTATACGCTACACTACTGGATACGCTAACCCCTTCCCCCTTCCATGATAAACAGATGTTAACCGTTCACGCGATTAAAACATAACTAAAGATTTCTCCAATTAAGTCACCCTTTCGTAATAAATCTATGTAATTCATTGGCGTGTATTTGCATCAATTTGCAGGTGGATTGCGTGAGCAGTCACACAAAATGAACATATTATAGTACATATTTACTACATTAACATCCCGCCCGGTTGGGATATCGTCACTACTTTGAAAAATCTCGTAAAGTTATTATAACGCAGTAACTCCCCATACATAAACCAAATTTTAAACAAATTCCAAATTTTATATTTAAGGAAAAATTGAAATATTACGCTTCCGGCAGGTCTTGAACCCGAAAACGCAATCCGCAATTGGTTAAGAGCAACGCACGGATTGCGGGTTCAAGTCCTGCCGGAAGCGTAACTTTTTCCATTTTTTCCTTATAATATAATACCCCATACATACTTTACCACATTTTTCTTTTGATTGACAGAACCAGACAGGATACTTTTTCAAAGTAGTCACGATATAATGGTCGCAGTCGCAGTTGTCTACAAAACAGCGTCTCTTCAATATGAAACTCTTTCAATCACTTTATTTACTTTAGTTCCAATTAGCTTAAAATTACGGTCATGCCAAACCAAGTGAACTAGCATATTTATTTACACAAACGGGTCTACCGCGATATAATTTCATTGTTTTTACCTTAAATTCCGACGTTTCTTTCCGTGACCACAGCTGGTGCAACTCAGCTGAAACGTCGGAATTTAAGGTTAAAAAACAATGAAATTATATCGCGGTAGACCCGTTTGTGTAATTAAACAAGTGAACTAGGTCAAGTCAAAAAGAAATGTTAACTTATCTACAAGTAATATAAGTATTATTAGTGCGTATGCACCCGTTGCGGAACGGGGATCGAACCCACGACCTTTGTCTTCATTTATCACACCACATGACTACATGCAACCTTCCTGAATGCAACATATTTGGCAATTACGATAACGTAATCTACAATTCACACTGATAAGAGATCATTCTTAGACCTTATTGCAAGTTAATAAGGTTCATGTTTGGTTAGTCAGGAATCTTACTGATAGTATTTGAACTTTCGGTTCAATGCGTAAAGTTTAAGATTTGAGTCCGGCTAGTAACTTGTTAATTAAATTGCTGCAATTGTTTATTTTTAGATCGACAACTATAGGTCCAAGCTACATTTAACAAATATCATATTCCATTTCTATGATTTGAGAGTTTAATGGCCTAATAATATGTATTATAATACGTTTGAGAAATGACTTCATATTTACTTTGTTTAGTTTGGTTGCCGGGATAACATCACTTTTTAGAGATAAGCGTAAGCCAGTAATTTTGTATAAAAATCCATTACCGGCCTTACTAAAAACGTCCGCAATATATATGTTGGCAGTCTGTTAGCACCCTTAATGCCAATATGTGTCGTTTTTAAGCAAACAGTACCACTTTCTCGCTTACCATAAGGACGAAATTGGCTTGTGTCTTTATACCTAAGAATAACTTGTCAAAGCGTCCTTATGGCAAGCGACAAAGTGGTACCTTTTGCTTGAAAATTACACATGTATCTGCGCATGTTCGAGAAAAAATAAAACAACTGATGACGATGACGTAAAAGTCCGCAATTATTTTCTTTTGGCAACAAATCCGTCGCCAGAACGGTGATTGCATTAAATTGGGAATTTAATGGCATTACGTCATCGCCATGTCGTATTTTTAGTAAATCCACGTGTATAAAATCCGAAAATATATAGTTTCCATTATATTATAGATACCGGGGAGTTGAAGAACGAGCGTCGGCGAGGTTAGAAGTATACACCGTGAGCCTGGGTAAAACGATTTTCTGAGTCTTAGGCTGGTTTTAGTGTCACGCGGACCGTCCGTGCGGATCGCTCCGCACCGGACCAATATGTATTAAGTTCAGGGAGCGTTATAGAGAGCTGACGGGTCCGCGCGGACAGCTTTCTCATACATGTTGGCGGTGCGGAGCGATCCGCACGGACGGTCCGCGTGACACTAAAACCAGCCTTAACCTTATTAAATTTAGAAATTAATTCAACTCATCTTAGCTTTGCAACTGGGTTTGCAAGGCAAACCAAGGCTATATGCTAACCTAAGCTCAAAAACTGGCACATGTACTAGTTTTTATGATCGTAACATTCGTAACCGACATTCGACGTTTCAAAGCAGAAGGGAATTAGGCCTTAATGGTATTAAAGCGGTATTCTTACAGAAAAAAAAGGCTAGCTAACAAAACATCAGCATTTGATCACTCGAACCATGAGTATGATGAAACAACTTATCGGAGTTTATTGGAGTTTATAAGCCCGGGGTATGAAAATTTATGAGGAGTAAAATCAAACGTTAGGTTAGGCAAGTAAGTACGTTATGTTTCGTGCGCAACTTATCTTGCGCATCCCCTTGCGACGGCTGCATGGAAACAGTTTATTTATTGAATGTCAACAATTAACAACTGTCAATTTGCAGAGTTTTGTTGATCTTAAATGTATTAATATAATATAATGTATTTTATGATCGTATGTAAGGAGTAAACTCCAGTCGTGCGTCGGAGCTGACCAGGCCCCAATTTCACATCGGTGACAGGTGCGACGAATTGTAAAATCACTGTTGCTGACGTCACAGGCATCCATGGGCTACGATTACCACTTACCATCGGGCGGGCCGTACTCCTGTTTGCCACCATCATTGTATTATTTAAAAAAACTTTATTATATCGGATAAAAACAGATATTTCTCCTGCGAAGTTTCTGACAATTGTCAAAGATTTAGAAGAATTGTAGGTAATTCTTGACAGGTAATGAGTTATATGTCGGAATTTCGTGACAATTGTAGTGTTTCTTGTGACAATTGTCATAAACTTAGCAAGAGAAATATCTGTTTTTTTCCGATATCATAAAGTTTTTTTTAATAATACAATGATGGTGGCAAACAGGAATACGGCCCGCCCGATGGTAAGCGGTAACCGTAGGCCATGGATGCCTGTGACGTCAGCAACAGTGATTTTACAATTCGTCGCACCTGTCACGTTGGTGAAACAGGGGCCAGCTGACACACAGAAACTTTTTCTTTTTGGATTTCAGGACTTTAAACTCACAGAAGTCGCGTCGCACAGTTATAGCTAAACATTTAAAAACACGCTGTATATTAGCAATCTTTGTTGCCACCCAGAACCCCACTCCTTAAAAAAAATACTTAACTGTTGCCACCCAGGTACAATAAAAAAAAAGATAATTATTAAAAGACTACACACGTGCAAATCTAAACATACGGCAATCTTTCTCGCCTAGTGATAGTTTTTACTACTTACCCACAATGCCACTATATTTAGTCATCCTTAATAATCTTTAAATATAAGCAATTAAGACTATTATCGCTTGACCCGTACACCGTTTTATCTATGTCTTCGGAGAAGTCGACGTACTGATACATTTTTTGAACTACCTATCGATCGACGTGTCAAGAAAACATAACTTTAAGAAACTCGTATCTCGTTCTGCCGTTTGTTGCAACGTCTACTTTAGGATTTATTGAATAGAGATCAAATTTAAACAGCGCAGATGAGAGAAACGAGTTTTATTAAAGAATGTATTTAATAATTAATCGCAAAAAATGAGATAGCTTTTGTCAAGCATTATTATGGTTTGTTGACCGACTTTAGAAAAAAGGTATCATCCGATCGAACAGTGACGAGTATGAGATCGGACAACCGAAATTTGTGTTATTAAGGCGATTCACACACTGAAAACGTGACTGACGCGGTGAGAGGGCGATGTAATAAGGTTAGTTGGAGAAAAAGAACATAGTATGGCAATTGACAATCACATGTCATATATTAATTTTAACTAGCACAATCTTCACTCATTAGTTATTTAAATTAAAACGAGATTTAATCGCGGGCACTTATAGTTCGTTTTTTTTTAGCATTAGAAAGAACTTGAAAGAAGGTAAGCGATCTTGACAAGTCTTTTAATTGAAAAACGCTTTTTAAAAATCAGTAACTAGGTATTACTTGTGAAAGCAGAAGAATATAAATGATCGTATTATATTCATAATTGTTACATATTTGCCGTAACTTATTTTTAAAATATGTTTTTCAATTAAAAGACACATCAAGATTGTTTACCTTATTTCTAATGCTAAAAAAACCGGGCAAGTGCGAGTCGGACTCGCGCACGAAGGGTTCCGTACCATAATGCAAAAAAAAAAACGAAAAAAAAAAAAGCAAAAAAAAAACGGTCACCCATCCAAGTACTGACCACTCCCGACGTTGCTTAACTTTGGTCAAAAATCACGTTTGTTGTATGGGAGCCCCATTTAAATCTTTATTTTATTCTGTTTTTAGTATTTGTTGTTATAGCGGCAACAGAAATACATCATCTGTGAAAATTTCAACTGTCTAGCTATCACGGTTCGTGTGATACAGCCTGGTGACAGACGGACGGACGGACGGACGGACGGACGGACGGACGGACGGACGGACGGACGGACAGCGAAGTCTTAGTAATAGGGTCCCGTTTTACCCTTTGGGTACGGAACCCTAAAAACGAACTATAGGTACTTTTATCATTTGGCTTGACGTTTCGAAGGTGAAATTATGTTCTTGGTCGGTCGCAGGAAAACGGCAGAGTAACCCCATTATTCATAAAACTTTACAAGCCTCAATTAGATATCCCTTTCTTACAAACAGATAAATCGAAATGAAAGACTAAGACAAACGATAAATACATTGCTAATTGTGGCTTGTAGTCCGTTTATGAATAACCCCATAAGTATACCTACACTACACTATTAAGTCCTGTTTCATCTTAAATGATGAATCCCATGACAGTTTTAATTTAGAAGTAAAATTCCTGGAAAAAAATAGCCAGGTTTTATAAAAAAACCGGCCAAGTGCGACTCGGACTCGCGTTTCAAGGGTTCCGTACATTAAGTCCGACTCACGCTTGACTGCACATTTGTAATAGGTATTCCTGTCATCTATAGGTAAAGAACTATTTTGTGTATTTTTTTCAAAATTTTAGACCCGGTAGTTTCGGAGATAAAAGGGGGGAATGGCTTAAATAACTTCTAACCTATGTGTTTTAAAATTATAAAAAAATATATTTGAAATTCTCAAGATGAGCTCTTTCATTTGATATATAACATGATACAGTTTGAAAAACCTTTATTTTTTAACTTTCTCATTTACCCCCCAAAAGTGCCCCCCATGTTTAAAATTCATTTGTTGACGTTACATGTTCATCTTTGGGTCACTAATTTACATATGTGTACCAAATTTCAACTTAATTGGTCCAGTAGTTTCCGAGAAAATAGGCTGTGACAGACGGACAGACAGACAGACAGACAGACAGACAGACGCACGAGTGATCCTATAAGGGTTCTGATTTTTCCTTTTGAGGTACGGAACCATAAAATATTGATAGTTATACATAAAATGTACTTAAAAGTACTCATCAACTTTGAATTCCATTCAAACCGCTACTAAGCAAGAAACAGTATTACATTACAAGGAGTATAAAATAGATGCTAGCAAACAAAATTATCAATAATGACAAGTCTTATATTACCTTCTACAAACACCGAAAACCAGGTAAGCTAGACCTCTGGACTATGCACTTTATAAGGCTAATATTGGAAGAAGGGAAGAATGTAGGGCTCAAGATATAAAAGGTGTTAGTTGATGGAATGTGGGGGTCGAATTACAAAGTAGCCGACGTGTTGCAATACTTGCAATGTGTTGAATTGAATCCCGATTGGCGTCAAACTGTAATTTTTCTGTTTAAGCAATATCATTAAAGTCTAATTGCCGTTTATAATTCAAAACTAGCGACCCGCCCCGGCTTCGCACGGGTTACACAAAACCTTAATAAATTATACACCTAAAGAATCACTCTGCTGTTGATAGGTGTAAACCGCATTAAAATCCGATCAGTAGTTTTTGAGTTTATCGAGAACATACATACACATAGACAGACGCGGTGGGGGACTTTGTTTTATAAGGTGTGTAGTGACAATCTTTAACAAAAAAGAACCTTCACCTAAAATAGATGTCATATACTAAAGAAAAATCCCCGTATGGGGCAGGCTGGAGGTCCAAAGCGTTAGCCGCGTAAAATGAAGACGCCGGTTCGAAACCGGCCTCCACCACGACACGAGAGCTTGGTCACTTTTTCTTGAGTATATGACATAGTACGGTTTCCTCACGATGTTATATCCTTTATCGAAAAACGACTGGTAAATATCAAATGATATTTCGTACATAAGTTCCGAAAAACTCATTGGTATAAGCCGGGGTTTTGAACCCGCGACGTCTGGATTGAAAGTCGCACGCTCATACCGCTAGGCCACCAGCGCTTCACGAGCTCGAACATTACAATTACAATTTAAGGATGACTTACTCTAGACCGGGCCGTGCCCGGGCCGACGCGTCCGACATGTAATTTTCTATGACGGTTGATCGGTGATCACGTGGTGCTTTCCATAGAAAACGAAGCGCCGGAAGCTCCGTCAAGGCTCTGGCCCGGTCTCGCGTGAGTCATCCTTTAAAAGCTCGTAATCAAACTATTAAACTTTTAAGCACCCATCACAATCACTAGTCCTAAAAAAACAGATAGGCTGAAATCCCGTCTAGGTGTGTCCAAGCTGACCAGTTAAGACCGTGGGACAAAAAGCACCAGAAAAAAGCACATTATACATTCAAATAGAACAATCCGCGGGTAACGACCCGGTGATTGATAGTCTGATCTGTTTAGATTGAGCTCCAGTTAGTGCATATTTCTGACTCATTCCTAATCCTGAATACTAAGAGGGCCTAAGTACACCTAATGGCTAAAAACGTAATATACGACGCGTATATATGGAACAGTCTTTTTCCTTCTTTTTTGTTCGGGCATGTACATTGCCATAGATGAAATGCGCGGAAAAAAGAGAGGGAGCCTTTACACAGGTGTGGGACGTAAAGGCCAATAAATAAACGAATTTCGTCAATAGTGCAGTTACAGCAGCTTAATGCTTTTGATTTAACAATTTTATCATTGTATTTATCTAGGATACCTACTGGACGAATAAGGGTTCCCCCAAATATGTCGACGCGGAATCGGCAAAACCCGATAGGAAAAAGCTTTATGTCTACGCAATAAGAGCGAAAAAGTCGTTGTTCGGCTCGGCTCGCATCGGCCGGCACCTGCCGACGTGTCGACGGCTTTTTCGCGCTTATTGCGCGGACATAAAGCTGTTTCCTATCGGATTTTGCCGAATGCGAAATATCACATGCGTTTGTCACCTGTGCCTACCTTCACCCCTTTTTTGAGCCTCATACTAGTTACTTTATAAACTCTCGGTAGAAAGTATTTACCTATATTTTTGTTACTTTTCCTGTGTTTTTTTACCCACCAGATGGTTTCATCGAAAGATCATCGTTGTGTCGCGGCAGAAACATGCCAAGAACCCATTTCATTCGTGTATTTGTTATCTTCTGTTGTTCTAATTGTACTTTATGTGTATTCTATAAGTTTGTTTTAAATACCATATGATTATTGTATTCTAATCTACAAGTTGAACTTTAATATCCGTAACAAATTCTGCGAAACGCGTGGATCATTCAAACCCGTTCATTGGAACATACGACTTTTTTACTGAAGATAGCAGATACGTTTTTTGTGATGATATGATTCAGGCTTTTTTGATGTTATAGCCCGACGCGGAAGGCCTAAATTTAAGATGGCTTACAAGTAGAGAATGGGTGAGTATAGTTTACGAGTAAGCCTAGTGATAAACCTAGGTTAATTTGTGTAGGTATACAGATTCCCACAGCTGCTGATTGAACTGTACATTCGTCAGAAGTAGTCAGACAATTTTAGAACTTCCTATTTTTTGTTAATAGTAACAAAAAATAGGCTGTTCGATCGAAAGTTTTTCGTACCATTGCAAAAGTAAACTTTTGAGGTGGCCATGTCATGACCAGTCATTTTACCGAGTCGAATGAACACCTAAATACCATTCACATATGTTAAAGTATCTATCCTATATGCAAATCGAACTTAACAGTGATTCAAAATCGTTTTTCTAAGTAGTATAATATCAGTCTTATCTATTAATAACAAGTAATACGATTAATATTCTTAAACGCCAATAAGATTATATTTCTATGAATTATTCGCTCATGAATTAATTAGTAGTTTGTCGTGTTTAATTAAATTAAATTAGCTAATTTGACGTCAGACTCCACCACACCTGTACGTACTTAGTTTTCATGACAAGTAAGTTGAATAGTTGGTGGCATCTCCAGGCTCCAATTTCACCACGGTGACAGGTGCGACAATTGTAAAACATCACTGTTGCTGACATCACAGGCATCCATGGGCTACGGTTACCACTTACCATCGGACGGGCCGTATTGCTGTGTGCCACCATCATTTTAAAAAAACTTTATATCGAAAAAAAACAGATATTTCTCTTGCTAAGTTTATGACAATTGTCACAAGAAACACTACAATTGTCACGAAATTCCGACATATAACTCATTACCTGTCAAGAATTATCTACAATTCTTCTAAATCTTGACAATTGTCAGAAACTTCGCAAAAGAAATATCTGTTTTTTTTTCGATATAATAAAGTTTTTTAAATAGGACAATGATGGTGGCACACAGCAATACGGCCCGCCCGATGGTAAGTGGTAACCGTAGCCCATGGATGCCTGTGACGTCAGCAACAGTGATTTTACAATTGTCGCACCTGTCACCGTGGTGAAATTGGGGCCTGTTGCCAATATTTCACAGTTCAATACAATGGGAATACATTCCGGTTGGTACAGTCAGCAGCAGATGTTAAGCGGGAGAGGTGTTCACAATTACCTCGACGCGCTCTTATTATCTTAACAATAAAGTCGCGTCAAGATCATTTTGAACACCTTGTCCGCTTAGCAACTATTCCTGTTGATTGTACCTAAGAGATCGCTTAGCGATAAGACCGTCAGTTCTCTACATATAATTTTAGGAGGTTTTATCTAAACAGTTTTTAGGGTTCCGTAGCCAAATGGCCAAAAACGGAACCCTTATGGATTCGTCATGTCTGTCTGTCTGTCCGTCCGTATGTCACAGCCACTTTTTTATCGAGGTGTGCAATCAGTCCAATAATGCAGTAAAGAGTTTATGTATATGTTTTGAAATTAATTTATCGTTTGAAAATTAATTCCTCGAATAAACAGTTATGCTTTATGTAATTTCAAGCTAAGAGACGGACCACGCTAAGTTTTCATGCCAATTGTAATGGAGCTTATAGTGATATCTACGCGTACTTATTGCCAAAATTGTATAAAGTGAGCGTGGCCAGAGTCTACTATGATTTCCTAATTCCGTAAATAATTATGATAGATTTTTCTGAAGAAAAATAACTTATCATAAACTGTCCTGTTTATAGGCTTCAAATGTATATATGAGCCTTATTCACTTTATAAATGTATAAATTGGTGTACCTACCTAATACCGTAAAATGGGGTGAGTAGGGTCAAAACTGAAATTCAAACCTCGATAACATTTTATTTTTACATATGAAAACTGAATGGTGTATATAATAAGTGTTCCGGACGTTTGTATTTTAGTTTATATTTTATTTTGGGTAGTTCCATTTCATAACTTTGACGATAAAGAGAAAAACCCACCTCACCCCGTAATGCCTCGTATTTGGGGTGAGAGGGGTTTTCATACAAAGGTGATTTTGGAAGATCGTTGGATCGATTTTTTTTTATTATGCGTATTACTATAGCTCCATTTTAAATTGGAATACATTATTTTTGTAGCAGTAGCCTTAAAATCCCTTCTCACCCCCCTCTCAAACCTTATCTCCCCATTCATAATCCACCTCTCCCCGCGAAACCTACTCACCCCGTTTTACGGTAGCCATCCATTCAAACGCTTTTGTATACATTAATCTATAAAAACAACAACAAGCTCCGCTATCACTTTCAACCTGACGCAAACGTAACCCACTTCCGCGCAGTCGGTCAAACGCCAAAAACAGTCCCACGGCAATAGGCATAATTGTCCAATTTACAATTTATGCGGCGATCGGCGGTGACGCAAGAATATATGTGTTCTCAGTGCGCTCGCGCAGGTATTCGAATTTTAGAGACGACAAGTGTAAGGTGAACTGCAGGCCTATTATGGATGGCTTTATCTACGTGACAAAACTTCCGTCACTTTTTAACAGAGCGCGATTGAAAGTGACGGATACCGTTTTATCACGCTGTCACGTAGACAAGAACGACCATCATATCCTTACTGGTACGTATAGATTTAATTTCTTGTGTTATGTTATGATGACCGAACATTTTGGTCACCTTTTTGCATTTTTTTCGAGAACGATCTTTTCTGCTCTATACCGGGTGAAACAGAACGTAGGACTTTTATGCAAACGGGGAATTGTTAAGGCTACGTACTTTATTTTTCACTTATTAATCACGTTAATATTTCTAACCGTTCGTGAGATACAGTTTGTTAAACAAAAATCTGCATGTCTCAACCGCAGCATCGAATATAAATAAAAGTCAAGTTAATGACATGTGTCAGTTTAAAATGTAAATAACTTGTTGGTAGGGTTGGCTTTACGATTATAATAACTCGATTGTAGATTACTTAGATAACACTATCCCTCCAGCTCAGTCTATAGAAATGTTCCATTCTGTATACAGCACAACCGACGAGGTTTGATTGAAGTAACGATTTTTGACTATAACACATATATACATTTCGTGGCACTTTAATCTTATTTTATGTTTTCTTTTATATAATGTAATGTATTGTACCGATTGTTTGTGCTTACGAATAAATCAATTCTATTCTATTCTATTCTATATGAAAGGTGCTTAGAGCATTTGAATATATGTTCCTTAACTGAAATATTACTGGGTGGCGGCAGCAAATCGAAGGCTTGTTGCTAGCAGTTTGGACTCCCCCATAGCGAGACACTGGAATAGTTTGCATGTAAGTAAGTAAATAATTTACTGAATTTTAACTATTATTATTGTTTATTTTGTGTTTGTAATTCTAAAATGTACCGTTTTTTTGTGTAAGACTGAATATTTTAATTTATAATTTTAATTATTTTATTGTCTTTATTTATTTCTCATCTTAAGTTAGGTTATTTTATAATATGAATATAAAAGTAAAATATAAAAACACTTACAAAACAATAAAAATTAATATAAACACATTATAAAAAACCTAACCTAGGGTGCCGCCAGCAGCGGGGCAAGGCCCAAGCTACCGGTGGTCAGGGCTGCAGAGAGAGGAACCGGCGGACTATCCGCGCCGTGTCCAAGATCACCGCCTTCTGCAAATAATTATTAATAATAATAATAACCGTTTCAGTGAACGGTCTAATAGCGAAGAGTCTCGACCAACATCTTGAGAGACTCTCGCTAGGTGGTTGGATCAAGGGTCAGATGCAGAAGGCGGTGATCTTGGACACGGCGCGGATAGTCCGCCGGTTCCTCTCTCTGCAGCCCTGACCACCGGTAGCTTGGGCCTTGCCCCGCTGCTGGCGGTACCCTAGGTTAGGTTTTTTATAATGTGCTTATATGTTTTTTTTTATCGTTTTGTAAGTGTTTTTATATTTTACTTTTATATTCATATTATAAAAACCCTAACTTAAGACGGAAAATAAATAAAGAGAATAATTATTGTACCCAAGTGGAACAGAAGCGTTTCATTTGGGGTCTTGGAGCACCTATTATTAATAATTATTTTATTAATTTTTAAGTGTTCCCATTTATTGATTTTTTTTATTGTGTACTTACGTAATTTTAATTATTTTAATTTAATATGGATCATTTGTTATCTGCAATAAAGAATTGAATATGAATATGAATATGAAGGACACAGTTCCTAACAAGGATCTATAATCTGATCAAGTTGTTTGTGTCATCTTGGCTAGGCCCCCAGATCTGTCCAAATATATGAAGAAGTTGATCGTTGATCAACAAACGCCCATTTGTAAATGAATCGGATTGACAGATACAAACGAAAAGTCACGAAACCATTTAAGTTAAAGGTGACCACTGACGAGCCTTCCAACAGTCCAAATAGCGTGGCTGCAATCCAAAATCTAAGGATGCCGTCCATTTGGATGAATCCATTGTAACGGCATCCATTTGGAAGGCTCGTCAGTGGCCTGCTTAAGATTGTGGCTAAAGGTTGAAAAAACCCCCGTTCCTTCCCTTAAAAGTATACTTACAGACTGGTTTCTGGTTGGTGGTAGAGGCGAGCTCTTATTTACACTGGTTGACTGGTGTTCGATGCAATCGTAATGAGTCAATGCCAAGGTTGGGGTCAACAAACTGTTGCGCAGTTAATTGTCGCCATGTTTGGTGTGGCCGTGTTGGGATGTGGGAGATTTTCGGCGGGAAAAAATGTGGTGGGGTGCGTAGAGTAGGGTTGCCATACGTCCCGGTACGCCGGGACATGTCCCGGTTTGAAGCACGGTGTCCCGGCGTCCCGGCCGATAAGAAAATTGTCCCGGTTTAAAAATCATAGTTATTTAGTAGGGGGCTGGACTTGGTAAATAATAATATACCTACATTTCTACGTTTCATATGGCCAAAATTAAAAAAAATGTTTTATGGTACCTACTTTTACCTAATGTCCAATATCAGTTTCTCAGACACACAATAATTAGATGATTATGTAAATTATGTTATTTTATAGCTTTTAAATTCTGTAATGTAGAGCTCGTATTTCAGGCTCCCAAGGGCCTAAAACCTCATCAATGGAACTTCGGCCCTCCGAGTAACTCTTGTACATATGACACATATTATTGTTGAGTAACACTAGCGCTGCTTTCTTACAGATCGACCTTCGGCGTCGCTTAATTTTTAACAAATATAAAAATTTGATTTGAGAAGCTTGGCCTTTTGCCTCGCATGAAAGCTGACCGCGCTGGTTATAAACTAGTACGCTTCGGGCTTATTAAGTAATGTGGAGATTTCTGAGCTCGACCTTCAGCCTCACATTTTACCTAAATTTTTGGTTTGTCTTCCAAATCTCCTCTTCTTCAGCTTAGCCTTTGACCTCGCTGCGCCAAGCTCGGCCTGCGGTTTCGCTTTTTAATACAATGGACATTGGTTGGCGTCTATGCTCTAGCTGAGCTTATCCTGAAGCACGGCTTCGACCTCGCATGAAAGCTAGCCTCACTGGGGAACTTCGGATTTTTAGGCCCGGCCCGGCCTTTTTAACACGCTTTCACAATTTTGTCAAAAAAATTTCGCGCTCGCTGCGCTCGCGTTTTTGCTGGTTGACCCTGAATCCCCTGAATCTACATGGTAGCTTGACTGGTCAATGAATAATCATTTAAACACATGGAAAATTTATCTCCGAAACTACTGTGCTAAAATTTTGAAAAAAAAAAAACCACAAAATAGTTCTTTACCTATCTATAGGAAAACCTATTAGAAATGTGCAGTCAAGCGTGAGTCGGACTTAATTATAGACATTTCACTCACGTTTCACATGAAAAAATACATTGTTACAAATTGTGTAATCCTTTAAACGCGACGCAAGTCCGACTCGCACTTGGCCGGTTTTCTTTAAATGTCCCGGTCTGAGTCCCCACACTTATGGCAACCCTAGCGTAGAGGCGACCATTTGGTATTGCAGCTAAGCAGGCGAGGTGTTAAATTAAAGCATATTCTGTAAAACCAACCGAAACAACTCAAAAACTCCCAACTATAGTTGAAAACTAACTTAAAATATCTTCATTTAAGAATATTAATTAATGTAGTAGTTCAGTAAATTTTTCATAAAGGGAAAAACCCAGATATACTAAAATGCACATTCGCATTGATATTTATTTAACTTTTGTAATAGGAAAATTAGGGAACGTGCATAAACTGTAGGGGGCAGCACAGGCGCCCTTTGATTTTTGTCCAGAAAGTGTAAATGTCAAGTTTGAATTTTCCGACTAAGGCCACAAGATGGCAGAACCTGTAACGCGTAAGAGAGCGTGCGTGCACTGTAGGGGACAGCACCTGCTTTGGCATGAAGTGGCAATATCAAGTTTAAGTTTCCAATTTAGGTCACAAGATGGCAGACCTTCCAACGTGCATGGTCCCTATGTACTTGTACTGTCGGACTATAGTTGGGTTTTATAATTCCGCTTTTGTATAAGTTTAGGTATTTCTTTGTACCCAAGTGGAACAGAAGCGTTTCATTTGGGGTCTTGGAGCACCTATTCATTGCCTGAGTAAAACCTAATTGGAGTAGGATGTCCAGACAATGAGTCACAACCTTAGAACTGTCCCGCCATCGCGTGTCGTTGACACTAATCCATCTTAATCAGTCTTAACACATGTCGACTAATCCCATTCTGTTATGTAACAATTCACGCCTTTAGTAAGTTGGAGCGGTGCTGTATTTTCGTGTGGTTCAGCCTTTAACTAGTATTAGCTCTGTGAGCTGTAGACCTGGCGAGTCCCCATGGGTCCGCAATTTTGGTATCATCTTGGGTCGTCCCATTCGTTTTTCGTCAAGTTCTTAAATTATTCCTATTCTGCTTTAGTCACGCATTCTACATCGAAAGCCACCGACGATTGTGACGAATGTAGAATGGGTGACGAAAGCAGAATAGGACTAATTTAAGAACTTGACGAAAAACGAATGGGACGACCCAAGCCGATACCGCAATTTTGAACATTTATAATGATAGAATAGACAAAAAATCCATATTTGTAGAGTAAAACGGCCGGACATAGGTACCAAAGAAATGTTTATGCCCAAGCTGAAACGAAGAAGCTTCGCTCGCTCCTCGCGCTCGGCCGGTCAGTTAGATGTACCTGCTATAATTATTTAAGCTTCCGTCGCTTTATCGTGCCTTCTACTAAATCCGTACATAATCGGTAGAAGCGCCATATAGGGCTCTCGGCACCGAGTACAATTTTATTCCATTCGGCGTCGAGACCCTTGGCCAATGAGGCCCTGGCACTGTCTGTTCAAAGAGTCGAAGAGACTCAGAGACGCCACAGGAGACCGAAGAGCTAGCAGCTTCCTCACTTAACGTATCAGCCAACAATCTAGCGAGGTAATGCTGCCAGCGTCTTCGGTGCCATATCGGTGCAAGGAGCATTTTTAGATTTATTTAGTCATATTTTAGTTTTAGTTTAGTGTTTATGATTATGTATTTTAGTTTTAATGATTATGTATTTTATTGTAAATGAATATAGCCAGTTGTCCCCCATAGAAGCGATTGTATGTATTATATGCTACATGTACAGTGATCTGGTGGCCACCGATGTCACACGCCGGATGTCGCCGTTTTTCTGCCGTATTTGCGCTTCGGCCATTGTTATCGTTAAATTTGGGTCATGAGTTAGCACCTGATATTACTACACATAGGTTTAGCTTACATTTAGTTTTTATTAGCGGATGTCTTTATATTCCACACTAGCGACCCGCCCCGGCTTCGCACGGTTTACACAAAACCTTAACAAATTATACAGTTAAACCTTCCTCAAGAATCACTCTATTGATAAGTGAAAACCATGGTCTAATAAAACATGGTCTTCCATTCCCAGAGTGACACGCGATTACGTCACAATAACATTGCCACTTTATTTCAACATAACATGTTACATGGGTACATTATACCTATGGTTAATAAGTTAAAATATTTCTTTATAATTTTATAATTTTCATTTATATGTATTTTAGCTTAAATTTTACAATAACACGTCATTTTTAATTACTCGTTAGCAATATCTTCCGATTCACGAAAGAAATTTCAGACTTTCGGGTAATTCTGTTTATACTACTGGCAACACAGGATAGCGCTGTGGACATTTGACAATTCGGATCTAGATAACTTCATGCCCTGACCGTCATCCTTGTCGAACGCGTGTTAATTGTTATTTCCTTCTCGCTCAGTGTCAGCAGTCGCAGTGTTTTCCAAACTTTTCACGTCGTAAGCTTGGTAATTAACGTGTAACTGTGAATTAGTTTTTTAAACGTTTGTCTTGTATAGATAAATAAAGTTTAATTTAATACATTAGATTTGTTTTATTTTACTATGTTTCTACATAAATAACTTAAAATTAATGCCGTTAAAATAATTTTCACCGTTGGTTAAAATTCTCCCACATTTCAAAGTTTGAGAACCTGTAAACAGCATGATGACGTAGGCGCGTGTCAGTTAGGTCATACGCGAATCTCGGAATGGAGTACCAGGCGGAGTATATTATTATACCATGGTGAAAACCGCATGAAAATCCGTTCAGTAGTTTTTGAGTTTATCGCGAACACTCAAACAGACCGACCCGGCTGGGGACTTTGTTTTATAAGGTGTAGTGATTAAGTACTATATTTATATCCTGGTCTACATCATCGGTTGTTGCACTAGTAACGGTAGGTAGGTCTGTAATGACTCTGGACCTACCCGCAAAGTTATTTTTAAGAATACAGACTCACTGAGCGCGTGATGACTTGGAATTTCCCAATATTGAAAAAAAAAAAGATATTTTTAATCTTCGTAAAACCCTGAAAATGTACTTGAACCTATAAATTTATTCGACATTTTGAAATAATAGGAGCAGTTTTAAAGAACTGATAATAAATTAATATTGGTCTCTTAATCAATTAAGGCTTTTATTAGTAATCCATTATCTGCTTATGCCCATAAGGCTGTCAGAAATTACACAAAATTTAACCCCATCACTTTGAAATAAAGTTTAAAATCACAGTGGCAATATATACTCCAGGGGTCTAAGGGAAGGGCTTATTTAACTATTACATATATACGGTGTGAAACTAAAAATATGTGACGTTCTACGTAAAAAGGTACCTTATGGCGGCTGGCGCTTACGTCGCATAGCGCCGCAATAATATTGGAGCGGCGTTAATAATAGCGTAAGCGCCAACCGCCATAATGTACCTTTACCCGTGGGACGTCACATATATCGAAAAGACGGTTACCTACTTTAAAGTTTCATCTCGTATCTGTCGATGACCGGTTGCTGAGGCCCTTTACAGAGTCCATCAATGGATTTGAATATAATGCGTATGTCCATCACTGGTCTCCCTAATATGACGATTGACAGATTAACGACAGGAAGCCAATCGAAGCTTTAGAATAAGACTCCAATATAGAAAACAGAACACGTGCTATTTAAATTGGTCCTATAACAGATGAAGCCTAAATTGGACTTCAATCCCTTTACATTAAAAAGGTAAATGACCCTTAAATTTAATATGTACAGATCACAAAAACACGTCTCTACCTTATGTCTATAAGTATAAGGTCGGAATTGGCGTGTTCTAGATACGAGATAGATGTAATGATGTAATATCTAGTGATCATGCCAATGTCACGGTCCCTAGCCTAATACATATGTGATGATTGTTAGGGAGGAGTTTCGTTGTCAAATTGTCAACCACTTGAGAAAATAATATGTTTGAGGAGTGTCTTTTTGAAGAGGCTTATTTTTGTATGATTTTCATAGAATAATAAGCTCGTTTGTAAAGTTTAGCAAATTGTGTGGTTAGGGAAAAAATTACAATACACAGATAAATAAAGCAAAGTATACGAATGAGTGTTCACTTTTCTCTAGAGTTGGTCAGATAAAATGAAAGCTTTTAAATTTAATTATTGAAAAATATTATAGTTAACTCAAAAATAGAAAACATATTTACTTAAGTACCCGTAAATTACTTGAAGAGATCACTAGTGAGTGGTAATACTACCTGGTATGTATACACCTAAGTTTAATTTATACTTATGTTATGTGCAAGTATTAGTTTTATTTTAGTGAGCTATAAAAACTGTATCGATGGATTGTATGAGACACAACAAAATCGATCCAGATTCTAAGATTACAGCGAGCGGAGCGGCCAGACAAACGGACGCAGTTCACTATAACGTAGTGTCACTTACACGATACACAAGAAAATAAATTAGTTGGGAAAACACGGAACCGGATCCGGTTTTGGTACTGCTCCCAAGATCGGCACGCACAGACGGACAGGTTTCCCTAAACCTGTTCCATATGGACATTCCATTCAACGAGAGAAAATATTGGTTATTGAATATGTTATGTCAAATGTGACGGTTTTGACGATTCCACTAGAGTCGCTTACGCTATTTTGTAGTTTTTTTTTTTCAAAAATATCAAATGAAGATAAGTTAGCGTCCTTTTAACCAAATTCACCCCTTTGCTTGAGTGTTTAAGACAAAATTTTCTATCAGAATGTTTTTGTGTAACATCATCATCAACTCTAGTGTTCTAACTGGAAGACTATTCCAAAAACTTGATGACAAGCAGGGCCGGATTTCCGCCTAGACCCTCAAGGCGCGGGCCTAGGGGCTCAGGTAACCTAGCAATGGTTTTGAGATGGAGAAGGGGTCTAAATTCTAACTGCCATACCAAGTGCCTAGGGATTCTAGGTCTCTAAATCCAGGCCTGATGACAAGACCGCAATAGGTATCAGAGGGGCGTACCGCGAATCACGTTCAACGTGTTGCCTCCCTGTCACACTTACGTACGAATTTACAAGTGCGACAGAGAGGCAACACATCGAACGTGGTTTGTGGTAGGCCCTCAGGAATTTATAAGGCGGTTAAGCTTATGTTTTATTCATAAATCGTATACAAACTATCTATGAGTTTAAAAAGATGGATAACGTGTTTGTTTTCAAGAATTCTTCAAATATTCTCTATTGTATCACCGCCTTGGCAAAACCGGTGTAACCTCTGAAAACCACTTTTGATTTCAGCGGAGAAATGGGACATCGCGCGTTATATGGAAATACCGCGACTCGTTTGACTGTCGGTTTACGTAATATGTATATGTGACCGTCAATTTAGGGTTACCTCATATGTACCTATCCTATGTCAAGGATTTAGAGAGTTAGGATTTTTTTGACTGTCGGTTTATGTATTATGTATATGTGACCGTCAATATAGGGTTACCATTACCAAATCAAGGATTCACAGGGATTTAAAGAGTTAGGATTTTCAATGAACTGGATTTCTTCATTCCACAGTGTTTTTTGCTGTTTTTCATGAAACATTTACTTAAGTAATAGTACTTTTTTTTTAATGTATTAACTATTCTTGTTGACATTTGCTGGGACGTCAGTCTTTCCGTGACCACAGCTGGTGCAACTCAGCTGAAACGTCGGAATTTAAGGTAAAAACAAGGAAATTATATCGCGGTAGACCCGTTTGTGTAATTAAATATGTTAACTCTTCTTCCCCGCGTTATCCCGGCATTTAGCCACGGCTCATGGGATCCTGGGGTCCGCTTGACAGCTAATCTTTTTGGCACTAGTTTTTACAGAAGCGACTGCCATTTGACCATTTTGACCTTCCAACCCAGAGGGGAAATTAGGCTTTATTGGGATTAGCCCGGTTTGCTCACGATGTTTTCCTTCACATACAACGTCTTAACTATAATACTTAGACGAGGTACCTATACAACATAAACATATATGTAAGAATTAAAAAAAAACCGATTCATGGCATAAACAAGCATTTATTTCTTAGTAAATATATTAGCTAATAATATTGTATGTTACAGTTTTTTATTCTCTAAGATTCTTATGTCTAAGAAATATTTACGTGCCATTTAACTTCGATTGGTTGATCTCTGAAAAGGCAAATTAGTACCTATATGTATCCCTAGGTTGAAACCTTGATGATTAATATTTTATTACAAAAAACAAATTTCAGGGTTTTTATAGTTATTTTGTGGTAACCCTATCGAAATGCCTATTCGTGTCGATTTCGTATTCTAATAGAATGTTCTATATCGTTTCTATTTGTTTAGTATTTCGGCCACGTTTAAATTGTTACATAACTGTTATATACTTTTAGATTTCAATTTATTTACATATATTTATCGTATATTGCCTACCGTATTCGGCACGTAAAAGTAATGATGGTTTGCGGAATAAAATCAATGTTCACAATATTTGAAGAGCACAATGGCACATTCATGTTAATTTTATGTCAAATCTGATCTGAGTAGGTATATAAATATAGATAAATGTAGGGCCTTGAAATTTGAAAGACATGTACTATCGTTGAAAGCTCCATTAAAAAAAAAACAACGGGTTGCACTCCGGGAGTGATAGAAGTGAAAACTCAATGACTAGTCCAAAATGTAGCCTTAAGATTAGAACCTTTTTCATGTAATGTCATTGAGTTTATTTTTATTGATTTAAATGCCATCTAAATGAGTGGCCATCTAAACCTTACGGTCACGTGATCGTCTTACGCTGTCTCGAGTTTATCATTTTTTCCCTACCTCAAAAAGTGCCCAGCGCCGCTAAAGAAGTTTTCACTTCAAAAATGTTTTCGGTAATTCAACCCCTAAGGTTAAGATGAGTTAAAAAGTTTTTGACGACATAAAGTGCACGGACTAAGTTACTTTTCCCACAAAAGTGTTTTTTTATTTAAGGTTTCATGACAATTACATAGGTACATAATATAACATTCGTACAAAAAATATACTAATTCAACAAAACGGTAAATGTCATATTAAAAAAAAAAAATCAGCCTATATACGTCCCACTGCTGGGCACAGGCCTCCTCTCATGCGCGAGAGGGCTTGGGCTATAGTCCCACGCTAGCCCAATGCGGATTGGGGACTTCACATACACCTTTGAATTTCTTCGCAGATGTGTGCAGGTTTCCTCACGATGTTTTCCTTCACCGAAAAGCTAGCGGTAAATATCAAATGATATTTCGTACATAAGTTCCGAAAAACTCATTGGTACGAGCCAGGATTTGAACCCGCGACCTCCGGATTGAAAGTCGGGCGTCATATCCACTCGGCCACCACCGCTTTAAATGTAATATTAATAATGCAAAGCCCTTTTTAAAGGTCAAACCCGCCAACATGAAAAGGAATAAGTTTAAGACAAGTAATTTAGCAAAATGTGGCAATAGAATTACATGCCATCACTGGGTTTTGTAAGTGTTAATTTTATTTTATGTTTACTACTTGTGGGGCCTAATGCACATGTTACATATGTAGGGCATTCTTTCTGGGGAAACTTCACTAATAACAAACACGTATAGGGCTTTAAGCTAACAACCAAATACTAGAAACATCCCTTTCCGTCGCCAAACAGTAAAAATTGATAACGCTCAATGAAAATTCGTTTAATTTGAGAAAAGCATACACAAAACTACACAGTTTTGAAAATGTTTCTTCGAACCAGTAATTTCTCTTCTTAATTGCTTAATCGCTTACCATGCATATGTAACGGTTCACTTTTAGGTAGGGCATTCATTTGTGGGGAAACTTAAGGAACATCTACATCTACAAGGGCTTAAGCCAACAAGCAAATACTCGAAAATCTACCATCGTCAGTCAGATAAGAATTGATAATGCTCAAATATTATGATAATTCGCTTAATTTGCCAAGGGCCACTGTCATTATCTCATAAGCTTCACGTAAAGTATGGACTTGGAACCGTTTCACACGAAACGATGCACTTGGCGTACCTTAAAGCTTTTAAGGAGCTGTTATGGGTCAGTGACCTCAGATAATGACGATAATTTTGCAACCTCCTTGGGAAAAAAATACTTAAACGATATGGTTTATAAAATAAGATTATTTCCTTTCCTGAAACATTGTAACATGGTAATGGTAAGGTGCCTGAAATATTTTAAATATTTCTAGCGATGATAAAATTCCCTATTAAATAAGCAGATTTAAACCCATCTATTTTATGATTTCATGATGATTACCACAATATTTTTTGCCACTATTGTCACTAGGACGGGCCTAATTATTGACAGGACAAAACGGGTCACTCACGTATTTTAAGTTGAATGCTCGACATGTTTCGCTGCATAACGAGGAGCTTCAACGGGAACACGCTTTGGCGGACCGACGCAGACAACTTGAGTGACCCGTTTTAATATTATTTACTATATCTGTGCCTCACGGAAGTTTTGTTATTAAAAAGGACAAGTCAAAATGTGAATTGCGAATCCCGTAATTTTTCAAACATAAGTTTAAAGATTGATAAGTAATATAAGTTTACATGTGCGCATGTTTTATCTAATGACTTTCCTTGAAATCAAGATTTAACATTCCAAGTTACTTTTCACGTCTTGGTAGGTATAATATCCACAAGTATTAGAACTACATAACTTCTACTATATTAGAAAGAAAAAAAATCCAAGCTAAAATACAGACGGTTTAACGTAGAAGTTATCCGTTCCAAAGTCCTTGAATCTAATAATAACCATACTAACACTTTTTGCAAAATGCATTATCCAATATCTGGCCCAGACCTTCACGGGTCTGGCCGTTCCTAATAAAAACCATACATAATTTAATGCAGATTGCAAATGTTGACATTTTAATGAAATCTTAATCGTTTAAATAATACTCGCGTCGCTGTCAGGGTTTTTCCTGAGAAAAGATGCTAATTTTTTTAGTTGTGTGAATCAAATTTTTCTTATCACTCGTTCTGGTTATTGCCACGTTATTCCAGGCGACCGGACCACTTTTGAAATCCTGAATTTATGGATTTCTATTAACACATTCAACACCAAGAACCCGACTGTCGGGTACACTGTTCGTAGCGACTACGCGCTACATACGACGAAACCGTGGCTACGCGCTACGAGCGTAACCCGTAGCACTTAGTGGTATTGAATGTGTTAACCAAACATGCATTTTTGTGCTAGTTTTAAGCGCTTTGCACGATGGGTTATACCAATATTAACCTATACATAATAACAACAAGAAATAGTTCATTCACCCAGTTATAATTGGTCTTAATTTGTTATTCAAATAGCTATTCGAAAATACGTAACTGAAGTTCTATCAATAAAATGCATTTAATTTTCATTGCTGTAGTTGTTTATTTAGTTAAATATGAACCTACAGTTGCCTGAGAAATGGAATGGTAATGAATGAATATGTTAATATTTAAACGTGTTGTAATACTGAGTAATTCAAAAATACCAAAATGTAGCTAGAATTTCTTTAGTCTAAAATATTTAGCAAAAGAAAACGTTTCCGCACGAAATTTTCGCAATTCCGCGGAGTATGGCTAAATATAATGTACCTACTTACATTAGTATTTAAAATGAACAAAAGCAACCGTAGTAGAATATTTTGTTTATTACAATTTGAGTCCTCTTTAAAAGAAAATAAGGTCGATTATTAAACTGGTTGTTTTGTTAAAATTAAACAAAGTAATTGGACTGAAATTCTAATTGTCCAACTTAACTTTAATATCACTAAAATAGCTACCTAATTATATAGTCTATGTTCTACAACATTTGCATTTTTTATCACAAAACTTGAAATACTGCTAGTGGAATTGATACTTTTACCTAAATTTTCCATTTGATCTCCATGTCACGGCTGTATTGAAAGTGTTTGAAATTAAAAATGTTCAAAAGTATGGTCCTTCTTTTGTGCCGGTTGTTTTTTAACTCCTAATAATGTGACGTCGGAAAGATTCTAAAAGCGACTGGAAATAATTCTGTTAGCTCATATTTTTGTATGAGGATCAAAAATTAAGTACCAGTTTCCAAAATTAAAGTTTATTTTATATCTTATATTTTTTTCTGAAATTTCTGAGGGCTTTTCCAACTTTTCGGGAACTTTGCCTACTTGCACAGTTTAGATATCTGTACGGTTACCATCAGTTTGTGACTGACATAAACGCCGTCGAGAACGTAATTTACTTTCTATACATCTCGCTCGCACTCGCATATTAGTGCAAACGGGATGTATAGAAAGTAAATTACGTTCTCGACGGCGTTTATGTCAGTGACAAACTGATGGTAACCGTACTGTAGTCTTAACGCAAATCTAGTTCACAGGGAGAGCTTACCAACTTACACAATAATCGTGTCTCCAAAACACATAATTGACCATTCACTTAATGCCCTTAATCATATCTTTGCCCCAATCTATTAATCTTTGACCAATCTCGAGCCAACTATATTCAATGAACAGAGAGACCGTACCTTAAGCCTCATATGGCGCGCACCGAATTGGTCACCTGGCCTGTTTAGCCACAATTATATTTGATTCAGAGCTGATTGTCATATCTCCGCTTGTTAGCCACTTAACTGTGATATGCCACCAAAATGGAAGACAGTCGTGATTCATTTCGATACCTAAGTTCAGAGGATTTGGTTTCTTAGTAGGTATGTACCTACAGTACCCACAATATTCCGCCACAAGTGTGATTTCCAATAGGACGAATTAAATTTTGCTGGCCGTGGTTGATTATTTCTATCACTTAAATAACATTGAAGGGGTATCCTTTATAACGCGGTTTACTAATATGTGGCCGAAAATTGTATGGCAAATTATCACTTCCCAAACTATTTTTCCCATAGTATCATTTGGCAAAACTATCAGATGGCAAACCAATGTTTCGCATATATAACATGTCGCAAGTGATTATTTACAATATTATTGTATGGCAAAATATTTAGTTGGCCATGTTTCAAAATGTCTTTTATTGTTATGTCGAATGTATTGATAGGCATAAATTATTTTTCGCCTAATATTCTGAATAACCTACCTATCTCTGGGAGCAGTTTCGTTTTCGGGGTCATAAAAAAAATAACCCTAACCTATCTATCTCTGGGAGCAGTTTCGTTTTACGGGTCATAAAAAAAAATAACCATAACCTACCTATCTCTGGGAGCAGTTTCGTTTTTAGGGGCATAAAAAAATAACTATAACCACCTCTCGCTGGGAGCAGTTTCGTTTCACGGGTCATAAAAAAACGCTAAATATAATTGTAATCAAATAAAAAGTAAGTATGCGAAGTTGCTACTATTTTTCTAAATAAATCGTGGTGAAATGAACATCTGCTAAATAAAATTGTGATCAAATAAAAATTATGCTAAATAATAATCAGCATTAAGCATTGGTTTGCTAACTAAAAGTACTGCAATAAGTTGGTTGGAAAGTGAAATTAGGCGAAACATATTTCGGCGAGATGGCAGTACACCTTTATAACGCTTATGACATTTTCATCTTTCTATTCAAAAAATAGGATCAATATTCCTAATTTATGTTTTTAGTGAAGGAGTCTAGTGTCTAGAGCGTTGACAGCACAGGTGTCATACATTTTTGCATTAGAAACGGGATACCCTTTCATTTGTAGCGGTAACTCTGAAAGGCAAACCCCTTCCAATTGAGGTAAGTAAAATAAACGGGTAATCATTTCAAAGGGAAAGCAAATCGTTCGATAAACGACTAAGCCGTTTAAAGGCTTTTTTCTGAGAAGGAGTGGAGAGATCCCTCCCTACATACATGACTTGTATATACTTACATACTTGGATTTTAGATTAGGTAATGTTTTCTTATGTATACGTGTAAATGGAGGATTTTTTTTACATAACTAATTTGGACACCTAAGGTTGTCTTAATATGTTAAAATACGATTTTTTGTAAGTTTTTATCATTGAGCACATAACTGCGAACGGTACCAGCTTAGTTAAACGGTAGACATATAGTTTGATACGGAACATCTGTCAAAATGGCAGGTCCGCGCACGCAAACTCGCAGAACATTCCGGAACTCCAATCAAATCCAGAAATTAAATCTCACGTTCTATAGTATTCATGAGTGCGCTTAAAACGTATTAGTCTGTTGTAGTTTTTTCCGCAGGTCGATAACCGGCTGCCAACAGATAAATTGTAAAAACTAGCCAACCTGGCCTTCGGAGAGGCGTTCACCTGCTCGGGTGAATGATAAGTGCTTTGGCCGCGTGACGGCAAATTTGGAGGTCCTTCTAAGGATTGCGAAACGATTCGGATTAGTACAATAGATGTGGTTGAGATGGATGTAAAATGAATGAATGGATTGGAAGCGGAAGCGATTATTTATTTATTTAACATTTTAAATCAGGCAACAAGGCCCATATTACAAATACCTTACAGATTATTATTGCTCCTTGGATGGCACTTGGTACCTACTTTCAAAGTTTGGATTTTGGTTTGATTTGATATAGACAATGAAAGAAAAGCAAAGGATACTTGGAAAATTAGTACTGAGCTCAGTGCAGATTCGTTTAGAATCTAGAATGAATCAATAATACTCAAAAATAGCTAGTTTTTTTACAAACTGTGAAGAGCGGTCATATATCAATGGAAGAAGATATTAGTTATTACCCCGAGAGAACAATAATATTAAGCAAATTTTAAATTGAACATAGGATAGGTAGGTACGTATCTATATCACAATTTATACAAAAAAGTTTCTTGTATCAGCTTTAATTTTGTTATGTTTGTACTGAAAATCATGAATTCCCTTCCTACCTTCACATTTCACGAATACATGCGTAATTCTAATTTTGTATCTCTCTCAGAAAAATGATCTCATAATGTAAGTAGGTACTGATATTTTTGGTTTTTGATGACATTTGTACCACAAATTCGAATTAACAAATAAAATAGCATACCAAAACGTTTAACATAAGAGGGTCAAGCAAGGAGGCTCAGAACAAGTTATCTAAGAGGTGTAATCGATCAACCGTGAGAAGCCGATAAGGCAATGTTTATTTTGCTACTCCCTAATTCGGCAACGGTCGTATTTTAAAGTCAGACAGATGGAAATTTTGAACTCGATTATCTGCCCGATTCGAACTTTAAGATACGTTAATTAATAGATCTAGAAACGATATCGATTAGATGTTAGTGTCAAATGTGACGTTTCTTCAAACAACAACGTCTCTTTTGACAATGACACATATCCATATCGTTTCTAGATCTATTAACTGACGTATCTTAAAGTTCGAATCGGGCCGTATACATCTATTGCAAATTTACGTATTTTTACAAATGTATCAACCTTTATTAACACGAGACAAAAAGGAAGAGTTAAGAGATGTAAAGCCAGGAAATGAAAAGGAAACAAAATATATGGGTCGCCGCGTGAAACTTGCGACGGAAGATATGGCCATCATGCGGGTTTTTAGCTTTTATCTCAACTAGTCTAAAAATATACCTACTTCTGTTTAAAATTTTGCTTATCCGATCTCTCGATAATATGATTAGCTAAAAATCCATACTGCAAATGTTGTGTAAGGTATTTTATTTATTATTGTATTTTGTGGGCCTTTGTGGGATTTTGGTTGAAGCCCAAAGTCTCTAAACGAAAGACCAGAGGGCCTATCGCGAACCACGTTCGACGAGTTGCCTCCCTGTAACACTTACGTACGATTTACAAGTGCGACAGAGAGGCAACACGTCGAACGTAGTTCGCGGTAGGCCCTCAGTACTTATCCCAATTACAAAGCCGCACGAAGCAGGGCGGAGTAAAACGTAGAAATTTGGTGCATTTCCGCTGATCGGTACTGGGACAGCAAATTACTGTTGGCTCGGCGCCACGGAGAAAGAAGATACAAGAACTAAAATAAACTTAAGCAACTTTTCAGGTCTGTAAGCGGAAAATTCCGGCTAAACTTTCATAGTACTTACAAAATCACAAAGTACCTAAATTTTGTAACCATTTAGCTATATTGAGATAACTTGAATAGCTTTTACCTGATGCTAATAGAGGTAGTATGCTAGTATGACAAAGTAAGATGGGCTGTATCCGGATTTTTATGTAGCTACGCAATATTATGTTGTACTAGGTGTGTAATATTTCTAAAAATAATTTAATTAAAACCTATTTTTTCGGTAGAGGCATACGGGTGTAACACAATTTACACAATTCAAGATACCTACAGGTAGTGGCTTATTGTAAATATTTTTTCTGTTTATTTTTAAGATTTCTTTGTCGGTAATGTAAATATGATTTATTGAACTATTTGTATATAAATATACAAAATGGTGTTAATGAATAAATTACTCTAAAGGGGCCCACTGATCAACAGTCCGCCGGACGGTATCGGCCTGTCAGTTGTTCGGAACTGTCATAATTATGTTCTAACTGACAGGCCAATACCGTCCGGTGGACTGTTAATCAGTGGGCCCCTTAACTCTGGATATATTCGACCAAATCGTTTTAGCTTCAATAGCTCAGATGTTAGCGCGGTGGGCCGGTGTTCCTGAGCCGCGAGTTCGAATGAAAACTATAAGTTTCTAAAATTTGTTTAGAAAAAGAAGTAGGACATAACAATTAACGTACAAAAAATATGGGAAAAACATGCAAACATTATTAGAAGTATATTATACTTACTTACAATATTTCCTTACGATGCTAGTGAAGTTCAACATAGGAAGATATTTTGCCCAAGGATGGTGGATAGATCCCCAAAGTAGGTGACATACCTGTAGAATAAATGGAAAAATTCAATACGACTTTCATCAATTTCATGATATTGTACATACTACATGGCTTGTATACACAAAAGCCAATTTGCGATATTTGTAAGACTAAACGTTACTAAATGTGAATAATCCACTGCCATGGCCATCGACGATAATATTACCTTATTCATCAAACCACCAAATTCAACCACTTTTTCCATTTTCAACCCTAAGACAACCCAGTTAAGATTGCAATTACAACTGCGTTAATCACCTATTAAGGCATTTTAGGAGTACATTCGCGTTATGTAAGTTTACCAAGCGTTCTACACTTGACCACACCCTTATCTGCATACAGATAAGGTGAACTATTCCTTAATCTACCTACATTGTAAATTCAAGTTCAAGTACACGTGTAGATTAGAAGTGCAACAGTTATGCATGTGTGTGTGCCGCAAGAATGCGAAACGTAATTGATTTACCCACATTGATTGAGATATACTTACATTACGATTATTTAACGTTTACAGCATTTTTATTCTGTACTATATGTTATATAAGTATTATTCCAGGCTTAAAAGACTAAAAGAGTGTTTTTACATTGTGCGATTCAATGTCGAATGTCTGATAAATATTTGTGATGAACCAATATTCTAACTCCTGCTCCCGGGACCTCCTGCTTCGTAGGCAGGGTTAATTACTAAAGTGTCATTCTATGGAACTTGCTATTGTCTCTGACTGTCAATTTACTAGTGACTTTTGTTTACATAGTTATCAAGTTCCATATAGAATGACACTTTAGTTACTAACGGCCACTTTAGGCCAACCGTACTTTTAAAATCCTTACATTACTGCGACAATCACCTTTACACAAATAACAGACTATCTTAATAAATAAATCATGGACTCATGGAAAGTAGTACAGCTTGGCAAAAAAGAGTAGAAATTAAAAAGTGGCAACACTGTAGTGTCGTCCCGTTTTCTTATATATAAATTGGTTTGAAAAGGACGACACCACAGTGTTGCCACTTTTTAATTTCTGTAGGTATACCTAAAATGTACAGAGTGGTAATATGTAACATTGTTTACCCCTCGGGAGGACGCAAATTAAACTGTCACGCAATTACTTCCAAACTAGGGCCCAGTGTAGGCTAACTGGATCTTTAGCTGTCTTTTGGCACAGAATATATAATAGTACTAGGTACAGAAGACTCACTCTCTAACAAAACGCGTTTGTTACGATCAGGGCAGATATGGCCGCTAGGTGGCGACAGCGCCACGCGCGGCTTATGGCTAGCCACCAAAATTGGTGTGGAACGGATGTACTTGTAGCTACCTGTTGCAAAGCGACGAAATCGCGGAGTGAGCCACGCCTGCTTTTGGGCGAATATTACGGATAGTTTCCCTTAGGGGTAGGTAGGTAGGTCGGTAAAAAACATGAAGTATTTATACGTGAAAATGTGCTAAAGTGATGCATATGATGAACGAAAAGCGATTTTGATGAATACCTACTGATTTCCGAATATTCCGGTAACATTGATCATTGATTTTTAAACTATAATTTTTTTAGATTTTTAATCATAAAATTCTTAAACTTGCGTTCAAAAATTAACTCCATAGTCCCAAAAATCAGAGACCAATGTAAAATGTTGCCTCGCGATTCTAAGTAACCCCAATTTACGATGCCGCAAATACGATAATGCCCTGAAGCACCCACTCAGCCAGCATGGACAATCTCACCCCTGAAATAAAAAGTTACGCTCATGACATGACTATAATTACGTGTATTGTTTATCCACCAAAGAAAACGCGACTCTATTTCCTAGACTTTTGAGTTCGGTTTTATATGGCAGGTTGAGAAGGGTAGGTAGGGACAAGATGGTGTTCGTGGGTGTGTTACGCATTTTGCCTAATTCGGTTTTGCGTGGGATCGGTTTGGTTTGGCCTTGACACCCTGAAGAGGGGACTGAACAAATTTGGACATGTACACTGTATGTACAGTCAGCTCTGTCAGCTGCAGAGAAAAGATACCCCCCTGCATAGAAATTTGTAGGTATGTACAGTTAAGAGTATAAATGGGCTTTCTATCAGAGAGGGGTCCTTATTTCGGTTATATAGCATAATTTCTAAAATCAAATATCCTAAGTACGAAATTCCTAAAGACAGAATATCTAAAATCAAAATGTCTAATGTACGAAATTCCTAAAGATGCATGATGTCCTACGGTTAATAAATCTATTTTTTAAATGTCTAAAGTACAATAATGCTAGTGCACGAAAATACTAACGACCTTTTTTCCTACGTCCAGTTGACCTAAGTTTAAAATGTATAAATTGCGAAATTTCTAACAACATTTGTCCTATGTTTAGCTGACCTTACTCGTAGTTTAAAGAGTCTAACGTACGAAACCTTCTTTTCAAAAAACATTTCCTTTACAACTTAACTAGACGGAGCCCCGCTTCGCGGGGCTCCGTCGAATCAGGATAAGAAGGAAATGTTCTGGGAAATATTGAGTTTCAAAGTATTGTCATTAGGCGTTTTGAACGTAGCTATTTTGAGCACTAGACGTATTGACTTTAGAAGTATTATTGTCATTAGGCATTTCGTACGAAGGAATATTGATTTTCGAAAATAAGATCCTTCGATTAAAAGTGTATTAGGACATGCATCTTTAGGAATTTCGTACATTAGACATTTTGATTTTCGATGTTCTGTCTTTAGGAATTTCGTACTTAGGAAATTTGATTTTATGCTACATAACCCTTATTTCTGACGTCTGTAAATAACCGAAATCAAAGTACATACTTTGCAGCAAATTTGATTCGTCCACAATCATACAAAATTAACCTCCTCTAAAACGTTTAATACTTCTCCGCATTAAAATTCGCACCAGACAATAGCAAACAGCTGTGCCATTACGCAGGTGCCCGGCCTTCAACTTCAAAATCCGCGTCGTCACACATCGACTTAATGAAACACCAACTTATCTCTACCGTCCCCTAAATCGAACTCCTAAAATAAACTAGCACATTTTGTCTATTATCAACCGTTTCTGTAAGTTGGTGATTAAGTTACCATTTACCATTTGCCGCTCCTAAACTAAACGCTAGAACAAAACTAGTTGATGTCGCCTAATTTGGACTGGTAAATATAAATTGGTGTTTCCGCATAGTCTAGCAATGTTTTATACACCGTGCGTCAAACGATAATAAACTTTTTGTAGCAACATTAAGGTGCATGTAAGGTGTTTTGGGTAAGTTGGTAGTAGACGGTTTCGGCCTCGGTGGGTCATTCGCCTAACCTAGGCCTTCGCGAGTGGCGTAACGCTCAGCTCATTAGCAAAGTAGGACGATAGTCGTAAGGCTTTCTGTAATGTAATATTGGTTGGATTGGACAAAGGTCGAGCCCTCAAGACAGTCATTTTATTCAACAATATGGTGAGAATTTGGAGAACTTTATGTAAAACCATAGTCTAATAAAACATGGTCTTCCATTCCCAGAGTGACACGGGGCTACGTCACAACAACATGGCCGCTATATATAGCGCTATCGCATATTATCATATAGCGCTGTCGCATGATGACGTAAGCCCGTGTCAGTTAGGTGACCTAGAAAAGACGGGAATGGAGTACCAGGCGGAGTATATTATTATACCATGTGTAAAACATAGTAATTGAAGGTTGTTGCCGTAGGTTGGTAAACCATCGTAAAACAATAGATGTAGGTGTGATAATTAATAAAATCGACTGATTAGGTACGAACATAAATTTTATCGTTTTGTACAAATTACGAGCAGGCTTACGAGTAGGTATTTAATTAGGGAAAAAGTATGTTTGTAGGTACTTAGGTACTTGCAAACATAGGTAGGTACGTTTTCCCTAATGTTTACAAATAGTATTAATTTTCTTAAACCTCCCAACCCACACCACAAACCTCAAATGATGTAAAACACTATTAGGTAGGTATGTCTATTACCTATATAATACTTAGCAATAATCAAGGAAAATATCCATATTTTCCTTAAGTATACCTACTTGTCTATAAATTATCTATAAGCAATTTTAAAAGCAAATATTACGTCTTAAATTTATTTAAATCTAAAATAACTAAAAGGTCGATCAAAGCGTTAAATAAGTTGTTAACTTGTAATAATATGTTATAAGATGATTAAATCGACTATCAATAGGTATATAAAAAATACTAATTGCCTTTTTTTAAATAAATAACAGATACAAAAACCCACGCATACATGTCTTTATTAACGTATCTTTCACTTGCCCAGCCAGATCGAAAGGCGCTAGTATCGGGAAAAAATATAAATTTTTCGGGATTTTGGTACTTAGGTCAGGAATAAAAAAACATTCAAATTAAAGTAATTGCATTAAAAACAACGATATTTTACATTATTGGCACTACGTCTGCTGCTGTGCCCATAGACGTTTTTATATAAAAATAGTATAAATTCTTTGAGATCTTGAACAAACAAAAAAACCTAATAATCAACGCGGGTCGCTCGCTCGCTCGATGACAGTTCGGAACATGTCATTATTGTTTTATAACGTGAAGCTGTTTTTCTGGACATTTTTCACTTTGTCGGGAATCGGGAACACATGCTAAAAATCGGGAGAATCCCGCCAAATCCCGACCATCTGGCAACCCTATGCCCATACGATACAATCTTTGGTCAACCCGAATCTATCGCAAAAGCGAAATCACCAAAACATAGTGTTTCGACTTTTCGAGCCCCATGCCTCGGTGACCCGACAAGGCCGTGACACGTTACAATGGAGGTTTCACTTTCGACCGTATTTGTTTACTCTGCCTGCCGAATACCCCCCCAGCTGGCCATACCGATCCGAAACCCGATATGAATTTTTGAATTTCGAACTTATTTAAAGTTAAAGCAGAAACGTCTTCTATTAATAACGGAAATGCTCTCAAGTCTGCGACCGAAGAAGCTTAGAGTAACGTAAATTTAAGAAGTGTAACACTCTTACGGTAGATGTCGCTAGAGCCTCCCTATAGGCCTATATGGTGGAAAGATTCGCTGGCTATAATAAATAATAATAATAAATAAATAAAATAAATGTGGCCATGAGTTCAAGTCTCACCAAATATAGTAATTTTTCCCCTTTTTAATTTTATTTTAAGCTTAGGGCGCTATCGCAGCGATTTGCGAGCGAGATGAAAGCGAGGCGAGCGCACAGCGCCTTCGCCGCGAGCGAGCAACGAGTTCGTCGCGAGTGCGCAACGATATCGCCGCGAACGCGCAACGATTTCGCTGCGTACTGACATACTGGGATGGGAGCGAAATCGTGAAAAAAACAACCATGCGACACAGATTACACTTATACTGGCTTCTTTATGACAGTTGCGTTTGTGAATTCAAAATACCTAATTAACGCCTAAAATCTGCGCGCAGCAAGAATATAATAGGTATCAGGGGGCAACATAACGCGTGGAAACAGGTATCAAAGATCAAATCACCTATGTTTGCACGGACTTTCGCTTGTGTTTCGCCTGTTAGGTTGGCAGTTTTGAGTTTGTACTGTACAGCATTCAAATTAATAGAATGTCTGCGGTTCGTCGGTTACACGACAATAGAGTAAAACCAGTCTTAAAATTAAATGTTGCTTATTTATTGCAAAACCTATTTTGGGTATATATTCACAAATCTCTATGTAATATCTATTCTAGAAAAAATAAACGGATTAAATTACTGGTAATTTTCCATTGATTTACTGAATTATTTAACCATACTATTTAAATAAAATATTGTTAGAAAACATTATCCTCATGCAATACGGTTATCCTCGTGCACCACGAGTCATTTGAAATATTTAATTAATCTAAAAGTAATACGCTAGACTTCCCGTTAACATAACTACATAATGCTTTATTTATTACAATGGCGGGGTGTCCGTGAAAGTCAATTCTCACCGGTTGGCATACGGTTAATTGAGTTTAATATCCTATAATACCTATCCCACCAAAAACATTTTCATGTAAAATGCCAAGACGAGACCATATGGCTCGCACTGTCAAAAAATTATCACATCTCCAAGCTTGTAACTCTACACGCCCTAATTCTATAAGCCCTAACTTCACAAACTCTACACCATAGTCAAAATATGTGGCTTGGCCGTTTTGTTACTACATATAAAAACTATTGTATTTAACAGAAACGTAATGAAGAGCTTACGCCCATGTGAAGGTGCCTGACCCCAGATCAAAGAAAATTAAAAACTATCCTAAATTAGATGGTTTACCCTACGAATGTGTGACTGCCCATCACACTATATTAGGTACAAAAGCGTGTAGTGTATGCACTTAATTCTTTAACGGTCAATATTTAAAATGCATTACTTAATCAAGCCTAATCGCCTCCTTAAAGTCCTAACAAATCCGCATAAGAAAAACATAATACACAAACAAAAAGATAATAACAGGAAGTTAAAGTTTGGCCATTTTTGCCATATAATAGGTATCTAAGTGGAAGGAAGGAAGGAAGGATGGTGGTAAGGCATACATAAAGGGTTAATTAAGATATATATAAGTATATTTATATATACAGTTTTATTTAACTGAATTAATCCTTTACGTATGCCACACTGCTTTTCCGATATGCACAGTTGAATATGTGTAGGTAATTTGTCTTATTATATTTAATACAACATTATAATAGGTAATAAAGTTTACACTAGTTAAGTAAAACATATAACAGGTAAACTAATTAAGTCTTAAAATAAATTAAACTGCGGACACGAGGAAGACTTGAATGGGCAACTATTAAAAGGCGAACTGCGTAATAGTTCAAACAGCCGGAGCATTGCCTTTAAAATTAGAAGTTGATTCGCGAACGGTTATGTGCTCGAGCCACACCGGGTTGGAAAACGCCTATAGTTCGTTTTTTTAGCATTAGAAAAAACGTGAACAATCTTCGCGTGTCTTTTTATTGTAAAATAAGTCACGGCAAATATGTATGTTCATAAGTATTACGGATTTTTATTAAGCGTTTTTCAGTTAAATCTGTTAAAAGATCGCGTAGTCTTTTTCTAATGCTTAAAAAACGAACTATAGGTAGTCTTTCAATCGTGTAACACGTAACATGATGTGCGAAGACGTGTGACAGGTTACCTGGATGTATGATAACATGTTAACATGGATTATATACAGGATGATTCATGAGACGTGAGCAGGACTTATCCTGCACACTCAGTAACTGATAATTGATCGATCACCGTCGTATTTAGGAGAAACAACAACACTTTTTCCTATTTTTTAACTTTTTGGTGAGGGCAAATTTAATTCTCAACAATCATGGTCACCCTACAGGACCTAATTAATAAACATAAAACCTCTTTAACCGTAATGGCATTTTGATTACGAAGAAAATAAACTGTCAAACTTGAGTGAGATACGAGTTTTCAAAAGTAACCAGACCGTGATGACAGTAATGACATTCAATTTGACACAGAATATCGGTAGTTTAGTATTCTAATTTTAAACTCGCTAAGCTCACTAATACTGATACGAAACAGTTGCTCATAATTAACGATATACGCAGTGTTAGTCCTGCTCACGTCTCCTGAATCACCCTGTATGTAATTTTACCTGTACAAGGATTAGGTGCAATAATTGGTTGTATATTTTACCTTACGTACATATTTTTAGTAACAACCGCAACTGTAACGTTACAAAACTGAGTACCGGTAAACTCCAAATATCAACAGTTGTTATAAAGTCATTTTTGCAGGGCTGAATGCCTTCTTGTCTAGATGCTACACACCGCCCAGCAGTTATAAACGGGGCCGAGCGGAACTATTCTAGTAAATGCCCAAATAATCAAATGAGTACCGAAGGCCTGACGTTTTCGCACGCTATAACTTGTCCTGTCAACCCAACAAGTATTCCCTCCAGAATAATCTTGACAGGGAGTTTATTCCACAATCCGAGCGATTTATATGTGTATTATGCATAGTAAAGATATTTTAACTTCTCATGCTCAAAAAGTGCACCTTTATGTCGTGCGTAGACGACATAAAATCGCATTTTATGTTCTAGAGCATAAAGTAAAATCATCTATTACGACCCTTATTAACTTAGCAATAAAGTCCAAATTCTGCCATACAAACTGCCAGCCCTGCCGGCGCTCTCCCGATCGGCGTGCCCCGCGCCTCCGACCGGCCCAAGAACAGTTTTCTTTAGTCTTGAATAAATACGTTAAAATAACCTAAAATATTTGATTTTTTGTATATTTTCCTCGCAATCGAAGTGAAAAATTGCCTCGGGTAAAAATGGGTCACTTTATGCCCTTGTTGTACAATCTACTATTAGAAGCACAAAACCTCAGCGGTTCCGCACGCCGGTGTGTCCTTATCGCACTAAAACGCGCGGCCTCGGTAGGTCACTGGCTCATGATGTCACACATCTAGCGCCAAATATTCCGCCATGGAAACAACGTTTCCGTGTGTTCTACGCTTTTGCCTTTTATGTTTACGTTATAAATGGGATTTGATAGCGTCGTCACGTAAGGTGCTTTAGTTATTTATTTATTCAACCAATATAATATAATTGATTCACGAATATCTTAAGAGCCAACTCTTGCCCTCACATGCCCAAGCATGTGTACACCAATTCAATTAAATTCAATGTCTTAAATGTTAAAATAACACATGTCAAACAAAATCATAAAATAACAAAATATACAACTAACACTAAACTAAAATCACTAACACTAAATTAAAAACACATAACCAGATCAAGGAAAGAAGAAAAAAAAACAGTAATAATAATAATAATAAAGGCGTAGGGATGTGACGACCCCATCGCCCGCTGGTTTTACCAGTGCAATCAGTCAACGCAGGGCAGCTTGTGGCGAGCTGTTGGGGATTAGCGACCTCACGTACCCGAGTGCTCCTGGAGAGTTCTGTTACCCGCAAGGAGGGTGGGTGGGACAGGATTCTCTGCCTCTGGCTTGCCTTAGCCGGCCGGCCAGAGTGGAGTCGTTAGAGCTATAAGCTCCAGGGGTGGAAGTGAAATATGCATAAGACGCGAGTTGGCACAGTGGCTGTTAACAGCCACTGGGTAGAAAGCGGCGCACACCTCTCGACACCCCTGAGCCGCTCACACCGGTGTTGCCCTTGAGCCATCCTAGATGTCGCTTTTTGTGGGGGCCCATCTTGTGAGGGCGAGTCACCGTCTGCCGGAAATAAAATTGCATACCGTTTTATTAGGCAGGCGTCCGGTTTTTTACCCCATAGCTCAGTTCTTAGTCCATCGCTTTCACCCAATAACCTAGTTCATTTTAGATTCCATCAACTCTCAATAGTCCTTACACCCTGGCGGGTGCTGCCTCTGCGTGCGTCCCATGACACGGGCAAGGGCAGCCTCCGCTCGGTGTACCCCTTACATTTCATTAAAGTGTCAAAAGGGCCTCTACGTGTTGGCTTCGGCTCCGTGCACGCCTCCCAAAGGTCCGGAACACCATTGTTCCGTGATGGGAAAGACATACATAATAATAAAAAAAAAATATTTTACTTTTATATTCATATTATAAATCACCTAGCCTAAGAATTAAAATAAATAAAGAAGATAATAAATATTAAACTAAAAAAAACAATAATTAAAACTTATACATCACAAATTATCATACTTAGTGGTCCTTTTGATATTTATTTGAATTGAATACGCTAAATGTTTAAAGGAACAGAAATATCTTAAAAACTAGACGCACATAATGGACCTACGTCATAGAAGCTACTTTAGTTTTATTACTGTCTATATTATACTGATTTAACATATATACGTCGCACTTAAAACATGTCTACTTTATAGAGTAGTAAAAGCTAGAATAACATACCAAGACTATAATAGATCGTGTAGATTTTTTGTACCAAGAAGAACGAAATTAATTTCACATAGGTATTTGCCTATATCAACATATTTCGTCATTTTTTTCGCTACACGCGTCATATAAGTACTTACAGTTTCTAAGCTGTCTTTCATGTTACCATGGGAAAACCACCGCCGGTAATTTTGGTACGTACCTACTCGTATAGCTTAAAAATAGGTCGGACTTGGTTTTAGGCGACATAAGTCTCAATAAATAATAATACTCTATTTTAACTAGGATAACTTTTGCTTTACCGCATATGTTCTAAACATGCTTCTCGGATTTTTGAAATACGCAGTTCTCCCTCAAAGATAATTAGATTCCTAAAGAAACACGTGCAACACAGTATTGTAAGTCGTGAGTGTCACATTATTGTGCGTACACGCATACTTATGGCGCACCGAAGACTTCAGGCAAACAAACTAAGCAAGCAGACTAAACCAGCGATGACAGCTTTTGACTGAGTACATTTACAGGGTTGGGCATATTAAGTGTCCTAGTTTTGTACTGCCATTTTACTTAAATATAGCGCAACTTTTTTTAACTATATTATTTTTTATTAATCGAGAATTTATGCGTCTTTATGATTTCTAGATGTCAGCTTGATATCTATTGTTTTTATATTGTTATCAACATGGACGCGAAACGCCAGCTCGTTGTAAATTTATGCAAGCAAAAATTCCGACCGTGCGAGGTATTTAAGAAGCTAAAACATTTAGAATATTAATGTAAGGTTCACATCTCGGACCATTAAGCGATTTCAAAAATCAGGATCTTCAAGAATCAGGCCAAAACCTGGTCGAAGACCATCTGTTTGTGTCAAAAATATAATTAAAAGTGTTCGTGAGCGTATTCGGCGAAATCCATCCCAAAGTGCTAGTAAACTCGTTAAATATATGAAAATATCCCGACGATGAATGGGGCGTATATTACGACATGATCTTGGATTGAAGGCCTTCAAAAAATAAAAAAATCGTGGATTAACAGAAGCCCAGTAAAAAGCTAGAGTGAAAAAATGCAGGGACTTGCTAGCTTGGCGTGGTATGTGGTGCCATACCTATGGTGATAGGTATGGCACCACATAGCCTAGGGGCAAACTACCACTGCTGTTCATTGATCGGGGAGTAAAAATTAACCAAGACATTTATATTCAGAACGTGTTGCAGGGTCACATGCTAGAAAATATCCGAAAGTTGTTTGGGGATGACTATTATTGCTTTCATCAAGACAGTGCCCCGTCTCACAAAGCTAAACGTACACAAGACTGGTGTCGAACAAATTTGACAGATTTTATACCGTGGCAAGAATGGCCTGCATCTTCACTAGACTTGAATCCGTTGGTCTTTTCTATACGGGGATACATGCTCAGCAGGATTGGCAGCACACAGGGAATTAATTTAAATTCATTCAATTATCGGTTGATCAAGATATGGGACGATATAACAGATGAGGTAGTGCGTGCCGCGTGCAACTCATTCTATGGTAGAATGCGTAAAGTTATACAGGTTAAAGGAGAGCGATTTCAGCTAATGAATTAATTTTGTAAATATAGAGTATGCTTAAAATAAAAACAAGTTTAATATTCAGATTTGAAGCTTTGTTTTAATTTTATGGCTATTTTAAACTAGGACACTTAATCTGCCCAACCCTGTATATTTATAGTAGCCTAGCTTTAAGCAAGATTCACCGAGCGTAAATGTAGTGATGATAAGGGCTCATTTAGACGATACGAGAACGTCGAGAACTCGCATGCGAGTTTCATTACATTGCGGTTTTTGATCGGTCGGTTGAATTGGACGTAGGTACTAGGTAACCAAACAACAGTCCGCAATGTAACCAAAATCGCATGCCGCGCGCCGTCTATCAGCCCTAAGAGTCACACGACCTAGCCGCCGCCATACAATAGAAGTTACGCTTTCATTGAAAGCGTAACTTCCCAGCGAAAAACCAGATTTCACGTATACTTAATATTTGTGTGCTTACGAGTATAAAGCTGCGTACGGATTGCGCGTACATTGGCACGCGTAGTCGGTTACGCGTAGTGATGGGCAGTTCTCGAGAAGTTTCGGAAACAAGGGAATATCGCGAGAAGCTTCTCGAGAAATTTCTCTCGAAAGGAAATTTCAGAGAAAGTACTTTAAATATAATAAAAATTAGATTATTTGTTTTTTGTATGTGTTGATATTAGTAATTTATAAGTATTCGCAATACATTTTAGTTGTTCTAAAACCTTTAAAGGCAAAATTCTCTTCGTTCTCGAGAAATTTCCGTGAATTTTCTTCAAAATTTTCTCCGGAGAACTTTCTCGGGATCATTCAGTACCGTTTAAATGGTAAATAGTTAATAAATAAAGCACATTTTTGTTAAGCAGGTAATTCGCAACTCGTGTCGATTTAAAACATTCCCTTCGGTCGTGTTTTAATTATTTATCACCACTCGTTGCGAATTTTCTAATTTTGCACTTCGTACTACCTTTGTATCGTAATATACTATTATGTATTAGCTACTGGAAAAACACATTAAAGGTTAAATGTATTATTCCCTGTAATATGGGCTCATCCGAAACACTCCAGATTGATAAATCACTTCAGGTTCTTTCTTTCCTAATTCGTGTTTTACTTCAACCGGACTTTTTTCGCAATTTATCATATGCCGTACCAACTCTTGTGATATTTTTGCATCTATATACTGCATCACAAAATGAACACACGTCTTTGATACATCCATCGACCGACAAAGTTCTAAAGTACCTACTCAAACAGTTTACCTTTTTAATTTTAATTTATTAACACGTTTGATTTGTCACAACCGTCCACTTTCTTAGCATTGATGACACTGAGAGAAAAAAGCATTTGTACCCTTCCCTATTCAAAAATTACCTAGAAAAAAAAAATCACATGCATATAAAACAATGGAGTATTATTGGCGATAAGCGTTATATACGGGGTACAGGAAAGTTTGGCGGCTTTCTTTTGTTTTATAAACTAGGTACCTGAGATTGTTCATGACATGACCATGATTCTCTGCCAAATATTTCAAATCTGTTTTATTAAATATTTACCGTTCATCTAATTATTGAGTAGAAATCAATCATTTTGTATTAACTCCATAATATTATATTTTATATATTACAGTTTGTCAAAACAAAGTTTGTTTTGTTTGCTGCGCTGGAGGCCTAGCGGTAAGAGCGTGCGACTTTCAATCCGGAGGTCGCAGGTTCAAACCCCGGCTCGTACCAATGAGTTTTTCGGAACTTATGTACGAAATATCATTAGATATTTATCAGTCGCTTTTCGGTGAAGGAAAACATCCTGAGGAAACCGGACTAATCCCAATAAGGCCTAGTTTCCCCTCTGGGTTGGAAGGTCAGATGGCAGTCGCTTTCGTAAAAACTAGTGCCTAGGTCAAATCATAGGATTAGTTGTCAAGCGGACCCCAGGTTCCCATGAGCCGTGGCAAAAATGCCGGGATAACGCGAGGAAGAAGAAGAAGAAGACAGTTTGTCAAAACAGTTTTCAAGTTCTTTAATATGAAACATTTTATGTTTTATTACTGCACAACTAGCTTCTGCCCGCGACTTCGTCTGATGATGATTGATAAAAACTATCCTTTCTCGGGGCCCAATCTATCTCCATACCAAATTTTGTCCAAATCGGTCCAGCGGTTTAAGCGTGAAGAGGTAACAGACAGACACAATTTCGCATTTATGTATAATAATATCGGTATGGATTGGCTGTTTTATATGAACGCCAAATGTAGTCGAGAACAATTTCAAGAAATTTCTCGGGAACAAAAGTAAATTATCGCTTAGAACGTTCATTTCATTTGGCAGAAACCAACTTATCAAGCCAACAGCTGTATAGAACATAAATCCAGACTATTTGAGCTTCTAAACAATAATACTCGAAATAACCCGTATTTTTGCTTAAATATTCAATCCGGAAATTTTCTTCTGGAAGGCTGTTATGGAGAATGTTCCCGAGTAATTTCTCGGAAACTTCTCGAGAACAAAGAGAAGTTGGCCTTTAGTATCGTCTAATTGGTTCGAATACCTTACGCATAGTTATTAATCACTAACAGTTATAAATTAAAAAAAATATGAAATTTGATATTGTTTTGATTATATGTACTTTCTCAGAAATTTCCGTCCAAGAGAAATTTCTCGAGAATCGCTGAGAATTTCCAGGGGAAGGAATTCTCGAGAACGAGAAATTTCTCGCCGGCACATCACTAGTCCTGGAACACCATGTCCGTACTGGCAGCTACGCGTACACTCAGCGAGCCGCCATAGTCGGTTTTTGGTACAAAGTACGCATGGACCGCGTATACCGACTACGCGTAACACAGGAACGCACTGTCCGTACGCAGCTTAATACTTTAAGAGTCCCCTTGTTTTCTTCAGAACACCAAATTCATTAAATCGGTCCAGCCAATAAATCCTGCGGCGGTATCATCATGGTCGCATTTTTATCAATTGTCATGCCATGCGTCACTTTCACACTTACATACTTGTTAGAACGTGACAGACATGGTGACAAATGATAAAGAGCTGACCATCTTAGTCCTACAGGACACCAAATTCATCAAATCGGTCCAGCCGATAAATCCTGGAAGCCTAGAAAAGATGGCAATCGTTTTGACAGAAAACGCCAACCGAAACTTAAATTAACGTAGGAAATAATCACGTGACTTTTCGTATAGTTCGTGTTTTTAGCATTAGAATCTTTGTCCTTTTCTTTCAATTGAAAAATGCTTTTTAAAAATCAGTAACTATTACTTATGAAAGCAGAAGAATATGGTTTACCCTTGAATTGCCGACATACATTTCATCGAATGTTATACGAAGACAACGTTTCAAGTATTTTCATTTCATCGACAAGTTATTGCGTCGAAGAATCGATACTAGTAAATTTAAAACGGGGACTTTTAATTGGTACTTGAGTTATTTTGTATATAGTTTATATCGTGGTATTTCTTTACGGGTTTTCTTATTTCATTTTGGATTGTATTTAATAAAATTTATTACGCGTAAAATTATTTCAATTTGTAATATTTCGTTATCGAAACTAAACGCAATCACGTCAGTCGGCTCACTCTGCGCGATTATAGCTATGTGCTCTAATTTTGAAGATATAATTTTACAAGGCTGCCATTTTAATTTTGGGCAAATTACAAATAGGTTGTTAACAATAATTTTACTTACTAAGCCGTTCATTTCTATGTAGGGTCGCAGTTCTAACCTAACCTAAACCTACTTTGAAAGCCGTTCGTTTCTGTGTGGGATCGCAGTTCTAACCTAACCTAAACCTACTTTCATAGCCGTTCGTTTCTGTGTGGGATCGCAGTTCTAACCTAACCTAAACCTACTTTGAAAGCCGTTTGTTTCTGTGTGGGGTCGCAGTTCTAACCTAACCTAAACCTACTTTGAAAGCCGTTCGTTTCTGTGTGGGGTCGCAGTTCTAACCTAACCTAAACCGACTTTGATAGCCGTTCGTTTCTGTGTGGGGTCGCAGTTCTAACCTAACCTAAACCGACTTTGATAGCGTTCGTTTCTGTGTGGGGTCGCAGTTCTAACCTAACCTAAATCTAAAATCCTTACAACAGAAAAATGTACAAATGTGTAGTACGACACATAAAAATGTATTAAAGTAAGTAATACGTCGAACAAATGAATTGCAATGTTTAGTAGTTGTACCAATTAAAATAATTTGAAACGAATTAGCGATCAAGTAATATTCGTTGAATAGTATTTCTACGCAGTAAGAAAAATTTAAATAAATAGTATATGGAACAAAATAACGCCAAACAATATTACTAGTACTAATGTTTCGATGAATCGTTGTCGATGAAATAATATTCGATGAAAAGTTTGTCGGCAAAACAAGGGTACACCGAAGAATATAAATGATCGTATTAGATTTAGATTCATAATTGTTACATATTTGCCGTGACTTATTTTTAAAACGTGTTTTTCAATTAAAAGACACATCAAGATTGTTTCTAATGCTAAAAAAAACGAACTATAGCATCTGTCATCTTTTTAGGGTTCCGTACCCAAAAGCTAAAACGGGACCCTATTACTAAGACTTCGCTGTCCGTCCGTCCGTCTGTCTGTCACCAGGCAGTATCTCACGAACCGTGATAGCTAGACAGTTGAAATTTTCACATATGATGTATTTCTGTTGTCGCTATAACAACAAATTCATTATGGTACGGAACCCTTCGTGCGCGAGTCCGACTCGCACTTGCCCGGTTTTTTGTTTTCGTTTGGCATTTGTCGATGTACGATTGTCATCTAAGCATCCTGGAAATTACGCAAAGAGAAGATTTCGACGAATTGAACCTTCATTTCGACGTCGGCTAATCAATTATGCTAATTGCTATGCGTAATACATGACCAGCAATCGTTTTATCGCGGGCATCGTGTCATGTAACAATTGAATGTATAATCAGCCTTACATATGGCGGGCAATTGTATAAATTAACTAGTGTACTGAGCGATTCAAATCGTTAATTGGTCGACAATTAGCCAATTATAGACGAAATACGTCCAGTTGACACGATCAGGTCCTGGTGGTGAGCTGATCTCATTCGATTCAGATCCTAATATAAACGTATGAGTTCTTAATATTACTTGCTATAATTACTTAATGGCCTAATATGTAATTCCCCTAACAGCAACTTGTTATAAAAATCGTTTGTCCTATTATCCATATGTGTCACCCTGACCTAACGTATTTCCTGAAAACAGGTCGGTTTCGTGGGAGACACAGTGCTAAATCTAATCCATTTTTCTGGCAACAGTTTGTTTTCGTGGAGGTCGCAGTTCTAACCTAATGAAGTAATCAAATCCGCTTTTCTGACAACGGTTTATTTTTGTGGGGATCGCAGTTCCAATCTAACCTAATCTAACCCACTTTTCTCAGATCAATTCGCAATCAGAATAGGCCTCGGTTCAGCATGAATATGATAAGCGTCGTCGGTAATCGACTAAACGGCGTCGTATCTAGCCCAGGGCACCGTGTCAAGTTCGCTCTATTCATCGTGTTGGGTAAACGTTAGATAAACGAATTAATTATAGATTTAATTGACAAATACAATTACTAGTTGTTTGTTTATTACGTTATTGGTTCGGTGCAGTTGTTCTGCAAGTGCAAATATTGTTGTTTGGAACTTTCGACGCTGTTTCAAATATCGTACCATGTCGATAGGTACAATAGTAACTATGCCGGAAGAGATCGTTTTGCCTGATGTGTGTTTATTTAAGTAATTGAAGTATCGTTTATTTTATTGAAGTGTGCAATAAAACGAAGAATATTGTATTGTATTGTACAGAAGGTACAGAGAAACCGCAATTACTGAACTTGGGAACTTGAAATTAGGTGGTTATACGGCAATCGGTTGTTTCAATTGTCTTCAATCGCGCTGCATTCTGCGATTGACAATCGCTTCAATTGGGATTGTAAGTTTAACAATCACGATATATCGGTAATCGCTTTTTATGGCAAAAGTACAATAAAAAAACAATGTAAATATGCCAAGTTGGCCGGCAGCCTTGATCCCCAAACGACTGAGCACATTTGAATTTCGATATGTCTGAATTCGGAACGCGATATACATACATACTTACATTTTCAATCACAACGGTTTTGGAGCATCACACTAGACGAGTGGCTATTTCTGATTGAAGTGCCGCAGTCTACACAGGGCCTGATTTCCGCCAAGGCCTAGGGGCCCAGGCAACCTAACGATGGTTGTGAGATGGACCCCCCTAAATTCCAAGTGCCATATAAAGTGCCTAGGGGCCCTAAAGGTATTTCGTTTGATTGTTTTGCCAGGTTTATCTCTCGTAACACGAACATTAAAATTTCACGGTGACTACAAAAAAACGTAGGTACTTACCTAATTAACGATTTTAACGATTAATAAGCGTTTAAATCGTAACGCGTTTTTAGCGTGTTGAAAAATTGATTGAATAATAAAATTGATTTGCCGAGGTCGGAAGGGCTGAGGCCTCAAAGGTGGAAATGGCATTTCAATCACACAATTAGTTATGTAGCAGAGGTACGATTAACGGGTAGTTGCAATTTCTTTGTCTACCCCGAACATTTTTATAAACTATTTTCGGGTAGTTTAATGTTGTTGACATCGGTAAACAACACTATGAAATGTACTTTGACTTACCTAATTGTTATTAATTTATTTTTATTAAATTCAATGGATTATTGTACATTTAAATTAAAATACCTAATTGTAATAGCACTGTTTATTTGAATTGAATTAATTGTTTTGTTAGTATTAGTTATGTAATGTGTAAATGCCTGAAAAGGTAAGATTTTAGTTATATAAGTTATTAATGTACTTAATGTGCTGTACATAGCTTAAATCTATTACACAATAAATTACAATTACTATAGTTCGTTTTTTTAGCATAGAAAGAAGGAAAGCGATCTTGACATGTCTTTTAATTTAAAAACGCTTTTAAAAAATTAGTAACTATTACTTATAAAAGCAGAAGAATATAAATGATCGTATGAGATTCATAATTGTTACATATTTGCCGTGACTTATTTTTACCACGTGTTTTTTAATTCAAAGACACATCAAGATTGTTTACCTTTTTTCTAATGATAAAAAAACCGAACTGTAGGTAGGTACCTGAAATAGTACATTTCAATGCAAGTGGGGAAAGTGTTGTCGCCTACGGCTCATAAAAGACATCTCGGGACTCGTAAATAATAACACTTTCACACGTACATTGAACGACGTTTTTTAATACATTTGCGAAAAAATCACAATAACACAAATATTGGTAACATGAGCATTACACTTACAGTTACGAATTTTCCCTTGAACTTGAATGATATTGTATATTCAGCACTATAGTATAAACTACGTTCAGCGTTGATTTACATTGCCAAAATTAATCACATTAACTCATTTCATACAAAAACACTCTTACAGTTGGCATTTAAGATAATTATTTTGATAAAACTAAGAAATTTCAAGTGAAAATGGCGGGCGCCGGTTTTACTTTTTAATTTTTTCTGTTAACGTCAGCCAACGTGGCAATGATAGTTCCATTCAGCCAAATAATAAAAAATATTTTAGTGAAATATCGTATTTTATAACGTTTTATTTATATAATAACAAATAAATATTTACTTTATATCGTGTAAGAATACTTTTTGTACGTAATAAATGTCTAATGGCAAAATAAAAATATATAAAGTTTTTGATCATCCAAACTCTTTAGTGTGGACGTATCGATTAAGGTTAGAATTAAATTTAAAAAAGCTAGAAAAGTAAAAAGCACTAGTTCGCCAAAAACAACTTTGTGAACGCTAAACAGCTACGTAAAGTAGCACTTTTTGAGCAACTGTATTAAAAATAGTTTTCCATTGTTATTTTGGTGGGACGTCACTCATCCGTGACCACTGGTTCAAAAACGTGTAAAAATAATGAAATTATGTATATCGCGGTAGACCGTTCATATCACTAAATATGTGTACAAAACGCGAGAGTTTAAAGTGTTATACTGATTTGTAGCTAGGATAATTCCAGTCCTTAATGGATACAAATATGACCTCGTCTAACAAATGACTGTAAATGTCGTTTGTAAGTCACCTGTGCTACGTCATATACAGACGGATGACAGGTTTTAGATGTTTAATAAAAATCTACTGGCTCCTCATTTGTTTTGCTAAGTATCTACTTTTTATGACTTGATGACTATTTTATACATTCTCATGAATTTACATACAATAAGTAATGTTATTTGCTAATCCTAACGGGTTTATTTATATCTACTTTTAAACAGCTTTAACAGAACCCCTAGTAAACCTTAATAGTTAGTAGCGGGGTCTTCTGTCACAAGTATTTACAATACTTACTAGGAGATTCCAAGCATAACTAATTGTGAATTGTGAAATGTTGTAATCCAAATAAACAATTATTTTCAAAGTCAAAAAGTCAAAACTTTTTTTATTTGCGAGAATCATGGTCACGTCATTTTTCATTTTCTCATTCGATAGCGTGACGAGCGTTCGCGTTTGCGTTAGGTATGACTATTTTTATGGGATTTTGTACAGCGCGCCAAGCGGGACGTTTGTGGAAACTTCTTGAATTGAAATTCAAGTTGTATGTCCCTCTGTAAGTATACAAAAGGAACTACGTTAGTTAACATATCTACAAACACAAATGAGAGTAAAAGGTGTTCGCATTTAGTGCTAATAATACTCCTAGGTAGACGGGACGGTCGTCGGCCCCGGGGCAGCAGGAACAAAAGGGCATTTGCACCATTAGCTGTGCAAAAATGTCGTATCTAATCTACATTCTACATATTTTTCACACCACCTATTCGGAAAAGAGCTTTTTCTTCCCTGCTAGGAGGGATCAAAGTGGCACTTTTCCTCCCTGCTAGAAGGGATCAAAGTAACACTTTTCTGTTCTAGCACACTATTTTTAAATTTTTTTGCACATTATTTTATTAGCTTAAATAATCTGTTTAAGCATCAGATTGTGTCAACACTATGATTTTTTTATTTTCCTCATAGTTGATGTGAAAAGCAGTATGTGTCACACGGTATCAAAATTATTTCGTCTTGGGCGTTAACACTTGTCACTTGAATCCCTCATTACGCTCAGGATTCTATTCCGTTCGATTTCGTTCGGGATTCTATTGTAGAATCCATCGCTTCATTCAAGATTCAATGTACGCCCTTGACGGAAATATATCATTTTGATCCCTTGTAACACAAACTACTATTGATGATGGCAGATCAGGGGCTCCCTTGAGTTCACGGGCATTTTGGGCTATTGTGGCATCGCATATAGGTAAACTCTCAGTTCCATTTCACCACCTTATGGATACATTTTCGTGATAAAATATGGTAATCCTGCATGCCTTGGAAATGTTGAATTTTTTGGGTTCTAAACCAATGTTTTTAACCTTTTTTAATGACGCGAGCCCCTTGCCATGTAAATATTTTACGCAGTCCTTTTAGGAATGATGCATGTTTTCGCGACAACAACGGAGATTTAAATTTCGGTTGAAAATCATAGTTTGAAAGTTAGTTGAAAACCATCTTTTAGACGCTTCTTTTTCTTATCTGTCATTCCATTCGCCTCTTCAAAAAATGTAGGAGCTGTAATCCCTGACTATCGACCTTTTTAGCCCAAGACATCAGTACAGTGTATACCCATACGTCGTTTCGCGTAGATGCTAGTTTGTTCTATTTCAGCACGAGACAATGCATAGCTGGAGGTTAGGGAAAGTTAAAATGGCGGGAATTGTTAGTTTTTTCATAGACACGTGAGCTTTGTTTTGTTAACTGTGATTTTGGGCGCTGATCTGAGTGGTAGTTTGAGTAGGGATTCATTTGGAGATTTAAACACACATGAGTACTTAGAAATGTTATTTACTCGCGGCGGAGTCTACGGAGCGGCAGCTGTTATTCACGCACGAGGCTTCTATCTCCCTCCGCCATTTTAAGAGTTATCGCTGAAGCTATGACTGATGAAATTTGCGCCTGGCCCGGGGTCTATCTATAGCAATCTTACGGCTACTTTGAGTTTAAAACAGCAGTACAGTGTATGCGAATACGACAACCATGGCCCTTACAAGAAAGCAGCATGTTGTGCTGTAAAAAGTTGCCGAAAAAACACCACAAATATTTCGTAGATCGACATTTTAAGTCACTGAACTTCTGTATGTATTATATTCATTGCTTCCCACGTTAGAAAAAAGGGCAACAACCCTATTACCCAACATTGACACTTTTAGATTTTGGAACATTTACAACACTTTATTTAGCACCGGCGAAGTTAGCGCACGGCGTTTCTGAATGAATTTGTTGTGTTGTTTGTATTTTGTTTGTCAAGGAAGACATTTCAACGGGCCCTCAAATTATCACTTGGCTAATTGGTAATCAGTCATAATCATCGTGGGCCTACGTTGAGAAGGAAAGGGGAAATGGGGAACACGCGTTGGAAAGACGCCATGCGAAATGTCATTGGCTTCGTCCAGGGGCTATGGTGTGTCATTTGGGCGCGTGCGGCTCGAGACTGCTTTGAGCAGTAATCAAGGCATAGTTTCGTTAGAAATAGAAAGTGTATTATAATATGTTGCCAAGGAATGTTAACATGGCATATCCTGAAAAGAGTCCGGACATCACCCTATAAAAATCCTGACATTTCCAGTACGGTAATTTTTCCTAAAAAGGTAGAGATTCTAAAAATCCCCGACAATTGTCAAGTCCGCCCGCAATCCTGACAGAGGACCAAGAACCCTGACATGTCAGGGAAAACCCTAACATATGACAACTCCAAATGTGTTACCTAGTTCTGGTAAGAATCGGGAGATTGGGAAAACTAAAGCTTTGTCTAAAGCTGCGATATCTGAATATAATCAATTAAAAAACAAAGACATAAACCTCAATGGGTCGAAGAAGATATCAACCAGGCAAGTGGTAGCAGAACAGCAGGGAAACAGACGAAGTTCGAACGACGTTATCTCTTTTAGGACGATCCTAGCCCAAAGCGAAGATGTTGGAAAAACGGTGGTAAGGACTACTCAGAATAATATAATTCTACATTTATTTTTATCAAACCTTAGAAAACGCGTAAGAAAAAAACACGCAAAGGCGCCAAGCTGAAGCTTTAAAGTTCAAGAAGGTGTATGTCCTCAAACGTAAATACCTACTAGATTTGTAAATATTGATGTTCTGTCAGACATTTTGTCTCCGAGTTTCACAACATTACGTGGCAAAACCCTTCAATACTAACAGTTTTAGAACACGATTGTGTCACGCGACCAAAACAGATAGCGTCCCTTTTTAAAAATAAAACAGACCACAGACAATGACCCGCCGTCTATGATTTGGCAGTGGCGATGTTTCCTACAGTTGGCAAACTTTAATAGACAAAAATAAACTTTTTTTTAAAGTTCGTAGACCTGGGACGTTGACGACGGTGTGCCAATGTTTTTTTGCATGTAATTGCTGGCTATCCAGTAATTCAGGGTTTTTAAAATGCTGGTTAAATTGTAGGTACAGTGATTTACGGCCTTGTCCAGTAGGCCTAAGATGGTCACGATTCTATCTGCCAAGTGTGCTAACCTAAAAGCAAAATTCAAATGAAATCGATGAAAACTAAACATACAGGCGTGGCAGGTTGATCACGCATAGACTATTCACGCATAGATAGTTTAGAATTTCATTTGTCCTTTTTTTAGTAATAGGATAGGACTGATGGAAGGAAAAGAAACCTAATAAACCTCTTTTCATAAACTTAAAATTCGGTAATAAAAGTAGGTAGGTACATATTTTATAGGGACATTCGTAAACACAAACTGACTAAAACCCACGCTCAAGAAGGCTTGTGGTGTGGGTAGCATATTGGTTTAATAAACAATAGAAATACTTTATTCCAAGCCTAAGCGCCAACTATCCTCCATTTACGTTTCAGACAGTCAATGAGTCAATCTTTTCTAGACGAGTCTACCCACTGTAACATTACCCCACAGAACACATGGCAAACTAAATATTCGATAAAAGTTATCATAATACCTACCTACTAACCAGTGCGAATTTACTGGTCCAAGGCCACGATCATTATTCACGTTTCGACACCAGTTGGGAGCAGCGGGTCGAGTTGATAATGAATTGCTATTTAATGTCTTATGTCTTAGTTAAAATATATGGATTTTGACAAACATTTATCTTTATTATAAAGATCGGACTAATACGATTCAGAACCCCTGGTGTAAATTTCATTCGATAGCGTGCCGAGCGTTTGCGTTTGCATTATGTCTATCTTTGAATGGGATTTTAAACAGCGCGCCAAGCGGGACGTTTTGGAAACTTAACATCCCACACAGAATGACACGACTTAACGCAAACGGTTAACAAACAATGTGACATTCGCAAGATATAATGTATTAAACTTTATTTTATTTTATTTTTTGGATCACCGGTTGAAAAGTAAGAGCGAGCGAAAGTTTTCGAAACGTTTACTTTTGAAATGATTTAATAGGTATACTATTTTTTATAGGTATTAAAGAACTCTTTAAAAATAACATATCGAACGGTGTATCGAACTTTAATATTTACTTTTTTTGACATTTTGCGAGCTTAATGGTCAAAGAAGTTCGCCTGATCCGCTTTCGTCATAAATTCGTATGTATCACTGAGTGGAATGCTAATTCTATATTCCTTCGATTTATACCAAGTCATATCTCCATGTGATGTACATATGTACTAGGACTCTTGCATGTTACTTAATTACATGAATTTACTGTGAGTGAGCCAGTTCAGAGATTGTCAATGCAACGGGCCTAATGATGGTCGCGCTTTTATCACCTGTCATCATGACCGCCACGTTCTTACAAGTGCATAAGTGACGCCTGACATGATATACTATTAAATCGCAACCATAGTACCCCTACAGGTTTAGCATGACGCAATCAAATGACGTAAATCCTGAGCGAATCTGGGTTTTCTAAAACGCCCCCTTTTAGTGTTTATCTAGTACTTTAACAGAAGGATTATTGATAATTCATTTTCTAACCATGACTCAAAAAAAGGAATATGTATGTCGAATACGGATGGTCTCAAAGGCGGTGGGCGCGTGGGGTAGTACGATAATGTATTACTTCACAGCTAAACCAGTATGCTACCATGCTACCAGTGCATGAAATAAACATTAGGACTCGTTAACCATACTAGTGCCTACTATACTTCAGTACTAAATGTTTAAAAGAACTAATTGCTATTTTTAACTCAAGGGAGCGATATGAAAGTAAAAAGAAACCGTTTAAATCTTTATTCAAGTCAAACTAGGCCGGCTTCAACCCTACATATCTGACCTGAGAAGATTTAGCCCTATATGGGACCGGCAACAAACTCAGAGGGACAAATCTTTTCAAAACAAGTTAAAACAACACATAACACATCATTTCTTTATTTCACAAAAGTAAGCTTCTAATGAAACATAAGAAATCAAAATAACACTTGAAATAAAACACTTAGCTAAATGGTTAAAGAACGCGGGATTCTATAAGCTATCAGAATAATCCTTCAGGTATAAACCTTCAGGAACGTAGCGAGTTAGGCACGAGGTTGGCTAACGAGTACGTCCGATCTCTAGCGCGGTCCGATCAAGAAGAACTACCAGCGGCGGAGCCTCTCCGCTCCCGCCTCAGTCAAGTTGGCAAACCTGCTCGACCAGTCTACCAACATACCGACAAAAACGCCAACTCGTGCCTACGCTCACTCGAGAGAAACCTCTCGACGTTCCAAAGCCTTCTACCTGTCATCTTAGTTCAACAATACGCCAATAGATGGCGTTACTCTCTACACAACTTTATTTCAACAATGCTCCAACAGACGGCGTTACTCTCTACACAACTTTATTTATTTTGTTACAACCAAATAATACGTAGCTCAACATTGCTAATCGATTTTATACAGGCGTCTAAAATAATGAACTATAACGCTGCAATACGTCAGATGTCAGGGTCCGACACGGCCGTCCTGCGCTACACACGTCCTCGTGTGTGGGTGTATGCATTTGATTCTGTAACAAAATACTCGGCACAGTATCTCATCGCTCGGTCATTCCTGACCCACAATTTGGGTCTCTCTCAAATTACTATTAAAATCAAACTTCAATCCAACCAGAAAAAATAATTGTTCAAAATTACTTTAACAATCCTCAATTCTCTAGTCAAAAATAGTCCATCGAGCAACGACTTAATAAAAATAATCAGTAATCATCGCCGCTATCTAGCGGATACACTCCATTAATCATCGCCTCCATCTGGCGGATACTCACAAATTTATGTGAAAACAGAACAATCTCAAACATCAAAAACACAAATCACAACAGCTCTAATTCATTGCTCGACAGTATCACTACTATTGTCATCAATATCAATTTACGGGGAAATTATCTGGCATTAAAAAACAAATCTTTGGTCATATGTGATCTAAATTTTTGTAAGACATCTTAAAACAAATAACATTCCGATTTGATAATGCCAATTTTACTCATATGAACACAGTACATCAACGGGAATTCATTTTTAACAAAACAACACCAGTCCTTCGGTGCATTGCCAGTCCTTCGGCAGATACCAGACCCTCGTCAGAAGTAACCATCTCAGCCGCGTAAGTGCTACTCCTTGCAAAGAGCATTCTGCACATAAAAAGCAGACCACGTGCACCTCTTACATGCTCCGTCACTTCTGATGCGGTCACTAAACAATACCCAGTCCATCTAAAGCAAAACATTAGTGCCCAGTCCATCGGGCGTGCCTTCAGTCCATCGAAAGCAAAACAGTAGAGCCCAGTCCATCGGGCGTGCCTTCAGTCCATCGAAAGCAAAACAGTAGTGCCCAGTCCATCGGGCTTACCTTCAGTCCATCGAAAGCAAAACAGTAGTGCCCAGTCCATCGGGCTTGCCTTCAGTCCATCGAAAGCATGACAGTATTGCCCAGTCCATCGGGCGTACTTTCAGTCCTTCGAAAGTACAAGCTTTCAGTCCATCGAAAGCAAAAACAATGTTAAGAGTGAATTCCAAAAAGAAAATAAAAAAAGCGTTACAATCATGTAACTTAGAATCACTGACACTATCAGCGTCAACTGATCGACTGAAACTGAACATTACTGATCAAAATCACTAAAGATAGCTTTCTACTTTAGCTTTAACAACAGAAACTCAGCTTTCTACTTTAGCTTTAACAACAGAAACTCGCTCAAAACTTCTATGCAGAAGTAAATCCTCTCAAAATAATCCCAACAAAATGGGATCTGCTCACCAGATTATTAAAGCATGATGCACGCGACCAAGTCAAAGGTGGTGGTGGTGAAGTCCGACCCAAGCACGAAGGCTGATGCTTTCCAACTTGCAGTTGCCGTTGCTGCGGCAGATGGCGAGATGCACGATGTGGTTCATCATAGCTGGCTATTACTGAAATCATCATTTGCACGGTATCAGGTTTATCATGTATGCAGGTTAAACTTCAGGGTTTGTGAATGTGCCTTAGTAGCGGACACAAAAGACATGTTGCCATAGGATACGGGACTTTAAAAATCTCAGAATAAAATTTAAACTTCATTGAGTGCGTTTTATTTCCTTCTATGAACAAACAAACACGTGTCCCAAAAATAAGTAACACGGTAAAAGGGGCCAATACGAAAAGTGACAGCTTATTAGTTACGTTCGACTGTTATGCTTCGCCATTACACTCAAAATAAAATTCACTAATAAACAATTAGAACTAAACCTGTCCTTTTATTTCCAAATCTCCAGCACAGATGATACTGCACAGCTGCTTCTGTGTCACGGGCGTAATGGTGTCTGCAAGTTCGCTCGGCTCTGGCTGCAGGACACTGTAACATTAATTTTCATATGCGTAGCTCATGTTTCCATAGTATGCACGATTTGTGATCTATCACGGCATTACGGGCAATAATTTGTCGCAATTTTATTAATTACTAAACGTTACAGGGTAACGTAAAGTAAGTAGTACTACATAATCCTATGCATTGGCAAATCATCAGGATCAATTTCTAACGGTGCATTGTATTTTCATGAAAAAAAATATTTTTTGAGGGTAGATGCACAAGTGAGCGATGAAATAATATCACGTCGTGATAGCCGATATTTGGTTGTAATTAACAACATGGATTTCACTTCAAAATAATTCAAGATCACTTAGATTTAAATGGATTATAAAAATTAATTGTATCTTCATAAAAAATCAATTATTGAGGGTAGATTCACAAGTGAGCGATAAAATAATATCACGTCGTGATAGCCGATATTTGATTGTAATTAACAAGATGGATTACACATCAAAATAATTCAAGATCACTTAGATTTCAATGGATTATAAAAATTAATTGTATTTTCATGAAAAATCAATTATTGAGGGTAGATTCACAAGTGAGCGATGAAATAATATCACGTCGCGATAGCAGATAGTTGGTTTTAATTAACAGTATGGATTTCAAATCAAAATAACTCAAGATCGCTTCGATTTAAATGGATTATAAAAATTAATTATAAAGAAACTTAACGATCCCAGAGATGACGTCACGTCACAACCGTTATGCTAGACTGCCTCAATCAAAATTCACAATTTCACAATAATTCTCACCAAATAACAATGAATTGCACTCACCTTTCAATAAAGGTTAGACACATGAGCTTACCATTACCACGTGTCCAGATTATGGAATGTAGGTCACCAAAACACCCGGAAATACACCACGCTCTCAGGTGGCTGTGTAAGCAATACATGAAACTCTGCATCGATCCCACTTGCTGATGTCGAATACGGATGGTCTCAAAGGCGGTGGGCGCGTGGGGTAGTACGATAATGTATTACTTCACAGCTAAACCAGTATGCTACCATGCTACCAGTGCATGAAATAAACATTAGGACTCGTTAACCATACTAGTGCCTACTATACTTCAGTACTAAATGTTTAAAAGAACTAATTGCTATTTTTAACTCAAGGGAGCGATATGAAAGTAAAAAGAAACCGTTTAAATCTTTATTCAAGTCAAACTAGGCCGGCTTCAACCCTACATATCTGACCTGAGAAGATTTAGCCCTATATGGGACCGGCAACAAACTCAGAGGGACAAATCTTTTCAAAACAAGTTAAAACAACACATAACACATCATTTCTTTATTTCACAAAAGTAAGCTTCTAATGAAACATAAGAAATCAAAATAACACTTGAAATAAAACACTTAGCTAAATGGTTAAAGAACGCGGGATTCTATAAGCTATCAGAATAATCCTTCAGGTATAAACCTTCAGGAACGTAGCGAGTTAGGCACGAGGTTGGCTAACGAGTACGTCCGATCTCTAGCGCGGTCCGATCAAGAAGAACTACCAGCGGCGGAGCCTCTCCGCTCCCGCCTCAGTCAAGTTGGCAAACCTGCTCGACCAGTCTACCAACATACCGACAAAAACGCCAACTCGTGCCTACGCTCACTCGAGAGAAACCTCTCGACGTTCCAAAGCCTTCTACCTGTCATCTTAGTTCAACAATACGCCAATAGATGGCGTTACTCTCTACACAACTTTATTTCAACAATGCTCCAACAGACGGCGTTACTCTCTACACAACTTTATTTATTTTGTTACAACCAAATAATACGTAGCTCAACATTGCTAATCGATTTTATACAGGCGTCTAAAATAATGAACTATAACGCTGCAATACGTCAGATGTCAGGGTCCGACATGTATATATATGTATATCTGTCGGCAGCCGATCGTAAAGTTCCCGTGTAATATTTTGACTGTAGTCACATTAAACCAATATGAAATATGTTTATTGCGAGAACATAGAATTTGATTGATACAATCGCAGGTCTTAAAATAAAAGTTGTCCAACGTTGTTATAAAAGTTGTGTTAATAGATAGGAAGGATAGGTTTGTTAGGTTGGTTCAGATGTCCGAAGGGCAAACTGTCTAGAAATAGGAGCCCCGCCGGCCGTCGACTCAGGGAACGAGACAATGATATTCACGTTTCACGATATATGCCTAGGAATTTCATGATCTGCCTGATTTTACGATCGACTGCTGACATACCTAGACAGATATGTCGTACTAGGTACATACCTAGTAAGCTGTGAATCATAGCGTACACGTACACAAATTAAAAATGATACTTAATGAAAATTCCTTATGATCCTCTCCAGCTTCCGACGAAGTTAAAGAGAGACCATGGTTGAAATAGTTACCTACGTTTGATATTTTACAAGTTAGCTATTTGGTCACCTTTTTGGTTCTAAGACGTCACCAATTCTCCAAAAAAAGATTTTCAGGCAGCCCGCGGTCTTTTAAGATGCAACCAAGAAACGATAAGATGACGTCAGTAAAAAGTATTTTGGTATTTATCGATCTTTTAACCCGCCTTCAATTACATTAAGTATCTCTGTCAACATGTAGGTGTTGGTGACGTCATGGTCTAGGTGTCATAAAATGTGCTCTGATCTGGATAATCTATTTAAAGCCGAACGTGGCATATGACGTCTTCATATATCCATACAATCACTACAGCTATGTATGTATAACCATCAGACATAAATCTTGGGCGTATAAACTGACGTCATATACTGTTCCTTTTGATGGTTTTCACGGACCCGGGCAGGAGCAACTTGTTAGATCGTTAGATCGAGCTTAGCCAAGATGACATAATACATCGACAAAGGCCAAACGAAAAGAAAATGTTTCGGGATGACAAGATGCTACGAAAAGTCATGTGACTATTTCCGTACATTATTTTTGTCGTATAATTGTTACCTTCGCTAGGCCCCCAGATGTCAAAGGTGACGCTACAAAACAGTAGGTTTATTTTGATTACACATGACGTCGATTACACATTCGAATAGCATTTTATTTATTTACATGCATAACTAACTAAATATTAAATTAACAATAATTTTGGCGGAAATCGGACATTATACACGTTACTTTTTTTCGAAAATGCAAACGCAGTCCGCGTGCCCTAAAAAATAGATAAAATAGATTATAGGACATCCTGACTAGACGTGTGCGCCGCGCCGGCGCGCCGCCGCCGCCGGGCTTTTTTGCCACGCCGCCGCCGCCGATAAATTATCGGCGTGAAATCGGCGTGACCTTGACTGTTGTTAATTAGTTATTCCAACTTGGTTTTTGAATTACAATCTGGATTTTTTTTTCATTATATATGTAACAGTTGTCAAATTTATACCAAGTATTTATAGAATGAAACAGAAAGTTACTTTAAACTGAGTAATCCTCAGTATTCAGCGTCAAGAAAGATGAGGGAGCGATATATGAAGTAGTATGTTCCGCCTGTTGTTACCTACATATTTGTACCTGTTCATACTTTTGTACCATTTCTTTTGTAGTGTGCAATAAAGCATTTTATTATTATTTCTTTATTTATTTTCCTTCATAAGTTAGGCTCTTTATAACATGAATATAAAAGTAAAATACAAAAACACATAAAAAAACATATAAACACATTATAAAAAACCTAACCTAGGGTGCCGCCAGCAGCGGGGCAGGGCCCAAGCTACCGGTGGTCAGGGCCGCAGAGAGAGGAACCGGCGGACTATCCGCGCCGTGTCCAAGATCACCGCCTTCTGCATCTGACCCTTGATCCAACCACCTAGCGAGAGTCTCTCAAGATGTTGGTCGAGACTCTTCGCTATTAGACCGTTCACTGAAACGACTATCGGGACAATGATCGTCGAATCAACAGTGAGCCAAGTCTAGGTACTTACTGGACTTGTCCTTCTCGGCTTTCACGAGATTCTCATCATGGGGGATGGTGATGTCAACGAGCACGGCCCGACGTTGCGATCGATCTATTATCACGATGTCAGGCTTATTGGCTACAATAGTCCTGTCAGTGATGATAGATCGATCCCAATAGAGCGTGGCACGACCATTCTCGAGAACAGGCGCAGGTAAGTACTTGTAGTACGGTACTTCGCGGTCCACAAGGCCGTATAGAAGAGCAAGTTGCTGGTGAATAATCCTGGCTACGAGATTATGTCTGTGCAAGTACTCGCCGGAAATGATATGCCTGAGTGACTCTCCGGGACGGCGGCATGCCCGACAAATGTCGACCGTACCGTCCTTCAGGATATATTTCCGATAGTTGTTCGTCATCATCACTTCGTCCGCAATTGCACAGGCAAAACCCTCGGTTTCTCCGAAGAGGTCCCCGAATCGTAACCAGTTCACCGACGCGAGCAGGTCCACGTCGGGTCCCGTGAGGGCCTTGTAGAACCGCCCGTGTAGCACCTTACTCTCCCATGCCGCCCTGCGATCCGCAGTACTTAGTACCACAGGTTTGCGCCAGTTCTCGTTTGCCAAGGAGAGCGGCGTGAGGTTCCTGCCTACTGCCACCACATCACGATGCATCCCACACTCGTTGTTAAGGAAATAATTCCTGAGATTGTACACCTCGCGGTTGTGGAGATCCTTGGCGTTTAGGAAGCCTCGGCCTCCACACTTCCGTGGGATGTACAATCTCATAACTGACGAGCGTGGGTGTAGCATGCGATGTGTGGTGAGCAGTGACCGGACCCTCCGATCCAGGGCGTCCAGCTCGGTCTGAGTCCACCTTAGTATGCCAAAGGAGTATGTGAGTAGGGGCATTACTCAGGCGTTGAAGGCGCGCACTTTGTTGCCTCCTGACAAAAGACTGTTAAGGACTTTTGTGAGCCGACTGAAAAAGCGCTCCTTCACCGACCGTCTAATACCCTCGTCCTCAATACCCAACGACTGTGACATGCCAAGGTATTTATAGGTTTCTGATTCAGAGATAGATTATTATTATTATTATGTTTTCCTATTAAGGGGCTACCCGAGGTTTTCATCGATTTTTGACAAGTTTTGAATCGTATCTCCTTTTTTTGCACAGATAGAATTATAAGACAAACGGTTATTACAATCTTTTATCTCCGGTTTTGTCCACCGGATTTTGTAAGAAATAAATACTTTTTTTTTATGAATTTTTTAAACATTGTCTAAAAAAACACTTTTTTCGTATCTAGTTTGCAGTGAAGGATCTTACGTGTACGAAATCTACATATTTGGGTTCGTCTTTGACGTCTCCAAAAACGTGTCCAGGGTTTTAATTTTAAACTAATGAACACAAAAATTATGGCCAGAAAACCAGTTTTTTAGCCTAAAATTGTTCAACTTTGATATATATCTCGAACACAATGAACTTTGAAGTAAATATGGGATACTATATTGCTTAAAGCCGTAGCTGTTAATATAATAAGCTACAAAAAAACATTAGAAAACTAAGGGATTCAGATCGAAGGTCATTGGCGTGGGGTAGCCCCTTAATTGTGAATTCACTTTCAACTCTTAATTTGAATTTTAGAATGAAAAACATCGAAATGGCGGCTCTTTTGATGAAAACTGAAGATGAAAGTTCTAGAGAGGAGTTAACATCAACCATTTCAAGACCAAAGTAATGTACCTAATGGTAGTAAACAGAGCAAACATGCTCCCGTTACCGACGCACTCGGCGATTACAGAAAAGCTAGCTAGTATATCTTGGGATGATAACCAGAGCCGGTGGTTGCACCGCCGAGATACGCCGCAGAGCTGGCATGGCTAAGAGTGCTACGGCTAACTTCGACAAGATCTGGAAGAACAGAGGTATTCGACCTGCAACTATGTAAAGTGCGCTTGATACGAGCTCTTGTCTTTTCAGTATTCCAGTATGGTGCCGCAAAGTGGAGCCTCTAAAAGTGACGTGCAAAGGTGCTTTTGAGATGTGATGTTGACGATGATTGCTGCTTCTACCTAGTACAGCTAGAAGAACAAACCCCTTAATTCTTAAAGAGAATATTGCCACTTGGCTCTCCACAACATGCCATGGGCGAGCCCTTAGATTCTTCGGACATAATTATTATGCGGTTTCCAACGCATGAATGGATGAATGAATGAATGGTGAATGGCAAACATGCTCGGAGTGGAGCATGTGTGAGATGGTCGAACGTTGTGAAGAAGTGTACAGATGTGCAGTCCACACGGCTTATGACCGCACGAAATGGAGACAAATTACATGTCGTGATCCTCAGCAATGCTCTAACGCAAAAAAGCAATGAAAAAACGAGAAAGAAGAAGATACATCTCAGTGAGCCTGGTTCTTGTACGATAGGAAAACCATTAAACGGAAGACACAATAGCAGTCCGCATGTCTAGGATATCTGATGTTTTATTTTGTTAACGTACTTACCTCATTTTAATACGATAACTCATGGAAAGCATAAAAAAACGGAGAGTTACAGATCGGATCATAGGTCATTGGGACCAGGTGACCGCTTACAGCAAGCCAGTTACTAGGGAAATCAAGTTATTATATCTATCCTATATCAATTTACAAACTCTATTTTACTCACGGCCTATTCATAACTATACGTAGATTACGTAATTCACTTACCAGTAACCTGAATTGATCAAATTTTCAAGAAAAACAACAAATTCATGATTTTTCTTAAGGAACCGAAAAGTCAAGGTCACGCCGATTTCACGCCGAAAACACGCCGCCGCCGCCGATTTTTTGGCAAACGCCGCCGCCGATCATTTTATAATCGGCGCACACGTCTAATCCTGACACAAATTGACTAAGCCCTAGTACGCTCAAGAAGGGAACTCTTAGAGGTACCCCACACTAGCGTCTTTTGAGCGTCGGCGTCTTATCAGCGCTATGATACAGCGCAGTTGCGCCAACGTTGCGTCGAGCAGCAGCCATAGCCAGGCTAGACCACAGAATAAATAATAGTAGGTATAGAAGACTCACTCTCATAACAAAACGTGTCTGTTACGATCAGCACAGATATGGCCGCTAGGTGGCGACAGCGCCACGCGCGGCTTATTGCAAACCCCAAAATTGGGGCCGAACGGATGTACTTTTAGCTACCTGTAGCAAAGCGACGAAATCGCGGAGTGAGCCACGCCTGGCTAGACGCCGATGCTCGGGAGACGCTAGTTTGGGGTGGCGCTTAAATACATAGAAAACACCCATGACTCTAACTCAGTGGTTCCTAACCTGGGGGTGATTACCCCCGCGGGGGTAAAACTGGTATTTTGCGGGGGTAATAAGCTAACCTAATATAACAATACAACAAACGTACACGTTTTATTTTTTATTACCATTGGGAGGAGGGGTAAAATCAGGTTCCCTAGTTAGTCATAGGGGTGACCGGACTGAAAAGGTTAGGAACCACTGCTCTAACTCATCTGTGCTCATCACACAAATAAATGCCCTTACCGAGATTCGAACCCAGGACCATCGTGTAACCTACCGGCTTCCTAGGCAGGGTCACTACCGAAGCCAGGCCAGTCGTCAAATGCCAAGTGGTAGTAGGTATTTATACCAATAGGTAGTATTACCTCCTATCGGGCCCCCACTTAGCAATTCCAGGTCTACCGATGCGCACGCGTCTATTTAGAAAGACCTAGCGGCTTATCACGGTCGCGTTTTTATCCCTTGTCACCATGCCTGTCACGTTCTAACAAGTATGTAAGTGCGAAAGGGACGCGCATAGTGATAGTCGATAAAAATGGAACCGTGCTGAGCCCGCTAGATTACCTATCTAGCGCTAGGTGCTAGAAACGCCCAGTGACTCACGTTGAAATGCAGATGGCTTAACCGAGTGATGTCATTCGTTGGTCAGTCATGAACTATGCTAGAAATTAGATTTAATGCGCTACTAGGTGCGCCCGCAGCTCCACCTGCTGCGTGAATTATGGTACTTATGAATATGTGACATTTTCTACTCGGATTTAAATAAAACTGGCCAAGTGCGAGTGGAAGTCGCGCACGAAGGGAAAGGTTCCGTGCCATTACGCAAAAAACGGCAAAAAAATAACGTTTGTTGTATGAGAGCCCCACTTAAATATTTATTTTATTTCGTTTTTAGTATTTGTTGTTATAGCGGCAACTGAAATACATCATCTGTGAAAATTTCAACTGTCGAGCTATCACGGTTCATGAGATATAGCCTGGTGACAGACAGACAGACGGACAGACAGAGCAGTCTTAGTAATAGGGTCCCCTAAAAAGTATAGTTTGGCAAGCCATTTCCGTCATTAGTGATCGTATAAGGGTTCCGTTTTTTTACTTTTGAGGTACGGAAACGGAACCCTAAAAAGAGCAAAATTATAAAAAAATGTTGGCGCCAAGGGTTATTGTATTGTTGCATAGAAAGTTTGAATTTCGCGACGTTTTCTACTGATAAAATTGTTTGACAGACTAGCTTACGTCTTCGTCGTAGCTTAAGTTGTCTTTAGGCCTCATCAAAATCTTAAGTACAGTGAGTACTGTAGAGAAAGAAGTAGACGATGTGCTTGATAAAACGCACTGAATGATTTTGGATATTTGGCCCGCTTATTAAGTTAGGTTCTGAAATAATCCTGTCAACATTTTTAATAATATGTTTACATACTTTTGCGCATCATCCGCCTGTCTGCCATTAGTACGTGTTGATGTTGGAGACCTATGGAGACCGGTAGACGGAAGCATCTTCGGCGTTGACATATTTATGCTCACTTGTCCGTGTACATATTTCCGCGCACGCGTTGTCACACATCTTATTAGCAGGTAGGGAGGCACCGGCGGGGGCTGGCCTTGGCCGAGGCGACGAACTCGCCGGAATGCAAAAGCGGCCACTTGCCGAAATTCACAGTATATGCGCGCGCTCACAGTCAGCTGCGCCACAGAATAAATAATAGTACTGCCGTACAGAAAGGAAACTTCCTACAAAACCGAAGTTTGACAGCGGTTCAGGGTCGAATCATGCTATCCCTTTCTAATATATGGCACTATCCCTTTCGGTTATTTAGGTTTGTCAAAATTCAAGTGATTATCTTATCTGTGGTCGTGCACGCAAAAGGAAGTCAAGTGGTGCCAACCCTAATAATTGCTCGGAGCAATGCTGAGCCGAGCGGAGTAGAGTTTAACCGAAGTCAGGAGTTTCGTACCCCTGGCTGCGCAGCGCCTTGTACAAGTACATACCTATCAGAATCTGCGGAGATGGATTAGCGGCCTAAAAAAATCTGGGAATTCCAAAGGAATTGGGCTGGTAATAATATTGGAAATAAAATGGCAAAACATACTGTAATTTTAGTTTCCGTTTTCCGGCTCATAAAAAGGAGCCATATCATATTATTAATTATATTTAAATGACGATATGATCCGAAATAAAGAACATTCTACATCTACACGCCTAACTATTAGCCCTTTTTATACCATCGTATCGTATCTCAGTCTAAAAGTCATGTCACTTACGTCTTTTCTCGCTTATAAAGCGATAAAAAACTTTTAAGAGTCACACGAACCCGCCGCCAAAATACCGCTCCCAAACAATTGAAGTTAAGAGTACGCCCTCTTTTTAAAACGTCATGCTTAAATAACATGAAACTTAATTAGCATGAACATTTAGGTAACATATTATGTGTATGTCTGGTAAGAGTGGTTTTCGTTGCTAAAAATATTATACAAATAAAATAGGGCGAATAGAAGTTTTCTAAACTTTAAATTGTTCTTCTTTCTTTGTATTACAATTTCTAGAAACGAAAAGTAGTATAGATACACATAGACATAGTAACATATTACTTAAATGCTCATGTTATTTCAGAATGCAGTTTTAAAATAAAAAGAGAGCGTTACCACAGAATAAGTAATAGTACTACCATACAGAAAGCACACTTCCTACAAAACCGTGGCGTAACTTCGATTGTATGGCGGCGGCTAGGTTCGTGTGACCCTTAACGAACCATAAAAGTCGCAGACAAATGTAACACGCATCCGCTAATGCACAATATTTGTGACCATCCGTTAATTTCACTAAATTATTATAATTTACATAGGCTTCTGAAAGAGTATTGACCAGTATTACTATTCAATATGGAAGTACCTACATATACTAGTACATAACATATTTGATAATTGATAATGACTACTAGCATGAAGTTAAATAAATAAATATTACGTAGACTACACGGCAAAGAATCATATGTAGATTGTATAGAATTATAGATAAATAAGTAGATGAAAATAACCAGTATCCAAGAAAAAAAAGCAATTATCACAAGAATTAAACACCAACCTAACAACACTTTTTTACTGCATTCCCAAGTAATCGAATTTTACTCCAATGCACCAAAAAGTAAATTGTATCACATGGGAGCAAAATGACATATTTACGGCGAGAGGGTACATTGAATCTTGAACGAAGCGAAGGTTTCTAGTTTCTATAATTGAATCCCGAGTGTAGGGAGGGATTCTAAAAATAAATGAAAAGTATAAAATAAACTAAATTAAAAATAAAACCTTACTCAAGTAGATAGGTCCTTAAGGGGCTACCCCACGCCAATGACCTTCGATCTGAATCCCTTAGTTTTCTAATGTTTTTTGTAGCTTATTATATTAACAGCAACGGCTTTAAGCAATATAGTATACCACATTTACTTCAAAGTTTATTGTCTTCGAGATATTTGGCATCAAAGTTCAACAATTTTAGGCTAAAAAACTGGTTTTCGGGCCGTAACTTTTGTGTTAATTTGTTTAAAATTAAAACCCTGGACACATTTTTCGAGACGTCAAAGACGAACCCAAATATGTAGATTTCGTACATGTAAGATCCTTCACTGCAAACTAGATACGAAAAAAGTGTTTTTTTAGACAATGTTAAAAAAAAATCATAAAAAAAATAGTATTAATTTCTTTCAAAATCCGGTGGACAAAACCGGAGATAAAAGATTGCAAAACCGATAACCGTTTGTCTTATAATTCTATCCGTAGTGCAAAAAAAGGAGATACGATTCAAAACTTGTCAAAAATCGATAGGGTAGCCCCTTAATTAAGTCAATACAGCTTTTAAAATTATTTTTTCACCTCAGCAGCTCGAACAAGGGTACTTTGCTTCTTAAAAACAGTGAGCAAAATGCGATTTTGCTCACTGAGTCATTTTGTCTCACTCAGTGAGCCAAATCGCATTTTGCTCACTGAGTGAGACAAAATGACATTCAAGTGACCTTTATAGTCAAATGTCATTTCAACATGCGGGGTCTAATACAAGTTCGATATACTTGGGTTCTATTATCTCTGTCCCTCTAGGTATGTTCTCACTGCTTAGGGTGAAAAATTTTGTGTACTACACGAGATCAAAGTTATTTACATCTCGTGCGCTTTTGAATCCCTTACTACGCTCAAGATTCTAAATTAGATTCACGAGCGTAGCGAATCTTTCGCTTGCACGGGACTCAAAATAAGCACTCGAAGAAATATCAAACTTTGATCTCTTGTTGTACAAATAACTATTTCCTCCAACATGCAAATTATCTAATAGTTCTAATACCCGTTTGGCATAACTCTAAATTAACACAGCCCAAGGATTTTGGCATAAAATAAGAATCAAGTGTTAAGGTCGGAATCTTCAAGGGCCAGTCGCATGGTTACCGACTATTAATGGGCCTAAATTAAAATGCGAAAAACCGTGAATAAAGAATAAATAATAGTATTAATGGTTCAAACTCCATCCGTTGACTGTCAAGGTTTTTATGTAAATGATAATTGGGTAGATTTTAATGCGTATCGGCGTTTTAAAATGTACCTATTTAGTTCGAGTATCTCTGTATGTGATTCATTAATTAGGTAAATAATGTATAATTATGCCCACATACTTCGCCTACTGATTTTTTAAAAGATTTTTATGATGTTGGCTGTGCTTGAGGTATTATTTTCTGTAAATTGTCATACCTAAAATCAGAATAGAGCCGTGGCGAATTAACATTTGAAGTCCTGTTTTCCTAGTAGATAAAATATATGAATTATGTACTTAATCCTTTTTTTACGTACGCCTAAAATTGTAAAAAATAAAATCTGCGTCATGAAATGGAATGAATTTTGAGTCTTTCAATTTGTCTATCCCTTTCCTGTTATCCTTTATATCGAATTAATATTATAGACACCGTAGAGTGGAGACTTGTTGGTAAACGTTTAAATCTGCTACCAATTTTATAGATTTTTAGGGCATACGACGAGAAAGGTACAGTCGAGTGCATAAATATGTATACATTTTTTCACCTTATTGCAATGGGTTAAGGTTAGATATGAGCGCCGATAGGCATTTTGCCGGCGGCGGCGCGCCAGTCAAAATCGGTCGGCGGCGGCGGCGAATCGGCGGCGTGGCCGCCGATTCATAGTAAATCATAGTAAATCAAAAGTGTTTCAACACTTTATATTTATACAAAAGCAATTCAAACCAAAATTTTACCGAAAAAACATGTTTTTTGCCATAATCACGCTACAAAGTGCATTTTTGAATTTCAAGTTAAATTTATCGAAATCTTGCATGAAAAAAGTTTTATATCGCATAATAAAATGTAGGTATGTAGATAAGCAGCAATGCCGCGGTATCAGAGACGGTCTTAATCTTGGTGCGGCCTTTTGTCCAGTATTTTGTGCTAAGTAAAAAATAGCGGGTGTCTATATCAGGGAAACGTTTTGTCTACAGTCGAAAAAAGAGCCGGAGCCAGGAAAATCGAGCTCCGTCATTATGTCATTAACCAACATCGGCTCAATAAAACCTATGTCAAAACACAATGCCCAAAGTCGAGCTCCACCTAACACTGAAGACCCGATTCCGACGCCTCCTCATGCGAGGCCATAAGCCGAGCTGCAGGCAAGCAGACAGCTTAGAATAGAACGCGAATAAAGTGTGAGCTAGGCTGACGGCTGAACTCTGCAGAGATGGGGTCGGCGGCCAGGAGCGAAAATTGAGCAGACAGTTTGCATTTACCATCGATATTTTTGAGTTATATGAAGCTAAAATACCTTTTGAATGCCTATAAACTATTCAGAGTGGCGCAGTTAAAGATCTAAACTGGACAAAATATATATGATCTGATTCTGAAAGTAGTAGTATCCCAACTAGCAAAATAGTCGTATAAGAATTGATTTACTCAGCCTGTAATCGTATAACAGCCGAGTTACGGTTGTTGAAACACCAATATATCGTATAATAGCGGTTAACTCGACTATTTAGCAATTTTCGCTAATTAGTGCTATAATCATGTCGTATAAACGTTTATAGCACTATCTTTTAGCACTTTTATTCCACCTTTTAATAAATGCTGAGTTAGCGCTACTAAATCACTTTTATTCAGCATAATTGTTCTATTAAAATCATATAACAGCTATAGAATAGCTAATTGTCTGAATAAGGCGCTTTAATACAACTGTTACTCAATTCTCTTCTCTGTTGCTATAAAAGCTTATTAAAAGCAATCCAATAACCATTTGGCAACAATGCTGCTGTAACAGCGCGCTTATATCATAATTTGGGTAATGGGGTTCAAACCGCTGTTATAGGAGCTGAAGTGTATTTACAGGTTTTATTCAAAATGTATTCAGCTTAGAGTACTTTTAAAGAGTTTTGAACTACATTAACAGCACAAGTCAGCCATGTTGTCGTTTCAATATAGACCGGTGGCCAACTGCATGAAACCCTATATACCTGATAAAAAAATTGAAAAATCCTACTCTGTAGGGGTAGCTGACTTTTAGTAGCATCAACTGCTCTTGGTCGGCCGCGGCTTAATTTGGCAAATTTTGCGCAAATGGCAAAATACTGGCACAAAAATTCATCAAAAACAAACCCCATCGTATAATAGAATTGAGGACAGCAAAACAAAAGTGGTCAGCTACATCCTGTGTTGGCAGGTTCCTGTGTCCTATCGAATTTGTGGTACAACGTGACAGCTACAATTTACCTCATCGAAAAATAGAATGAAAAAAACTGATTGTAATACCTACATTAAATTTGTTGACGTATGTCTTGGTCGGTCTCACCTTAGCCTGACAGCTTTTGCAGTCCGTCCGCATTAAAAAAAAATGTCAATGGCAGCTATCCTACCATACAAGTGACATTCTATTTTTCGATGAGGTAAATTGTAGCTCACTTGGTACCACAAATTCGGTCGGACACAGGAACCAGCCAACACAGGATGTAGCTGACCACTTTTGTTTTTTTGATGAATATTTGTACCACTTTTGCCACTTGCGCAAAATTTGCCAAGTTAAGCCACGGCCGACCAAGAGCAGTTGAAGCTGCTAAAAGTCAGCTACCCCTACAGAGTAGGATTTTTCTATTTTTTTATCAGGTAGGGTTTCATGCAGTCGGCCACCGGACTATAAATCCATAAACATGGCGACATCATGTGCTATAAGTGTAGCAGTAAACGCAGTTACTCGACTTATAGTCGAATTAATGAGATATAACAGAAACTAGATCATGTAAGCAAATTTTTACTTATTTTAATTAATATTTTTTTATTGAAATTTAAGAAAATAGACGGCCCATGAATATGTATGAACCAGTGCCTTTGGTTTTATCAATAAAGTATTTTTCGCGCTAGGTTTTACTGTATTACGTGTACTTACAGACAGTAAAAACTTATGTACACAATCACGATAAAAATAAATGTCATGGATGACAGCAGTAAAAAAATACTTACGTACCTTTTTTTTTTATTAGACACGTGAAGACGATTAGGCCTCAAACTTAATAAAATAATTGTAATATAATCGCTTACCTGAGATCGTTTTTAGCACATATTAGTTGAATAAAAGCATTTACTGCACTCTTACACATTTAAAATGCCGAGTAAAAGCAATTCGGCTGCTTTTATAGAACACTTTCACTGAGTAATAGTAAATTGCTAATGTTTATAGAACAAATAGTCGAATAAAAGCACTATCGTTGCTTTTAAAACACTAGAAGTGCTTTTATCCACTTTTACTCAACTCTTGCAGCATCGATTTGCTTCTTATACAGCGCTTACTCGATTTTTATAACACTTTTAGTCTGTATAAGTGCGCCTTTTTCGCGTTGAGTAAACGCTTACAGGACCACCAAAAAGCGAAAATAAAAACGTGCTCTCAACTTTTATAGCACATAGATCAGTGGCGTGCACTTCATAAAGGCAAAAAGGCACTGCCTACCCTACTATAATTCCGATGTCTATCCTCTTAAACTACTTAATTTAATTTATACCTGATCGTACTATCAGTAATCGATATAACTTAAAACATTCTAAAAATTAATAAGCGCTCCATCTACCGGTTAAGCTTTGTCATCAAGTCATCATCTATAATAATTCTACGCGACGAAGTTTACACCACGCGGCACTAGCGCCGCTACGTGCCTTGCACGGCAAAGACAGAAAACATTTCCGTCTAAATCTTTCTATGTGTGCCTCCCCGTGAGTCGTCGTTACGCGGTTACAGTGTAGTGGACCTTCCTATAAGTACGAGCACACAATTATACAAGTAACGCACACATTTAGACGCATTAAACTACTTAATTTAATTTATACCTGATCGTACTATCAGTAATCGATATAACTTAAAACATTCTAAAAATTAATAAGCGCTCCATCTACCGGTTAAGCTTTGTCATCAAGTCATCATCTATAATAATTCTACGCGACGAAGTTTACACCGCGCGGCACTAGCGCCGCTACGTGCCTTGCACGGCAAAGACAGAAAACATTTCCGTCTAAATCTTTCTATGTGTGCCTCCCCGTGAGTCGTCGTTACGCGGTTACAGTGTAGTGGACCTTCCTATAAGTACGAGCACACAATTATACAAGTAACGCACACATTTAGACGCAATAGGCAGTGTCTTTCGTACCAAACATAAACGAATGACGCCCGAAAGTTTCCGAATAGTTCCGATGTTTACGTGACTATTTTAAAAAGTAGCATTTGCTATGGTAATTTAGTGCAAAAACGAGACTATTTTTTTATTCGTTTACAGTATTTGGTTAAGTTTATTTACATTTTTTATTCGGTCGCCATTGTTTGTTTGTTTTGGTGAGTTTATGAGATAACAGTTAACAGTTGCCGGAAATTATAAAGTGCGATTAGTGAAGAAATGGATAATTTTATCTGTGAAAGTTGTGGGTGTGGGTGTGGGTGTGTGTGTGTGCAAACTATTAAAAATGATGCGTTTTCGAAGCTTTCGTTTAGCCAAAAAAAGAAGTAATTGAAAAGACTTGACAACAAAATGAAAACCATCACGCAATTTTTTTGGTGAGTTAGTAGCTCTCATTTTTTAAGGTTCCGTACCCAAAGGGTAAAACGGGACTCTATTACTAAGACTCTGCTGTCCTTCCGTCCGTCCGTCTGTCATCAGGCTGTATCTCACGAACCGTGATAGCTAGACAGTTGAAATTTTCACAGATGTATTTCTGTTGCCGCTATAACAACAAACACTAAAAACAGAATAAAATAAAGATTTAAGTGGGGCTCCCATACAACAAACGTGATTTTTGACCGAAGTTAAGCAACGTAGGGCGGGGTCAGTACTTGGATGGGTGACCGTTTTTTTTTTGCCTTTTTTTGCATTATGGTACGGAACCCTTCGTGCGCGAGTCCGACTCGCACTTGCCCGGTTTTCTGATATAATTTTGCCTACCCAGTCCCAAATCTCTGTGCACGCTACTGGATTTGCTAGTTGGGATCTAACAAGGTCACGCCGATGCCACGCCGATAGCGCAGCGTCGGCGGCGGCGGCGCGAAAATTTTGTCGGTGGCGGCGGCGCGCCGGCGCGGCGCTCATATCTAGTTAAGGTAAAGAAATGTATACATATTTATGCACTCGACTGTACAGTCACAGAGGGAGTGGAACCGCTGAAATTAGAAAACTGAAGTAGTTTACTACAGTCTGTTTTTAATTTAACAATACAGTAGGTACGCCATACATTTCCATGCAAGAAATAAACGAGCGTTCCATACTATTTCTTATGGGCAGTATATACTTATACTCTTACATTGCTAAAAAATCTGACTAGGTACATAGTCTATATAGTGACTATATACTTTAACTATAAAATTCCCGCGATATACCCCCGGCGGATGATTCTCGAAACGGATCAACCCATCTACCTATAGTCGGCTGAAATTACACAAGTAAATTTAATAATAATTTTAAAATTTACTTTATTCGTTAATGTAGTTAAGAGTTAGCAAAATCTGCATTTGGCATATACTGCGGCGTCGGCGACCGCTCCGAAGGCTGCAGTTATATAACCACGTAGACAAACTCGACCACCATTGCTCGCATTGTTTTGTTTCGAAGCCGGATTTTAGGAAGAAAGTAAAATTTGAAGCCTGCCGGGCTATTTTATTTAAAGCTGTACACTACACTACCCTCTTTTATTTAGAATTTTTCATGTTACTTCTACTCAGAATCACAAGCTCTTTCGATAGATATGTCCCAAAATTTATATACATTTTTCATTATTTCCATTCCGTTACCGTCATACAGTCTACTATATGAAAAGTATTATTTTCATTTCCCCTCACAAGGGGTAGATTTTCAAAATAAATATATTACGAGTTACGAGTATATTCATGCCCAGATTCTGCTTTCTTCATGCCAAATTGTATCTTTACTTTTTACATGACCGATTTACTTCGCCATTCGTAATCATTACTGTGTTATTTGAATCAAGTTTCTTAGAAATAAGAGCCCGATTCTTGCTAAATTTCGTTTTATTAGAAAATACTGTATTACACTATCCATTCAACATAGCATCGTTTTAAAATAATGAATTCAACACATTCTAATCAAAACCTTAAACACGAACCAGAAACGTTTAAAATACAACATGCGCCAAAACCAACAGACCTAGTTCTAAACACATAAACCTTATTCAAAAATACACCAACTGTAAACAAAACCAAATAATATGTAATGGAAGACTCACGGTCAATGGGCGTTTTTATAATTTATCGTGAACACGGTTACGACACGATTTATCGTCTCGACAAAACAGGGGACTAAAAAAATACAAAATTTATTTATTTGCCAAAAATTCATTTGTACACATATAAATGTTACAGTGATCCCCACACTAGCCACAGCCTGTATCGTGAGGACCCAGACCGGACAGAGTTCCCAAAACATATGCAAAATGTATGAGATTGTATGCAGTCACTTTTACAATATCGTCGAAGATAGCGTCCACGATTTTGCCATGGACGGTAACGATAGGGCCAATATAAAAGGTCCATTGTATTTAAATACGTACAATACACTTTTTTAATATAGGAATTTTTATTTTTTTAGGGTTCCGTACCTCAAAAGGAAAGAACGGAACCCTTATAGGATCACTCGTGCGTCTGTCTGTCTGTCACAGCCTATTTTCTCGGAAACTACTGGACCAATTAAGTTGAAATTTGGTACACATGTGTAAATTAGTGACCCAAAGATGGACATGTAACGTAAACAAATGAATTTTAAACATGGGGGCCACTTTTGGGGGGTAAATGAAAAAGTTTATCAAACTATATCGTGTTATATATCAAATGAAAGAGCTCATCTTGAGAATTTCAAAAATATAATTTTTTTATAATTCTAAAATACACAGGTTCGAAGTTATTTAAGAAAATCGCAAAAAATGACCACTTCCCCCTTTATTTCCGAAACTTATTAGGTGTAAATTTTTGAAAAAAATATTTAAAATAGTTCTTTACATATGACAGGAAAACCTATTAGAAACGTGAGTCAGACTTAATGTACGGAACCCTTGAAACGCGAGTCCAACTCGAACTTGGCCGGTTTTTCTACTTAGAATCACGAGCTCTTTCCATCCTAATAAAAGAAAAAATGTGAGAATGTGACCCAAAGTTTTTATTTTCATTCCGTTACCATTTTTCATAGACTTTGTATGACGGTGACAGAATGGAAGGAACGAAAAAAGTATGGAAAATTTGGGACACTTTTTTCCTAGTTTAATCAGAATCACGAGCTCTTTCGATCTTAATAGGAGAAATAGTGTCACAAGATTTTATGCTCATTCCGTTACCATTTTGGCATATACTTTGTATGACGGAACGGAATGAAAGGACACGGTTTTTCCTATTAGGATCGAAAGAGCTCGTATTTCTGAGTAAGATTTAACATAAAAATCCCCAATTTGAAAAAAAAGTTTAGTGTAGTGTGTGTACAACTGTAAATAAATATTAGGCCCAAAAGCGGCTTCATACAATACGATCACATAAATTTTGGTCTCCTACTTCATCGTGGCGATAAAATCGTATCGTTACCGTGTCCACGATAAAGTGTAAAAGCGCCCAATTACTTAAATCGCGATGATTACACGTAATTAATCTATTAGCGGTCAGTGACCGGTATCGGAATGGAGGCTTTAGTTTTTTGCATAGGTGAGTCTTTTCAAGCGTATTTAGTGAGAGGCTAATAGGCGAAGTGAGGGGTCAGCCTCAGCCATGAATTATATTACATGTTCAGTTTAGAGTAGGACCTCAGTAAGAGGTTCACGAACCTTTTGATAAATTGTGATGTTTTTAACTAAAAGGTACCTACCACATTGTCGGTTGTTGATAAGGTAGATGTCAAATTGAAGCTTTATGGAAATAGCGCGTTATTGACAATCGACAGCACGAGAATAAATACCCATTTGGTTGACAATGGCACAATTATATTGAATTTACTTAATTAATGTATATCAGTACACATCGGTAACTCGTGGCATTTAGGTAGCACTTAAAAGATTAGTGATGCACATATCGGTAACTCGTGGCACTTAGGTAGCACTCGACAGTTTCTAACAGACTAGTGATGTGACAATGTTCTTCCTATACGAATAGAAACCACAAAAAAAAGGAATTAATTAAACTAATCTTTTAAGTGCTACCTAAATGCCACGAGTTACCGATGTGTATGTATATGTATAGGTAATGTAATTTCAGGAAGGGAGTTTCACCAAATGTGGTGTAATTGGTTTTAAGGTTAATCGTTGAACTTATTATAATGACAGTTTTCACTTACGTTGAACTTGATTTTCTTATCAGAAAATATTGTACCTAGCCAATATTCAGTAAACCATCCTTATTGGTACGTATAACTAAAAAGCTGTCCCCTATGTTCTCTCAATTTAAAGTTGTGTTGGTTTATGTTATACTACTACTAATATTTGTGTTTACTATTACTAATATATGAATAATTAAAACGTTAAAGCTTTGTTACAGACAATTGAAGAAGCTGTTATAAATTTTTAATTAATTAATTTGTACAAATAAATAAAAATATTTATTTGTATAAACGAAAACCATAATGATTTTTGAAGCATACTATTTATTTACTTATTAATTTAATTGTTTACAATTACGTGATAAGCAGGAAAATTATTGTCCATAACCGCATTTGTGGTTTAAGTGTTCATATTGGACTTTCCTAAATGCCATTGATATTAATTTATTTTTATTATATGTTTACAATTATTATGTCTTTATGTCTGCTAGTCTGCTACTCTAACTACTAATCTTCGGCCGGTGAAATATGTCACCATAAAAATAAATACCAATTAATTACTTTACAGCTTAGGTAGGGTTATTCCCACTAGTTACCACCAAGTTCTTACCAGTGGTAACTACTGGGAATTTTTTTCCCACCTTTTACCACTGGTAACTACTGGGGAAAAAAATCCCACTGGCAATTCCACCTTTTACCATCCCAGTGGTAAAAGGTGGGAAATAAATTCCCAGTAGTTGCCAGTGGTAAAAGGTGGGAAATAAATTCCCAGTAGTTACCAGTGGTAAAAGGTGGGAAATAAATTCCCAGTAGTTACCACTGGTAAGAACTTGGTGGTAACTAGTGGGAATAACCCCTTAGGTACCATACTTATTATTGTTAGACACAATTACACTCTTTTTTGATTTGAGAGAAAATTATTTAAAAATCAATATGTATTACATAAAATTGGAGCCATATTGTACAAAAACCATTAAATCAAATTCAAGTATTCCACAATCTTCATCTTCAGAACATTTAACAGCTTTGTCTCACCTCATTATCACTATGACCTTTTAATACTCTTTATTTGTCTATTTTGTCTTGTCTACACCTCTTTCCGTCCTGCTCTTCCTACAAAAATGAATAAGTATTTATTATAACACATTGATACCTCAGTGAGCTCAGTCATTCACAAATTTACTGTCTACAAATATTTATATTAAAGGAAAAATGGAAACCTTTACCGCTTCCAGTAAGGCTCCAATTCGTGAGCTTTCAGAACACCGGTCCGGTCACTTTCAATATGTCTTAGCCTTGCCGGAAGCAGTGTTTTATTTCCATTTTACCTTTAATATACAAATTTCTTTCGGAAGGATTGGCCTAATATTGCCATAAAACGAGACGCGTGGAAGAAAGAGAGGGAGGCCTTTGCCCAGCAGTGGGACACAACAGGCTGACAAATAAAAAAAATACAAATTTGTAATATCAGACATACATATCAACCTCGTATCTGCAACACTCATTTGATGACAAAAACACCCGTATTCCAAATGAAAGAAAAGCAACATTTCCATCAAACGATTGTTGCAGATATGAGGTTGAGTAAGTATAGCGACGATATGAGCTTGATAAATTGCTAAAAATTAGTTCATGTCTACTATTAGCCTAAACTCTGAAACCAATGGTTTTGGTTTGAAGTGTTGTGTTTCATGAATACTTGTAATACTCATGATTACACATCGGTAACTCGTGGCATTTAGGTAGCACTTAAAAGATTAGTGATGAGCACACATCGGTAACTCGTGGCATTTAGGTAGCAGGCACAGACTAGTGATGTGACAATGTTCTTCCTATACGAATTGAGAAAAAAAAACCACTAAAAAACGGAAATTAATTAAACTAATCTTTTAAGTGCTACCTAAATGCCACGAGTTACCGATGTATACTCATGATAACCAAAGCCTGAATCATCAGCCTATATTCTGTCAAAATTGTCATTGTTTGGTTTCACGGTTTAAATAATACAGATTGACCATTATAAGATTAGGCATGCATCAGAAAGGTCTCTGCTACTTTGTTGATAAAAAGTGTTCAATGATATAGCATTTACTTATTCCTAATTTTGGTGATCTGATTATTTTTTAATTTTATATCTAATAAGAAAATGGCAAATATCTATAAAACCAGATGCACTTCATCCTGCAACGCTTGCCATGACATCTTGTGTTTGTTGTGTTGCTACAATAGAAAGTGCTTAGAAACTTACGTAAATACATATATATTATGCCATTTTCAAAATTAATCTGCTTTCAAAGTTACCCTTATTAGACTTATTACAGAAAATCCCCAATATCTTATAAGTTTTTATCAAGTACTTAATTAACATTAAGTATTGTTTTGATTTTAGAGGTTATAAATTGTATCATTTGTTTTGATAAGAAAAATATCCGTTGGGATTGTTTGAACTGAACAAACCTATTTAAAACTTCAAAAGTATAGTGCTTTAATATATTTAAAGCCATATTACGTTGATTACTATCATTTATATCCCAATTTCTACTAAGAAAAACCCTTATAGGTTAGGATGTCTTGTGCGTACTAACCTGCATAGAATCCGCGCTAATGATTTCCGTCTGGAATTTCTGGGCCAGCTCAACGCTTAACTTAGTCTTCCCCGTCCCTGTAGCACCTAGAATTATCACCATTGGTATTTTAGAAGCCATAACAGACCGAAGAGCCATCGTTGAGGCTAACGCACGAACTTCACTTTTGTTATTTTTGTTGACAACAGCCAACTTTACTACGGCTGCGTTCCATTTCAAGCAATTTCGGGTTAATTTTTGTAAACTCGTGCGACTGCATTTCAATTTTGTTTTGAATTGCATATATATTATAGTTGGTCAAGCAGATCTTGTCAGTAGAAAAAGGCGGCAAATTTGAAAAATAAAGGCGCGAAGGGATATCGTCTCATAGAAAATTTGAATTTCGCGCCTTTTTCTACTGACAAGATTTGCTTGACCATCTTTAATTTGAATATATGCCTACATATTCAAGAAATGCGTATAATTTGAATATATACCTGTATATTCAAATGATATGCAATTATTTGTAGCAACTACGCCAAGTGGACGGAAAAAGGCACTGGACGGTAAACTGACGCAATGACCCTATTCGATAGACTAAGTAATAATATTATAATTGATTTTCCTGATTGCAATTCATTGGGTAGTAATCATAATCATCCATATAATTTGAAATACTTTTAGCGGGCTCAGCACGGTTCCATTTTTATCGACTATCACCACGCGCGTCCCTTTCGCACTAACATACTTGTTAGAACGTGACAGGCATGGTGACAAGGGATAAAAACGCGACCGTGCTAAGCCGCTAGGTGACGCTAATAATAGTACTTCGAACTAAGTAGGTAGAATCTAACGATGTACCTGCTAACCATTAGTTAGCCTTCTTACTAAAATAATTTGAAGCAGACAGTAATATATGTACTTACTAATATACTCTTTGGCAGATAGACAGTGGCGGCAGCAAGGAGTGATTAGTTTGAAATATTCGACCTTTAATGAAAGAAGACTCATAGACCGCCCAGTACCCAGTATGACCTCTTTTATAATTGTGAAAATCACATACCTACCTAATTACCTCTATGCTGGCCTTCGAGCAACACGGAAGGGAGGCGGCATTCGCACTATTTCCCCTCTGCCGAGGTACAAGATTAGCGCGTCAATCTAATCTAGCGCGGGTAATAAAACTAGTTGCACTTGGATTTTTCACTAGACCGAGTCCAGACGCGCGCGTGAATACTGCTGCACAAAAATGCCTGTTTGCTCGGTTTTTTGTTATAAAAAGAGGTCGGGGACATCAAATTTACAAAAAGAAAGTGTTACATTTCACATGTAATATTTTTTTTTACATATCATACGTTTAATTACATTCAAACACAATTATTATATTTTAGTCTCATGTAATTGTTGGATTTATCGATTTTGCTCGCTCAGTACAAATTGCGGATCGGTCGAGCGACAAATCCGACTTCTCATCTCTCAGAATACAATAACATACTTCAACGAAAATGTGTTAGTGTGCGTGTTGTGACACTTGTCACTCGTCTGTACACAAAAGAGATCGAGGTTTGCAAGATTTGTCTTTGACGTGTGTCATTTTCTATGTATTTGTGTCGTCATTACAGATTGGATTTTGTATGTAAGTGTGTGAGAAGTGCGACTGTGTGCACCTTTCCCCCCGCGAAAAATGGCAGAAAGATTTGTACGGTGAGATATCGCTTGGGCGGCTTGGGCCCCTCCCTGCCGATGTGTCGGAAGCCGGTGTTGCTCGAAGATGCTGGCGTTGTCTAGGTATGACTAGGCTTTTCGAATAAGGCACTTGTTCCACCGCCGACGATGAGCGAGTAGAACGATAAACTAGAAACGAGTGTTAGCTCCAATAGTTTTGTCGCTCGGCTATAGGCGAGTGTTCGAGTGCGACGGGCTATTACTCGCGTCACTCGCTCGGGCGGTGCAGCGTAGCCGAACACGCAGACTGGTCTCGCAGCTTGAGTTCTAACTACGAAGCGAGCATCGCCGAGCGAGTACCGCTGAGCTAGTTTTATCTTATCGCGGCGACAAACTAGTAGAGCGTGTGTTCTCGCGGGCGGTGTGAACAGCCAGCGATGAACTATTAATATATGTGTCTCTTTTACTAACAACACAGGATCCTAATCTTTTGTTCGTTTCTTGGGCGAGAAAATCGCCGATAGTTAATCGCTTACTCGCTCTTGGTGGGACAAGTGCCTAAGGCTTGTCTGCATTCGATTGTTGCGAGCATTAGTTTACATTAATTACAATATACCTATGTGTCCTAGCACAGAAGGGGCGCGACAGCATCTCGATCGCGAGATAGACTACCCGCCTTTTTCTAACCACTTACATAAATTAAATAAAGAGGGAACAGTCTATATCGCGTGCGAGTTGTCGCACAACTCCTGTGCTAGCCTGGCTGGTCGATCTTCTCTTTAAGAATGGTCCAATAAGTAGTTCTCTATACACTTTACTAATAATAGGTAAATACTTACACCGCTGGGCGCCTTTTCATACAAAATTTGTCTTTTTCCGTCCGACAGTAAAGGTGACATTCATGTCTAATTAATTAATATATTCCAAAATCTTGAAAAGGCGAAAGTTTCCTAATAGATTATTCAAACTTGAAGACATATTTCATTCTTGTGAAGTTTCCTTTGTTCTTTAAAATGAATAAACATTACTGCATTATTCATATTTTATTTTTCTTCAGTTCTGTCCGACGTCCGAAGGACGTCCGTTATTAAAAATGTCAGATTAGCAAGTATGTCAATAATTACTCGTTAATAATTTTTATTAATTCCGGCTTTGATAGCAACTAAGTAAATCAGTGACCTGACGTTTTTAATTTCGGAACTTCCTTAAGATCATACGGATATAAGGCCTGTGCACACCGGCTGCGTATGCGCAGATTCTTTGGGTATTTACCAGTTGGCTTAGAGCAATGAATGCTCTAAGCGAACTGTGATAGGATAGGGTTAGACCGTTAGGTAATAAACAAAAAAAAAATATTTTTTTACAGCTAGCCAAGGCAGAGCTTTTATAATTACCGCCGGTACGAAATGTACCAATCACAGAATCAAAACCCTATTTAATAATCACCCCCAACAGTATAAAAATCACAATCAACTAGCCAACATATCGAAGCTCCGCCCTGACTTGGCCTTTTATTTCCATATTTAAGATTATCTTAATATTTTCGATACACATAATTAAGGAACAAAAAACCAAAAAAACTTCTCTCAAATTTCTCAATAATAATAGTATCCAAAACATATGTGGTAAGTACACAGGTCGTAATGACGCCGCTTCAGGGATTGCAGCGCACACTGTCAATATTAGGCGGAATCTATGTTGTGTGCTGCACGCTCTATAGCGGCGCGACGCCGCGCCGGCGCCGGCGTGGTGACGCAGGCGCGGCGGCAGATGTTATCTTACTAGGATACTACACAAAGAAAAAGTAATAAAAATTAAACAATAACATGACTTAATCATCCAACCCTTAATTTTATAAAATTTACAAACCAAGTTGCTACGTAATTATATTTTTTTTTCGATTACTTTTATATTCATTTGGCAGTGGTGGAAATGTGCCTTGTCACAAAATGTGCAGTATTTTTTCGCTTTTTACTATCCCGATCTGTATACAGATTATAAAGCTGTCATTTCTTACCATTAACCATTAAACTACTGACTTTTTCTTATGTGAAACCTATAATTTTTACTTTTCTATCACAAGAAACCAATTTCGCTTGCGGATAACTAAATCATTAGGTATTCCTTCTATTATCATTAGATTATCTTTATTATTTATGTCAAGAAGATTAACAAAAAATTAAATGCAGGTACAACATTCGAGAATTCGTAAGCTATTCTCCAGTTCAGAAAAAAAAACTAAACAATTACTAGAAAAAAAAACTCGTTTTATAAAAAAAAACCGTTTAACATACAACTATGTTCTAACCTATATGTACACGTAGAGCTAGTGGAAGATAAACTGCAAATCTTTAACACGATACCTCGATCCCGTGTACGGCTACTTATAAATCGACTACCCTACATAATATTTCTCACAAAAAATATTTCTTGCAACTAATTCGAGAGTAAACCTAATTATCATTAATATATACACAGCAAGGCACATTCCGCCATTAAAGCCGTCAACTAACCGTCCGGACTCTAGCGACACATACACTAACTTACTGTAAAAAACCTATAAAGAAATGCAAAATTTACTATAAGTAGGTACTATGAGGAACTATGACGTGGTTATTTTTTATAAATCTCCTTTAGGAATATATGAATTGTAGCTATTGACGGTCGACGGTCTAGTCACTGAGATTATTTCACTTAATGTCAATCGGACATAACTATTGCGATATAGTCAATACGATTAAAGTAAGATTTTATTTTCAAGCGGAAAATAAATTTTAAAATATCATATTCTATGTCATACTTGGTGATTTTATATTGCTAAGCAATCAGAATATGCTATAACAATTTATTTTGCAGCTGCAATACGATGTAAATTAAATATATGTATAAACGCTTAAAATGGTCCAATACGTTAATCCAAGTGATAAAATAGTGAATCGGAGTTAATTGCGCGACTACATGTAAAAAACATTTTAAAGTGTTAAAATTTTACAAAATAACAAAACGCTAAAAACATAAGCGAACTAACCTAAGTATTCTTTAAACTTACAGTAATATCATTTAAAACAAGTTATCACTACCTCGCCCGGCGCTCGCTGGGTCGAGGACTGTAATAGAAAACCTACTTATCGGCCCGAAAACATATATATTGGCCAGCGTGTCTCCTTCAACCTCGAACATGGGGCGACGCGTGCGCGGGCGCCGCTGAGCGCGCTTGAGCGCCATTGGCGCCATCACGCGCTTTCGAGCGACGTCTAGCGCGCTCGCGACGCCCGCCCTTTCAATCTTTAAACAAACAATCTTTAAACACATCACTAGCGTCGCCCCCAATCCTATTTACACAATCCACAAACTCTCTCGCATCATACATTTAAACGTGACACTGAAACACCATGGTACATTATCATCTATTTATCTTTAAAATGGAAGGTCCAGTAAAAAATCTTCGTTACTGTTTCGAAACAATATCAACAAATGTCATATCTTTTTCGAATATTCAACACGGAGTAAATCTGTAATGCGCTATGTCAACTATTTATACTTTAATGATAATTCAAAAAACATTTTAGAGGTATAACCAGTCTACTAGTTCACGAAGCAGTCTGTGAGTTAAGATATTTTACTGAGAACCTAGGAATTTATAGTTAAAAACAGTTTTATGGCTCACTTTGGCACTGCATAATATCGTTGAGCAAAACATAATAACTCCCGAGTTATTGATTTAAAACTTCAGTTTCCCACAGAAGCAGAGTAAGCCATTAAAGCTGAAACTGTTACATACTCCCGACTAGGGACTAAAACGGGCGAGCTTTCGCTCTACCAGGCCCATTCGCAACGTCCAGTAGGTTACGAAGCGACTTACGTACAAAAGTTCATAGTGTCACGTGGATGAGCCCTGGGAGTTCCGCAAAGAACAAGCTAAAACCAAGGAGAGACGGCGCGCACCTCTCAATACGGACGATAACGCGCGGCCACCATAGTGCGGAGCTTTTTCAATTTGGTGAGGAGTTTGTTTTGCTGTTTTCTGAGACATTCGCGCTCGATCTCCTCTTCTCTGAGCTTACGACACAGTGAAGCGGCTTCGCGGAGTATGACGACCTTTGGAGCGCGTTCCTTATCTTTCGTGGCTGGGATCTGTTTCTTGAGTTCGTCGAAGAGATTTTTGAGGCCGATCCGGCGGAGGCGCTCCATGTCGTTGTGTATGGAGCGTCGCTCCATTTCTGGGGCCTCGGCTTCGGAGTCAGTGTCGGTGTTGGAGCGGCGTCCGCGGCGGCCGGGGCCGCGCGCTCTTCGGCGCGGGACGGAGGCCGCCATTGTTGTTGGCGGGACCAAGCGCTTGCGAGCTGCTGGTCGAGGACTCATGGCTGAGGCTACTGTCCGCTGGATGTGCTGGCGTTCCTGAGCTGATGGCACGCGTGGGAGCGAGTCTGTGCGCACGTGGGTTGCGGCCAAAGGCAGCTGCGTGCCGAGGGATACCACGTCGATTTCCTCCTCTGTAACAATGGAGAATAAGTTTAGCTTTTGCTCTCAAAAACACCAAGAACACGTAAAAATATCTACAACTAGACGCGTAAGTAAGACTGACAGGTGAAAATTGTATACTGCATTAAATTGAACCTCCAACCATTAAGAATGAGGATAAATGGAACTATAACTCCACTTGTTAAACGGATAAATGCCCCAGCGGAGTTGATTAAGCGCGAAATTAAATCCTTGCACGTCCCGGCCGCATAGCGTTCATTGAGCTATTCGCTGCATATAGTCTAGGTGTACCTAGATCTATCTAGGATGCGACTGCAGCGGGTGGGGCGAGGGCGTCGACCCCACTACCGCAGCGTCTGCCGACATCGATCGTGTGACGTCACGTTCGCGCCAAAACGAGATGCTGCACCCTCAATGGAGTACTACGGCTACCGCTACTATCACTAGGGCTACCAGCGGGAAAATCTAAATATAATATACTTCGCTTCCTCAATTTCACATCTAGCTGCACTGCGACATTCCGATATAAATAAATCGGAACATCTTTTTTTCACCGGTTTTTTTATGATGCGCGCGGCTGGCTAGCTCGTAAAAGCTAGATTTAGAGTTTATTTTTAGACCTACGCAATGTCGGTTCGCATGAAGAATTCTCGTAAAACGCAAGGGATAGTATATGTCTCTGTTTCAAGTAATGCCAGTAGAATTAGTGGGTTATAAGGATAATTTTATGCATAGCTGCGGCTTTAGGCCGGAATTGCCACATTACTTGGCAATCGGTCAAGGCAGACCGCTCGTTAATGCCTTAGTTAGGGCTCTTAGTAACCCAGCTTAGATTTATCAGATTGACATTCCAGTGACGAAACGTTATCTTGTTAATTTAGGGTTAGGATTTTGCTAACGCTCGCGATCTTTCCCTTGTAATCTTTACTTTTAGATAAGATAGATCAGAAAGCGGATAATTTATATTTTTCATCACCTTAGAGACAGGTATTAAAAACTTGTGAGAGACGTACGGGGTTGGTTGGCGTCAATGGTAACGCCTCAATACGGGCGTCTCTCTATATATAATCTGCCTGTTTTTTCTAGAACCGAGGCCACAGGGCGCAGGGCTCCCAAATGAACAGGGTAAAATAAAAATGTATACAATTTAAAGCCTTAACTTGCTACATTCAACCACTTTCATGATTTCTAAGCTCCCTTTTGAATTTAAAATTAACCGTCGGATTTGAAACCGGATATTTTTCTTCTCAAATCTTATAAAGGAAAGTATGAACACAAGATATCAAAGATGTAAGTTATCCGAAGAGCTCAGAAATCTCGATCGCGCGTAACATTGCGATTTTATGAATGCAATCCGACTCGCGTACTTGTAGGAATGTTATTGCAGCAGTTTTACTGCAGTTATTGAGAATTTTTAGGTCAATGAGAACTTAGAAACTATAATCAACATTGTATGATACCACTTTTATCTGTCACTTGAGTTCGTCGAAGTTCAGTTCAGTGAACACTTCCTATTTATGTCGATATAGGTTAACCTAGAATACAGTATAGCATGTATACTTGTTCTGTCGATAGCGTCCGTCTGCCGATTCACGGAAGTCGCTTGACTTGACCACGCGATCCGGTTTCGCTTACGAATAATTATGTCAGCGGGAATGTTACTTCAGGTTTTACCCGATTGCCGAAGGAGAGTTATGTATTTCAAGTGTAGAGCCGTGACGAAGTGTGTAAGTACCACCGTAAATGTCAAATTTCTTTGATCTATCAAAGTAAGCTTACACGGACTTTGTACCTATGTCATGTCTATATTTTTTGTTCCTTTTTTTGGCACCGGCTTCTGACAAATTAGTATTGTTATAACAGTTATCGAGTGGAGAAAACGAGGGGAGGCCATTGCCCAGCAGTGGGACACCAAAGTAGGCTAAAAAAAAAGAGTTATGGAGAAATATACAGTTTTGTAAGAGAATTATTTACTATTATGAGCATATATCTGTGAATACACACACGGAACAGTACTCGAGTGTTTCTGATGATTAGCGCTGTACTACGCATTTGTACGTTATCAAGAAAATGGTTTCCGCGTTGATAATATATCATGTATTTTGATAAGTTACAAGACATTTCATTTATCAAAAAGAGGATTAAATTAGAAAGGTACAGTCAGCCAAGTCAGAAAATCGCTATGCCCAAAGCTACAAAATCATTTTATTACAAAATTACTAGAACAGGCGCCATCACTATCTAATCCGATGTGACGAAATGACCAGTTAATAAAATAATTAGTTTAATTATTTTATTAACTGGTGAGTGATGGCGCCTGTTCTAGTAATTTTGTAATAAATTGATTTTACAATGTAAAAAACGTTTATGAGGCTTAGGCCCAGCCCTAACGCCATTCACGAGCCCCAAGGACGAAAGATTGCATCTCAGTACTAATCAGCTGGAAATAGAACCCGTTCCGCGGGCAGCTGTTTAACGAAACCGAACTACGCAAGTACGCAATTCTGTACTACGCCGCGAAAAACGTGATTCCGCGTAGAAACGGGTATAATTACATTGGCGCCTATGGACGCTAAACATACGTCCGTGGGCGGTTAGTCTCATTTTCGCGAGATCATGTTTGCCAAGTCAGCTTGGCTTTAAAAAAAAGGTCCATAAAGCTTTAAAGGTTTGATAATCCAGAGATAATCACCTATGTTAATTAAGTAAATTTGTAACCTGTTAAATTTAACAAATGTCGTTGTTGTCGATGTTAAATTTAACAAATTACCTTGTAAACTAGTCAAAATGAAAAATATTTTTAATAATTTTAAATTTCTTAATAATTTTCCACTACTAAATCGTGTTATGTTGCATGCCATATAAAAATTAGGTTAAATTTACTTTAGTATTAGTATTAAGTTTTAGTTAAGTACTTACATTGCTATGTACCCTAACAGGGTTCATGTGAACACTAGCTGTAAAATGCCCTTTGTAAGACCTTATGTAACACGTGATTATAAATGCAATAAATGAATTATGAATTATGAACCTAAAGCCGGCTTGACTCTTAACTACTAGATATTAATTATATTCGACACTTGAGGTTCGATCACTTGAGCGTTCTGTATATCCTCCTCATAAAAGAGCGCAAGGCTTGGACTTTACGTCGAGCCGTCAAGGCTTAAGGCTCAGTATTCTCGTGGGTTTCCCGGCGCCACGATTAACGGAACGTCTGTTTTACATGTAAGCGATACAGCGTATTGTCGCGGCGCGCCGGTCCGGTCTAGTGCCTTATTATATCACTAGTACCGTATATAAAGACTGAAGACAGTAATCCTATAGTATAAGGTTAACGTGCTCGACGCGGTCCTAGTACATGTCATCTTGAAACTTAAGTAATAGTCAATAGAGGTGACAGCAAGGTGATGTCATCTATTGGGCATTAGAATGTCGAGCACTAGTACGATCTTACTGCAGTCACTAGAATTACCGCAGAATATAATTACATTAGTGCTCTTTCCGCGCCTACATATTTTGTGGCCTATCTGATATCTCCGAACTCAAGAGCATTTTATTATTCTCGCTCGAATTTTCAAATTTCGAACATGATGCTCGGCTTTACTGAGTAGGTTAAATATATAGGTAGCACTTGTTTTAAATTTTCGTTCGAAGACACCAAGTTTACTCTACAACCGCCGCCTCGCGCCGTTCCAATTTGAAACGAATCCGCTTTTTATTGTCCAGTAAAAATGATCTTCCGTTGTCTATGAAACGCCGGCAACGTTTTTTTAAATTTGGAATTTAAAGCTGAACGCATCAAGTCTATGTTTTGTTTTAGAACGATATTTAAACCTGGAACGCGTATAGGCAACTGAACGATACGCTATCTAGTAAGCAAACAGCTATTCTTAAATAGATTAGTCACTGTTCTGAGTACTGTTGCAATTTCACCGTGAGAAAGACAATGAGTCATAGACTTGTAGAATTTATAGACGTATAGTTTTATCTCGGTGTTACGTTACAGCTTTCAAAAAGGTTTACACAGCTTATATCTTCTTTTACTACAAAACCAGATATTAAAGAGGAGTTTAAAGTTAAGACTGGATTTATTAAAAGTAGTGCAAACTGACACTTTTCACATAAAGGAAAGTTTCGCTTCAATGGTGCTGTTAGATTTGAAGTTTTGTGAAACTAAACTAAAGACGATTTATACAGCCGAGAATAGAAATCATAAGTACATAGTTAAGGATTATTTGGCTTGGAAAGAAACTTTTGGCAACTTTTTGCCATTTTAGCACTTAAAAATCGTCTCCATAACTTTTGGCAACCTTTAAAAATTGCAACTCTGCCCAACTGCCCACAAACTTTCAAAATAACGTTAAGAATTGACTAACATCAATATGACAGACGACCTGCTAAGGCGGCACGCTCCGCCGCGTCGACGAGGCCAAGTTCACTGGCATTTGAGCGATAATTAAAAATTATCGTGCGCCACGCCATCTCACATAGCGTGCTAGCAACGGCCCGGTAAGGAAAAACCCGAGCTATTCAAATAGCTAAACATTAGCAAACGGTCAAGCGAACCAGCATAAATATGTAATAGAAATACCCATTGTTAGGAATATCAAAGTTCACTATACACTGGCCGAGGTAAGAGTTTAAGCGCGCGCGCTATGTAAGCGATTAGAATCCTCGGCCTGGTTGTTACGCGCGGTAAAACGGCTACCAAGTTCCAATTTCAAAATTTAGCCGCCGTTTTGAAGTTGGCGCCTTGAAATTGGTTCTAAATAGGAATGAAAAAGTCTAATTAGACACTGTTTATGAAACGTCTAATGATTTGCTAATTTACTATAAAAAGTGTCACAGCATGTAACGTGCGATATTGTCCCACTTTTCTTAAATACCTTTCTAGCAGTAATATAGTAGTTCTTTATCAATAAAGATTGCCAGTGGCACGCAAAAGATAACGGCTTTTAACACAAAGATTTACTCAATTTGATAAATGATACGAGAAAGATTTATACCGTCCTTGAATTTAAATTATGGCCCTTTTTTATAACACCCTGTATAATCGTCGTAAGAATACTAATTAGTATGAAATGAACATCCGTTTACTAATAGGAACTCGTTATTATAAGCATTTTATAAGTACTTGTACTATTTCATTTCCCCACGGAAACCGTTTGCTTTTTTTAACATTTATTAATTAAGTTTTTATTTTATCATACATTACTTAGATCTTTTACTACCTATTTCCTTCTAATTTGTTACAAGATTTTTATCCGAAAGCAATGAGCTCGGCAAAGCATTCGTTCTAAATTAAAAGAAAAATAATACCGCGACGCGTGAGAATAAAAAACCATAAACAAAATATCGCGTAACGAAACGTAATTTTAAAAAGGTTATATATAACGCAACTAACTAAAGTCGGTCATCTGGCCTGCTAAAACAGACGATGGTGATTTACAGGGCGAGGTACATGGTGGATCGATGCGGCCATTTGCGACCTTGACGAGGTTACACGGAAGTTCATGGGCGCGCGCGTGCGTAGAAAAAAGTGACGCAAGATCCCAATTGGCTACTTAAATTGGGCGAATATTAATGAGTTTAGTGTCTCTTGCGCGTCTGTAGATTAAATTAGACCATGACTGTGAAAGTGTAAGCCTAATTTAGGCCTGGAAACTTCACAATGAAAGTGAACGAGTGAATGGCAATTTTACGGTAGGCTGACTTTTTAAACCGTAATTTCGGATGTTTTTATTTACGTACCTACTTTAATGTTAAAACAAAGTATCAATTACACTAAATGGGTTTATAATTGATAAGAAAATTAGCTCATAAGCATGCGTTATATATGTTGGTATTTTAGAAGCGCCGCTATTGCCGCTAGTAGGTATAACTCGACTAATCTAAAACCAGCACGTGACTAAGCTTCCGCACCATCGGCTGAACGAATGTTGCGTCATTACTATATCAGCGTTATCTCGGTGGCCACGCCTCCAAACCAGCGGTCGACGACCTTTTAGCAGCCAAGGGCCACAGTAGTTACCGAAGTTGACGCGGACCACACGTTGTTAATATTTATGACTTTATCAGACATTGTCGTTTGTCAATATTACATACAAAATAGCTAGGGAGGTTCGCGGGCCGTAAGTGAGAGGTTCGCGGGCCGCCTGTTGCCGACCGCTGCAGTCTAAACGATGTACCAAAACCAGATATTCAAATTTTACGGTTCTCTAAATATGTCAAATGATATTTGCTTGACGACTACGCAGTGGAAACTTCAAGAACACGTTAATGACTATATAGTATAGTAGTTATAGAGATCAAAATTAATGTCTTGTTACTACGCTACTTATCAGTCAGCATACTTTCGGTTTTCGTGATAATGATAAGACAATACGAATTTATGTTACAGTCACATTGCTTATTGTTATCGGCATTGATAACAACTCATGAAGGCCGCTGTGAGGCCGGCTATAACTGCGAGTACGTGTACATCACGATACTGCACATATAGTGATTGTCGGATGTCTACGTGTTACCTACATGCGATAATACCAAGGTCTTTAAGTTATAGTAGATGTCGCTTTACATAAATAGTTGGAAATCTGAACATATTTTGATAGTGCGTACTCGTGTAGCGTGTGTACTATCATGTCAGGTTTGTTGCGACATTATCGCAAGGTTTAGGTATGTGACTATGTTTAAGTGTGTTTGAGATCAGGCGGCTTAGCATGGTCGCGTTTTTATCCCTTGTCACCATGCCTGTCACGTTCTAACAAGTATGTAAGTGCGAAAGGGACGCGCATAGTGATAGTCGATAAAAATGGAACCGTGCTGAGCCCGCAGGTCTTCGAATGTGTGTCAGGCGCTCAGGCGGGCCGGTAACCGAGGCTGGGTTAGGTTAGGTTAGGCTTTTAAACGATCGCTATATTTAGGTCGCCGTTGAAGTCGAGCCGATTCGGACCGCGCAAATTGCTTTAACTACGCGCCCGAGGCCTTTTATTACACCCAACTGCAAGCAACTCGATAAAATATTAAATTCCTACATAACGTGTACCTAAAGAGTTAAATACCGAGCTCAGTATAAGAAATGTGGTTAAAAACGAGTTAAAAATTACAACCTCATGCGACTTGACGGCGCGATCCGTCAAACGTATATTTTTTGCATCCCAAATATAGACGTCGAGAGAATGTTACTTAAAACAGCCTTGGTTTAATCTAGATTGATATCCACGTATTTTAGGGCACCACGCCGAAGCGGATCTAATGCCCTGAATTGCCTTCAAAAGGAGTTACAAATTCGACCGCGCTTTACTGTCCTAGTTTACTGCCTACTAGTTCTAGTTTTATTTAACGCTATTCATCAAATAGCGACCGCGCAATCCGTCAAGATAATGTCAGCGGGTCAAAACCACCAAGCAGTACTTAAATTAGGTTATCTCCAGCGAGTTTATTAGGTTTTCAGGCCCCTGCAATTAATTACAGTGTAGCAAAAATAACTTATCTTTGCGAAACAGATTTGCTACGAACGTATGGGTACTAAAAGTGAACAGTAAAACGAACAGTTTATTAGATATAGGATGGCACTGGAACCGTTCGCTTTTGCTAATAAACATGATTTACAATACAGAGCGCGGCGTTTAACACTTTGCAGTTAAACAACGTTGTAGTAAAATTCTTGGCCATAAAACAAATCATTACAACGTACACCGAAGTAAATTGGCGCGAAAATGTGTCAACTTTGACCGTTAACAGTTTGCTGGTCGGAGTACGCGCGATAACGAACGCATGCGCCGCGCCGTAAAATGTTCGCGCGTTTCGAGCTAGTGATGTGACACGGCCCGCCGCGAATCGAGTTAAATACATACTTATTAAATCATACCATGCAGTCGAATTGCGCTGGTACAAAAACACGGGTACGCACACGTGATTAATTCAGTTAAAGAACACTAGATGTTACTAAACGATTTTCAATCAAGATTATTTGGACGCTGTCTATCAAATTGTCATCCGGCCGCCGTAGACATGGAAGCACTCATTTCGAACCGGTCTGGCGAGCCGAGCTCCACTCGAATGAGATTTCATTTCATTCCGCTGCATTCTTATACAAGTAACGGTCTAGAACTCTAGACACAGTGAGACTACCGAGCAACCATGAACCTTAGTCATTTTTTTAATTCCGCAATTGTATCTTATTGATGTTTATCTACCCTTCTGTAATGTGCAGTTATAATGCAAACATGTGTCGCATGAATTGTAAACAAACAACAGTCATTAATATACCCATTACGACCTTGCTCCTAACTCAATAATGTACAACTGATTATTATATAACATTGTAACGTTACAATTAATTACATTGCGATATCGCAGCAAATGCACTGCAATAAAATACGTCGACAGACAGCGAGAGTACTAGAATATTTTAATCCATCGAAGTCGATTTCTAATCCCCAATCAGTTCAGAAACATGTTTGTAGGTACCTATGTGAACGAAATGCACTTAGAGCGGGGCCAGAGGGTGTTCACCCGGTCTGTGGCGGGATACATCAATTCGCAGAGGATGCGTCAAGGGCAAGCCTCGGTCGACGCACCAGCGACCCTAGTCCTCTAAACATGACCTTTCAGAAGACACTAGCATTCATTCCTGTTTTAATTAAGCATGTCAATCCCGGGAGATGAGCTGTCGGGTGCGGAAGGTAGCGCAATTTGACATTAAGGAAGGTTGGAACGTTCAAGGTCGCAGTGAACGAAGGTCCCGGAAGAGCGGAGTCGCGGGTACGTCTAGACGCGGGAGGCGGAGGGTGGCGGTCGATACGCGCCGTTTCCCGCGCTCACTCCGCGCCTGCGTGTTGGAGACATCCCGGTCAGCCCAACTTGTCGCTTAAGAAAAGCCTCTCTCAATTCGAAAGGGTTCCGCGGGTCGGAAATATGAACCTTTTATCTGATACCCGAACGTTCAATAAAAGTTAATGGTGGTTACTTTGGTGGGTCATTCACTTCGATTAGTCCGGTGAAAATGAAAATCTAGAACGATTTCCTAACTTAGGCTAATTAAATATGTAACTTAAGCTAGTTATAATTGTATTTCAACTAACCTGATTCACAGGAGTCAGATGGTGTTTGCACGCCCAGATTGTCGAACTGTTGCCGGGCGAGGGTGTAGGAGTGGTCGGCGGCGACGGCCGCGGAGTCCCTCAGCAGGCGCTGCGCTGTGCCCACGACGTCGACGGCATGGCGGAACTGGGGGGGTTCGTCCCCGTCCAGCGAAGGCGGAGTGTCCGGTCTAGGCGGTGACATGTCCCGTCGGAGCAGGCTCTGTCCCGGCCCCGGCGTCGCTGCGCGCGACAGCTCGGATGGTACAAATGTGTTCGTAGGGTGAACGGAGTCAGCGCACGAGCCTGCCCACATACAGTCATGGTGGACTATGTTCTCTTTATGTTCTAGCTCTTCCGGAGCGTCCAATATTCTCCAATCCAGCTCATCTTGGAGCATTTCTAGATCTGCTGGCGGCACCAAGTCCAGCCGCTCCGCCTCGTACTGGACTTGCGTCCAGAACTCTGATGTTTGAGTCAGCTCCATTGACTCCTCGTCCAACGTATCCCAGAAGTCGAATGGGAATATCTGAGTGTCGGTCGCCGACATTTTGTTTAATTTCTAAGGACTAACTAGTTTTAAAGCTAAGACGAAGTCGTCGATATCACAGGGCCCCTTATCACAGGGACGATGCGCGCGATGGGTTCAACGCACACCGTCTGCAACAACCAGATATTTTAAATTAGAAGAGTGCTTTAAGATAAAAGACATGATACCTATATAAAAAATAAATAACAAAAAATATATTTAATACAGATAAATAAATAATACAATATGTCGACAAAATTTAAACATACGTATTTATTTTAATATATTTTTAAATAATGGTTTAGTTTTAACGTAGTTGTAGCATGTTTAGGTTTAACTAGAAATAATTAGTTTTAAGTGCTTTAAATCGTGTAATAATATTTGTTGTACTGTAATAATATGTTTCAACCTACGTCTGTTATGGTTCCACCTGCCTAAGGTGTGCCTAAGAGAATCATTACCAAATAAAGAATAATGGTTGGTATTATGAATGTATTAATAAATAACCAATAATTCAGTATTATACTAAATCCGGATAACTAGGTAGTACCTATATATGCAGACTCTTCAAAATCGTAATCAATTAAAAAATTTAGGACTGAACGATCTAATCTCAAACTATATCGAACTACTTTATAAGAATTATAAGGTACCAGTGATATAACATAATACATATGTATATAACACTGACACATATGTACCAATAAATCGATCGCAATAAATAAGTTCAGTTATTCAAAATTATTCAAGATAAATTAAAAAAAAGTAATAACTTCATTAATAAAATATGTATACCTTTATCAATGACGTCTCAATTACTAAATACACTTTAGAACCATTAAAATAGTTACATTCACGGCACACTACAAGTCACTATCAGCATAAGTCAAAACAAAAACCGCAAAATAAAAAAAAAACAATTAAGTTTGTAGACGAGGGGTGTTGACCCTTCGTATTTACAAACAGTAAAAAGTAAGATTGCAAAACGGGGAAGCGTACGCGGCGAAGTCCGATTCTAGACTGAAGTCTGGATGCAAAACCCAACTGTTATAAAGACTCTGTTGGCCTTGGGACTTATCCCACTTTTGTCTAAAACAAACACAGGCCCGCGTACAAAGGGATTGTTGAACGGGATTCGCGTACTTTTATGGACGCTTTCTACCTGCGCACATCACTATAATTTTACCTTTTTTTACGTTTCGTATCTATACGGATTTCTGCAAGCGATTTTGTTTACAAAGTGAAATTGGCGCGAAATGAGGAGGTACCTTGTTTACCAATAACGCGATCATCGGAACGAAGCGGAGATCGCGCCGATCTAATTCACAGACGGATCAAACGTTTTCCCGCCATGTCATGATTGAAGAATTTTATCACTGAGCTTTATTTTACTTTGCAATATTAAACTTAAGAACATTACTAACACTGTAGGTATGTTACTACATTTGCAGTACGTATTTGTAAGTACATATATAACACTTAGGTATAAATTTCAGATACAAAAATTCTAGATTTTTTTTCATTATATTATTAAACACGAAAAATTAAGGTATGTACTTAGGGACCTACAGTTGAATTTGAAATAACACTCAAGATATGTAATTTAATGTATTTATTACTTATAATTTTTTAAGATGTGGATTAAAAAATCTCTAAGTAACATTTTAAACTTTTTCTTACTATAAATAGTTAGGAGTATTTTAAAGTATCAGTATCCATATATTTCCTAGGAGCACTTCTTACAATTCATATACTTAAAATAATTCCAGGCATAACCTATTTACCTACCTACTTACAGGAAAAATTTCGCAATTTTTTTTTAAACACTAAAATATTTTTTCAGTCATTGAAGTACATAGTTTAACCTGCGGATATTACAAGATTACATCTAATATACTTCTATAATGGTTAATTTTATATTGCGCATAGATTACGAAATACACTTTGAAACTTCGAGCGATCAACGTCAAGTGATCGTGTTATACAGATAACATCAATTTGCTACGGAAAATCCGCTAATCATCAATATCATAACATTAAATAATATAAGTAACTAGTGGGTAATTAATAAAAGAGTATTTGAGTATTAAATAGTACCTACTTACTTACTTGACAATATGTCAAATATTTTATCTCATTATATTTTGTGAAAACGAAAAAGCTGTTAAACAGTAAGCACCTACTCACTAAGTCGAAATAGTTATTCTACGCAAGATTGCTTCTATTATTTATTATAATTAGCGTCCTAAATTGATGTCGTACCAAGGTACTAAATAATCTAATTATGTAGTTCTTCTAACTACCCTCTTTAGTTCAATTTAGGTAAATTTCCAAGCAGGCACAACCGCACTGTACCCATTTCCAAATTATTTCACAACACTTCGAAATTGTGCAATACTTTGTTTAGTAAACATAACATGCATTACTTGCACAATATTATTAAGTAGTGAAAACTATTGTTAAAAATATAATACGACTCGGTAATGAAATCTATTGATCATCGCAATAAATTAAAATTTTATAGCATTAACTTATTACACTTTCAAACAAAAGACATTTCTTATTTTAAAAAGTATCTTTTTTAGCCAGTTATGCGTGGAATTCGGCCGGCGCTGTTTCGCAGAAAAGTACGTGGGTACTTGCCGGCAAGCCAACGCCCCGCGCCGCCGAAGTATACATACATAGCTATAACTACTTACTATCTCGCAATACCGCAAGCACTCTCAGACATTAATAAAATGAGAAAACTACACACTCAAAAAGCCTACAGGACATAGAAAAAAATTTACTCACCGAAAAGTTTGTGCAAAATGCTATCCGACCGCGGCCGGCGATTTACACAATTTACGAAAGATTCTTCAGAATCTTCGATAAAGTTTTTTCCGTACACACTGCGTAACACTCACTGAGACTATGCTGTTGGTTATACAGTGTAAACTATTAAATACGATACTTCTACCGAGACCTCCAATAGAGTTTGGCAAACACTGAAACATTATTCGTGAGCCGGTCGGGGTAGAGAAGCGCGCGAGCGTCTGATGTGGCGCCGTAGACACGACTGTCGGACGAAGCGGCGAGCTTGCCGGCTCGCGGCGAGCGGGGCGCGTTGCGCAGCGCGGCAAAACCCCGCACTCCGCGCGCAACCGGCCACCAACCGTATATTCAACCTATTCTCTGAAAATACGCTTTAAAACACTGAAAACTTTTCACAATCTACCTAATTCTACCCTAAATACATCATAGTATATCTTTTTTTAAACCTAGAAGTCATAGAAAAGGCGTATTTGCAATTTCTGATGAAGCGTCTCACGGGGGGGAGAGGCTCTCCGCCGCGAGGAAGGAAATTAGCGGCAAAGAATACGATAGATGTGTGTATAGGTTTGAATGTGTGCGTGCCGCAGGCTAGTGGGACGGAGTGAGTACCCGATGTACTTGTGATTGCTAGTTTGTTGGTACTTCACTTCAGCATTCGGCCGCGGGCCGTGGTAGAGAGAGGTCATGTCGCTCGTCGTCAGGTCCGCAGCTGCGGAGATCGCCGAGTCGTCGGTCGACATTCCGCAGGCGGCCAGGTTATGGCGCGAAGCAGAAATACCTGGCTCCTGATGAATTGCCACGCATTATTTATCAACGCGCCGAACGATTAGCATTTGTGAGGTCTCGTGTTTATAAATAGAAGATGCAAGCTCTTTTAATAACCCTAGTTGCTACCTGCGCTAAAATGAGGAAATTCGAATTTGTTCATGACGCGAATTATACTTAAGTCTTAAGTAGTATAAGTACCTATGTATCTACACGATGGGCCAAAAGAGTGTTGGCAGTTTGAAAATTGAATTAAAAAAAAACTTCAAATCGTACAACATTTTTAATACTTACTACTTTTAAAAACACAAGTTATGGGAATTTTATGACTCAAAATAATGTGTAGATTAGTAGCCCACTTGAGTTTCTTGGCACTCTTGAAGAAGTCACAAATTCTGGATAAATAGAATTAATTTTATTTAGGTATAACGAAACAATTATTTTTCTTTCCTTCTTTCGCGGCAAGGGGCGAGGCTTCCTATTAGGTAGGTACTTAAAAAGGTGTTTGTTGAGTATGTAACCTACCTACTTCTTTTACAATTGAGTAGGTGGCTATTCAGGTAGGTATTTAAGTAGTAATATGTATTACTAGTCAGACAAAACGGCAACTATGTCAACATAATGTACAACAATAGATAGCGTTGTCATAAATATAATACCTAGGTACCTACAGTGGAATCCGTTTATTATGACTCCGCATATACTGACCAACCGCTTACTATGACGTTATTATTGTGCGAAGTTTGGTTTTCATATAAAATTCTTTGTGACAAATTCGGATAAGATGACTTCGCTTATAGTGACAAACCGCTTACTATGACCTATAAATCCTATTTTAATGAAATTACGTCCGGTTATACTGACACATTTGCTGGTTTTCGTGGCCGTCCCCGCGTTTTTTCCTGCGAGAATGTTTGGTGCGTGCGTGGCGTAATGGCGTTTAAGTTATTTTAGTTTTGATTCTCGGTGACAAGTTAATAATTGGTACAAGGTTAATAATAAAACTCATCTCTCACAAAGGAATTTGAGATTAATTTGTAAAAATTAACAAAAACAAGAAGTTAATCAACTATGCTTTATATGACATCCGCTTAGTATGACGTATTTGCCACTTCCCTTCGATGTCATTATAAGCGGATTCTACTGTACCTACTACTTATTAGTTTTCATGCCAATATTCACACAAAAAAAAAGTAAATAGCCATCGACTCATCAGCTCATCACGCGATACGAACTAAACTACGCAAAGGCAGCGCAAAGGACCTCTTTCATAACATAACATAACCGATATAATTCAAATCCACATCCTGTACTTAGCAACAGCAACTACAAGGTAATTCCGACCTTAACACAATTAGATTAGAGTCCAAACTCAAGTAACAGAAACTTCGCATAGTTCGGCGTACAGTAAACGGGTTAAGTTTTACTTTAAGGCGCCTTATTGCGTTAGTTGTTAGGTTGGTTTTCGCGTGTTATTTGCTGTGTGGGTCACCGTATGAAGGAGACGTAGGCCACGTAGGGTTCGCGATTCAATATCGGGCGAGTTCAAGGCCACGTCCTGTTAGATGGCATAAGGAAATAGGAGCGTTACGGTAATATAACGTGGCTCGTTGTAATACTTATAGTAAGTAATACATATTACGTTTTATCTCCTTAAGGGACAGCCAACCATCCGCCGAGATTATTAAGGGCATGGAGCCCCTAATAATGACGACGACTATTAATCGATCAATCTGACGGCAATCGTGAGGATCGGTCGCTTCGACAATGCCACTCAATACACGGAGCAATTAGTCGTTACTATCGATACGCGATCGCGGGATGCAGCGCGTGCAGACCCAGTGTCAAGAATGAGACAATATCAAATCGTTGATCCCATACAATGTCGATTCTACGCGATATTCATAATTGCACGGATTTTTGCGATTTCCGATATCGTCTTCGATTAAATAAATCGTAAAAGATACACTATCAATCCGTCGCCGTCGTTTCGATCGGTCTGTAACGATGAATCGTGCCCCTTCTGTCTGTAGGGTAAAAATAATCCGTAGAATGCTACTAGGGTAGAAAAGAAAAGAAAAATTTCGGTTATAGGTTCCTATCGGTCACGGTGCCAGTGCGTTCTTTTTTTTTTAATTCAGAAATACTTTGCATTGGCACAATGCGTTTCGCTGATACCTTTTTTTTTGCCGGCAAAATGTTTAAGTAAAAGGTGTGAAAGTACAAGTTATTGTTAGGTATGTGGTGTTAGCTTATCACTTATCAGTATAAGACCTACCTGGGTCTGGTACCTGTATTTATTGCAATGCAACTGCCAGCTTTTCGCACTTGGGCATTACAATTTTTTACTATTATTATGCAAACGGATAAACATATTCTCTGAATGAACAATGCAAATGCGTTGAAAAGGTCAGGATTCTATGCTAATAATAAAATTGTAGACATATGGGCTACTTACTGTAAGAACGGTATACCTACATTATGTCCGAGCAAGTACAAAATAAAGTAACTATGTACCTAAAAAATCTACCACATTTTGTTACCTATAAACATTTTGTCCGTGTCCAAAAAATCAAAATATTCGTTGTTTTTTTTAAATGAGTGCACAAGTTTAATTACATGAGAGCGGCTTTTTGGCTGCGAGTTCTTGTGGCTCTTAATAAACTGTAAGCTGTAGAGAGCATAGCTTAAAGCTGAAAAATCCGCCATCAATTCCGCCATTTTGAAAAATATCGGAATCGACAAAAAAAATATAGGTATTACCTAATTTATTAACTGAAACTGCTCAAAATGTTCACGAGAATCAGTTCAGAATTGACAGTATTGACACCATCTGACTCCCTTCATGTTTAAATGTTTGCCCAATAAGATACTCCTTATCACTTATTTTATGCATTTGTTAAATTTCCATAAAAACCTTTTGGATACCGACCCTTAACACAAAGACCAAATGTCTGGAACTTTGGAAATACCGACAAACGAACAGAAATGAAAACAAAAAAATCGCAACACGACATCTGTCAAAACACATCTAACATAAAAGCTGCCATAATAAAATTACGCACCCTGGACCTTATTAGGGGAAATCCCGTAGACACGTTCACGTTAATTATTTTTTATCTCTTTTCCTCTTTCAGGTAATAAGTGGGAAGGAAAGAAACGGCACAACGGGGCATTGTTATAGTTTTTTTTTATAGTTCGTCGTAAAACTGATGTGAATGTTATCTTTTAAGCGGGATTAGAAAGAATGAGGCAATAGATTAGTTTGTCGCTATGTTTGTAAAAAAAAAAAAAGTTATGGGCGAATTGTATTTTGCGTTTTAACACAGATTTTAAGACCTCTAAAACTAAGCTAGCAAACTATTAAGTATTAACTACTTCAAGTGGGACTTATGAGTCGTTTCCCGCTGCCAAAATGCCGCTCCCTTACAATCAAAGTTACGCTTTACGCTCTAATTTTACTCTCGATCTCATAAGCGTGTTACCTACTTATATTGAAAAGAAAAAATAGTAAGGTATGTATATATTTATATGTATTTTATTGATAATAAATTAATAATTCCATTTCACAAACTTTAATACCTTTCCTCGTACATCTTCTTTTGAAGTCGCTGGCACAAAATAAATTCAAAGTTAGGGCGGGTTATTTATTAAATTCAAAAACAGTCATTAGTTTTGTGAAAAGGCGTGCATACCTACCTAATTAGGCTTTGACGCGAAAGATGAAGTCATAACCGTAAGCGAAGCGGATTGACGAATCTTGCGTGCGCGCCACAGAATGCCGCTACTATACAATCGATGTTACGCTCTCATGTTATTTCATATTTACTTATATGGCGGCTAGGTTTGTGTCACTCTTTATTAGTCTTAACTTCGCTTCTTTAGAGTCTTAGAGCATTAAAAGCCGTAAACTCAGGTAACTTTAGTCCACAAGTTCCACTACATACAACTATGGTCCTAATTCTAGTTCCAGTAAAATATATTTTTCAAATTACATACAGTATGTAACTGAACGAAAAGCAATTACCTACTGAAACCCGTTAATGTTTAGGTCATACTAAGCAACTTTTACTATGGACCAACCCCGAAATCACGAAAAAAAATTGACTCTCCCATAGGAAATTTCAACATCAGACCAGCAAAATGTATGAAACATCCAATTTTTTTTCCGCGTTTCGGGGTTGGTCCCATAGTAAAAGTTGCTCAGTATGACCTAAATATTAACGGGTTTGAGTAATTGCTTTTCGTTCAGTTGCATACTGTATTTAGGGTGACATTCCATTTCTAACTGCAGCTGCAATACTGTCAATTTTACTATGGAAATTGACAATAACAGCGACGCGTTCAGTACCGGTAGTGCAGCTGCGGTTAGAAATGGAATGTTATCATATTACAGAAAAAACATTAGTAAATTGCTCCAAAATAAATCTAATGAGTAGCTCCAAATCAAAAAGGCTCGTTAATAATCAACGTTAAAAACTGTACCATAGTTGTAATAGGACTATAGTTTGTACTTCTTCAGATTTTATTCAAATTTGAATACGTATTCGTACATTTTAATAGCTACGGAACCTTTCCCAACTCTTATCCATTTGTTTTATTTACGTATACCGTAATTAGCGCCAACAAATAATTAGGTATAATAACCTACGATACGAGCGTGTAGAACGCGTGCGAATATGAATCGTACAATAAATCATCTCCGACCATTCATGCAATGCAGGTTAGAAGGGTCATTGCACTCTATTTGAGATTACGAATTCGCGGTAGGTGCGGCCGTCAAATATTATGTATAAATACCTACCAGTGTTGTGAATTAGGCTTAATTCGATTCAAGACTCGTAGACTTGAAGACTCGACTATATTTGAGAATTGTGTTTATTTATTTTACGCGTATGTATGTAAGAAATCGTGGTTGCCGCCTTTGAGGCGTTAAGCCTCGAAATGAGCGTTATTCACAACACTAATACCTACGTTTTTTACCTTAAGTTGTGATTGTGAGAATATCATCATCTTCCTCCCGTTGCCCCGGCATTTTGCCACGGCTCATGGGAGCCTGGGGTCCGCTTGGCATCTAATCTAATCCCAGGAATTGGCGTAGACACTAGTTTTTACGAAAGCGACGGTCTGACCTTTCAACGCAGAGGGTAAACTAGGCCTTATTGGATTATTCCGGTTTCCTCACGATGTTTTCCTTCACCGAAAAGCGACTGGTAAATATCAAATTATATTTCGTACCTACATAAGTTCCGAAAAACTCGTTGGTATTGGATTGCAAGTTGCACGCTCTTACCGCTAGGCATCCAGCGAATTTTTTAACAATTACTTGGTCAGTTGACTTTTATACCTATAATATAACACTTTTCGCTTGCGTTACTTTGTTTCTTCTGTTTCTTTGTACTCTATTTTTTTTAATTGCCATTTTAAATTTACAGATGCACGAACGCGGAAATAATAGTGTCTCAAACACCTTTCTCTTCCTTTCTCCCCTCTCAAAGAAAAAAAACAAAATGGATCTTAACACCCTTGGCGCTGTTCTTAAACGAGCGAGATGTCTTGTGGTCTTAATAACATTGACATAAGATTCAAAATTGTATGGCCAGTGATAATTATTTTTCTAGTAGTTCCTAGGTTTGTGCAATTTGACTAAAGCTAGTCTTAAGTTTTAGTTTTAGTTTTTTTTTTTTTATATATATATATATATTGTTGTATTGACGATTATTGAATAAAATATAAGGCTATAATTTAAAGGGACAGTTAAGTAAGGGTTGCCGATGGTCGTTAGTGACACAGGCATAGATGACAGTAACCCTTCCGGATAGCGAACTGGTTAATTGGTTAGGCTGGAATATTATCAAGGGTTCTGTATCCGTAATATTATGGAAAGAATGCCTACATCGAAGTTTTTCCGTGTGACTTTTTGGCAATTGAGTCAATTTTTTAGGGTTCCGTACCCAAAGGGTAAAACGGGACCCTATTACTAAGACTTCGCTGTCCGTCCGTCCGTCCGTCCGTCCGTCTGTCCGTCTGTCACCAGGCTGTATCTCACGAACCGTGATAGCTAGACAGTTGAAATTTTCACAGATGATGTATTTCTGTTATTAATTGCCGCTATAACAACAAATACTAAAAACAATAAAATAAAGATTTAAATGGGGCTCCCATACAACAAACGTGATTTTTGACCAAAGTTAAGCAACGTCGGGAGTGGTCAGTACTTGGATGGGTGACCGTTTTTTTTTTGCTTTTTTTTTTTGTTTTTTTTTTTTTTTTTTATATGGTACGGAACCCTTCGTGCGCGAGTCCGACTCGCACTTGCCCGATTTTTTTTAGTATGAGCTTCAGCGTTTGAGGGAAAACCGATAAGACGCCGCCCGGTCGGCCGACCTAGGTATCGATGGGCGGATGTGGTGGACGCTGATCTGCGCGAGCTCCTGGTTGAAAACTGGCGAGAAACGGCACAGGACCGGGATCTGTGGCGAGCAGTCGTGTTGGAGGCCAAGACACACTTTGGGTCGCTGCGCCAGAGGAGTAATTAAGTAAGTTTTAGGCCTATAATCGTTTTTTTCTATCGAGCGAAAGTCAAAAAATCAGGATTCGTATCGATGAAGTCACTTAGATAAAAATAATAAGTCACCGTCAGGTCAACGACCTCACGGAACCCCAAAAGCAACAAGTGCTTTAAACAAGCAGCTTGTACAAAATAGGGTTGACACCAAACCCGTCGTAATCCTCAAACTAGGGTTGACAACCCGTCACACCTTATTATTATTTTGACGACTTTGACAGCAGGTCGCCGCAATAATAAAAGAATTATTAACTTCAAATTTATCTTCATATAAATATAGTTATTTTTGGGGTCGGCCGTTAATCTTGAATTGGTATTAAGGAATAAAAGAGTCAACGATGTCATATTAAATGAATTAATGCTTTTGCAATGAAATATTGCCGTTGAATTATACCTTTTTGTATCTCATGTTTACCGGTTTAAAAACAAACAGAAGGATTTGAATTTATAACTGTGGGCGGGCCCATGGTAAAATAAAGGATGACTCACGCTAGACCGGGCCGGGGCCGGGCCGGAGCTTCCGGCGCTTCGTTTTCTATGGAAAGCACCACGTGATCACCGATCAGCCGTCATAGAAAATGACATGTCGGACGCCTCGTCCCGGGCTCGACCCGGTCTAGCGTGAGTCATCCTTAAAGGTACCTTTTTTGACTCGATTTAAGCACCGGTATTTCCGATTAAAGTACTATGCCGGTTTGTTCGGTCCCACCATGTATGTAACAGTAGCACTACCACCAGTTTTGACATTGACATATTCACTCACGTGTAAGTAACTCACTTTCTATGCATCTCGCTCGTACTCGCATACCTATTAGTGCAAGCGAGATGTATAGAAAGTAATTTACGTAGACGCGAAGCTCATAAGTCAATGTCAAAACTGGTGGTAGCCGTACAGTACGTCTACCATCAGTTTTGACATTGACATATTCACTCACGTGTAAGTAACTTACTTTCTATGCATCTCGCTCGTACTCGCAAATTAGTGCAAGCGAGATGTACAGAAAGTAAGTTACGTAGACGTGAGCGTTATGTCAATGTCAAAACTGATGGTAGACATAAGATCTCAGAGACCAATTCGAACGTGTAAACTTGACATAAGAATGATATCTAAATGATCTCGCACCCTGTCAGTGTCATTTCACCAAAGCTTCGCGGACAGTCACCTGCAATAATATGTCACAATGAAGTCCGCAAAAATATCTCACACGATCCGCAAAAATATCTCACACGATCCGCAAAAATATCTCACACGATCCGCAAAAATTTGTAGAGCCATAAGAGCGTGTTACATATATTTTTGCGGCCTTCAATTAAATTCAATTTCAATTTCTTTATTCATAACGTAAGTAACATGTCAATTAAATTTCGAAGAGTAACATAATTATAGATTTAAGCTAGCTATTAATTTTGTTTAGTAGTACCACTGTATACCGGGTGTGGCCTGTAATATGAGCAAAAAATTAAACAGTAGGCTGTACTGTACTGACCAACATTTGTTCAGCGACTTTTAAAAATAACTTGTGGTTTGATTTTTAATACACTTTAAAGTTTATTCTAAGATGCAATGTATTGCGAATTTTGTTATGTTTAAGGCGTGACAAGCAACGTCAATCACAATGATATGGCGTGGCGATGGCGTCCATTGAAGATAATATTTATTTTGTATGAAAAATAGGGAGTCTAAACACATCATAATTTTTAAAAGTTGTTGAACAAAAGTGTCACCGTTTGAGGAGTACTATCTATGTTTTAATTATTTGCTCGTGTTACAGGCCACACCCGGTATATCTTGTATGTAAATAAATATTTTTTTACAATAGTAAATGTAATAAACATGCGCAGTTGTAAATTCCGTCTAAAATAAATGGAGTTTGGAATTTTATCGCACTGTGACATTTTGACAAACGTTATCTCTGGTATCAGACCACCTTGATTCAAATTCTAAGTAATTAAATTAATCCCTAGATACTGAAAAGTAGAACTAATGTTGATACGCAACGGCATATATTTTGGTAAAAAAAGTAGGCCACCAAAAATTTAATTTATCAAGAATAAGTATTTTTTTTATTATTATTTTGCAAACGTATATTTAACTCTCTCGTCAGATCATTTTTGTATGGAGTAGCTGTCAAATAAAATGTTTCTAGGCGTTTTTTGGATGATTAGCACAATAATTTATTTAAAATGTTATTTAAAAGGTATAATAAAAATATGATAAAAAAACATATTTCTTCAACCATGTATTTTAAAGGTAAAAAAGACTTGAAGAAACTGTCACAGAGCCCATCATTCGCCGCGAGAGATAGGTATAGATTCGACGGGTATATTTTATTTTGTATATCAATATATTATGTAGGTACCTACTTATATTTGACATCTTTTCTATTGCTCTACTAGTGTAAAAGTTACAAGTATAAAAGTGTGAAAATTAAGAAAAAACATGGCCTTTTTGACTTTATTTATTTAATACAGAAATTTAGAAGTATTGAATACACATGTTCGAAGAAAATTCACTCAATATTTAAAGGGTGAGGGTGATGTGAGGGTCGTTAAAATTACTGTGAGAAACTTTTAAACTGGACAAAGCGTTTTCTTTTTTATTGAGTAGCCAGGAAAGTAGGAACACCTGATCTACATAGACACGTCACAGTTTTGACATCTGTTACACTTCCTACTTTCTCAAAGGGGACTAGAAAACCAACAAAAGCTTAGAAAACATAAAAAAATCCAAGTTAAAAGGTCAATGAGACTAATAAATAATTTATACAAACTCACGCGCAGGGGGTCGTGATAAATAGTGACAACAGGAGGAGATTATGCCCATTATAACACCAAGTGTAGTTAATCCTTGTATAGTTTGGAATTAGTTTTTAAAGGGGTGTTAGGTAACGGGTTAATGTTAGGGTCGAAAACGGTTTAATGGTCGTAAATTAGAAATATGTATGTAGTTTTAGGTTACGTAGTTTTTAATTGCGATAAATAATAATATAAATAGTAATTGATTAGCCGTGTAATTCGTACTTGTTACACGGTGTATGATTTTGATGAAACATTAGTAGGTATTTAAATGAATAGGCTAGTAATATAATATAATATAATAAACTTAAGTATATTTGTAAAATTGTAAGAAATAGTGACTAGAAAATAGAAAATAGGTACTTAGGCTGAAATTTGTGATTGGTACCAAAAAACCGCGTACCGCTTAGCTACCAGCGGTAAATAAATACAGAATAAACAAACTAATAACATCTAATAATAAACATTTTAGGTAGTACATTACATAGTAACAGACGTACAGTGAATTGAGTCACTAACCGATTCCTTATCACAAGTACTGCGAAAAGCTAACTTATCGGTATCGGTAGCCCCAAAACAAATAGTTAAACTTGTAAGTATCTATACACAATCTTGTACGGATGCCTGGCATGGTGGCCAAGGACACTAAAGAGCACATGCAGGGATGCCCTTATGAAAATACAAAGAACGGCATGCATGGCTATTACTGGCGCGTTTAGAACGACGCCAACAGCGGCGATGGAGGTACTGCTAGACCTCTCGCCGCTACACCTAGTGATACAATCTGAGGCGCGGAAATCGCTACACAGGTTGACCCTAACAGGCCTCTGGAGCGATAGCAAGCCAAAGACCAAACACACAAACATGGAATGCGACAATTTCATGAAAAGGATTACGAACATGGGCTGCGATAAGATGCAACCCAAGTTTGTGTTCCATAAGAATTTTAACGTTAAAATTCCAACAAGGGCTGAGTGGACCGAAGGTCTTGAAGCACCAATCTCTGATGAAAACGACATTATATGGTACACAGATGGGTCTAAGACAGAATCTGGTACGGGGGCAGGCATTTATGCAAATGACTTTAGTAGTAGTATAAGCATGGGCAATTACGCCACTGTCTTCCAAGCCGAGACATTCGCTATAATTGCCTGTGTGCATGAGAATATAGTTAGGCGAACCCAAGGGAAGAATATCTATATACTCAGCGACAGTCAGGCCGCTCTCAAAGCGCTCGAAGCTCCCAGAGTGGACTCTAGACTGGTATATAATGGCGTCCAAGCTCTGAACCAGCTTGGAAGGCAAAACAGGGTGCAACTGGTATGGATCCCAGGGCACGAGGGATTCATAGGCAATGAAAATGCAGATGAACTCGCCAGAGCCGGATCTGTAAGTAACCTTATAGGTCCGGAACCATTCGTGGGGCTCTCACAGGGAACCATCACAACGGCTATTAAAGACCATACCAAGACCAAACACCAGGAAGAATGGGATAGTCTGACGGGTCTAAAGCATGCAAAGCTCTTTATGCAAGGAATAGACTCCGGCTGGAGCAAAAAGCTTTGGAAACTTAGCAAAAGACAACTCCAAATCATAACGGGGGTGTTTACTGGCCATTACGGGGTCAAAGGATTTCTGGCCAAGATGGGACACTCTGACAACACCGATTGTCGTATGTGTGGCGAAGAGGAAGAGACAGTAAGACACTTAATGTGTGAATGTCACGCCCTCGCCAGACAAAGAATGAAGGACTTTGGAGCAGGATACCTGGAACCAAAGGACTTTAAAACGCTACCCATGAGCTCCATCATCCGACACATGGATATGGTGGGAAAAGCTCTTGAGTAGTTGACGGATCTCTTCTAGGGGGTAACTGCACAAAAGATCCCTATGGGTCGAAGTGTATCCGCAAGGGCCCCCGAAAACAATAAGATAAGATAAGATAAGATCTATACACAAAATCATTTATTTACATACAATATATATATAGTGGTACTACTAAACGAAATTAATAACTAGCTTAAATCTAAAATAGGCCCTTGAGGCATTGTACCAAGGATGTTGGCGGCATTTCCTCGCTGTATCGCAATGCTGATACGTTGTGCGAGGTAGCCGCCAGCTCTTCGGTCACCAGTTACGTCAACCAGACGCTTCGCGATTTCTGCGAACAACTTATGCGCGCTGGGACTCCATGAACCTAGAGTTTCAACTCCAAATGGTACAAAATGGTACTCTCTACCGAGGCTCTTATATTTGTTACGTTTTAGAATTTCGGCGCTTTCCGCCGCTCCGCTCGCTTTTACAGTAGTCCGTTGGAGGTGGGACGGTGCCAGTGTGTCTACGCAGGTAGCATCCCACACCAACATCCGTCCCAAGCTCCAAGGAACTAAAGACACCCCATCGGGCCTCTTGCCATCATCTCTGATAATGCCAGTCGGCTCAAGAAGAGCAGGCACATTGATGGTGGCAAGAGACCGACGGACTATGTCATTAAGCGACGCATGTCTCGAAAAACGGCCTGCACTTTTTTGACAAGATAATCCGTGGTATCCCAGTCGGTCCACGTACGTGCCACAAGAGCATATGTGTGGCGTACACACCGAAACCCCGAGTCGCAAACCAGTCGCCAGTCTAAGGGAGGCCGGATCCAGGAAAGTACCAGTATTGGGCGAAGGATGGGCATGTAGCCAGTAACCGGCTTCCCGGGCTCCGACCGCCAAAAGCCTCGCGCGGTCTGGACCTGTACAGTAGTTTAGGAGAGTATTGTAAGTTAAATCACAGTAAACATTATCCCAACTCCTTTGTGAATTTGGGTTGTCTGGAAATTGTTTGCCTGGGCAAGCAATTTTAAAAGCATTTTTGGCGTCCTCAAAGCCCGCGATCTCACAGTTTGTGGGCAATGCCCTTAAGATATTTCCAATGTGACCAGACGTGCTATGAGTGGACGCCAAAAAGGCTGGGGAAGCCACACTGGAAATTTTGCGAATTCCTAAACCTCCAAACCGAATAGGGAGGGACGCTTGAGACCAGGAAGGCTCACTTAGCTGGATGTTTAGATTCGTCTCTAAACTAATTTTGATCAAATCATCTATGGGCGACAATAAATATTGATGTTTCCAGAAAGGACAACAGCTCAACTACTCAACTACATACATACTACATACGTAAATTTAGGGACAAAAAGGCAGAATTTAAGAATCACAAGAGCATAATGAGGGCTAATTGACCGTAGTTATGCAGAAAACGACCAACTCAATTTTTTTATCAATGCAGAAAGCGACCAAAAAGCTACAGAATTAGGGTGTAAGTCACTTTGACAAAAATAAAAAGTTAATCGCTTTCTACAGAACTACGGTCAATTTCGAGTAAGCGATCTGTTTGACTTTTGAATTTAGTTATGGAGTTAGAAATATAATGTATAAGTTAGTATATTCTATATACTAGTTTTATTATTGTCACCATAAAGAGTTTCACCCTCTGGTACTAAATTATTAAAAAACTGAAGGTATTTTTGACATGAAGTATATGTAGACACAGATTGACCTCGTTCTAAACTAAGCTAGGTTTGTACTTTCGGTACTAGGCGACGATGTTATTGCATATTTAAAATGGATTAATTATTTAATGCCTTGTCGATTCTTTAGGTCATTTAAATACTAGGAAAATGGCTCGGATGTCGGAGACGACTACAAAGAAGCCAAAAATAAAAAGTCTTTTTATATTTTTTTGTACATTTAATTAGGTATTGTTTGTTGTTCAAAAGAAAGCGTTGATGATGATGATGCCATATGGCATTTTCTAGCAGCTGTTTTTCTTCAACGGTTATCCGACATGCGATATCGGATCGGACAATGTGTAAACGCTCTTACACGGACCAAATCGCTGGCAGTGGCAGAACTAATCCGTGTTCTAGCATGGGATTCGAAGTGAATCCCCCTAGTACAAGTTTAGGTAACAATGATCTAATATTCGGCACAATAACCCTTTGTAAGGCAGGAAGTGGCCAGGGCCAAGAGTGACAAACGTGACGAAAATGTTTCCGCGTCGTCCGACAATCGCTACGTTGCGTTGTTACTTTTTTCTGTGTCTGTGATCGTAGCCCGCATTATAAGTAAAAAAAAGTTGAGCAAGGCTTTTACTTTTCTAGCCGAAGGTGCATGCAACAATTCAATCTTTGGTCATATAAAAGCAAGATTCCTAGGATTCCTTTTTCATTTGCAAGTACAAGTAATTATTAACACTTTAAACTCTCGCGTTTTGTACACATATTTAATTACACAAACGGGTCTACCGCGATATAATTTCAAAATAATGAAATTATATCGCGGTAGACCCGTTTGTGTAATTAAATAAGTAATTATTATATCGATTGGTTAGCCACGCCAAGTAGACATTAATTAGCAAATAGTTAGTTCAATTTGGATGTATGGTTTGGATTTTTTAAGACTTCAACTGTTAGATGACGTATTAAATAGATGCTGTTACTGAATAGAATACAAATGCAGAACTCAGATATTGTTAACCGAACATAAAATGTAACATGAAACTACAGTAAAAGGCTTAGAATCCCTAAATCTCAGGTACCTCTGTCCTCTATACACACCTTGCAATTTTTCCCACGATATTCCTTCAAAATAAGCTTCAATTTCAATCCGCAAACCAAACTGACGACCGGGATAGTTACACTTCTCATTCACACTTGCATAGTCGTCGCAGGAGTGAAAAAGATGGGCATATGATATTTTTATACAATATGCGGGTGTAGTTTAGATTACCAATATCGTTTACATTGTTTGGTCGTCAAACGTCGGATTTGTCGAACAGCGAACTAATAGTAACATTTGACTGAACATTGGCTCTGTCTCTTGGCAATAAGGGTTACGTTTAGGCAGTGGTGGTACACCTGCAATTGCACATGTAATTGGTATAAAAAGTTGTACAAATCAATTTGAAGATACACCGGGTACGACTTTGTATAGATAATAATAGAAATACAGCTTGAAATAAGCAAATAATAGTCGTCAATGAGACCATAATGCCATATTCTATTGTATATCTTTCTGTTATTCAATGAAAGTAGAAAATAAATTTAGAATGTTTGCAAAATTGCTGCACTCCTAAAGGTATGCAGCATACGCACAGTAACAAGCTTTCAACGAACAAGTTGTAAGGAATATTTGGTTAGGTATTCGGGAACTTTTTCAGATGGTTGGTGAGCGACTCCTAGGTATATACAGCGAGTGACTAAATTATTTAGCCGGACATTCAGCCGCCGAATATGTATTTGACGATTCAGCCGAAATATGGCCGAAAATTCGGTATTTGGTAAGTATATATTTTTATTTAAAACCATAAACATAATTCATATCAAACTTACAATAAAAGGTAACCTAAAATTAAAACTAGGTACCTACAAAACTAAAACTAATACTTACCTAAAAAATAAATAAGACATAGCATGGGTGACCTAGCCCAATACCTATGTATATATTATAGGTGTACCACCACTGCCTAAACATAACCCCTATTGCCAAGAGACGAGGTGTATCAATGTTCAGTCAAATGTTACTATTTATTAGTTCGCTGTTCGACAAATCCGACTTTTGACGACCAAACAATATGTAAACGGTATTTAGTATTAATCTCTATTACTACTTACTTTTACCTATCCTGATGAACGAGGAGCCTCTTGATGAGGAGGATGAGGAGGAGAGGACCTTCTTTTTGAAGTCTAAAAGGCTAAAGCGTGTTTCAAAACTTTCCAACTCGGTTAAACGCCGCTTTTCACAATAAATCGATAAGATTATCCAATAATCCAATATTTGTAGCCGGAAATTAGAAGGTGCGGCCGACTTCAGATAGCTGTGTTTGAAGACTCGATTATAATTCGATAAATAAATATAAACACGACTGAACACTTAAAACGGGTCGTATCATACGCGTCGTTTACGATCTTTGTCACTTTATTTCGGTAGAGAAATCGTGTAAAAACGGTTTAAGTGCACGATGCGTTCGGTTTAGAGTTGTGAATACTTGTGAAATATATTTGCGACACGATTAAGTATCTTTATCTTTAGTGTGGTGGCGCTCAACAAGTTGAACCAAGTTTTCTAGAGTCCAAGTTCTCTGCGTATCAGCATGAACCTAGGGACCTTCCACTTGTATGCCCTGTTCACAGTTTGGTGTTAAAGGCAGGGCAGTAAGGGATATCGCGTTAATCAGTTCTTAACCTTTCAGTGATAACTGTGATAAGATCTAGGTATCATTTGTTTTTTTGCCAGAGTCTACCAACTGCGTTTTTTTTGCGTAATGAAACAGTCTTACTTAACTTTACTTAACTGTCCATCGGTTGGCCTTATGCCTTTTGTAATAAGGTCCACGATGATATGATTTTTTCTCATAAAAAGTGTACTCAGGATTTGTTAGCTGCACGTCCAATACGCAGTTTGTCCAAATCGTATTTCATGAAATAAAACTATTGAAACGGATTATATCGCGTATATTGGATACATACTCCATCCCGACGTTTCGAACCCTCTACAGCGTTCGTGGTCAACGGGTGGGTCCACGAACGCTGTAAAGGGTTCGAAACGTCGGGATGGAGTATGTATCCAACATACGCGATATACTCGTATATAATCCGTTTTAATAGTTTTATTTCAAAAGCTAATCATTCCTGAATTCACTTCCAATGACACACTTGACAACAATTCGATGTTGGTGCACTTTTGATATTTGCCAGTCACTCTTTTAAGCATTGTAGCTGATAAGTAAACACGGTTAGCAACAATTCATAGCGATTTATTTCATTATCATAATTTATATGTTGTCGGATTTGCGATTAATAACTAGGTAGGTATTAGGATCCTAGACGGCCCAATATTACTGATAAGGTACCTATATCAGCAAAAACGGTTTCAAGGCTGATAAAAAATTAGCGAGGGATTCGTACCGTACCTACTAGAGATGGGTCGCGGGTATTTACCCAATTTACCCACCCAGGTGAATACCCATCTACCCGGTATTTACCCGTATCTACCCAAATGGACGGGTAGATTCAGTTCTTGTTGCACTTGTCGATTTGTGTTAAAGTGGAGATATAAACCGAGTTAATAGTTGTAATTTTTGTTTGGCATTTAAAATAAAATGGTTTAGTGAAACCTGCAGTTGTGACTAAGGAATTTTTAGTACAATTTTGATAAATATTAAAAAAAAGGCCGTCATAAGAGTATTTTTTTTTAGATTTGAGTAAATTATCGTACTTATAAGTTGATAATACACATTCGAAGAATTTCCTACAAAAAAGGTTATATACATTTTTGTCCTAAAACTAACTGTATTTGACTTATTAGCTTCCCAAGTTGTGATACTGCACAATTTTTTTTTATTATCATACATAAGTAGTCTTTATTTTCATCTTTCTAATGTATATTAAAATCGTTTTAAAATATTTCTGGAAGCCAGGGAATGATTTTACACGATATTCATAATTGGACTGAAATATTAAAATCGAACTCCACCTCATAGCAACCTTTTCGTAACTATTTTGAACATACATTTTATGTAACATTAGAAGAAAAACGAAAATACCCGCGTATTTACCCGCGGGTAGGTAAATATCGGGTATATACCGGATAAATACCCGCTCTCGGGTATGTACCCATCTCTAGTACCTACCGTAACTGACCTCAAAAAAGGAGGAGGTTATCAAAATCGACCGTATTTTTTGTAGGTACGAGTATGTTTGCGTCACAACTCCGTCATGTGAGATTTGATTTTTTTGTTCAAATAGTACATATACAGGGTGTTTGGTACATCGTTTGCCAAATTAAAACGTCAGATAGGTTGAGTCATTTGCTATCTGCTCATGCCTAGAAAAAAAAATTGGCCATGTTTTTTTTTACTACTGCGCAAGTAAAAATTTGAAATTTAGAAAAGCTGGCATAGAGCTGGAAAAAAAAAAGTGCGCAAAATTACAAATTTCTAGGCCTGGGAAGATAGCAAATAACTCAACCTATCTGCCGTTTTAATTTGGCAAACGATGTACCAAACACCCTGTATATATGTATGTAGTATCAAGTCTATCCCAGGTCCCATTTTAGTCAAATGTAATACATACTTATTTAGTTCTGGTGATGGGATCTAATATTTGAAGATTTTTCTTTACTCTTATGGTTTTTTTGGAAATATAATTTAATTAGTTTAGTTTTAGTTTTAATTTGTTATATTTTGTTACATGACTGTTTGACAGAATATGTTAAAATTTAAATCTTGTATAGTTTTTTACGTGCGACCTTAAAAAACGGAAACTCCCACGTGATGTGATCAATACATTACATTTTCATTACACAACATCTAATGGCAAATATTGACAGTGTACATTATTGTCTCCACGCTATAGAATGTACACCTGTGTACACTTTGAGGATTTTATTGTGAATAGGAGCGACAGACTGAAGAAAAAAACAACGGGTTGCACTCCGGGAGTGCCGGCAGAAGTGAAAACTCAATGACATTGTAACTCAAAATATTAATAACAGCGCCATCTAGTGCAAAATGTCTGCAGCACTATATATAATTGAGGTTAACGCCATCTAGCGTTATTTCGTCGCATTACTTGAAACCCCTAAGCACATCACTGTTAGTACTCGAGTTACATTAGTACCAGTTAGAGGGAAACTCACTAGATGGCATTTAAATCAATAAAGAAAAACTCAATGACATTGTAACAGTTTTTCGATCAGGTCACGTGTCCGTCTTACGTTTTACGAATCTTACGGTCACGTGACACCTGTTGCGAGTTTAACATTTTTTTCCCCATCACAAAAAGTGCACAGCGCCTCTAAAGACGTTTTCACTTCAAAAAAGAGCTCATAATAACATACGTCGCGCACTGGAAAAACGCTGGTGGAGGAATCTACCCCTATATTGTCCCAGAGCAAGGGATGCAATAGAAGTCAAACAGGAGTGTTTTAAATTAATATTTTCGCGGTGCCCTCCAATAAGTATACAGACTACCACTGTTTGGTAATAAATCGGTGTCTGGTAGATCCGTCTTTTTCATAATTCATAATTATGGATTGTAACCATATAAAGTATAAGTTTAACATAATATGAGTTTTATTGTCATTCGTGCAGCATATAATCAAACCTACTGTCCCGGAGACAATACTCAAATTTCGTTACTCGCAGAAAGACAAATCTTCATTTTCCAATTTTCGTGGTAGCTCCTGTTATGTTGGAATCAAGACCCTTTTGCTCAGAAAGTGTCACCGGAAACAACTGACAATAGAATATATATGATTCGGTTAAGTTGTGTTCTAATGTATGGGCAAGACAAACAAATTATAGCCAGCCTTTTATGAATGTAGTATGATACCTTTGGGTATGGTGCTTTACCCACGCTAGCGTCCCCTTCCCTCCCCCTGCCGCAATCCCCCTTTTTGCATGAAATATGTCAATGAAACACAATTTGACCGAATCAATAGCACGCAGTAGATTTAGCCGTAGCTGCGTAGGTACAGTAGATTCAGCAGTACCTACATATATCTTATCTAATCTATGACCACAGTCGAATAAGACCTTCTTATTCTTCAAGTTACCTCACAATGCTCATGTTATCACAGTTGGAATGGGGCCCACATGATATACTTGTAAGTACACACATTTTTGAAACTTAATGCTGAAGTATTAGGGAATAAATTATTTGGCGATGGGAAAACAATTTCTTATAATTAAAATGTCGTTACGAAAGAGGGGATTGATATGTTTTTAGAGCAAGTATGTACACGATTAACCAAAAAAACCGGCCAAGTGCGAGTCGCACTCGCGCACGAAGGGTTCCGTACCATTACATTACGCAAAAAACGAAAAAAAAAAAAACAAATTTGTTGTACGGGAGTCGCAATTAAATATTTATTTTATTCTGTTTTAGTATTTCTTGTTATAGCGGCAACAGAAATACATCATCTGTGAAAATTTCAACTGTATCACGGTTCATGAGATACAGCCTGGCTGGTGACAGACAGACATTGGAGTCTTAATAATAGGGTCCCGTTTTTACCCTTTGGGTACGGAACCCTAAAAATGACCACTTTTAAGTTGACACTGACACTTGAAATCATTGCGATTCAGAGCGACTCTTCTGATATTTGACAGGCAATCTTGTTCATTGTAGATCTGTGCCATAAACGTTAAACTCCTGCCAAACTACGTTTCAAGTATGGAAGGTAAAGGTAAGGAAAACAATCTCCATGTATCCAAAAGTGACCGTCAAAAAACCTTAAATAGGTGGCGCTACAATACTTAGAATATTTGATTTAAAAAAATCAAATCATTGACAGCGCACTTCACTCCGTCAATACGACTACGTCCTTAGCTACTCTAGCGACATTCTGGAGAGATTTGGAACTATTATTAACAGCTGATTGCTGGACAATTGTACACCTGTTCTACCATAAGAGATTTCGCTCCTTTTACTCTATAGGTACTCCATGGTTTCAAGTGGCATCTTCACACTTTGTTCTCTCAAGGTGGATGCAGAGCTTTCTTTAACTTTTTATTAAAGCTAAAGTCATGCTGTCAAAGTGTCAATGCCGTTCGGGCCTTCACTAGTCAAATTATCTTGGCTCAGAGCTAAATCTAGCCGCCGTTCATAAGTAAATTAGTCTCCGCGGCTGTTCTATTCGGGGTCCGATCGATACTACAATACTAGCAGAGTATTTCTGACCCCTGCCCTATATTTTTTTATATAACGTTGGCATCAAACTTACGGCCAGCCTGAATGAAAGCGGTCAATGTAGCCTGTGTGGACACCTGCATAGCAATGTGTAAGTTGCAGAACATTCCATTCCAGAACAAACTTTCATAAGAAAATCGCATTTTGCCGTTCCAAAGGCCATGCAGACGTCGCTTGGTCCAACTTTAGCCGTTGAGTAGCCGTGTGATGGGTGACACCATGGTGACACAATAAAAAAACATGTAATCCAAAGTCCAACCGCAATAAACCTACATATACGTATCACAAATAGGTCAGTCAACCAGTAAAAGAAAGCTATCTATTTCCATCCTGTTGCTACTCGTAGTTGCAGTATGTGAACCGTCTCTCATACAAATTCGTTGATCTCAGACGAGCGTGGGCCGCGACGGCTTGCCAACTAGGCCATAATGTCTCCATAGCCGCCTACTAAAACACTGAAATATATCTTTAATACATACATCGCTGGTCGCGCTTTCTGCCGTGGAGGTAGAATACATGATCGAGCACCGATGGATGTAATGTAGGTGAAAATTGTTGTGGAAAATTTAGTAGAAATTGAGAAGTTCCCATTGTTTTGTCTGTAAGAGTTGTGCAACTAAGCGTTAAATGTTTCCTTGTAGCCGTCTGAAATAGGTTAGAGATAATTGTTTCGTAATGAGATGAGTCGCATAGCTGCATTCAAAGTTCTAATTTTGGGGCGTTTTGTAACTTTATGCGTGTCGCGGATTTGATGATTCAAAATTTTGGATAATCAACTAATTCCTAAATGAACTGTACTTTTACAAGCATCCATTTAGGAAAATGGAAGTAAATAAAGACCGCAGATGACAAGATTATAATCTCTTCTCTTTTCCAGTTATCATCTTATTTTTCTTAGGTTGTAAAAGTTATTTAGAGTCAGATAAAGCCAACTCTGCAATGTATTTGAATGACAAAGTGTGGGAATATCATTATTAATGTTGTTTCTTTTCCCTTTTCTATTGAACTCCACTTTATGTATGTCCGTCCTACAGAGTTCCAGAAACTTTTAATACCGCCCGCTGCAGGTAAGAAACTAGGTCCGCAGACGCCCCGTTGGACCTATCAACAAGGAAAACGAGGAGCAGCAGAAAATACTATGTATTTGGGTTGGAAATTAGCACCTTTCTAGCGCAACTGCATGGCTTGCTATCGCGAACGATATACAGCGCGGGAATGCTGCCTGCGTGATGGACACCTTTCCTGGAGGCCAAGGTTTGACATAGGTTTTAGGTTTTTTTTTTACTTAGGTTTAGTTTTATTGCATAAGTAGCCATAATTCTGTTGACTTTTTTTTATAAGTAGGTATTTAAACCATTTGGGACTTTGGGTTATAGTTCTCTAATATAAATATTACGTAAACCACAAATAAAATATTTGAAGGTATTCGACCCGCCTGTTTGAGGTAACGTTATGTTTACCTACGCTTGTTTAGCACCTAGCCCTAAGGTCTATCTAGGGTTGTCACTTTATCGTTGTATTGTTGTTCTTGTTTACCTATGTAACTTTAATCAATGTTTTGATGAAGGAAAATACGTCACACCAGAGCAATGAAAAGGTGACGATTTATAGATTTAAGGACATTTGGCATACCTTAAAAATTAAATAAATATTTTTTTAACTATATCATAATCACACTCATTAAAATGCTTAAAATACACAACGATACTTAGAGGTATCGATACAATCGCAATCTAAATGCAAATTTTCTAAACGGAATACATGGGTATATAATAGATGAACCTCTCAATACATTTTTGACTTCGAAAAACGTTTCATATACACATACGTATCTGAAACATATCACTGAAAGTTATCCCGGACCTTCTTCATAAATATGTCCCGCCCGAAGCTAAATATAATCCAATACACCATTTCTCGCTATTAAAGAAAAGTTGTGATTGGTCAATAAAAGTTTTGATTAGCTAAAATGTTTGTAGATAAATGATTTTCCAACGCTAAAATAAAATTATATAATGTCAAACAAAACTTATGCGCACCATTTCAATATTTGATGTTATCGCTCGCAGCACAATAATATTCCCGTGAAGTCATTTTTGAAACTAGTCAGACTTCTTCAGTTAGTATTAGTAGCCTTACCACGACTGCCAGCAGTGTCAAACTGACATAATCACTAACGTCTGCGTAACTTACTTTTTATACATCTCGCTCGCACTAATATGTCAGTATGAGCGAGATGCATAGAAAGTAAGTTGTTTTTAGCATTTAGATAGAAGGTAAGCGATCTTGACGTGCCTTTTTATTAAAAAACACTTTTTAAAAATAAGTCACAGCAAATATGTAACAATTAAGAGGCCGTTATCGATGTTAGTCGCAAAAATGTAAAATTGATCGATTTTGACGAAGAAATTCTACACTTTTTGCTACCTAATAGAAATAACAAGTACATGGTTTCTATTCGCACGTCTTCCCATCTTGCACTTTTGTAGATCATTCTTTTGAAAACAGTCTCACTAAATTAGTAATGATTTTTTTTCTGAAGGACGTTTAGGTAAACGCGCGTAAAGCACTGATTTTGTCGATCTTATTTATAAAATTTCGTAAAGTTTGGACTGCTAAAAATGGTAAATTTGTATTACACAATACACATATCCTGTACTCGTACTTTTGTAGACTACATTTTTGTTATTATGAATTTGAAGTAGTGTAAATGAAAGATAGACGAAATCAATTTTCTCCAGAAATAACTTCAAAACAAGTGACGATTTCTTTGAAACTCCACTTAATTTCAGCATAATTTTGATACTTAAACAATCGACAACATTTCCTGAAACTGTTCTTATCATTTAGTATAATTTACTACCATAATTTTTTGATGAATTTTTAAAAACTGCCCCTTCTCGTCATGTATTACCGGTGACGCACGCTCGCGACCTCATTATTAAAAGCCAAGATAAGAAGACGTGCTAATAGAAACCAATACTTGCTATTTAGATATTACGTACCAAAAGGTGTACAATTTCAATGACCAAATCCATCAATTTCACATTTTTGCTCTAAAATCGATAACGGCCTCTTAAAAATCATATACGATTATTTACATTCTTTTGCTTTCATAACTTATGTGTATGTGTATTCATAAGTAATATAAACTCATTTTTAAAAGCGTTTTTTAATCATTTTGAATAAAAAGACACGTCAAAATTGTTTACCTTTTTTCTAATGCTATAAAAACGAACTATTATAGTCTGTGATGAGGGCATAATTTCATATTAAATAACAGATGCACATGCATAACCCTATCTCGCGGTTACGTTACGTCACATCGTGAAGGTATTAAAAGCCGTTTAATAACTGCCCAATTTACACATCCGATGACGATGTTTCCACTCTCATCAGTGGAGCGGAAGTTTCGTCCTTTTTATAGGCGCAACTGGAAATTCCACTGTGGGTATTAAAATATGTAATTATGTACAGAGCTTATTTAAACGCTAGTCTGAAACCACCCTAACAGAAATGTGTTCCACGAAATTATATGTCGTACCTACTTACTGAAAAAAAATTATATGCCGTGGCTACAGAGATCGATAGCGATAAGTATACATGTAAAGCATTTGACTCCGAAAGTCCAGGTTGCGGGTTCGATTCCGCTCGGGCCTACAACTAACATAAATAGATCTTAATTTTTGTCGTAATTGTAAATGTATCTATATTTAAAATTACATTCAAATTCAATTATAATTATGGTGGCTTTCTTTCACTCATCGATTTAGAATCGAGACAATAGGAAATCAGCAAAATTACAAAATCGGTTCAACATTGCGTAGTATCTGTCATGTTTCTAGGGCTCAATTGAATTAAATCGACACAAATATATATCTATATTTCGTACTGTATTCCTTTATGTTAAGGTCCATATGTATGACCTCGAGGATTTCAATTTACTTAGCCAGTGGCACCGTTTGGGTTGCACTTGTTTAAACTAAGCGACGAGTAAATCATTAAAGCTTTTGTTCTGTAGCCTTCAGTTTGGAAATTGGTGGGTTCTTTACGCCCGAGTGTGTTGTATTTGCTAACATTGGATAGGGTAAGTCGGAGAGTGATTGGCAATACCAGTTTAACAGGGAGTATCCAGAGAATTGAAGAGAGATTAACGAAAGCCGTTAGACTCCGATGACTCGGGCACGTAGTCCGGATGGGTGACGATCTTGCAGACAGGAGGTCGTACGTACTCTGGAGTACCAAATGGCCGAAGACCGTCTGGACGTCCCTAGTACCGCTGAAGTACTCTGGAGTCAAATGGCCGAAGACCGTCTGGACGTCCCTGGTACCGCTGGAGTACTCTGGAGTACCAAATGGCCGAAGACCGTCTGGACGTCCCTGGTACCGCTGGAGTACTCTGGAGTACCAAATGGCTGAAGACCGTCTGGACGTCCCTGGTACCGCTGGAGTACTCTGAAGTACCAAATGGCCGAAGACCGTCTGGACGTCCCTAGTACCGCTGGAGTACTCTGGAGTACCAAATGGCTGAAGACCGTCTGGACGTCCCTGGTACCGCTGGAGTACTCTGGAGTACCAAATGGCCGAAGACCGTCTGGACGTCCCTGGTACCGCTGGAGTACTCTGGAGTACCAAATGGCCGAAGACCGTCTGGACGTCCCTGGTAACGCTGGAGTACTCTGGAGTACCAAATTGCCGAAGACCGTCTGGACGTCCCTGGTACCGCTGGAGTACTCTGGAGTACCAAATGGCTGAAGACCGTATGGACGTCCCTGGTACCGCTGGAGTACTCTGGAGTACCAAATGGCCGAAGACCGTCTGGACGTCCCTGGTACCGCTGAAGTACTCTGGAGTACCAAATGGCTGAAGACCGTCTGGACGTCCCTGGTACCGCTGGAGTACTCTGGAGCACCAAATGGCCGAAGACCGTCTGGACGTCCCTGGTACCGCTGGAGTACTCTGGAGTACCAAATGGCCGAAGACCGTCTGGACGTCCCTGGTACCGCTGGAGTACTCTGGAGTACCAAATGGCCGAAGACCGTCTGGACGTCTCTGGTACCGCTGGAGTACTCTGGAGTACCAAATGGCCGAAGACCGTCTGGACGTCTCTGGTACCGCTGGAGTACTCTGGAGTACCAAATGGCTGAAGACCGTCTGGACGTCCCAGGTAACGCTGGAGAGACGTATTACGCCTTTTCTGTCTTAACTACACCGGGTAAAGTGCCTACGGTTGGAAACAAAATCGTATTTTTTATGGGAAAAGATAAAATGCTATATATACTATATTATATTTACATTGTTGCATAAAAAAGCCGATCGTGCAAAAGCTCACCGGCGTCTGGTACGTGTGCGGAATAGTGACTCCTGCGCATGAATGGAGTAGTCACTCCATTCGGTAGTCACCGACAGGGTTGCCAACACGCAGGTTCAATTATAATTTGGAACACATGCAATGCAGTTATGGTCGAATCGGTCTTTCAGCTGCAAAAACACTTGACCGCTGTGCTGGGGCTAAACTCTGTGCGGACGGAGAAGAGTCATAGAACGTATTGATTCTCTTAAATTCTACGACTCTTCTCTTTCCCCACAGACTCTAACTCCCTGTCCCACTTACGTACGAATTTACAAGTGCGACAGAGAGGCAACACGTCGAACGTGGTTCGCGGTAGGCCCTCTGCACGGGATGCGCTAACTTTGTTTGGCATCACCGTCTTATCGTGGACTACAAAAAATGAAGAATACGGTTAGCAGCACAGAATTTTACGAGCCAAGCATACCTATCGTGATCGTGAGTTTCCATAAATGCATGTTTGCAGCAAGTACAATATCTCGAGCACCTTCGTCAGCGTGGCGTAGGTCTTCGTACCTTGGTCCGATGTCAACCATCTCAAGTCAAGAAAATGAAGATATCATCTACCTACTGTGTTCGACATTGTTTTTGATATTTCGCGACATCGCCTATTTTGCGTCAGCTAAGCTTGATGATACCAAAAAAGTTCTCGTCAATGTCAGGAACATTTCATACGAAATTAAGAAAAATATCATTTTGTAAACGGAAAATTACGATTCCCATACAAAAACAAGATTTTTTGTGGAAATTTCACAATATCGAAAACTTTCCAACGACATGTCCGTTCGTCGGGTATTGATTGAATTTCCTACATATTCATTCAATGCATCAGCCCTGACCGGATGGCGCTGCGTCTGGGCCGCGTCTGCGCAAGCGCCGTATGCGCCGCGCATCCTGCATTTCCGGCGACAGTCGACAGGTCGACACACTGCAATGTCGGAGAGGGTATAAGTGCAACAAACTTACAACAAGCGTTAAGGATGACTCAGGCTAGAGCGGTCCGGGTCCGGGCCGAGGCTTCCAACACTGTTTTCTACGACGGGTGATCATGTGATTCTTCCTATATCATCACCTGTCAGAAGTGTCGTCTTTATTTGTGTTTCCATTGTACATTTATTCTGAGGTTGTGGAATAAAGAGGATTTGTATTGTATTGTAAAGTGTTGGGCGCCCGGCCCGGGCCCGGGCCGTTGTAGCGTGAGTCATACTACTTACTGGATTTCGTGTCGCATAGGATAGATAGCTTTAATAGGTACTTACCAATTGGCGTTTACGGCTTTTTCCCGTTTCTTTTTCGCGCGATGCTTTGCCACAGAGTTTAAAATAACTTGATCACGTTCTAAAAAGTGTGTTTACTTCCAGCAGAAGATCGCAGACATGTAACCTTCACCCACTGTTGGGCAAGGGCCGTGGGAGCGCGCATGGGAACACGACCCCATAACAATCCGCGAGTACGGTAAGTAAACGATATGGCTGTTAAGGTGCCTTTCGGTCACAATACGATCATTACATACTTAAATGACTAGAGTCTGTTCGGAAAGAGAAGAGTCGGAGAATATATTGAGCCCCATACATTCCACGACTCTTCTCTTTTCGCACAGACACTATTTATTAATCAGCTACAAATTCGCACACGAAATCCGTGGGTTCGGAGACTGAGGAAGTAGGAAGACGTGCGCTACCTCCATTTCACTTCCACGGAGTTCAAGTGCAAACTGTAATTCCATGTATTTTTAGAGTTAGGGCGTATCTTAATCGTTATTTCAACCGGAAAATCTCCACTGTTGCCTTAAAAGGCCTCTACAAGCTATAATCCCATTCAACCTTATGGAAATTAAAGAAGTTGTTAGGTAATGTACAGTACATTTTAAACTAAGTATATAAGTATGTCAACTATGTCAACATCTATAGAGTTACCAGCTACGGTGTTAGGACTGCTCATGGTCTAATAAAACATGGTCTTCTCTTCCCAGAGTGACACGGGCCTACGTCACAATAACATTGCCACTTTATTTCAACATAACATGTTACTTGGGTACATTATACCTATGGTTAATAAGTAAAAATATTTCTTTATAATTTTATAATTTTCACTTGTATGAATTTTATCTTAAATTTTACAACAACACGTCATTTTTAATTATTCGTTAGCAATATCTTCCGATTCACGAAATAAATTTCAGACGTTCGGGTAATTCTGTTTACACTACTGGCAACACAGGATAGCGCTCTCACATTTGACAATTCGGATCTAGATTACTTCATGCTCTGACCGTCATCCTTGTCGAACGCGTGTTAATTGTTATTTCCTTCTCGCTCAGTGTCAGCAGTCGCAGTGTTTTCCAAACTTTTCACGTCGTAAGCTTGGTAATTAATGTGTAACTGTGAATTAGTTTTTCAAACGTTTGTCTTGTATAGATAAATAAAGTTTAATTTAATACATTAGATTTGTTTTATTTTACTATGTTTCTACATTAATAACTTAAAATTAATGCCGTTAAAATAATTTTCACCGTTGGTTAAAATTCTCCCACATTTTAAAGTTTGAGAACCTGTAAACAGCATGATGACGTAGGCCCGTGTCAGTTAGGTCATAACGAATCTCGGAAGAGAGTACCAGGCGGAGTATATTATTACACCATGGGACTGCTTAACTTTCCCCTTTCCTTAGGAGAGGAATAGGTACGTAAATTTGGCACTTACTTAAGACGCTTTGTGCAAAACATTGCCAAGACATACTGACACGGTTCCCCCACATATGTCGACGCGGAATCGGCAAAATCCGATAGGAAAAAGCTTTATTTCTGGCAATAAGAGCGAAAAAGTCGTCGTTCGGCTCGGCCGGCGCCTGCCGACGCGTCAACGACCTTTTCGCTCTTATTGCGCGGACAAAAAGCTTTTTCCTATCGGCTTTTGCCGAATGCGCGTCAATATATCTGGGGACACCCGTAATTGTGAATACTCGGCGCCACCTTAAGCGTGTCCTTTTCACAATTAGCCGCATAAAATGCGCTCGCGCCGCGACTTCATGAATGGCGGAGATCTCTAGGGAACTGCGTGAGCACGAACTTCCCTATCGATACATAATACATAATAGATAATGCACAATCAACATATACTTTATAACATAATTATAATTTATTGCCTGCGTTGCGTGTCATATAAAAAGCAATCATAGAGATGACGAAATTACATACACTACCTAAGTTTTTAGACTGTCTGATGTTAACCAATTTTTGCAGATTTATGAAGACAATGAGGCAGAAAGGTAGGAAACGATTGGAGGCTTTTGAGATGTGGCTGTGGAGAAGAATGGAGAGAATAAGCTGGACGAAAAAGAAAACGAACGAGAAAGTGCTGTAAACTGGCGGTTTTGACCAGTTTTGACTTAAGTTAAATCATAAAAAGCTCAATTTTTTTATTACTTATGAAAGTTTTATATAATGTTAACAATATTCTAGACTTTCAAACTTACGAACTTTTCGTTACCTAGTTGTTATTTAAATGTAAACCTACAATCCTAATATAAAATGATCTATTACATTTCAAAATTATAGAAAAACAAGAAATTAAAAACCTTATATAACCTATATATTAAAACAACTGGGACGGCAGAGGTATCAAGATAGATGGAGAGTACTTAAACCACCTACGCTTTGCTGACGACATTGTTCTACTCGCAGAGACACCTGAAGATCTCGAATACATGCTCAATGATCTAAGCCAGGCATCGATGCGAGTTGGTCTAAAAATGAATATGGAGAAAACAAAGTGGATGAGCACCGCTGAAAAGGCAACCATTTCATTGGAAGGCAAAACGATGGAGAGAGTAAGCGATTACGTATATTTGGGCCAAAAATTAACGCTTGACGGTAACCCCTTGGATGCCGAAATTAGTAGGCGCATTCAATTGGGTTGGGGCGCATTTGGAAAGCTAGGCGATGTTTTCAAGTCCAAAATCCCACAGTCACTGAAAACAAGGGTCTACAACCAATGCGTCCTCCCAGTGATGACTTACGCATGCGAGACATGGACGTTGACCGTCGGAAGGGTGCGCCAGCTAAAAGTGGCACAGAGAGCCATGGAGCGCGCGATGCTCGGGATCTCCCTGCGAGACAGAATTCGGAATGAGGACATTCGCCAACGCACGAAAGTTACCGACATCGCCAAAAGAATTGCTCAACTGAAGTGGGAATGGGCCGGCCATATCTGCCGCAGGCATGATGACCGATGGGGCCAGCTAGTACTGCCAGCCAGTACTGTTCTGGAGACCTCGACTGGGAAGCCGGAGGGATGGACAATCACGAGCCAGATGGTCGGACGACATTAGAAAGACGGCAGGGCCGACCTGGCATAGAACCGCCGCATACAGAACAACATGGAAATCCATGAAAGAGGCATATGTTCAGCAGTGGACGCAAATATGCTGAGAAGAAGATATTAAAACAATACTTAATCGTAATATTTAGTCATGTGACAATTCGGATTGTGAAGAACGTAACACTTGTTTCACGCGTATAAAGGTAAACGCTCACATATAACCTCACTTAAGGAGGGTAGGTTGGTGCCATGAAACTGAAACACATCTATGCCCATGTGTGCTCTTACAGTTAAGCCGAACGATACAATATTTGGCTTTCGGTTAATGTTCGAGGCCACCAATGACGTATATAAACGTCCAAATAATTCGCGAATAATTAATATTAACACACTGAGTAAATAGTAACAGGCTGTTCAAATTACGGCTCAGACAGTAGACTTAATTCAAAATAAAAAAAAAACTGTCTGCCTAGTTTATATCGGCGCTTATTCAACAATCACAATTATGAGAGAAAGTCATACATTTACAGATGTGGTGGATAATTATTTTCCATCGTATTTTCACGGAAACGTAGGTAGTTACGAACGTTTCTTGCAATTTCAGTCAGTCTCGGTACAAAAAGTACTGAGATTGATTGAAGTAGCAAAAAAATCCGAGAAAATACGATGGAAAACAATTATGCACTACATCTGTACTCATATTATGCAATAAACCCTGATAATATGATTTTCGGCGGTTTGATGTGGGTTTGTAATAATATGATCTAGAGAAATAAAAAATACGCAGTAAAAATTATTTAACTACAAAAACCTACCTACCTACCTTTAAAGTTGTCTTGCGTTTTAGTGTTCCGTACAAAACTTTGTTCACGGAACACTTATGGGATCACTTCGGTCTTGCATTCAGTTAAATGCGTTTTGCTCAGAGACCGTTTGACGTAGATACCTAAAATTTGGAACAGTTATTTTTTATATTAATAATTTCAAATAATTTACCTAGTCGTTTAAATCATAGGTACTGCTTTATGCAATCAGCCAGGTATTAATAAGGTTATTATATAAGCATTTGTTTCACTACTTGTTGCAAATGAAAGTTGAATGCGGCGTGTCAACTGACCATCATCATTTATTTGCAGATACCCTTTTGTTTATTTATTTCATTAGTAACTACTCACTGAACTGCAAATTTTTTAATGTGACTGAAGCCTTGTTTACAAGCATTGTGGGAAAAGACAATAATGCCAAAAAATATTGCGAAGTTATTTTACTCTTTCATTTATGATGAGTCAAAACAACAGAATAATATCGTGCTACAGGGAACCCCTATAGCCCAATCGGATCATCTTTTTCTTAGCCATGTCCGATTTACTTGCTGTTCCATGGGATGGCAAAAAAAGTACCTTATACCTTGTACCCTTATACCTTTTCGACGCGCTTCTGTAGCACCTACCGTATCGTCTTGTATATATGCTATTAATGCTATACCTACCTATGTACTAATGAACTACCTTCTATTAGTTCGAATCAATGTATTGTTTCACGTAAAAAACTCCCGTGTCCTCTTTACAGACATGAAATGGACAGTATTCAATAACAGCACAGTTTTCATGGAAAAACACAACAAATAAAAAACTTGTTTACAATTGTTTAACTCAACATACCGACGTCTACCAAATTACAGATACGGCCCATTTTCTACAATCCAAACCTTAACATTAAGAACACAAGGGCGTTGAGAGATGCTTTCTCAAGTATTATACTTTAATGTCAAAACGTCTTATCTTCGTAAAAAAATCTTAACAGTTACATCATTTTTTACACACAGATATACGCACCATAACAATACGGTAAAATATTTACAATTACAAGTTGGCAAGAAATTTCGCGGTCCGCGAGCACCCTTCAATAACGGCTGAGCCTTACATGGTATCCCTTCGACGAGAATAACCGAGTCAATAACACCGTTGTGGTGTAAACAAACCGACGGACAGACACTCCTTAAAGAGGTCTACAGAGGTCTTAACAGGCTGTTTTATCGAAAACTAGCAATCTCTTTTAGATACCTATTAACATGTCTAAATGATGATTAAACGCTGACGGATTGGTGATCGCTTTCGGATTTCGGATGAAAGAAGCGCCTGGCGACCGTTGGCTCGATGGGTGGATGACATTAGAAAAATCGGGACACTTCTGGATGAGACTAGCCCAGGACCGGGATTAGTGGCGTACACGAAGAGCCCTATGCTCAGCAGTGGGCGACTGGAGGCTAAAATGATGATGATGATTAACATACCTATCTATGATTGGGGATATAATGGTAATCATACTAATCATAATTCATTAACGCCGTTCACAGAGTAAACTATATTTTGGAATGGCAGATTTGAACGAAAAGTCTCTTCAGCGTTTCCAATTGGCTACACGTCTCGTCTAAAGATGGTCCCTACAGTTCATTTTTATATGGAGTAGCTTAATTTAACATTAATGTACACCTATGAAATAAAGGTTTCGAACCCTCTACAGCGTTCGTGGTCAACTACCCACTTACAAAATAATGAACCATCATAAACTATACATTTTGAGGACAGTTAATTATACATGCAAAATTGTTTCATAAGGCTAGTTTTATTCCATGAGTAACTATCGCGGTAACCGAAGACAATATTATTAATTAATGTAAGTACTTGGTAATGAATATATGATAAAAACATATTTTTTCAATCTTTATTTTTTAATTAAGCGCAACCAAAATAGTCTTGAAGGAGCTGTCATTGGAACTATCATTTGACGCATGGTATAATAATATACCTACTCCGCCTGGTACTCTCTTCCGACCACGTGACTGCCACAAGTCTACGTCATCATGCGACAGCGCTATATGATAATATGCGATAGCGCTATATAAAGTGGCAATGTTATTGTGACGTAGGCTTGTGTCACTCTGGGAAGAGAAGACCATGTTTTATTAGACTATGAGACTTTCGATTGGACATTACGATTCACATCAAGATAGACCTACGATGATACGATCTAGTTAAGATCGCAAGAAACCGTTCGTTGCTCTCATCGCACGGCCGGTTCTGAAGATCCTTGGTGAAGGCCTATGCCCAGCAACGATGACGATGATTGTCACCTTGGCTATGCCCTCTGATGTCTCGTGTATGCCACATGTCCTTGTTACAAATGAGCATACAGCCATTGTCTAGCCTGTGTTGACACAGGCGGCGATGCATACGAAGACTCTTTGGGGCCCCAGGGGCTCGGTTGGGTTGCGACTTTTTACCAATATTATAATATACGAGGATGAAGCAGTTACCAACTGAGGTGTAAAGGATGACTCACGCTAGACCGGGCCGGCCGAGCCGGAGCTTCCGGCGTTTCGTTTTCTGAAAGCACCACGTGATTCAGCCGTCATAGAAAATGACATGTCGAACGCCTCGGCCCGGGCACGGCCCGGTCTAGCGTGAGTCATCCTTAAGGCCTGCCGTCTATCCCACAGATCTAGTATAACGCTTACGGATAAATATATTTGATGTGTGCTGTGCAAAAGAGAAGCCATTGCGAATACGAAAAAGATGAAAAAAATGAAAAAGTATACAAAATCGTGACAACTATTGAACCTGATCACAAAATTTCACGAGAATCTTGTAAAAAATGCGACCTGCAGAGGATAACATTCGGACATACGGAATCGGACACCTTGTCTAACGCTCGGTCAATAATTGCTCATATAATATACAAGATATCTATTCTGCACCATAAAACTCCGTGGGCCTGACATTGCATGTCCGAGAGGGCAATGTTCTATATAACAAAGTTATAAAGCAATTTTAGTACCATCGTCGCCACAATTAATTAAACGTAACCCTTATTACAACGAAATAAAGTCTATCACTAGTAAGTTAATTCTGTTACTGTTAAGTACCCTTTGCACGTCCTGCTCGCAAAAATTTTTTAGGTTCCGGAAAAGTTATTTTTATTGACTGTTTGCATGCCGCCTGCGTTTTGATTCATGAATTAAAAATATAGCATGTGCATTGGCGGCGTGGTCGCCAAATGTTCGAAAATACCGTGCGACTGACGTTCTACGAAAAATGTCTGAGAGTGAGTAAGTACCTACATAAATATTGCATTTCCTGCGTGATTAGACCATTTGTCATAGATTCAAATTAGTATTAGGCCACACAAAATCTGTCAAAGGCGACGTTCGGATGTCAACTGCAGCTGCATTAAGGATGACTCACGCTAGACCGGACCGGGGCCGGGCCGGAGCTTCCGGCGCTTCGTTTTCTATGGAAAGCACCACGTGATCACTGATCAGCCGTCAATGACATGTCGGACGCCTTGGCCCGGCCTAGCGTCTGTCACCCTTTACTTCGCCACATTAATTCGCCTAAATAGGAATATTACGCTAAACTCTGCGTAGGGGGCGCCATTACCACTATCCATCACAATCTGGGGGTCTACCGCGAAACAAGAAAATCGAAATTTCGTTATCTAAGCTCTCTATCACTCTTGCATATTCGAGCGATAAAGAAGCAGATAACTAAATTTCGATTTTCGCGTTTCCTGATAGGCCCTTGTTAACAAACCGCCTTGATGCATCAATGCCATATTTTATTGTATGTGAAAACTTGTCAAAAAACAGTTTAAGGCACAGTACCTATGTATAAGTGACTCTATGGTTTACTATAACTAGCTTAGTGCTGCATTCTGGCGGTAGAACATTGCAGTAATACCCCCTATTGCAAGATCTGCGCTTCGAGTGAAATGCAATGTTTAACTTACAGTGTTTTCCCGTTTTGATAAAAAAAATTCCGCGTAACGCTGGCGTCGGGCCAAACGCAGTATTTTTCCAGCGTTGCGTTTCGCCTACGATTGCACTAGGCCGCATTTAGAATCGAAGATTGTACAACAATGTAATACTTTATGATTGATTTTCAACCAATATCAATATTGAATACAATTTATAATAGAAAGACAAAATAGGAGTTTATTCTGCAAATAGTACCAGGCTTCCTGGAATCTCCGTAAGTCAAGTCAGTTATGCACCAACTCTTAATAGAAACTTGTGTAATGTGTACCTAATATAAGTACTTTATCTGTATTCTTTCTGTGCAGTAATAGTACATTGTGCAACGTGGGGTGGTGAAATATTGTACGAGTATATTCACGACAACCTTAGGCTGGAGTGAATTATAGACTCGAGTAACATTATTCTTACCCCCGGAGTTACACACAATGTTTTTCATCACACTTGCGAAGAAAAACTACATTTTAAGCGATCATCATCATCATCCTGGCGTCAATCCCGGCTGTGCCCCCGCGCGGGGCGCGAGGACCCGGGGTCCGCCTTCCGACTCCTTCGTGTCCACTTTGCCCGATCTTCGGCGTCCCTGGTGGTGAGTCCGTTGGCATTTTAAGCGATATCATTGTTAAATACGGTGACGTTTCAAACACTCGTCCGCCATATTGAAATTTTTTGGCAGTGTAGGCACCGAAGGCACAGACCCATCGACATTCAGCCACAATTGAAAATTCACAGATTTGAAGAGAAACTAGAGCAAGCGTGTTAACGCGGCAGTACGTTTTCGATATAATTTTGACACCTCAAATGCGTATTTAAGAATTGCGCACAATGCGCACTGAGCCCCTGATTGTGATATACTGTGTAATGATAACACATGTTACGTAAAGCCAAGGAAAACTGGTACTCTTTGTTGACCAAATGACAAACACTTGAAGTCGATTATCGTTTGGCATTAGGTATTCTAATTCGATGTATCGATAAAGATAAATATTACGAGGCGATTATTTGTTACAATACCGATAATTTTGAAATGTCATGCGTATTTTTGGCGCATGATTCAATGTTTGTTTACGAACTAGACTGCATTGTTATTGTAAGATTTATCACATATTATACATAATGGTCAACCCATAAACATGTTTAAATCAAACTTTTTTGAAGTGAAAACTTCTTTAGCGGCGCTGGGCACTTTTTGAGGTGGGGAAAAAATGATAAACTCGAGACAGCGTAAGGCGATCACGTGACCGTAACGTTTAGATGGCCACTCATTTAGATGGCATTTAAATCAATAAAGAAAAACTCAATGACATTACATGAAAAAGGTTCTAATCTTGTACGGGTTGAAATACGAGGATCTCACAGTTACATTCTAACTTTATATTACTCAAATATAATTCAATAAAGCTACATCTTGATGAAATCGCTAATAAAAGTGAACTCTAGTACTGTTGAATAAAACGCAAAATATCATGACCAATATTTAGAAGCGAGGTCTGCAAGGTAACTTTACAATTTCTATTCGATTTTTAAACAATTAACGCTACAAATTTGAATTTCGAATTTTAAACAAACACTGACCAGCAATTTCGAAACTAAAGTTTTTCAATAGAGTCTGTGCGGAAAGAGAAGAGTCGTGGAATGTATTGGGCCCCATACAATCCACGACTCTTCTCTTTCCACACAGACTCTAGAAAGGAGGATGGGTCATTTATACATAGTTCTGCAGACATTTTGGACTAGTCATTGAGTTTTCACTTCTGTCGGCACTCCCGGAGTGCAACCCGTTGTTTTTTTTTTTACTTTTGATACTGGATTTCAATAAGTATTTTAATGATAAATTGGGACGAGTACCACTATGGCGGCATAGCCTAGACTTAGAGGTTCTGGGTGGGTTAGTGTTCTGGGCAAACAATTGGCATCGTGGCTAGACCCCCAGGTCAGCGTAAGTTGAAGACGCCGGTTCGAATCTGGCCTCCGTCATCCGGCTTTGTCACTTTTTTAAATGTAGATATATGAAATCTATTTCATTTAAAACCACTCTGTATTTTATCGTAAATAGCTGACAAGAAGCGGTCTTGTTCATTGGAATCAATATACAGGGTGAAATTTTAATCACCAGGTAATACAATTTTTATTATGGCACCATTGCCGAAAACGTCAAAAAATAAGTTGGCTGTTTCATACATTGCGGCTAAGGGGTCATCCATTAATTACGTCACACGTTTAGGGGGAGGGAGGGGGTCAAGAAAATGTGACATATTGTGACATGGGGGAGGGGGGAGACACAAACTTTGTGACGTCACTTTAACTTCATCAGTAACCGAAATTTTTTTTTTAATTATTTTATTCGTTGTACATTTAAATAACAAGTTTTTAAAACGATAATCGTTTTTATTCTTTTAATTTTCTTTCCTAAGCCGTTTTGGGTTATAAAATTACTAATATTTATATCGTCAAAAATATTTTGATAAAATATTAATAATACTTAGGTACTTACTTAATTCGATTTGGCGATTTCGTAGAAAAAATGTGACGTCACACTAGGGGGGAGGGGTTTGCCAAATGTGACCAAATGTGACAAGGGGGGGGAGGGGTCAAAAAACCTAGAAATTCGTGTGACGTAATTAATGGATGACCCCTAAAGTGATGCCGCTGATTTCAATGGGACAGCCAAATTATTTTATGGTAATTTATAAAGAACTTCCTCACAAAATTATTGTTGCGATTTGCCATATTGCAAAAGCAGTCACAGTTACAAAATCAAATCACACATTATTCAAAGCAAACAAGCCATATTTCAGTCGATCCAATGCATTGACATACAATCTAAGGACGGGCCTTACGGGCACTAAAAATGGTGCTAGTTCAGCGGTGTCACTCACGAATTGCAGTCTAACGCAACTAGTTGCGACCAACCGCGCGTGATGCGAAACTCATCAACCAATTTGCTTTGTGGTGTAGACTACACAGCGTTGCCAGATGGTCACAAAAGTCACATTTTTCGTGACTTTTCGCCTTCTCGTGTGACATGTGCGTGACTTTCGATCATGAGGCAATTTTTGTGACTTTTTAAGCTAGTCGAATTTTGGACGAGTTTAGTTCTGCAATTCGTATTATTTAGGAACGCAGTGAACGCACCCAAGTTGACACTTGCACCACTTACACTGACACTTTGACGTTACATCCACCATCATGTTTATTATAATAGTCGTGGCAAAATGAGACTTGTTACCTTGACATGACGGTGTTATTTAGTTTGATAGTATACCTAGTAGTTATTTTTTAGTGTAATGATTGATTTCTTTTATGGTCTCTACCTATCTGTACTACTCATTGCACTGCATCAGTTATTTTGAGGTTTTTGAGCGCTCAAAAACCATTACTGTGTTATTTTTATCCGGGGGTAAATTATTTAGGCATATACTTTTTTATTTGATTTTATTTCAGTTTAATGATTAATTAATGCCGCAAGCTGAGTACAGACGCCATTAAACATGAACCGTTGCTTGCACTAGTTGCACTTGCACGGTCGTGCAGTCGCGCGAGCGGTGAACAATGTAAACAGTATAAACTTTTAAATCTTTTCTTTCGCACTGACTGACTGTAACTCATGTGACTGGGTCCGGCGATTTCACGCTTCGCGCTTATATTTATTTACCTGTGAAGATAACAGTGTTTTTTTCCGAATTTGTTTACAATTCGATAGATAGGTAAGTTAAACTTTGATTAATAATTGTTAGGGTTCCGTACCTAAAGGATAAAAACGGGACCCTATTACTAAGACTCCGCTGTCCGTGCGTCCGTCCGTCCGTCCGTCCGTCCGTCTGTCACCAGGCTCGGCAGGCAGGTCTCGTGATCTGTGATAGATCATCTGAAATTTTCACAGATGCTGTATTTCTGTTGCCGCTATAACAACAAATACTAAAAACCGAATAAAATAAAGATTTAAGTGGGGCTCCCATACAACAAACGTGATTTTTGACCAAAGTTAAGCAACGTCGGGCGGGGTCAGTACTTGGATGGTTGACGGTTTTTTTATTAAGATTTCGTATCAACGTAAATGTTTGGAATATAATGTCAACCATAGGTTCAATTCTATATTTCTTTGTCTGTGAGTGCAAAAAAATCTGCGGTCGGCTATTTCATTTTCACCAAACCAGCTGGTAAAGGCGTATCAAGATTAGTCAATTTTTCACCAATCTGATTAAATTGCCCGATCGAATCGGGACGTGCGGACGCAAAAGCCAATTTGGCTCGCCGAATTCAACCGCCGATAATGACCGATAAAATGAGGTGCGGACGCAAGAATACCTAGCAATTTGTGACGCCAGTATTTTCGTTCTGGGGCATTTGTTCAATTTAGATGGCTCTAATATTACCATAAATCTAAAATTGGTGATTAAAATGGAGATTGACGCCAAATTCATTTCTGATCAAATCAGTCGATTTGGTCATCCCGTCTGGATACCGCTTAAAGGCTCTCTTGTTTGTTCAAAAACTGATAAGAAAGTTGCATTTTATCCACATGTGAGGCAAAGTAATCAAATGCAAATTTTGCTAGTAGAATTGATTATTATCAGGAAGAAAAAAATCAAGAAATAATAAAAGGAACTTACAGGAGTGTCCAGACAGAGGTGATCAAATCGGCCGATTTGATCAGAAATGAAATTGGTGGCAATTTCCAATTTAATCACCAATTTTAGATTTATGGTGATATTAGAGCCACCTAAATTGAAAAAATGCCCCAAAACCAAAATACTGGCGTCACAAATTGGTATTCTTGCGTCCGCACTCCATTTTATGGGTAATATCGGTCATAATCGGCGAGCCAAAATGGCTTTTGCGTCCGCACGTCCTGATTCGATCGGGCAATTTAATCAGATTGGCGAAAAATTGACTAGTCTGGATACGCCTTAAATTCATTAAATCGATCACAAATAGCATTAAGTATGAAAATGTGTGTGCTTTCAAAAAGAAAAATCATATAAGGTTGGTAGATTTTTTTGTGAAATACCTATATTATTTTCTGATTATTTTCTAACAAAATCGATTTAAAAGTTGGTCAAGCAGATCTTGTCAATAGAAAAAGGCGGCAAATTTGAAAAATGTAAACGCGAATGGATATCGTCTCATAGAAAATTTGAATTTTGCGCCTTTTTCTACTGACAAGATTTGCTTGACCAGCTATACCTACCCATACAATACAATAATATAAAAATGTGACTTAAGCAGCAAAAACGTGACTTTTAGGGAAACGAAACGTAACTTAGGACTTCAGAGCCCTGGCAACACTGAGACTACACGATTGGCTCGAATTCGTGGGCGTGAAACCGCTAGACTGGCGCCATTCTTATTGCCCACAAGGTCCGTCCTTAGATATAATATGTCAATGATCCAATGTATTTAGTAACTTCGCGAAGCTCAGTAGACTGTAAACAATATGGAACAATAGGCTGTATGCGTTTACAGTTAGTTTTAATTGAATTAACTCTACGTTTCGCACCTATTCGTACTGACTGTACCGACCGAGTTTAGATGTCGCAGTCAACTTTAAGGATAATCCGTTAAATATACAGTACGGTGGTAAGTACAGTCATATAGTCATATCATATATGAATTGAATACTCGTAGTAGTGAATAGAGTAACGTGCCAAAACTTTACCTGTAACATTACCTACAAATACGTAATTATATTTTTTGTAAAGCAATTAGAGAATGAAGCGCAGTTTTTTGACGCGCAGAATATATTCTGCCGTCTACGAACGTAGTTTTAACATTATAAGCCGCTGAAAATAATGAAAAAACGAAAATATATAAAAAGTAAACCTTTCGCCTGCATATTTTTCGATTCGCCGAATCGTGCATTCGGTCAGGTAAGCAAGGATTAGGTATTAGGTATGACAGAATAAAATATAAACGTTATCACTCACCGGCGCCCGGCAAGGCGCCACTGTTATCACTTACTAGATACGAGTGATAACGTAACACAGTCACTGAATGTTCCGATGCGAATGTGGTGAAGTCCTTAAACTTTAAGTACTAAGCGTTTTAAGTATACAATACAGTAGTATACAGAAAATCTGGTAAGGTAAGGGCGTCCGCTAGCTGGCGCCGCGCCCGCGCCGGTGAGCGAAACGGGCGCATCGCACGCGGCGGCCATTGTAGGTAAAATCCGTCGCTCACGTATTTTTTGAAGTGAAAACTTCTTTAGCGGCGCTGTGCACATTTTGTGATGGGGTAAAAATGTTAAACTCGCGACAGGTCACGTGACCGTAAGATTCGTAAGACGTAAGACGGACACGTGACCTGATCGAAAAACTGTTACAATGTCATTGAGTTTTCACTTCTGCCGGCACTCCCGGAGTGCACCCCGTTGTTTTTTTTTTAGTCGAAAACTTCTCGATATGTTTCACTCCATATAACAGCGGAGAGCTATGTTAGCGGATGTTAGTTTGAAGATGTTTCGAGGTACGAAATTGTTATATCAATATCTGTTTAGGTACCTAACTACCCATTTTTATTACAGAGTTTGTATTGATTTTTCCAAAATTGATTGCGCAGTAAAAATATATATGTAATTACAGGAGGCAATGGTGCCACGCGGCATTCTATACCAGTCAACCTTTTGCTAAACTAAAACAATAATATTGAGTATCTGACTGATTCAGTAAGTATCTGACTGATTCAGTAAGTATCTGACTGATTCAGTAAGTATCTGACTGATTCAGTAAGTATCTGACTGATTCAGTAAGTATCTGACTGATTCAGTAAGTATCTGACTGATTAGCACGTTTGCATTAGCGGAGTACCTAGTAAAGAAATATTGTTGTTTATATTTATATGGATTTCCGCAAAATAACGCCTGATTCAATAAATTAGTTTTGCTAACATTTTTGTAATGTTTTGTAGGTGTAAAACATACCATTAAATATTTGTAGCAATTTACACAACTAAGTTTAAATGATACCCTTTACACGCCTACACATACATACACCTATGATATTATAAGATTATATATTAATTATAGGCTTAGGGGTCATCCATTAATTACATCACACGTTTAGGGGGAGGGAGGGGCTCAAGAAAGTGTGACATGTTGTGACAAGGGGGAGGTAGGAGTCACAAACTTTGTGACGTCACTTTAACTTCATCAGTAACCAAAAATTTATTTAAATTATTTAATTCCCTGTACAGTTAAATAACAAGTTTTTGGAACGATAATCGTTTTTATTAGTTTAATTTTCTTTCCTAATCAGTTTTGGGTTATAAAATTACTTATTTTAATTACTTCAGTCAAAAATATTTTGATAAAATATGAATACAAAAAATTCGATTTGCCGACTTCGTTGAAAATTTGTGACGTCTCACCAGGGGGGGAGGGATTTCCCAAATGTGATCAAGTGTGACAACGAGGGGGGGAGGGGTCAAAAAACCTATAAATTCGTGTGACGTAATTAATGGATGACCCCTTATTAGTTATTAAGTACAATACAACTACAAACAATATTATGGATCTCTGGATTTGAAATAAATAATTGAATTGAATTGAAAAAAAATAAGTATCGAAAATGAGACTGGCGTCTACTTAATCCTTATAATAAGTAGGTATTACTAAAAACATAATCAGCCATCACAAAAGAATTTAGATTGTAATATCACACGCGACAAAACGAAATTATCAAAAATGCTTGAGTTATCATTTATCATTTCTCGCCTGTTATCTAATCTATATGATTAACCTACTTTAACTCACTGAAATTCAAGAGGACAGGTCTAAGTACGGGACGGCAGGCTGTAAAGGCCTTATGACATGGAATAAAGAGTGCAACATATGCACTTCGTAATGTTTGTCAACGAATCACTCAAAGTATTGCTGCGTATTTCTTTCCGTTGTTTTAACCCGAAAAATTATGTTGACATTCTTATCAGGAACATATGATTTTTATTGTTTTGTATATTCAGGGTTCTACTAGTATTTTTAAATAAAAAAAATTAAGTGATATAAGTCGAGGCATGCAAACTCAGTTGCATTTAATTTAGTAATTTGTGTCGGAAGTAAAAATTTTAGTGTCCGACCGAAGGTTCGGTTTCGGTTTCGGTTTCGGCCAGTTTCGGCCAAAAAATCATGTTTCGGCTGTAGTTTCGGTTTCGGCCAAAAAACGGCCGAACCTTTCGGCCGGGCCGAAACTTACGAAATGGTACTTCGTACTATGAAACTAAACTATGTGACAAAGACCAAAAGTTGGGGAATAAATAGGACAACAATATTAATACCTATACATATACTGATTCATGTACTTATATGCACAGAAATTAATTAGTTTATTATAAAACATAATTCCACTAATGAGGGCGCCAGTGGTCGACGCAGTCTTAAGATGCTGTCAATACCTATAACGCGCACTCTGTCTAATTGTATCGGAGTGAATGAGATAGCACTGTCGCATGTTACTGGGCCTTGGACAAGAGAATAATAAGAAAACTCATCATCTTCCTTGCGTAATACCTGAATTTTTGCCACGGCTCATGGGAGCCTGGGTTCCAATTGACAACTAATCCCAAGAATTGGCGTAGGCACTAGTTTTTACGAATGTGATTGCCATCAGACTGATCTTCTAACCCAGAGAGTAAACTAGGCCTTATCAGGACTAGTCCGGCTTCCCGTAAAGTGCCGTATAATAACTATTGATTTTCTCAATAGTTAATATTTTGCGAGGCTGTACAGCTGACTGTTGATTAAAACGAAGAAAAAGCCCTTAAAAGTGTCCCTAGTTTTTCATACGAATGCTCGACGCCTTTAGCCTTAGCTTTAGCCTCACTTTTTACCTCAATTTACCATTGGTTTGTGTTCCACATGTCCTCTACTTCGGCTTAACCTTTGGCCTCGCTGCGCCATGCTCAGCCTGCGGTCTCGCTTTTTAATACAATGGACTTTGGTTGGAGTCTGTGGTCAACTACTTATGAAGCCTGAAGCACGGCTTTGACTTCGCATAAAAGTTCGCCTCACTGGGGCACTTTGGACTTTTAGGCCCAGGTGAATATCGGTACCCGGCCTTGCGATATTGTCAACAAAAAATTTCGGGCTCGCTGCGCTCGCGTTTTTGGTTGACCATGTATCTACATGATAGCTTGACTGGTGAATGAATAGAGTTAGACCAAGAAAATTCTGCAATGATTTTGATAGCATACGCACTTACGCAGTGCAACTGAAGTTTTGACGTTTAAAATAACATTTGCACTGCGTGTGTTATCAAAATCGTTGCAGAATTATCTTGGTCTAACTATAGCAATTTTCTTAAAAGAACTGCTTAAGTAACATCAATTTCAAGGACATTGGGTGTTGAAAGTCCCATAATATGTGCGTAAAAGCGGTTTTATGACATTTTTTCAAACGATTTTAACAAGTCTACACAAGGTTCGGTTTCGGTTTCGGCCGAAACTAGAGCCAAAGCCGAACATTCGGTTTCGGTTTCGGTTTCGGCAAAAAAACATGTTTCGGTCGGACACTAAAAAATTTACGCCAAGAATTTAAAATTTTTAAGTAGTTGATAAAAAAAAGATAAATAAATAATCTATTTTAGATAAATAGGTACGATATTAAAGATATACATTCTTTTTACCTTTAAGTTTTGTTCTATTACCTACTGAAGAAAAACGAAGAATACCGTAAAATGGGGTGAGTAGGTGCAAAACTGACATTCAAACCTCGATTACATTTTATTTTTACCTATGCAAACTGAATGGTGTATATATAAGTGTTCCGGACGTTTGTATTTTAGTTTTTATTTTATTGTGGGTAGTTCCATTTCATAACTTTGACGATAAACAGGAAATCCCACCTCACCCCGTAGTCCCTCTTATTTGGGGTGAGTTGGGTTTTCATACAAAGGTAATTTTGGAAGATTGTTGGATCGATATTTTTTTTATTATGAGTATTACTATAGCTCCATTTTAAATTGGAATACATTATTTTTGTAGCAGTAGCCTTAAAATTCCATCTCACCCCCCTTTCATCCCTTCTCTCCCCATTCATAACCCAACTCTCCCCGCGAACCCTAATCACCCCATTTTACGGTACTTAATAATATTATAATCACTGACATCCTATAAAATGTTGGTACAACATCATAAATAAAGAATCGAAATGTAAACAAGTACAAATGATTACGACAACTTTACAAATTGTAAACTTTTCCTTGTTTCCTTCATTCACAAAATTATGTTATCTCTAAAGAAATGTCCGCAGAACAAAAAAAACCGGGCAAGTGCGAGTCGGACTCGCGCACGAAGGGTTCCGTACCATAATGCAAAAAAAAAAAAAAAACGAAAAAAAAGCAAAAAAAAAACGGTCACCCATCCAAGTACTGACCACTCCCGACGTTGCTTAACTTTGGTCAAAAATCACGTTTGTTGTATGGGAGCCCCATTTAAATCTTTATTTTATTCTGTTTTTAGTATTTGTTGTTATAGCGGCAACAGAAATACATCATCTGTGAAAATTTCAACTGTCTAGCTATCACGGTTCGTGAGATACAGCCTGGTGACAGACGGACGGACGGACGGACGGACGGACGGACGGACGGACGGACGGACGGACAGCGAAGTCTTAGTAATAGGGTCCCGTTTTACCCTTTGGGTACGGAACCCTAAAAAGGAAATGGTCCTTAGAAAGAGCAACAGAATAATACGCATAATACCTTAAAGGATGACTCACACCAGACCGGGCCGGGCCCGAGCCGAGGCGTCCGACATGTTATTTTCTATGACGGCTGATCGGTGATCACGTGGCGCTTTCCATAGAAAACGAAGCGCCGAAAGCTCCGGCCCGGCCCCGGCCCGGTCTAGCGTTAGTCATCCTTAATGGTCTTTTAAAAATACTCCTACACATTGAACGAACTTGAAATAAAGTTATCAACGTTATGCCGAATATACCACCATCACATTATGGGTCGTTAAACCCAAATAACATTTTATCCATGTTATGGAATGAGGAAATCATAAGCATGTTGTCCGAAGAGTTTACTGGGCGGTCCTTGTGCGGTTTAAAGGATGACTCACGCTAGACCGGGCCGGGCCCGGGCCTGAACTTCCGGCGCTTCGTTTTCTATGGGAAGCACCACATGATCACCGATCAGGCGTCTATAAAATGACATGTCGGATGCCTCGGCACGGGCCCGGCCCGGTCTAGCGTGAGTCATCCTTAAATCAGAACAACACACAGTCGCACAGCCCCCCTTGGTTTCAAAAATGTTGTTTAGCGTTTCTTCTTTCTGGCAATTCTTGTGGTTATTTTAAGAGAAAATTGGCTATAATATAAACACGTGATGGCAAATAATCAAGTGAAGGGTAAGTACACCGAAAAGAACATGTCTACTCACTCTGACAACATTTTGAGTATAATTTTAGTAACCATATTATTTTTGTGTATATAGGTGTTTATTAAAGTGAATACAAATAAATTATATTTATCATTACAGAGGTAACAAAAGCTGTAACTAATAGTTCATTGACATGTTGAGATAAAAATATAATTAAAAAAAAAATACTAGACAGGTGTGACGGAACCTTTAAATCAAGTAGAGTCGCCAAAATAAATAGATGGTTATGTCCATATCCAGAGAGGACAATGGGAACTACCGGTATATGCAGAGACGCGGTCTTCCACTCTCCTAATAATCAAATTCAGCTCTGATTTTGACGTTTGAAACGCGGCTTCAGGCCACGTGCGTCGCAGGCGCAGACCGTGGCGAGCGCTAAACGCCGCGCGCGCAGCTTTCCCACACTCACCGATGCACGCAGCGATAGCAGAGAAACTGCACGCAAATATACCTCTCGCGTCAAATGATGATCCTTGATGACTGTTCCTAAAAAACTATTTTGGTTAGGCTTACTTTAAAAAATAATCGGAAAATGTTTTTACCGGTAGGTAACGTGTTTTTATTACTTAAACTAGCTGAGGTACCCGGCTTCGCTCAGGGAGCAATATGAGAATTGTTAGTTGTAATAAAAGGATAAACTTTAAAATATATTTAGATACTTTTTTTCTAACTAATCAATACCTATTACCTACTTCTATGTACATTTTTTTATTTCCAACTCGAGAGCAATCTACGTATAGTTGACCGTGAGAAAAGCATAGGAAATAGGGATAACTGGAAGTGTTTGTCGCAAATCTCCTGAGAGTATGAAGGCTTCGAATAGTCCACAATGTTCTAGAATATTCCATAACATTTGAGTGTGTTCTGGAACACTCCACAATGATCTGGGATCCTGGATTCTAGGCTATTTACGAATATTTGATAACATTCCAGAATATTCCGGAATGTTCTCGAACATTCGAACCTCACAACTGTCTTGCTTTAAATATGTATATACCCCTACCAATAGGTAGCTCCAACCCTATAAAAACGCTTCGAATGGTCCAGAATATTCCACATTTGAAAGTGTTCCGGAATGTTCCACAATGATCTAGAATGTTCTCGAATATTCGACAACATTCCAGAATGTTCTGAAATGCTGTGGAATGCTCTCGAATATCTCAAATGGTCTGGACTGTTCCAGAAAGGTCTAGCCGCCGAGACGACTTCGAATGTTATAGAATATTCCACAACATTCGAAAGTGTTCTGGAATGTTCACAATGATCTAGAATGTTCTCGAATATTCGCCAACATTCCAGAATGTTCTGATATGCTGTGGAATGCTCTCGAATACTCTCAAATGGTCTGGACTATTCCAGAAATGTCTAGCACCCGAGACGGCTTCGAATGTTCTAGAAAATTCCACAACATTCGAAAGTGTTCTCGAATGTTCACAATGATGTTCTCGAATATTCGCCAACAATCCAGAATGTTCTGATATGCTGTGGAATGCTCTCGAATACTCTCAAATGGTCTGGACTGTTCCAGAAAAGTCTAGCCGCCGAGACGGCTTCGAATGTTCTAGAATATTCCACAACATTCGAAAGTGTTCTGGAATGTTCACAATGATATAGAATGTTTTTGAATATTCGACAACATTCCAGAATGTTCTGATATGCTGTGGAATGCTCTCGAATACTCTCGAATATTCTTGACTTTTCTACAAATATCTAGCCTCCGAGACCCGAGACACCTCACCAGGTACAAATTTCTGTAGGTATATATTTTACGATCTATTCTGAACTTTATTTTATTAAGTTAAGGTTCAAAAATCAAAAACAAAAACAACTGCGCCTGGGTTTCAGAGGGCAAATCTTTCAGCCCTTATATCTTCAAAAGCACACCCTTCAGGTAAAAACGGAAAACTTCTTCATGGACGGGAGATAGAGGGCTACCACCCCATGTAGCTTCCTTGATCGTATCGGAACTCATTTCTGAGTTTTAGCGGCACGCACATTGTACACTTTCTTTTATTATATATATTGATTTGTACATTTCTAAATAAATGTTGCAAATGTAATTTATGTAAATAATAATAAATACAAGTAGTATAAAAACTAACTGTCACAGGTACCATAATTTGATGCGAGAGGTAGGTATAGGTATATAGATATAGATAGGTAAGTTTCAACGCATAAAATGCAACTTCGGAAAGTATTATATGTCCTCTGACGAATTGGCTACGTTCATCGCAAACGCCGCGGCGCCCGCATTTCTTTCTCACACTTAGTAAAATATTACCAACGCACGCAGTGACAGCAAGAAATCTGCATGCAAATCTGCAATTTAACTAGTGAATAATATTTACATGCGAGTGTACCAGAAATGTTGACAAATTAATTAGTTCCTGGAAAAAGAAATCACGACTTTTCCTGCTTTTTACATGTTCAACATTATTTTTTTCTCGTATACATCTATTTGATTTCACAATTATATATAATATTTTAATAAAATATGTAATTTGATTTGTTTCCTAGTTGTTCAAAATATGTTGCTAGTTTAAGAAAAAATACCAAAAATTTATATTTGTTTTATATTATTATATACATATCAAATATCTATGTGTGCTATAAAAGGTTATAATCAAATTTTACTATAATTAACATGATATCCTAAAGACAAACTATCTGGGCACGTCTCATTTCAAATATCTTTATTTTTGGCTGCACATAATAATTATTTTATTGCTATATTACAAACATGTATGTATTAGAAATTGGAACTGGCTTATTACGATTTTAAAGACAAGAAAAACAACATATCATATCTAACCACAGACTAAAAAACTGCACCCTAACCGGCCTAACCTAACCGCAACCAAAATATTGACAAGCATTTTTTTGCAAACGCTCCGCCCGCAGGATGTTATTTGGCTTCTTTCAAAAAAAGGCATTAATGAATGGTTGGCTTTGCATCGCGTATTGTTTCTCACCCATTCATGATTCGTTTGTGAGTGTTCTTGGCCATTCATGTTTGGCTAGCCTTGACATGTTGCGCTCGGGCAACTTTGTTATATTAGATTTACTTAATAACTACTGTAAAACTGTACGCTGTGTACTGTACGCTGCTGTTGGAAAAAAATCATAATGAAGGATGGCTCACCCTATACTCTATCTTTAGGTATTTCAATTAGTTTTAAGTAAACAAATAATTTGTTCATTTTCGGGTAGTTATAACATTTATTGGTTAACCAAACTATGGTATAATAATATACTCCGCCTGGTACTCATTCCCGTCTTTTCTAGGTCACCTAACTGACACAAGCCTACGTCATCATGCGACAGCGCTATATGATAATATGCGATAGCGCTATATATAGCGGCCATGTTGTTGCGACGTAGGCCTGTGTCACTCTGGGAATAGAAGACCATGTTTTATTAGACTATGAACCAAACCATATACAAAACCGCCTGCATCAGTCACTGAACGACCTGACTAACCTTCATTATTTGATCATGTCATGGTATAATAATATACTCCGCCTGGTACTCCATTCCCGTCTTTTCTAGGTCACCTAACTGACACGGGCCTACGTCATCATGCGACAGCGCTATATGATAATATGCGATAGCGCTATATATAGCGGCCATGTTGTTGTGACGTAGACCCGTGTCACTCTGGGAATGGAAGACCATGTTTTATTAGACTATGGATCATGTAATGTTTTCATCAACCCTCAACTGGTTTAAGGAGCCATTTGGGGGTAGATTTTGTTTACTTTTATTTTTTATCAGCCCGAGGCGTCCAAAAGTGCAGTTTCCTATCATTGACTTATATATTACTTTATAAAGACGGGTAAGGCCTTTATAAAGTAATTATACTACGACGTGGGCCAGTTCGTTGGGGTGCAAATCGCGTTTGTGCACATGTTCGTTGGCGCGCGTGTTCGCTCGGCATTATTATTAACAGGCCTATTCTACTACTCGAAATCATCGATCACCCGTCATAGAAAGTGTCAGAAGTCTCGGCTCGGATCTGGACCGTTTTAGCGTGACTAGCGTGAGCCAACCTCTATAATTAATTCCTAATTCCGTAATTAATTTAAACAAAAACAGGGCAAGTGCGAGTCGGACTCGCGCACGAAGGGTTCCGTACCATAATGCAAAAAACGGCAAAAAAAAACGGTCACCCATCCAAGTACTGACCCCGCCCGACGTTGCTTAACTTCGGTCAAAAATCACGTTTGTTGTATGGGAGCCCCACTTAAATCTTTATTTTATTCTGTTAGTATTTGTTGTTATAGCGGCAACAGAAATACATCATCTGTGAAAATGCCTGGTGACAGACGGACGGACGGACGGACAGCGGAGTCTTAGTAATAGGGTCCCGTTTTACCCTTTGGGTACGGAACCCTAAAAACGGAGACATGAGTTCATATTGACACTTTACCAATGAGGTGGATAAAGTTAAAGAAAGCCGTACGAACGAAGAAAGGTGAGAATTTGCAAACTAATATACGTAAAACTACCATCATTAAAAAATCTAAAAAGGCTTAATTGCAAGATTATGGTACATTCACAGTGGTGAAGATGTTACAATACTAATAATATTTAATCTACTTACCCATTCGTGCAATAGTTTCATTAATTTCATTGTAAATCATTTATGTTGATTTGTTGAAGATTAAGCATTAGCATACTTAAATTCTAAATAATTAGTTTGTTTATTTAGAATTTCATTTCAAATCATCAAAGAAAAATAGTTTAGTATAAAATAAAACACATTAAGAATATTAGTTAAATTAAACGAAGTTAATAAAAACAATGACTCTTAACTGTCCGTTAAGTTCGGACCAATCACAGTCTACCATCGTTGACAAGTAAATAAATCAAGCTCATTTTAAAACAAAAATATCCACTATGTTCAGGGCTGCCAGTACATAAATCTTGATTATACAATCCAGTGCCCCCAATTATACGAAATTCGATTGCATTATACGAGTACAAAATTTAAAAAAAAGATTATTTTTAAATCGATTTTTTAAACTGGCGAATTTCTGTTTTCGCGGTAAGCCCCCAAATTGCGGTGATCTTTCTCTTTTACTCCAATGCAGGCGTAATAAGAGTGACAGAGAAAGATGCCGCAGTTTGCGAACTTGGATTTTCGCGGTTATAACCCACGTTGACGTGTATTTAAGTAGTTGCCGTTCCAATAAATCGTATAACAGTATTGGCACTCTGTTTTTTTGAAGCATTGTCAGTAGTTTGACATCGGTGTTTTTTTTCGTATCCAATTCTACGATCTGGCAGCCCTGACTATGTTGTCTATTTAAAAATAAATGGTCCTAAGGGGCTAAAATTTTACGTCTAATTTATTCTGAGTAATAAACGGTCTCGTCAAACGCTCTATTTCTGTATGTCTTCAAAAGAAGAAACTCTTAGAGTAGAAAAAATCGTTTTAGTTTAGAAATATCTGCATGTCAATCAATCCAAGCAGGTAGCTTTCTAAAACTCATTTCTTAGTTGTGATCAAAAATATACTCTTTAGTGTTGATATATAAGATGTAAATTACAACGTTTAGGTCTTTGGATATATTAATAGGAAATGCGAATTTCTGAAACTACGCTACGGCGTTCCATCCTCATGTTTTAAAGTTATCTGGGAGACCGAGCTTCGCTCGGAAAACATATAAACATTCATACATGTTACGTAAATGCTCCTGACAATTTTCATGTAATTTTTAAATTACATGAAGATTAAAAGCATGTCATTTTACTGTTCCGATTATGACCAGACATCGTACATTTTCCAGCATTTTTGGTGCAGCGGAGTGGTGTTAACGGAATTGGTATAAACAATTTCAACCCTAATGATTAATTAGCGTTAAGTACGTTAATATTAACATTAATTTACCATTTCAGTTGAAATTATCTATACCAATTCCGTTAACACCACTCTGCAGTCTGCTGCACCAAAAATGCTGGAAAATGTACGATGTCTGATTATGACGTTAATTCCGTCACTCTTTTTATCATGGAAAGTGACAGATAAAGCGGCGGCAACGACGACGCACGATGCCGCAACAGCTGCAGTTGTTGACATCCGAACGTCACCTTTAAAATCTCCTCGACCGAAAACGAAGACCACCCAAACAAAATTACCTTTGAACCCACTCGTTCGAACTACCTATAATATCCCAACATAAAAACTCATTTAGCGATATATTTAAACTCGCGTCGCTTGTCGCCTCACTTTCTACTTGTTTTCATGAGCATTTCCTCAGGAAAACAAAGTCCTACGTCCCTAAAACTGCCATAGTTACTTAGAACCTTGTGGTACTAAAGTTTATTTAAAGGAGCGTGTTAGTGGGACTTCAAACGGATGCCAAATTGTTCTATTTCTCATTTGCCAGTCAATGACCCTGTTGTTTCGGTCGAAAGAAAACTCGGTGGAACGTTGGGTGTAATACCAATAATTCTTCCGTAGGGATTGTCTTGTTCCTGTCAGGGGCAGGGTGTCAGTTTGACATGCACACGCTGGTCGGTGACGCTTTCGGCAGTGGGGCTACACTCCTCTCGGTCATTCTTGGCTCCGTTAGTTTTAATTAAGCAATTATTAGGGTTGACACAACTTGACGTCCCTTTGCGTGCACGATCACAGATAAAAATGACTTGAATTTTGACAACAATGTATAAATTGCGAACTGATATTCTATACCCGTCAACCAAAGAGAGATAAGTACATACAATTGGTAGGTAGGTATTGTTTACCACGACCAACTCGATTGGTCGAGACCTACTAGAATTAATCGAGGCGATGGGTGTTTAAGGCTAGTTAATAAGTAATTCAATATAGTCCAAAATTAAAAACTAACCGTTAATTAATATAATACAATAATTTGATTTACATATTGTATCGGCGCACTTCTTCCGATGATATTCACAATCATTTTCAATATAAAAGATTTAGAGTCTGTGCGGAAAGAGAAGAGTCGTGGAATGTTTGGGGCCCCATAAATTCCACGACTCTTCTCTTTCCGCACAGACTCTAGATGAACCACCTTGTATTTGATGTTGATTACAAACATTCAGAAAGCGGTATTAACCTACTTTATGAAATACCTATTCAAGTACTAACATACGTACTGTACTAACAAACTATACTTACTTATAAAATCGGGAACTCACAAAAACAAATATTTTCACCTAGTCAAAAAACTCGTCCCGCGTCCCTTTCAGACGCAAAGGTGCCCATCACGCTCACCACTCTTCCACGCTGAATCGTCATAGACAGCCGCTGCATGAGGACCTATGAAATTGATCCTGATTTACCTATATTTAGTTTCTGAGCCCCAGTCCCCAACCCAAGGACGAGGTAATTAGGTAATACGGTTTATTATATCATTGCTCTAACATTGTAAATTTAATTTTAATGGGCGCCTCTTATCGCTATGATAATAATTATCTAAATACCTGCAGCGCTTGTCTAAATTGTGTTGTATTTGTGTCACGCTTACGGAAGTTTCAAACTTATCTTATTAAACACAATTAAAGTGATATCTGTCTGTTTATGCATTTTGAAAGTTTTTGACCCAGTTTCATGAGCTGAAAGGACCCCGCAGCAAACAGGGAAAAAGTGGTTTCAGTTAAATCTCACGAAATTTTAGTATGATGGTAATTTGGCTCTCCTGATTATTTTTTGTATGGGCACAACTCTCTTAGAAGTATACTTTCAGAAATAATCAATGTAATTGTTTTATACAAAATATGTGTTTGTTAACCATTTTTACGTAATTCCTCCTCATGACAGTTGATGGCTACAACTTATAACGTCAGTAACTGTCAGTGCGTGTCATAACAATATATCGATTTTAGAAAACATGTCGCGTATATAGAAAATTATATACTTGATTATTTCTGAAAGTATACTTTTGAGAGAGTTGTGCCCATACAAAAAAATAATCAGGAGAGCCAAATTAACATCATACTAAAATTTCGTGAGATTTAACTGAAACCACTTTTTCCCTATGTTTGCTGCGGGGTCCTTTAGCAAATCTATATTCAAGCAACTTCGGTTACAATCTGATAATAAAATGGTCATAGCACCATCAAGCAGGACTTATATAGACCTGGATATGGACCGTGATGATTACCTCTTGTATTGTTTTCGCGTTCCCGATATTTTGACGCAGTTACATGCATGTTCACTAACCGTGAATCACTCAAAACTGTTACCATCAAGCTGATTATGGCATTAAAACCAAAATATTATTTTGCTAATCCGCGAAAAGATAACGTGCTAGTCAATCAGTGCTAACCCGTTATACTTACTTGCGTATTTTTACATGCAATTAATATTCCCACCCTCCCACCGCAAAAATAAATACGCAAATAAATATAACAAACCACCACCAAAAGAATAAACCTCGACACGTGTTTCGCCTCTCTACGAGGCATCCTCAGGAGTTGTTGACGGTCTGACGCCCGGCAACGGAATGACCTGTCCAGAATGGTCGGCCATATTTATTCCTTGACCACTCCCCCTACCGTGCAAGTGTGAGTGAGATGGAAAAATTCGTAATAACGGCGATGACGCAACATTCAATTGTTCGTTAAGAATCATGCCCCTATTGTTGTACCTAATTATTTCCAGTTGTTCCAGAACAACCAAACGCAATCCCTTTTCGCAAACATGTAAAATATCAAAAGAATGATTCTCAGATAAAGTGTGACCTGTATCTAATAAGTGCTTTGCAAAATTGAACTTCTCTGGATGGTTATGTCTATATGACGCAACATGCTCTTTATACCTAGTAGTGAAACTACGGCCCGTTTGCCCCACATACACTTTATTGCAATCGTCACAGGTAAGCTTATAAACTCCAGACTTTTTCCCATTCTCGATCTTATCTTTGCCATTGCAAAGCTTTGAGTGCAAAGTATTATTTGTCTTAAAGGCCACAGGAATGTCGTTAGACTTCAAAATTTTGTAAATTGCATCAGACAACTTGCCAACATAAGTTATGCTCGCTTTATATTTTTTAATCGGTTCTAAAAAAAAAAAAAAAAAAAAAAATAAAGCGAGCATAACTTATGTTGGCAAGTTGTCTGATGCAATTTACAAAATTTTGAAGTCTAACGACATTCCTGTGGCCTTTGAGACAATAATACTTAATGGCAAAGATAAGATCGAGAATGGGAAAAAGTCTGGAGTTTATAAGCTTACCTGTGACGATTGCAATAAAGTGTATGTGGGGCAAACGGGCCGTAGTTTCACTACTAGGTATAAAGAGCATGTTGCGTCATATAGACATAACCATCCAGAGAAGTCCAATTTTGCAAAGCACTTATTAGATACAGGTCACACTTTATCTGAGAATCATTCTTTTGATATTTTACATGTTTGCGAAAAGGGATTGCGTTTGGGTGTTCTGGAACAACTGGAAATAATTAGGTACAACAATAGGGGCATGATTCTTAACGAACAATTGAATGTTGTGTCATCGCCGTTATTACGAATTTTTCCATCTCACTCACACTTGCACGGTAGGGGGAGTGGTCAAGGTATAAATATGGCCGACCATTCTGGACAGGTCATTCCGTTGCCGGGCGTCAGACCATCAACAACTCCTGAGGATGCCTCGTAGAGAGGCGAAACACGTGTCGAGGTTTATTCTTTTGGTGGTGGTTTGTTATATTTATTTGCGTATTTATTTTTGCGGTGGGAGGGTGGGAATATTAATTGCATGTAAAAATACGCAAGTAAGTATAACGGGTTAGCACTGATTGACTAGCACGTTATCTTTTCGCGGATTAGCAAAATAATATTTTGGTTTTAATTACTATGGATTTCCGCAAAGTAACGCCTGATTCTATTCACTATTTGATTATGGCATGTTATGTGATTTGATGAACAAAAGTCGCCACAAAGACTTTTTAAGGCAATACAACCTCATCGTTTTTGAGCTCGTTAAAATAGTCTTGATGATGCTTGCTGGTATAAAGGTACCTAGTTGGATTCTGCACCCAAAATGTAACATTTTTTTCAAGTGATAACTGATAATTATTTTTTTATAACTGAAGACACTAATCTGGCTGCTTCACCAATAGAAAATGTATTATCACTGAAACCAGCGTCTTGTACAAAGTAGTGAAAATAAAAATATACACAGCGCTTCGGCATCAGCGTAGAGGCTTTCTTCCCGTTGATGTTAAGGCCCCACAGTCCCCAGTCATTTCAATTAGTCGACGTTTCTTATCCAATCACTACGAAAACATTTGCACTAAGGTACCCAGCAATACCCATCCTACCCATGTCCCCAATGTACCCATCTTCCTCATTTAGCGAATCGTAAAACAAAACCAATATTAGGTCCCACGAAACGGCCCCGATTATCACACATTCTCACATAAAAATCATATAAGGAAACCCCTACGGGCGATTGTGCACTACAATGAATTTTACTGTCCGGCAGTCCGAGTTTTTACGGTCCGATTTGGCACGCCATTAAATGTATATATGTAGTAGCTTGTGCACTACACGTAATTTTACCGTCATACATTTTACTTTTCCCCATTCCGGACAGTTTTTTTCCGGTCCGAGATGACAGCTATGAAAAACGTGTTTATGCTTGTGCACTGCGCCTGGAATTAGTATTATTCATGACTTGGCCGGACGGGGGCGGGCTAGGGGGGGCGTGTGTTTCATGCCACTGCGCCGCACCTGCAAGTAAAAAGACGGACAAGTGCACAAGCCAATCATCCGTTTTTTTCATTCCACTGCGCCGCACCTGCAAGTAAAAAGACGGACAAGTGCACAAGCCAATCATCCGTTTTTTTCATGCCACTGCGCCGCACCTGCGAGTAAAAAGACGGATAAGTGCACAAGCCAATCATCCGTTTTTTTCATGCCATATCGGAACATGAAAACTCAGACTGCCGGACAGTAAAATTCATTGTAGTGCACAATCGCCCTACGTCTATTGAAGACGAATACATATCGACCTCTATCCGTCTTCGCGACACTCCCAACTTTTAACAACCGAGGGATCCTAATTTCTGGGCTATTCTTTACTATTCGCCAACTTAGTTTTGTACGCAGCTAGTTTAGACCATTTTCAACTTTATTCGGATAGCAGTTAAGTAGTATTAAGTGTATAAGTTATGCGATTATCTCTGGATTGGTCTCACGTTTCGCCAGCGGCGTCCGAGGGTGTTCCATTCCTAGTCGGGCATGGGAAGGTTTGCATTCTGGTTAACCATTATTAGTTGAACTCTACTTAACCTATTATTGTTACAGTCGCTAGGTCGCTTTAGATTGGTACTACAACTAAAGTAATAGATAGCGAACACTAATCTGTTATAACGGATGAAATAGCTCTTACGGCCCGATTCGAACTTTAAGATACGTCAAATAACACGGCTAGATACGATATGGATTAGATTTGTCAATGTCAAAAGTGACATTTCTTCAAACAAAAACTTCACTTTTGACACTAGCTCGTATCTAGCCGTAATATTTGACGTATCTTAAAGTTCGAATCGGGGAGTTAATCAATTATTAGAAAAGATCGTAAGTGCATTATTAATATGAAAATACTTAATCCCCTTTAGAAAGCTTTAAGTTTAGATTGATTAGATCCTTATTACTGTGGTTTTTGCGGACCCCTTAATTTGTCAACATCATAAAACATCAAACATCAACATTTATTCAGCAAATAGGCCACAAGGGCACTTTTACACGTCATCATTGAATTGACATACAAGCAAAAATAATAAAATAACAAATTGTGAGTCATTAATGCTTTATTAAACTAGTTTGAAGTCTTGTTCGGCAAATTGCCAGGTCATTTACAATCAAGACAGATTCTCTAAGTTGGTGTAATTAAGAACTTAGAACTATTTGAAAAGTTTGAGTTGCGTGACGAAAGTAAATTGGGTTTGACAGTTTATATTCAACAGTGGTTTTTAAAATGTCACCTTCTGGAAGATTTTAATCCAGACTTTCTTGAATATTTTCATATTCTGCTAGGGTTGTCTTTTTATAAACTACGAGTACCTATTATGAGATTTATGAGCAAATTAAATGATTTAATTCATACTTTTAAGCCGATTTAAACTTAGAGCCAGTGACTACTTTCCGCAAACCAAACTAAGCTAAAAGCGAAGCTGAGGATCTAGGTCATATCACTATCTCTCTCACTCTAGCCATGACCACGTAAGCGTGAATGAGAAGTTTTACGACCCCGATAACTTGATAAGGTCAGTAATAACCATATTTATCCTTGGTTGGTAACTCTGTAAGTTGTAATATCTGGGAGACCGAGCTTTGCTCGGAAAACATATAAAAACTCAAAAATGCGCGTTTTCCCAGAGATAAGACCTAACTAGATCGATTTATCGGCCCGAAAACCCCTTATATAGCAAATTTCATCGAAATCGTTAGAGCCGTTTCCGAGATCCCCGATATATATATATATATATAAATAAATATACATATATGTAAATAAATAAACAAGAATTGCTTGTTGAAAGGTATAAGATAATTGCCAGCGACTTAAAACAAAAACGTAGGTACTTAAATATGGAAATGCATCTATTCTTAGCGCAGAAAGGGCCGTCACCTGTGTTTAAAGAAATATGTGAACTTAGGTTACTTAGGCCAACATTGCGGTAACCACACAGCATTTACAAATTCAAGGCCCAAAGCTTTCTGCTAAGTGTTGAAGTCATCAAGCGTGACCTCTACTTACATACAAAACATCATTACCTACTTAATATCATTCTTTGACAAAAATATATGGAATAACAGTTAACAATGTAGCTAAGGATGGCAAAAGTAAATTTGTGGTCATACAATGCCTGCCGCAAAAAGGCATCTCGCCCTCATTACTCTAATATAAAGCAAGATGCCTCCAGCGTCCAAAATTACAGCAGCACCAGTGGCCAACGCAAGAACCCAACTAAATTAAACCGACCGCAGCACTCGACCACCAACACAACCGGCCACCATTACCCCACTAAATCGCGATGTCTGCCAACCCTACACAGCCCCGCCCAACTCACGCGAACTGCATTTGACCGTGCAGCGAAATGAACGATGCAGCTCTGATCCAATTAATAATAATGTGGTGGGTAAAAACAAAGTACGACGTGCGATTTTTGGTCCAAAATTGGCCCAAATTCCGGCGCCCGCGGCTGCGAGGTCAACGGTCCGGGGAACAGGTTCACAATTTGGGCTTGGGCTCCGTTGCGAAGGAGAATATGTTAGGAGGTGATGGGCGTCGCTTAGCATCATTCGTACCACGATTTGTTTCCTGGAGCCTTTGAAAAAAGTCTTATGTTTTAAGGCTCAAGAGCGTCGCTTAATGCATTAATACAGAATAACTCCTCCAGGAGCATTTCAAAAAGGACCAATCTTACAAAGGTATAAGCTTCGCTTGGGTCTGTTTATGAAGGGTAGTTCAGTGGGAGGGTGCGCCTTAAGCTGCGCGTGCGTTGCCCAAATTCGCCTGTGAAGATAGATTGCTGCGCTGCTATTCCCAACCAACACAAAACGTGATTAGGTATCTGTAATGCAGCGTTGGTCACGTTTAATGACCTATACATATGAAATTTGTTCGCTGACTGGCGTGACCTATTAATGTGAAATGCTGTTGCAAAGAGCAAATATAAATAAAACGGAAATATAAATGCTAGAAAACAATGGCAGGTATGGGATGAGGAAGATAAAAAATCGATCACCAGGTCACTAAGGCTCAGACCAGAGGCTGTCAAAATATTCGAACTAGATCTTGCAACAGAAGAGACCACAAGGAAGGCCCTGGAAGCGTCACTACTTAGGAGAACTTCGTTTCGACGAAGAGTGAGAGAAGACTGAGACGAATGAGCTCAAAACATACAAAAGGGTTGTAGTGTACCTATATTAATCTTCCTTGCCGTATCCGGCAATGGCGACTCCATCATCATCAGCTCTTGTCCGGACGCTGACACTTAAATTGATCTATACTTTCTTTTGAACAGTAGAACGCCAGTAAGTAGTATACTCAGTTTCTTCGGTTACGTTTCGAGACGAAACAATGTTCATAGAGCGTCTAGTGGTGCAGGGTAGAGCAAACGGAACAAGACCGCGTAAAAGGCCACCCATGCGATGGACTGACCAAATTAAATCTACCATGGAAAAACCCCTGAACGCATTTGCCCGAATGAACAACTGCGGAAAATGGCGAGAAATTGTACGGCAAGCAACAGCTGTGCCTGATGTCAGCAGTTGACCACGACACTCTGCAAAGAGTATTAACGACAAAGAAGAAGAAGAAGTAAGTAAAGGGTCACCTTTAATCTGGTTAAGTAGATCGTGAGTGCTCTGTATAAGACGGGAATGCCGATCTGCTCTCGGGTTGATGGACGCGATAAGATTGCGATTGGAATTTTGGGATTGGTTTTGGTGTCGGCCTGTCGGTTGGAAATTCATATTTAACAAGAGAAATTATAAAAAGTAAATTATATGTCGAATTTATAGCAGAGCAGAGAGCAGAGATGAATCTATTGAACCCTCTCGTAACGAATAGACTAGATCACTAGAATAACACCCTTAACAAAATATAAATATCAAACAAACAAAAACAAACATTAAAATAAAACACATTAAAAACAGTAAAGCTCACAGACATATGTTAGATAATAAATGCAAATTAATAATGACAATACAATCTCACAACAAATTAAGAACGCCCGTTAACTTGCTGAAAATTGCATCTTTTTCTGCATCTAAAGATAAACACAAAAACATCAATATACCTTATACTCGTATTATTTTGAAGCAAGGTTCATCAACAAGTTACACACTTATTAACTTGAATGTAATCATAATTGTAATCAGTCCACATCATGCATTTGAGTTCCCAGGGCGTTCGCAGTACTCGCTCTGATTCTGGTTCGTTACCCCATTTCGGACATCTGACAAAAAAGAATTCACCTGTCAAGCACGAGATAATGATACCAAAACCGTCAGGCCAATTCTGTCTTAATAATTTTATAAGGATCAATCTTATTTTGATACGATTTTGTCTTGTCATTAGGTATTGGACGAAATGTCACTGTTGACAGGTGACGGATCATCCATAACCATTTCATAACAAGGTTAAAGTTCGAGTCGCCCTTTAGGCGTCTCACCATTAATGAGTCCGAGCGAGCGACATGTCTAAAGAGAAGACTTTTGGGGACCTAGCCAATTGACAATCGTTGATAGAAAACTCCAATCGGAAGTGAAATAATGTGCCTATGGAAATATACACCTGGATTTTCCTTGCATCTGTCATCCCGATACATTTCGTCTTTTCGGTTGGCGTTTGTCGATGTACAGTCACCTGCAATAACATGTTACTCTTCGAAGGTCCCAAAAATATGTGACACACTGTTATGGCTCTACAAATAAGATCGTGTCAGATATTTTTGCGGCCTTCGTTGCGTAACATATTATTGCAGGCGACTGTACGATTGTCATCTCGGGTAGGCCTCCTGATTGTATTTCGTGATAAGCGAGAGCGGCAATCGCTGATTGTTGCTCACGATCAGTCTTATAAAAATAAGATGAAAACCATATCAAATTCTTAAAAACCGAATCGGCCTCCGAATCCGAAACTCCGGTATCGGTACCGGGAAACCAGTCCGGAGAAATTCGCAGCACCGGGTTATTAAGACGATCGAATTTTATGTACAGAGTATGCTAATGTGGTAATGGGATTGAAATTTAAACACGTCATAAAAATAAATATGCGTTTGGTGCACTTTTCTTTACACGTAGGTGGTAAATAAGCGTTCGGCCCATGTGATGGTTAGCGGTTAAACCAGGCTCCAATTTCACCACGGTGACAGGTGCGATTATTGTAAAACATCACTGTTGCTGACGTCACAGGCATCCATGGGCTACGATTACCGCTTACCATCGGGCGGGCCGTATTCCTGTTTGCCACCATCATTGTATTATTTAAAAAAAAACTTTATTGTATCGGAAAAAAACAGATATTTCTCTTGCTAAGTTTATGACAATTGTCACAAGAAACACGACAATTGTCACGAAATTCCGACATATAACTCATTTCCTGTCAAGATTCACCGACACAAAAATAGAATTCTACAAATATATCGACTAGAAATAATAATTCTTGTTTCACAACATAATTGTAATACATACAATTGTAGCAAAAGCCTGTCATGTTTGTAAGTATTTCTATAGAAAATATTTTATAAAATTGTAATATGTCACCTGTCGCTTGACAATTGTCGCTCGACATATGTCACTGACAATTGTAGCCGTGGTGAAATTGGGGCCAGGAATGCCTAACATTACATATCATAATATGTAGTAGGGGTAAAAAAAATACATCACATTTTTTTTACCACATACCTACATACCTATTTAAAAGTAGGTAACTAGGTACACATATAAGTTTCTGTAGATCGTTTTTTTAGCAATAGAAAGAAGGTAAGCGATCCTGACATGTCTTTTAATTGAAAAACACATTTTAAAAATCAGTAACTATTACTTATAAAAGCAGAAGAATATAAATGATCGTATTAAATTCATAATTGTTACATATTTGTCGTGACTTATTTTTAAAACGTGTTTTTCAATAAAGCGACACATCAAGATTGTTTACTTTATTTCTAATGCTAATTAGAATTATACCTAATTTAATATCTCGCTAAGACAACTACCATAAGAATAAATATCTTCCTCACTGTGCTGATTAAGCAAAATGCGATTTCTATTTTCTATCTTGTTTTCCAGCAGCAAAATTAGCTACGTTTGTTTGAGCTGTCACTCAGGAGAATAACTATAAAGGTACACCCTTATAATTTATATCTAAATACAATTACAGTAAATTATCTCAACATTTTTTTTTTATTTTACGGCTACTTATTAACGTTATCAAAATACAATAGGTATAAAATAAGAATATATTTTTTAGCCTAATATTTATTTTCTGTCCTCATAAAATATTCATTAAAAACAAACCCCTAAAATTACATTAAACCAATATTTCCATTAATTTAAGTAAAAAAATTGCAAACACAGATTAAAATAACAGATTACAAGGTAATTGCCGCCGGGATCTGATGTTGCGTACTCTGCCGCCGGGGCTCATTTGATCTGGAGCGGCGTTTATTTTGCTCCTTTACACATTTTTCTGCGGGTCCGTTTTGGACACAAGGGTCCAGTGACCGCTGGCAATGATGCTTAAAGTAATGGATGTGTCAAAATAGTATTTTATACAATCATGATATAATAGAGAGTTTTTCAGTCGAGTACCGTGTTTAGGCAACGAAGCTTGCTGAGTTGCCTAAGTAAGGTACGAGATTGAAAAGCTTGATTATATCACTATTGTATACAATACTTTTTCTACTAGTCACCAAAAATAATACTTTAAACTAGTAAAATCATACAAACAAACCAAACCAAAAGTATACTAAGCTAAGATTAGCGAGCAGCCGCGATACCTTCATACTGGTACGCGACCCGGCCGCCGCGCCCCGCGCCCCACGGCGGGCTGGTCAACGACACCTTCTCGTAACTCATGAGGCCCTGGTACTTGCTCCGCGCTAAATTAAATTTTTAGACAGTTGTTTTCTCGATTTTGGCCACCGTAGCCTATGGAGACTAACAAGCAACACTAAATGGTTTTCGTAGTCTATGGATGTTGCTATATTAAGGGTGTCACATGCGCGTTTCTGACTTATGAACCAATTGTTTCTACTATACAACCTAAAATAATTAATTGAGCTATGGTTTTGTTTCGTCCTCTTGATCGCGGCGAGCTGTGATTGGTCAATTTCATTATAGTTGACTAAACTGTATCGAAATGAATATTATAGTTGAGTTGGGAGCCCATACATTAAAAATACCCAATTGCAGTTTGGTATAAGAAATCTTAATTCAAGAATTACAGTCGACTAGTAGAAAAAGAAAAAAATGCATGTTTGCTCGTCGTATATAAAAGTAAAATTGTAAACTTTAATTTAGAAAACATATAATGTAAAAACTATTAAATCGAATTCGAAAATCGCAAAATGTTTCACGACGTACCGAGCAGTACCATCAGGAACTGGCGTTGGCGGACCGGCGCAGACTGCATGCTCTTACGCCCGATAACAGAAACATGTCGGGAGATTTTCTACTTTATAAACGGGAGTGACCCATTTTAACATGCCTATTTAATCTGTATCTCACGGAAATTTGTAATTAAAATGGAAAACTAATTAAGAGTAAGAAATTCAAGGTGACATCGTTCGTTTTACGCTACCTATATACATACTACAAAACGCAACGCTCCATTACATTCGATAAAAATCTTTGCAAACTTTCTTTATCACCAGACCACCGCCGAATGTCATTTCCAGTGCTTTGATTGCGCCGAACCCGCAATTTCTGTAATTACGCCGCAACTGTACGCCAAATTTTATGAACTTAAGTGCTTAATGCTTTCCTTAAAATAATACAGTACGGCCACCTTGTAGGGCCATAGGTGGTTACGGGAAATTTGGACGGATAAATTATGAGGGCAGTGAGAAAATGAGGTAATTATCTTGTAAATGGAAAAAGAAACTGTTTTTACTGTTTTAATATGTAGGAATTAAAAAATACTATATTTGTCGCTATTAAAGATATACAATAACTAAATACCTACCTATGGACGCCTGCAACTCCAGAGGTATTGGACCCTTTAAAAACCAGTACTCCTTTTTCGCAGCCATCGTGATAGTTATTTGTTTTACAAGGGGGCAAAGCTGTTGTTTAACCGCTCGTGCTAATATTGATACCCGAGCAAGCGAAAGATTCAAAAAATGGAATCTTGAGCGTTGCGAGGGTTTAAAAGCACGAGGGTTATAGTTCGTAGATTTCTAATAGAACCCGACGGCTAATCCTATTGTCTATTGTTAAGTAAAACCGCACGTGCTACTTACCTGCAAAAAAGGGTCTTAATTATTCTATTTGGCACCCGAGCGCGGGCTAGTCCAACGCTCAAAAAACCAGTGTACGTGCGCTCTCCGATAACGCGTCTTTGTTACGCATCTCGATGACACATTTTAGACTGGTTCTGTAGCGTTCGACTCGCCGGCACTCAGTAACCGAAGTACTGTACTTTTTATGCAGGTGGTTGTGGCACGTGGCACGAGCGGTTTTACTTAACAATAGACAATAGGATTAGCCGTCGGGCTCTATTAGAAACCTACGAACTATAAACAAAATTTGCCCCCGAGTGAAACACAAAATTTTTACCACACCAATCCGAAACAAATATTAAATGTAAAATATCAAACAAAATCAAACCAAATCAAATTCAAATGAATGTTATTAAATATTTATCATCCAAAATCATCATTTAAAAGTCAATTCTACCAGCAAACATAAGAAAAGTACTCAAAATTTGCATTTGATTACTTTGCCTCACATGTGAATAAAATGCAATTTTGCTATCCGTTTTTGAAGTGTAAAGTAAGCCTTTCCGAGCTGGTGTGGTGAAAAATAATTTGTGTATGAAAGTACTCAAATTTATTTAATTGTGGCGTTCCGTGTGGCGTGTAATCTGCCGCGAATTGATGAAGCCATTATGCCGCAATAAAATTCCGTGTGAAAATTCGATGAATATCCTCATTTCACGGTATCAATGAATTATTCATTGCTCTGTAATTTTGCGTGGACTCACTTAAGAAGGAGGGTTCAAAGAAAAGTGGACAAAAGCATAACTAAAGCAAAGGTCCCAAAACAAATAACAATTTTAATTTAAATAGTTGACTTTGCATATTTTAATTTATAATTGAAAAATCGAACAGCCAAACGAAGGAGCATAAATAGCTATTGTTAACATACAATAAATTGTATAACAATATTTTCCCAAAAGACAATATCGAGGGAGGAAAATGAGAACTATGATTGTATGGAGCAGCGGTCGCCCACTATCCTCTTAAATAATGAAAGTAGATCGTGTTAAGTAGTTTAAATCACTATACCTAGGCTTTTATTCGTATGTCAACTTTTTTGTCAATACCTATTACTGTAGTTGATAGATCGTTTTTAGATAGATTGATATTAGTTTTATCTAGCACTTAAAAAGAAATGAACTAAGCTATCAAGCCATTAGGCAAATACTGACCGCCTAGGTAGTCAGATTTTATCTGGATAATATGCAAAGTCTAATGCTCTTGCCGATTGGTTAAGTGAAAAATGACTGCGCTGCAAAAAGCATTGTCAGATTAGGAGCATTCATAATTTAAACACTGAGATGACGACCGGCTCCACAGAGACAAACATAGTAAAAAAAATAACCGGCTTCAAAAAAGAGGTTCACAACTCATCGGGCTATATTTTTTTCTTTTAGATGCATATTCCTCGAAGAGGGCTGGGCCTATATCAAGTTCAAATGACCGTTATTCAATTTGATATTTATCATTAAATTTAAAAGTAAATTCTACCAGCCAACATAAGGAAACAACTCAAAATTTTGCATTAGATTACTGTGCGCCACACATGTGGATAAAATGCAACTTACACATCAGTTTTTGAACAATCAAGAGAACCTTTACCAGCTGGTGTGGTGAAAAAATACATTCAATTCAAACATTCAAAAATAAAGGGTACTTACTTACTGCCTAAGTGCCTACCTATATGTATATGCAAAAAATGCATTAAGCGTTAGTCCAGATTGAACATGTCGTTTAAAAGCTTAATAAACAATAGAGATTATATGAAACCAGTTCATTGGCTCAGGTCTCAACAGACACTAGAAATCTAGTCTGGATAGATAAATCACGACGCTCTCTCTATGGTTTGTGTGCGCTTTCCAATTATTGTGGATATGTGTATAGGTACACACCCAAACTGTAATGTTTTGTGTAAGCATTTGGGTCATACACATTTTACTGAATGCTTAGTTCGTTTGCATCTCTCCTGTAGACATCGAAAAGATAGGAGAAAGTAAAGCTATTTTTTACACTGTACCCTTACAGACGGGTGTGTATTCGTCCTACTTGAGACTCAAAGGAGATGTGTTTGACCCGTTTCTTCAAAATCATATGCTTAAAAAATCAAAAAACATTGACGGGTTCTGGTCGGGGATGCTACATGCGTCGATACGGTGACACCGAACTTCCATGAAGCTCCTCAGCCTCCTCAACCTCCTCTTACAGCAGCAGTGGAGAAAGTAACCAAAAAAGCACGGAATACTGGGATATTATGTGGCTTGGGACACTTCTCCACTGAGAGCAAGTGCTAGGAGCAGAAACAACTCTGATTTAACTTGTCCATTTAAACTACCAGCGACCAGAGTTCCCGCACATTTCTCTCTAGGGACCTTCGTTTTCAAAGGATTGAGCACTTAAATTAAAAGCAATAGTTAGAGCTATGTTACACCGAAATTAAAGAAAAAGACTCACTTCGTATAATTATGTCAAAAATAATCAGAATGCATCTAGACAAAGACATACCTATAGTCTGAATCTTTAAGTATTTAAATAAAAGTAAACAAAATCTACTCTCAAAATTTTTTTTTTTTTTTTTATTGAAAATTTAACAGAAAAAATACAATATTTAGTACCTTAATCTAATGTTTCGCCAAACTGTGAGACAGTTTGTTGGCGGTGAAATGGCTCCGTAAGCCAGTTGAGCGTGTAGATGAAAACATTACATGATCAAATAACTAATGTAGGTTAGTCAGGTCGTTCAGTGACAGATCCAGACCGTGTTGTATTTGGTCGGTTAACCAATAACTGTTATAACTACCCGAAAATGTAAAAATTGTTTGTTTACTTTTATTTAAATACCTAAAGGTACTCACACGTACATACATACAAGTAAATAAATTTACGTCAATCGGATACAAACAACAATATCCGTTCTTTAAATGAAGCAACGACTGTCAAAGCATTACGAAACAAATGGACATTTGCTTATCTTAAACCGCTTAAGTTAAATTCGCCCTTAATTCTAACCCTCAGCGGTTCAAAATCGAACTGCACTTAGGTGAATCAAAAATGAAATTATATGACACAAAAAAAGCCGCCTAAATTAGAAGACGTATTACTAAGAAGTTATTTTCGTAAAGATTTATTACCTAGATTAGATCTCACTATAAATAATAAGTATGTTGACTTTAATGTCTAATCTGACCGGAAAATAGCTGTTAAAATAAGTATAATCTGCGAGATTGGATGTTTGGAGACATTTATATTAACGAGATGTGTTTTTACTTTATGGACAGGATACTACCAAAGTTACGCAGTCGAATCACAAATACTTTGGTCCAAGGAGGAGTTATGGTGATTAAAAAAAAAGAAATACTATTAGGTACCTACATCATGCATCAAGCGACAGATGTGTTTTTAGTACAGTGTCATGGATACTTACCTACTTACTTGGTTGGCGCGATGACCCAAAACGAGTCTTGGCCTCCAACACAATGGATATCATGGATATCACAATCCAAATTATAGAACCACGACATTATAGATATCACACTTGTGTGGGATTGTTTTTTAACTTATTAGGGTTATAGGTAAAGGTCATACGTATTGTCAAAAATGAGCGTATTTTCTAGAGTACCTAGGTAAGTACTGTATACGGGTCACACACACACATCTTCAATGCTGCACATATTTCCACTTTCTAATGAAAAACTAATTTTAGAAGCATGCCTGTTCGAACGTATCACATGTCCACATGAGTATTACATTTGCTTTACTTAGACAAAGATTGTGTTATTGCCATCGATTTGTACATCGACAAACACGTATCGGGGTGACAGATGCTACGAAAAGTCACGTGAATATTTCCGTACATTATTTAAGTTCAATTGGCGTTTTCTATCAACTATTGTCATCTTAGCTGGCCCCCATTCCTAAGGATTACAAGATTACCGGTTCTTGTGCTCAGTGACACCTGAAATCTTCACCAGCCGAGAGACCGTCATGGGTATTTTCATCCATCCTTAGCAAGATTTTGTATTCGTCCACACTCTATTATGTAACATATCATCGTAGTTTTATGAAATATGACATCTTGAAGAACTTTGATCTTCGATAATTTTTAAATCTCTTCGTTAAATCTGCATCTTCGTAAGTAGGTATTCTAAGCTCTTTTGAAGACCGAACCGACCGTGAGAGACCGAAAAAAGAAGTTAATTATACATTTGCTTCGGTATTCACCCGTTGGCACGTGTATGTAACTGCGGGGTTTTCTCTCTACCACAATACTGGTTACTAAGCGGCAAGCTTGGTACGCTGTTCAAATAAATTGTTTAGCAAAAACTCGCTCGCTGGTAGATTGCCTGTCAAGCAGATATTGTTCGGGGAAGCAGAGATGTTCGACGTAAGACGTGATTTTGGTTCTGTACCACTTGGAAATTGCTTTTTGCAGTTATTGTTATGAGCCTTTTTATTTGACTACATTTTTAAATTATGGAGTCCAGTTATGTATGGTCAAATGTGGCCATTGACGAGCCTTCCAACAGTCCAAATAGCGTGGCTGCAATCCAAAATCGGTCCGTGAATGTCAAAACGTACAATGTTTAATATTAGGATGCCGTCCATTTGGATGAATCCATTGTAACGGCACCCATTTGGAAGGCTCGTCAGTGGCCTGCTTAATAAGTTACAGATGCCTTAAAAAATAATGTAGGTCTATCTGACGATATTTAAAAAATAAAAACCACTTAATTATTTTATCAATAGTACCTACCCAAAAACCGGAAGGAATCCGGAACCGGAAGGATCTTAAAACGTACTTCTTATTATTAGTCTTTTCATACTGTCGTATTCAGCCGTCAATATAATTGTGTCTCTCGAGTGTTACAGCATAAATGTTCTGCAAAAGCTCGACGACAATGATGATTGGTTATGGATGTTCTGGTAAGTAGTCGCCGACTAGTCGTTATGATTGGTTATGGATGTTCTGGTAAGTAGTCGCCGACTAGTCGTTATGATTGGTTATGGATGTTCTGGTAAGTAGTCGCCGACTAGTCGTTATGATCGGTTATGGATGTTCTGGTAAGTAGTCGCCGACTAGTCGTTATGATTGGTTATGGATGTTCTGGTAAGTAGTCGCCGACTAGTCGTTATGATTGGTTATGGATGTTCTGGTAAGTAGTCGCCGACTAGTCGTTATGATCGGTTATGGATGTTCTGGTAAGTAGTCGCCGACTAGTCGTTATGATTGGTTATGGATGTTCTGGTAAGTAGTCGCCGACTAGTCGTTATGATTGGTTATGGATGTTCTGGTAAGTAGTCGCCGACTAGTCGTTATGATCGGTTATGGATGTTCTGGTAAGTAGTCGCCGACTAGTCGTTATGATTGGTTATGGATGTTCTGGTAAGTAGTCGCCGACTAGTCGTTATGATTGGTTATGGATGTTCTGGTAAGTAGTCGCCGACTAGTCGGCAATGTAGGTATCACAAATCACATGCACTATCGGCGACGTCGGCCCCTCCAATCCAGTACAGCGCACGTCCAGTGAACCGGGATCAAAATGGAACATCGCGCGCGCACTTTTTGCGCGCACCGCGCAGGCGCATAAGACATTAGTTCCGGGCCGCTGGGAACTCGATGCACATGATTACGTCCGCTTTTTTTAAGCCGAATTCGAAAGATTAACACTTTCGCGGTTATTAATTAACCGATACTTTGCTATAGCGTTGCTAATGGCAATGAAAAAAATTCAATTGTTATTTTCTTTTGGCGGTCTCTCATCATAAGATGATTGAAGTTTGATGGAGTATACTGGAAGTAGGAGTAAGTAAACCATTTTGAATAATTTCCTTTCCAGCTTTCCACTACGACAAAGCGGTCAAGTATATTCGATTAATAACATTTAACATTAGAGAGACTGCTCTGAATTAATATTAAGCAATAATAATGTAAAAGGAATGCAATGTAGTGTCAGTAATAATATGACAAATAATGAAATATTAAATTAAACTTATACAAATATTAGTTACTTATTATTTTATTTTGTAAGCTGCACTAAGGTAACTATTAGTTTATTTTGCATTAAAGCTGCATTTAAGTATTTCTGCAATTTCGTTAAGCGATTAGCATATGTTTTTATTGAATAGCCAATAAGGACATGTTAATACCCCATTACCTGCTCCTTTCCTAACATAAACTTATGCATGCGTTAAAACTAAACTAATGATATAACATTATTTACCTACGCTAATGAGAAACACCTTGGCGGCAAAAAACAAGATTAATCGCTGAAAATTTCATATTACACGCCATTAATGCAACATTGTAAATAGGTTATGTTTTTGCGAATCAAAAGACGTAAGTTGAAGTGTTTTTGTGTAAAGATAGACTTTTTTTATTTTGTGAGGGTAGGTATTAATATTTAGCATGCGCGCTCGCGCCGATCCGGCGATATGTTACGATTGACTAACTAATGTTACCGAGCATTTGCCTCAGTCCTCTATGTGAGGCTTGCTGCCCGATTCGAATTTTAAGTTACCTACGTCAAATATTACGTCTAGACAAGATATGGATGAGATATGTCAGTGTCAAAAGTGATGTTTGTTGAAACAAAAACGTATCGTGTATATCTGACGTATCTTAAAGTTCGAATCGGGCCGTTGGTTTCATCTTTTGTTAGTTAGTCCAGTGTCCTGTTTATCAAAAACTTTTGTAATACAAGTGGAAATCCCTTTTTGACAGCTTTTGTTAGAAAGGGACTTCCACTTTTATTACAAGTTACAAGCTTTTGATAAACAGGGCACAGAAATCGAGCATCCGTGGATAATAAATAGCACTTGGTCACCGGTGCGAACAGGATCACGTCCTGTAGAAATCTTGCACGTAGGTACTGACAATGTGAGAATGTGATGCTGTCAGTGTAATACGTCAACTATAAACTATAAAGATCAAGATTGATTTACTTGGAACACAGATGTAGTGCATTGTTTTCTTCGTATTTCCTCGGAAACGTTCGTATTTGTCATGCTACTTCAATCAACCTCAGTACTTTTTGTACCAAGACTGGCTGAAATAGCAAGACACGTTCGTACATTTCCGTGAAAATACGCACTAAACTGTACGCGTTATTAGAAGCGGCCGCCGGTCATTGCTTGTCTTAAAAGTATTAAGTATTGCTTGATTAAAGTTTAAACAATAATCACAATTTTTTGCGGCCTTCGAAGAGGAACATACATACATACTCGTATAATCACGCCTATTTCCCGGAGGGGTAGGCAGAGAGTAACGTGTTTTACATATTATTGCAAGTGATAGGTACAGACCTATAAACATGAGTAGATTTGAGTTGAATGCTCGCCCATGCTCTAAGCGATGGTAATACCTGAATCGTCCGTTGGAAGTTAGAAGCGCCACCGGAACGGGCACGAAACGGCAACCAGACACGAGGTAGACAATTTTTTCATTTTCTCGCATGCAGCTTTTTACGGTCTATAGCAGGAAATAGATAGACCACCTGTGGTCTTTCGTGTGCCGACGGTGGATGCCAAAGGTGATTGAAGCGTGACGATGCGGCTTAATCCAACGGCTGATGGTAAGGTCCTTAAACTTTTCCTTTTTCTGCCCCATTAAGGGCTATCGCCCTTCAGTTTGTAAATAGAATGTTAATAGGGACATAACACTTTAAACTCTCGCGTTTTGTACACATATTCCAAAGTCCTCTCCAACGAGCGACACTAAGTATTATCCGCGGATCGTGAGAGAGGCGATTGAAATTAAAAAACACCCTAAAAATTTCAATCGAGAGGACGGGTACAAATTATCGTCTACTTGGGGACCAGTGATTCAAATGTTGAAACCAGCGGATATATCTTCGGACCAGTGTACGGATACTGTGAGTGTTGCGTTAGTTAAAAATCTTGTTGGTAACTTTCTGAGGTTACACTTTGTGAAGAATATATTACCTATTATAAAACATCTTAATATGTAGGTACGTATAGGTATTAAATAAATACCGTTTTTGTTGCTTCTAAGTATAACTTTGTATCGGGGGCACTCCGACAACAACTACATTTCTATTGATTGGCCATGTTCCATCTGGATCCACATTGGCAGATAACTCGTCATTCCATTACCACGGCAACCAGATCACTAAACCTTACCTCTAGATGGAGTATATAACTTAATTTATTTATTTATTGCTGCATAATAACCATTTTTTTCGGTTTTCGGTGCGAGAATGATTTTGTGTATGTACCTATTGTAAAATAATTACCCAACCATGAATTAAAAATAGGTAGTAAGCGTCAAATGTGCTTATTAGAAACACACAACCTTTAATACCCAACTGTTGATATTATTGTTATTGTAAATACTATTTTATTACAAATATATTATAAAATAAATGATTTCCCAAGTAACACACAAGCAGAATAATAGAGTAAAATTATCATCTTATTCAAATTATGATTGCATAAATTTTGTGTATAAGCGGTGGAAATTACTAAATTCGGAATAAAGAAATATGTGGGCCTAGTGGGGCCTATATACCAATTAATGCTGAATAAATTTTGCATAGTATCGGTTTTGCATATTAAAACTGAATATTACTTATTTCTTACACAGTTAGTCGGACATTATTCAGCTTAAAGCATTTGTGGTAACTAAAAGCTGCATAATAGCGGCATTAGCAGCAATTAGCTGTATATATTCTGTGTTGTGAGATATTAAGCAGACAATATTAAGAAAAATGTGATAGTGGCTACTAAATGTTGAAAAGAAGCGTCGGTGGAGACTTTCAACTGTATAAAAGCGGTTGCAGTTTCTGTTTTAATGCTAGTTTTTGAATAAAGGTGGACGCTATTACTGGAAGCTGTAATGAAATCCAAATCTTATTTGTTATTCAGTAGCTGCATATATGGGTTAATTATGGCTTTTATAGACATAACGTCTGAATAATAAATACTAAAACAACACTTATACTTAAGTTATAGCGATTTTAGTACACATGTACTATCTTTTCTTGCTAAAAGCTGCAAAATGAACGCAATGACAAACGCTATTCAAACTACTGCTTAGTATAAACAAGTGCGCGGTGGAGAGGGTTCCGTAGCTTTATACACGGTCAACGGTGCTACTTGAGCCTGATTGCCTTGAGCTTGAGCTTGTTTTTATTTTATTTTGAACGCATCTTGCGTATTTATTATTTAATCCAATCATTATTAAAAAATCGAGGTTTAGTTTTCTTAACAATTCTTTTCGATTGGTTATTTTACGTAAACAATTACTAGCTTCCGTCGTAAATACTGTTAACGGACCATTTGCATACCTTACTGCAACGAGATAAGGTTTACCAATGGCCATTTAAGGTTGTTGCTAGTTGGCAAACAAGGTGTCAAATGCTAGTTATTGATATTGTTGCATTAAAAACTTGTAGACTGGACTGGGTATGTGAAAAATAAAATAATCACCCCCATTAAATTATAGCGAAATCGGTTCTCCTGTCGATTTTGAACGGACTGTTTTTAGGTTTCAAGTGGGTCTACTCATACCCATCCCACACTATACTCGTACTCATACCTAAACAATACTGCCCATACCAAACTATACTTGTACTCATACCTGTGATACCCGCTACTAATATACCCGCACCTTCGCACCTATACCATATTCATATTCATACCATACTCGTAACCATACCATACTCATACTATATACATCTTCGTACTCACATCGTACATCTTTGCGTGTACCTTTACCTACTACATATTTGTCGGAACTGATAACGGAAAAAATAACTGTGTAATCTGCCGTGCCCCCAGATTTATCATATAACTTAAATATTATATCGCGTTTATAATATTAGTAGGAAGTAGGATTGAATATTGCCCGTGTTACATCCTATAATGTTTCTCATCAAACTAGTGAGGGTCTATGTGGTTTTTACCATTTGTGTATAGAACCCTAATAGGCTTTAAGATTGAGAAAACAATTACTATTATACTGATGTTATTCAAAACTTGTTGTTCTAAAACCATTATTATCTAACACGTAGCTTAGTAACGCGAATAATGTGAATGTGAATAATAAAATTTTAAATAAAATGTATATATATATTTACAGTAAAGTCGCATGCGCAATGAAATTGATGTTATGTAAACATCAAATCAATATATGGGTAATGTCCTCCTTATTTTGTATTCACTTTAGAAACTACACTTTGACACGAGTTCACAAATTAAAATGGAAGACAAATCATACACAAATAGCTGAATATATTTTCTGTAACAATGCACTTTTGAACCAAAAGCTGCATAACATGTGAATAACTGATGCATTGTGTACAAAGCTGGATAACTTTGGTTTAAAAGCGGTATAGAAGTTTTAGACAGCCTCTATACAAGTGTTATTCAGCGATCCAATGTGTGGGCACACACTTATACAGCTATTACATTACTGTTATTCAGTTTTAAGCGGCGTGGGCATGTCCACTTTGCGCCCAAACCTTCTGTATAACGTCTGTATTAGCGCTTATACAGAAGATATACAGCTACCTTATTAAGCATTCAGTACGGCATGCTCTATTATTCAAACAATATTCAGCTACGTTTGTGTTACTTGGGTTGACTTTGACTTTGAGTACCAACCTCGTAGTCGCCCTCGAGAGTTTTTCTGCCCCAATAATTATTGATTGTACACTTAGCATGAAATAGATAGCGACGGCCAAAGTGGCCACATAAGTAAATATAGATATCGAATAGAAACACATTCTTCTTTGGTAACAAAGGTAATGATATATTTGGTCACTTCTATCTATTTCATACTGATGACTAGGTTTCCATTGCCGAACCTTATATTGCCGCCTCAGCTTTGAAATATGTCACCGATCATGAGAGTTCTACTGAGAGCTAATCACCGGCACACATTACGCATTTTTTAGTGTCCAGTAGTACACTATCTGGCAACTAGATCGCTGGTTCAGAATCCGCCCGTGGCGTTCCTACAGAAGTTTTATTGCTCTATTTTCAACCTTATCACGTCGTAAAAAGGTAGCCTAACGTCAAAACGTGTCAACTTATGACGGATTCATTGATATAATCTCAGGTCACCTTACATTACTTATACGCTATGCATGGGTTTTATTATAAGTTCAAAGACCCGAGGCTCGATTGGTTAAAGGCTCCGTCTCACAGGCGCGTTTTGCGGGCGGCGCGTGAGCGGGGCGCGCCGCTTTTACATATAAAACGCTCACGCCGCGCTCACGCCCCGCCCGGAAAACGCGCCTGTGTGACGGAACCTTAAGAGTTACACGAACCCGCCGCCAAAAAGCCGCTCCCATACAATCGAACATAAGCTCTCATTTTAAAACGATATGCTTAATTTACATGAAACTTGGCACGAACATTCAAGTATAAATTATATACCATATAATTATTCTTGATATAATATGGTTAAAAAATAATAAGATAAAGAACGCATTAAAAATTCACACCACAAGAATTATATCAGAGAAAGCGACCCAAAAACACCACTTGTCAAAACGACTGTCACAGCTTATCCTTGACATGCGCTGTCAGTCTGAACCCGAACGAATGGCGAAGTTACACCTACATATAACCATACTTAAGTATAATTATATAAGTGGTTGGAATTCATTTTTAACAAACTTCAGTTCTCAATTGGGTTGAATGTTGTTTTTTCATCCGCCATGATTGAGCGCTCTGCTCCACTAGGTCATCTCGACATAAATTGTTCATATGAATACATATTTTAACCTGACGGGTATGGGCCATTTTATTTAAAGTTGTCCCCTACACTTCTTTTTCAAATTTGATCCTAATAGGAGAAAAAAAGTGTCCCAAGGTTTTTTCCCCATTCCGTTACCATTTTTTCATAGACTTTGTATGGCGGTTTCGGAATGGAAAGATCGGAAAATCTTGGGACACTCTTTTTCTCCAATTAAAATCGAAAGAGCTCATGATTTTGAGTAGAAATAACATAAAAAATCCCAATTTTGAAAAAAAAGTGTAGGAGACAACTTTAAATAAAATGGCCCGTATAGTTTTAGTACAATTACCCAACTTACCCAACTACCCCACCTACTCAACCCTCCCTTATTATATTGCGCGTGCGACTCTCCGCCATGATTGTGCGCTCTGCTCCACTGCCCGCCAAGAAGTACCGACAGCATAGACTAACATAAGCTGCACCAAGAAACCTCCATCACAGAAAAAGCTTATTTCAAAATTATAACATAAGGAAACGCTGTCATTTCCATACATTAGTTATGTTACCTTAGCGTTTCGTTTTCTGCAAACGATTGGCACCTTGGCTAGGCCCCCTGTTGAAATGACCCGGAGGCGCTGCATGCGACCGAGGAGCTGACAACTTGTTAAATCGGTCCTGTATCTACATATAAGTACAATCCAGTGAAGAAATGCTGCCAGCTCGCTCGTTCGGTACCACAGAATATACCTAATACTATAACATATAGGGGCTAGAGCAGAGCGTCGAAAAACTCTTTCCCATGTAGAAACAGAATAACAGTTTCTTGCTAGAAAAATAAACCGTTTTTATAAAAACGACGTTTTTGAGTTTATTAACAGTTTCGTACCTATTCAAAATAACAATTTCGTTTCACGGAATCCTCGAAACGACCCAGGCCGCGTAGCCGACATGCCAATCGCTTACGCTCCGTAGTGATCGAAACGCAACTGTCACTGTCGCACTAATATGGAAGAGTGATAGAGAGACACAAAACGTTTCGTTGTCGAAGCGATAGCGATTGTAACCTTGGCTAGGCCGGCAGCTCTACTACTGCGCCTAATAGGCGCAGTAGGTATTTCAATTTATTATATTGTATTTTTAGATTAATTTATTGTTCTAGTTAGACCAAGAAAACGCTGTAACGATTTTGATAGCATACGCAATGCAAGTGTTATTTATACATCATAATTTCATAGAAATTAAGCGTTTAAAATAACACTTGCTGTGCTATCAAAATCGTTGTATCTTTGTTTTGGTCTCTAGTTATTGTAAAATTCATTTTTTTTTCCTAGCCTATTTGAGTGTCCCACTGCTGGGCAATTAATTTAAATCAATTAAATGTAATAAAGTCTTTTTATTACTGTCTCTGCTGACGCTACGGTCGGCAAGCAGATCAGAGTCTAGCGTAATTAATATTTTTTGTTTGCCTATACCATCTTACCGGGCTCTACGGGTCTACGCGTTTAATCATACAACTTTACACAACCGCCCACTTACCACCCCCTCATCTGTATTACCTACTAATAAGGTAGCTTTTCGTTTAACACTGTCTAGTCGAACAGCAAAGGTAATTTAGGGAACGAAAGTTGAGTGAGAGTAGTAAGGGTAACATTCCATTTCTGACCGCAGCTGCACTACTAGTACGAACGCGTCGGTGTTATTGTCAATTTCCATAGTAAAATGAATGGTAGTGCTGCTGTCGTTGGAAATGGACTGTCACCTTAACTTAAGAGGTTCGGACCGACAAATAAAATGCATAAATGTTGTCAAACCGTGTTTAATGACGCGTTAAGTTTTTTCACTTGCGTTGAGTACCTATTGGAGTGGTTAAACTGCATTTTAATATAGTAATTGATTGGGAATTTTGACAGGATTTCTGTTATTTTTTTTAGATAACGAACTGCATCTAAATGTACTCCCACAAAAATTTAAAGAACGCTTAAAACTTTTGAAGACTCTGAATAATTAACGTTTACGTTTTTAGGAGTGTAACTCAGAATGTCACTGAGCTTAAGGGTTACACGTTACACGAACCCGCCGCCAAAAAGCCGCTCCCATACAATCGAACGTAAGCTCTCATTTTAAAACGACGAGCTTAAATTACATGAACATCTACGTAGTACGTAATACATACCTACCTATGTCTGGGACTAGTTTTCGTTGCAAAAATAAAATTATTACCTATACAAAGAATAATAATTATACCGTAATCTGGTATCGTTTTCAAGTATCGGAATTTTTCAAGTGAAACCTTTAGAACCTGCTTTTTACGACTGTTTCACTTTCCAAAGGAATTTGGCAAATTACATAGTTTCATTAACGATAATGCCTTTTTAGTACAACGACTTCTTATTTACGCAGGAATAAAGGTGATAACACGAGTATTTAATTATTTACACTCGGCATCCTTTGGTCATTATATGCTTAAAGTAAAAACAACTGTATAAACTTGATACTAAGGTTGAGAGTGGTAGTAAATGCTTAACGAGTGCAGTTATGGACTCGGTCTCGGTGGCTTAGCATCAGTCGATCGCGTATCGATAAAATCGTTTTGCCGATTGGCATTTGTTTTTTCACGCAACAGACCATCGCATTCTTGCGGCTGCGCTCTGCTTTGGAAAGTAAAAGGGTCAGGCATCTTGAATAATTAGTGTAAGTGTCAAAATTTTAAAAGCTAGGAGAACTACATGCAAATTGGCTTTGCAACACCACTTAAGTTTGTCACCCAAACTTTGCAACACCACCTGCTGTAGGTCCTAAAGTGAAGGTCCTCCTATTGGTCACTTTTTTTTTCGTATAGGACATCTATTCAGTTTATAAATTTTATAATTGATATAGTAATGTTCCTACTTGAAAAAACGCAAATCAAAATATTTTAATGAAAGAATTAGTACGAACCAGGATCGTAAGTAAGTATCATAAGTAATGACCTCCACTTCAAATCCTCCTGAACATGACTTCTCCATCAGTTATTTATGGCGCAGGAGACATCGTTCAGAGTTAAACGTCGACGAGAATAACCCACACATTAGAAGATCTTGGGGACACCGCATTTAATGAGTTCCCAAATTAAAGTCAATATATCAGGGAGATTATTGTCGATGTAAAGACTGGCTCCACACCAAAACGAGTTAATTGCCCCTCTAACTTTTAAAGAAATCGAAGCTCTTCAACACGCCTGGGTCACAAACGTGAGGGAAAACCTGCGTCTTTCTGTGTACTTTTTAAAAGTTAACGATTTGAATACGTTTTTCTAAGACTTTCGTCATACAAATTTTAAGAAGTAGAAGGTTTTTACCCGGGCCGTTCTAGCGTGAGTCATCCTTTATAAGGATAAAATACAAAAATTAGGCTGTAAACTCTGTTTATTTTATTATTTCCACAGGCAAGTCTCATAACCCGCCCGGGAGTTTTGACAATTCTTTCAGGGGATAGCTCACCACAACCCAATAAAAATTGTTGGGAATCGTCAAAATTAAGGAATATTGAGAAAGGAACGTAATCTGCTTCGGTCAAATCTACTTCATCTTGCCACTTTTTGCCCCTATACCGGGTGTGGCCTGTAATAAGAGCAAAAAATTTAACTGTAGGCTGTACTCCTCATACTGACCAACATTTGTTCAGCAACTTTTAAAAATAACTTGTGGTTTGATTTTTAATACACTTTAAAGTTTATTCTAAGACGCAATGTATAACGAATTTTGTTATCTTTAAGGCGTGACAAGCAACGTCAATCATAATGATATGGCGTGGCGATGGCGTCCATTGAAGATAATATTTATTTTCTATGAAAAATAGGGACTCTAAATACTTCATAATTTTTAAAAGTTGTTGAACAAGAATGTCACCGTTTGAGGAGTACAATCTATGTTTTAATTATTTGCTCGTGTTACAGGCCACACCCGGTATAGTATGGTTGGCAAAGCTTCACTAAGAACTTCGCGTAATTTTTGTTTGTTATAGTAAATTTTAACTGTTGTATGGATGTATGTTCGTGACGCTAGCTGATCTATTCCCGCGTGTTTGGCAGTGGGGCGGGGTGAAGGACCGGCCAGAAACTCTGGCTATTTCTGTACTGGCACCGGAACAAACCATTTTTCTACTCATTTTCACGCGGAGACGTTTCCTATTGACAGACGTTTCCCGGCAACGTAGCATTTCCTGGTTTACGTGAAGTCGTCGGGTAAACTCGGCTCCGTTCGGCTCAGCATTGCTCCGAGCATTTATTAGGGTTGGCACCACTCGACGTCCTTTTGCGTGCACGACCACGGATAAGATAATGACTTTAATTTTGACAACCCTAAATGGCCGAAAGGGATAGCGCCATACATTAGAAAGGTCCCTGAATCGTTGTCAAACTTCGGTTTTGTAGGAAGTGTCCTTTCTGTACGGTAATACTATTATTTATTCTGTGTCTAGACACAGACGAATATGTAAGTACCAGTGGCGGGGCGTTCATAGATCTCGATAACTACCGGCTGTAAAATTTTATTGAATTTTCCAGTCATTTACTCAAAGGTTAGCTGGAAGAAATCCCTTATAGGGATAAGTTCGCCTTTGCACGTCCATTACCGTAATTTAATTATGTAAAGCTGTGTTGTGTACAATAAAGTGATTACTAATACTTCTACTGTAACTCCTTATCGACCTGACTTCGACGATAATAAATATTTGAATAGGGTCAACCGGGCTAAATGCGTCACTTGAGGTAAATGCGTCTTTTAAACGTTTCTTCTAAATGGAACATTTTAGAACTATTGCAACCCTCCCTATTCGAAGTGTGGTCACTGAACTTTTAGTGTCATCATCATCATCATCATTTCAGCCTATATACGTCCCACTGCTGGGCACAGGCCTCCTCTCATGCGCGAGAGGGCTTGGGCTATAGTCCCCACGCTAGCCCAATGCGGATTGGGGACTTCACATACACCTTTGAATTTCTTCGCAGATGTATGCAGGTTTCCTCACGATGTTTTCCTTCACCGAAAAGCTAGTGGTAAACATCAAATGATATTTCGTACATAAGTTCCGAAAAACTCATTGGTACGAGCCAGGATTTGAACCCGCGACCTCCGGATTGAAAGTCGGACGTCATATCCACTCGGCCACCACCGCTCCAACTTTTAGTGTAGACGGCTATAATAATTATAATATGTTGCGTTTGGAAAATATCTTCAAAAGACGCATTTATCCCAAGAGACGCATTTCCTTCGGTTGATAAGATACAAATAATAAAGATACAAGTACGGGATGGAGTTCTAGTTCATTAAACTCCTTAAGTACACATGTGAAAACCGTGAGCACTTTAAATTTCTTTAACGAGCTTATTGTATATTCTTTATAACATTTTCCCGTTTTCCTCTTATTACTATCATCGCTAATCTCACTTCGGTTTGTACATCTATCCGTCTGTTGACTCCGATACATTAGTCACAAGAGATTGACGAGACAAACGTGCTTTAAAAAGCAGTAAGGTGGTGGTACTAGTGCTCGACATGCTAATGCCCAATAGATGACACCCTGCTGTCACCTCTATTGACAATAAGTTTCAAGATGACATGTACTAGGGACCGCGTCGAGCACCAGTACCATGTTTTTGTAGTTTGATACTTTGTTTTTGTCTAATTAGATAAGCAGTGTTCAGTGTTCTAACTGTCCAGAAAAAATGTGCAGCGAAACAGAAAACAGCAAAATGATATATTTTTCTAATGAGTTTAGACGTGACTTTTATCTCTTTGCTTTTTAATTTGTTTTTGTCTATTTGTCTCTTCAGAATACGTGGATACCATGTTACGTCCACTTTAATCAATGTTTATGTAGTCACGTCATATTTACTTTAAATATTATATGACAATAAAATTCTACATAGATAGACCTAGTCCCACAGTAAGCTCATAATAAAAAGTTATACATAAAAAATTAAATACATGGAAAATATAAACATAACTCAGGAACAAATATTTGAGAGAAACACACAAATAAATACCCCCAGAATTCGAACCCGGGACCTCCTTGTTTCGTAGTTAGGGTCACTGCCGACTAGGCTAGGAGGCTGTTAATTGGACCCAAAGAACAGAGACTAACAGACTTCACAATCCCGTTTTGTTTTCGCATCCGTATAACGACACCGATGTTAACAAAACCATGCTCGATACAAGCGAATCAGTAGCGCGGTCTAGTATGCCGCAGTAATGCCAACAATGCCATCGGCATCGCCCATCATAGCATCGATTCATCATCGATGCCACACAAAAAACATTAGAGCATGCGTAGGAGTCGTTCTTTGAACCGACTCTGACCACTAGACAAGCCAAAATAACCTTTAAAGCTGAAAGTGTAAGCTTGGCATTCGAGTGAGTGGTTAAACAGGATTCAGGTGACAATTCCAACTGTGAAAATGTCTCGTTTTTGTTGCATTCCTATGCTAAGCAATGCTAATATTTGTTTTACGAGTGTTTTTGCAATTCGGATGTTCTTAAGGAAAATAAATAAATGGCAAAAGTCGTGGTTGAAAGTTAGTAAAGAGACACACTACAGACAACCGTTTGTTGTCTGTAGTGTGTGCAATGTATTGGTTTGTATGCCCTTAACTTGCTGCTGGAAGAGCGGGGTCTCCCGTCACAAGTATTAATATTTTTAGGAGGTCCCAACACTTTCTCAATTTGTAACACAATGATTGTGACCAAGAAACGATTTCTCATTTTCATTTTCAAATAAGTTTTGTCAGTAAGTAACAGTAGACTAAAAAAAAACTATAAGTGCCTATGGTGCCTAGGTACTTATTATCCCTCTTCCTGGAATCATAATAAGAAAAACACAGTGTATTTGCCTCTGCTCCACTCACTAACGACTCTTGTCATACAACAGCATTCTATCAGATCAGTGTGAGCAAGACTGAAAAAACTCCGCAAATTCCAAGATGGCGGCCATATTCGCACATAGGTACAAGCGCGGCGTAGGCGCAGCCACCGGCCGAATAAGTGCCCCGGTTATTGACCCCCAAACTGGTATCGGAACCTGCCGCTTTTCAAAAAGTTTTTTAAGGCCTGTTCCAGTCTGGTTCGCCGGGGCTTTGTGGGTGTGCTTCGGACCAGTTAGTATTTGTGCTTGGAGAATGCTAAAATAGTGACGTAGGTACTTAGCAATAAAAAATGCTATTGTCACTTTAAAATAGCGCGATGATTAAGCTACTAATAAAAAAATATTTAATACATATTCTTCTTATTGGTCGTAACTTCATAATATATGAACATCAACTATTGTAGGTGAATTCGTCGATCACTTATTGATTGTTTGACTTTTTATTCGTGTTATTATGTTTGTTGTTTGATTCTTCTTTCGCACATATATTCATTACGTCTATTCATTATTGATTAACTAGTTATTAGGTAAGTTAAGTTAGTGACTTGAAGGATGGGTACTTAATTAGGCCTGCCTCTCTTTCTTCCACATATCTCTATCTCAATACTTCTCTTACACGATCTGCCACTTCCTCCTGTCAAAGCAATCCCAAACAACTCAAGAGTCCGCTCTGGAACCCAGGGCCTACGTAATGGCGTTCTCCAAGCGGCAGGTTTTTTGAAACAATATTTGGTCCCAATTACTGTCGCTCTGCGTTCTAATTAACGTGCTTTAATGGGAATAGCGATAATGAGTCCTTGTTGCCGGGCACGCCAGTCCAGTGCGGGTTGGAATGCGCAAGTTGCCCAACATAGCAGTTTTTGCAGTCCGCTTATGGTGGGGACGGACAGTGATGTGATTTGGGGAAAATATGGAATATTTTATTTTTATATCATGACTGTGGGAACAAGTTCGTTTGTTGGCAAGCGGACACTGTATCCAATGGATGTTTGTTTTATGATATAGTAGGCAAACGAGCAGACGAATCGCCTGACGGTATGTATTATCATCGCCCATGGACAGAGACCAGTACACCAGGAAAGAGGGGTTGCAAGGGAGTTGCCGGCCTTAAAGATGAGTACGCTCTTTTCTTGTAGGTTTGAAGGTCATATCGGTCCGGCTTGCAACCCTAGGGACTAGTGATCCAAAGGACTCGAGTCTTTTAGCTCTTTTTTTAGGGCTCGCCTCATCTCTTGACGCCTGTTTAGCTCTTTAGCCCTCGAGCCTAGACTCTTGGGCCTTAATAAGGTTATTAGCCCCAAGAGTCTAGGATCTTAAATAGAACTAGGCTGGGGCTAAATAGGCTTTTTTTTAGGGGCTTAATAAGGTTATTAGCCCCAAGATTCTAGGCTCTTAAATAGAACTAAGCTCGGGGGCTAAAGAGCTAAATAGGCTTTTAGCCTTTTAGGCGTCAAGAGATGAGGCGAGCCCTAAAAAAAGAGCTCCAAAGGCTCAAGTCTTTTGGATCACTACTAGGGACGCTTTTGAATCATAATATAAATATGCGCAGAAAATAATTAGGTGAACGTTTAACTTCCCAAATCGAAACGACTCAATTCTGGTCACGAAGCCGGTTCTGACGTAGTTTTGTGTCAAAATTATGTCGTATATAATCGTATATATTTAATATTATTATAGTAAAGATAAATAAACAAATAAAGATTAGGCATATATGTAGATCCCTAAAGAACAGAAGGTAGGTAGGTACGTAAGTTCGTATATATTATTATTCTGTTTATAGTTAGATTAGTTATAATTTTAGGAAAACGGATGTAAACTTGCAACCAACGGAACTATTTATTTGACGTCATCGTCATTGCTTTGCGGTCACTTATTAAATAAGTAGATAATGTTATTTATTAGAGTCTGTTCGGAAAGAGAAGAGTCGTGAATGTATGTGAGACGGAAAGAGAAGAGTCGTGAGTCGTTATTCGTCAAGCCCTAAAAAATATACTGTTGGCTAAGGAAAACCAATGTCACGTCGCAATAATATTATGTGATATGACACGGGCATTCGACCTCTGTAATCACAATGTACTAGAAAAAAAACTCGAACATATTGGTATTCGTGGCCCTAGCCTTAAGTTAATGCTGGACTTCCTGCGTCAGCGGCACCAATGCGTTGCTATAAATAATGGCCGTACTAAATCTGATGGCGGGAATATCGATATCGGCGTTCCCCAGGGTTCGTCCTTAGCAAATTTGTGCTTTCTGATCCAGGTTAACGATTTACCTAAAATCGTAAATGGTGAAATGTATATTTTTGCAGACGATGCCTGTGACATTATAAACGCCAACACAATTCCGTCTCTTGAGAATATTATAGCCTCGGAGATATGTAGGCTACAAGGTTGGTTTTCTGCTAATGGTTTAGTTTTAAACCTACATAAAACCCAAGTGATGCACATAAGCCTAGGGGGTAGGCCCCCGCGCCCACTAAGTGTCAACGTGGACGGAGCCGTCCTTCCTCAGGTAAATAGCACCAAGTTTGTAGGCGTGACGTTGGACGCGGCCTTGAAGTGGAACGTGCATATAGATGTTGTGTGTGGCAAGTTGTCTGGTGCATGTTTCGCATTGAGCAGATTGGCCCGAATCTTGCCCCACCAGCAGCTAAGGACTAGCTACTTCTCGCTGTTCCATTCGGTGATGTGCTACGGTCTAGAGTTCTGGGGCACAGCTGCGGAATGGCAACGTGTATACATTTTACAAAAACGTGCAGTACGAATTATATCATATACTCCACACGGAACTCTTCATAAATTGCAACATAATGACACTCACGTCACAATACCTATTTTACATAATTAAATATATTAGAAGTAACATACACCAATTTCCAATAAAAATATTTAAAAGTGCACGTATTACACAAAAACACAAAAATACGTTGGACTCGACATGTTGTCGACTTGCTAAATCCAACAAAACGGTATCTGTTGCGGGGCCACGGCCAGGTATCTATAATAAACTACCCGACACCATTCAAAATATTGAAAATGACCTGACATTCTACTCCGAATTAAAAAAATGCCTGACTAGAAATGCATTTTATGACATGTCAGAATATAATAATTATGATTTAATCGTAACTTAATTTAATATTTTATTTATTTGAATTGTATTGATAATTTTTATATTGTTTTATTTTATTTTAATGAATTGTAATTTAATTGAAATTGACCTAATTAATTAATAACCCTTTTGACATGTAAAGTTTGTAATTTTATGAATAAATGAATATGAAATATGGGGCCCAATACCTACATTCCACGACTCTTCTCTTCTTTCCGAACCTTAGAGCATTTAGTAACTGGAAACGCCTTGGCTGTCATTTTCTGTACAAAATAGTCTGCCGATTTCTGCGGGGGAGGGGCACGGTAAACGTATGGCTATTTTGTACGTAACGTACTAATAGCCATGTCAGATAAACGTCAGTCCATACAAAAGTTTGCACAATCGTGCAAGGTTTTCGGCAGAGGGGTAAGCTCTTAAAGGCGACTCCGGTTATTAAATGCTCTAAGTTCCGAACAGATACTATAGTTCGTTTTTTTTAGCATTAGAAAGAACTTGAAAGAAGGTAAGCGATCTTGACATGTCTTTCAATTGAAAAACGCTTTTTAAAAATCAGTAACTATTACTTATGAAAGCTTCTGCTTCTTCTGAACATAAATGATCGTATTAGATTCATAATTGTTACATATTCGCCGTAACTTATGTTTAAAATGTGTTTTTCAATTAAAAGACACATCAAGATTGTTTACCTTTTTTCTAATGCTAAAAAAAAACGAACTTTAGTCGAAATATGTTCCGCCGCCCGCCATAATAGTTAGGGAGGCGAATAGGGGAATTTTCGGCAATACTCGAGCGTGGCAGTTTAAGATATGAGAGATACCTTAGACCTAATAGAACAACCTTGTAAAGTATTTAGCTCTATATGTAGTGACGCGCGCCTAGGATAGACGATCAGATTAGTAAAAAAAAATGGATAGTCTGAAATACTCGAGCGCCTCAGATTAAGATATTGGGGGTTGATTTTAGTGTTTAAAGACTAAATTTAACTAATCTGACGATAAGTCCTTGACGCCGCCGAGTTATAGGGTCGCGAACTTGTAAAAAAAAAACGTTAATCCGGCATTCTCGAGCGCGATTTTTTTATTTTTTATTTTGAAGAATATAATCTAAAACTTACTAAAAATACAAAATCTGCCGGTTTCCGCATGACCGGAAGTGTGGAGGAGCCATTTCGTCTTCCTAAGAACGCGTTGCGGCATATAAGTCGCGAACGATACATTTTACAAAAAAAAAGTTTAAATAAACAAAAAAGGTAATATTATTGTCATTCTTAAATTCCCCGTTTTATCAAGGAGAAAGAAAGGAAAAAAAAGAAACCAAAAAACCTTTTTCGGTCAGATTAAGAGAACCCACCAACATTTTTGTCAGATTAAAAAAATATGCTTTCAGGATACCGAGATAAACCTCCTCTATGAAAATCTGACGCGCTCGAGTATTTCAAAAAAACTTTTTTTTTTGCATTTTCAAAAATTCATCGTAACTTATCGTCACGCCGAAATCGTCAGTTTTTTTAAAGGAAGCTTCCTTGGGGCCTACTTAACACCCCTTCCGAAAATCTGACGCGCTCGAGTAATTTTTTTTTTTTTGCATTTTTGACTACTTTATATGCCTACCCCCACCACGCAAACCGGCAGATTAGTATACCGTTGTTATCAGAGGCACTCGGGGCATACGTAGCATAAATATCTGCCGCGCTCGAGAATGCCCAAGTAACTGTTTTTTTTAACATTTTTGAAAAACCGTACACGCCAAACCCACCGCTAAAATGGTTTTTGCCATACGAGCTTTTCTTTTCGAAATTATTTTATCTTTCGATTTTGATAGGTCTCGACGGCGCCGTTGAATTACGCCATTTAGCTACCTCGCCTCCCTAACTATAATGAAAGCTGACACTTCAAAGCGCTAAATAGCAAATATTAGTGCTTTTATTTCTGTAACATTTGAACAAATGTCAAATATGATTTGATAATGGAACAATTTCACGCGGAATAAGCCATTAGCTTTGAGCTGTTCATTATTATTTATTATAATTTTATCCGTTATGTTGTGACATTTAAGAAATATGAAAAGTTTAATTAATTGTTATCATACGATAACAAACTATGTTTTATTTATTTATTTATTTAAACTTTATTGCACAAAGTATATACAAAAATGTACAAATGGCGGACTTAATGCCAAATGGCATTCTCTACCAGTCAACCATAGGGCCAAGCAGACATCTACAATTGGTGCAGAGAGAGAAATATACCTATTCAGTGAATATAAAAAAAGCAAACTATACATATAAACTACATAAATAAATAAAATATATATAAACTACTACATATTTATTTATTTTTGTTTTCATATGGCAAGATATATTTATATGATGAGGTTGAAGTAGAAGGCTAACAATCCCGTGTAGTGATACTGCCAACATCTTCGGTACCATGCCTCAGGGTCTGTTTAGATCTACTTGATTATATTGTAGTTTTGTTTTTTTAGATTTCATTATTTAACGTTTTTTTATGTTGTTTTAATGAGTAATTATGACTTTTTATGTTGTAAACATTATTATGTTGATTATGCGTATGCAACATGAAGTTATACAAATTGACAATAGTATTTAAAAAAATATCCAATATATTTTTATGCAACTCGATCCATAACTTCAAACTAACGCAATCCGTTTTTATGCAAAATGAAAATACCTACTTATGTTTTTTTTTATTTTTAGGTAAGTATAAGTGCAAAACATTACACACCCATAACAGTGCATGCTGAATTGTAGTTGGTTGGTAATAAAATGTCAGAAAATATATACTTATCACAATAAAATTCTACTCCCGAAAATGCATTACTTAAGTACATCATAACTTAAGACCAATTAATACAAGTAGTCATAAAACATAAGAAGTGTTGCTACTTATTGATAAGTGTTATTAAACTTATTAACCGTCAATAAGCAGAGGTTGAGGCGCGGCCACAATGCGCGAGAGTCCGCCTACTATCGGCCGCCTCTGTCGAATTGTTCACTTTCCATGCGCGGGAGTCGATCGTAGCCGCAGCGGACACTGGACTCATTAAAGTAACATACCTACCTACTGTTGATTTAACTTTTGCGAATCTAAAACAATATTTCAAGCTAAATAATTTTTTTGTCAAAAAAATATTTTTGATACAAGCTTTTATCGCTGACTGTGCTTTTCTTTCAAAAACCAACACAATTCTAACAAATTCAAACGCAATAGGGAGTATTACTATTAGTGCAATGTTCTGCCGCCAGAGTGCAGCACTATGTTGTTTAGTAAACCATGGAGTAACTTATACATAATATATAGGCCTTAAACAGTTTTTTTGACAAGTTTTCACAATGACATTGCTGCATCAAGGCGGTTTGTTTACAAGTGGCCTACCGCGAAACGCGAAAATCGAAATTTCGTTATCTGCCTCTCTATCGATTGAATAGGCAAGAGTGATAGAGAGGCAGAAACCGAACTTTCGATTATCGTGTTTTGTGCAGAGTTTTGCGTAATATTCCCTATTAGGTTGCGTTGATTTACTTTACCTAAAAGCTGTGTCCATCATCAGATCAGCTCGATGGTACAATGATATTGCTTTGTCACTCACAACTATGGTCCAAAATTAACAAAATATCTTTAATCGAATTTAAACTGTTGTTAGACATACTAACATTGAATAATTACGCGATACACGGCCGTCGTGAACGCTGCTCGCACTGTTAGTGTTTGAGAAAGGAGACCTAGGCTCTCCGAAACATGTCGCGCGAGTGACTAAAAACAAGTGAGTCTAAACCGTAAAATTATTCAAAATATCTTTGTTGTGACTTTTACCTGAATGTTGTAGTTCCAAAGCAGAATAAGTTTATATGTAAATGCTGCTGAAGAATGCACAGCTGTAGTATTGGACTATAGCGCGTATCCACCGCCATACATTAGGCGGGGACAAATGGGTATGATTTATATGCGGCGCCTATTCTTATCTGTTACCGGCGGGGACAAATGGGAATACACCACTACAGTTGGGTGGTCGGTACATAAAATCCAGTGCGCACAGCGCAGTGTGCGGCGAGCCTGCGCCCGCGCACCCAGTGAAATGATCACCTGACGACAGCGCGGCGTGGGTGAACGATTTTCTTTGTCTAATCCCAATTCTGCATCTAATCTCTTTTTTACTGAGGTTAACGACATTTACTTTTGATCTATTTTAATAGGTGACGATGTTGGTCTTGTGGGGCTTGATTCGACATGTAATCATGACATGGCGATCAATAATAGACTGTCAAGATCGTTCAAGAAACGCATCGTCTACATACATTATAAGCAAAGTTCTGCCGAATTTAGACATCAAGGTTTAGGTACGTATAAAAAAAAACTACTAGAGTTAGGATAGGATAGGATGTTAGGATCTCGTGGTTTTTTAACACATTCATTGCCACTAATAAGTGTTACGGATTACGCTCGTAGCGCCTAGCCACGGTTTCGCCGTATGGAGCGCGTATTCGCTACGAACAGTGTACCCACCAGTCGGGTTCTTGGCCCTGAATGTGTTAAGTATGTTATCATAAAATCCACCGTTCATTTACAATAATGATAACCTTTTGCCATTCATATTTAGTTTCTAAGAATAACAAATACTTTTGTACAAAAAAGTACGAAGAAGCTTACAAAATACTTCTCGGAAATATACGAACTAGCTATTAAGCTCGCGCCAAAAAGTTGCATTTATATTGTACAGTTTTGTTATGTATGTTTATATTTACATACATAAGCGTGTAGGCGGACAGATAGATAATGGCCGTGTTAACGTTGTTAGAACGCAGTCGGTTAACGACACATCGATCTAGTGCTGAACCAGTTTTGATACAACTCGACCGCTGTATTAATGAGATGCAAGACTTAAGATGAAATGGAAGTGTCATTGTAGTGTGTTTTTTCATTGATATTGTAAAATCTTTTGGCTCTTTAAGAGAAGGATGACTCACGCTAGATCGGACCGGGGCCGGGCCGGAGCTCCCGGCGCTTTGTTTTCTATGGAAAGCACCACGTGATTACCGATCAGCCGTCATAGAAAATGACATGTAGGACGCCTCTGCCGCCTCTGCCCCGGCCGGGCCCGGTCTAACGTGAGTCGTCCTTATCCTTAACTCGCCACAAGTGGCTAAGTTGAGGCTTCTAAAAAAACTTTCTGACACTCGGCAAGCCCTCCCGCAAGCGCAAAAAATCCTGACTTGTCAGGGGATATCCTGATGTACGGCAACCCTATAGCCGCCTCCACAGCCTCTTCCAGTACATTCGTATCTGCGCGCGCGCCAGTCTGACTCATAGTGAACCAGGCTTCACGAGCACTCGATCGATCGCGGTTCATTCATATCTGACGGTTTTTTCCTCGGCTGACATTTTCAAAATTCTAATTACGACTTTGAGATACTTCGAATCTTATTAGTCATGTAAGATATCTTAAAGAATACTTGAAAAATCATTTATTTACATACAAGATATATAACTGGCCCTTGAGGCATTGTATCAAGGATGCTGGCGGCATTTCCTCGCTGTATCGCAATGCTGATACGTTGTGCGAGGTAGCCGCCAGCTCTTCGGTCACCAGCAGTTACGTCAACCAGACGCTTCGCGATTTCTGCGAACAACTTATGCGCGCTGGGACCCCATGGACCATGAGTTTCAACTTCAAAAGGTACAAAATGTTAATACTCTCTACTGAGGCTTACTTATTCAATAACTAGTAGTAAATTCTCCAAAAGTTGCTCATTTCATAGTCGTCTTAATCTTCCTCGCGTTTATCCTGGCATTTTGTCACGGCTCATGGGAGCCTGGGGTCCGCTTGACAACTAATCCCAAGAATTGACGTAGGCACTTGTTTTTACGACAGCGACTGCCATCTGACCTTCCAACCCAGAAAACTAGGCCTTATTAGGATTAGTCCGGTTTCCTCACGATGTTTTCCTTCACCGAAAAGCGACTGGTAATAAATGATATTTCGTACGTAAGTTCCGAAAAATTCATTGGTACGAGCCGGGGTTAGAACCCACGACCTCTGGATTAAAAGTCGCACGCTCTACTGGAGCAACCATTAAAAATTCGACCAAAATTACGTCGCGAGCGACCATATTTTTATTTTGCATTGTCTTTACTTTTCCCAGACTTCTCAACAAGGGCTAAAAATAATATATGTACCGTAAAAACAGGTAACTTTAGTCCACAACTTCCAACTATGGTCCAAATTCAAGTAGGTACCAACCACTAAAATATGTATAAGTATTTCAAATGATGTTGAGTATATAATATAGAAAGATCATTAGTGTATCTAGCCTCCAAAATATGTGTAACGAGTACAAATCATATCTAAAGGCTCGTTAAGAAGCAACATTAAAAACGGGACTACAGTTGTACTTAACGACTATAGTTGCCTGATTTTACATTTAAACGCTAATTTTGTCACAGTTGTCATCAAAACAAATTAAAAGAAATGATCTACAGTATCATTGTTGTTTATAAACAATACTTACGCATTCACGGGGAGCACGAGGATGTTGTTTTGATTTATTTCGTCGCTTGCGCACGTGACGGCTGCCTCTGCGCAACTGTTGAAACAATTGAAAAACGTGCAAGGATCGCTTGAGCTCGTCCTGTCTTTTTCACACTGCTCTGAATAGATAGAGTAGGATATTTTTAGAGTTCCTGTTTGGTGCTATTATTTAATAAATCAATACGGACACATCTAACAAGACAAACATAACGCGTAAGACGAGAAAATAAGAAACAGACATGACAAAATAAATTAAATAAAGATGAGTATGTATAAAGTTTATGAAAATATTTTATTTTGCCTTAGAACTTGGATATTGAAATGATAGTCACGCCTGAAATGAAGTTCAGATATTTCGAGTTCGTTTTGAAACATAGTTGGGAGGTTTTGAACTATAGTTGGAATATATAATCTAGTTTTAGACCAAAAACTCAGCTCTCTGTTAAATCACCGCGGAACTTTACCTATCGCCTGGCGCAATTGGTAGATCTATAGTTAGTTTTTTACCTACAAAGTCCAAGACGATACATTTCCCTCATAAAGCCCGTCCAACTTTCCTCAGACCATCCTTCTTCATAAAACTAAACGTCCAGTACATTTTTCATAAGATCCTGGAGGTGTTGAAGCCACTTGCAGCAAGACAAATGTCCCATAGCAGGAAGCGTTTCGAATATATTCGATACGGTAAATGACCGCTGCGGTGCTACTACGGGATGTCGATTTCAAAGATTAGATCCGAGGGCCTATAGCTACCGCAATACAAACTGGCGACCGAGATCTACTCTTCGTTGGTCTTAACAAGGGTAAAGGAGATAGCATTATGATCTCAGTCGCCAGTTGGTATTGCGGTAAGTAAGTCAAGATGCAAATCGTTGATATAAAACGCTAATGGAACTTAAGCAATGTATGGAAATAGTCAAGGTGATTGTCGAGGTACGATTGTCACTCGGCAAGGCCCCTGAGGGCCAACCGTGAACCATTTCATTTGTTCGTTTGTCTAATTGCCTCTCAATCACATGATTATGCAATGCAACAGATATATATTTTGATTTCAGCTGTAGGTGATTTTTAAGGCAGAAATTAGAAATCACCCCAAGCCCCGTTTAGACGGTTCAAAAACTTGCATTCGATTTTCATATCATTGCGGTATTTGGTCGATGAACTGAATTCATTGTTCTCTGTAGCAATATTTTATGCAAGTTCTTGAACCGACTAAATAAGGCTTAAGGATAGTTAATTTCAATCATGCCTGTCTATTTCAGAGAAAAAATTATCATTTAAAGCTGTCATATTAGGTACGATATATATATGTTCCAGTCAAGTCAAGTCAAGTTCCAGGGCTCTATGCGGAAGGCAGAAGATCGGCCAGGTTGGAGAGCAATCCAAGAAAACGCAACTTATGGCGGTCACGACCCTCAGTCATGAGGTTACGACGAAGAAGAAGAAGAAGATATATATGTTAAAGTAAAAGTCTCATTTGCCTGCGATAAAATATTCTCTTGTCATACAGTGTATTTCGTTTTTATTGCTACATACGTTTGTATTGTTCAGGTTAAAGTCAGCACGAAACGACTGATTAATATGATAGAAACACGCTATTAATAATTAGTATTACTGGTATTTGAACTTTAATTTATGGTACAGACGGTTTGTAAAGAAGTTACGAGGTTATTTTCTAGTAGTTGAGTTTTTGGTATAATAGTGCAGTTCATTATAGCAGGTGTGCAAAGTGTGTCATTGTCATACCTGTGCTAACTCGGGGCACGAATACTAATTGATGTTTATTGACGTATATTTATGCATTTGCTTATTGGAAATCCTGTATTTACTGTAAACAGGTTCAATATCATGTCTAATATCGAGCCTCTTAAGGTAAAACACTTTAATACTTACCATCACTTTAGTGTTCGTGCCCCGAGTTAGCACAAGGTATGGTCAATTGGTCATTGCGTACGAGTCCCAAGATGTATTTTATGAGCTGTAGGCGAGTATTGTTTACATCTAGCTCTCGATAGTTGTAAAAAAGTATTATCAATCGTAGTCCGATTTAGAAACTAAATGTCCGACCGAAGAAGTTTCGGTTTCGGCAAAAAATCCGGATTCGGTCGGACACTATCGAGAACCCGTGATAGCGCAATTTCGTAAGCTGATGAGGCGGAATGACAGACGGGCGGATAGCAGCCAGTCACGTGACTACTTTAAAATAAAATTAAAAGGGCCCGCTTTATTTCCAGCGTGACACAGAAGGTGAAGTATAGACTCGTCAAACGGTAGGTTTGTTTGGAGTTAGCGCGGACTCAACGCGTCAAATGATGGTCGCAATGCTTGCAATGACAGCTTTTCAGTCTCTTTTGGTTGGGCTTTATTTAAAAAATAATTGAATAAATAAGTTTTTACTACTTAAATGTTAGATTTCTAAATAAATCAATGTGATAATGTTGAAAATATGGTAAAAAATATATCCCTGTGCCCTATCAAAGGATACATACCTTCTGATTTAATGATCCAAAAGACTCGAGCCTTTCAGCTCGTTTTTTAGGGCTCGCCTCATCTCTTGACGCCTAAAAGACTAAAAGCCTATTTAGCTCTGTAGCCCCCGAGCCTAGTTCTATTTAAGAGCCTAGACTCTTGGAGCTAATAACCTTATTAAAATACTACATATTTAAAAGCTAAAAGTCTTTATCTAAATATTAAGACTCAACATTTTTTTAGCCTCGAAGCCTTTTAGCCTCAAAGCCTAATGTAACAAAAGGTTGTTTTTTTTAACAAGTAAACTCGACAAGTTCTGCACGTGGTGTATTGAATTTGTTTACTACGACTGATAATGAAATATTAAATTATTATTAAATTCCCGTATTAATATTTCATTATCAGCATAACATACAAAACACTAAACTTGCAGATATCTTGAATTACTTATTATTAGGGGTGTTAAGATTTACACACCTAATAATAAGTAGGTAATTTAAAACTACTATTATCTAAGTACGAATGCATTGATGAAAGTTAAGAGTTTATATAAGGCTCAAGTTTTTTAAGGGTTTAACCTTTAAAAAAGGCTCTTAAAAGGCTATAATTTTTAAAAAGTCTATAGCTTTTTTAAGACTTTAGCTTTATTAAAACCTCTAGCTCTTTGAAACCTATTTTATTAAGCCAGAAAAGAACTCGAGAGTGTTAAATTTCGGGCTAAAAGGCTCGAGTCCTTAGGAACACTATTCTGATTGCGTGGAAATCTCTTAATATTAACTACATATGTATAATCTTGAAGTTATACTGACATTAATTGTTGACAGGTCCTTAATCTCAAATATTATTTGATATCAACTTAATAAGGGTTACGTATCTTAGACAGAATACCGGAAGTTCCCTTTTCGTTATATATGTTAGTCAGATTCCCGGTAACCTTGAAATCTGGCAATTCATGTGTAATATTACATTTACATTAGAAAGGCGTTTATGTTATGTTTAATAAGAATAAATTCAGTGTAGTATTCCGGTTATGGTAGAGGGTGACGAATTCATATTCTTTTATATGATAACTTATAAATTTAAGTCAAGGCCTTATTATACCTACAAAGATTTCCAATGATGGTATCAGATATATTGTAGCAACTAAAGTGACCATATAGGTACATACAATACAATAAAGACGCGCTTTAATATGTAATTGGCTATTTTTGGTGACTGATCTGAAGCTGACCGTTAAATACTACTATACTAGGGAGATTTTAAATATGTTAATGTGAGAGGTTAGATTGGGAGAACCCAATCCATACTAAACACATGTTGACATGCTCAAGTCTCTGACATTATTTATTACCTAATTCTAATGTTATGTTTAAAAATTGGTTACTAAAATCACCGTTTTATGACATTGATGAATATTTTTCCTGAAAAATTGATGATGTACCTATCTGAATAAAATTAATTATAATAAATAAACATGTATATTATGATATGACATAAGTACAAATAAGTGTAAAATATGTATAATGATATTTTATGTATTTAATTTTTACCTGTAATGTTATTAATAAATTTTCATTTTCATTTTAACTACTTTGTAACTTTTAATTTTACTGTTTAAAATGGAATATTTACGTAACTATTTAATTACCTATATACCCGACGATTACAATCCGACGTATAACATAGCCATTAATACGTAACGACATATACTCGTAAATAGGTACTAGAATTACAATCCAAATCTAGAAACTGAAGATGAAGATGCCTCAGGTATATTTCTTTCTTAGAACCTAGTCTAGACATCGAATTAAGACCAAGGTTAGGGAACCTGAAATTTAAACATCACAGATTAGACAAGGTTTTTGTTAATTATATATATGTATGATTTGAAATAGGTATAAAACATATATTGTTATTATATCTATTCGTTTAATTATGAAGTTATAACTTAACAAGAAAATTATAGGTGTGTACATAGTTGGTTTAAAATTTAAAATTATTGTCAGTTCTAAAGCGAGACATTTAAAACATAATTAATTTAATTTAAACATAAGTAGCTAGGTAGATATTTATAGAGCTATGTACACAATATACCGACACGTATCATTTAATTGTAAGGTCAACCTTGCCTTAACAATAACGTACCGAAATCGATAATTAGCTGTAAAACTCGTCATTTTTATGTTCCTATAATTAAAATAAATGATTTACCAATCAGTTTTTAAATCAATTAAGTGCATTCGGCATACTTGGCGGCTGCATTCCGCTGGTAATGCAGTTTTATTCCGCACACGTATACGTAATTTAAATGGAAAACAACAATACTTTATACGTAAAAGGGTATCCGTATTGTTTTAGGGTTGCGTATGAGTTGTAACCAAACCTCAGATAAAAATAGTTCTTAGCCAAAACCCAAAAGCAGTAACGTAGAAACTTACAAGCCTGACAGCCTTGAAACCTTGATTGCATGTAATGTAAAACTACTACTCGCTCTAATTTCTTTGTCAGTATATACACAATTTCTAGCAACGAAAACTAGTACCAGACATAGATATAATAACATGTTACACATTATTTCAGAATTTAGTATAAAAATTCCGATTGTATGGCGGCGGCTAAGTTCCTGACTCGGAGCCAGAGGAAATTATTTCAAACCGCACCGGTAGTCAATTTCAGTGAATATGTCGAAGCTATTTGATTTTTGCTTACCATGAATGTTCATTAGATCATCAACAATATTACATACCTACCTACCTGTTTACTTATCTGCATATTCAATAATACCTACTAATCCTTAGTAGGTATTATTGAATATGCATAGAAAAATAGATACTTCTTCTGGGGGAAGTCTTTTTTTTTATTTAGTATTTAGTTTAAAGTTGTGTTCATAAGTTTAATGTACTTACGTGTTTTTGTAATATGTTTTTATATTTTGAGTAATAATAAATAAATTATAAGATACTTCTTTGTACCTAATTGTAATAAGATCAATTCAATAGGTACCTAAAAAAACCGGTAGGTCGCTAAGAGTAAAGAACAATTATTCATACAATGATAAAACTCGTATTTACTTACCATTACGGCATTGACAGTAACGAATCGAAGTCCGATAAAGACTTCACAATTAAATTGTAGCGATAAAAGGACACAGAGTTTTTTCACAATTCAAAGGACCGGCAACTTCGTAAGCGAAAGTCAGCGACACAACGGGTTTATCCGCTTTCTGCTCTTATATGTCAAAGTTCGATACTACAGTATTTTAAAGGGCCCGTCCTATAGGCATTTAACTAAATAGGTACTCAATTAAAAAAAACCGGACAAGTGCGAGTCGGACTCGCCAACCGAGGGTTCCGTACTTTTTAGTATTTGTTGTTATAGCGGCAACAGAAATACATCATCTGTGAAAATTTCAACTGCCTAGCTGTCACGGTTCATGAGATACAGCCTGGTGACAGACGGACGGACGGACGGACAGCGGAGTCTTAGTAAATAGGGTCCCATTTTTAGTACGGAACCCTAAAAACTAAACAGGACTTGAAATATGTAGTTCTATCAAAGCATTCTATCTATATTTCTATCATTCTAGAAAGGTTTGCAGTCCGAATCCAAAATACAATGCAGGGTATGTGGGATCTGAATCCAGATTTTACTAATTTCTTACCGGTTGAATCCGAATTGCAACCACCATTAGTTGATTATATAAAGTCCAAAAATACATTGTAATTTTTTTTTATGTGCAAATTGTTAATAATTTCCCACTTCCTTCAGTTTGTTATCGGTATTTCCGGACCGATACGACGTGCATCTTTAAAGTTCAAGTCTTAAACGCCGTCAACGCATTTACCACCCCTCTGGTGTTGCAGACGTCCATGGGCAACGGTAATTACTTACCATCAGGCGAATCTTCTGTTCGTTTGCCTCCTATATCATAAAAAAAATATTAAACAAATACCTACCAGGCGAGGCAGTACAACAGGAATGCAGTTGCACCCATCGAAGGGAAATATTCACCTATTTGACCATTAGTGTTTATAGGTCGGGAACGAATGGGAACACACACCATAAACTACGAAAAATACTAGCAACAAGTGTAACGGCACGGGTTGAACGCCCGCTGATCGTCCTCCCGATAACTCCCGCGCACCCATTCGAGAAATCTTCATTAAAATTGTTCATTAATTAAAACTTTGAACGTCAATTTCGAAAGTGGACTCTTAGAACGCTAACAGACTGGCCGGTCGGAATTTTTAAGATAAAGAAAGTGAATTAACTCTCAAGAACTTGAATGAAAAAAACCGGACAAGTGCGAGTCGGACTCGCCCACCGAGGGTTCCGTGCTTTTTAGTACATATTTGTTGTTATAGCGGCAACGGAAATACATAATCTGAGAAAATTTCAAGTGTCTATCACGGTTCATGAGATACAGCCTGGTGACAGACAGACAGACGGACAGTGGAGTCTTAGTAATAGGGTCCCGTTTTTACTCTTTGGGTATGGGACCCGAAAAAGTCATTTTACTACGCTAAATTTCATGTTAGTACGACTTTTTTACTGTAGTAATAAAACGTAAGTACCAAATAAAGTTATTTTAAGTTTTAAAAGCCTTGATTTCTTAATAACGTCAGACTACCAATATTTTAGCTAAATTACATCAGTATCGTTTTATGTATTTTTGGGAATACGTAAACGAGGTCGCCGGCGGATTTATCTAATGCAGAAATAAAAGTCGTCCTACGCGAGACCTTCGAGTTAAACAAATGCCGAATGATTTGAGGGCTCTACAGACGTTCTGACCGAAATAGATGGATCGTTTTGAGTTTTATTAAGGTTTTATTTAAACTAGTGGCTCTGTGAGCTGTAGACCTCGCGAGCAGAGTTTAAAACTGAATAAATGTATGGTTCCGTTGTTTTGAAGAATTTAGAGAATCTAATTTGACCATAAAAACTTAACTATCAATTGCTTACAAAATTCGGGAATTGGTTTAGATATGCGACCTGTAGAGTAGAACATATGGACATACGAAACAATTTTTGGCTAACAGGCCAATTCAAACTTACACTGATATCAGAAAGACATCTAAGTAACTGATGTCATTTAGTTATCGTGCATTTCACTCGTTCTTGTCCGTACATGTATTGGCGCAAGCGAGACGCACGATGACTACTAAATAACATGATAAAAATATCATCTCGATGTCAGTGTACGGTCGATGCCCCTTAAGTATACACGTCGCCATACTAATTGTATAGAAAAGTGGATAGAGTTAGACCAAGAAAAGTCTGCAGAGATTATGACAGCACACGCAGTTCCAATGTTATTTGTGCCAGTGTCAAAATCTCTGCAGACTTTTCTTGGTCTAACTCTACTTATGTTAGGAAACCAACATTACCTTTGAATTAACCTGTAAACTGCAACTAAGAAGCTTCGTGCGCGAGTGTGGCCCATAATTTCCGAAAATCATTTTTTCTTCGAGGCAATTACTCCGTTCTCATATTTTGCGTTGCCCATAATTTCCCGAAATCATTCATTCTCGGTAGCAATTACTCCGTTCCCATATTTTCCCAATGGTTTTCTTCCGCAATCGCCTATTTTTAATATTTTTAAATTAATCTTTTCCTTATAGTTTTCGTTCTTTTAAATATCTAGGATAATATTTTCTTGTTACTGTATGTTAATAGTGTAGTAATTATATTTGTTACTTGTAGGTATTTCACATACAACAAATATCAAAAACACTAAAATTAAAACATAATCTAAAAAACTACAAGTAAAAAACCAAACGCTGTCAGCCAATAACTCTAACCTACCTATCTCTGGGAGCAGATTCGTTTTTAGGGTCATCAAAAAAAAATAACCCTAACCTACCTATCTCTGGGAGCAGTTTCGTTTTTAGGGTCATCAAAAAAAAATAACCCTAACCTACCTATCTCTGGGAGCAGTTTTGTTTTTAGGGTCATCAAAAAAAATAACCCTAACCTACCTATTTGAAAAAAACCTGGTTATTTTTACCACTAGCATTAAAAAAAAGAGAAAATATGGAGATAGAGAATATTTAGTTAATGAAAAAAAAACCTACTGGTTTATTTTAACTACTAGGATTAAAAAGAAAAGGGAATAAATTGAGAAAAGGAAAATTTAGTTTATGAAAAAATGTACACGAAAAATTAAATAAAGCGAAGAAATTCCACTGGGAAAAAATGAGAACGGAGTAATTGCCTCGAAGAAAAAATGATTTGCGGAAATTATGGGCCATTTAAGCGAGGCGATCCAAATTAAAAGGGCTCAAAGTCTAACTAACATTATTGTTAGTTAGACTTTGAGCCCGGGAAAGCGCAACGTACGAGCAACCTACAGCTAGTTCCCTGAGCCCAAGGTCGACCACTACCCTAGGCAATGTTAACCCCTGCGATTTATGGATGGTGACCGCCCATGCTATAACCGTAAGTGGAAATTGACTCCTGGAACAGCCATGCCCTTGAACTAAAACCGCTAAAAAAATGTTCATACAAAAACTCAAACCAATACGCTTACCTCGCGCTTCGCGCTCGCTTGATCAATCAGCAATACGATGTTTAAGTGCAAAAAATAAATAAAAAAAATTGCATTTACTGGGGATCGAACCCGGTACCTATCCCATATCCTTGCTTGTAAGCGTCTTTCCAACTGCGCTATGATAGCATTTAGATGAGCTGACGAAATTTGGTTACTTATTCTCGAGTAAGAATTTAAATATCTAATCTAAAGAGAATAAAGTGTATAGGGGAAGTGCATGAACTATAGGGGGCAGCACAGGAGCCGTCAGATCTTTGGCGCGAAGCGTAAATATGTAGTTTATGATTCCGATGTAGCCCACAAGATGACAGAACCTACTATGCATAAGGAAACGTACCTACAAGAACGGTAGATGGTAGAACTTGTTTTGGCAATGTACATGTTTCCGATTCAGGCCACAAGATGGCAGACCCTGCAACGCGCACGGTCCCTATATGTAGTAGAGGGTTATTGTCATACTAAATTTTGTAGTCACAGTAAATTTACTGCCATCTTTCGATACAGGATTAAAATGAAAATGAAAAAAAAAATCAATAAATGTATATATGTATGGATAAATGATTTTTTTATTTTTAGAACGCCATATGATTTTGACCCATGTTCTTTTACTGATATGAGATGATGAAAAATTGTTAAGTATAAAATGGTGTCGCCATCTAGACGAGCATAGGACAAAGGTATGGCGCCGTATATTCAAGAATCAAATTTTCTTTAAAGCGCAAAAAGCCATCATCTCTTGCAAAAAATAAACGAATGCGCTTAGCCCGCGCTTGATAAATAAAAAATACGATTTTTTTCATTTTTTTCAAAATAAAAAAATAAAATAAAAAACAACAATTGATACGAAATTTAACTATAAAAAAATACAAAAAGTTATGTAGCAGCATACAATTACTGAGGATGGAACCAGGGACCTCCCTATGCAAACAAAAAAGCGAACGTTTGCAAAATGCGCCATGATAGTTCTTACTAAAGCTGACGAAATTTAGCTACTCATTCTCAAGTAAAAACTAAATATCTAAATACCGCCGAAACCAGCGATACAAATTTTCTGAATTTTTGGCCATTTAATCTATAAACATATATCAAAAAGAAAAAACTCTTATGATATCGATACGACTATTTGTTTAGGCGACAGGTATCACGACTCCGCCATTTTTAAAAATTTCCAAAAACCGGATTGACAAAAAAATTTTATTTAGTCATAAAATTCGGTCACAAAATTTCACGAGAATCGGTTAAGAATTGCGACCTGTAGAGGAGAACATCCGGACATACGAAAGCAAAATGCCCGAGTCAAAACGTAGACCTTCGCTTCGCTTCGGTCAATTATGTGCTAATATTTTGCTTCGTTCTAGTTTAAAAAAGGAATATCAGCGGACGAGCTTATACATTGCCTACCTTTTGAAACCCTAACCGTATTTCTTGAAAACCCCCACGTCACAGCGCACTTTGTATGTAGGTATAGGTGATGTGAAAAAATAATAACCACCCGTACACAAGGAGATCCAGACGCGGAAATGGCATTTGATTGGGCATATCCTCAGGAAACCTGACACCCACCTATCCAAAGTGGTCCTGACCTGGAAGATGCCCGGCAAACGGAAACATGGTCGCCCTAAATCTACTTGGCGCCGTTCTGTGGAGCAAGAGCTGGGTGTATTGGGGATGGGGTGGGAGGAGGCTACCCAAGCTGCCCAGGACCGGAGTCAGTGGGATAAAAAGATTCGAGCCCTATACTCCAGCAGGGGGTAACAGAATGGAAAGAAGAAGAGAAGAAATAATAATTATATTTTATTCATAACACGAGCATAAAGATGATCAGCTGTGGCCTACATAGCCGTAGCCGTGGCCTTCTTTCTGTTGCTATAGGCAAATAATACTCGTATGGAATTAGTTCATCTATGAGGCCAATTCGAACGTGCATCTGACATCAAAACTATATCCAAATGAAGTCATTTAGTTATCATTTCGCTCCGACTTGTGGCACGCGCGGGCGAATGAGAACAAAATTACATCATTTTGGTGTCGTAATGTATATTTGAATTGGCCTCTATTAGTCTGGGATGTGACGTGAGGAATTTCTACTTCACAATTTATTTGATTTCAGACCATGTATGTCCATGTATTTAATCGTATGCCATTGCGTTATAAATATAAAACAATTATAAATATAGATTAAGGCCAATTAGACAGTTTATGTGTTAAATAATACATAGGTACCTACATAGATAAATTGCACAGGGCAATGTAGGTTAAATAAAAATAAAATCTTAGGTATTGATTTTTCAAAAAGCTAACCATTGCGTTAATGTGTATCATCTAACATAGCTATTATTTTATTAGTCTAAATAAAAAATAACAAATAGGAAATTTAATGTATGTATATCGGCTGAAATTATTGTCATATATCTACTAAAAAATGTGACCAAGGCCGCCAGTGCCCCAGGCTGGAATCGAACCAGCGTCCTCTGCTATCTATCGCAGCAGGTACTATATTTTATGAAAATAATTTAATTTGTTCTAATACTTCTAATAGTAGGTATGTATATCAGGCCTATTTCTATGTTATATTGATAATGTTATCAGCCGAGCAGATAAACTTAATTTTCCATTTATCTCCACATATTTGCTAAGTGGAACCACAAAGGAGGACTCAAAAGAAATTTCAAGTCGGGCTACCCAAAAAGATTTGGAACACCTGCAGTGCAATGCAGCGTAAAATGTATTGTTGTGAGTTGATAAGAGACTCAAATACAATTATTCATTCATCTTTAATGCTTCTAGTTTTATCTCTGACCGATGTCATGTGATATGGGTTATCTTGATGAACCTCGTGAGTATTTTTTTAACGCTCTCTGAATGCCACGAAAGTAACGGTCGACTGATAACTTGATAAGTCATAATTAATTTTTATACTGCATGGTGAGAATGTAACCAGTTATCTTTATTATCTAAACTACTTAAACCTATACATATAGATAAATAGGTTTACGATTTGAACTCAGCCGATCAGTAAATAATAAGATGTCACACTGCAGGTCGTTGGTTGGACGAATCATATTAATTTTAATTATCATATTCTCGAAGTATCGTTAGATATGTCACCAATATTCTCTGAAATAGGAAATACTGTGAGGAAACGGAGTCTTCCCAATACAGGCTTTGATTTTCCAAGTCAGATAGACTGATGTCACTTTTGATAAAAACCAAACCCTTTTAAGAACTCAATATTTTTCTTTATAAACCTAATATAGGGTAGAGAGGAATGAATACTCGTACTCAGATAGAAACTCCGATAAAGTTCTCGTAAAAACCAATTCCGCCAATTTTATGTCTATATGACAATATAATTAACACGAACAAAATGAAAAATGAAAAAATATTTATTAAGCAAAAAGTTATTACAATCAAAGTTGATAAACATTGGTAACCGCACTAGGCACGCCTGTATCGCGGCGACCAATAACATATTATTGATATTATGTTATAACTAAAGTATGCTTCAGCCGGTTGACAGATTTAATCGGTTGGTTTTGTCTACAACTAAGTATGTACTTATACATTTAAATATTAAAACTAAACTAATAATAATAATAAACCATGATGTTGCCCTTAAGCCATCCTAGATGTCGCTTTTTGTGGGGGCCCATCTTGTTGAGGGCGAGTCACCGTCTGCCGGAAATAAAATTGCATACCGTTTTATTAGGGGGCTATTCATAAATTACGTCATTTCAAATTAGGGGGGGGGGGTCTGGACATCGGATGACGGTAGCATGAAGTAGGAGGAAATGGGGTCATTTGAAGCATGATTTTTGGATGATTATAGGGGGGGGGGGTCCAAAATCGTCAAAAATCGATGACGTAATTTATGGACAGCCCCTAGGCAGGCGTCCGGTTTTTTACCCCATAGCTCAGTTCTTAGTCCATCGCTTTCACCCAATAACCTAGTTCATTTTAGATTCCATCAACTCTCAATAGTCCTTACACCCTGGCGGGTGCTGCCTCTGCGTGCGTCCCATGACACGGGCAAGGGCAGCCTCCGCTCGGTGTACCCCTTACATTTCATTAAAGTGTCAAAAGGGCCTCTACGTGTTGGCTTCGGCTCCGCGCACGCCTCCCAAAGGTCCGGAACACCATTGTTCCGTGATGGGAAAGACATACAAATATAATAAACCATGAATTATATAACAATGTGACATTCCAAAAACTTGTAGACACGCCTGAGACGCTCTGCCCTTGGGCGTACATGAGACTTGCCAATGCAAACTGCATACCCACCAACTGTTTAAATTCACCAAAACTCTTCATTTCCTTCACAGCTCGAATTAACTGCAATACAGTCCAATAAAGTCCATTGTCGAGTGTCGCGGAACGCGCCACTTATAGAAACTATAGTTACTTAGCCGGTTTCAAGAGGTCGTCCTCGGCGTCCTGATGACATTGGGATAATTGAAAAACGACTTTATGCCCGACCTCCAAACGAGCTATTCAACTGTGACATAGCATGCCAACTTCTGTGAGAACCTCGAAGTACAGTCAGGAGATGCTCAGCCACTGATTGCAATTAACTTTGCTTAGCAATAGAGGCATAATTAGTTGGGATGGGATGCTATAGTCCCTATACTGGGCCAAAGAAAACAAAATTTCATGCCGAAACGTTGTTTTATTAAGATTTATAATATTGTATACAATTCTGCATTAAATAATTGTTCATAATTGGAATTAATTTAACAGATTGCATAATCAAATTTTTCATCATAAAAAAACATAAAATGCAATCCCGGGTATTGCCATGCAAATACTAAAACTCGAATTTAAGTAACAATTGAATTTTAACCTAAAATCAAGTTTTATGACGCATTGGCGGCGTACGACAATAATATTGATTTATGATGATTTTGATATTAAATAATTATAATTACATATTGTTGAAGTAAACATTTCATAATCAATTAAAATATATGTTAAATAATGTAATATAAAATTAAAGCATGTCAAGTCTAGCATCTTGTCTTAAAACAAGGAAATAAAACACATTGAATATAAAATTATTAAAATTAGCATTATCATTGTCATGCACACTCGCGAGTTGGTATTGTAAAAATAAAAAGTCATGCGTTAGAATGTTTAGTAATTGTTAGTCAATATAATTCAAAACACGAAGTACGACACAAACTCTTATATCCAATGTGTAGAAAGGTATAAAAAAATAAATTGTATAAATAAAAGTAATGCGCGAACGTTAGGACCTCGGCGGAAATCGGAAAAACGGTATGAAGATCACAATAGGGTGGAGTCATTGGCTTACTAACTAGGATGGCATTTTCCCGATTTCATCCGGACCTTACAATTGTCAATAATGTACATATAACAGTCTTATGATAAAAAGAAATGAACAATTTGTGTTACAAATCAACTGCTCTTGAAAGGAACGGAGACAAATGCAGTCATACACTATCACGTAACAAAGATGGGAGAAAATAGGCGGATTCGGTGATCAGTGTTGACTGTATCTAAAACTGTTCCTGATCTTGATATAAACGATGAAGTAACCAACCTTATCATTGCAACACAAAATGTTTTACTTAAACTGGTGGACAAAGATTAACAAAATGCCGCGGAAGCTGCAGTAGATGAGCCGAGTCATATCTGTAACAAAGAAAAGATCGATAAATGAAACGATGACGCAACCTTTTAATATTATACTCAATGAATAGCAAGTATGGGAAAATATATGATTGCGAATATAAAAACCAGTGTAGACAATAGACAGAAGATGACACAGTAACCCGTTGGTTGCGAACGGAGAGCTCAAACACATCACACTGTGACGAATGTACGCAATAAAGGAGGGGGAGGGCCAGCAAGATTAATACGTACAGAGTGACTTGGCGTTTTGAGCTAAAATTTCGGATCAATAATTTGGGACAATGAATCCGCTGGGATTCAGGCGGAGGTTAAAAGGTTTTTTAGGGATCCACCGCTCAAATTAGACCTCCATTGTGCGTACGCAAACAATCTAAAGTTTTCAATGTAATCTAAAATGGATGGAAAGTGCCTGCTTTCAAAACAACCCCTTTTGGAAACCGGAGTGTGAAATTTTATCTAAGTTTTCGGATGTAACTTTTGTATTAAAGAAATATTTTGTTATTAGAAAACAGGAGTTTGCATTGTTTACTACCACGATGATAAACAGAAAGGTTAGTAAATAAATTATGGTCATGGATATAGATACGTCTACAAGAGTCGAAATTTTAATAGAAATACACTGTTAGAATCCTTCGGGTTCTTTCTTGGCAGAGCACGTTTGAATGTATAATTGTATACCTATATAATAATACACGAGTATTTCTTTCTTCATAGTCCATTGAAATACGGTAAAAAAGGCAAGAATCAGTAAGTGAAATCAATATGATGACCATTTTTCCAAATTCTGAAGGTATCGTCTTGGGTCGTACCATTCGTTTTTCGTCAAGTTCTTAAATTAGTCCTATTCTGCTTTCGTCACTCATTCTACATTCGTCAAAATCGTCGGTGGCTTTCAACGTAGAATGAGTGACGAAAGCAGAATAGGACTAATTTAAGAACTTGTATTGACGAAAAACGAATGGGACGACCCAAGACGATACCTTCTGAACCCCCGTAGACCAGATCTAAGTCGTTCCTATTAGGTACATACATTATTAAATTCTAATTCCAATCCAAATGAATTTAATCCGCGCAACTTGAACGGTCGTCTGTCGGTGACTCCGGATTTGAATGGCCGCGGGTCAATGGCAGATTGCACACTGAGATACCGCGGGGTTGACACAGTTCGACTGATCCTTCAATTTATCGCACCGTCGCCAATGTTAATGCATATCAAGATTAGAGTCAGACCAAGCTCACTTATTATGGTAATTTCAAAGTAATTAATGGCATCATTAATGTCAAATTTCTATGAAAATATAGATTAGATTAGATATATTTATTTCTTAAAGAAAAAGACACAGTATTTTACACAAAAGGATAAAACAGAGGCTTTCACTAAAAGATCGTCAACTTAACATTAACATTAAATACAGAAAATAAAAGAATATAAAATTAATAAATAAAACAATGTCGCAAAAGAAGGAAATGTCAATGTAAGTATACCTACTTAGCTAGGGCCAACCTAGGTATTGTCGAATGTCAAGAACAAGAAAAGACAAAATAAAACAAATATTTACAAAAAATACTAAGTTATTTTATAATTTAATCAGACTTTTTAAATCAAAAGTAAAATAAAAATATATTAAATTATATTATTATTTAATGGGGAAGTAAAATGTTGATATATTATCAAATATATTATATAATTTTAATATATAAAATTATAACATTTATAATGACATTTTCTCACTTTGTTTTGTACAAGTCCGGGCAAAGTTAGCTTAGATTAGACGGACTCTATGGAACTTTTTGTAGCGCGCCGGTGGGAAACAAGCATACGGCACGCCCAATGGTAAGCAGTTACCATATGGTAAGCCTATGCCATAGCATATGCTTATACCCTGTTGTTGGAGTCACGTGCACGTTGGCGACCCATTAGAAACCTTAGGTACTCTTTTTTTAACCCATAATAGTTTTTAGAAACCCTTTATGCTTACAAGTATGTTAACTTGTTAAGGGTTTAATATTATTTAATTGGAAACAAAATTTAATCTAATACGTTGATATATATTTGAGATGATAAAGTTTTAGGCTATTATAATTTTATAACTTTATAACTGATTGCTAAGTAGTATTTTTTGAACCAAACAATAGGAACATATAGGAATAAAACAGCTGTGATTTGAAATTCGAATAATGGGAAAAATTATATCAATACTGTATAAGTAGGTACACCTACTTACTTACATATTTTATATTGCCTAGTAATATGACTTGACCTATATTTTTTCCTACATAAACATAAAGGCCACTTCTAACTAGACCTTCACGCTTCAATTCTAGAATTCTATATAAATCTAGTTCAACATAAATTGCGCTTTATTTACGACTTTAATTAAAGTAATAAAATTCCAAGTTATACGTTGTGCGTATAATCGAATTAAGAATAGCATCGACAAGGAAATATCCGCCATGTGTGTCGCCGCGTCCTTGGCGGTCGCGAATCTAGTAATGAATTCGGAATGTCTACGCGCCGGCGCATAGTAACAGCACATTTATCGCAGCTTTATCAATCAGTTTCGTCACGGCCTCGATTTGGCCCACGCCCCGCGATAATCTTCGCGATTGCCCGATTTTTTATCCTATATAATACCACCAGAGTGAAATGAGATATAAGACTGAAGTAGCACAATAGTGACGAGAGTCCGAATATAGTGGACTCTCTATCCATTGTAGACAGACACGTGGAACATCTTTATTAACTTGTAGAATGAGCTCTGTGTTTGTGGTGGGAAAATAAAAATACTCCCAAGAATGTACGATATGTGCTTCCTTCTAAATGTAGTTGTTTATGAGTCAGCCTTTTATTGTAATTTATTATGGTTTCTGGATGGCTATTAGGGCTTTTATTAGGGCGGTACTCACGTCAGCGCCGCGGATGGCTGCGTCGCACTTAATAAAAGGGTCGAGAATCTAGTAAATACACAAACAATTTATAGGTAGTGTCTTGCCTATTTCTATTTCACGACACATAAGTTTATTTTGTAACTATTAAATCTTTATGTTAGCAACAAATATTACAGCTAAGCATTAGTTAAAAAGCAAATCATACATTTATAATTTACCTATGTAAGTCTAATCATTGCCCTGAATAGATTTATAAATTATAATGGATAAATGGTAGGTATACGGTTAACGTAACATATCTATCTATCTATCTATCTAATACCTATCTAATTATAACTTAATCATAGTTTCGATATGAAGTTTGAAGTCGGACCGACGATAGTTTAACCAACTATTTTTTGAGAGAGAAATGATGATGGCCTGGCCTCATTTAAAGCATTTAGCAGTTATTCATTTAGATTCCAATTTGCCAGCATTCGTCTTGGCATTTCAACCCGTAAATACGAATAAGCTAGACTACAATTTACTACCGTGTATAATTCTAAATCTTAGCTATAGGTGAACCAGGATCTATTGAGGGTGCGCCATGTTACGGAAATTTGATGGTACTAATTTCTAGCAATGGCAACAATTTTAATAATAGACAACATCTACCCTCTATGATAGTTGTCAATATTGACAATGTAAACATTGCTTTGTCTAGTTTCGTGTGAATTATTATTAGACTGCAATAATCATGCCGAAAGTTTTAGATTTTACAGAGAAAAAGTTGTAAATAGTGTATATAGTAATTTATTGGAAAAATAACGTGCGGGAGAGAAGTTTCTTCCATTAGAAAACATAACGAAATTACCACCTGAATTGACGGGTAAGTTTCAAACTTATGGACAAATGTCACTATAGTCAGGTCGTCACGATTTGGTTGATGTCTTGTAATAATTTGATTTGTGTATTAGGTGTACCGCATGCATCGGTATCACGGATTGCTAGCGAAGGGCGTAAGGGCGGAATTAAACGACCAAACCTAAAAAAAAGAAAACAAAAAAAGAAAATAGATTTGGATGATTTTGATTTATGTGTCATACGTCGTAAAATTCACGAATTTTATAGCGTAAAAACCGAAGAAATATCCAAACATCAAACTTCGCACTTATTAAAGTTGTCGGAATAAAACAAAAATCATCTGCCAATTTCCATTGTCCCCACTATACAAATTGTTGCTATATAAAATTCAAAACGAGCGCCCTCTTGACAATACTCCCAAAGTTCTGGTTTACCTATACCTAAAAGCTGTCCTTACCGTTTTTGTAGTGGCAAACGATTCTATTAAATCATTGTACAGTGACGCGCTGCGCTTTAAAATTCCGACAATTGCTCAATTTTCGAAATACGAAATGAACCCTGTAGAGTTCTACATAAGATTTTCTTTTCTGGAATTATACAAACCACATAGCGGAAATTACAAGCGCAACGACACAGATTGTTTAAAACAATTTATTCTTAGATACTTGCAGTAACTTTTTACGATTCTAGTTTAAATCTTAGTTATTGGAGCTGAGTCTAGATCTTTATTAGCACAGTACCGGCGAATAAGACGATTTGTAACACCTCGAAAGAAATTTGTAGCCTGCATTATTTTCCTACTTTACTAACCATTGTATGAGGCGTAGGTAATTAACTTTATAAATTTACAATTTCGTCATAAACGGAATCAAGTATAATTGCCACGACTCAAACGAACGAAAATGTATAGAATATTAAATACAATTAATATATCTCTTACGGGTTTATTTTGTTTGTGTTTTTTTCGCAGGGTTTCCACAGAAGAAAGGTAGGTAGGTACCTTGACACCAAGCTGAGTGGAAACTATTCCAGTGAAGACATAAAAATGTTTTTGACATGTTAGTTAAGTTTATGTTGTTTAATCGTCCTGAATAAATTGTATTCTATTCTATTCTAGAAAAGTTGGTAGCTATTTTCTATAAAACGGTTATCGGGTTGATAAAATTCATTCTCTCATAAGTAACTAATCATACATTTCACCTAACGAGAACTTAAGAATAATATCAGCTCACCTTTATTTATTTCAGTATTACAATATTTTTAGTGTTCCGTACAAAACTTTGTTCACGGAACACTTATGGGATCACTTCGGTCTTGCAAATCAGTTAAATGCGTTTTTCTCAGAGACCGTTTGACGAAGATACCTAAAATTAGGAACAGTTATATTAGCAATTATATTATAAATAAGTCAAAACCGCTTATTTCTTATTTAATAAAAAAACAATTTGAAATAGAGCTGTCAAATTCCGTGACTTATTCACATATTGTCAAAGAGTCGTTATTTGACATAAAAGGGTCGGGACGTTATCGCGTAGGTTCGTTGACGTCACGGTGCCGCGGCGCAGCGCGGCGCCGGCGCCTACTCGAGTTGTTCACGTTTTAAGGCACAGTTTTATCTGATGTGACCTATTTTCAATGGTAATTAATTTTTTTTTACCATTAAAAGCAAATATTAATTACTTTTGTTTTATAAAGTTTTATTAGCCCGAAGGAGAGTCCGGTTACTAGGCAAATGCGTCCTCGCTTTCCCACCATTTGGTACATATTTGTGATTGGTGTTATCCATCCAATGTCCTGATCCCATCAATTAAACTTTAGTCAACAAAATAATAGTTGTTTTCCGCAAATCGACAACCATTGTGTCTATTCTGTGTGAAACCAGGTAGTGTTACTCTAACCACCCTAGCTCATCATCCTTCACAAACCCAGCAAAGTCTTCTTCAGGTTGCTAACTGCCTCCTTGAGTGTGCACGGAATACGGATTAGGTACCTAGAAAATTGCTCCTGTCTACTTCTAGAATATATAGAAATGAAATTTAATAATACATACCTTGATTAATATGTTTTATTTTTCGTGTTAACCCTTAAATGCATGATTTTTTCTTTTTGCCCGAAATTAATATATGATACATATATTAATTTCATAATTGTTTGCCGATTCTAGGACATAATTGTTTGCCGATTCTAGGAAAAATAGTAAAAAAATATATAACTTCGATTTTCACTGCGAAATCAGTGTTAGAAGTTGAATTGGCTAAATCATATTTATGTAAATATGTAATTTTCAGTAATAGATATATGATTTTTTTTTACAACCATTAGAAAGGTACACTATTTGTGATATACCTATGATAAAGTTTTTAAATATAAAATAATTACAAACCCCGAAAACTCCGTTCAAAATGATATACTAAAAATTATCAACTTCTGGATTTTTCCAAGCTTTCCGACTTTTAGTATTAAAACGAATGTAATTTTTATAAATTATAAATATTGCGTAAATTTAACCCTTAAATCGTCACCCTACTACTTGACGTTTGGTATAAAGGTGCGTTCAAGAACGTAAGCCTTTTTTTTATCTGTGAGCTGTCTAACGCTTTGTAGACATTTGGCAACACTATGCATTTAAGGGTTAATTTTTATCATTTTTCGGCCATAACATAGGGACCGGTATTCTAAATTCGCTTGCTTACGCAACAAAAAAAATTTATTAAGTTTATTATCTGAGTACCCACAACACAAGCCTTCTTGAGCTTACTGTGGGGTTTAGTAAATTTTTGTAAGAATGTCCTATAATATTACACAATACAATATGGAAAAGAAAGCAATACAGGAAGCGTAGCTCTAAAACCTACTTTTAACAGACCATAAAACAATACCTGGCCTTAAGTAATGAAAAGAAATGATACTCAAGTAATTTTAATTACATTTAATAAAACAATACTATCTCTTGGGAACAGAGTTAACAATGCGCGGACGGATCAGCTGAGCAAAGAACGCTACTGGGACTTGTGGATAGTGGACCATCGATGGCTTGCGTCATCGCGCAAATGACATCCCGCCCTTGTGTAATGTGTGGTTTCTTTACTGTTACTATGATGATATAAAGAGTGATTAGTAAAAGGTTTTATAATGGTATAAGTAACTTATTTTTCAAAATCGCAAATAATGGATATCATCTCCATAACATATCGTGTATTGTTCCATTAAATGACTTATTACTTATTCATTACTGTATCACACATATACTTAATCAGACATACTAAGTACTAAAAACTATGTTAATCGAAATACCAATTGGCGACTGAGGTTACTGGCCGACGGACCAGCGTATTTCATTTTCTATTAAAACGTCGTTCAAATCGCCGTTGAGACATTTTATTTAAATGTATTACGAGCAATTGATTGTCGTAATCGGGCAATTATCGACGTTCTGTGATAACCCGATAAAGGATCGAGGTATCGATCCGTCCTTGGTCGATCGGCGGGATTTAGATACGGCCGATATATTACACAATGTATATTATATACTATTTTATGTGAACTTACCGCACCCAATCGTTGAACATTTCGTCTTTTGAATTTAATAAGTTTCCATAATTGATTTAGGTATCTAAAATGTGGAATGATGAAATAAATTAAATACGTAACATAAATTAACAAATCTGTGACAATCAGTCACAGATTTGTTAATTTATGTTACGCATATGAATTTATGAATCTGTAAAACACGTACACTGTACAGTGTATACACCCAATTAAAATAAAACAATTTTTACATAGACTTTTAGATAAGAACATGTGTTCCGCCCAAATATTAGAGCTTTATCGATGTTACCCTAAATAGGCTGGTTTGGAAGGCCATCAGCGGAGCTTTGTCCTAATGGTTAGCCGAAAAGATGGCAAAGGTATCAATGTTATTTTAAGTCCCATTTGTACGGTTCAAGAACTTACACGCAATATTCGATACATTGCTAACTACAGAGAACAATGAATTCAGTCGATCGACCAAATACCGCAATGTAACGGAAATCGCATGCAAGTACTTGAACCGTCTAAACGGGGCTTTACGTTACGTTAAGGCTCATTTAGACGGTGCGAGAACTCGTACCTATGCGAGTTTCATTACATTGTGGTCTTTGATTGGTCGACTGAATGAATGTAACCACAATAATCTGCAATGTAACTAAAATCACATACGAGTCTGCGCGCCGTCTAAAGGTTCCGTCACACAGGCGCGTTTTCCGTGAAAACGCGTCTGTGTGACGAAGCCTTTAAAGAGCCCTTAGGAGAGATAACCTAAATCGCCTGATCGGCGACATATGTCATTGTCACTACACTATAGTGTTATCTGCTAATACTGATTGGTTTCCGATTATGGCAATTATGAGAACGGCGATTATTAAGAATTTGATAATTCATTATCAGTCAGGTTTCATGTCTTACGATTAGACGTACGCTGTAGCAGGTATATTATAGAATATACAATATATTATTAATTAATTTAACTGTAGAGATTAAAGCTATCTGCACACGTTGCCTGATTTTCTGGCCCAGAAGGAGAAGGATTTCGGTATGGCACTTTGAAAAATGTATAAAGATAGATATAGATAAATAAGATATAGATAATAAAATAATTATTCGGGAATAATCACCCAGGTTTTTTCGCCGAAGGATTCTTAGTCGACATCGACAGTTATGACTTTTTTGAATTTACGTAATTATTAACTTTCGATGCTCGTTATTATTAATTGAAACGTTTTTTATTCAAATATGAATTTGCGTGTTGTTTCGTAATACTTTTGTAAAAAAATGCTATAAAAATGAGTTTATGACCTGGTCTAAATAACAGTCATCTTATAATAACGGAATCAAAAACGATAATTACCATTGCTGCAAGTGGTAAGACGAGCGACGCTGACGTGATGTGATGTACCTGAAAATAGAAGAAAACTGTTAAAAAATAAATATTCATTTATTTATGATATTTTCAAATAAAGTTCAAGTTTCTTTAAATTTTATACAACAATAACCTCGCATCTTACTGGTACAATGTAGTAAATTTACCAAAAGTTAAAAATTTTGGAAAATTTTGAGAATTTTTTGAATAAATGTTAAAAGGTCACACAACACAAAACTTTCCAAAATATTTTCATAAAAAGTCGAAGTATTCGAAAACTCGCTACTGGTAGCAGCTATAGCATACAATAATCGTTTACCTACTAAATTCACGCTTGAATGCAAACTGCAATAACTCCTGAGTCCTGAGCTCAATCAAAGTTCCTATAAAAATATCTTTAAAACCGATCCAAAGCAAAGATTTCCAGCAGCGCGAACAAATCGCAACCGCCTGAGAAATCAATTCCACAGATAAAAGATCTAAAAATCCCAGTTTAATAATCACCGCTCCCCTGAAAAAAAACAGCCGCCACAAAAAAAAAAAAACTGCAATGCGGCTCGGGAACCCATTCATAAAATATAAAACTACACCGCACCCACGCGCGTCTGCAGTGCAACACAGCCATTCATATAGTACGCGCACACATAAGTAATATACTACGATAGTACGATAGGAGTACTATAAACGGAGCTACATTTTCCGAGCACAACTTTGCAGCCTACATTGAAAATGTATTTTATTTTGCCGTTAGATTATGAACCTTAATACCCTATAAACTGCGTCCAAAATAACATCTCTTTAAATCTTCAATTAAAACTCAACTTTACGCTTAGTAGTTAAGGTTTATTATGGCTTGGTAGTAGTAAGTTATATGACGTTTGAGCGGCGTAGGTCTAGCTCCGAGACGTCTGCGGATCGTCGGTCTATTTATAGATAGGTGCGATTAACTCTGCAGTTAATGCAGACGCGACATCCCTATCGATTTACCGAGTTGGATTGTTTGTTTGAATTGTTAGAGATTGTAATTGTTAACTTTGCCGGGTTGTGAGTAGATTGCAGCTGTTTTGAGAGTATTGGGAGTTGTGGGATGGAAACTGATTTCAATACGGAGTTTGAGGGTTCCATTTTTATTTTAAGCTGGATTAAAAGTGGTATTTGCCATTCCGTAAAGGTTTGAGCATTTCATTTCGGATTATGATTTCGACTAAGTAAATACTTATAAGTACGTCTTAGCCCTGCCAAAATAAGTACACAAAAAAAGATGGAACGAAATTATAATAATATCGATCAACATCTAAGTAAATAATAACAATCCACAAGCACATTTATAGCTTTTCCAACACAAAAGGTGCCGGAACCCGAACTGTGCTGTCCAGCTATATTTCTAATTAAATCACATAAAGTAAACTGAACAAAACTATGGAGTTAAAATGGCGGCCAGGAAAATAACGCCAAGCAACGTGCGAGTAGGTACGTACGTGCGTTTCCCGGCTGCCGTGCCGAGGCCGGAAACGCGGCGATAAGCGCCGCGGGCGGCGCGGCGGGACAATGCCCGCCCTGGATACGCTGCGCACGCGCTGTGCGCGTACACATCGCCCGCTTTTCTGATATAGCGATTATAGAAGGAGACCGATTAGGAGACCGATATAGCGATTATTGAATTCAGATTTATGTTATTTTCCGTGGAGTTACGAAAATACCATAAGTTTTCGTAACTTCAGAGGAAGATTTGTAGGAAATACGGTGAAATTGCACTTATAATGTACAGGATAGCGAACTCTACCAAATTTTATCGAAATGAACGAAAAAAATAATCGGCAATAAAATAAAAAATGACCCATTTAATATTGTTTTGTTACCAAGAGCTCAAAACTATTTAGCAATCTATTTGCGTAATTGTCGTTATAGTCGACATAAATTCTCATTCGAGTGTCAGCTATCAATGCCTTGTAATCTATTTTTTTAATAACATATGTCGTCAAATATGTAGGTCAGCTAGGCTCTGTCAAGCTCGTCTGTCAGCAAGAATCTTACAAGTGTGGTGATACATGATCACCCATGGGACTTTCATGGGACTAAAATTACTTCCCATAATTATATATTTATTTCATATTCATATACATACAGGGTGGAACATTTCTAGAGACTGAGCTGAAAGGATAACGTTATCTAAGTGATCTACAATCGAGTTATTATAATCGTAAAGCTGAAGTAACAAGTAAAACAAAATCACTAAAATGAAATATTTTTATATCAGTGACAACCCTACAAAGATATTTACATTTTAAATTGACACATGTCATGTCATACAATAGGATCTACTTGCTAGGGTTGTAACATACAGATTTTTGCACTAATGTTTAACAAACTGTATCTCTAAAACGGTTAGAAATATTAACGTGATTAATAAGTGAAAAATAAAGTACGTAGCCTTAACAATTCCCCGTTTGCGTAAAAGTCCTTCGTTCTGTTCCACCCGATATATTTGGCCCATTGGCTGGTATAATTTATCAAATCGCGTACCTATTTTAGATACTGTAACTAACTGTTAATAATTCATGATTTTTAGGGTTCCGTACCCAAAGGGTAAAACGGGACCCTATTACTAAGACTTCGCTGTCCGTCCGTCCGTCCGTCCATCCGTCCGTCCGTCCGTCCGTCCGTCTGTCACCAGGCTGTATCTCACGAACCGTGATAGCTAGACAGTTGAAATTTTCACAGATGATGTATTTCTGTTGCCGCTATAACAACAAATACTAAAAACAGAATAAAATAAAGATTTAAATGGGGCTCCCATACAACAAACGTGATTTTTGACCAAAGTTAAGCAACGTCGGGAGTGGTCAGTACTTGGATGGGTGACCGTTTTTTTTTTTGCTTTTTTTTTTGTTTTTTTTTGTATGGTACGGAACCCTTCGTGCGCGAGTCCGACTCGCACTTGCCCGATTTTTAATAGACTATATAGACTAGGTTATGTTTGTAATATAACCATGTTAATGAGTAACTAGCTACAAGAGTTTTTTTTATAAATCGACTGCGTATATCCAATCACATAATACAGAATCGATAGAAACATTCTAAACCTATCAACATATGTGCCGTTTTCAACCAAAAGGATACCTATTGTCGGTTCTCAATAAGACGCTATTTCCATACAGCTTCAATTTGAAATCAACCTTATCAACAACCGACAATGTGGTACCTTTTAGTTGAATTCAACGGACAAGAATTAGATGATTTTTCCTGCTCCACAGGCCACAGGTGGGTGAAAAAAATTGGGGAAACAAACAAAGTCGGGCGTTAAAATACTTACCTGCTAGATGAATAATTATGAGAGATAAAATATTATGCTAAAAAGGTGACTTATTATAGAACCAATCTTACTATGTAGTACTTCACCTACGTGAAGTACTACAAGTACCTACGTACTTGTAAGGAATAAAACCATCCCTTCTATAACTAATCGATCGTCCACTGCAAAACAAATTCAGATAAACTATGAACGATAAGATGACGACAAGCAATAATCTGACATGTCTCAGTTTCCACAAACCTTCGAAATTGTTCTGTACTTTTTTAATTCCCCGCGATTGAGGATCGCTTCGCGTAATGCCAGGGTGTGCGTTATTACGCCGCTGTCACACTGCAATTACTGCCGCGTGTCATTATGATTGTCACGGAGATAGTGCAGATAAAGGGGAACCACCGTCAGCGATCTAGCTTAGTTGGTAGTGTAGGCGACGGAACCTACCAACCTTTGTGCTACGCGCGTGCTTGCAGCCATACGGATGCCGCTGTCAGCGCGCGTCTTTTGTTTATATAGATGCTCAAGCAAATCTTGTCAGTAGAAAAAGGCGCGAAATTCAAATTTTGTATGAGACGATATCCCATCGCGCCTACATTTTTCAAATTTGCCGCCTTTTTCTACTGACAAGATCTGCTTGACCAACTATAGTTTTTCTTGTCAATGAGCGAAAAATGTATAATTTGCACACTTTCAGTAATTTTTATTATTATTTTTGTAAATATTCTGTGTTTTTTCCCGTGCGATTGTGTAAATATTGTATGATATAACTGTACAGCTAAACACTTACACGTTTTATTCATCATCGGCGGCCCGACAGCGTACAGGTAGGATACAACCCGTATTCCTAAATAGGCAGATATGCGAATCTGTCGAAATAATCCCATATCACAGTTTTCCCCTTACTAACCCATTTTATGTAAGTCTATATGCGATGTTCGGATGTCAACCGCAGCTGCATTACTGTTGCGCCGCTGTATCTGTCAAATTCCTTGACAAAATGTATGACAGAATGAACGTCACAATCGCGGCAGTAATGCGGCGGCGAACGTCACTCATTTTATCAAGGAACGGCGACAACAACGACGCTGCACTAAAAAGTTAAAGCTATGTATTATTATTATGAGCCTAAGTATATTGTCCCACTGCTGGGCAAAGGCCTGCCTCTTATTTTTCCACGTATCCCTATCCCCTGAAGTCTCCCACCAGTCTCTGTTATAGGCGTCAAGCTCGTCCCGCCATCTCCGACGAGGGCTGCCGTGACGCCTTACAATCCGTGGGCCCCAGCGCGTGGCTGTTTTGGCCCACACATCATCCGGCATACGGCAGACGTGTCCCGCCCTATAAAACTATGTATTTAGAAATAATATCTATACGTAAACAAGAATGTCGCAATCCTCAACCTGTATAGTTGACGAGAAATAAACACTCAAAAGCGCCGATAAAATCATATTACATACAATAATCAAATAACGCTTACTTTTATCATTAATCAAACACAATATAATGCAAATCTTTACCTGCCAATTAAAAGTCTTATAAACCGTGGAAATTATAGGGCGCTTGCACCGTTTGAAATAATGGTTGTGAGGTTTTCTGTAGCGTCAGCACATAAGTGCCATGTCCGGTGTTGGGTTACAATGTTGCAAATTACAAGTTGCAAGATGCGAAGATAATAGGGCGGTGAAAAAACGCGATTATGATCCAATTACATAATAAGGCCAATTCAACCCGATAGAAGTTACATTATGGCACCTGGGGGCCTAGCTAAGATGATAATCGTACATCGATTAAACGCCAAACGAAAATAATGAATAATAATGTAAAAACTCATTTATTGTATAATAAGTTTTATAAAATGAATATAAAACTAAAATTAACTACAATTAAGATAACTAAAGCTAAAAATGAATAATAATGATTTTTTTGATTTTCATACACTATTTAAGAGCAAAGTGGACGACCGTTACACTCTACATCTACAAACATAATTCAATTTCCTTCCTTGGATATTGACATATACCTAATAGAAAATACAACTTAGGGGAAAATAAAAAATAAACTATCCGGTAGCCGGGTGGTCTACTGAGGGCTTGGTCGCTTTTTCTTTAATATATGACATCTGTTATTTTATAATTATAGAAATAAAATCCACAAAATTTGATGTACAATAATATTAACTATAGCTTCCTAATTTCATTAGTTTAGTAATTTTTAATTAGTTTAAGAGCTAGGAGCGAAAATTAATGCATACAAATGTTTAGAAGCGGTCGTTCTCTTTCCTATTACCTAATGGAGGCTGCAGGCTGCAGGTATAATAAATGGGCGATGTTTGTCCATCGTAGTACACGCTACTACGGCGCCGGCGCCTGCGGGGGCGCACTATACGCACTTAGGCGTTCACACACGGGCGACTTTTTTAAAACGTTTGACCGGCAATGACGTTCACGTCGTGCACTCAGGCAAGGTTCACGATGACGCGCCGCGTACGATAGACATGGCGGTCAAATGGTTAAATGCATTGAACTGCGATTCCGATAAATGATGCGATGGAAGAGCCTATGATGAGTTTAAGGGGTAAAAGAAAAGTTGTTTACGCTAAGTCTGCACGAAATTTACAATGACAATACATACCTGACGCAACACTTGGCGCCTAACGAAGCATCAGTTTCTGACTCTATTCATTTTTGTTTACAGCCGCGTTTCAATTACAGATGTGCGAGAATGCGTAGCGAGGGAACGTATTCACCAAAATACATACGTTTTTAGATTAGATTTGGCAATAACTATAAAAACGCGTAAAAAAATGAAATGGAGACAGAACGGCCTATCACATTAGCCGCTCGTGTATGTCTACCCTAACCCGTCTCGCGGCGCGCGCCGCGTAATGACAGCCTATTACGCGCTGCATCAGCTGGCATGAATGGAACGACAGCCACAATCCCATGGTCCGTGCTAATAGCGTGGGTGGAGGCTTAGTTTTCATCAATGAGAGTCAGTGGCGCTACTATTTAGACCGTGACAATTGACAGAAGTTGAAAAGAATACGGCTTACCCAAACTTAGCCCTCTTATGAGGAATGGGGACGGCCGCTTCTCCATACAAACGTAGTCCCCGTTTTCCTCGTTGGATATTGACATTAAAAATTACAAGCGAAAAACAGATTTCATACAAATTTTTAAATGCTCCTAACTTTTACAATAATTAAAAATTCGAAAAAAATCAAACTTAGAGCTGCGGCTGATTACAACAAATTGTGTCAAAATATTTTCAATAATGAGGAAAAGGACTACGTTTGTATGAAAAGGCGATTTCGTGCGGGCCCTCCACTTTCGTAAACTTAGACGCCGCCATACAATCATAGTTAGGTACGCTCTCATTTTAAAGCGACATTCCGGAGCATCTGGTTACGTTAACTGAGACCCTAATGATGGTGAAACTAGTGTTAAACAGTAAACACCCATTTTCCAAACCTTGTTTTACTAGTCGTGCTGAGCACATTACCACTAGGTGACGTTTCAGGCCTGAATGTATTAACGGTGCGCTACGCAATACGCAAGGCCATCTATGGTGAAACTGTGTGAAGTAATTTGGACACGATTTGACTACTTACATACAGTGTAAAAGGGCGAATGATAATAAAAAAAATCGGGCAAGTGCGAGTCGGACTCGCGCACGAAGGGTTCCGTACCATATAAAAAAAAAACAAAAAAAAAAGCAAAAAAAAATACGGTCACCCATCCAAGTACTGACCACTCCCGACGTTGCTTAACTTTGGTCAAAACTCACGTTTGTTGTATGGGAGCCCCATTTAAATCTTTATTCTGTTTTTAGTATTTGTTGTTATAGCGGCAACAGAAATACATCATCTGTGAAAATTTCAACTGTCTAGCTATCACGGTTCGTGAGATACAGCCTGGTGACAGACGGACGGACGGACGGACGGATGGACAGCGAAGTCTTAGTAATAGGGTCCCGTTTTACCCTTTGGGTACGGAACCCTAAAAAGGCTAAAGGTACAAGTTTTTTGTTATTTGTATGCCTACTTAATTTTTATAAGTGAGAACCTGTAATTGGCTCTGTAAATCTATTGTAGCTTTTAGAAATGTTTATAGCTGTTAGTTTTCCATGCATGTAATAAAAAAAAAAGTTGGAACCTGGCGACGTGAGGCTACTGGTTTTTATGTACATATTTCAATGAAATACCATTCGAACTCAGCGACACCAAGCCCAACCAGCTGTCTCCTAAAAATCTACCGCGTATAGAAGTATCATCCCAACAACCATCCCGAGTTTTAACCCTAAACTAGAGTAACACGTAAAGATACGGCCAAAAAACATCATCCAGAGATAAAAAAACCTTTTCATTCAACACATGCGCCGGCGCAGGGCCCTTCATCATTTAACCGTCAACCGGCGGCTGTTAAAAAATATCAATTATTCATCCCACTCAAACTAAGACGAATTAACTGGAATATGAATATTATACTTATTTTAAACTAAATCCCAAAGAAAACGATTGGATTTTGGATGAATTTCTTTGTGCGCTTACGTCCGTTCTGTTTTGAGAACGCGAAACGTTTTTGCTGACTTGAGACACTCTTTTTTAAGGTTATTTATGTGTTTACATTTAAAATGAGGCCTGTTATTAATTAAATGCATGCTTAATATTTAGTTTACGATGCAAGCATAACAGTAGGTAGGTAGTAATTGTTTGTGTTTCATGTGTGGCCATGTTATTTACGAGTAAGTATGTATCCTAGATGTGAGGTTCTGCAGGAACCGTAACTCAAGAACCGTGATAGCTAGACGGTTGAAATTTTCACAGATGATGTGTATTTCTGTTGCCGCTATAACAACTACTAAAAACTAAATAAAATAAATATTTAAGTGGAGGCTCCCATACAACAAACGTGATTTTTTTGCCGTAGCTGCGTAGTGGTACGGTACGGAACCCTTCGTGCGCGAGTCCGACTCGCACTTGGCCGGTTTTTTCATTAATGGCACTAATAATATTCTAAGAAACTTTACACCAGAACAGGTGGCGCAACAAAAAACTGTTGTGTAGCCAAAATTTGTTAGAGATTATAATTATTGTATGTATGTTAGTCTGTAAGGTATGTCACCTACTATGGGCCTCTGTGTTGCCTGACAATAAATAATTTTTGATTTACTTTACTTGGCTTCTTAGAAATCGATATAAAGGAAGTATAGTATAACCATTAACCATAGATGTACTTAGTTAAAGGCGGCTGTGTCAAATATCAAAAGCGCATTGCATTCACGTTATCAGCGCTTTTGCAAATGTGCCTTGTTACCTCACTTGTCGCTTTGCTAGTAATTCAACACCAGGCACTAGAGTTTGGCACTTGAGACCGTCTATACTAACTTTGCAATGATGTGAGGGAGTGTCGTTATAAACGTCAAATTTTCATAGAAAGACGTTGACGATTACATTGCCACACTTTTGGCATTGCAATTTTTATGCAGAGTTAGCTTGGTCCGACTCTGGTCACTATATGACCTTAACTATAATAAGTTTTTAGCAAAAAATTCATTTTTGGTACAAGCTTTTATCGCTGACTGTACTTTTCTTACGACAGACAACTAATACTCATAGAGACAATTCTAAAAACCCCTAACACAATTAGGTTGCGTTCACTGTTAAAAATTATGTAATTTTACATGCAAAAAAATTACATAATCCTGTAAAATTCCCGAAAAATCTGGGAAATTTACGGAAAAATATGACATTTTACGTAATTCTCGTAATTTTTTATTTTTTGCATGTAAAATTACATAATTTTTAACAGTGTTGTTTCATCACAGAGCTCCTATGGCCACCTCCTGTCTCCATCGTCAGATACACATTAACATAAGGCACATTTTTGAACATAAGGCATATCAGTCAAAAGTTCTAAGGAACCAAAACCAAATATAGGTACTTCAAGTAAACTATATGTACTTTACTTTAGATTCATAATATTAGAGAGTGAAGTGGTAAGGTAACTAGATTGTTAAGCTATTTGCCACTTGCGGAAGAATATTACTAATGAAACATATGTATTAAGCTCATGTAAACCTATCATGACATAGCAAGAATAACAACTGTTGCTATCCGGAAAACTTTATAACAAGGCACATGACATGAGATACATGGCTCGTCAGGAACAAGAATGGGAAACTAATCCGTATCTGGGCATCGATGGAGTTTGAACAGTTCGGTTCGATTTCGAGAGACGTGTGTGGTACGGGTCCTATAACGGTTCGGGTGAAAAAACATCACGACTCCTGGGTGTTCGGAAAAAATGTACGGCAAGCGCGTTCCGGACAGAGCGTGGAGAGTTCTGTTGAGTAAGTAAATTATTTAAAAGTTTAAGGGCAAAGGAGCCAACTACTTCTTAAAAAGTAGCGGCCGAGATATGACAATGGTAGTACGTAGGTAGTCATAATTGTGCCCTGCTCTTTCCTGAAACACATACCTATCTACTGCTACTATCAACCTTCCGAGATGTAACGACTGGTTTAGTCCCTTTTTCCGTTAATTTCAGATTCAATCTTGTTTGGAATTTCGTAAGTGTTTACATATTATTACCTCGTATTGGTAGCAGCTTATTTGAGTTAGTGAAACCGGTACAGTAGATTTCTAGAAATATAGTCAAATTAGCTATTTTAACTTTAATTAATTGCAACTGTATCCAATTGGATAATGGATATATATCAATTATTTCTCTCAACACGATGCCATTAAAATGTATGATTGTCAGACTGTCCGTAAATACATAAGTGGCGCTTAGTTACATAATACCTACTTAAATATTGTTGCATTGTTAATTAGATTAATGTATAAAACTTTGTTTACATTTACAGTCGATTGCACATTTGATTTAAACGCTATTGCTAGATAAACATTTTGTTGACGTAAATGTGTGATGATTCTGACATTGCAAATATTTCTAATTTGTCGGTATTTTGCAATAGTTATGTTATGATTGTTATGAAATAGGTATAGAATAATCGTAGACATTTAAAATTTGTTGATTAGTTTCGCATCCGTTTAAATTGCTACATACGCTTTTAAAATGAAATGCCTAATCACGATTTAAGCGCCACTGCGCCATAGCAATTTTATAAATCAATTATCCATATACTATACATCCTCGTAATTCAATTTACCTACCAGGTTTACGTAAATATGTATTAATAAATTAGTAGGTAAAATAACACACTTAAAGACTGCCTTAATTTCCAGCATTTACACAGACAAACTCCTAATGGTAGGTATTACTAGGTATTATAGCTAAATAAATACGAGACTCCACTCAAAGCTAGGATTTGTGTTGACCAAGTAGGCTGGACGATTTTCTTTTCAAATCGACTCTAATGCACACCTTGAGTGAATGGGAAGTCAGAAGTATAAATGTAAAGAGTGTTAAATTTGATTTTACTGACACTTTACAAGTAGAATTAAAAAAAAGTTATAATACATGTTTCAAAAGCATTCATGATCCTTGCAGATGAACTGCAATAGTACCACAAAGGCGTGACGCTTTTCCATGCCATTTAAACTATCATTAAAACCCTTGAAAATAAAATGACAATCATCATTTTAACACTCACATCTCTTGTGAACGTCCACAGGGACATTTTAAGCCAAGGTGCTGACGTTAATTTAATACACACCTTATTTTAGCTGTATCATGTCCAATTCAGTTTATAAATAAGCAAGTCAATAACCCAGTCCCATGGGCCCCTATTCTGCTACCGATAGAAAAGAGGTCTAAGTAACAGGCATTTTAAATAAATATATACCCTTTTGTAAAAAACTTGTGGGTGTTTGGCAAAAACCGGCGTGTTCTCGGAAACTCACGGGTCGTGATTCAATCATTCGTTTTGGTTTTTGAATGTTAGGGACTCGGCTAAGGACGTGGTGTTGCTTGCATAGATTTTAGTGTAGCTTACGAAATACTCATAGGGAAGTTGGTAAAATGTAGAGTAAAGATGTAAGTCCAACGACATCAACACTTAAGTTCATCGTCTCGAATTCTGGCGATTTTAACAACTATAAGTAGGTAAGATAGCACACATAGGTAGTAGCAGGCATTTATAGGTTCGTCAGACATGAGAGACCTACCCTGTGAGAGAGAGAGGTGTAAAAAATAAAACTAAATCGATATTCACTTTAACGACGTGTCAGACCACAACTTTAAATCAAAATAAGGTTCCTAATCATTCTGTCACCATAAATCAGCATAAATAAGGTATCAAAAACCCAAGATACATTTCTTATTCTTAAAATCTATTGCGTTTATTCAAATCTTGCATTATCAAGCCAGCTAAAGGCAGGCGAAGTCAACGTACCAATTATCGGCCGCTAACTAAACGATGTCGAAACTATTTTATGACATTTTTATCTTTTCCCAGCTCGTAAACGAGACGCCATTGCTTGGTTACGAGTTACGACGCTCTATGATTATTTGCCTTAAGCCATATAAAAAAACAGTTGGGTGTACGCTGTGATTTTTGCTGATATATATGTAATTATATATTTTAGTTTTTGCGAGATGTGTTTTAGCGATTCAATCTAGTACGTGTAATAGGTTTTATACCTACTATATATTACGGTTAGTAATAAGATACATAATCATTATAATATTGATTATTACCGTGTTGTGTGTTTATTTTTACGATGTGGAAAGGAGAGAACATTTGTACATAATACAAAGGCTTAACTAATGCATATATTTAACACCATAACTATACGAGTATTTTACCTTCAGATATGTAGGTACAAACATTTATGTCAGGCTAAGACATAGAAAAAGTTATTTTGTTTTTTTTTTTATTCTTAGCTTTTTAAATTAAAAAACTGAACACATTTTAATAAAAATAAAAACTTAAAAACATCGATAAGACATAGATTTTATCTATTTTTGCAAACATTTAGATGTTTTTATTTATTATATAAAATGTACTTATTTATGCTGCAACCTACACTATGTATTTAAGGGTTCAATTATCTCTCTATGTCGTCGTATAATTAAAATATAACTCATTATGTGTTTTTTTATTATTGACCAAGTAACTATCGTGCATAATATCTTTACACACTCAACTTACCATACTTAAGTGATTGGTAACAAACACGACACTAACATCAAATCGAAGGGGAATAAAATAATGTTATTAAACCCGAGGGTAAACCTTTTTTATCGCAACAGTACAAATTTATAATATAAATCACACCCATGCCTTGCAATCAAAACCATGCCTTCTATTCGATTACTGAATATTTATTATTAAAAAATATTTTAATTGACGCAAATTGTAAATAGATTTTTATTATTACTAAGCGTATTTACTTTGTAAATTCATACTCTTTAAGTATAATATTGTGAAATGCTGACTTACCATGTAATGATCATGTTACATTATGGTTAATAAACAAACTAAACTAAACTAAACAATAAAAGATACAAAACGCCACTAAAGGATATCCGGAAAGGTCGTTCCCACGCCCACATTACTTACTTACTTATATAAGCTACTGCGACAATAGGAGACACTTGTAAACCTTAAAAAGTGGTAGAAAGGGATCAAACGGAAATAGATATTATCGTGTTATACTACTTATACTGATCAAATCATAGCGACAAAAAAAATGAATCAAATCGAGTAACTTCCTGTCTTCATAATCCCATGTATTCAGAAATCGTAACAGTATCCTTGGAATAATGGTGGCATTTTTTTGCTTTTTGTGGCACAACCCACTTCCTCCTTAAAGGTGATTTAATTTCCGAAATAAATTAATGTTGTATCATTAGATAAATTTACAAATTAGTGAACAAAATCAAGTTAATAAACTTGAATTTGTTAAACATAATTATTTTTTGCTTTGTACTCGTAACTTGGATGCACCTCCAAGCCGCACTTAATTTTTGTGGAGCAAAACTGTGCAACGCGGTAATATTAAGTAACTTATCTAGTTACTTACAGCTGCAGTGTTGCTCCACAAAAGATAACTGCGATGTGGATGCATCTTAACCTGACTCTGCTTGCTGATCTGAACTATAAGAAATATGAAATTTAGTGTATAAGTTATTAATACAGCCCTTCCAAGAACTACTTGAAAGCTTGCTCTGAATACAAAAGCATATATTTATCACCAGCATCCATTCACAATCGAGTTTCATGCAAGATAGCGATTAGTTCCAGAAAACAGGACGTTACCTGTAGGGCTAAAATGCAATTACGGCGACTTCACCGACTATCTCCCAAAAATAAACTTTAAAATGAAGACATAAGGTATTGTTTTGAGTAGCGGCTAGCGGCACACAAAGCGATTGCACAAACGATTAGAAATTTCACCAAAAACCGGACGTACCCGGAAACCAATTGTCCCCGGCGTTTATCTAATGCCGATTGTCAAAACATGAAACTCGGTGACCACACGGCCACAAAGAACTTCCGTCGGGCAGACGAGACAAAACGCGGATAATCGCGGGGTGACCACATGTTGCGGTAGGTTATTGTTGAGGATTAGGCGTGAAGTCCGTTGCTTTCGGCGTCAACGGTTCCATGTTTACATTGATCGAAAACAAGGGGCTTTAAATATTGTAAAACTCGCCTACATAATTATGGATTGTTGTAAGGTTGTGTGTTGTATAATTAACTTCCGCTACTTATGTGCTCTGTGTCAGTTTTCAATTAATGTAAATCCTATAAGTATTTTTTTTATTAAACGTCGCATCATGCTCCTGATACTTAGATGTTTGATGAAGGGTAAACAAAAATAGCACCTTCTTGCTTTTCAAATATAATCGGCATTAGGAAATAATCTATATAACGACTGGATATTTCTCAGCGACTATCAGGTCTGGGTCTCGACCATTCAAACTCAGCATCAAAACGGAACCGCGGAGATTAAAAATAAACAATCGATGCTCAACCCTCATGCTGTTAAACAAATAACGAATGACATTCTTCATACAAATAGGACAAATATACCTAGAAAAATGTAAGAAGCTATCTTGATTTATAATCCGTAGAAGATAAATAATATTTCAGGCATTTTAGCCATATGTAAATATTATTGAGTTATCCAACGGTAAAGCTTCGATGAAGATAACATATTGACTCTAACCCGGGACATCATGCCGACTAAACAAACGCATTAATTTCCGTCCAAATAAAACGATACAAATTCTTCGCTAAGTACCGAGGCGTCGGAAAGCGGTCATATCTAAAATGCACCAAACTGGTTCTGATAACAACTGTCTGGCTCATGCAGGCCCTTTCCAACTTTCACACGCGCACATGTACCGACTACGGATGTCGTCGCAATTACGACCGCGATTATTATTGCACGGTATTGTACGGCCAAATTACAGCATCTCGGCTTCCCATCCGGTCTACGAACGTCGTAAATCACGCGAGAATACGCCTTAAAATCTTATGCGTAAGCGCTAAAGTTGAGAAGAATATCGACAATAACGCAGCCGATTGAGATAGTATGACGCGGCGAGGAGACGAGGTAGGTCGGAATCTGCAGGCTAATAAGGGATGGACAAATCGCAGGTGAATGGGAACGAACAAACGAATGGACGACAATAGCGTCTCATCTCATCGAACACCTGCGGCGAATGCAAAGGTACATGATTTATAAATGTAAATTTTGCGATGCACCGGAGAGAATCTTCAAAAGAACTGCACAAAAGCAACGAACTAGTTTCAACATGCGTTCGCTGGACTGCGAGGACGCGAGATTTTGTTTTCGTATCTCGGACGGCTGCGAGGGAACAGCGCATTGTTCCCTGTGAATGGCGTAAATTTCGCGAAATTACCTTTTGAAGTTTGACGACGGTTTGGAAAAAAGTTTGTGCAAAATGTTTGGTTTACAATAGGCAGATGCATTAAGCTGGAGGGGACAAAGGTAGTAATTACGTGACATAGATCGCCACCGCCCCTACATTAGGAAGTATCTGTAAGATCATCAGTAATGTATTGTAAGAAACACGTGTCAAATACCGATGCTGCGTAGAAATTAGTTACCTTCCATTTATTTTCAAGTCATTTTCTACTAATGGATTTATAGAATTCTTTGTAGACTCTGTCTTGCGGTTTTCTTGGATAATTACATACAACAATGAGTAATGCTACATCGGGATTTTTGGTGCGAAAATGTTTACACTAGCCAAAAATAGGTAAAAACTGTAAAAACCTATACTATTTTAACATTTCTAAGCACATTTGGAGATGAATACCTATTTTTAATTCATAGTTTGGTAATTATTTTACAATAAACAAAGTTATACATGTATACATACACGAAATCATTCCCGCACCAAAAACCCTCATGTATGCTAATGCTTTACCCACCTTTCCAATATCAATGAGTGGCAAAAGGTTAAGCGACACAAGCTTTTCAATTTGACCTTTGGCATTTTTCCTGGTTGTAAGCATACACCCTTTTAGACAGCAAAAAATATAGCGAGAAATAAAATATGTGCATGCAGGTACTAACGTGCTGCCTTACAAAAAAAAATGTATGTTGAGTTTACGATACGGATGACAAAAAAAACACAGGAATGTTTATATTTATAGACAGCCATACATATATATATTTATAGAAAACAAAGAATTCAAAGCTCTACTACCTCATCATCATCATTATTATCATCGTCTCCCTGGCGTCCCGTACTGAATACGGGGGTGCTTTTCCTTCTCTACTTCCACTATTTATTATAGTTTACCTATCAGTTTATTATTTAAGCTAGTTCCACTATATTATATGCATACACGTAGATATGTCTGATTTAATGCCAAGTGCAGGATGAATCCTTTAATGAGAACCTTTGAACGCCAAGTCACATTCAAGCCCTTAACTTAAACGAATGAGTCAGAACCCGTCTGACCCGGTTCGCACGCTTTAGCGCGGGGCCACATGTCGCGATCGCTAACAACATAATCAAGCTTAAGGAAGACGGTCCCGGATAGGACGCAAATTTCACGTTTTATCCGTATACAGCCAGTGTATTTCGGAAGAACAATTGCTCTAGTCAAAAATAAACGGCATAACTAACCTAACCTAACCATCTCAGACGTCTTAGAGAGACCCCACAGTAGCGTATTATGAGCGTCGGCGTCTATAATCAGCGCTATGGAAAATAGTGTCGCTGCACAGTATCACCAACGTTGCGTGGAGCAGCAGCCATAGTTGTCTAGGCGACGCTCGGGAGACGCTAGTGGGGTCTATATCCCATTGTTTCCGCAGAAGTGATCAGCGGTCAAAGCGATCTCCATCGAACAGTTTGGAGTATACGGTAGATTTTTTAACCTGCGAAAACGATGCATTTGAATCCCTTCATATGTACGAGCCCCGATGCAAATTATTTCATCTAGTTCCACGCAACAATTTTGTTTATTCTAATAAATTTTACACATGAACATAAAATGACCCAGTAATGGGAACCATAATAGTAATGTTTAATGTAGTTTATTTTGATCGTATGATAAAATTGCATGAGACTTTTATTGCAGAAAAAACGTACTTTTCAAAAACGTTGTCCAAATCGTATTGTCCTCTCCTACAGCACTGCTGCATGCATGGGCTCGAAACAAAATTGTCAGTACATTGGCAGAGCCCGGTTGCTTTCCCTAGTAATAGCCCTTTTCACATATGTTGCAATCCTACCCGTCAATAAAAAAATAAAAAATCGTTATTTTTTTTCTTTCAGTACAAACGGTATTTCTTGTATTTGGATTTAGTTATTGGAGAGCATTACCATATAAAATTAAATTACATTAGTATACTTAAGCATTAAATATTAGTAATTTTAAAACTAAAACATTATTTTTGAACAAACGCGAGAACCTCAAAAAATGGTCTCACTAGACGAAAACATGTGCATCGGGGCTCGTATATATCATATATGCCTTCTCCTGCAATGAGGCCTGTTCCCAGCAGTGGGACGTACATAAGCCGGTAGTATATAACAGCCAAAATCGGTTACGAACAAGCTAATCTTTGACCTGATTCGCACGTGCTCTAACGTGACCTTCTTCTACTAAAGGCAGACTAAAGGACATATGTTAACACATTGCTTCCTTATTTGAGCTCTTTTATGCCAGCAGTGACGGACCGTATGTCGGTATTCGCTAACAGACTTATCTATTTAAATTGGTTTAGCGGCGTCTAGGCGAGCGATTATATGCTTATGTAAGGCATGCCCCGGTTTGTTGGCATGTCATTTTATAAAACAATTGCTTAAATTGAGGTTTTTTTAATACGTTTAAGCTAAACAGGGTCCAATTTGTTTATGAAAAGGTTCGCTACGTGAGCCCGGTTCGACGTCCGGTGCGAGCAGATGCCGCGACACTCCCAATGCTAACAGAGTCAATCGCTGTATGATACCATTGTAACTGTGAACTTGACCGCCTCCCGCGCCTATGTATGTCCTTCAACCACAGTGAAGACCACAAGAGAGGTAAAGGCATTGCGAAATGTTATTTCTCTTGAATCTGCAGATGACCATGGTCTCCATATTCTGAAGCAGCCTAGCTGGAGAAGGCCTGACAGCCCTATGGCTGTCAGGCCTTCTCCAGCTCGGCTGCTATAGAGTAATTAGCAGTGTTGTTATACCTATGTATAACAACACTGCTAATTACTCTGCAATTATAGCAGTTATATGTTATGTAAGTTGTGTTCCTTATCGTGAGTGATATTTAGGTAAGTATGTAATTCAATAATATTATTTCTTTATATACTCTCTTTGATGTGTATACGAGTGAGCTGTGGTCACCTGTAAGTGGCTAAGCATCTGTTAATGTTAAATATTTATCCTTGTTACTATGTAATTGTGTAGATCTATTATTCCTTGGTGATCCTTAAATAAATAAAATATGTATAAGGACGATCCCGTTGTTACTGTCAAGGACCGGCATTTGTCAATCGAACAGAAATTGTACAATTAATGGTTCGTAATTCTTCAAATCGTATTTCTTCAAATACTATCCCCAGTTTTAGTCGGTCCAAGTCGACCGCGTCTGTAGTAAAGACCAACATTGTTTTTTTTTGTAACGACTAAACTATTGTGTTATATGTATTACGCCTGCTCTTGTTCACTGGTCTGCCTCTAGCGCTAAATAACATGGGATGAGAATATTGAGAATACAGCCATTGGCCTTGCACCCAAGACGCTACCGACATTCCTCCCGACCGTCCTCCGTACTTCTTTTGAATGAGCCTTTCACCACCAGTACGCATAGTCATACTGTTATCATACTTATTATGTCCGTGGTGGTACAGTCACCTGCAATAATACCTATACTTCGAAGGCCGCAATAATATGTGACACGCGCGCTCTTATGGCTCTACAATAAATGTTATAACTACCCCGAAAATGTAAAAAAAGTTTGTTTACTTTTATTTAAATACCTAAAGATACAGACTATAGTCGAACTATCATTTTAATATCTGGATTATAAAAACAGTATAGTTTGCATGAAATACGAGATGATTCTACCTAACAAAATAAAAAGAATAGTTTATGTATTCATTGATAGAATGCTGATGAATGATGATACTTATTAATTATTATAATGATCACGATGTTATTATGTATGTAGGTATATTAAATATCGATGAGTTGATTTATTAATTGGGTTAAATGCCTATGATATTATACCTAGGCTGATTGTCTGTGTGTGTTTGCTAGTATGTGCATTATAAAATTTATCACTACACCTTATAAAACAAAGTTCCCCGCCGCGTCTATCTGTTTGTATGTTTGTTCGCGATAAACTCAAAATCTACTGAACGTATTTTCATGCGGTTTTCACCTATCAATAGAGTGATTCTTGAGGAAGGTTTAGGTGTATAATTTGTTAACCCGTGCGAAGCCGGGGCGGGTCGCTAGTAAATTATAAAACATTTATCGATGTAGGCGCAATTTATGATCAATTACTTGTGGAACTAGTTATCATTGATAACAAGCAAAGTACCGTTAAACATCCTCAACATTTCCTACTATACCAGGCCCCAATTTCACCACGGTGACAGGTGCGACAATTGTAAAACGTCACTGTTGCTGACGTCACAGGCATCCATAGGCTACGGTTACCGCTTACCATCGGGCGGGCCGTATTCCTGTTTGCCACCATCATTGTATTATTAAAAAAAAACTTTATTATATCGGAAAAAAACAGATATTTCTCTTGCTAAGTTTATGACAATTGTCACAAGAAACACTACAATTGTCACGAAATTCCGACATATAACTCATTTCCTGTCAAGATTCACCGACAATTCTACAAATATGTCGACTAGAAAAAATAATTCTTGTTTCACAACATAATTGTAATACATACAATTGTAGCAAAATGCCTGTCATGTTTGTAAGTATTTCTATAGAAAATATTTTATAAAATTGTAATATGTCACCTGTCGCTTGACAATTGTCGCTCGACATATGTCACTGACAATTGTAGCCGTGGTGAAATTGGGGCCTGGCGTGGCTCACTCCGCGATTTCGTCGCTTTCCTACAGGTAGCTAAAAGTACATCCGTTCCACACCAATTTTGGTGGCTAGCCATAAGCCGCGCGTGGCGCTGTCGCCACCTAGCGGCCATATCTGTCCTGATCGTAAAATACGCGTTTTGTTAGAGAGTGAGTCTTCTGTACCTAGTACTATTATTTATTCTGTGACTATACCAAGAATGGCCTGACTACAGTAGAAACATCGTCTTTCTCCCAGCTGTTTGATAGAGAATCACTATCTTTTAAAATCATACGAAGCCGCTGCCAAGAAATTAGAGTAAACTTATTTCTTTGTATTATTACAATTTCTAACAACGTAAACTATTACCAGACATATGTAGATACAATGTTACTTAAATATTTATCTCAAATTACATGTAATTTTAAAAAATAACATGTTATTTTAAAATGTTGTTTTAAAATGAGAGAACTTCTACTGTGTGACGGCAGCTAGATTGGTGTGACTCTTAATAAGTCTGGCCAAGTTTACTATGTTGGGCAATACAAAACAATTTTTCGATACCTCGATCCGGTTATATAATTAGTACACTCGTAAATCTCGCTTTATAGCTGAACTAAACAAAAACTTGCGCCGTCTTTACGACTGTCCATATGTTTTATGACTTTAAAGAGTTTAAAGTAACTGGCATAAAACAGAAAGTTTACCGGCAATTTCGAAAATGTCACGGCGCTTAAAACGATTACCGACCATTCGATATTAAGCTTTACCATAATGAAGTAGTTAGTGATCGTTATTCCCAATAATCGACGTCTAGTATTCAATGGCATAGTTCCAAAACAGCTTATAAACACTAAATAACAAGCGTACTTACGTATTTTTAAACTAGTTCGATTTCAGACGTACAGTAATCTGGAATTAATTTGACGCTGCGGTTAAGCTTACCTTTACCGTCCGAAAACATACTCGTAGTGATACATGGATTTAAAAAGTATATCCACTCGACTTGTAGCTGGCGAACCGCAACGCATTATATGTAGTTATTATGTGAACTAGTGGTTTTGTGAGCTGTAGACTTTGCGTATCCCAGTGGCTCCGAAAAATTCCAAAAAAGAAATAGGAAAAAAATATCCTTATAATTATCGAACATGCTCACCTAATTGCACGAGATACGGTCGGTAATGCTATCTATAGGCGGTATAGATAGACACTGAGAAAATAATTAGCCGAACTCATTAAGTAACTAGTGGGGTCAAAATTCTTTTAGTTGTCTTGTTATTTGTCCCCAAAAAATGTGACGGTTGAATGTGGAGCCTTTTGTATGGAGCGAAATATAGTTTTTAATTTTTCTCTAGATAATTATAATCTACAGCTAGAAAGACATGCAATAGCACTCAACTTTTTTATTTATTTGATATGAGATAAAACCAGACGCGTGACTGAGATAAAATCAGAAACAAGACAAAGAAAAGAATTTTGACCGAGTAACAAAATATGTCTGCTAGAGACTAGAGTACTTCAAAAACGTATGTCCAGAGTGTTGTCTATCTAGACCGGAGCAATTGGTTAAGTGTCCTAAGTTTGGCGCTTCCTTTTTAAAGCACGGAATTTCCGGACCTAGTCCGATAACAATGATAACTGGTTACATACAAGATGATTGAGAAGCCGTGTCCCAATAGCATTAATATTTCACTTTGCGTGGGTTTTTAAAATATGTGTTCATGTGTAGGTATAACTTGTTCAATATAAACTTTTAGATAAAAGTGTCACAAACATATTCGTAGGCAAGCCAGAGCTAATCTGTCTTTCCTTTCCTTCAATTTAAATTATTTCTCAAATTAGGCAAACCAGCAATGGGTATCGAGTAGGCAATAGAATAGAATAGAAAGTTCTTTATTGTTTATCATTTATGTTACATAAAAATATGTCCGCTAAAGGAGTGTGCCCTTAATGTTATATGTGTCTTAAAGATCTCGACAGTAACCTCATACAAAAGTATAGGTACATGGAAATAGAAGCAGTAATAACATGCTTAGGAAATTATATGTGACGTTCCACGGAAAAAGGTACCTTATGAGGGTTTCTAGTTTCGGAGATATGAAATGTTTTGTAAAGAGGTGAAAAAATGCTCAATTTTTTTTTATTGTGTGATCTGAAACCTTAATGCGTAACGTTTGTTTACCTGTTTTTATTTTTGTTATAAGTTAGTTATAAGCCTAGTAATGTCGTCTCAGAGTTTTGTAGAAAAGGTACCTTATGGAAAAAAGATTGAAAATTCCCAAAAAAACTAGTCAATACGGGAAAAGAAATTTGGTAGAGAACTGTATTAGCATTCTGCAAAACTAATTTGATAATTTCAGTTCTGGTCGGGGGGCCTCGCAAATATTATAACCGTACATCGACCGACATCACAAATCCAACTAGCCTGCTATTATACCAAAGTTACTCTCGTCAAGTGTTTCTTAACTAGAATAATCTTCATTTGGTTTGGTCGCATGCAGTAAATCAGCCATTGGTTTGCTGAAAAATGCCAATACCCGACGCATTACCTTATGGAATATCTGAGGTCATTGAACCTCAATGCCGCTTATCTTCAATAGCAACCGAAATATATTATTGATAAGAAATAGACGATTTATACCATCTTAACCCCAAAATATTATTAGTTTATCCTAACTGTTCCATCATCATCATGCCTCATCATGTAACTTAATCACAAGGTACCTTTTCATTACATACAAATTATTGGTCTTTTTTAAGATTATTATGACGAAGAACTAATTAAATTTGGGGCAGTTTAATGTAAATTAATATTTTCTATTCATAAAAGATAAACTGTAATATGATTGATATTTTGTAGTGATGTATTATTAGATTTATTTCCATAAGGTACCTTTTCGTAAATGTATGGAGCAAATACTGTTATTGTTATGTAAGTTTAAAGTGGCATAAGGGGTTAAATATAGTATTTAGTTGGGGTTTTAGGATTTATTTCATTTGAATGACAGAATTTCTTTCATATGTGCTCAGAAAAATTGATTGTGTGTCACATTAAAAGTAAAAATATTCAATTTTGTGATTTTATATGAAAAAGTCAGAAAATACATTTTCACCTCTAAATCGGTATTGTTTTTTGCTTAAACTGTCTGTCAGTGTCGTTTTCTAATAGATAAAATTTAAATCTTGAGAGCTCATTGCAATCAATCGTGAAAATGAAATAAAACTTTATTTTCAAGAGATTGGCTAGTATACACATAAATCAGTCGATATCAAAAGTTTCTATTTGCATTACAGAACAAGTCGCAATATTTTTTTAATCTCACATATATAAGGTATTATTATTTGTAGTCAACTATGTAACTTACTTCAGGAACATAGTTTTTTAGGCGGCTAAACTTAAAACTTCTCTATCGTAAAGTTGCTAATTTCACAACATTATTTTCAAAAAATCATATCTCTGTAACTACGCAACCTAGAAGGTTGATCTTTTGTGTTATCGATAGCTTATTTATTGTAGATTACTGGGGTATGCATAACTCCATACCCGCCATAAGGTACCTTTGACCGTGGGACGTCACATATATGTAGTAGGTTAAATGATGGGAAATCAGGGAATTTAAATATCAAACCCAATAAAATTTTGTTTAGAGGTGCCGTCTCATAAAACCTCCAATTTTAGGTAGTTTGTATTTACCTAAGCTCGACAATTGCCTATTCTAAAGGAATAATTCTTTATTAGAACGGTGTTTTCCCGCAATAGGTCCGTAGTCCTCAATATAATAAAAATCCCCAAACAGTGTGGTGTTGGCTTGGACCTTGATCCAACATCCAATACGGACGGTCCCATAACAACTACCGAAGTTTGTGGCTAGTTAAAGCAGAGGACGGATGTGGAAGTGGCATTAGGGACTTATAGTAGAAGAGCCGGCCGCAAAATTTCTAACCGACTTGATACCACGATGACACACACAAAAAACACACACACCCACTAGCGCACACACACAAAAGCGACACACACAAAAAAACACACACACACACACACACACAGACCCAGAAAAGCGAAGTCTGCCAGTATTTTTTTTGCCGGAAGTGCTTGACAGACGCTCTCAAAGGTGACCATCGGGACCCCTAAATTAACCCATCTGATACCAATTCCAGTCGGTAGGTATGAACCCTCATGTCAGGAATATATACGAGGGCCACACTGAAAGTTTTGCGTAACTTTTGAATAAAACCATTTATAACCATAATAATACATTTATTGCTTCTCAAAATATTTCCCCTTACATTTTATGCACATATTCACTCGCTGGGACCATTTTTGGAAGCATGAGGCCCAATCACTTGACTGCATGCTTTCGACGTGGTGAGTTACGTAGTAACTGCCTTATCCGGGGTCTTAAATGTCAAACCCCTCGTTAAATCCTTAAGTTTGGGTAATAGATAGAAGTCACAGGGTGCAAGGTCTGTAGTATAAGCCGTATAAGTGACAGTTTTCCACGTTTTCGGAATTAAAAAATGACCTCGCATCTGATACCACCATGAAACCAATTCCAGTCGGTTTTGTTAGGCATTGGGCATTTTATGATTCTTATTAAGCATTTAATTTTCATAATGAGAAAAAAATATCATATTACTTGTATGTAGTTACCTACACCTATCGATAAGGCATAAAGTACCTATTTGTATAGTTAACATTCTTTTGATTAACCTCTTGTATATGATGGACCCTGACCGAATCTTTAAGGGGCCCACTGATTAACAGTCCGCCTGACGGTATCGGCCTGTCAGTTGTTCGGATCTGTCAAAATTTTGTTCTAACTGACAGGCCGATACCGCCCGGCGGACTGTTAATCAGTGGGCCCCTGTAATTTCTCGCCATTTTTATCGAAAACTATATTTTCTGTTCTATACAGCAAAACAGGTTTGAACCCACGATTTTTGACTATAACACACATGTGAAAGGTTAATTAATGACCTAAAGAAAGAATAGGTGACCCTTATCTACCTTACATAATTAAAGATATTCATTACTTACCTCGCAAAGAATGCAAAAAATATATAATTGTGAAACTACCCCATTAGCGAAAGGAAAGTAGACAAATGATCAAATCAATAAAAAATCTTGACACAAATAAGCAAGTTTAAAATTACACAAACCAGTGAAAATTACATCTGACATAATATCACGCAATCGTTAAGGCGTAAAAATCAGTCACTTCCCGTAAAAAAAAAGTTGATGACTTTTTAATTTATTTGGGATCCGTCGGTCGGTGCCTACTAATGACGAAAAACGAGAAAAAAGGGAGTAACGGTATTTCAGACGGAGGCAGGGGACAAAGTTACCGTGAGCAAAAAATACAACAAACATCGCCATCGGGGCCTTGAAAGGCTTTTGAATGTGATTAAATGGTGTTAACAATTTTGACTTATAAGCGCCACTTACCCGGGTTAAGTAAAAATTAAATTGAAATAAGTACCTAACTCGTTAAATAGGTACCTAATAATAGTATTTACATATTGTTTTATTATTGGGGTTATAAATAGCGTCAGTCTTTCCGTGGCCACAGCTGGTGCAACTCAGCTGAAACGTCGGAATTTAAGGTAAAAACAATGAAATTGTATCGCGGTAGGCCCGTTTGTGTAATTAAATATAGGTACTTATTTATTTTTTATTATTGAGAGCCTGTTGTGTCCCACTGTTGGGCAAAGACCTCCCCCGTTTTTTCCATTCTTCCCGGTTTTGAGCAGTTTTCGGCCATTCTTTTAAAAAGGAGTCTAGCTCGTCTCGCCATCGCCGACGTGGTCTGCCAAATCCCCGTTTTGAGCTGGGCTGCCACTCTGTGGTAATCTTGGCCCACAGCTCACTCGGCATACGACAGACATGGCCAGCCCAGTCCCACTTCAGCTTAGCCGCTTTCCGAGCTACATCGATGACTTGTGTTCTGGAGCGCAGTGTGGTGTTCCGGATAAGATCCATTAATTTTACACCTAATATGCTGCACTCCATGGCTCGCTGGCAAACCCCGAGTTTGGACTTCTGAGACGCTGTCAAAGACCAAGTTTGTGCACCGTAGGTGAGAATTGGAAGTATGCACATGTCAATGAGTCTCCTCTTAAGTGATAATGGGAGAACACCTTTCATGAGATGTTTCATGGACCAATAGCTCCTCCAGGCGTTTTCAGTCCGTCTTTCGACTTCCATCTCTTGTCGCGCCTGAAAGGATACTATTTAGCCCAAGTAAAGGTACTCCTGGACATATGCAATAGATTCTCCGTTTATCTCAATCCTACGTGGGGTGCTATTATTAGTCATAAGCTTAGTCTTCGACATGTTCATCTTCAGTCCAACCTCGAGGCTTGCGCTGTTAAGATCTTCGAGCATTTGTTGTAACTCGGAAGCAGTTGGGGAGAACATAACAATGTCGTCGGCGAATCGAAGATTGGTTAATCTTCTATCTCCCACGACAAGGCCCCTGTCTCCCCACCTCGGTATAAGCTTTCGGAAAACATGCTCCAGTGTGCTAGTAAAGAGCTTCGGCGACAACGGATCTCCTTGCTTGACTTCTTTTTGAATATCGAAAGATACACCTAAAGACTGTAACTTTATCGCGGCTGTGCTATTTCTGTAGATGGCGGTAAGGAGCTGAATATAACTTAGGGTCTATGTTTTGATTGTGTAAGGCTGTAAAGATAGAATTGTGGGAAAGACTGTCGAAAGCTTTTGAGTAATCGATGAATGCATAGGTACTTATTAGAATTAAAAATTGATAGAGATCTCATATGAAAATGATAATCGCATTAAAATAAACCCGCACGTGTACGATAAGGTTTAAGGTCACATACACACAACTGTATAGTCTGTATATATGTTATCTACTCGTATATCGTCCACATCGATAGGCAAAGAAAGCCGGCACCGAATCTAGCTTCAGTATCCACTTCTTTTGAACCTAAAATTAGTAACTTTTTCAATCATATAGGTAATAAGTAACTTGTGCTTTTATCAAGGTTCAGTCCACTATTCATTTAAATACTAATTTAAGTGGTCACAAGTCAAACGTAAAGTTACTAAATCATAATTAACCCTTTTTACCAGGCTGAGGGAGATATATTTCCCACATACGGCACTTCAAACTTGTGTTCTATATTTAATGAGTAAGACTGATATCCGATTGTCATTTTTGAACTGTCCGCCTGGTAAAGGGTTAAACAGAGGTCGGTTCTTCCTATAATATATGTTGTACGCTTACGAGTATGAATCTTATGATCAATGAAGGTACAAGTAGTAAAAGGATAAGCTCCATATTTCCAGACGTAACTATGTGTTCCTCTGAACATTTTTGCGAAGCATTTTGTTTAGCTATTTTCTAGCATTGCATCATAGTTAATTCAGTAAAATAGTTTCAACTTTACCACCGGTATAGCTCGTATTTCCAACTTAAAAGAATCAATGTAATACCACCCATTTTTACGTCAACCCATCACTATACCTAACTCCCGTCACCATACGACGGCGCTCCATTCACAAAAACCACCACTATCTGGTGTTATCTGGAGGTCGCCCTTCGCGGAAGCGCGGGTTATCGCCGGTCGAATGTCACGCGATAGCGACGGGTTATGGAATTAGATTTCGAGCGTCACGTCACGTGCCTTATTGATTTGTTTGAGTTTTGAGAGTGAGGTTTGTTCGTTATGTTTGGTTTTGCGAGCGACATTAGAGCGTTTCATTAATCTGGACAAAAACTGTCGAAAGAGTCGCCATTGCCAGATACGGCAAAGAAGTACGAGTAGTAGTGGTTTTGTTTTATGTAAATTACGTATTCAACGTCCCAACATAAATATTAAATAATGTGTCTTCATATCGAAGTATCGATGTATGTCAAGTTCAAAATGTGGTGTCAAGGCGTGGCGATATTCAGAAGTAACGCCTAACGTTAAGTATCATGTCATATTACGTCAACATATCGCTTATAACATCATCTCATTGTCGCTGCCTGTCATCATTTTAATATTTCACGTCACCGATGAGTTAATTACATTGCAAATTGACCTCTTAAGATATTCTGGAGCAAAAAGCTTGTTTCTACAAAAATAGTCTAGCCTTGTGACAACTGAAGACGACATATACTTAGATGGAGCACACAACATAATGTAATCCCGTACCAAATTATTTAAGGGAACAGTGCTAATTAATTACAGTTGTGTCCACATTAACCCCTGTGCCCGTAAATTAAAAATATTAAGGCGCGGTGTGTAGTAAAATGCACTTTTTTGTCACCATATTTACAGACTTTTACAAGGATTTCATGCATTATTTTCTAGTATGTATAACTTCAGTCCTTGAACTACGTTATTGCTTGTCAGAAACACGACGGCTCATTATTTTCTCGATAGAATCTTAAGTTGAAAACATGCCTAACACTGTCTTTATTTCCTTATGTTAGAAGTACTAGGACGAAAATGTATATGAAACTTACTTCAGTCGATAGCTTTTAAGTAAATCTTCATTATTGCTTGTCCTTTTATCGATACGTTAATTTTTTCATTCATCATTTGATGAATTCAACATTTTGCCTACTAAATTACACCCTACGCGGCAATACCTTGCGCCTATTCCTCACGCCAGTACGCCCGTGACCACTGTCAGCGTCGGACCTGTGCTAGTTTAGCGGACGTTTCATAAAATGGGTAATCACAGTATAAATATGCAAATATATTATACACACAATGTTTTTCAACATACTTACGAAGAAAAGCAAAATAATTCTTAAATACGGTGACATTTCAGACATTCGTCCGTCATATTGTCATTTTATAACAAGTTGGGCAGCAAAGGCACACACCCATTTAACCAATCCGGAATTCAGTCACGATTGATAAATTGTGTAAACATATTTTAAAAGGCTATAAAATTAATCAAATTGAATAATTTAGACTGGTCACATTTTTGTAAAAATCGATTTCTACTGGCAAAACATATTACTTTTTGGCAACCGGGTTTTTTAATCTAATTAGACCCCGCTGAATCCGAATTTGCCGGTTGCTTGATCGAATTCTTGACTGGAAGTGAGATATGTGATATTAAAGGTCCCTTTTTTTAGTTTTTCGTAAATAACTCGTAAACGGTGGCCAATATAAAAAAAATGAACTAATAATCTACATAAAATTTTCAATAAAAAAGATTCAGTACATTTTTAGCAGGGATCAATATTTAAAAAGACGATAAAGAGGGAAAGTTAATTAAAATAAATTCTAAGGTTCCTTGTTTTTATTTTTTCGTTAATAATTTGAAAAGTATGACTCATAGCAAAAAGACAAAGCAGCCGGTAAGTTAATTACAATCAATTTTAAAGTCCCTTTTTAGTTTTTTGTAAATAACTCGTAAACGGTGTCCCATAGCAAAATAGGTTTATATGAATAAATAATCTACATAAAATTTCCTGCAAAAAACATCTGAACACTTTTCTCTAGGATCAATATTTAAAACGATATTAAAGGAAGAAAGTTCATTACAATCAATTCACATGTCACTTTTTTTAGTTTTTAGGGTCCCGTACCTCAAAAGGAAAAAACGGAACCCTTATAGGATCACTCGTGCGACTGTCTGTCTGTCTGTCCGTCTATCACAGCACATTTTCTTCAAAAGTACTGGACCAATTAAGTTGAAATTTGGTACACACATGTAAATTCGTGACCCAAAGACGGACATCTTACGTAAACAAATGAATTTTAAACATGGAGGCCACTTTTTAGCCAAGGGGGGTTAATTAACATTAAGAACCTATTTTGCTATGGGCCACCGTTTACGAGTCATTTACGAAAAACTTAAAATAGGGACCGGGAAATTGATTATAATTAACTTACCCCCTTTAATACCTCATTAAATATTGATCGTAGCGAAAAAGTGTACAAAACCTTTTTTGTGGACAATTTTATGTATAATATTTTTTGCAACGGGGGCACCGTTTACGAGTTATTTACGAAATAAAAAGCGACCTGTGAACTGATTGTGATTAACTTTCTTCCTTTAATATCGTTTTAAATATTGATCCTAGAGAAAAGTGTTCAGATGTTTTTTTGCTGAAAATTTTATGGAGATTATTTATTCATAAAAACCTATTTTGCTATGGGACACCGTTTACGAGTTATTTACAAAAAACTAAAAAGGGACTTTAAAATTGATTGTAATTAACTTACCGGCTGCTTTGTCTTTTTAAATATTGATCCTAGCGAAAAGTGTTCTACATGTTTCTTGTAGGAAATTTTATGTTTATTATTTGTGTAAAATTTGTTTTTGCTATGAGTCATACTTTTCAAATTATTAACGAAAGAATAAAAACAAGGAACCTTAGAATTTATTATAATTAACTTTCCCTCTTTATTATCTTTTTAAATATTGATCCCTGCTAAAAATGTACTAAATCTTTTTTTATTGAAAATGTTGTGTCGATTATTAACGTTTAACAATTTTTTTCTTATATTGGCCACCGTTTACGAGTTAACTACGAAAAACTAAAAAAGGGACCTTCAAAAAGTGAATAATTAACTTTCCCGCCTTAATATCTCTTTGAATATTGATCCTAGCGAAAAATTGTACGGAATCTTTCTTGTAGGCAATTTTATGCAGATTACTTATGTTTAAGAAAATTTTTGCTATGCGCCACCGTTTAAGAGTAATTTACGAAAAACTAAAAAAAGTGACCTTTAATATCAACTATCTCACTCATAATATCAACTCACTTCCAGTCAAGAATTCGATCAAGCAACCGGCAATTTCGGATTCAGCGGGGTCTAATTAGGTTAAAAAACCCGGTTGCCAAAAAATAATATGTTTTGCCAGTCGAAATCGTTTTTTACAAAAACATGATCAGTCAAGTATACACTCATATTGTATATAATTAATAATTATTTAGGTACACTCACCGACCTCACCGTCTTAACTACCATTTTTAGGGTTCCCTACCCAAAGGGTAAAACGGAACCCTATTAGTAAGACTCCGCTGTCCGTCCGTTCGTCCGTCCGTCTGTCACCAGGCTGTATCTCACGAACCGTGATAGACTAGATAGACAGTTGAAATTTTCACAGATGATGTATTTCTGTTGCCGCTATAACAACAAATACTAAAAAGTACGGAACCCTCGGTGGGCTCAGTGGGCGAGTCCGACTCGCGCTTGTCCGGTTTTTAATTTCATTAAGTACTCATCAAAATTCGAATTTACTAATAAATCTTATTCAATATTAATTGCCGAACTAAAAATCCCGGAACTAACAATTCAGAATACCGATGTCGTCCGAATAAGGACGTAGACGTGCTGCGCGGGAATGGTGCGGTGCGCCGCGCGGGGCGCCCGCCTGCCCGTTCTACCACGCGTCTGCTTCACCCCCTTGAAAACGTAAAACTCGAGTATAAGAGCGCCTTAACAAAGGTTTACGAGGTTCCAGGCATCCGAATGGCTAATAAACTAGTACTTTATAAGTATAAAATCATCACGTCTTCTATCATGCGAAATTTAATGGAGATAGTCCATATCATGAGCACACAATCCAATATTGCAATAGTTCACGTGCGGCGAATCTTAATTCTCTTGACGTTGCGTTGGGGGCGTTTTTATGTGATAAGTTGATATCACGCGCAAACTGACCTTTGGGTGTATCTGTTCCTCGGCAAAAAAAATCACGATCTTTTAGATTCATTCGTTTACTATGTTGAATTTTTTGAGGAAATACAATTAAGTATTAAAAGGACAGAGCAGATGGGACAGTGGCAGACAGAAACATAGATTGTACGACCTCGACGCAGGAGTTGGAGTGTTGAGTGACGGAAAAAAAGGGGAGGCATTTGCCCAGCAGCCAGACAAAACATAGACTGTATGTTTTAGCCGCGAAAGCTGAATATGCCTGTTAGATTCCGGTTTCGGTCAAGGTTTATTTTTTGTGTATGACATCTATTTCAGTTTTCGCGCATTGGACTGGTGTTCGCAGCAAAGGTGAGTTAATTATTAATGATTCGACTACATTGGAGCTCAAAAGGTTAACGTTCGACGCAGTGAACGACAGGGCTCTCTTCCACGAATTTAAACACTCGTACACCGGTGAACCTTTTATGCTTTTGTAATAAGGTCCACTGATGTACAGTTAGGAGTGTTGCTGTTTGTACGAATAATTCGCCAATTACTGCACTCCAAGAACCAGCTCCTTTTCGCATTCCGTAACAGTTTTGTCAAAAGTTGTTGACCTAGCTGCATACAACAACCAATTTCTCATACCGATCTTTCTTATAATCTCATTTTAAACCTTATAAGTATAAACAAAAGGTTGATTATCTCATGTTCTTAAGGATCAGAGAATATCGAAAGAGTTTTGGTTTCTTTGACATTCCTCCAAGAACGAACATTCTTACCTGTAATTGAATTCGAGATCACGTTTGTGGGGAATCGATTAGTGAGTAAAAAATCTTGCTTGATTTTGTTATCTTCAAACTGATGCAATTAATGTAAAAACAGCAACACTCTTAAGTGTCCATTGGTGGACCTTATGCCTTTTGTAATAAGGTTTATGAACTGTCAGTTAACAGTGTGGGCGATGGTATGATGTATGCAGTCATGTTTTTAGGGTTCCGTACCCAAAGGGTAAAACGGGACCCTATTACTAAGACTTCGCTGTCCGTCCGTCCGTCCGTCCGTCCGTCAGTCCGTCCGTCCGTCCGTCCGTCCGTCCGTCCGTCCGTCCGTCCGTCCGTCCGTCCGCCTGTCTGTCACCAGGCTGTATCTCACGAACCGTGATAGCTAGACAGTTGAAATTTTCACAGATGATGTATTTCTGTTGCCGCTATAACAACAAATACTAAAAACAGAATAAAATAAAGATTTAAATGGGGCTCCCATACAACAAACGTGATTTTTGACCAAAGTTAACACATTCAATACCACTAAGTGCTACGGGTTACGCTCGTAGCGCGTAGCCACGGTTTCGTCGTATGTAGCGCGTAGTCGCTACGAACAGTGTACCCGACAGTCGGGTTCTTGGTGTTGAATGTGTTAAGCAACGTCGGGAGTGGTCAGTATTTGGATGGGTGACCGTTTTTTTTTTGCTTTTTTTTCGTTTTTTTTATGCATTATGGTACGGAACCCTTCGTGCGCGAGTCCGACTCGCACTTGCCCGGTTTTTTTTTTCATGTTGACACTTTCTTAATATTAATATTTACTAGCGACCCGCACGGCTTCGCACTGGTAACTTTTATAACAAATTATACACCTAAACCTTCCTCAAGAATGAAGGTGAAATGAAAATCTGATTAGTAGTTTTTGCGTTTATCGCTAACATACAAACAGACAGACGCAGCAAGGGACTTTGTTTTATAAGATTTAGTGATAGTGATGTGTCAGCTACTAGGAAAACTGATAACCTCCTGAGGTTTAGGTTTGCGACTGACTGTATTTAAGTTACCTATCTATAGCCATTTGACTCAAACCATGCAAATACATAATACCTCCATAACAAAAAGGAATACCCGCATTTAATATCAAAAGACCCCAATGAAAAGCAATACCATAACAAAATAGCTACTCTGCTCCTCCGAGTCGGGTCCAGAACAAAGATCCCGATAAAAACTAATATAGAAAAACATTCGAAAGCACGTAGACTTTACGAGCGGCAATCAAAAATCAACAAAACGAAGATTAAAGCTAATCACTGCCGCCCATGAAATGTTTATAGAAATACACCTTTATACGAATTTGATTAGTGCATTGAAGTTTAATTCAATAAACTCGGTGAAAGCAAATAAACAGTTATGATTAACGATGGTAAAACGACTTGTACAGTAGGCTTAGGTAATACTAACATCCAAATAATTACAAAACTAACGTTAGATACAACTAAATTTGAACGTTATAATAAAGACTATAGGTTCGCTATTGAACGTGGCATGCTGGCGTTTACGTCATTTGATCTGAGTACTCACATTAAGCATAATGAAGAGGTTACGTGCCGGCGTGTGATTGACAAGTTAAAAGCTATTTGCGTAAAATACATCCGAATTGTTAGCCGTGTATATAAAAAAACAGTGTCGTTAAACCGGGGTGACGCAAAATAATTACATTGAAAAACATGGGTTAACAATCTCTTTTCAATTACAAATTTATTAGTAACTAGCCCTAGGGTCACAAGACGGTGAAAACGCTTTAAAAGAAACTCACTTAGTAAAAGCCTATATTTGAAGACCTAGATAGTATTTGTCAGAGAGTACAGATGATGGAAGTAAATTCCATTGCATAGAATTCTTTAAAAACAACGACCAAGTGCGAATAAATGGTGCGTCGACATTCGTCAATCTAAGCACTTTGCACTAAGATCTGATGTTGAAACTGACGATGGAAATAAGCCGCGCCGTTTCAGAACAAACTTTCCAAATAGTGTTCAACAGAATTAACAACGATAGGCAAGCGTCTGTGACATGTCTCTGTTATTTTAATTCAACAGTTAAATAGAGCGTCTGTGAGCTTGGAGCTCTACTAAATCCAAAGCCTCTAACTGATCTTAATGTTTAGTATAATGTAATTAATGCCTAAATATTTAAAGTCTTTAGCAATTGCGAACTTTGGATTTTGTAGACATATCGGTTATAACATTCTACTCGTAGAAGTACAAAGAGATTCGCAATCATATAACTATTCATAAATTACAATAAACGGGAAATTACTTTTCCTAGACATGTTTAATATTTGACCATTAAAATCGGCAAATGAATTATGTCTATATTTATCGCGTTGGCAACAATACATAGGTACTTTCCATGTTTCAGTTTTGACTCATCTGTATGTACGCAAATTAATGGATTGTTAACCGGTGAGTCATTTTAAGAAACACTTGATATGTTCTATAGTCCATACTATTAATAGACTATTATGTATACAACTTATTGCAAAGGCTTAAGGTATATTGATGATCAGTTCAGAGATTCAGAGTGATACTGATAGTTCAAGGAAAACTGATTAGGCGAGATGACTGGATATAATGACAAATGTATTCTAAGGATAAGACCCAAGTTAATTTACAGTAAGTTATATTTTTTACGACTTCCGCCACATCTACGTACAGATCAAGTCACCAAGACCACAAGACCAGGCGTGTGTGAAGTTCACATTTCAGTTTCAAATATGTCATTCATACAGTTCAGTGTTCATACTGTGAACTGCACTGTATGAATAACATATTTGTTAAATTGAAAAGTGTGAGTGACGTTCTTCAGTGTTTTTTATGAAAGCTAATTACTGCCATCTGATCTTGCAACTGAGAAGAAAACCTAGACGGTATTAGGATTAGTCCGGTTTCCTCACGATGTTTTATTTTAAGGTAGGTAGATTTTTGACAGGTAAATGTCACATAATATTTCGTAACATTTCTAAAACTCTTTGGTACCAATGAGCCGGGGTTCTACCCGCAATTTTCTGTTTGGAAGCCGCTCTGCCTTTCTTTGCAAGGGGGTAAAATTTCTATCCATGAGGTCAATCTCTCCCGCTACAACCTATTTACTTTTTGGCAATTCTTTTTTAACAGTTGATGCCCGTTATCTTGAATCGGGCTTTACTTCCAGAAGTCCAAGCTACTAGCCATTACTTTAACATACCGACCTCATTGATAAAAAACAAACTGGTTACAAGCAAAAACGTTTTCAACACATTTCTCATACTCGATGATTGAGGCCATCGACCCGAAGATCAAATAGACTTGAACCTGCGACCCCAGCGTCCGGGGGGTTAAGCTTCTTGAAAGCACCTACAAAAACTCTTAATGAATTTGTGGTCGTTTTTTATTGTAAATTTAGTTTAAGTATGCTTATCCGAGCATATGTAAATTATTTTATACGTCTGCGGTTTGTTTAATGTACGGTACATGAGGAACGTTAAAAGAAATTTAAAAAACCCTAACCACATGAAGATACCTAAGTAATATGTCACTCAAACTGAGACGAATCATACCTATTAAATTTTCGTTGGCGGGTCGGGATGCAAAGCATGAATAATGCGTGGTAGGGAGGGGAAGAGTCACAATCGTGATCGATGGGGCAAAAATGGAAACTTTCGTAAAACTACAAATTGTCTATAGTCTATTTCACAACTTAGTAACAACTAATGACTCTAATGAGTCCTATAAGTCGCAGACGCCATAGTTACTTTAAAACAAAAATTTATGTCTTAGTTTATGATATGAGTCAAAGCTAATATTTATACCGTCGCAACGCAACCAAATCAATTAGCATGACTTACGCGTCTGGACATCAAGCGCACTTTGTATGTAGTCTGAACTCTGTACCGTGACTCAAGCGCGGACGCTACACTTCCAAGAACGGATGTCACAATCGGCTTTACACTTGTTCTATCACCAGCTAATGACAGCAAATATTTATGTTGACGAGTAAAAAACTTTTTTCGATGGTCAAAGAACATTTAGCCCAAATTTTGTATCCATTAACACAACCAAATAAATTAGCGTGACTTGTCTGGACATCCAGTGCACTAACTATATGTTGAACTCTGTACCGTGAGTCAAGCGCGGAAGCTACACTTCCAAGAACGGATGCCACAATCGGCTTTACACTTGTTCTATCACCAGCTAATGACAGCAAATATTTATGTTGACGAATAAAAAACTTTTTTCGATGGTCAAAGAACATTTAGCCCAAATTTTGTATCCATTAACACAACCAAATAAATTAGCGTGACTTGTCTGGACATCAAGTGCACTATATGTTGAACTCTGTATCGTGAGTCAAGCGCGGAAGCTACACTTCCAAGAACGGATGCCACAATCGGCTTTACACTTGTTCTATCACCAGCTAATGACAGCAAATATTTATGTTGACGAGTAAAAAACTTTTTTCGATGGTCAAAGAACATTTAGCCCAAATTTTGTATCCATTAACACAACCAAATAAATTAGCGTGACTTGTCTGGACATCAAGTGCACTAACTATATGTTGAACTCTGTACCGTGAGTCAAGCGCGGAAGCTACACTTCCAAGAACGGATGCCACAATCGGCTTTACTTTTACACTTGTTCTATCACCAGCTAATGACAGCAAATATTTATGTTGACGAGTAAAAAACTTTTTTCGATGGTCAAAGAACATTTAGCCCAAATTTTGTATCCATTAACACAACCAAATAAATTAGCGTGACTTGTCTGGACATCAAAAGCACTATATGTTAAACTCTGTACCGTGAGTCAAGCGCGGACGCTACACTTCCAAGAACGGATGTCACAATCAGCTTTACACTTGTTCTATCATCAGCTAATGACAGCAAATATTTATGTTGACGAGTAAAAAACTTTTTTCGATGGTCAAAGAACATTTAGCCCACATTTTGTATCCATTAACACAACCAAATAAATTAGCGTGACTTGTCTGGACATCAAGTGCACTAACTATATGTTGAACTCTGTACCGTGAGTCAAGCGCGGGAGCTACACTTCCAAGAACGGATGCCACAATCGGCTTTACACTTGTTCTATCACCAGCTAATGACGGGTCCATATTGGGTTGCATATAAGTTTAAGTCATATCTTTGATGCGCATAACAACTTGTGTCATAATCATCATTGCGCATACAAATGAAAAGTCATATTATATTGTGTCATACATTTTTAGCCATAATATTTGATGACATACTCAGCAGTTGTCATATATTTTTTGTGCATATAGGTTTTGATTATAATGAATCAAATGTCATACCAGCTAAAAGCATATTTATCGATACTTATAATGTTTTTACGTATAACGTTTTGTAGCATAATAATTTTCAACCATAAAGGTTTACATAAATAATTTAAGAAACTAATTTTAGCCTCTCGACAACTTCTTCAAAAAACCTTTGCCCTAATCTCCGTCCAAACACATAATTCGACGGAGCCCCGCTCATGCGGGGCTCCTATTTCTGCGTGGTTTGCCCTTCGGGCATCTAAAGAAACCTAACGAACCTAACCTACCTACTATGATTACTGATTAGTTTCTTTTATAAAACCGTTTCAGGAGAAACGGTCCTACTAGAGGGGGCTCCTCTTCTTCTATCTCCTCTTTTATACGGTCTTTGTGTGGTTATGATTATGACTAAAGTAATATTTGCTTCATAGGTTGCTCATATATATTTATTATTCATGCTTTCTAACATTTATAATAAAAACATATTATGACCACTAAATATATGACTTAATTTTTTATGTCTATATTAATACTATGCACTGCAATACATCGAACGAAAAATAATTATGGATTTCAAGCAGATGACTTAAAATTTTATGCGAATTAAATTAATGACTATAAAAATTATGACAACTCATTTATGACAAAACCCCAGTTATCCTCAGGAATAATTCTGACTAAAAATTTTTATGACTTACAATTTTATGCATAAAGTGTTATGACAATTAAAAATATGACAAAAATTGTTATGCGACCAGAGGGAGTCCCGCTAATGACAGCAAATATTTATGTTGACGAGTAAAAAATTTTTTTCGATGGTCAAAGAACATTTAGCCCAAATTTTGTATCCATTAACACAACCAAATAAATTAGCGTGACTTGTCTGGACATCAAGTGCACTATATGTTGAACTCTGTACCGTAACTCAAGCGCGGAAGCTACACTTCCAAGAAAGGATGTCACAATCGGCTTTACACTTGTTCTATCACCAGCTAATGACAGCAAATATTTATGTTGACGAGTAAAAAACTTTTTTCGATGGTCAAAGAACATTTAGCCCAAATTTTGTATCCATTAAAATTAACACAACCAAATAGATTTGCATGACTTGTATGTTGAACTCTGTACCGTGAGTCAGGCGAGGCGCGGACACACTTCCAAGAACGGATGCCACAATCGGCTGTACACTTTTTTCATTACCAGCTAATTTTATTATCTTTATCGATAGGCCACTGTTGGAAGCGATTTAAGATGAATGTAAGGTTAATTTATTACATTACTTACGCTTCTTTGGAAAAGCTAGACATAATTCCGTGTTTTCTGTTGGCAATATACTCCAGCATGACTTTAAGGCTAACCGTTATATTGGTAGCGAAATCTTACGAAATACCTTACATCGGATTAAGTCTATCATGTGTTGATGTGAGATTATTATTGGTTTACTTAAATATAAATATGAAGAAACCACTTTGTTAAATATACAAAAGTCATTCAAAAGTTCAAACAAGTTTTAATCGCGACTGATATAAGTTTTAGACTAGCGTTTTATTACTTTTGGAAGCGGCGTACACGAGCCTACATATTTAGATCAAATGTAGCGAAATATAGCGCGCGTGTAAGCGCGTAACGCCGAAACGACTGTACAAAAAAAACGCTAATGTGAACGCTCTAAATGCCACACCAATTATCATAATTCCAAGTCTAGATAGAGGTAATCCTTGAAATAATAAAGCGTGCCACACAATTAATATTTTGACTAAATAAGTGACATAATCTGCCTGATATTCGCATGATGTACGCATATGTACGTTAATATCCGTCCATCGTCCGTCCATCTGTCGTCCGTCCCACGAGATGACACTAAATAGGACACATTAATCAACCATGATAAAAGATGGCGGAAATAGACAGATCATGTGTCGTATTAGCCCGAGTAACATGTGCGAAACATGTCCGGATACAAATAGACTGGAAAAATTATGTATTCCTCGACAATTAGATGTTTTGGATGGAACTGGTGTATCAAAATTGCCGTAAGATTTGATTACAGTGAAATACGTACGTTTCATATTCATATTGTAGTTACACACTATTCGGGCTACTTTTTTATAATATAAATATACTGCTATGGCATGGCATACATGGTAACGATATAAATAACTACTACAACTGATAATAAATTAAAATGAGACATTAAAGCTAATTTTAGTCTGCCCTTTCAAATATACATAGTCTAATAGTTTCTGTGTGATTTTTAGCGCATTTAAGAGTTCATTTTTTTTATAAAAACTATATTATTATTTTGCGGTAGCCTCCTCTTCACCTAAAAACCAAATATATAGTGACATATTGAGAATTTATATGTGACTTCTCAGAATTGAGATTTGACGGAAAATAATCAGGAAATTGTAATGAATATGTCAATGACATATTTATTATTAGCCGTTACTACATCTTAGGTTTACGTACCGACTTAGGGGCCACTGGACTGTCGAAACTAACCGACTTAACAAAACTCGTATGGTATTAGTAAAGTCCACGTCAGTTACGTCCTTCTGATAAATTAAGACAGTTGAAGAGCTATAAAACAATTGCGTAGGTCTCGAGACGTCCTTGCCGCGGTTTAGGTCACCGTGTGAATCAGACATGCGCCTAATATGTAGATATGTTGGTTTAACGATCTTAACTTTCCGCAAAGGAGTTCTAATATTGGTGACTACTGACCAAGGTGGTGAAACTGATCACGGACCTAGCCAGGATGACAATTGTTGATAGAAAATAAAAACCGAAACTTAAATGGAAATAGTCAAGTGACTTTTCGTAGGATCTGTCATCCCGGTACATTTATTCGTCTTGAATCGATTGTCGTCTTGGCTTAAGCACAAATGAGACATATTACATAACAAACACATATAAAGAACAAAGTGCCACGAAATGGCCTCATCTCAGCCTGTTATTTATTTATTTATTTATTTTATTTTTAAACTTTATTGCACATACAAAAAGTACAACAGGCGGACTTAATGCCGTTATAGGCATTCTCTACCAGTCAACCATAGGGCCTAGGGTGTTAGGGTTGTTGGGCCTGTTGCTGGTGACTTTCAGCGCTCATCTTCCGATGAGAAGAACTTTACTTGGTTGTTTACTTTAATGTACTTACATAAATAATTCACATGTCTGGACTGGAATCTGAAACAAACCAAAAAATATTATAATTAATTTCATGGGTATCATATAATTATTACTTACTCATGACTCATGACATTGCTAAAAATCAGATTATTTTATCTAAATGCGCACCATACATCTTATTTTAACCTCCCACCTGCTCGGTTTCCGTCGGCCCAACAAGACATTTCCCTCAGATTAATATAGCAGTATGATAATAGATCAGTCAAAAAAGTTGGCAGTGCTTCAGCGAGTGTAACGAACTATAGCCCTTGACCTTGCCTTGGTCATTCAACACGTGCCGTTTACTGCAATTTGAGCCTTGATTGTAGTTCGATTAGGTTTATAATTGTAAATGATTGATTGTCGTTTGAGGCAGTTTCGTTTTGACGTGATGGGAGCGATTGTGACAAGGAAGGAAGCACTTCCTCAGTTCGGACACGATCGTCTGTTTATGAGGAGCATACCTAATCGATTCTTACATAATGTGCGTCGTTATGACGTATTTGTAGTCGCCTGGACGGATGATGTTATGTTAAATAGTTGAAGATATAAAAATACTTTGTTGTTTGGTAATTTAATGAGTACTACGTACAGTCGGTGACATAACCACTTAAGTTGGGGCACTTACTGTACTAACCTACTTACTTGTCGGGCAAATGATGCAACGAATGCTTATTATTAAGATAACGTTGCAAATGAACACATGAGCTATGTATTGGTGCCGCCATTAATATATTTATGTTAATAGAACCCGTTTAGATAAAGATGTGTTTATAATAAATGTTGGGTCTCCGTTAAGTACCATTGTAGACATCAACGCTGCTATTTTCAAAGCCTAACCAAGCGGATGAGGTAGGCTACGAGAATTATAATTATACGATTCATACATATTTTAAGAGAAATCTCAAGTAAAAAGCGAATATTCCAGTAACAAGAACCTTTTTCTAGAGAAAGGCGTGTTCACATAGGTATATAAATCTGAACGCGACAAGACAAGCATTTGATTATGCGGCCGACCGGTGGGCCGGGGAAATCCCGCATAAATACACTATGAAGTGGGACAAATGGGTTCGGACAGGAGAAATATGTGTTTGAGATGGTCTTACAAGTCGGTGGTCTAGGAACTCTAGGATACGGTTACTATAGATATCTGGATTTACTAGAGATCCCTATGGGTCGAAGTGTATCCGCAAGGGCCCCCGAAAACGATAAGATAAGATATCTGGATTTAGTGACAGTCTAAAGACTGTCACTAAAATGCTCAGAATGTTAAGTGTTAATGTGCTCGGAATGTTATAGTGATTCGAAACCAAAAGGATTGATTAAAAACAATGCAAAAAAGAATTTGCTTAAGTGTAATAAAATATTCACACATTTTGATCCATCCGTTTCGTTAACGTCATACAAAATCTATGAAAAACGGTAACGGAATGCAAATAAAAACCTTGGGACATTTTTTTCTCGTATCCTGATTCTGAGTAGGAATAATATAAAAATTATCAAATAAAAAAGTGTAGTTTCCAACTTTAAATAAAATGGCCCATTTTGAGGCTCCTATTCCTGAGAATCCCATCAAACACGCCAGAGTTCAAGAGGCAGTAAGTATGTCTACATATCTGCTAATTTAGCTGATTTTACGCACAGATGATTAGACAACTGCCAAATGCCCTTTTGCGCAAGCCTATAAATTATAGTATTGTCTTACACTTAGTCAGTCTGATGAGTAAGCAAACGCCGGGTTTTTGAATAGTTGGATACTGAGTCTGATTTGAGCATTGCGTAGGCCCGCCAGGCCTTGAACTGTGATGTACTGTATGTTGGCACAAGACAGTGGCTATACTGGGCCGCTTTACATTTGCACATCTCTTGCGGTTTAGAGATCCGTAGGGGAAACAGTGGAATTGATTATGTAGTTTCATTTGGAAACCTCGTATGGCTCGTTAGTAAACTGACGTAGTTTGAAAAACTGATATAAATAAATAATGGGTGGTTTCAGGCATATACCTTTTGCATAATCGCCACAAGCCACAAGAACGCCTGCTACTTTGAGCTTCCTGAGACCTCTGATTGTAGTAATTAAGATATTAATATTGCAAACTAACAGGCAGTTTCTTGCTACAACTACTACACTTTTTCCGTCATCTCCGCATCAACACATCAACTATAATTACTTATACAAATCTTCCTTCGTCTATTTCATTTCTTATTTGCATAGGTACGGTACAGCACACATTATTGAAAAGTTTCCTGTCACTCCACCCCCAACCACTTGAAGAATGATTGGCATCAATCAGCCATCATCGACCCCATTCCTCATTTTGATTCGGCACTTAGAACCCTCGCGAATCCTCCGTGCCGCCATTTTTGCCTGCGGTATATTATTTTTGGCAGTGAGACGGTAGGGGTGAATAAATTCTACAACATGTTTAGAATAGCCAGCGCTTTATTGCCGTCGTGAAAAATGCTTGCATCAATCAGTTTTCTTCCGCGGATTAATGGGAATCACGTGTTTGGCTATTTAAATATAATTTTATGCGAAAACAGTGGGTTGTGTCAGAGATACAAGCATATATCAAAGTGGCTTCTTGGCTGACAACCATTTGTCAAAATTCAAAATCAATGACGGCGGATTGGCATTTCCAGTACCTAATTTTAAAATACTTCTTTATGAGTAATAGCTAAAGCCACGAATGCTAGGAACATAAGTTCCATTTTTGCTCTGGGCAGTGGAAACAATTCAAAACAGAATGAAATTAGTTCTGTTCGTGTCAGTGCAAACTTAGCTTACACCTACTCTAGGTATTATACCTACTTATAAAGGCGGGATTCCACCAGTATGCGGCACAAGCATATTCAGTACAAAAATGCTTGTTCTGCACAGTGTCGCCTACTGGTGGTATCTCGCCTTAAAGTGTTTTTAAATAAAGACTGAAAGTATATCCATATATGGTTATAAATAGGAAAGAACGAGGTCACTTATGCTAAACATGTTTACCAGCCACGTCCTAAATAAATATTCATAATTTATTTACAGCGTGCCCATTTTCCCGCATTAACCTGTATTATACGTATTCGCACGTGATATGTGAACAGACGTAATCAGGGCGCTCGTCCCACGCGTTAACTGAACTGTCCTATCCTCTTTCATCTCGGGAACCTTTCAGGAAATAGGAACTGAATTTTCTTATATAGAAAATGATCTCATATTTCACATACCAAAGGGAATATGATCGACTTCTTAAAATACAACATGGTTATACATATATTGTAATATGTACCTAGTATTTTATTTAGAACATGACGATCATTAAGAGATACTCGTACTAAGTTATTACCGTATTTTGTTTTGACATGAATGGATAAATTGTTGACATAAGATTAATTATTGCAAGACATTTTTTAATTTGTATGATTTAAATAATATTATGTAAATATGAATGACGATCATAATATAAATTCGTGTAGATTAGTCTAGCATAATTTATAATGTAATTTAATATTATGAGAATAAATATCTAAATCTAAATCTAAATCATATTTATGTCAGTAGCGTTTTAGTGGCAACTTACTTGGGTCAAAGGAATCTGTACTAAAGGTACTTGTAGGTAGGGGTTAGGTAAGGTAAAGGTAAACTAAACTATGGTTATATTTGATTAGTTTAAACTCAATAACACTGCTAGGAGATTACCGATATGTGTATATAGTTATTAATAATAGACAATCGCTTTCATAAATATCGTCATTGTTAATACATACATTTTTTTTTTTTTTTCTTTAGCCTATTAGTGTGTCCCACTGCTGGGCAAAGGCCTCCCCTCTTTCCCGCCACTTGTCTCTGTCTAATGCACACTCCCGCCACTCCACACAGAATGTATCTAGGTTGTCCCGCCATCTCCGTTTGGGTCTTCCTCTGCCCCGAGATCCATCCTGTGGGATCCAGTCCGTGGATACTTTAGCCCAGCGTTCTGGGTGCATTCGGCAGATGTGCCCTGCCCAGTCCCATTTCAGCTTTGCGGCCTTCATGCCCACATCCACAATGCCAGTTTTGGAACGCAGTTCGGTGTTTCTAATACGGTCGGTTCTACGAACACCCAGTATGCTGCGTTCCATTGCTATACATACATGTATAACATAAAACTAAATAAAATTCAAAATTTTTGTCTAAGCCTGAGTCGGGTGGAAATAATCTAAGAAAAGACAATCAAAAGTCTGTATTATCTAAGCAAATGGTGTGGAATAAAATTGACATTCTGGTATTTTTTGTATAAGAACCCTTTAATAAAGTATCATTAATGGTTGACCCGTTGGCATTTAGCATAGACCGATATTGACCAGCCTTGAACTCCGGCAGCCGATAATCCAGTGCCAAGGCTGCAGTGAAAATAACTTCTACGTTATATACCAGTGGCGGGGCATTTAATATGTGTACATTTCTAAATCGCCTAGCCTATTTCGACCGTTTTAATGTTACATCGCCTCTCGTCTGCCACGCACAGCTAAATTGAGGAATGAAGATAAGAGCTTAAGGCTTCGTCACACAGGCGCGTTTTCCGGGTGGGGCATTAGCGGAGCGCGCCGCTTTACATACAAAACGCTCACGCCCCGCCCGGAAAACGCGCCTGTGTGACGGAACCCTTAGGGCTACCCCACAGTAGCGTCGGCGTCTAGTCAACTCTATGGCTGCTGCTCGACGCAACGTTGGCGCAACTGCTCAGCGACGCCTATTTCCATAGCGCTGTCTAAACGCCGACGCTCAAAAGACGCTAGTGTGTGCCTTTTACTCCAATCTTAAAGGCCGGCGCAACCTCTCTGGTGTTGAGGGTGTTGTCCATAGGCGACGGGAACTACTTACCATCAGACGATTCGTCTCGTTTGTCTCCTATGCCATAACAGATGTAAAATTGTTTCTATGTCTGCTCTAACGCTGCTACCCTTGCCATCCCAATGTAGACTTTAAACTCTTGATATTACTTCCCTCATGCTGTTCCTTGTTAAAATATATCTAAAATAATCTAAGTGTACTACTAGCGCCATCTGTTATAGGTACTTGATATGTTAAATGTTCACATGTCATTATCTGTGAGCTCTGTGACATTTAAAAAATAAAATTAGTGTCTTTCATTTTAGGTTATGTGCAGTCCATGTCTCTGAGTAGTTTTTTAAAGTATTTCGTGTGTGATTAGCAAAATATCGACATCAAGTTACATAGTGAATGCTCCTAAACTAAAAGGACGTGAAAACTGTGAAAGCTATTATTATACGTATGGGCGTTCGCGGTAAAAAAACTTTCTGCTTGGTAGCAGAGCGTGGTTTAAACTAGTGCTGTGTTCATGACAGTGACTTTGATTGCCGAAGCTCCAGAGAGCATATCGATAACGAGGGAAAATGAATCTTGGTACGAAGGCGGGATCGGTGTTCTCTCGGAGGATCAAATGTCAATACAGTCAGAAGTGAGACTCATATTAGTAAGTTTCCTCAAACACTTTTACTAGCACATCTAAACAGAAATGGAAACTTCCATGCGAACTAGTTTGACATCGCGGCTGACCTTGGCACCGACCGGCCTTGACCGCCGCCCACGCTTGTCATAAAGCTTGGGGCGGATGTACTTCCCGAATATAAAAGGCATGACGGGAATCGATTGGATGTCATAAAATGGTGCTAAGCCTTTTAAGGGTGCCTCGTGTAGTCGGGCGAAAGTTACCTACCTACTCGTACATATAAAGAAAACTATCAACACGATGATACCTGAGTTGCGAGCGTCCATAGGCTGTGGTGCCCGCTTAATATCAGGCGATTATCAGTAGGCCAACTGTGTATAGCCCAAATGGTCATTGCAGCAGCGTAACAATAGACATAGGTTTAAAGGGTCTAGCAGGCTAAGGAAGGAGAAGTGGCCCCTGTGACGGCTGTGGCGAATACCGGATTTTTATAATGTCATTTGTTGGCTATCTTATAATATAGAAACACCTTAACTTTCAGCCCCCTATCTTGAACCGTCACCGAGATAATGTCAACAAAGTCATTTTATGGACACATTTTTCAAAGACGTTTTTCTCCTGAACTGCTATAGTTAGGTATTGCCCAGTAAGAGCCCATCAACGTGCACACTAGCGCCACTGCTAAATAATCGTGATTATTTAAATTTAACATTTAAGTATTTTGTATTCAAAAGGTACTTTAATACAAAATACGGTACGTAGCGGCCCCCTTTTTTAAATATCTTTCATTAGTTAAATTTAAATAATCACGATTATTTAGCAGTGGCGCTAGTGTGCACGTTGATGGGCTCGTAAGTATATATGTAGGTAGTAATTGGCCATTCCTTACAAATCTGAAAGAAACAAGCCAACTGAAACCTTCTTATTAAGAGTGGCCAATTACTATAGTATTCACCCTAGTCATAGTTCCTATGACCAGCTCCTGTGTCATAGGAACTAGGTAGAAGGTACATACGTACGTCAAGTTTCAGCTCCATCGAATAATGGAAACTGGGTTTAATTTAGCTTGCAAGATTTGAACCGAACATACGAGTATACACATTGCAAGTTAAATCATCATCATCTTTGGCCACAGCATCTTTGCAGATGATAGTTGCAGCGACTAAAGAAGGTACATATTTTGAGGAGGTAGTCTACAGCCTACATCGACTGCTATGACTGTATAGACCAATGGCCGATCGGCATTTCTTGCCGCATCGATCACAGACGTGTCTTGACTCCTGGGGTGGTCTAGCAGCTCTGCGATTTCTTGCTTTGCCATGCCTTGAAGCAAGCAAAAAAAAACCTATTTTTTGCAAGTTAAATAAAAGCTTGTAAAAAGAGAATAAAGACGCCAAATAGGATCCACGCTCAGCATGATGCCGCGTCAAGCCTCATTAGTTATTAGCACTGGTTACGCGGCTCTATCTACCAATCGACATTCTCTAATCTCTGGCACGTGTAACTTAAGGCTCATTTAGACAGTTCTAAAGCCCGAACACGAGTTTCGATACATTGCGGTACCTATCGATTGACAGTTTGTAACTCAGTAGTCGGTAATGTACCGAAACTCCGGATTTCTCGCGTATATTTGATGTGTCTTTCCTAAACTCTTCCCTAAGCTCACTCGATACAAGTGCTATACATAGAAAAATACTCATTTATAATTTTAAAATTATTAATAATACGTTATACCATACCTCCCATATTACTTATTATTTATTAAGCGAGTTAACTGATGTATGGAGTAAGCACTCTACGCTAACTTATTTATCTACAAACCTAAAACGTATAACGCCAGAAACGCACAGCGGCACCATCGTACATATTTTCCTCAACGTGACACTGCCGCATACTTTATAATACATTAGCAATTATGTAATATTACATTTTAAGGCCCCCGGACGTAGTAGCAAGACAGGACATTCCAAAAAATCTCCGCAGCTCGGATGAGTCACGTCCTAACACCGAACGGACGACGTGACTGTATGTTAATGGATTTCTGCACAGCATAGCGAATTAGTTTCATTCATTCCGAGTGGACTTTTGGAACTCATGCTCCTGGGCTAGAATAAAAATTTGGAAAAGTACTTTCCATTTTATTTTTCAAATATTAGACTGTGGTAAACAAGTGTACGGCCCATCTGGTAGTAAGCGAACAGTTTAACATATATACCTACACTTGTAACTCCACTGTTATTTGGAATGCGTTGCCGACGATTCAGGATATGGAACATCCGCGTGTTTTAACGCTTTACTTCAATAACTCTGATAAATACTTTAGTTTAAAATTTTGCTGGTCAGATCTCTCGGCTATATCATACTATTTTATACTAAATTTCAACGGCTCTGGTATGCGGGTAATGATGAAAATAAATGAAAATAAGATATGTTTTCTTGATTTTTTTCCTTCAAGCCAACTTTAACCTATTAATGTTATGATTGAAGTCAGCCCATGCAAAATACTTAAAGTCTAGTTTCCGTGTAAATTTTTTCATGGCATTTGCCCTTCATTTAAACGTGTAAAAACCAAAATAAAAAATTAAAATTTGCGTTAGCCCACGCAGCCTGTCTCTTGAACGCTGATGCGCTGGTGCGGTTTGTGCGACCTCAATACAATAAATATTATTCCTTGTTCTTGACATTTCCACGTTTTTCTTCAACCTTCAGTAAGTTTCACCTCGTAATTTTCATGAAACATGGTTGCAGTATTAGTTTAGTACCCGGATGCGTACGCACTTAGTACGGTTAGTACTAGAGTGCTTAGTCGTACAGTTAGCAACCGCTTCCTAGGTCAACCGTGATTTTGCACTTATTCCGTTATCAGGGTTGCCACGCGCCTCAAATTAAATTGGAGAGATGTTTTAGGTACCTACGATTAGTCGCGAAGACACGATTAGATACTAGTTGTCCGACCGTAACCAGAGTACCTATTATTTGTCGATTTTACTCTAGTTTCGGCCGAAATATAATTTTTATACCGAAACCAAACCGAAAATTCGGTCAGACACTATTAGATACTTAGGTAAGAATATACAAATAATATACAACCTGTATAATGTAGGGTATACATTATATGATATCGTATAGAAAAACATACAATGTATTTTTCTTCGGTTCCGTTAACTTCAAAGAAGACGACCTTCACTTCATTTCGCACGCACCAATCAGCGTGAGCGATTTTCAAGGTCGTAGTATCAACACCAGTTCAAAACCGTAACTATGAATCGGGCTTTTGTAGTAAGTACAGTCGCCATTAGATATATCGAAGCATTCGGAGTGGCCAAGGAGTTCACAATATCTGAACACGCACTCTGAGCACGCCCTGAAAATAGAGGTGTGTTCAGATATTTCTGAGCGCCTTAGCCGCTCCGATATATCTGATGGCGACTATACATATGTTATGTGTTGTGTGTTTGTATCTTAGATGTCAAACGCCAACAACGTAAATAGAGACCGAAGCCCTCTAACGCGTATATAGTCTGTTCGAGATCCTGAAAGCGGTGAAAAATAGAGATAATACTCCTAAAAATACGTGTGATACCTCATTAGATTCGTCGTGATGCCTAGAAAAATGTATCCGAAGCGTGTATTAGCACACAAAAAATATCAAAAGTTATAAGCAAAAAAAGAAGGAAAACGTAGATATATTTTTCACCGTTTTCCGGATCTCGAACAGACTAATACGTATAACGCGTCTGGCCAACTCTATTGTAACACCTGGAAGAAGAGTCTTTAAGACCAAGTTCGGCCTGGCCAGCCACATTCGGGCCCATAACAGGCGTAATCCGTAATTGCTGAGGTCGCCGTCATCGAAATCGATGAGGACTTCTTCTTAGTCGGTACACTCTTGCCAGAGTGGTCGTGGTCATAATTGTGAATCTCGATGAGTGATGATCTTGCTAATACGGCGCTATTCGTCGCGGACTGCAGCTTTCCGGGTACATTCGTAAACCGAGCACTTAGTTGCGGCCTTGATCTGGTCTGTCCAGCTCATTGGTGATCTAACACGTGGCCTGGTGCCTTCGACTTTTCCCTGCACTACGAGACGCTCTATGGAGTCATTACCATGACGAGAAACATGAGGAGGACTATATATGTTGAAATAAATAAATAAATACGTTGTCCGAGTAATCGGCAACCCTACTTGCGCGGGCGGTTTTTTTGTCGGTTGTATCTCCAATATCAATCGCGGGTCGACATCCTTTGCTTACACGTGCCGGCACAACAAAACAACGGCTTAAACACATCGGCCAAGTGAACGTTACGGGCATACATTACGGAGATTAGACTCCGCAATATGGAGCATCATTAAGTATGCGGTTATTACACTGATGCGAATACGCACGTCGCTCCGGGTATGAGCGCACAGCGTAGCGGCGCGCGGCTTGCGAATCCGCACCCAATATGATTTTGCGGAAAAGATCTCTGTGAGAAGAAGTGTGAAGCTGCGTACGGATTGCGCGTATATTGGCACGCGTAGTCGGTTACGCGTGTCCTCGAACACCATGTCCGTACTTGCAGCTACGCGTACACTCTAGCGAGCCGCCAAACAGCCTATTCGGATTTCGAGTTAATCACAAGATCTTGAGACGATGTAGAGATCAACTAGATCTACATTCGATATCGACTATAACGACTATAACTACGACATAACCTGTCGAAATCGTTCAAGAGGACCTTCAGAATCGCGGAAACGTCAAATTTGACATATCTATCTTAAAAATATCTTTAAATTATCCGTATCGTAACTTGTTGAAGTCTAGTAGATATCTAATTCATTTTCCGAATCGAGCCGATAGTCGGTTTTTGGTACAATGTACGCGTGGACTGCGTATCCCGACTACGCGTAACACAGGAACGCACTGTCCGTACGCAGCTTAAGGGATAGCAACATAAGGTAAAATTAGAAGCACAATCACAATTTCGTCCGCGTAGGATCATGTGATCAAGTTCTAGGAAGTTCTACAAGGAGCTGAAAACCAGCTAAGAGTCTTTTGCTTCCTACCAACTCATATAAATTGAACATTTTATTCTTCATGGTCTAGTTGGCAAGTGATCGGCGTCTTAAATATATTCAAGTAAGTGAATAGGTGTGTAACAATTAATAACATGCGTTAGGTGTCAATGGATCACGACCGTGAATCTAAAACGCGTATATAACGCTTAATCGATTTACTAAAAACCGATCTTTTTCGGTAAATTATAAGGTTTATTTCCAATGTATTTGATTGAGATTTACATAGTCGTTCGGTTAGTTAACTAAGTCGGTGTTATAGTTAAATTGGTAATTTATATTACTTTTTATAATTGTTAATATTAATTTATGGTCGAAACATTGGTATTTTAACTACTCTAATGAGTCCAGTTTATAAGCGCTGTTTCTTATGGAACAGGTATTAGTAATAGTTAATGACCTTATATTAAGCCCTCATTCGGCAGCTGCTTATTTTTTTTTATAATCCTATGAGTCATTTAGTTTTCATAGTTCTGATCAAACAACTTATAACCGCATAGTAAAAATAAAATATACCTACGCATACGATTTGGTATGTGTCATTTCTGTAACATGACAGCTCAATTAAACTGATCGTTAATCCCAAATTAATTTTGAATTCAACTTGCGGTACATCGGAGAGATGTACCTATATCTGATGGTGACAGTACTTTAGTCAATTAAGATATTTAATAGCGTAATGAATCAGAATGAGTGCTCGCAGAACGACTGTATAGAACTGCGTTCTAAAATCGGCAAATGTGGATGCGGGCATGAAGGCCGCCAAGCTAAAGTGGGACTGGGCAGGGCACGTCTGCGGAATGCACCCGGAACGCTGGGCTAAACTAGCCACAGACTGGATCCTACAGGATCTTAGGGCAGAGGAAGACCAGAACGGAGATAACGGGGCTACCTATTTCGATACATTTTGTAAAGAGTGGCGGACGTGCGCATTGGATATGACCAAATGGCGGGAAGAGGAGAGGCCTATGCCCAGCAATACTATTAACTTATTCTGTGGCCCAGCAGGACACTCTTCAGGCTAGTAAAAAACCACAATGAATCTGAGACATTTTTTTACCTAAAAGGTAGTTAAAAGACGAGTACCGTAAACTTGCGATGCCAATTGCTTGGATTTCGCCCTTTTCGCCGCTATTTGGCATTGTAATTTTTCTCAAATTATTAGGATTTAGATAGACTAGCTGTTTCGTAGGTAATCATGGTAGAGATAATGGCATGGTAGGCATAGGCTATGTTTATTACCCCCCATGCCGATCAGACATTAGGATCGCTGTTGGGGCTCGAGTGGCGATGCGCGAGCTTGTGAAGACCACTCGAGTACCCAAGAAACAACTATAACCTTATTACCTTAACCTTCAACAAAGAAATTTTAATTTTAACGCATAAGCGATGACTCAAACAAAGATACACGTTACATTAGTCTAAGTAGTTTTACTCCTTCAAGGGCCCATTTGAAACTCTGACAATTCATGCTATAAAACTATCATAAACCGGCCATTATGAGGGAAATGGCCAGATAAGCTACAAATTTCACATAATCCCGCACTAACGTGCGAAGTGCCCTTAGACCGGGTCGTAATTTTAAATACTATTCTACATATAAGGGCAAGTGGCCCCTAAAATATTATTACTGAGTCGTTAAATTTCGGTCGGAATCGGAGAACTTTTAGTGAAAGTGGTCGCGCACGATGATGGTTTCTAAATTATCATTTCCATAAATTACACTAAAAAAATCTCATCTCCCGGAACAACCTACGGGAACAGGTAGGCCATCTTCTACACGGTGATTTAACGTGCAAATTAGATCCAGAAGCAAAATATTAACCCAGACAACCCGAAATATAGTTCTTTTGGCGCAAATGTACGGGAAGACCTACATACATATAAGGGTAGGAGAAAGAAGAATATAGGCGTCATTATCAAATCAACTCAAATATAGCCAATCTCCCTTGGATCTTCTAAAACGAGCATGTGCATGTGCGATGGCAAGTACACAACAGATTGTTGGTTTAAAATCAAGCCATTGCACATAAGCACTACATCTGCAACTGATCTTCTTTAGCCAAATATAGAGGCAGAAGAAAACGATGTGATAAGATGTGGTCACGACGAAAAGGGGATCCGTCGACATGCGTTTTTCACCATCTTAATCGCTCTAGTACATTTCGTGACAGCGAAAGATAGAGCAAAGTGGATACCAAAGAATATTACATCACAACACAAGCTTTATACAAGCTACATAGGTAGGAAAATAAGGCAAAGAGAAAAAGTTGTAATGATTCGCAAAAACGTGATACACTTGATTATGATTACCGATAAAGTTTTGTGCACAAATTGCTAAGAAATAACAAATCCAACAAGTTATTTAGAGTTGCAGCGGCTTCACTCTGAGGTTCCCAATTTATTACAAGCTTTTATTTAACTTGCCCTGTTAGTATATATGTATGTTAGTTAGTGTGGGTCAAATCTTGGAAGCTAAATTTTACCCACTTCCCGATTTCCGATTGAGCTGAAATTTTGCATACATATGTAAATCGGATGACAATGCAATATTGCATTCATAATATTATGATGAGATGGAGCTGATCTGATTATGCAGACAGGAGGTGGCTATGGGGACTGTGATAAAACAACGCAAACTAATCTTTGCCTGTGGGTTAAATCAGCTCCCCTTTTTAGCACCGGAATTGGCCTTCTTTTTTGTATAATATATTATTATGTAAAACGTTCATAAGTGCTTGTTACTAGGCCTACATGAATAAAGTATATTTGACTTTGAATTTGACTTTGTACTTTCGGCAAGTTCCGCCGTGGCAGACTATCAAATTCGGACTTAGCCTCACTTTTATGGGAAACCAATATGCAATTCATCCCGGTATCAAGTCGAATCGAAATTTTGCAGTCGGCTCTTCTACCACTGTGGAAAGAAAAGTATAGTCAGCGATATAAGCATGTACCAAAATTTTTTTTTTGTCAAAAACTTATTATACAAGCAAACCGATCTAGATATTGTAGAATTTTAGTGAAAACAATATAATTACACGGTATTTCTAGACATGAGTACGGTTCTAGACACCGTATCTAATAAGGTGACTGGACGATGTTATAATATTTATGATGATTCACAAAATAGCTCATGTAAATGTTCTTGGAAAGAATACACAAAGTAATGTCTAGACACAACAATGCAGTCTGATTCATTTACAAATAAAGTAAGAAATACACACGAACGACACTGACGAATACGCCAATAATATTACGCAGCATCCTGGAGCATCTAAAAGAGCATAAAGTCATGTTGACTAATCAGCACGAACGTCGATTCACTTTAGGAGGTTTATATACCTATCAACTTCGCAATCTCCGTCTAGCGGCCTGTCTATCAATCCCAAACACGGTCGTACCAATTAAATGCAGTTCACAAACCAATTCTATACTTATAAATATGTCTTGAGGCTTTGTGATTAGGACTAATTTGAGTTGTTAGCTAATCTCGCGGGCCGCAAGGTTATGGTGGTGGGTGTTGTGGGAAAAAATCGCCTCGTGCCTTTTAATCTAGCGTATTAGAAACGCGGTGTAATGCCGGCGAGTCGAGGACCTTGATGGAATGCGAGTGACGTTCGTTTATTTCATTTTTAATCGACGCGTTATCGAACTGGCGAGGAAGGTTTGGACCTCTGTGTAAATTACATGAGAAGTACATTTAACGCTTACCGTATACATGATACTAACTGATTTAAGTACCAAGTCTTCTCTTCTCCTGAGCCTTTTCACGCCATCTGTCGATAATAGTTTGTTATCTTATCATGGACCCTTTTGGATGCTTCTACTTAGTGGCTGTACTTATCTCTGCATCGTAGTCGTGACTGTAGGCATGCAGATGCACATATGCGTTATATGCATCTGCATGCCTCCAGTCACATATAAAAAGTGAGGTTTCAAGAACTGCATGAAACTTTTACGCGTTTTTTTCGCCAACGACCCTTTGTTCTTGGTCCTTGAACATAACGAGTTCCCTGTAGTGATTGGCCCAGTAACGGCTGCTATTGGATCGACCTCACACAAACACTTCAAGGAACATCTAAGGCTGAAGTAAATTAAGGTATAAGTTGGACTCCGAAGCTCCGAATACAGGCTGCAGCACCAGACGACGTGACGCTGCGACACTAAATCTATGTATTTCTATAGCAACTTCGTGTCGCTAACTACGAATGTTACGAGTATTTCTCTTTTGCGTATGTGCTTAGGGGCTGTCCATAAATTACGTCATCGATTTTTGGCGTTTTTTGACCCCCCCCCCCCCCCCTATAATCATCCAAAAATCATGCTTCAAATGACCCCATTTCCTCCTACTTCATGCTACCGTCATCCGATGTCCAGACCCCCCCCCCTAATTTGAAATGACGTAATTTATGAATAGCCCCTTACGAATAAATTATTTTCTATTTCTATTTTATAAAAATACAAAGAAACCAGGTAACGTCGTAACGTAACGACGTAACGTCGTCTGTTACTGCTGTCTGCGATCGGATTTTAACTTGTACCTTTAAAGGTGAATGTAATGCTAAGGAAAATTAACTGAAGTAGCTTCTCACTTTGCCTTATCAACAGACCAAAGGGATTCACGCGTGTTTGTTTTGTAAAAAAATATTAACTGTATAGGTATAGTAAAAAATCAGATTGTATTAAAAAATGGTCAAAACAAAGAAACCACGAAAGCATGAAGCATTACCCGTTTTAATTGCTCTGTCTACGCTAGACAAACAACAACAGTATGGATGACCAAATATAAAAAAAGCTGCAAAGATCACGTGATAGAATCGTAATCGTAAATCCGTGTTACCGCGAGGAATGTTAGCATTATAGTAATAAAGGCGGGCAGGGAAAAAAGCTGGCGATTATACTTGGATGGTAGCGCGAGCGCATAGCATATGCGGTTTATTGCGATGCGCGCGCGCACGGAACAGTTATACCGTGTATAGAGTTAGACCAAGAAAAGTCTGCAGCGATTTTGATAGCCCACGCAGTGCATGTGTTATTTATACGTCATAATTTCATAGAAGTTTGACGTTTAAGATAACACTTGTACTGCGTGGGCTATCAAAATCGCTGCAAACTTTTCTTGGTCTAACTTTAGCTTGATTCATAGGAAGTTAGGAACTGGCGTGAGATTTATATTCTGGACTGTAAAAATCCTTACAAATATTATAAATGGTACATAGTGACTTTGTCTGTCTGTTACTCTTACACACAAAGTACAACCTACGCAGTAACAAACATAAAAATAGGCTAATAGTCGAAATCGAAATACACCGCCAATTCAACGAAAAGTACACCTCATTGATCGTGTATGATACATGATCTGACATGTAAAATAATATTGCTTTTACCAATAAACGTCTAATTCTGATGACGACAGGTCTGGCCTAATGGGTAGTGACCCTGCTGTGAAGCCGATGGTCCTGAGCACAGATATTTGTAAACTATCTGATACTATAGATAAATGTTTATACAGTAATAGTACGGCAGACTGGTTTTCACTGCTATCGTTTGCCTACACCGCTTTAAAAGCACCGGAAAAAAACGGCACGAGCAGCCTAACCACCATAGTTAAGAGGAATATAGAATCTTCTGGGGCGATCGACTCACTCTTTGTCGAAGCCGACGCAGCGGCCCTGAGACCGCCCTCGGTTTTAAGAACAATTGAATCCAAAGTTTACGAGGGCGATCTTAAGGGAGCTGTTCGAATTCTCATGTCGGACGATAGCGTGGCACCTTCGAATCCTGAAACTCTCGCTAGTTTAGAACTAAAACATCCAGCCCCTTCACGGCCGCTCCTTTTTCCACCCGAACCGGACAGGTCTTGCCCCGCCCTTTCTGCCAAACCAGATGAATCGCGCAGGCACTTAGCTCATTCAACAACAGTTCTGCTGCGGGCTTAGATGGTATCCGCCCCTTACATCTGAAGGAGCTCACTTCTGGTTCTACCAGCGACAACGCGTCACGTCTACTAGAGTGCTTAACAAAACTTTGTAACTTTCTTCTTAGCGGCCAGCTGAACCCCGCAGTCTGCCCATACATCTACGGGGCATCATTATGCGCACTATCGAAAAAGGATGGAGGCATAAGGCCAATCGCTATTGGAAGCGTATTTCGCCGTTTGACCGCCAAGCTCGGGTGCCGTGCTGTGCGTGATGAAATGGCCTCCTACCTTCAACCACGCCAACTAGGGTTTGCCACTAAACTGGGTTGCGAGGCAGCCATCCACGCCACCAGAACTTTCACGCTCAATCCGAGTAATGCAGACTGCGTAATCGTCAAGCTTGACATTAAAAACGCCTTTAACTCATTAGAACGCGATTCTATGTTATTGGAAGTTAAAGAGAAAGTTCCAGCACTATACCCTTTTCTGTACCAAGCGTATTCATCTAACTCCAAACTCTTTTTCAGTGAGTCGCCCATAATCTCTCAGGTGGGTGCTCAGCAGGGAGATCCGCTTGGCCCCCTTATCTTCAGCCTAGGTATCCAGAAAGCAATCTCAACACCTCGATCCCCATTAAACGTCTGGTACCTAGATGACGGCATAATCGGAGGCAAGCCGGAAGAAGTACGTGAAGACCTACTGACGCTTCTTCCACTTCTAAAGGAACTGGGTCTTGAGGTAAACTCGAGTAAATGTGAGTTTTACCCTTGCAGCGCAGACTCTCGGGAGAGTTTTCCTTCTTTCAGTGCCATACTTCCCGGACTAAAAGAGCTGTCCACCCAAAAATTCAAGCTCCTAGGTTCCCCCATTTTTCCTGAAGCCGTTCCCGAAGCCTTCCAAATTAGAGAACAACTTCTTCATTTCGCCAAAGAAAGACTTAAAAACCTATCAACTCATGTGTCCCTTACTCTGTTACGGTCCTGCTTTGCCGTTCCCAGACTTACATATTTTCTCCGCACCGTACCAACCTGGCTATACCCCGAACATATCGACTCCTTCGACCGTACACTAAAGGAATCGGCTGAGTGTCTGCTTAACGTATCCCTTAACTTGGACCAATGGGACTTGGCATCGTTGCCTATTCGGAATGGTGGCCTAGGACTACGCCGCGCTCGTGACGTGAGTCTTCCGGCCTTCTTGGCGTCGGCGGCAGGGGTTGTAGAACTCGTCTCTAAAATTTTATCTTTGGATGGAGACAGGACTACCATACCCTATGCCTCTGACGCTCAGTCGGCTTGGATGGCTCTCAACTCGGGTGCGTCCGTACCCGAAAAACCGTTCCTGCAACGTTATTGGGACGTCGTGGGCGTCAAGCGGATCTTCGATTTCCTGATGACAAACGCTGTTGGTGCAGATAGGGCCAGACTAAATGCAGCTTCGAGGCCTGAAAGTGGTGCTTGGTTACACGCCCTCCCATCTCCCAATCTTGGCACTCTGCTCGACAACGACTCACTGCGGGTGGCCGTTGCTCTCCGTCTGGGCTGCGATGTATGTCAACCTCATTTGTGCATCTGCGGCTCTATGGTGGAGAGTAACGGTCATCACGCACTGAGCTGTTGCCGCTGCGCCGGCAGGTTCCCACGACACCATGCCCTGAACGACATCATCCGCAGGGCATTAGTGTCGGCAAACATCCCCTCCACGCTAGAACCGCCAGGCCTCAGCCGGTCGGATGGTAAAAGGCCTGACGGCCTGACACTGGTGCCATGGGAAAAAGGCAAGTGTTTACTATGGGACGCTACGTGTGTAAGCACATTTGCCCCCTCACACCTTTGTCGTACCATCCGGACGGCGGGCGCAGCCGCTGAGGTGGCGGCCCTACATAAACACCAAAAATACTCGGCGCTCACCAATTACCTGTTCGTCCCAGTAGCCGTAGAGACGTCCGGGTGTTGGTGTGCTGAGGCAAAAACCTTCCTTAGGGAAGTAGGTCGCCGCATGCAACAAAGGGGCCTTGACCCGCGCTCCGGGTTTTTCCTGGTGCAAAGGCTGTCCATCGCAATTCAACGCGGTAACGCGGCGAGTGTGATGGGCACCTTTGCGCCGGGAGTAGCGCGGGGAGGCCTCTTTGAGTAGTTTTTATATTCCTTATTTTATTTTAGATATATTTAGGGTTTTAGTTTTAATTTAGTATTATTTATAGATGTATATAGTTCATAAGTTATTTATTTGTTTGTCTACTGCCTTTCTCCTATGGAATAAATCATTACATTAAAGTATTTGTTCCTGAGTTCCTGTAATTTTATATATATATCGTTGTCTGGGTACCCACAACACAAGCCTTCTTGAGTACCCTTAGTCAATTTGTGTAAGAAATGCCCATATAATATTTTTTTTGGATTTCACGGGCCTATAAATCCCGGTCTTTTGATAGGCTTGCGTGGGGATATCGATCCAACACGTTGAGGCCCCTTGGAGAGCTTTAACTCTTTTCGTCCTGGTGGTCATCTATACCAACCACCTATTTACATACATCCCCTTTAAAATTGACTAAAAAGTGTTTTCCCTTATTTTAGTCATCATAAGCCATACACTACTGCACGCTTTTATTACTAAAAATTGTATAATTAATAAAAATTTGTGATACAAAGGGTTAATGTCATGTAGAACCAATATTTATTTATTATCAATTAATATTATTATTCTAATCTACTTCAGGTTTATCTTCGCGCAGTACACCAGTAGCGTGCGCCCGCGCCGTCCCGCCGCCGCGCAAAAACGCGTCTGCGCGGTAATGAAGAACTGGAAGGGCACGTATTAATTAGCGACGCGTGCCGGCATCGCGCCGATACTAGCATCACTAATAGCCTACTGCTTTACTCGTATCAAGAATATGATAAACTGAGAATAGGGGTTTTTCAAGGATATGAGAAGAAAGATGATTGAAAAGCTTCTCTTCGAGAATGTAGCCATGTAAAGAAAAGTGACTTCAAGACTGCTTTGCCACTGAGACGAAGATGAGAGAAGACGTGCAGGAATCGACCAATAGCATTGGTTTGCATTGTAATCTGCAATCTGCGTTTTTATCAATACCTAAGACATCTATCACTCTCGCGTTCGAACGCATTTAGACGCATTCCGCAAATATTTCGTAATAAGCACTCAACAAAAAAAAACAACGGGTTGCACTCCGGGAGTGCCGGCAGAAGTGAAAACTCAATGACATTGTAACAGTTTTTCGATCAGGTCACGTGTCCGTCTTACGAAGCGTCTTACGTGTTACGTCTTACGCTCTCGCGAGTTTAACATTTTTTTCCTCATCACAAAAAGTGCACAGCTCCGCTTAAGAAGTTTTCACTTCAAAAAACCTTAAATGTCGAATAGGTACTTAAAAGGAACTGTATTATCTTAATTCCTGGAGCTAAACTTGACATTTAGCAACACATTTAAATGAGTTGTGTCATTGTGCATTCAACGCACAACCCCGCGACAGTATATCGCTGTCAGGAGCTGTCATCAGATCCTTATCGTTCGCGACAAAATCTTATCGTGCATCTAACCAAATGAGCCGGATAAAGGGACAGCTAGGCTATTAACCCGACAGAGGTTACATAGAGAAAGGTTGTGCAGGAAAGGTTTAAGAATTGGTAATGTGGGAGTGGATAATAACTGATCTTAACTCCTTGTCACTTGAAGTCCATAGTCTTAGGCCTTCCGCCGACTTGAGCGGGTGCCCGCCCGCGGGTACAGTCGACGTCAAAGATATGTTTATATTTTTCGCCTTATTATATCCCATATAAAGCGTACTCGCACTTGCAACTCGCCTGCTCGATTCGTGGCGATTCGTCTGCTCGACTGGTGGTACGAGCGACACTGATATACCTCACACAGGCGCGTTTTCCGGGCGAGGCGTGAGCGCGGCGTGAGCGTTTTATATGTTATATGTAAAAGCGGCGCGCCCCGCTCACGCGCTGTGTGACGGAGCCTTAAAACTTCAAACATACCGCATTGCATTATACGGCTTACAAAGGAAGTTCTGCAGCTTTTTACTCACATAATAAAGGTGTTGAAGCCGCCCGGTGTACACATATCAACGAGCTTAATAAGTTAATAGTAAGCATGACTAGGTATCGAGGCGCGGCCGGCCGTTGACCCGGCAGGAAAGCATTACGTCCAATTTGTTTGGTTTTTTAGTTAGCTAGTATTAATGAGCTTGAGAAGATGTGATAAGGAGTTGGTGAGAATATGAACGACATCCGCTTATGGAACGGGCAGGTGGAGTTATATCAGATGGCTTCGTGACAAATTAAAGGGCCGAGAGACGTATTGATTAGTATATTAAATTATTTGTTGCTTATCAAAAGAATGCTCAGCTGATGGAGCATTAATAAATTACTAATATAATGATCTAAACATTCTAAACTGTGGAATGAACTGTCGCCCGCGGGTTTTCCGGACCGATACGACCTTCAAGCTTCAAGAACAGAGGAGCGTATTAAAGGCCGGCAACGCACTTGCAACCCTGATGGTGCTGCAGTTGTTCAAGAGCGATTGTATTGTGCTTACTATCAAGCGATTCGTCTGCTGGTTTACCTTTTATATCATAAAAAAATGAGCTAAAGCAGTGGTATTAGTAGAAAATCCGTTAAGACATGCAACTTTTTGTTTTCCATATGCAATGCAATTTATTTTCCATATTAGGTATTTTGATTTTTTTTACAATCACAAAATTTCAGTTAGGTACCAAAAGGTTAGATGGTACTGCACGACATTTTTTGTTTTATTTCCTCATGCAGGATTAAGTAACGTGTGACAAGGATAAATATAGGGTTACGCAACAGGAAGCCTACAATGCGGCCGGAATTAGACCGGCTCGGGGCGGACCGAATTAGAACGGGCACGAGACAAAAAGTATGGAGAAACAAGCACCTAAACGACATCGGGCCGACTCTCACACCGACGAGGTCGCACATACAACATTACAAAAAAATCGGCCAAGTGTAAGTCGGACTCGCGCACGAAGGGTTCCGTACCATTACGCAAAATCTGCAAAAAAATTACGTTTGTTGTATGGGAGCCCCACTGAAATATTTATTTTATTTTGTTTTTAGTATTTGTTGTTATACCTGGGCCATCCAGTTGATCCAGTAGGAAGACGTCCTATCGGACGCCCCAGATATCGCTGGTGCGACATGGTGGAGGCGGACCTGCGCGAACTTCGAGTCAACAATTGGCAAGAGGTCGCACAGGACCGGGAAAAGTGGCGCTGTCTTGTGTCAGAGGCCAAGTCTCATTTTGGGTCGCTGAGCCAACGGAGTAAGTATTTGTTGTTATAGCGGCAACAGAAATATATCATCTGTGAAAATTTCAACTATCACGGTTCATGAGTTACAGCCTGGTGACAGACAGACCGACGGACAGACGGACAGCGGACTCTTAGTAATAGGGTCCCGTTTTTACCCTTTGGGTACGGAACCCTAAATAAAAACCGGGCAAGTGCGAGTCGGACTCGCGCACGAAGGGTTCCGTACCATAATGCAAAAAAAAACGAAAAAAAAGCAAAAAAGAAACGGTCACCCATCCATGTACTGACCACTCCCGACGTTGCTTAACTTTGGTCAAAAATCACGTTTGTTGTATGGGAGCCCCATTTAAATCTTTATTTTATTCTGTTTTTAGTATTTGTTGTTATAGCGGCAACATCACGGTTCGTGAGATACAGCCTGGTGACAGACGGACGGACGGACGGACGGACAGCGAAGTCTTAGTAATAGGGTCCCGTTTTACCCTTTGGGTACGGAACCCTAAAAATAGTCTCAAGTCTATGGTATATTATGATATTTTCCGATCCGCTCAATCGCCAATAAAAGAACCCCATAAGAAATTGCTATATAAAAAAAACTAAACCAAGAACTGGAAAACACGGAAGATAGAACTGAAATGATGGCAACGCCACTTGCTTGGCTTTTATCGTTGATCCTCATTCTGTAAATGCCGACTGTCACTGTATGTTTGTAAACACTTTATGTATTTATGTATTAGTCACTGTCATAAATAAATTACAAAATAAGTTATGGTCTTAAGAGGAAAGGGGACGGCCGCTTCTCCATACAAACGCAGTCCTTATTTTCCTCTCTGGATATTGACATGACGGAAAATATCATTGCATAATTTGATGTATATTAACCATAGCTACGTTTGACTTTTTTGATTTTTTAATTATTTTAAAAATTAAGAGCGAAAAATAGATTTTATACAAAATTTCAAATGCTCCTAACTCTTATAATAATAAAAAATCGAAAATAATCAAACACCCAATTGTGTCAAAATATCTTCAAATCGCGCGGGTCCTCCACTTTCGTCTTAAGGACAATATATGTAGAATAGATGCTTATAACGAAGCAAAGCTATGTCTCCCAGCGTAGATATTCATATTCCATATACATACAGCCAATTTACATGTCAAAATTATGGATCAATATTCAAGATACGCGCGTGCACACGCCAGTCATAATATTTGAAATTAAATGTCACCTGTCACATTTGCGTTTCGTCACCTACGCATTGAATTATAACAAACCTTAAAAAGGACTACGTTTTTCAATAAATATAAAAATAGTATCTTTACATAGGTACATATAAACATCAACACAAATACTAAAACGATACGTCCATCAGGTAAATAGCTGCTTAACAACGTATAAAACATATAAGCCACTGTATATTTCAAGATATAATTACACCTGCCATACCAACCTATGTATGGAAAAGGAATTTTTGCAGATATACATACAATACATATAGATGCCGCATGTATCACTAATGAAAACAAAACAGACTTTATGGGCACCTGACTTATAAAGCTTAACCAAATTGGACATGTTGTCAACCTTATCTTTTCTCGACATATTTATGTCGTGTTTTGGGCATAATAATGCTTCTTTCCTTGCTTATGCAAGTGACGCAAATACAAATTTGATCAAATATTGGACAGGTGGAACACCACCCTAAGGAACCGGACTGGCGGGTCCAATCAGATACCATTAGGTATGCGAAATGCTGAAATAATCGTTATATGAAGTTAAGTTACTTCTATAATCGTTTATCTTTCTCATCATTTTTATATTGATTGAATATATTTTTTACGACATTGTTACGCAAAATGGGTACATAATATATGTTATTAAGAAGCCATATACAGTCCGAAGGCTTTTGTTAAGCAAAAACAGGTTTTTTTGGAAACAAGTGGATGGGCAGAGAAATGACGAAGCAATTCGGGACGAAGTCGTTTTCTCAAAAATACATACAAATTACTTACAAATAAAGCTGTATTAAGGGCCATCGTTGGCAGTGTCATTTCCACAGTTGTAGTAGTAAACTTTTTACTGTATAAAAAGACATTAAAAATGACATAAAATTTATAAGAAGGCGAGGCGAATTGCTTTTTACCTTCCCCATTGGATTTAAGCATTTTACAGAACATCTGCAGTGAATGATTGTGTCTGATCTATGCTAAAATATGTCTGTGGGAATTTTTAATTACCCTACTTACTGCAACTGTTACCACTAATGTTTATACAATGCCGGAACGAGTAAACAAACGGTTGATTGTTTGTTTGTTTTGTTTATGTTTCTCTATGTTTAATTACAGGCATTTAGAAGTTAGGGTCGAGCATTTTATTGACAATTATATTTTATAATTTATTAATAAAGTTCCATGTATAAATATTTAATATATTGTTGAATTATAACGCCATTTCTATACACTACGCTTTCCTCGATTGTGTTTTTAATGAGTATAGGTTAACGGTGCGGTAAAAACTGTTGGACTACTAAGTCCAACAGTTTTTACATTTATGAATGAACCAAGTATTAGCACCATCATATTTCAAAGATTTTCATGTCATTTTCATTTTCTCACAATAAAGCGCGATTCGTAAATTCGTAATGGCGGACCTCGACAGTCGTCACACCTGACTCGCACTTGGCCGGTTTTTTTCAGAAGAATATTATGAGACTTTAATAAGGTATATTCTAGTAATTCCGGAGGAATTTAACCTCTCGTATGTGTATGTCAAGAGACCTGACCGAATCTTTGATCTTTTTGCATTTTACTTTAGAGCGGAACGGACGTATATTTTTTCTGCTATATACGACACGACCGAGGTTCGAACCCACGACGTTTGATCAATGAAATATGTATAAAAGCCAATAGCTGCAGCCACATTCGGTGTGAGCGCGCGCATCATTAAATAGCCAGATATTTCTGGGCGCGACTCCCAATCCGACACCGACACCCGACTTGTCCACTTGACTTATATGGCGATGACGTTTCACTTTTATAAATAACGTTACGGTTCAAAGATTTATTTAAGTTTAATTAATCAATGTTACGCACAAGGAAGACGACACCGAGGAGAGGCATGTTGTTCAGGGTAGAGGGTACAAGACCCAGATTGCGACCCTCAATGCGATGGACCGAACGAATGAAGGTTTTCACCCGGTCACCCTTAAATCTGTGCGTGCGAAAAGCACTTAGTAGAGAAGAATGGTGCAGAAAACAACAGAAAAGGGCCGTACAACGGAACCTTGATGGCCACTACTACTTTGACAAAAGTATACGACTAAAAAAGAGAATTATTCTATTGTAAATAAAGTAAACAATATTCATATTGTAACAGTATTAGTAGCTAATACCGGGTTGCATGAAGAGCTATCAGTTACACATTGCGTTTTTAGCATTTTAGAGATAAATTTAACTATACATACACGTTACATTCTCATGATATTAGCAGTAATTACAATAACCTATTTCACGCTAACATTATAAATGCAGAAGTTCCTAAAAAAATACCCTAACCGATTGAAAAATGCGAACCATTTTTTAAGTCGTTTAAAAAAACCGGACAAGTGCGAGTCGGACTCGCGCACGAAGGGTTCCGTCCCATAATGCAAAAAAAAAACGGAAAAAAATGAAAAAAGAAAACGGTCACCCATCCAAGTACTGACCACGCCCGACGTTGCTTAACTTTGGTCAAAAATCACGTTTGCTGTATGGGAGCCCCACTTAAATCTTTATTTTATTCTGTTTTTAGTATTTGTTGTTATAGCGGCAACAGAAATACATCATCTGTGAAAATTTCAACTGTCTAGCTATCACGGTTCGTGAGATACAGCCTGGTGACAGACAGACGGACGGACGGACGGACGGACGGACGGACGGACGGACGGCCGGACAGCGAAGTCTTAGTAATAGGGTCCCATTTTACCCCTTGGGTACGGAACCCTAAAAACGAAAGCACAGTACTAAATTCATGTTTGATAAATTAACGAGTTACTAAAACAAAAAGCCACGTACTATTAGCGATAATAACATCAGGCATGTCAAGAAAGCTGGCGGGTAACTTGGTGGCCGTGTCTAACACGTGAGACACGCGACTATGGCCCACGATATCCGTGACGTTGCGTATGCGTATAGTCTGGGAGCCTGTTAACTATTACATAGTTGAGTAATTCTCAAAAAAGGGCATCTTAACCTGTCATCGAGTATTTGAATTGAATGTAGGTATGTTTATTTGCTCTTTTTCGTATGAAACAAAAATGTATCTAGATAAACTAAAACAATGTTTATCGAGGCCAAGTCATTATTTTCTCTCTCTCTAAAATGTTTGCGGAGGCACGCACAGACGGGTTTCACGCCATCGTACGCAAAAGAACTGCCTCCCTAGTCAGTAGGATGCGGAGCAGCTCCAACGGCATCCTAAGGGTGTTTGTAGAGAAGCCTGATTCTCCCATGCTCGTACACATTAATAAGTTAATGATCATGGATAATAGTTAACTGTGTAAATTTTATTTTAATATTTGATTTTATTTTTGTGAATTTTAATTTAATTGATTTTATCTATTGTGAATTTTAATTTAATTGATTTTATGTATTGTGCATTTACATTTTAATTTTATTTATTTAGTTTTTTAAATATTAACAATAGATTTTAAGTCACTATGTACCTAACCCATGATGGATCCTAGTTATCTAAATAAATAAATAAATTATTATTATTATTATTATTTTTATTTAAATTTAATACTTATATTTATAAAAAATAAAGAGTAGCACTGTTCACTGTAACCTGTTTTGTCCAAAAGCATCGCTCTTCCAGGTTTAGTTCTTTAGATTTTATAAGCACCAATTTATGTTAATAAAATATCACGCTATATAGTAACATAAACAATACCTTTCAAAATGTACATTGCACGGGCCTTATATATGTCGTAGTCAGAACGTATAATCCGCCGTATTACATTACGGCTAGCCGTTTTCAAAAACAGGGGCGTTTTGAAATGCGGCGGTTCGACGATTAGCCGGATTGTCATTGCGATACGTTCTTCAATAAGGCGGCCTACGTTTAGCCGCATCGTACTACTCAGTGTTGGCCGTAATGGTTAATTCTAATTAACAATTAATCAATTGCATTAACCATTAATTCCGCAATTAATCAATTGCATTACGCATCAATATAATTAAAATTAGTTAGAATTGAAGTTTAAGACGTTTAATTACATTGATTGTCAATCTGCATTAACGTTTAATGAAATGAAATGAATGAAAAATATTTATTTCGAGCAACTATGGACTCATACAGATTTGTTAGTAGACTTACGTTCCTAATGTTAGTACCTAATTAACTATTACAATATATATACACTGCTGGAAACATGCATTTCGCAGCAGTGTCTCATATACGGGCAGTCAAGTCTGTCCGCTATCACACACAGGATAGGGTTGGGGCTGGCCCGCACCCGGCGCACCAGGGATGTGCATCGTTTGCGCATAGTCGCATAAAAGCAGTCCACGCGTGCTTCTGCGAACATCCCTGATGCGCTGCAGAAACGAGGCAGCCCCATCAATACCCGGAACGCGTTGTTGTATTGGATCCGGAGGGCCCCGTAGGCCCGCTGGGTATAGAACCTCCATAGGCTGCACGTATACAGGGAAGTACAGTACGTTTTAAATAAGGTAAGTTTTACCTCCCTTGTACATCGCGCAAACCTACGGGAAATCATGTTTGCCCTAACCGACAGAGCCCTCCGTTCTCGTTCTACGTCCAGATTGTCCTTTAAGTCAGACGTAACAATATGACCTAAATATTTGAAGCTCCCCACCCTCTCTAGTGGAATACCATTTAGATATATGGGAGGAACCTCATTAACCCTATTTTTGCCGGGGTCAAATACCATAAAATTACTTTTAGTTACATTGTATTTAAGTCCGTGTTCATAGGCGTATTTCTCACATACGTGTAACAATTGTCGTAAGCCACAAGCCGATGCGCTGAGCAAAACCATGTCGTCCGCATAGCTTATATTGTTTACGCACACTGCGTCTATATAGCAGCCGACATGCATCTTACCCAGCGCCTCGAGTAATCCATTTACGTACAGATTGAAGAGTGTGGGCGAGGTCAATCCGCCCTGCCTCACTCCACACTCCAACCTGTACGGGTCCGACAGTGTACCAGCCCATCTAACGTTATTGACCTGGCCCCCATACCAGTACTTAAGTATGCGAACTGTCTCAGAGGGTAGTTTAATAGCTTCCAGCTTCTTCCATAATACATCGTAGGAGACCAGGTCAAAAGCCCTAGAAAGGTCTAAGAAGGCAGCATAGACTGGCGTTTTCCTATCCACGTAATATTTGACAGTATACTTAAGGCACAGTATCGCACTCTCAGTGGATAGCCCAGGTCTAAATCCAAACTGATTATGGTTAAGGTGCACGTACTTATTTAACTGTGCGTTAAGCAAACTGTCAAATACCTTTGCTACAATGGTCGCAAGGGAAATAGGTCTATAGTTAGTGGAATCGGATAAGTCACCAGTTTTATTTTTAACGACCGGCACTACGATAGTCTTCATTAAGTCCTCAGGTAGGTAGCAGTGTCTAACGCACAACGTATAAAACATCGCTAGCGTCCTTGAGATATGAGGACCCGCATATTGAAGATGCTCAATGCTGAGGCCATCATGCCCCGGGGACTTGCCGCGGGAAATCGAGCGAATAGCTTTAGCTACTTCCTTAGCCGTATAACGAGGTCCAACCGGTTCCGTGATGGCCTCAGCACTGTTCATCTCCTGCGATGGTCCAAGAGGCGATTTTACAACGAATTGTTCCTTAAAGTTGTTAGCGATGTCTTTTAAATCGCTTTTGCCTCCAACGCTTACAGGACAGCCAGGCCGAAGCTTTGTGTTATTGGTAGCCTTCCAAAAAGCTCGGAAATCTTTTTTGGAGTGTTGCGACGCTATATAATCCATTTTAATTTGAGTTTCGTGATCTTGACACCATTTAAGGCGAGATTTGAAGATTTTACGCGTTTCACACATCTCGTTAAATAAATTTCCATGTGAGGGTCTACCATTAATAATCCACTCTTGAAACTTCAGTCTCGCTGCCCCATGAGAAATTTTATGAAATGGAATGAAATTATTTAATGGAATTAAATAATTTATTTCATAAACTAATAATTAATGTTACTTTTGCTTGGAACTATTAAAATTATAAATAAAAATAACCATTAATACAAGCTTCAGTGAATTATCAGATCGTGATACATATTTTAACATGAGACTACACTATATGTTTCTATACACTCATTATACGTGTATTCCTATTTGTCGCTGCCATATGTGAGTTGGAGACAAATGGGAAACGGGGACAAATGGGATTTATATGCAGAACCTATTCCATCTGTTCCAGGTGGGAACAAATGGGAAAACATCAGAAAATGATGTGTTCCCATTTGTTCCCACCTTATTGGTGTGGGACAAATGGGAAACGGGGACAAATGGGATTTATATGCAGAGCCTATTCCATCTGTTCCAGGTGGGAACAAATGGGAAAATATCAGAAAATGATGTGTTCCTATTTGTTCCCACCTTATTGGTATGGAGACAAATGGGAAACGGGGTAAATGGGATTTATATGCAGCGTCTATTCCATCTGTTCCAGGTGGGAAAAAATGGGGAAAACATGGGAAAATTTTGTGTTCACATTTGTCTCCACACCAATAAGGTGGGGACAAATGGGAATGTTTTATACGAATTAATATGAACGGCGGGGAACAAAAGGGATACACCCGATATTAGTGTTCCCATTTGTCTCCGCTCCAATGAGATGGGGAAAAATGAAAATATTTCTATGCAGCGTCTTTTCCCATGTTTCTATACACTCATTATAGGTGTATTCCTATTTGTCCCTGCCATATGTGAGTTGGAGACAAATGGGAAACGGGGACAAATGGGATTTATATGCAGAGCCTATTCCATCTGTTCCAGGTGGGAACAAATGAGAAAACATCGGAAAATGAAGTGTTCCCATTTGTCCCCACCTTATTGGTGTGGAGACAAAAGGGAAACGGGGACAAATGGGATTTATATGCAGAGCCTATTCCATCTGTTCCAGGTGGGAACAAATGGGAAAACATCAGAAAATTATGTGTTCCTATTTGTTCCCACCTTAGGGGCTGTCCATAAGTTACGTCATCGATTTTTGACCCCCCCCCCCCCCCCCCCTATAATCATCCAAAAATCAAATTGGAGGAGGGTATCCCAATAAGGGACCGGCAACAAACTCGGCGGGACACATCATTTCAAAACATTATTAAGGACTACAGACGTCCTAACTTATGCGGCCTAAGTTGGTTGGATATGTATGTGAACAAGATAAGGTTTCTGGAACTAAAAAACATACAGATCGCTATTAAGATTGGATATATATGTAATTAATTTTTAAATCCAGTCCGCATGGGCGTTTTTAAGGAGCGACTCTTAGTCGTATATCAAGTGAGGTCAGATTATTGCGATCACCTCACAGTCTAAGGAGCTAACTAGAATAGTCAACAGACAGTCTCATGGACAAATCGAGCTACGCACAATTGATGTCTTGTTTGACAAGCGTTTGACGTCGATTAGATGTGACAAACTGTGTCAGTTATAACTCCACGGGGGTTTTAGACAGGAAATTGAAATGAAACTATACAAATTACGGTTCTACTCACTACCTTCGACCGGTTTTATTTCAACGAGCTCAACGGGCCGCCCGCGGCGCATCAGTTAGGAGACCGAGCTTTGCTCGGAAAAAATATAAAAACTCAAAAATGCGCGTTTTCCCAGAGATAAGACCTAGCTAGATCGATTTATCGCCCCCGAAAACCCCCATATAGCAAATTTCATCGAAATCGTTAGAGCCGTTTCCGATATCTCCGAAATATATATACATATAAATAAATAAACAAGAATTGCTCGTTTAAAGGTATTAATTAATTAAATAGATTTATTCGTTGATGAAAATATTAATGAATACGAATGTACCTATTTAACATTCGATTATTATGATAAAGTATAAAATTATAGTCTGTTCGAGAAACGGAAAACGGTGAAAAATAGAGATAATACTCCGAAAAATACGTGTGATACCTCATTAGATTCGTAATGATGTCTAGAAAATGTATTCGAAGCGTGTATAAGCACACAAAAAATATCAAAAGTTTTAAACAAAAAAAGGGGGGAAAAAGTAGATATTTTTTTATTCCCTAATATCTTAAAAATTATTCATATTTAACCAAAATTAATATTATAAAAGAGGAGGATATTTCCAATCAAACATTCCATACTTGCAGAATTGTATCTCCATTATTTATACTTTTTATTCATCGCTGAACACAGCCCTCCGGGCCACATTTTCGAGAACCGCGCGCGGCGTGAAAAAACGATTACGTAACATTAAATATAATTTTAAAGATATTAGTAGAAACTATTCCCCGATTCTGGCCCCACCTCTCAGTGGTCACCGACAAATAGCCCCCCATTTGAATTGATTGCGCTAGGTCTCAGCAGTGCCCGGCGCCTCCTTCAGGTACTTACGAAATACGCTAATTAAACAATACACCTTGCTCACCACGGTAACAATAGGCTTATCGACCCTTTTCTATTGTTCGATCTCGACTCGGGCGCGTTATTGTGTTACCGAGAATACTACCTGGACCCTTCACCCACCGACGTCTTCATTCATGCCTTCTTTATGTGTGTATTATACTGTAGGTGTTTGTGATAGGTATTAGCGATAGGTATTTGCAATAGGTATTAGCGATAGGTATTTGCAAAACGTACTTATTTGCGATGCATTATCTTATTATCTTACAACCTCTTGGAGCTATTTCGATTTATAAGGAATACAGTTCTAACCTAACCTAACCTAATTAGATTTTACACAAGTAATCCGTCGGTGGCCTAAACTAACCTAAACCTTCTTTTACCAAACCTAACTTGACCAAACCTAACTAAAATCAACCTAACTTCTCATTTCAAACTAACCTGATTTCACCTAGTCTTCGTTCAAGTTATGTTTTAACCTAAATACCTAAACTTACCTATCCAAACTAAAGCATCCTACATATCGTATACATACTTACCTATATTGTGCATATTGTATTGTGTTATTTTATTTAGTTTTACCTATTTCTATCTCATTATTTTTGTCTGCGATAAATGCAATTCAACCTAATGTAGCCTTTTTTTATTCTTAAACTATTCTATCTTCTTAAACTTAGTATGTAAGTATGTCTCATTATCTAATACTATATATTTAATATACATTTTTATGTTCTTTGTAACACGATAGAAAGTAAACTCGTATCTACTTGTTTCTTTGTATTATTAAAATAATAACGAGGCGTGTGAGGCATTTCTTGTGCACTTGTTTTCATTGTTATAACAGCTTAATTGCTTTATTGATAGACGTGTATTATATTTTATGCTGACAATGGATTATTATGTGGATATAATTTGGGTTTGAGTACAGGGAGCGTCTGTTTAGATGAACTTGTTGAGACATGTTACTTTGTATGATTTTAAAAAAATAACGAGACGTGTCAACTGGTTTCAACATGATTTAGTCTAATACGTCGGCATTTCTTGTGTGTTGGTATTCATTGTTATAACAGCATAATTGCTTTATTGGTAGACATCTATTATATTTTATACTGACAATGGATTTATTGTTTCCTATTATGATTTTGAATTTCGGTTTTAGTAAAGAGAGCGTCTGTATTAGATGAACCTGTTGAGACATGATTTGAACGATACTGTATCCTGCTCACTATCACAGTATAAAAGCCGAAGAGAAATGGCTTTGAGTAAGTATTACTGTCGTGGCAGTCCTCTGTATCAGAGCTCCTTGTATCTACTGCAGTATATAGAAATATAGTGTTAATTCAACAGTGAAGTGTTTAAGTGTTTATAGAAAGACCCAACAATGGATGTAAGTATGTCTTTTATTACCGTAACTTACTTTGTTTTGTTTTCACTTGTGTTCTTTGTGTTTTAATTATCAAGATTGTAGACAGTGTGTAAATTATTGTTTTATATTGTTTCAGTTCACTGAAAATACTTTCAAGAACTATTACTACCCGGATGATAATAAAGACGAATCAAGCGATGAAGAGGGTACGCTTGGTCTCAAAGTTAAACAAGCCATCGCAAAGAAACGTTCAGGAAACAATATCGATAGCTTCTTTGAACGACCTAAAAAGCAGTCTAAAGTTGTGAAACGGTCTTCAAATGTGAGCAAAAGTTCACCAGACGGTGTTGCAAACTTGTCATCCGGACAAGACGACGGGGCCTATGCATCACATTTGATTAAAATCGAGATATATGATATGCATAAAATCAAAAACGTCCCACCCATGGAACACTGGAAGCATGCGGACTTCAGATTGAAATATTTTGCGTTGGAAGACGATTTGGAGCTACAAAATACGCGAAATATTATTTATAACATAACAAAGCAATTAGCTTCTAAGGACAGTAGTGTGAAATATTTTATAGATAATAAGAAACAGTGATAGTTATAATTATTAATGATAGTAGTAGCTTAATGATTGTGTTAACGTATTTCTCATTTTTTACCTCTCCTTAAGTACATTTTCCATGTAACAGATTTTTTTGTGTCGTCTCGTTTTTTAAGTAACAAAGAATGTTAAGAAATATTTTGTAAATAATAAAATTAAAAAAAAAAATGTGTGGTTTAAAAGGGATTTGTATTATATGAAAAAATAAAAAATCTTATTTAAGTACACGTATTATTTTATTTCACAAAAAATGTTTTAAACATATTCCTTAATATAAGGTCATTACATACAGAATTATCAGAAAACAAACTTAGCATATCTGTCATAGTTTTTCCATGATATTTAAAATACAAATAAACTAGACAATATTCACCACAAACTGAAGTAAAATGGTTTTGAAGAGGTTTATTGTTATAAAACCACTGTCTGGTGTTTCTTTTTAAAAATAAGTTATGGTAACCTGAAGGTTTCCGTCCGAAGGAATCAAAATATTCTCCTATACCAGTAACATCAATGTGTATGGCAACCCAGTGGGAGCCTGGTTTCGTGTCAGGGTCCAAATTACTAACAATAAAGACAGGTAGATCGACCCAAATAGGTATTTTGTTAGCAGCAAAAACATTTGATTCAAAAAGTGGGTTTAATTTCTTCATACAAAATTGAATCTCATTAGTATCCATAATTACTTAATTAATAACAATTTATGTCTTGATGATGCTGCAAACAATGACTACAACAAAATAAAGTAAACGAAAGAAAACATTGTATTTATATAATTATGTTTTTCAACTATTATAATCTACAGATACATCACGGTTTTTGTTTATTTCAATAATGTTGTCAAATTCTGCATACACGATACAATTAATGGTGCTAGTTAGAGCCGAATCAAAGCGTACTTCTATCCGAACACTTCCATGTCTAACAAGATTCCAGTGTGAAGTTGAACTAGCAGATAAATCAGGGGTTAAATCAAAACATAACAAACAATATCCTCCACCATAATCTGTTCTACTTATTCCATTACCTTCGTTGTGAAAATGAATACCAGTTCCAGAAAATAAGGTGTGATATGCCGCCGCTATTAAACCAGAACTAAATGACGGTTGTAATGTTTTAGAAGGAATTTCATGACCATCTACAAACAAGCTAAATGAATTCATATGAGACAATGATGTTCTCGCTTGATTAAATTGTTTAATTTAATTTTAGTTTTGGACACTTGGAGACCTTATACATCTCTAAGTATTTATTTATTTATTTTATTTTTATTTTTGATTGTACATACCTATATTTTTAATGTTTCTGACACTTAGAGACCTTTACATCTCTAAGTCAACTTAGGCTAGTAATTATGTGAAGCTATACTGTCTTTTTATGTAACATACGAGCACAAAATGCCGTGTCTTACTGTTACATGTTATTACTATTTTAATATTATTATAGGCCGGAAGCTTGAACATGTCATGCTCGCTTAAAAGTCTTTACTTACGGTGGCGTCGTTGATCGGGTCGCCACTTTCCCGAATGAAGGTTGAGGGAGGCGATGGCTGAGATACGCGTCATACTCGTGAACGGGTGCTGTTTGTGGAGACTGGTCTGTTTAAGCTAACACAAGCTATTATACTTAGTAACTTTATTTTTATTAATTAATTACAGTGAGACGCCTCATTCTGCTCTCGTATGTTTCTTTTCTCTTAATGAATGTATTAATTATACAGGTTATTGACTCTTGGAGACCCTATACATCTCTAAGGATAACTTGATAAACTATATAATCTTATAGTTCTGACACCTAGAGACATTTACACCTCTAAATATTATAGATTTTTTTTTTTGTGTTTTGTATCTGTATTTTTTATGTAATTCGACATTAAGAGACCATATACATCTCTTAGTAATTGTAATACGTTAGATTGAATTGTTAGTTTTATTTTATAAAATTGTTGATGTTATTATTTTTGCTTATATGTAAATTCAATGATGACGTGTAAAAGTGCCCTTGTGGCCTATTTGCTGAATAAATGTTGATGTTTGATGATGTTTGATGTTTGATATTATAATTTTGAAAATTAAATGGATTCAAAGCTAAATTTCCATTAAAACCTGAATTTGATACAAATCCAATAATACAGCGTTTAGGAATTTGTCCGAGAAATATATTATCCAATGTTTTACCCTGGACCCCTGTTGGTATTGTGAGAACCTTAACTTCTGCTCTCGTAATGGGGTACTTCGCAGTCGTTGTTGCCAATACTTTTTGATGGGCTAACAAAACGCTAGGATTGATTTTTGTTCTTCTAACAATGAGACTAGCATCTGTTATTTGTACTTTAAGTTTTTTATCTTGATGACAAATTAAATTAAATGATTCTTTTGATCGGACTAACTTAATACGCAATTCAACACCATTTATCAAGAATTTCTCTTGGTTAAATATATCGCCATGCAAATGTCCAATCATTTCCACTTCCTTACTCTCTTTGATAAATTCTAGTCTTTTCTGAAATCCTTTGTTGTTGACATCAACGGTATCCATAAAACCTGGGGTATCCTCATACCATAACCCACAAGTAAGATGGGTTTTTTTGGCTGCCGGTCCATAGTTGAGAAGATTTTCCATATAAGCACGGTAAGCATATGTATTGTTTGGGGGTGATATGAGTTTTTGATTTAAATATACATCAAGTTGGTTGAAAAGGGAATGTAGCCAGTTATTGGTGGGTCCAACTCCGGCATCTGCTTTTAATTTTGTCCCATCTTGATTCAATACTTTAGCAGTAATATGTAACATTGTGTGTGATAGATCAATGTAGTCATCTCCTGATCCAGGTACTTGAAATTCAATGGGGCCATCATCACTTAAAGATGAAATTGGTTTGTAATGAATCCAATGTCCGCTTTCAATACTTGTTTGAGTTGATGGAAGGGCAAATATATCTAATTCAGATTTTGCACATTCACATGAATGACTGTGTAGAAATGACATTATTTAACTTGAAAATATATCGTTATTTTTATTATTATTTCTACTTCCTCTTCGTCGCGATGCTTTTCGAGTAATGAGCGGTTCTCTTCTTTTATTCGACATTTTATACCCAGATCCTGACATGAGAGAATCAATTTTTTCATCAGCCTTTCTTTTTAGGTTAGCGCTCGCTTCCTTAAATCGTGATCGAATGGAACTATCCATAGGACGAGAATTTACCATATCAGTTAACAAACCAACCCCTGCCCCTAAGGTTTCTTTTCCAATGGTTTTTAAACCGCTAGATAACAAAGGGAGCACTGATCTAAATAGTCCACCCAAAAAACTGCCTATACCATGTCCTCGTTGATATGGAACTCCCTTATAGACAATACCTATCCCAGAGCCGGCTTGGTGTGAATAATAATGTTCGTAAGGACAAGAGACTGACGATCTGTTGTAAATCATTTTACTCGTTGAAAGTGTAGCTTCACGCAAGAAGATCCAAATTGAAATGGTACTCTGACACCAGTCGTTGTTCTTATATCTATTTCAATGGTATCGAACTCTCTTCGTAATACTGGTACATAATGAGCGGGTGAGAAGATGTGAGTTTTATAAGCTCCATAAATGAACTTAGTTGGATCTAAAGGTATTATTCTGAGTAATGAAGTAATAACATCTCCGACTACTTGTGGGTGTATTATATCAGTATAAACAAATATTTGAGATGGTAAACCTAAATATAAATTTGCAGGGCTTTTTCCTAATGTATTTTGTTTTAAATTTGTTTTCGGTTTAAAACCCAATTGCAGACTTAGTATCGGAGTTGTAATGATAGATGTTATTTCTTTATTTGTTGTTGCTATTCCAACCAGTTTTGTTAATCCATCATATCGAAATTTTACGTTATTTTTTAACTGTGGGTTTTCATTAAACGCTTGAAGAAAATGATCTATATTATCATATGTAGTGGCTGGTATATGAGTTTTTATATCTACTATTTTTGTAGTTTTATCGGTGGGTGATAACACCTTTTTCTTTAAATAAATGATGTTTTCGTGCTCTTGAACATTATACATGGAACAAGGATATTGAAATTCCACCAACCCAACTACCCATTCTCCATCCAATTTAATGGTCTTTGGTAATTTAGTTAAGAAATGTGCAGTCGTGTTATCCGTGTAGTAATCTGATGAACTATTACTTAACAAAGTTAGATAAAAACTATTTTCACTCATATTTTCTTTAAGTTTGATTCAGGTATCCAAGAATTAAATTTATTAGGATAACCTTGCCACTTAACTAGTATTTCCTTTCTGCCAGCAACTCGACGCGAGCGTATTATTTTATCAATTTTATACTCGTTGGAGGGGAGGTAAGTTACCTTTTGTAATTCTTTAGAATAAAATGTACCAATGATGGGTTCACCTTCTAAATCCTTTATTGTATAAACAACTCGTGGCGATCTGTTAATAATCGAATCAATAATAAATATTTCATCACTCCAATTACTTTCATAACCTTTTTGAAACACATGCTTATATTTAGTGATTCTAACATGATCACCTACATTTAGTTTTTTAGTTTCTAATGAAATTTGCCTATCTTTTTTGCGATCATATAAATTACACCAAACAGTCATAATATTATTAGAGCTAACATCAACTGGGCGCATTTTAATGCTAGAATGATAGCTATGGTTGTAAGAATGTAGAAGATCTTGTAATATATTTGTGTAGTTATATGTATTCTTATGAGTGAAGTAACGCCACATTTTCATTTTAAGTGTTCTTTGAAATCTTTCTACTATACTTGCTTTAATGTCGGGGTTATTAGTGGTATAATAATTAATATTTTTGCTCTTAAAGTAATCTCTAACCGCCTTTGAAACAAATTCTGTACCTTTATCAGATTGGATGTGACGGGGAACAGAGTTGGCTTCAGTAAATATGCTTTCAAAACATTGTTTAACAGTTGCTGAATCCTTCTTCTTCATGGCTCTTGCAAAAGCATATTTACTGAACACATCAATAACACAAAGAATATATTTGTACCCATCATTATATTGACTATAAGTACTCATATCACTTAAATCAGCTTGCCAAAGTTCATTAAAGTTCGAGAGAATGTATTTATTTCTAGTAAATCGTCTATGAATAGGTTTATGCAGCGTGTGCGTATCTTGAGATTGTAACCATTTTTTCACTTCCTCTTTGTTCATTTGACCTTTCATTTCCTTTGATAAATTATTTAAACTGCTATAGCCAGCTGGATTAGAGACGTCATAATAGATTCTGTTAATATCTAATAAGGAGTCCATCTTTCCCACTCTATTTTCTTTCCGGATCGCTTTTGCTCCCGTGTAGCAAGAGGCGTAGAAGTGTTATTATCTTTATCTGTTGAGGCTCTCGTCTTCACAGATGTGGAGGGGGTAAAGGGTTCAATCAAAGGAGTACCATTAATAAATGCTAAATTTGTAGGATTACCTATGCATGACCTAGGAACTTCGATATCTTTTAAAAGTAAAGCAAACACTTCCCATCCAATTGGCTTAGGACGTTTAAGACATCTAACGGTGTCGCTTACCAAATCAGTAATATTACTATTTTGAATGGTTTGGTTATTTATAACAACTTCACCAGTCTGTTTCCACCAAATTTTCGGTTTACTTGAAACAATGTAATCTAACAACGTTCGAGCTTTTTTTTCATAAGATTTAGGTAATATGTTTATAATTTTTGACGGACTAATTGGCATTAGTTCTTGATTTATTTCGCCAGGTGGTGTATTAAACGATGACGGTGTGGCTGCTTCAGTTACATTATCTGTAACTGACTCATTATTTTCAATCTCCTCCTTTTTGTTCACTTTTGTTTTTATAATATCATTACTTTCGTTGATGACTTGATCTACCCCCTCCATCACGATGGGTATTCTAAACGGTTTTCGATCTGTTTCAATAAAATGTAGAAATCTTTGTAATGCTTGAGAATATAACATCCACTTTTCGCGATCATTCATTTTACTTTTAAGGATTTTTTGCATCTCTCCATCTAGCCGAGATGAGGAATTTTCGGGTGGACTCTCATTCCGTTTCAGCCTTTCAATAAAATCTGATTCAACTAATAACATTTTTTTTGTGTTTTCCATTTTGTTTATGATAAAGAGTTCACTAAAGCACTTAAAACTGCACCTAAAATAATAGGTAGAAATGCACCTCCTTTTTGAACTATAACAGTTTTTCTTATTTTATGTTTCCCTTTCGAAACTAATTTTCTTAAAATATCTTTATATTTTTTTAGTTTCGTCTTTTCTTTTTTTTCTAATGGAATTTTCCCATTTAGGACGTTATAAATGCACTCACAAATAATGTTGATCTCTTCATCGTCACAAGATTTAAGTAATGCAGTACGATATTTGGGTTTAAGCAAATGCAATGCTTCAAGTAAATGTTTATATGTGTTTACTCTTGCATGCATCATGTAGAACTGACTAAAATATGGTGATTTTTATCATATTTAAACCCCTTTTTAGGTACATACACTGTGCAATGCTCATCAAACGGAAATATTTTTGTTTTAAAACGGCATATGTCATTTGTATTTTGTTTCAGGTCAATCATGAGGTAACCATGAGCCTCCTTTGTAGCATCTTTGTAGGCTTCGTCCACAAACTTTGAGTTTTCTGGGTAAACTTGTCGTGACAGGTAGCGTATTTGAGTTTTATCCCTGGGATTTTTAAAAAATACAATGTAGCTTGTATTCAATGAAATATCACGTTGACCTCTACCTTGATGAAATACGTTTTGTGTAATATAAAAAACACTTAAGTTTCTATGATGACTACCTTTCGTAAAAATGTCAACGATTCGTCCATCCGATTCTCTCATCAAATCATCTATAATAAGAAGTTTAGGTTTCTTCCCATCAAAAATTGAAAAATCTGGTATTCCTTGACTATAATTCATATTTTCCAGATTGTAGAGAGGTTGCATTTCATCATAACACCAAATAATTTCATCAAATTCAACATTACATATCTCTTTGGAGTTATTCAAAAAGTTTGTAACAAATTGCGTTTTACCACACCCACTAGGACCTGCGACAATGGTGGTGAAAGGATGATAAAAGTGAATCATTATTAAATATCGTAATCTATGTCTACGTGTGTATGTGTGTGGGTGAGTGTTGATATGTTAACGGATGGACTTTAAATGGTAATATTCAGAAAGATGATTACTATTTAAACAACTCAGATATAGTAGACAAAAAAACAAAACAAAATGATTACGTAAATTTTTTTTTTATTATTTATGATCACACTTTTAACATTATTTTTTTGTTTCATATTTACAAAAATACCTTAAAAGATACAATAAAATAAAATTCATACATTTTTTTACATGTTTACAAGTAATACCTTAAAAATATACAATGTACAAACAATAATTTGGAATTCGAATGTTCTGTGTGATTATATTACAACTTTGAAACTTTTTCATTATTGCGGTATTTTATAATGACCCCACGCTAGAGTGTCAGAAGAGTTTTCTAATAAGTACCGTTTTGTATCTTCATGCGATAATGATATTTTATTTATTTTTTGAGTGAATATTATATGTTTTATAGACTTAAATCTTAGCATTTGAGCGCGTTGCAAATTTTTATTAAATAAACACGTTTTGTAATTGTCAAGAGTAAATTTTTTTGTAACACATTTATTGACTCCTTTGGCTTTTGATAAAACACCGTATTTTTCAGTTTTCTCATCATTCTCGTCATATTTTTCAACATCTAAGGTATACATTTTAGATCTCAGACCTACGAACTCTTTTAAAATTCTACCATTATTTTCATCTTTGAAAAACCCTAATCGCTTTTTATTTATTAACGGCAAATCATATTTATTGTTAGGAGGATAGTCAGATGTATCAAAATATAAATTAAGATCTGATTTTATATCTGCGTAATAATTTTCCGTGAAAATTTGATATACTAAGCTATCAGTATCTGTATAAAGAAGCTTAAGGTTGTCTGGATATTTGGTTTTCATGTAGCTGTAGTGAAAGTCATACATCAAAGTTTTCGATATATCTAATACGCAAAATCCCAGATAAATCGGTTTATTATAAAATATTTTAGTTTTATTCAATTGAACGGCCACTAAATTCTCAGAGAATATGGATAAACTATGGAACTCAGGTTTCGCTATCAAAGATTGAACCCCCTGCGTTTTTCCTCGATTTTCCCAGTGATTTAATAATTTGACATTTACGCGTTTTGCAACATTTTCCATGGTTTTACCGAACACTGAATTATTCATTAGTTTAAAGAAATCTTTTTCAAAATCGGATGATGCCTGTGATCGCATGTGGGTGTTCAAATCTATGTAACTTTTTAACCACATAGACTGCTGAAATTTAAGAATGCGATGGATTTTACTCAATTTCAAACCATTCTTCAAACACTGTTTTAGATTTCTATAATGAATGACATAATTCGTTTTTTTATTTAAATTAGGAATTAATTTTTTTTCTTTGGAATTACCCAAACAAACGTTTTCAGGACAAAATGGCAAATCTGAATGAGAGTCATGCAACTCGTTAGGGTATTCGAGATCAACTTCTAAAATTAAACCATGATCAGCGTCATCAGATATATTAAAGTCAGTATCTGTATTTACCCATTCAAATTTACCGGTAGGAAGACATTGAGACATAGCCCACCCGTAAAGGTTATTTGCATCAAAGTACATAAGAAATGACGATGGGATATTTTGATTATAATCTTCCAAAAAAATATTATTAGCCTTCGCGTATCTATTACTACATTGTGATATGCCACCTCGAATATTTTTTGATATAAAAGCTATTTTATCGATATCAGTTAGGAGTTCTAGTTTTATTTTTGTAGTTCTTAACATTGCATCCCAACTTAATCCCGGAGCAGTATAATAATGAGCGGGGTCTAATCCATACGTCTTAAGACAAAGGTTTCTAAAATTTTCAAATATATCAGTTAGTAATAGAACATCAGTTTTTAAATATAAATCAGAATAATCACCCATATTTTTGCATTGAAAATGAGACCAAACATCTTTTGCGTGATCATAATCCTCTTCTGAGATGTGACTATCAGACAAGGAACTAAAGAAATCATCTTTAGAGGGAAGAGCTGTTAAGTTTAAAGAATCGTATGATGACATGTGTTCATAGGGATAGACACCCTTTCGTAATAAGCGTTTAAAATCCTCCTCGCATGAAAAATTCAATTTTAATTCATGAAATTGTTCAGGCAACAAGTTTTTTGCCAATTTGTCAAGACTACTGGACATAAATTTAAGTGAATCGACAAATCTCAATTTAATTGTGCGATTATTTATTTGTAAGCTCTTAGAAAATGAAATGTATTTCTCTTTGTTCTCTGGAATCAGTTCAATGTCGCCTTCCGCCAAACCAAGCCCATGCACTATAAAATGACTATCATAGTTACACAAATTATGGAAAAATACAGGTACAAAATTAGGTGCCCTGTATTTTTCAGAACAAAATGTATGTGCCACTCCTTCATAAAGACCAGTATGGTAATTATAGGAAATGACTGAATCCTCGTTTAAATTTTTATCACAAATATAACATGTATTACTCTGAGCAATATGCACATTATTTGCATTAGATAAAGGCAATGGAGTTTTTACAAAAGTATTTCTCCTACAAATGGCCTTTAAGTCTTGTTCCATATACTTCATTAATTCCTGGGTGCAATTTTTGCCTTTATATGTTCTGTACACTGACAATTTATCATTATAAGAACATTTAATGTAGTATCCAAAACTATATACCTCATGTTTTTGTACATTTGTTGTTGAGGATGTAGTAGGATTAATTGTACCTGTTTGAATTGGGTTTAGAAAGGCCTCGAAATCAGCATAAATAACAAAAGGTACCCTTAATTTACGTTCATAATTATCGAAAGTAAGTATATTGGAGGAAACGTTTTCATTGAACCAGTTTTTCTTTTTATCCTGTTCTGAAGGTAAATGTGTACAAACATGGAAACAATCGTTTCTTTGATGATTCATTAAATTGTCGCGAGTTGTAAAGTTCGACAAACAACCATCACAAATATGTGCAGCATGCTGTGTATTTGATAATTGTTTAGATACTAACCTAGATAAATTTTTGATATAGCAATAATGCCCCTTACTGTCTTTGGATATGTACAATAAATTCAAGTGGGTAGCTTTTTTACACTTTGTTAAGTGTAATGGGCCTACTACGTCATGTTTTTTACTTTTCGAATTGTATTCAAGACCAAAAACGTTTATACTTATATCATTCATTTTTTCAAATTTCTGAATATCTCCAACCTTAAGTGGAAAAGTTAAATTTCTAAAATTTAATTTATTTTTATGCGCTATATACGATTTCGTAGTGTTTGAACGATGACTTGTAGGTGGATACAAGCCTGACAATACAGCCCATCTAAAACATTCATGATCATTATTTTTTACATTAATAACTGCTTTTCTGTTCTGAATATCACGTGGTAATTCGATATAGGAAGAACCACGCAATGGATTAAATTTGTTTACATTGACATCTAGATAATTAAATTTTACTAAACTCCATCCACTGTCTTTTCTCTCAAAGTTAAATAATTTTGTTAATATATCTTTAACAACTGACTCGAAAATATCATCTTTGTCGCTGCTAACATCAACTACATTGTTACATAATTGGAAATCAAATGTATTATTTACTTGTTTGCTCTCTTGAGTAAAATCCGCATTCAAAATAAAGTTTACTTTTAAAGCATGGTGATCAGTGAGGGAACGATCCAATAATGCAAAGATTTTATCTTTATTTCCTAGTAAAATGGATTCGGGAGTAAATGGTTGGTGAACATTTTCATTTAATAGTATTCTGTAAGTGGCCACCCTATTCTTAAAAGCATTTTCAATTAACTGAACATTAACCCATTCAATGTCAGCCCTTAAAACATTATTTTTGTGAAGATTACTATTTAAATGATTTTTAAAATATCTTTTAGAAACAAGCTTATTACACACAGAACATTCAATTTCATGATTATTATTTGTACTCACAATGACATCGGGAACTGGTTCGGATGATGTTGATGCTACAGGTTCAGCAGCTGCTGAACGGTTTTTCTTCACCAAGAATTCTTCGGTCTCCAAAACTGCAGCTGTCCTTTTTACTCCCCGTCCTATTTGAGAAGATCTATAACAATACATAATAAACATAAATATCTTAATGTCAGATAAAATAAAAATAATTACTAAAACGGTTGGTTGTATATACTAACGTAAGTCTTTTCGACACTGCTGACAATAGGCCCGCATCATCAAAACTCCATCAATCACATCTGATGAGTGAGTATTCCCCTTGGAATTTTTGATATGCCCATCACATGGTGTATAATACGGTATAATATCAGAATCTTCCAGTAACGAGTGAGGTAATTTGTTTGATATATACCACATTCTTATATTTCTATGAAAATATGCTAAAATAAATTCTTTACTTAATTCCTCAATCTTATCACGAGGCAAAGTGAGACCAATATGATAGTAAGTAAACACCATTATATGATAATAAGGAAAAGGATATCACAGTACAAGCACGGCACCAAAACACTGAATGATATGAACTCGAGATACCCCGCTTATATAACCAGTGTAACCCATTGGGCTTCTTTCTATTATTTATTTTTAGAAACCTCGGTATCCAAAATGAACCTCCCCTACTATATATATATATAAATACCCCCTTAATAAATACATATAATAAACCCCCCCTTAATAATTACCCCTATAATTTGGCCTTGTCGTGATCGTCTAGCTAGCAGTTAGGACCCCCTCGAAGTGAACCGCGGAAACCTAGATTCTTTAATGAGTAAAGCTAAATTTTGGACTCTGTTTTTAGATATTATTACCTACCTAGATTTTAATTAAAGAATATTTAATATACTTACTAAAATAATTTATGACGTAGCTAAGAAATAGAATGAAACCCTTTTATTTAATTATAAGAATAGGAAATACTACGAGTTTTATGGCGTAATGTAAATGATGTTAAGAGAACCAAAACTAGAATGATATTGAAGATATGCAGCGTATATATGATAATTGATAATATAAATATAAAAATATTTGTTGGTAAAAACCTGCCACACCTATTAAGCCTCCGGGATAACATATAAGTAGCATTCCTGGGATAAGCCCATTTACACCCTAACTTTTCAAGATTATAATTAACTACCAGCTTCTTGCGAAGATGCTACTCACACGTTCGATGCAGGATTGGGGGCTCCTAGTCCAGTCAACAAGGTTAGTCGGAACACCTACCCTAACTTGTTAGCCAGACGGGCTTTTACCAACACTTCGGAAGATAAGCGCACCTAGATGATGATGAAAAGAAGTGTCAAAGTATCCATCAGTCATCAAAATTACTAATCTTTTTTTACATTCAAAAGCTAAGGATATGAATCCTTTCATCCCATTTCCCAGAACTAAGAGTATAAACAGTAAATCTGATTTTTAGAGGTATAAACGAAGTACTAAGTTTATTTGTTAAAAATTAAACTTTATAAGACTAAGAATATCAAGACCAGTAGATATATTTAGCTCGAAACATCCTCTGGATTACTTCTGCCTGCCAAAGGGTCCCTAAAACAATCCTTTCTTCGATTTTCTATCTCAGAAAAGTCTGTGTTCCTAAACCCAGCTTGATATTAAAGAATTTGTTTTGTAAATACCTTAGAAACCTGATTACAATACCCAGTACTTCATTTCTACTCCAGAAGACCAGAATAGTGATAGATAAAATTGAAATATTACCTTTTTACCCAGATAAATTAAAATATTAGGAGATTTAGACGATTAACCACCTTACCGCATGACTTAAAATAATGATACCATATTTGAAGTCCTTAAAAGGAGAAATATATACCAACCTAACAGAAGCCCCATATTTAGTGTGTGATTCTACCCTATTCCTAAACGTAGGCCCTAATCTAGTATATTCAAAGCATAGTTCGTTCTTACCATCGACCTAATGCTTTGTAATATACACAAGTGTTGTCCCTACGAGAAGCTGTAATAGTTCGGCAGGCGAAACCGATAAAGCAACTTACAGGCCGGTGTGATTGTGTCCCCCCATGGCGATTTGCACAAAGGCAGGGTGGCAACATGGGTAACACAGGTCCCTATTGTGTCTATGAATGGTATAAATAAATATATTTAATATACAAGGTCTCCAAATACTGTAGGTTTCAAATGAGCAGAGATTACTCTCAATGGCGCGCACGTGACGCCCTCATTTTAGTCTATCAGTTGGGCATTGGAGGCCAGGAAGGGAGAGATATTTCACTATCTGTGTTGGTATAAAGATAGTGCCAAGTCAACCCTTATCTTGGTAACAAAATGACTCCTAACCGTTCCCCTTTAACACCGCAAGGTGGGAAGCGCTTAGTCGGACAAACTGTCAGTCCAAGCAATGATCTGGCTTTAAAATTAGCAAAAAAGGTACCTTAGAAAGGTATGAGAATATCTAAGTTTACTTTTAAAAAAAGAACCCCACGCAAAATAAAACAAAATCATGAAATTCCCTTAAACACTGCCACTCTGAATCCACGCTTTGTAACGGTATTGCACCCCCAAAGCTGAACCCAGAAACACAGTACCCACAGAAAACTTCACGATAAAACCCACACACAAGAAAGCAAAGAAACTCCGCCATAGTCCTAACTTAATTCCACAAAGATAGATATTATCTTCGTACAATCAAGCACAGACACACAATCTCCAAGCTTAAATTTACTAGGATAATTCCAGGTAAACCCAAACACAGAAAAAGTAGCAGAGAAACTTCACCCACCAGCGTTATGTACGCCCAAAGCCAGGGACATTGCTAGCCAAAGATTAGAGAATGAATAAGTCCGTAAGCAAGGCCCGCTCAGCCTTATATAATATCCAAATGGCGACAAACGTTTCAACGCTTCAAGAAGAAGAGTCATATATCCCCGTTTGTTTACTATTCGAAAGTGCTTATTCCCTGCATATTAATACTCATAATCGTTTAATGTTAGCAAGGTGGAGGCTATCAATGCAGTCATAAAAATAGCGACATGATCCTCTTAGAAGTAAAGATCTTAAATCCTTGTTTGTTTACTAAGTCATATGTCCCACTCATTAAGGCTCATAATCTGCCGAACCCAACGGAACCATACCCGAACAATACGATCATAAAACTGGCGACAGTATTCGAAATTCGAATATTTAAATCCTATTCTGTTTACATAAGCCTTATGTCCTACACTTTAACGTTCATAATCTATTAATGCTGATGAAGCTATTTTTCAACGATACCTACGCACACTAAAGCAACCAAAAGTATGTTTGAGTTAACATCTTTCCCTTTATGATTCCAAATATTGCGTCCGTACTGACGTATTTCATGTTTATTTTTATAATAATGTATTAAACATATAATAGAAGTTAATTATTTAATCATTGTAACCTTTTATCTACCTCACGCTTTTTGAATTTTGCGGTTTAAAACGATATCAGAACGTCACCGCGCCTATACCTGTCAAAGTCAATGTAAACAACCTTACAATATTTGTTTTCCTAAGCAAATTCTTGTTATTATTTTGTTTTTACTAAGTTAATTAGCAATTAATTTAATCGTGGATACATATGATAAAGACTAGACTATGAAATCAAGTGCATCGAGTTACCATCGTTTAGATCTTTCAATGAAAATCAAGAACGTAAACCCACGACCGGCAACGAAGCTCCCGGAAGCTTTCCTTCACCGCTAAAATGTAAGTTTTATATTGATAAATGAGCTTAATATTACGTAATAGGCATATGGCCAGTCACACCAGCACTCTCCCACCCCACGTTTATCCTAACAATAAGTTCTGGTCACAACAAGTTAGGAGGAACCCATCCTTTGTTAAACAGGTACTGGTTAAGAGTTATAAACATGTATGAACAGGAATACTTTTACTTACGCCTCTCGATGTAGTTGGCTCACAAGACGGGCAGCCTCGCATAGATCTTCATTTTCTTCTATTTCTTCACAGAGTCTGATAAGTTCAAGATCGTAGACATCACAACTCAAAGAGTCCATTATGAAATGAGAAATCATACAGTGCTTTCTTTCATTTAAATAGTTGACTACAGGTATAAGATTTCTAAGAGTGGGGACTGTAATCTTTACAAATGAGAAGTATTAAATTAAAACTTGTTGTAATGTGATACAATAAAAATAATCTGTTACATGGAAAATGTACTTAAGGAGAGGTAAAAAATGAGAAATACGTTAACACAATCATTAAGCTACTACTATCATTAATAATTATAACTATCACTGTTTCTTATTATCTATAAAATATTTCACACTACTGTCCTTAGAAGCTAATTGCTTTGTTATGTTATAAATAATATTTCGCGTATTTTGTAGCTCCAAATCGTCTTCCAACGCAAAATATTTCAATCTGAAGTCCGCATGCTTCCAGTGTTCCATGGGTGGGACGTTTTTGATTTTATGCATATCATATATCTCGATTTTAATCAAATGTGATGCATAGGCCCCGTCGTCTTGTCCGGATGACAAGTTTGCAACACCGTCTGGTGAACTTTTGCTCACATTTGAAGACCGTTTCACAACTTTAGACTGCTTTTTAGGTCGTTCAAAGAAGCTATCGATATTGTTTCCTGAACGTTTCTTTGCGATGGCTTGTTTAACTTTGAGACCAAGCGTACCCTCTTCATCGCTTGATTCGTCTTTATTATCATCCGGGTAGTAATAGTTCTTGAAAGTATTTTCAGTGAACTGAAACAATATAAAACAATAATTTACACACTGTCTACAATCTTGATAATTAAAACACAAAGAACACAAGTGAAAACAAAACAAAGTAAGTTACGGTAATAAAAGACATACTTACATCCATTGTTGGGTCTTTCTATAAACACTTAAACACTTCACTGTTGAATTAACACTATATTTCTATATACTGCAGTAGATACAAGGAGCTCTGATACAGAGGACTGCCACGACAGTAATACTTACTCAAAGCCATTTCTCTTCGGCTTTTATACTGTGATAGTGAGCAGGATACAGTATCGTTCAAATCATGTCTCAACAGGTTCATCTAATACAGACGCTCTCTTTACTAAAACCGAAATTCAAAAGCATAATAGGAAACAATAAATCCATTGTCAGTATAAAATATAATAGATGTCTACCAATAAAGCAATTATGCTGTTATAACAATGAATACCAACACACAAGAAATGCCGACGTATTAGACTAAATCATGTTGAAACCAGTTGACACGTCTCGTTATTTTTTTAAAATCATACAAAGTAACATGTCTCAACAAGTTCATCTAAACAGACGCTCCCTGTACTCAAACCCAAATTATATCCACATAATAATCCATTGTCAGCATAAAATATAATACACGTCTATCAATAAAGCAATTAAGCTGTTATAACAATGAAAACAAGTGCACAAGAAATGCCTCACACGCCTCGTTATTATTTTAATAATACAAAGAAACAAGTAGATACGAGTTTACTTTCTATCGTGTTACAAAGAACATAAAAATGTATATTAAATATATAGTATTAGATAATGAGACATACTTACATACTAAGTTTAAGAAGATAGAATAGTTTAAGAATAAAAAAAGGCTACATTAGGTTGAATTGCATTTATCGCAGACAAAAATAATGAGATAGAAATAGGTAAAACTAAATAAAATAACACAATACAATATGCACAATATAGGTAAGTATGTATACGATATGTAGGATGCTTTAGTTTGGATAGGTAAGTTTAGGTATTTAGGTTAAAACATAACTTGAACGAAGACTAGGTGAAATCAGGTTAGTTTGAAATGAGAAGTTAGGTTGATTTTAGTTAGGTTTGGTCAAGTTAGGTTTGGTAAAAGAAGGTTTAGGTTAGTTTAGGCCACCGACGGATTACTTGTGTAAAATCTAATTAGGTTAGGTTAGGTTAGAACTGTATTCCTTATAAATCGAAATAGCTCCAAGAGGTTGTAAGATAATAAGATAATGCATCGCAAATAAGTACGTTTTGCAAATACCTATCGCTAATACCTATTGCAAATACCTATCGCTAATACCTATCACAAACACCTACAGTATAATACACACATAAAGAAGGCATGAATGAAGACGTCGGTGGGTGAAGGGTCCAGGTAGTATTCTCGGTAACACAATAACGCGCCCGAGTCGAGATCGAACAATAGAAAAGGGTCGATAAGCCTATTGTTACCGTGGTGAGCAAGGTGTATTGTTTAATTAGCGTATTTCGTAAGTACCTGAAGGAGGCGCCGGGCACTGCTGAGACCTAGCGCAATCAATTCAAATGGGGGGCTATTTGTTTTTTTTTTTTTTTTTTTTTTTTTTAGGTTCACCGGGGGCGGTGGATCGGCCCTGGGGTCAGGATCGGTGACCACTGAGAGGTGGGGCCAGAATCGGGGAATAGTTTCTACTGATATTAAATATTGATTGAAAAATAAAAATAAAATATGGTGTATTTAAAACATGTCAACAAATGTACTACTTGTATAAATTTATCTTAAAGTTATTTTTTCAATAAGTTATGCAATTGTTCATCACCAAAATTTACTCGAACATCCTTCTTTATTGAAAACGAAAAAAAATGTATAAATAACTATTGTAAAATTTTGTCGCTTTCTAGAGCCCTTCTCACATACATGCTTAATAAAAACAAACAGGAAGGAGCATTTAAGCTAAAAGTAAGATCAGTGCTTCCTCTTCATTCGCCGACCTGTCGAAATTTCTGGTTATAGAGGCAAACGGCAGGTAGAGTCCGTCTAACCTAACTTTGCACCTTGAACAGAACAAAGTGAGAGAGTGTCATTATAAACGGCATTTTTCTATGAAAATCATAGAAATTTGACATTGATGATGACATGACCACACTTTATTGCAAATACTATCCAGATTAAGTTAGTTGGTCCGACTTTATGCTACTGACCTTAAACTACCTCCGTTAAACCTTTAATTACCCGAATCGTACATCTGCTTTCATACATCGTTAGACAATGAACACTTTTCAAGATTGAAGACACTGTAGGTACAAGGTTTAACTATAACACTTTAAACTCTCGCGTTTTCTACACATATTTACTCGTAATTACACAAACGGGTCTACCGGTCCGTTTGTGTAATTAAAGTTTAACTAGATGTATAAGATACTCTCGATCTCGCCGTCTTACACTTTTGACGACCAAAATTTAAGGGGCTACCCCACGCCAATGACCTTCGATCTGAATCCCTTAGTTTTCTAATGCTTTTTGTAGCTTATTAATCTTATTATATTAACAGCAACGGCTTTAAGCAATATAGTATCCCATATTTACTTCAAAGTTCATTGTCTTCGAGATGTTTGGCATCAAAGTTGAACAATTTTAGGCTAAAAAAACTGGTTTTCTGGCCATAACTTTTGTGTTAATTAGTTTAAAATGAAAACCCTGGACACGTTTTTTGAGACGTCAAAGACGAACCCAAATATCGTCGGCTTATTTCAAGGAAATTAGTAATTGCTACCTTGGACAACAATACTTAAAGTCGTAAACCTCGTAACTCCCCCGGAGGAGTTCCGAGGTTTGCGACTTAAGCCGACGATATGTAGATTTCATACATGTAAGATCCTTCACTGCAAACTAGATACGAAAAAATTGTTTTTAGACAACGTTTAAAAATATCATAAAAAAGTTATTTTCATTTCTTTTAAAATCCGGTGGACAAAACCGGAGATAAAAGATTGATAAACCGATAACCGTTTGTCTTATAATTCTATCTGTAGTGCAAAAAAAGGAGATACGATTCAAAACTTGTCAAAAATCGATGAAAACCTCGGGTAGCCCCTTAAGAATTTCACAGGCCGTATCAGCGCAGGCAAATCTTATTACCTCAAAACGCAATAATCATAACGTTCATGTGAAATCATATGCAGACCATATCAAACTGCGCTTCACTTATCCGGAATCACCATCTGATACTTCGGTCACCATTATGATGGTAATGTAAGTAAATTATATGTGATAATGGTGAGTACGACTAAAACACTTATGTTTGAGAAGCGTTATTGTCATTTGAAATATATGTATTAGTACCTTCGGGTCGACGTTTCAGATGCGGAATCTTATCTTAATGGGAGTTCGCTTTTGTACTTGCATGAATAAATAATTTAATAAATATAGGACATTCTGACACAAACTGACATTTGCATTTACCATATGTTTACTGCATTCCCTGTATTTAGCACAATAAAGAAAGTTTCTATACCTACTTTCTTTGCGTATAATGGTTATGTAAAATGTAAAGGTGCTTTGTTTTACGCTTGATTACAGTTGAGGTATTTTTACATACATACATACATATAATCACGCCTATTTCCCGGCAAAATATGAGGTATTTTGCTTTACATAAAGGTTTTAATTGGATACTTTTTATGGTTTTATATAGACACTTTAAACAGGCCAACCGCGAGAAAGCGAATTGCGATCAACTTTTCGGCCAAAAAACGTACGTGTCAGATATTAGTCGCACACCATGTAACCGCTTACCATCAACTTAATCGCTTACCGCTTGCTTGCATGTAGGTCAAAAACGTGCGGGTTAACCGGCGGCGCCTTTTCTGCGGACAATACAAAAGTTAACGATTTGGGTGTATTTTACTGAGGCTTTAATCATATAGCTTTTAATAAGTAGAAGGTTGTAACATGCCTATAAGGTTGTAGCAAGAAAATTACGATTTGTAGTACATTTATTTTAAGATGTCCAAGGAAGTCACTTAACTTTAACTCGTACTATTTTTTTTTTGACACATGTGGTAAAAAAATATACCCTACGGATGTGATTATTAAAGTGCAGTCTTGAGTCACCATCACAAGCGCCGTCTGTCAATAACTCTGGGTCTCTAATCAAGGGGCTTAATTCTTTTAAATTAGTCTGATTATGCGAGTCACCTTGGACTTGGGAATGCAGACAGTGAACGACCGACATTTCGTATATGCGCGTGCGACGGTCAATGAATTCTACTGTTCCTTATCGTTGGGGACCACACCGAGGTTTGGTTTATAAATTAATAATACACATAAGTTAAAAGCATTAAAGCCGATACACACGTCATCATGCGTAATGCATGCTCTGAGAGCCTACCGCGAACTTTACCGCGAACACCGAAGTTCGCGAATTGCGGGCATCTCTCTGTCACTCTAATTAAGAACTACGATTTTCGCGGTTCTAGACGTGGTGAGTGCTCGTGTCAGACGTGTGTTTGTTCTGTTTTCTACATGCAAAACCAAAAACAACGTCTTAAGGATCTTTAAACAATATTATGAAAACTAGTCAAACACACCAATGCGCCAAGGAATTATATCGGAATTACGTGTTTATAAACTTAACAGATTAAATTAAGCACTTAAATACTCTTTCACAAAAATGTAACCCCTAAAGCCGACAGCTTAATTCGAAACCGCCAAACGCCAAGCGCAAGTTGTTTTTGGAAAAACAACGGCGGGCGATATCAAAAGATCGCAAGCAAATTCCGAGAAACGATTTGAACGTTAAAAGCTAGCCTGGGGGTTGCTAATCACCCCATTGTTCCATTGAAGGGAAACGATTAGGAAATGTGGGGTTAAGAAATCACTAATCGTCTAAGTACTAATACCTACATAATGTACAAAGAAATACAAAGTCACGCATTCGATTTTAATGGTATTTGGGGTACAGAAATCACCAATAATCGCATGTGATTTGCGTTACATTTGCATTTGATCGATCGTTTGAATTCGTTGCACCTACTCAGCCGACAATTATCTAAAATCTTATGCTGTTTGTTGTAAGGTCTGTAAAAGCCTTAAGAACTACCCTTTCTTCATTCGGCTATATATAAACTTTACGATCAAAACATTAACTAAAGGTGTTCACTGTTCATCAAAAGTATGCGCAGTGAGCGCCCTTCGACGGTATAATCGAGTACAAAAAACGTTGCGTAAGAAATGTCTTTTCAAGAAGCGAACTAGTCGCGACATGTTCGTAGTGAACATCTGCTGTTCTACTATGTATTCCAGTTGGCCGCGGCTAACTATGCGGTTACGAAGGACCAATAAAACTGGACCTAGAGATTCGTAATTCGTAATAAATAAACTTGCAAGCCCACTTAGTTGGAAGGGAAACATCAAAATGTGCTAGAATCTGAAGCAGTTAGCAGCCCAATTCTGGAACTAGGTCTTTACGGTAGACCACAGCCGTATAATTTTTGCAGAAGTGGCAAGATTCTGGTTATCTGACAGAAGTACGACGTCAAGAGCTTTATAATGTATCCGGAAATATTATCAAAATATATAGCGTCACCTGTTCTAGTGTAGGATTCCGCAAATTCCCACGGAACGGAACCGCCAAAATACCACACCCTTCGGCCAGAAGTCCGCGCTCGCTATGGTTTCCAGTAGTGGCTGCGGCACGCGCACCACAAACGAGCTGATGTGCACGTAATGACACGATCGCAGCTAGAACACTTCGAGCTAATATACTCTTTAAGCGATTGCCACAACGCTCAAGGACCAAATTGAGCTCGCGTGAGCCAGGTGGCTCCTTGACCCTTAATAGTTATAATTTAATTCCATAATAACCCGGTTTCCGGATATCATTAGACGTGTCGGGCTACAGGTTGCCGGGCCCATTAAACTTTGCTATTATCAAGGTACCCGACACTGTTGTCAATTTTTGAACCTAATTAGTCTTGTTACCATGACATAAGGTCCACCTAAGGGTAAGTGTGCTGCTGTTAGAGCATCGGAAGAAAGGTTAATCAATACATTAAGGTGCAGTTCGGAATCAGACTACACCAGCGCAAAATTACTGTCGATATCGCTGCCACTAATGTCAAAAATCCGGACAGGTACATCGATTTTAACATTGGCGGCAGTAATGCGAATTTCAGGTTAGCCAAACCTAATAAACAATACTTATTTTCAAAATTAATTTTTATTTCATTTATAAATTAACAAGCTTTCTATACAACACTGCATTGACAAATAGCATTCTTTTTTCAAATGAACTGATGATAAAAAACTCTAATCATCGCTTGGAACGGGTTATTACTTAGCCATCAATTTTCAATCAAACGCTTAGTACAGATTTACGCAAAAAATTTACCGTTTGCGGTCTGTGGCAATCACTAACAAGATGTGAATTTCTTGATGCATTTCTATATTTATTTATTGTGTAATTATTTACCATTCTATCTCGGTTTTCGTATCAATAAATTACAATATACACAGCACATTCTGTTGTATTCAGCTTCTCTTCTGTGTTGTTTTGTGTTTATTTTACGTGTCAATGGCTACACTGAATCAATGTCGTAAGCGTAACACTACACTACTCATTTACTCATATTACTCATTTCTGGAATCACCCACGGCACTGTAAGTTCTCATTTGCTCAGATTTCAGCCTATTTTAGGTCTGATTCTTGAAATAAAATGATCTGTCAGATAAAAATAACTATCTTTTTCTTCTTGCATGTGAAAGAAAGAGAGCTTGTTAAGTTGTTATCTTTATCTGACAGATAATTTTAATCTGATATTTGAAAAGTCAGACCTTTATGTTGTTTGTGTTTCGTTCGTATAAATGCATCATTAATTCATTAATTTCCATTACATTCAAAGATATGATGTTTGCGAAGTTAACGAGATATTTTAACTCTTTAAAAGGCACAATAAGATATTATAAGGAAAAATTACCTCTCCCTATTAAGTTACTGTTTTGTATTTTTTCTTTGGGCAGAATTTCGTGACTGGTTTCAATGAGAAAAAGGTTTGTTGAGAATTTCTTATAATCTGGTCCATTTAAGGGTTAAACAGAATGAATAAAACACATCCATATACACCTATTTTGTTACATTTATGAATTCAAGCAGCTGAAGAGGAAAATTTAAGATAACGAAATCAAGTTACTTAATAAAATTGTGTTATACCAAATAAGTACAATCTGGAATAAAACTCAAATCCTCATCTCCGTAATGTAGAATGCTAAGCGAAGCGCCAAATTCTTAAGAAAAAACCAACAACAAAGAAAAAAAGGTATTATGGAGGCGCCAAAAAGCCGCCGACTTTCCAAGAACCCGGAGATGAATTAAAAAACTACGGAGTGCCCGCCGACAAACGGTTTCACAAGCCGATGCACCTATACTGTTCCCATCCACAGATAACCTCACGCAGACGCCGCAATATACGCTCTGAACTCCTAGAGTAAATTTCATTCGAGAGCGTGACGTCCGTTCGCGTTTGCGTTATGTCAATTTTTGTACGGGATTTAGAACAGCGCGCCAAGCGGGACATTTTGGAAACTCAACATCCCATACAAAATGACACTTAATTGACTTAACGCAAAGGCGTACGTCACGTCACGCTATGGAATGAAATTTATACTAGCGGTACTGGTGCCTATTCAAGTGACAATTACTTGATCGCGCCATTATAATCAATCAACATGATGAAATCATGTGTACTCGTACTTTTCGATCTCATCTGCCTATCCGATATATTTTTACTTTTTCATTGTTGGTTTTCTGTCTACGGCTAGGGACTAAGGTGCCATACATCCGGACTTTCTCTGACATGTCAGGATTATTGGGCCTTTTATAGGATTGCGGAGGGACTTGACGGGCTAGTGGCCCACTGGGTCTTTTTTCTAGAAATGACATGTCAGGATTTTAAGGTCATGTCCGGAGTTTAGTCAGGATAGCATTTTTTCATAATATGACAACCCTAGTTACGGCCCCAGTTATCATATCCCAGATACTAAAATGTCCGTTCGATTGCACATTCTACTACGTACTCCTTCATTCTGTTACAATCAGTTTGTTGCACATTATTCAAGAGGTTTTGAAACGAAAGTCAAACTAGTTGCAGCTTTCCTCAAATTCTATTTTTCAAAACAGGAGTCATAGGAATACCTGTGAGTTCAACTTATATAGCTTTATAGTTATACTACGATATCCTTCTACCTTAACAACTATCAATATCTGATATTTGTAAGTCTTTGTCTAGTCCATACACTTTTTCTGTTTCCACACTAAAAAAAAAATCAATATGTTAATTTGTAATTTACATGAGCAGAAATTCTAAACATGTTCTCCACTGAAGTAAAAAATCTAAATAATTAACATTCAAAATTAAATTTCGCCATATAATGATTCATCTAGTGTACAAGTGAACAGTGTTCCGATCTTAACAATTTGACGATAACAGGAAAGTTTTTTGCGGCGGGTCTTATCTTTTTTCCAAACGCCCGAAAGGATTTTTTTGATCTGTAAATATCGAGGCTGATCTTGATGGAGGTTACTAATTATACATACGTATTGATTGGTGTAAATAAGATGATATTCAGGCTAATTTGATCTTCTTCTTTTTCCTCGCATTTTGCCACGGCTCATGGGAGCCTGGGGTCCGCTTGACAACTAATCCCAAGAATTGACGTAGAAGAAGCGTAGTAGTAGAAATACTCATTGGGACGAGCCGGGGTTTGAACCCGCGACCTCCGGATTGAAAGTCGCACGCTCTTACCGCTAGCCCACCAGCGCTTTATTAGGCTAATTTGATCGATGAAACAATGTTCTTAAGTGGCACTTCAAAATACAACAAAATAAAAATAAAAACGCAATTTTATTATAACGGTAACCAAGCAATTAAAGAATTAATTGACGTAAAAAAAACAACAGCGCCATTTCTTGCTTGCTTGACTTGATGCTTTGTCATCCGAATCATTGTCTACACAAGGTAAAATCTAAATAATAAAAATTTATTCATCAGAAACAACAAAAACCCCTCTTACCGGGAAGACTCATTTCTCCACCCGCAAATGGAAGGGAACAAAAGGGAACGCATTGTGACGTTCCCTTTGTCAAGGCCCCGGTTTTATGAATCGAAATCTATGGGTGGTATGTTGCGAGCCTCATTTCAAGTATTACTAGCGTTTTCGAGAAAGCTATTGTTTAGCTATTGACCATTGTAAAACAAATATTATTTGAGGCGGCGTAAATGACACTTCTTTTTAAATGAGGCAGATGGTAGTGGGACAATAAGGAAAGGTGCTAGCGAGGCGCTTTGTTTCAATTCAACATCTGTATCTATCCTTAATTCTTCTCACCTGCTTCCTTGTTAAAAATCATTTCATCGTCGCAACTTTCGTGTTCGCTATTGTCTTCCGATTCGTGTCTAAATTGATATTTTTGATTGGGGGGGGGGGGGGGTCGGGTTTCATTTGTCCCTCAATTAGAGTCATTGTTGGGCATTAACCTTAATAATTGATAAGATTTTATGCAACTTGCAATTGCTTGTTTTAGGTTGGATACCAAATATTCATCGATTAAATTAAATATTATGATGTGGAAGGTCTATGTAAAAATCGTGCCGAAGAGTTTGCCATGGTTGTTGTATATGCTTTGTAATAACTGAATTCTCAAACGTCAACTTTTGGCAACCAGAGTGATCACATAATGTAGGTACTTGGAGCCGTACAGCGCATTAGCTGTTAATCTCAAAGCGCGAGTACCTACACATCTAATACAATCATTAATTTATGCAGATGCGGAGAAGAATAACATTGTAATATTGAAATTTGAAATAAAACAAAACATGTGAAACACCGATTGTCTGACTATTGACGCATCAATGGCACCTAGCTTGTTAATAGTATTATGTGAAACACCGATTGTCTGACTATTGACGCATCAATGGCACCTAGCTTGTTAATAGTATTATGTGAAACACCGATTGTCTGACTATTGACGCATCAATGGCACCTAGCTTGTTAATAGTATTATGTGAAACACGGATTGTCTGACTATTGACGCATCAATGGCACCTAGCTTGTTAATAGTATTACCATGGAACAAAAATGTCCTACTGAGAAATTTCGACAAATATTTTCCATACGGGAAACCCAGAGTCCCACAGGGTAATCCCGAACAAAATCCAGCTAGGATAGGATCGTAAAAACTGATTTGTGATAATAATTTTACTTTTTAAACCAATACGATGCGACATTGTCAATGCGAAAAGGTTTCACAGTGAGTAAGGAATCAAGTTGTTCAGTACAATCGTAAAAACGTCACTCGTCTGCAGGCGCGGCCACCTATCCTGCCAGGACAGGTGCAGCCAAATACTACAAGAAACACAATTAACTGACCAATATTAGTTCTTATATCTTTGCAATAAAATCCACAAATGATCAACGGTATGTTCCATCTATGAGGGCTTACAAGATCTTATCTTATTATATACCTTATTTCGTTGAAATAAGGTAGAAGAATAGTCAGACGGGTTAGTGAATTTTATGGGCCCAAAGAAGTATGCCTTAACAATCGGTGTTGCGTTTTATTACTCGCTGATAGCATCTCCGAAAGGCAAATAGATGTTAATTTTTTCATTTTAATTTTATTACGGTATTTGTGAGGCGGTTGAATAAGAGTTGACGAGCTTTAGTTACTAGCTACCTAGTGTAAAGTGATTAGTTAGTTAGTTATTCTGGGCATTTTCCGCAAATCGACATCCACTGTGCCTATTTTACGTGAAACGAGGTAGCCCTACTCTAACCACCCCAGCTCCTCTATGAAACCTACTAAACCTAGCAAGGTCTTCAGGTTGCTGACAATGCTGCCTTCTTCAGTGTGCACGGATTCCCTAGGTATTTGCTCCTTTATACTTCTACCTGTTTACAGTCTAGGAGAATATGTATGTAGGGTAAGTAATTTATAGTATCGTTAGCGTTTTAAAGGACCTTTTAATAGATGCCATTTCAAAAATAGCTGGATGCCAAGGCGACAATCGTTAATAGAAAAACACCAAAACTTCAATTATGTAAGTATGGAAATATTCACGTAACGCTTCTTAGGGGGCTGTCCATAAATTATGTCATCGATTTTCAAAATCATCGAAAAATCATGCTTCGAATGACCCCGTTTCCTCCTACGTCATGCTACAATCATCCGTTGTCCAGACCCCCCCCCCCCCCCTTATTTGAAATGACGTAATTTATGAATAGCTTCTTAGCATGTGTCATCCCGCTACTAAATATACATTGTTTCTTTTCGTTTGGTGTTTGTCGATGTACGATTGTCAATCTGATAAGCGATTACCGTTACCAAAAGACACCCTTAAGTGCGTTTGCGTTACCTGCCTTTAAGATGGGAGTACGCTCAATAAGGTCTAAACAATGTTTGTCTAAAATTAAGCTAATTTTAAGGTTTAACTTCATGTATCTTTAGTCACTCACGCGACATGTTTCGGATAACCTAGGTCTCCATTTTCAAGCAATAACAGTGCATCAGTTAAGTAGCGGTAGCTTAATGTATGAATGTTTATCTATATTCCACCCTGTATCCGTAACGTGGCACAAGCGGCTCGGACAGGTGATGTGTCACATCATAAATTATAAGCCCCTTGTCCACTACCCACAACCAAAAGGTCATACCTCATTCCTACTTATACTATCCGCAAACCAAACTGACGGCCGCGGTCATATCACTATCTCTCTCACTCTTGCCATGACCACGTAAGCGTGAGTGAGAAGTTTTACGACCATGGTCCTATTACTTAGTGATTTATTCCCTTTTGTGACTAAAAATGTCATAATGAGCATTTGGACATTCTGTTATTCGCGTCCGATGTCTTTTTAATGTCCTTCTATTGATTGTCAAAAGTTTTTTGTGGACTTTAAGTTTGTTAATGTCGCAGTTTTAAAACTGTAAAAGTTAACTGGAGCAGGTGTGTTTTTTTAAATCGTTAAAAAAGTACGATCAAATTTAAATGCCCAATTATGTAAAATTTTGTTGTATGTTTGTACTAACCCTGGTTACATATCAGAATACCGAAAATCGATTTACCTAATGTTGAATCACCTATGCTCGTTTCACCTATTTTTTAAAATACCTAATGACCAATTAACCTAAGCTCATAACACCTAATGAACGAATTACCTATTGCACGTTTCACCTACAATTGGTTTACCTAAGCTCAGAATACCTATGCTCGATTTACCTAAAGTTGAAACACCTAATACTCGAAATACCTAAAGCTAATATACCTAATACATGAAACACCTAATGTTGATATACGTAATGCACGAAATACCTAAACTCGGTATTCCTAATGATCGAATTGCCTAAAGTTAACATACCTACTGCACGAATTACCTAAAGTCGGTATAACTAATGATCAAATTACCTAAAGTTAACATACCTAATGAACGAAATACCTAAATTCGATACACCTAATGCACGAAATGCGTGAACTCGATGCACTTAGTGAACAAAATATGTACCTAAAATCAAAAATATCATTATTGTTTAGTAGAATATTATTAGGACATACTTACAACATTTGGTATACATTTTTTAGCCAAATCATTCAATTGACTTACAATTTTTTATTATAATATAAGGTCTAGTCATTTGCCAGAGTCGAGATAGGTGCGACGACGAGCAAAGCGAGGAGGAGCGTGTTAGGTTAACTGCGACCAAACAGTGCCAAAACCGACTTTTATTTCATCGTCATGATGCTAACTTACAAAAATTACGTGTTTGATAAGATAAAATAACTAATTTTGTATTAGACTTCAGAAATCATTCTACTACCTAAAAAGAAGCGTTTCAAAAAGTGTATTTTTAAGTTGTTATCCAAACAAACAGTTTCTACTGTAAGGTTGGGAAATCATACGATTTATTGGGTTGCGACTTGATCATTCGTAAAATGATATGAATTTTGTACTAGGTATATAGACTTTAGGTATTCCGTGCATTAGGCATATCGACATTAGGTAATGCGTGCAGGAAGTATATCAACTTTAGGTATTTCGTGCGATAGGTTTAACAGTTTTAGGTATTTCGTCCATTAGATAAATCAAATTTAGGTACATGGTTCATTAGGTATATCAGCTTTAGGTGTATCGTCCATTAGGTATATCAGCTATAGGTGATTCGTGCATTAGGTACAATAGCTTTAGGTGAAACGTGCAGTAGGTAAAACGTGCATTAGGTATATCGTGCATTAGGTATTTCGTCCATTAGGTTATTTAAGCTTAGGTATTATAAACTTAGGTCAGTCAATGTTTAGGTAAAATGATTGATAGGTAATTTAAAAATAGGTGAATCAAGCATAGGTGATTCAACATTAGGTAAATCAGTTTTCGGTATTCTGATATGTAACCCTAACCCTAGATTTAAGTATTAGTATGTTACTAACACATTATGGAGTTTTGTTCGAAGTAAATTATTATTGAAATTGAATTGAATAAATAATCTAGTATGGATTTATAACCGTACACAGCACAGTAATTGTTTAAAGAATATGTGTTTACTTTACTGGAAATTTAATACCTATTTGAAGTTTCCCTGATGTAAAGCACTAAAAAATATATCTGTAATGGCTCTAGCCGCAGTCTAGCGACAATATATTTGTCAATTTAAGTACATACATAATACATAAATTGTATTAAGAACAAAATAAACTTTTTCTATTTTGGTTACTACGTTTCAGTACAGTGTACCAATTTATTAAGTAATAATATACTGTATTCTATATCAATTCAAGTACCTATGTACATATTTACATATAAGTCCAAAAAACAATCATGTAGGTCCACCCTTTCAAAAAACTTCTCCAATGTCACCCAAAACTTAGATTAATCAATTTAAACAATTACAATTAATTCCCCTATAATTGAGTACGTAACAAACGTCAAAACCATCGCGTGTAAGTTTAATCCGAAATTACACGGTAACCTTGCAAGTGTGCACGCGCCCTTAGGTAAACGACCTATCGACGTGCAAACTGAATGATGACGTTCATGAAAACTTCACTATACCTTAACGGTTCTACATAAAGTTGCTTTTAGAATGAAAAGTTGTATTTGAGCCGTATACGACTTTTCTGAAGTTGTTTTGTCAAATAATGATATTCGTATTTAGAGTTTGGTGTGTTTATGTTATGTTTTAAGGTTCATTTTGGAGTAAGTAATGACGTTTCGCTAAACTGTAAGCCCTCACGAGAATTTAAAGAATTGACACCATAGGATTTTTAAAGTGTCTTTATCCTTACGTTATCTAGTACACAAAAATGACGTCAAAGTTTCATTCCAACAATACGATTCATAGATAATCTAGACACATCACATTAGCAGTTGCCTTTTAAAATGTTTAAAGGATAACTAAAAGCATGGCCTGTGCATAGCTTTCTATTCCATCGCCGAATACATGTCATCATTAGAATGAGGTTGGCAAATACAGAGTAAAATTTTATTCACCAGTCATACTCTGCGTAGTGAATTTATAGGTCATACTGTACTGAATACCACGCTTAAGGTTCCGTCACACAGGCGCGTTTTCCGGGCGGGGTGTGAGCGGGGCGCGCCGCTTTTACATATAAAATACTCACGCGCCGCCCGGAAAACGCGCCTGTGTGACGGAACCTTTACCCGTATTGAGCTTACTCGTACTAATGTAAACGGGGCGTTATAGTAGGTAAGTAGTAATTTCGTGTTGCTGCTCGGTGACCACTTTTAATTATCAGTGTGAATGTTGTAATTCGAAGGGTTGTCGTGTTACGACAATTGCTATTGAAGGTGCATACCTATCATTAGCCGCCACGCGTACCAAGTGGATAATAATTAATTTCCACTTCTTTTTCAATACTGTTTTTTCTTGTTGGCATTTTTATTCGAATTCTTATCATCGCGTGTTACATTTAATTTATATAATTTTGTATTTAAGGCTTGGCCACACACAGAGCGCGACGCAGCGCCGCGTCCGCGCCGCGTGATGCCGACGCGAAGCCTGGTCAAACAGGGCGCGCGCCGATCGCGCCGGCCTCACGCTCTCAACACGCCCTCAAGGCGCGCGTGAACGCGGCGCGGCCGCGCGGGAACGCGGCGCACCGCTCGCTGCCTACGTCCGATCCTACTGACGTGACCTTGCGCGACGCGGCGGGCCGCCGCGTTCGCTCGGCGCAGCGCTGCGCACGCGCCGCGCGGACGCAATGGGCCGCGCGGCGCGGGGCGCGACAGAAGCGGGGCGTGATACCGGCGGGACGCAGTCTGTTTGACGTCGGTAACCTGTTAGCATGTGCCGCGGTCGCGCGGCGTGGACGCGGCGCTGCGTCGCGCTCTGTATGTGGCCAAGCCTTTATGATAAACTTGTATATTAAAAGCACGCTAAAGAATTGAAGTAGGACTTAAACAGTTCTTAAACAGGCTAGGCCAGTACCTTATTGTTTCGTCTAAGGTCGACCGGGGTAAATGCGTCATGTATTTACTGAAGAAGTTTTAGTATTCCTACTGCAATTATCCTTGGTTTGACGAACTCGTCATTTCTCTACTGCGAGAGTTGTTTACGCAAGATAAGTAAAGTTAATGTATGTAAGTACAAGTAAAATTAGTTGACTAAATTATCTATACTCTACGGCAGCATTTCCCAGGCTATGGGTCGTGAGTTCGCCACCCATTGGTGGGTCGTGAGCGAAATTTGATTGGGCCCTGAAATATAAGTCGACATGCAAACAACAAAATGCAGTTAACGAAATTTTAGATTGAGGTAGCTTGTTGAGGTAGATTGAGTTGTGACAAGGGCCTGTTTCATGAAAATGGTGAATGAAAACTTTGGGAACCACTGCTCTACGTAGAATTTGAGACACTACAACGAAGTGCGCGTAGCCAAGGCCTTGATGGTCTACGTTACGCTACGCCGTGCGCTGATTAGGGAATGCAAATCGGTTATAACCGTAACCGAAATATTCAGTTATAACCGAATATTTTGACAAAATTTCATAACCGAATATTGGAAACTCGAATAACCGGTTACGGTTATTTTCGGTTATTTATTTATAACTTAAATTGTATGTTTTTATCATCTAATGAGTACAAAATCCTGCCTTTTTTGGCTATGACGCCTGTGACTATAATTTTTGTCATTCGTGGACTTTAATAACTAAAATATACCAAATTTACTTCCCTTATTTATGAAATATTTTTATTGAATATTGTATCACGTCCAAGGTCATATTTTACTTTTACTGTATTTGGTGTGTTTTATTAAAAAACGAAGACTTTTACTCACATTCCCTAATACTGTAGGTACTAAAAATAAAGATTTTTGTATTTTTTTAATTACTTCATTGTAAATTTATAATTTTTCGTCGAAAATAGCCGTAACCGATTATAACCGATATTCGGTTATTTTTCGGGCATAACCGTAACCGAAATCGGTTATTAAGTTTGGCCGGTTATTGCATTCCCTAGCGCTGATCCATAATTCCGCCTACAGAGCGCCACGTTCGACGTGTTGCCTCTCTGTCGCACTTATAAATTTACTATAGGACGGGCTTTATGCTTGTTTGTCACATAAAAAAACCTTAATTATGTAAGTACCTAACCTCATTCTTGGAATAAATGTTACTGTATATTCGTCCGTCGCACGGGCGCCGTCGAAAAACAAAGTGTCGCATTAAAATATGCTAATAGGCGACACGATAATGTTTGAATAAATGAATGGGGGATCCGCAATATATAGCCCTGAACGCGTAAAGGACTGTGCACACCGGGTGCCTGTGCGTTGACGTGCACGTGCGCGTTGTAATATACAGTTCCTAAGAGAGACGACACACCGCTTGCGTGACGTGTGCGTGCGTGGCTCCAACATTTTCGCGCACGCGCTAGAAAAGAGCGTACTCCCACTTTATAGGTCGGCAACGCCGGTGTTGCAGATGTCCATGTGCGACGGTAATTGCTTACCATCAGGCGATTCGTTTGCTCGTTTGCCTCCTATATCATAAAAAATATAGTGTCGGAAAGAATTATGTTTATGCGTATATGTAATTATGTTTTATGGTTAAGGCATTAAATCTTTCAACTACACTAGTTCAAATACTTCCAATCACTACTGGTAGCTTAGGTTCATTGCATCAAACAAACCGGCTTCAATATACATGTCTATTGCTAAGAAACATAAACAGCCCAGCCATTCAACAACAATGGAGACGCGGGCTTTACGAGTATTTTATTACGGCTTATAAATACATAAGTATTACGGTTACTCACGTCAGAAACGGGCGGGGCGCCTTATGCCCTGGGGACGCGGTAGAAAAATCATCGCTAGAATATTTAGTGACATATGACTTAAAACTGTTTACGTACGATATAGTTTGTCATGAAATTGAGAAGTTATGGTTGGTTAAATACTTGAATGTCATTATAATTGCTTGCAGAGATCAGGCGCTTCTATCGCTGGGGTAGGAACACTCGGCTTTATATGCTGTTCCGCTTGTATTTAATTATTCAAATGCATCAACGGTACGTTAATTTTCATTCCCACGACACGGTGCGACTCTTGACTGTACAACCAGCCATAAATATGTAAACGATTCTAAACGTTAACCCATTGAAATAAGGTCAAAAGCGTATGCTCATTTATGATCAACATAATACCTATATACAAGCGATGCAGTTTAGATAAACGATGCTTTACTTGATTAAAGTATGTTTTATTTCTTACTTTATGGGAATTAAGGCAATAAATCTAAATTTAAGAGATCGGTGTTTTATTACTTCCACCGCGCAGGCAATGGCTTGTCTTCACGAGTTTGACTAGAGACATGTTCGGTTCTAAAATTACCAGAGAAGCCGCAAGACCGGAAAAAGGATAGTAGTGGAATAGTCATTTGTTTCACTCGGGGGCAAAGTTGTTGTTTAACCGCTCGTGCTAATATTCAAAGCACGAGGGTCAAACAAAATTTGCCCCCGAGTGAAACACAAAATCTTTCACCACACCAACCCGAAGCAAATATTAAATGTAAAATATCAAATAAAATCAAACCAAACCAAATCCAAATGAATGTTATTAAATATTTATCATCCAAAATCATCATTTAAAAGTAAATTCTACCAGCAAACATAAGAAAACAAATAAAATTTGCATTTGATTACTTTGCCTCACATGTTAATAAAATGCAACTTTGCTATCAGTTTTTGAAGTGCAAAGTAAGCCTTTCCGAGCTGGTGTGGTGAAAATATTATTGTACCAATTTGTTTCTTTTATAATCACTTCTCTTCACGGTGACAAATCGACTATCATTTTTTTAACACCGCTTTATAGCAAGCGACATATTTACGCTATCATTATCACTCTGATATCAACGAATTTCAGTATTTTATCGCCCACTGCTGAGCGTACTCGTAGTTGTCTCTATTCGAGTACGCCAGTTGACCCACTCCTGTGCTAATCTCACCCAGAAGTGACCCGCAATCTTCCAAATGTCCATTAACGAGCTGACGGACGCTGGGCGTTTCTTTCATCCGAAAGCTGCCACCATTCTTCACCGTTAATCCTCCTTGCTAGCTCGACATCACATCGCGCCAGCTGCTTTTTAATTTACAACTTATTGATAATTTTGCCGGGCATAAATCAAGTCCCATGGATTAAACCATAAAAACGGTATACCCCCATCTGTCAGTGGAACAATGGTTCATTCCTGCGAGCTGATTTATCACCACGATAGTGCACCGATTGATCGTATCGGGTTGAGTTATTGGCGAAAAATTACCAGCTGGATGTTGGGAGCGACTCTAGTTGGACTGAAGGGGTTCTGTCTTCTATTTTACTCATTTTTTCTGGCCACCAGTCGCCCAATAGGTATATAATCTGGCAAACCATTTTAACCAAAGTAGTAGGCAAATTTGACAAATGTAGACTCGAGTCGAAACTCGCGTCTTTTTCGACTGACAAATTGGCTAGCTAGACTTTTTCGTCCTTTTTAGTTTTTACTCACTAAACTCATCATGCCAGAATGATACGTACGACTGGAATCATTATGATCTAAGGGCAAACTTTAATACGAAATACGAGGAACGGAACAGCAAGCGAATTATGGAAGGCTTTATGCACGTGATAAAATAAGCATCACTTTTTAACACCACCCTATTGAAAGAGACACGGTCTTTATCATACTGTCACGTCGATAAAATTGACCGTAATAATTATGCGTACTGGTGTTGAATTCACCCCGACATTCAAATAAAAGACACAATATAAATTAATAATCCAAGCGCACAAAGGCCGAAAGATTGATTGGTTCCATGAGTTTCATAAGTATTTACGGAACCCTAAAAGCCCTACCCGATGATAATTACGATATGTGGCGGTTCACACTGGCTGATTTATTAGGAGCTAAGTGTGGCATGATAAGGATTTAAATTTTTCCTGTCCGTGTGAGCGGCCCTTTACAGTCACACGCAAATATTTTTCATTCCTTTTTTAAATATTTTTCTACTTGACCTGATTTATTATCCTTTGGTACGCAAAGTACAAATTTAAATGGACATTTAATTCAAAGTATGGCTCATTATTTAAAAATGCTACCGTTGTGAGACTTTCGAAGATACGTTGGCGGAGGAGCAAAGAAAACAAAAAAATAATAAACAAAACAAAGCCCACTAATATCACACTTTTAAACAAAAGAGTGCAGTATAAAGCATAAAAAAACATTCAGTAACTTCAAGGAACCTCTCTCAATAGGTTAATGTTTGTTATAGCAGAACCAAGTTCTAGATATGTACTTCTAATTTTTCCTTCAGCAGCAGTCTTACTTATCTAGTATATTAACAAGGTTTGCGAATGGTCAGTTAACTCTGTTATCATTGGTACAAGACACACATTTAGCTAAACTATAGGTAACTATTGCTATTATCTCATATATGACAAAACAAAGTTGATTGACTCCTTAATGTCACTTAATACAAAATAAAGAAATCTAAACCGATTGCGTCATTTCGTTTTACCAGAGTAAAAATACTAAAGACACCTAGCTTCGTTAAACCGGTGTTTGGAGTTTTCTACAAACGATTAACATTCATTACTTTCGATGTTCAATTCTCAGGTGGACATTGCCGGACAATCTCTATACACGAGAGTTTAAGTCATTCTTGTTTAATTTATTTCACCACCGAAAAGCAACAGGTAAACATTGAATGACATTTCGAAGATTAGTCCCAAGAAACTTATTAATAAAAACCAAGGCTTTGAAATCACGACTGCTAGAATGAGAGTCGTTACCTCCACATTACCGTTCAAATACGAGGCTTAATATGACCCTAATCCAGGTGGTTTCACATAACAATCAATGTCACTTCTTTTTTCACGTCTGTCGCGGAAATTTTATTCGTAGATGGATTACTTTATATAACTCTACTCTGCTACCTTGGTGATAGCGAGGTGGTAACAGTGGGTAAGATATAGGAGTATTCCGTTATCGATGTGTTATCGTATGACGACCCTCTGAACTGAAACAAGACGTCGTGACGAAGCGTCTGCGAAATGCGGACGTAGGTAAACTATCACGTCAATCATAGGACAATAAAGCAATTCTTGCGCCGCTTGCAAGGTTCAACTTTCTTGATCGCGTTCAGCATAAATTTTGTTTGAAGATGGATTACTTCATAAAACTCTACTCTGCTACCTTGGTGATAGTGGTAATAAGCATTAGGTAAAGGTGTTATCGTATGACGACCCTCCGATATGAACAAGACGGATTCGTGTCTGTAGGGTAAACTATATCTACGTCAATCGTAGGCTAACAAAGGAATACTTGCGTCTTTGGAATTTTTATTTTAAGTAATTTTAAACCTTAAATGCACAGTATACAAAGTGCCGACTAGTAAAGACAAACATATCGCTGAGACGTTTCATCAAGTTACTTTCGGACAGTAACCAGCCTAAACCATTTCACCAGCTTTACAAATGTCGCTACGCTAAAATTTGCTCTACTAACAGATAACCCCACCATAGCGACCCAATTAATCGGTCACCAAATCAGGTTTAATATGGGTGCCGACTGGTAAGGACAACTTAACTTATCGCCGAAACGTTTCATTAGGTTCACAAATTTTCCTATGCTAAAATTAGCTCAACTAACAGAGATAACCTGACCATAGCGACCCTATTACTCGTAATTGGTCACCAAAATCTGGTCTAATTTGGGTACCAACCGAAAAGGACTACATATCGTTGAGACATTTCGGCATATGTCACACAGTAACTAGCCAAATTTATTGCGCCAGCTTTATAACTGTTGCTACGCTAAACTTTGACAGAGTTATATAACCTCACCATAGCGACCCCATTAATCGGTCACAAATCTGGTCTAATTTGGGTGCCGACCGATAAGGATAACGTATCGTAGACGTTCACACGTCGCGCGCGTGACGGATCACTGGGAAGTTTCCTTGATTGAGGCGCCCGATCCGACCAGGCTGGTATGGCCTACACGGTGATTTACATTTTTTTAACCTTTTTCTTAGATCATTCATTAAAATAAGGTAATAGATTTATATATATGTCGGACCCTGACACCAGAAAGACGTATTGCAGCGTTATAGTTCATTATTTTAGACGCCTGTATAAAATCGATTAGCAATGTTGAGCTACGTATTATTTGGTTGTAACAAAATAAATAAAGTTGTGTAGAGAGTAACTCCGTCTATTGGCGCATTGTTGAAATAAAGTTGCGTAGAGAGTAACGCCATCTATTGGCGTGTTGTTGAACTGAGATGACAGGTAGAAGGCTTTGGAACGTCGAGAGGTTTCTCTTGAGTGAGCGTAGGCACGAGTTGGCATTTTTGTCGGTATGTTGGTAGACTGGTCGAGCAGGTTTGCCAACTTGACTTTGAGGCGGGAGCAGAGAGGCTCCGCCGCTGGTAGTTCTTCTTGATCGGACCGCGCTAGAGATCGGACGTACTCGTTAGCCAACCTCGTGCCTAACTCGCTACGTTCCTGAAGGTTTATACCTGAAGAATTATTCTGATAGCTTATAGAATCCCGCGTTCTTTAACCATTTAGCTAAGTGTTTTATTTCAAGTGTTATTTTGATTTCTTAAGTTTCATTAGAAGCTTACTTTTGTGAAATAAAGAAATGATGTGTTATGTGTTGTTTTAACATGTTTTGAAAAGATTTGTCCCTCTGAGTTTGTTGCCGGTCCCATATAGGGCTAAATCTTCTCAGGTCAGATATGTAGGGTTGAAGCCGGCCTAGTTTGACTTGAATAAAGATTTAAACGGTTTCTTTTTACTTTCATATCGCTCCCTTGAGTTAAAAATAGCAATTCGTTATTTTAAACATTTAGTACTGAAGTATAGTAGGCACTAGTATGGTTAACGAGTCCTAATGTTTATTTCATGCACTGGTAGCAATGGTAGCATACTGGTTTAGCTGTGAAGTAATACATTATCGTACTACCCCCACGCGCCCACCGCCTTTAAGACCATCGGTATTCGACATATATGAATGACGTCTACAGCGCTAAATACAAATACATAGTAATAAAAGTATAAAAAAGGACATGTTAGAATTTGTCCTCTATTAAGAAGCGCTCATAGAAAAATCAGGAAATTATAATTATCATTATTAATTTATTTTTCAGTTTTGTGACTAACCATTAAAACTTCAACTAACCATTTGGATATTAGACAGAAAAAATCGGCACCAAGACAAAAATACCATAACTTTTTATTTGCGCAAAATATCTAAAAAAAAATCGGGCAAGTGCGAGTCGGACTCGCGCACGAAGGGTTCCGTACCATATAAAAAATAAAACAAAAAAAAAGCAAAAAAAATAACGGTCACCCATCCAAGTACTGACCACTCCCGACGTTGCTTAACTTTGGTCAAAAATCACGTTTGTTGTATGGGAGCCCCATTTAAATCTTTATTTTATTCTGTTTTTAGTATTTGTTGTTATAGCGGCAACAGAAATACATCATCTGTGAAAATTTCAACTGTCTAGCTATCATGGTTCGTGAGATACAGCCTGGTGACAGACAGACGGACGGACGGACGGACGGACGGACAGCGAAGTCTTAGTAATAGGGTCCCGTTTTACCCTTTGGGTACGGAACCCTAAAAACTAGCGTTTTCGTAAGTATATGTCTAATTCGTAGATAAAGACAAAAAAAAAATTACAAATAATAGATAGCTTTCAAAACAAAGTTGTGATTTTATTAAGAGGGCACAAATTCATTTAAGAGAGAACCTATGTAGCTCCAGATACGGTGGCTGGTTCCTAATGACGAAATTAAAGTTACGTCTCGAGTGCTGGGCAAACACCGTGTGTGTACGCTTTACTTACGGCTATGGGAGCATAGGAACTTCCCAAAAAGTCATATATACGGCTCACAGAACATGGTCATAATACCTTCATGTAAACACGGTTGTCCCTCATGTGTGACCCTAAAGTCCCTATTTAGCGTTGTTAATGGTCGTATCGAGCCTAATTAAACATACATAATTGGTAAGAATGTTGGTTTATTTTTAAGTATAGGCACGGTTAGATTTAAGTGTTTTTGAGCCTGTCAATTAAAGTTTAATTTACATTTTATAGCAAGTTATGCTTGGAATTAATGCCGTTGGTTTCTTTTTATATTTCCTGTGAGTATGAGTACTTTAATCTCTCAACTCATCCCATGAATGTGATAGCTGTACCACATTCAAATTTTATTCACCAGGAGATGGACATATCAACTGAAAGACATGGAGCTGTCTTAAGATGCCGTAGGTTTAGAGAGCGGAGTTTTTTGAAAAATCGTATCGCTTTTTTAGATCACAATACGGTTGTCAAAAATGTAATTAGCAATCTTGAGACTTTTCTCAAGTGACTACATCGATTTATCGACAGAAAAAAATTATGAACATAGGTATAAAACGCACTTTGGAAATTTATAAAAAATTAAGCACAGAACCTAAATATATGAAAATTGCTTGTAAAATTTTTATTTTTGATACTTTTAGAGCATATAAAATTCAAAAACATGATATCCGCGATCCCGAGCACGCACATTGGGCACAGACATTTCGCTCAGTGAGAGTGAGAGAAAAACACGAACCTACGGGGCCTTAAAAATCCGTATTTAGCAACGCGATGGACCGGAATCGATGGAGGGAGCGCATTTGTGTTCGACCAACGAGGCGTCAACTACCCTCTTAAAGAAATAAAAATATGTAAAGGCTTTTTAGTCTTTTCTATTTCGCATATGAAAGATGGTATTGGGAAGTGTATGTGGGATATGAGATGTCTGTTTTTGCGCGGTGCAATGACCTATTCACGCGGACATATTTATTTGATATAAAAGCTGATGTTTTTGACCTGCCATGTTTTTGTGTGTAAGTACGTGATTCTATGGCGCGACTGGGGCGATAAAAAAGATGGGTTACCACTTAAGAAGCATTTTCATCTTATTACATGGTTCAAATACCCGTCCTACAAAGGTGTTATCCAATTTATTATACACCATTTTTTCTTCCATCAATTACGAATTCACAATCGAATGAAGCTTGGCATAATCCTCAAAATCATGCATTTTTTCTCTCTCAAAATGAGAAACTTCTAAGGTTTTGTTCAAGTAAAGGAGCGGCAAAGATTTAACTTTTAGTGTAGGTACTTTGCTACAGGAAAATACGAGAGAATTAACATTTCAGAACATTTGTACAACTCGCTATAATTAACCACAAAGCGAGTTCAAACGTAACGCTTCAATGGCCGATTGCCTACGGAATAATTTTAACAAATTGGGTAAGAAATTTTAAAGGCTCTTCTCGGTTTGAAGCCTAACAAAGATTTTCAAAAATAACTTTCTGCCTTTGACTAACCTAACAATAAACTTAGGGGGAAAACGAGTGCTAATATAAGATTTTGGAACTGATTGGAACTGACTATTTGAGACGACAACGTTTGAGGAAAAATGTATAAAGTTTTTGACACAAACTTTTTATTGGTTACTATTGTAACACGAAACCATTGTAACGCGCCAATTTTTAACAACCTGATACTACTTAGTGTGTATAATAAACAAGCAACCCTGTAACTGCAAGAGTTGAATTAATTGCACCCACAATACCCACACAACGAAAACAACACTAAAGGACTATGAAGTTACACCGTTAGGTCGATTTCCCCGTGTAACTGCGGCTCGCATGACAATCGAAAACAGAGGGCCTACTGCGAACCACGAACGAAGTTAAACCTCTCTATCGCACCTGCAAATTAATACGTAAGTGCGCCAGGGAGACAAAACTTCGTTCTTGGTTTGGTAGGCCCTCTGCACTGAAACACTACGAAGTCCCAGCACCGCTAGGTAGTTTTTCCCGTGAAGCAGCGCATCGCGTGGCAAGGCACGGACTCTATAAACAACAATTTCGCCGCCTGCATTGCGGAAGATTTGCGCCGGGGATTTTTGCCCGATTGCGGTATTCGGCTTGCATATTATATACTCTGTGAGCAGCAGACCTCGAGTTTCGCATACAAAACTTCTTCTACTCGCTCGATATTCTTTATATAATATTTTTAAACAATGAAAACAGGTCGTTTTTAAAATGAGAATGAAATGAATGAGATCGTAACTTCGATTGTATTTGTACATATCACTCTACTACATAATTATACTACTGCTGAACGCCACTAGATACGGGATTCAGCCAGAACAATTTTTATCTCTGCAAATTATCCTCCGACACATCACGATCATGATTATCACATGCTAAATAGACATTAAACATTATCGTCCTTCTATCCAGATTAGAAGGGCAACTTTTTGTTAATTATCATGGGGCAAACAGAAACATTATAGGCAAAGAAGCTATTATGTAAATGACAATTTAAGTTAGATAAGATAAAAATAATTTAGTGCGCCATAAAACATACATAAAAATGAGTTTTACGGGCTTCTAAAACGATATCTATTCGGTTCATTACAATTTGAAATTAATCTCTCAAAACAGGCGAAGTATTAAATTTTGGATAAATCGCTCATTCAAACAAGATATACGATACACATTTTCTACTCGCATTTACAAAACTAAATAAACTCAAGCCGTTACTACAACCAAGGTCAAACAGTGCATCCAAAAAGGGTTCATAGCACCGTTTATAAGGCTGCATTTACATAAATTAGAATCTCGGTGAACTCCCAAACGCAAGGTGACCCCCATCAAGGCGACGTAGGAATGCCAAAACTGGAAACGTATCAAGTACTTTATGTGTGTGGGAATTATTTTTGGGACAGGACATACTGATGACCACAGATTACTTTAACCACTACGAAAGATGGATCGCTTATAATGCCAAGTATATCTTTATATTGGGCCAACGCAAGCCAATCCAAGGGACGCAGCTATATATGCAATGAAATGAGATACCAGTTAAGAAAATCTGAGGTGTCGCTAAGAATCCTAAGATGGGCCTACGTTGGCCATATTTACTTATTAAAGAAGTCAGAGCACATGCATGTGCGCGTGCACTAAAGGCCTGTGCACACCGGCTGCGTGTGCGTACACGTGCACGTGCGCCTGCGCTAAAATGTTAGAGCCGCGCCTACACACGTCACGCAAGCGGTGTGTCGTCTCTCATAAGATAATAGATAAGGATAAGGATAGGAAGGAAGAGGATAAGGATCTGTATTACAAAGCGCAAGTGTACGTCTACGCACACGCATTTAGGGGTGCACAGGCCTTTTTAGCACGAAAGTGTAATCACTTAATCCAGATGCGTCATGGTAAGAGTACCATAACCACTCACATGCTTTATGCAACTGTAGTTGCAAGCTGTCACCCTTATTTTCACATAATTATAGAGGTCACTGAAAAATATCAATCATGTGAGTGGATAAGATCGACAATTTGCTTTTAGAGGTAAATGTCGACTGCTAGTATGAAATAATGACAAATGCTGCGGAAGGACTTCTAGTGTGCGCACTTGTGTGATGGGATGTGTTTATGGGTCATTAATGCATTCGACCAGTCAGAGTACACAGAACATAACCTATAAAAACTGCATAAGTATCAATCTCAATAAACGCAGTTATAATGTGCCACAATTACTTTTATAGCTAATGTATTTTTAGAACCAAATCAATCAATAGAATAATAAAGTTTTAAAAGTATACCAGGTTATTTCAAGGTGTGAGTAGGGTTGCCATTCGTCAGGATTTCCATTTCCCCTGACATGTTAGGATTTGTGGTCCTTTGTTGATTACAGGGGGATTTGGCGAGTGTCAGGGTATCGTAGAAACCTCAACTTACCACTAGAAGTCAGCTAAAAATTTGACAGAGTTGTGAGTTGGGCAGAGGAAAGGGAAGGTTAAAGGGTTTGGAATTAAGGGATTATTTTGGGTGAAGTGACTGCCCAGGATATGACACGATTTTTAGGACGATGTCCTTGTCAGGATATTCCATTTTTTCATATAGCAATCCTAGGTATGGTATGTTTGAAGTTCTTGATCGACATTGAGTTCAAGCGAGAACTGTAGTGTGGTTGTGGAACGTGTGGTGGTGATTATGATAAAATACAGTATAAGAAGGAGTAGTCTTGCACGGCCAGAATGAATATACATTTATTTTACTATTTTACAAAAGCGGCGATGAAAGATACATTTATCTATAATTGAGTAATAGCCGCGACAGGGAATGGGCGATCAACCACCCTACAATTTACTAGATATAAAATTGCCTAAATGGCATAAACCCGAAACATGTATGCTATTTTGGAATTTATTGTATAAAGTCAAAGCTCTCATTTGCAGTCTCACGTTCGTTAAAATACTATTTAATCCAACAACGTCTCAAAACTTTGCGTGCGTAAGGTCGAATCAAAAGGCGCGCAGAATTCGCAAGTTGAAAGTCCTAATTCGCAGTTCATCGCACTCGGTTTCTTACAAAAAAGCTAGAAAATTTGGCAAAGAACACTGTTGGCAATTAGCACGTGAAAAGTAACATTTGATAAATAAACAAAGGTGGATATTGGGAGCCAATTTTCGATACGAGTCATGTTAGATGTTTGGTCTATGATGGGATCCGATTTCATCGCGTCATTGTGACGGCATCACGTCGTAATGATCTAATGATCTCATGACGCGCTGACGTCGGAGGTCAACGCACTGGTAATTCAATCTTATCTAATAGCAAATGAACTTTCCGTCGGCGTTATTAAGGGCGCTGATGTGATCATTCAATTTATCTTTACGTTTTGATTGGAAATCGGTTTCTTCGGTAATTACCGAGGCAAAAACTTGGGATTAGTACACGAGCCGAGTAGGACGCGAATTGGATACCTATTTCTATCATCATCATCATTCATCATTTCAGCCTATATACGTCCCACTGCTGGGCACAGGCCTCCTCTCATGCGCGAGAGGGCTTGGGCTATAGTCCCCACGCTAGCCCAATGCGGATTGGACCTATTTCTATACAGAATGATAATTCAGAGAACATGAATTTAAATAGATACCCCACACACGCCATGCAAAATCACTGACGGCTTGAAAACTAAAGCGGTTTTTACCTTAATAAGTTGTGTGTAAGTATCCTACAGTTGGTAATAAAGCATCAAGTCAAAGTTAACAGTTCTTGCAATATTATTGGTGTAGTGGGATTTATTTCATGTTTAAAAATGATCAGACTTCGGCAAGTTCCCTAAAACCCTCAGCTACAAAGGCTAAATCTTCAAGTAAAAGTATAAATTGATTTCATTTCAGCGGTAACACAAGAAGTGTGGTCCGACTAACATTACGCAGAGTCAGACATTAGCCTCCTGAAACTAAATGTACATTACAATGTACATATTCGTGAAATCTAATTTGAACCTTTCATGAACCAAATAAAGTAGCATTTATTTTGTTTCATTGCTTTTTAAAACAAACGAAATTCGTTCTAATTTAATTATAGAATAAGGTTCAAATTAAACATTGGAAAACTTTATATGGTGGGTCTTACGAGGTTAGGATTTACAATGTAACCGAGAGCCAAATATTCAAACCAATGACGCACAGAATACGAAATAAGTAACACTTTTACATAACCAAAGGCATTTTATGTTTGATTCTCTTTTTCATATCAACCAATCAAAATGAGGCACATGCTGTTTTGTAAACTGTTCAAACTCGCGTTTTGTGTGCCTTAAGATACGTATATACTAACAATACGAATGAAATATCAAGTTGTCACTGTCATAAATAAAATACACACATATTACGATAGTTTTTAGTCCAAACGACCCCATTTTTCACAATGAAAGCGTTTCCAAACTCATAAATTATTTCTCACGTCTACTTTACTGGAAAAAACCAAAGCAATATAGGACAGCTGTATATATAACAAAACAAATATGTATATATTTAACATAGATATAGGATTTTCTATAGATGGGCCATACCCGTGAGGGACAGAACATACGCAATACGATGAAATTAAAAACACGTTTTAACATTCCTGACAATATACCAAAAGCAGCCTACGTAATTTGGTCGGGTTCATTGTTACCCACCAGGGAAACGGTGGGCAACAAAAATACGTCTCTGGACTTTTTAGAAGTAGGCAGAAATGAAAAGTGAGACTAGGACAAGACAAACAATAATAGCGCTTTCTTTGCTACTCCCACTGAGAGATCCATAAGTCTATCCCGTTCGATCATTTCCCCCCCACGTCTCATTCAGTAGATACTACGAGTATATTCATGATATGTATTTAAAAACCTCGCCAGTGTTAAGGCCGTAAGGTCAATCGCATACGGCGACATGGAAATTACGATGACAACAGGATTGCATTACCATTGATTCGATCATCAACGGTCCGACTTGTAAATGTCGCATTGTTTCAGCCTGACACATGAGCGGTGGGGGATAATGCTGTATAAGTATAGAGAAGAGAGGCGATTGTGGGATTAAGGATTCTCACAAAATCCTCGCAACGTTTTAACCACTGAGGGCCCACTCTAATTCCCTAGTATCCGAGATGTTCACTTACTCACAAAGTGGGAATTCATCACCAGCTATACCGTACGACCCGCTACTGGGCATAGGCCTCCTCTCAAGATTGCAGAATAGGGTTTAAATGGAGGTCAATAACGCTGTTCCTTTCTAATGCATAGTATGTTCTTTTTCATCTTATTAACCTTTTGAAAGCCAGACGGGGAAGGAATATGCTGTGCTCCGGACGCCAGGCGATCGCGATTATTTAAGCGAAATTGAACTTTACGTAGTCCCGCGTAATTCCCTATTGCATTGGCGAAGCTACCGGCTGTGGCCGTCGTTGGCGTCCTTGGCAAGACTTTCCGATGACGACCACAGCCGTCTGTGGCGGTCAAAAGCTTAAGGTTGTCAAAATTGTGTCTCACTCGTGTCAACTAGAGCACTTACATTTTCATATTATACCTATGCAACGTCCGGTAAGAAGCGAGGTCTAATCAACAATGCAAGAACCAAATATCTGTCGGGAGCTGGTTTGGAAGTAAGAAGCGGGTCTTTTTCACACGACTTCACTCACTAGCTCTGCCTTTATGTGTGTTAGAGGCTTAACGATTGTTAAAATGATGCAGTGACGCAGTTTGCAAGGCGAAATTAGATTCGTGAATCGGAATAAATCTTCCTCCGTCGTTTGGAAGGGCGTAAAGTTTTGGTGCTAAAAATAGTGTTTCGTGCGAAATGCACCGTTGATTGCGTTGCGACGTTTATTTACAAGCAGATGTGAGCGTCACAGCAGTTTGACTGCTCCAATAAAAACATTACAATCGTGCTACGCTGCGTAGTCTGCGCACAAGCTCCGAGGAATTGTAGGGGAACTTCTTCTTCTTCAGTCGATCGTGACATCATGTCCTGTTGAAGACCAGGTTCCTCAGGCTTCTATTTCTCGACAAGCGCATGGCTTTTAGGGGAACTTTAACCGCATGCTTTCACCTAATAGTTATCATCACCGCGATCGGTAGGCGCTTAGGCGGTGTATAGCTTTTGTGCTAGTGCTAAGGGTCGCCTAGAGCTCGATACCCTTCGGATGTACTTGTATTCACCAATAATAAACCTTAGGATACAGGTTTGATTCAATTCAAACCGTTTAAATCGAAATCGACGATGAATCGACCATTTCTAGCAATCTTTTAACAATCCCTTCATCATATTAACTAAAAGACGTCTACTAATTGAAGTAATTAACCAGTCTCCATTAAAAAAAAGGATTTAAAAGGCAGATTTTTTTTAATTGACCAACTTCTCCATTAACTATTTCTTCCACGACCGAGAGCCTGCCGAAAAACGAAAATCTAATAAAAGGCAGGTATAAAGAAATTTCGTTTTTCGCGGTAGCATCTGGTGTCCCGATCCGAGTTTCCCGCGATCATGATCCGATCATCAGTCCTTTTTGTTGGCGGCGATCCCACGCACGTAGCTCCAAAGTTAACATTAAATTCAGATAAAGCTGCTCAACAACAGGCTATAAAAGTCAAAGCACATGCCAAAATAAATGTTACACTAAGGCCCACTTGCACCATTCCAGTATCCCGGGGTTAGCCGGTTAAAACCTGGCGTTACCATGGTTACCAGTACAATTTGACACTAGGTTAACGGTTTAACCGCTTAATCTCGGGTTAGTGGAATGGTGCAAGTGGGCCTAAGTCTAATTTTAGCACAGGATTACACGTGTAAATGACATAATAGGCTATTTAATTGCTACATTCCGTCTTCACAAGGAGTAATGCAAAATGTAACTCGTTATGAGTATATAAAAGCCAGATACAAAAACATTACGAAGTAAGTGTTCTGAGAAAGGTTATAATTTTAAAAACGAAAAATCTGACATAACATCTCAATCCGCTTATCTTTTACATTTTTCAGTCGGCTATCGCAATTAGTACTTTATCTATTTCGTCTTCGCGTTTATTTTATTTCTGTTATTTGTATTTTAACCTGTATTATTTACAAAGTCATTAAAGTCATTACTCCTACTTAATAGTAGAGGCTTCGAATACCCTGGTCAGATATTTAAGAGCAGTCTGCACCTACAAAAAAAATCCTTAACAGTCCAACAACAAATCCTAACATTTAATTCCCAACAAATTATCAGAATGACTGGCATGTCAGAAAAAATCTTAACGTTTGATAACCCTAACTAGAACCCATTCTAATCGCTTACAGAACACTAAGCGAGTCGAATCCTCATGCCATCCAGTATAAAAGAGCTCTCCGATTACGTACAATTGTTACCGATCAGGGAGTCAAGTTACGATGGTTCAGAAGCGACGGGCATACCTCCCCAGACACGCTCGTGTATAAAACAAAGGCCGAATGTGTTTATTTACCTCGGCCAAGGTCGCGGGGGTGACACTGTCTAGCCCTTCACCTTTCTGTTCTATCTTTTGGATGGGATTACCCCTGAATACTTTTATATGTAAGCGGGAAATTAGTTTACAGACAAATTCTAGTTAGTAATCTATTTCGCTCGTAATTATAGTGAGATTTGGAATAAGTACTTAACTACCTATTCCGTAAAGGTAACAAGTAACAACCTAAACTTTTAAGGGCGACTTGCGCGCATACCAGGGTTCACCAACTAAGTAGGAGTTAACCATTCATACATGGTTAAACGGTTAATTTTCCTACTCGAAATGGTGATTCTGAGCTGTAGACCTCTTTCCGAAAACTGAATCGCCAAAAAAACATATTTAATTCTTGAACCTGCTCACAAAATTTTAAGAGAATCGCTTGAGAAATGTGACCTGTAGAGGTGAACATACGAAAGCATTTTTGTCCCAGCTGAAACGGAGACCTTCGCTAACGCTCGTTCAATTCAAAGTAGTTCTCCAGAATCACACAAAAGCGCCTCAGTAACCTCAGAGCTATTTAAATATTCATAGACTCATGATGCCAAAAGACGTTCATCTGACATACTCGTACACCCATAAAAATTACAGCCTAATAAACTTGTCCATCGCTACACCATCGTAAGTTCTCGAAACAATTCTTCAATGTTTAGAGTTTTAGAGCTGTAAAAATGTTCCCCGCATTATCTGTCTCGTATTTCGTAATGTATTGACAGATTTATTTGTCGGCACTTTCATAGACAAAATAGGAAAAAATTTGGATATGCCGAGACGATTTCCGTGGTATTTGACAGTCACGTGAAATCTCTAGTGACAGGACAATATGTCAATCGATAAGATGATCGGAAACTAAAATCTCTTCCTTTATTAGGCCATTTTTCATGTTATTTAAAAAAAACCTAGAGCTTTTTCGATAGAGAGAAAAAAGAGACATTGGGTTTATTTTATTCCGTTATATTTTCTATAACTTTAACGAGCAAGAAGAGCATGAGTTTTTTTCTCTTTTTCATAGGTTTTTGAACTCAATCAAAATAGTTAATGTTCTAAAATTCGTGGCAAATCTATTAATTGGCAGTCAAAGTTACGACTACGGGACATATCATATTAAACATCATTAATATAGGTATCGTAATAATACATATAATAAATGTTTAGTTTGTTAATTTCGTAACAACTGTGCTGTAAAACTCGGTACATAAACGTCTAATTAACAAATTAATACGTACGACTACGGGTAACACGGGCTATATATAAATATTTAAAGAGAACACGATAAAACGAACATATAAAAACCTTACAAATTAACCTATTGTCAAAATGTTATATGAAATAAATTTGAGATGAGTGGATTAAATGCGAATAGGGTGTGGGCCTCTGTTAGCCCCCGTGTAGTAACTTAATCTTTTTTGTGCCCCTAGCGCGCCAAAAGGGCATAAAGTGCATTTACCCCACGCCACGCTAAGCAGACTGCAGTAATTTACACCAATTTTTTATACACTGCATATTTTATGGGAATACTAGTTAATATTTTAATTTTAAAATCTCTAAAAAAGCTTGCTTACTACACCTACATAAAACCGCACAATCAGCTACTTATACTAAAAGAACAAATATGTAGTATATACTTTAGAAGATTAGGAGTCTAAATAGAAATACACATTTTACTTTTCCCCATAGTGATAACGTATCCGCATGGAATCCTCTACATATTATGCGTAGTCGAATTTGGTCGATCAAATAAGTCATTTTGCCAACTAACTTTATTCTTGCATTGCTAATTTCGATTTAAGCTCAAATGCACCAAACAAATAATTACTGACTAAACAGACATTTATGTGTTTTAAATGGATTGACAGTATTTGAAATCTGTACATGTCCCATGTGGCTTATCAGCATTTGACGGCTTTGACGCCATAACGTTATCTAGCTGATAAGGTCATGAATGCGGTGATATTATATTTTGGTTCCCTGTGGGTCTCAGGCGACAAATAGTTCAACATTAAAGGATAAAACGTTAATAATAAAGCATCCAACTCAAAGTAAATAGTTGAGTTAAAAGTCAGACAACTACTTATGACAATAAAGCTTGAGTTCACAAGTAAGCTTTCATGAATCAATTAGCTTGCTAGTGCCCCTCTTTGTATGTAATAAAAATAAAAGCAATATTAATATAACATTAGGGAAGGATTCAAGGCGTTATATGTGACATTATCTATGAAAAGAGACCTTATTGTCGATGGCGCTTACGCCATTATTAACGATGCTCCGATATAAATACAATGCCGCGCGAGCGCGCGACGCTGTGCGGCGTAAGCGCCATCGACAATAAGGTTTCTTTTCATAGATAATGCCCCATATACAATTTCTACTGAGGACCTCTGATTTTTCGCCGCGTCTATTCCGTTACTGTCATACAAAAAAATACTTTTGAAGAATAATGAATAATGGGGAATAAAACCGAGATTTTTTTTTAAAAACAGGTTGCAAAACGTGCGATTCTATTCTACATAGAAATAAACAGGTTGGCCCAAAAATATGTACATAGTAAATGTTTTTATGCGGCTTGTTTTAGTTATTACCCAACTGACTGTAGTTTTAATTTTTAATGACATTTTGTAAAAGACGTGCAAAGAAAAATATAAAAAAAATGTTCGTCAACGTATTTTTTGGCCCTGTTTTGATAGATCCATGACATAGACTGTCGGACATTTCTGTCGGAAGTTTTCTGTATAAACAAGCACAATTCGAATTATCCAGAACCTTTCAGAGGAACCCTGAGGACCATCTAGTCAACTCTATGGCTGCTGCTTGACGCAACGTTGGCGCAACTGTACAGTGACGCCATTTTCCGTAGACTGTCGACGCCGGCGCTCAAAATTGTAGGGTGGCCCTAAACGGAACAAGAGATAAGGCAGCATTCATAACCAAAATCCAAGTGTGGCCGTTTTTTCGGCCGTCATATCAGCCGATCTTTTGTTGCATAGAAAATATTTGCTTTCGGTTATGGCGCTTTTATAACGCCTGACGAATGCTATTTCGAAGAAGGCCCGTGTTGACACTGGCTGGTACTGCGTTTCCGGTTCATTTTTTATTTTTAGGGTTCCATGGATACTAATATGCCACAATGGGACCCGATTATGGGTCAGGCCACACCGGATGCATATGCAAAGCACGTCTGGATCTACAACCCCTACTAAATAGGGTCTCGATTTATACGAACTGCAGACGTATCAGCCGTAGATTTATAAATAAGATAAGAAGATTAAGATTAAGAGTAAGTTTTTTCTTATTGTATATAATATGTTAGTTTGTAAGGTATGTATCTATGGGCCTTAGTAACCTAAAAAATAAATGCTTTGATTGATTGATTGATAAATAACTGCATGTATTAATGCACTAAAAATGGTACTAGTTCAGCGGTGTTACTCACGAATTCCAGCCAATCGTGCAGTCTAACGCAACTAGTTGCGACCAATAGCGCGCGTGATACGAACTCATCAACCAATCGCGCGCATGATGCGAACTCATCAACCAATCGCGTTGTAGCGGTGTCACACCGCTGTACTGGCCCCTGTTATGCCTCATTATTATTGCCCGTAAGCCACTCCCTAGATATCTATGTCAATGCCTTTACGCGTCTCTTACATTACGACGCCGTGTGCTGAGGGCATTAGTCTCCCGCGGCATATAAAATATGAGCCGCTATAAAAAAAACCGGCGTGACGCGAAAGCGAATGTAAAACAAATTGCAACGTGAAATATTGATTTAATAAATCAAAGTCGGTTAGCGAGGGGACGGTTTTGGTTTATTCAATCAATCAATAAACGCATTAACATGTTCGCGTTTGTCAGTGCACAGTTTGCGTTATTTTGGTAGGTAATACCTTATTACGATTGTAATACATTTGGCGATACGGATTACATACCCATTACAAACTAAATAGCTTGTAAGGCACAAATGTGCCTCATTTTGTCATGTAGCTAAGTTACAACCCGACTAAACTAAACAAACATTCATTTCCAAACTTACACAATTTGCCCACATATCGTGTAATGTAAATTTGACATATTCTGCATAAGTACTAAAAGGCAAATTGCATTATAAACCATCCTTACAAATGTACAGTCAGCAGCAGAAGTTGCTAAGCGGGCGAGGTGTTCAAAATGATCTTGACGCGACTTTATTGTTAAGAGAATAAGAGCGTGTCAAGGTAACTTTGAACACCTCGCCCGCTTAGCAACTTCTGCTGCTGACTGTACCATCGTCACTAAACATTCCTAAACCTTATCACAGCAACATAAGACCTACAAAAGGTCAGTTAGTTAACACAATACTGGTGAGAAAATGCCACTGCGAACCGCTAGCATTCCTGAGTTTAGTGTTATGGTAGGACGCAGCGTTTTATGAGAGCGTTTAGTGCTCTGATAGGCCCCATATCTTACCTACCTACGCATCGTGATCTGAATAGGACACAAGATATCGGACAAAACGGGACAGATATGACAATCTTACTTATATCCTCCTCCTCTTATATCTAATATTCTGTCTATTCCTCAAGCACAAGTATAAAAATCGTTCGCATACCTACTTTTTGGTCTACCACCGCTTAGATAGCCCCATTGCAGAAAATAATCAGTTTTGGCAAACATGTCCTGCCTAGCAAATATTAAATATGAAGTTGAAAAACTGTTCATAACCGAAAATAATCCAACATGACGAGAAACATTAGTGACACGCGCACATATGCGGGTAGCTATATTACCCTTATACAAGAGGGCTTATCCTATTTCAATATAATCCTTCAAAATTATGTATACCATTTTGAATCTTAATACTTTTACATAAGTTATAAAACGTATACATATACTTTGATATAGGAATGTGTACATGTATATGTAGGTTAGGTCTTTTCGAGTTTGGGAAGGAATATTGCATTATAATGAGTAATGACTTTATTCGACCATTGAGTCTAATGGCCCCCGTATACTTTGTTTAGGGCGTGCAATTAACGTGTATTATAATTATAATTGTTCGCCCGCATATTTTTTTAACTTTGATTTTTAATTTTTGTGGCATTTCGGGCGTGTTGCACTGTCAACGTGACACGCGCACTACACATGCCTCAGGCGAGTTTTTTTTTAATCTGTAAAGTATTACAATAATTATAACTGTGAGAGTACGCTACAAATATGATAAATTTGAGAGCAAAATAACACTTAAATGCTTACAAAGGTGATAAAATTAGTAATGTACACGCATCTGCAAAAGTGCATATCGACTTTATGAATAGAATTCATTCATAAAGTGGGTATGGACTTTAAATTTATATTCTTCTTCTTCTTCTTATGCCGTGCCGTCTCCTGCCGGAGGTTGGCTATCATTAGGGCTAATATTTTCACTTTTGAAGCGGCAGCTCGAAACAAAAAATGTCACATAATTAACCCCTTTCGCTGCTAATTATGAGGGCATATGCAAAACCGAATGTCACCAAAGTAGCGCCAATTTACTTACTTATCCATAAATAAAAACACAAAAACGTCAAATGATCTCAGCGATATCATTATCATTATCAGTCGTCAACCGTCCAGTTAAACACTATATCGCAAACAGGCCAAAAAACCATATTCACATAAATTTTGACTGCATACGAAGCTTACTTCAAAAACGTCGTAAGTCTTGATAAATATTTAAGTAGATATGTCCTTTTGTGAATGAACACACGCCGTTCCATTTGGTGAATTAGCATCGATAGTATCTTAACTGCGCCCGTTATCAGAGCAATTCGGCGTCATTAAAATAATTTGGAGTGGTGAGTCACAGAATTGCAAGCCACTGTGTTCCGATTGCTATAAAATTATTGGTTGAGAAGACCGGCAAAAACTTTCGTATTATTTGTATATGTACTTCGCTCAGACGCAGTCAGGAAGAAAAAGCTTCGCTCCTTCTGCTCTACTGAAGCTTGTAAACGGTCTTCCTTTAGCCTAAGCCCCAGAATAATGAAATTTCGTTTCTGAATTTGGAACCTTGACTTATTTAATCAAAGTGAAAACTACGTTTTGGAATAAAGCCTTTATAATGGCCTCTGGGACTCAGGAGGTTAGGTATAAACAGTATTCTCCACATTGACCTTAGGTATATTATTTGTTTGTTTATTTACAGGATGTCGGGCGATGAAGCGGAAACCTAATGTACGTTATAACGTATTTCGGATATTGTTAACGCTGTTTTGCACTAATTATTATGACCAGAGATTATATACATAATCTAAGAAGTAAGCTGTATTGAAAATTAGCTGTATGTGGGTACAAATTTTCCTGTCTCCTAAAGCTAGATTATGTTAATAGTGATAGGTATCATAGGTATAGGTATAGGATAGGGATAGGTATTGCACAATATAACAAATAAAATACAAATAGCGAACTTAATGCCTAAAGGCATTCTTGTTCAACTTTAACAGTTTAAAAGTTACACAGTTAAATATTGAGCAGTGTTTTGATTTCCAAAATCTTCACACACTCAGTGAATTAATATTGATGAAGCAAAGGACAGGCCGTTAGCCTATTAGAGAACATAACAAATAAGATTAGGATCGATTTGGCGGTGTACGTGGGGTTGTTTTTGTCATTTCTGAACATCATTTGTCACCATTCCACTCGCAGGGGTGGCGCGAGGAATAATTTGAAATGCAATGCATAAGACACCGGCGAATAGAATGTTATTTAGTGGCTGGTTACATTTTTGATGATCTGGGCAGCTTCCTGAACAACTGGCCGGAGGAAACACCAAATCGGGAGTCGTGGAAACCAAGGGGAGAGGCCTTTGCCCAGCAGTGGGACACCCAAATAGGCTACGAAAAAAAAGTTGTATGTAATTTTAAATGAATGAGCAGAGCTGCACAAGCTTAAGTTAACATTACGGTGGAATTTAGATTGCTGTAGTGTTATTGTTGCAGCGTTACTTGCTGCAGCGCTGACGCGGGCGATGTCACTTGGAGTTAGTGACATCGCCCGCCATTTTATGAAGGATGATAAAATGGGTGGATTAAACGTTCTAAGTTCTAATCAAGACGGCCAGTCGAACGTTGTCCATAGGGCAACAACGGCAAATCATTTTTTTCCGTGACACGACTCGCTTGCCAGGAGATGGCCTTACAAGATTTCAGTCAAATGGGACGAAAATTGATTTTCAACATACTTAGGATTTATACATGTACAACCAAGCATTTAAAGAATATGTCTATGAATTGCTCAATTGTAAAGTGAGTGTATGTTTTTAAGCTAAGCAACCGACAATTTACACCTGAGGGGCTACCGCGAAAACCGAAATTCGCAAATTGCGGGGATCTTTCTCTTTTACTCCAATGAATGCGTATTATAGAGTGACAGAGAAAAATGCCCGCAATTTGCGAACTTCGATTTTCGCGGTTATAGCCCTGTAGCTTTAAATTACATATTTGAAAAGATTTTTGATTGTGGGAAATGAGACTCAAGTTAAGAAATCGCTCTCTCCTGTCACTCGAGCGTCTAAAAACCAGAGTAACCGCATGCCAACCGCCGATAAGTAGTAGGTTTAGCGCGCATTATGCCTCTTAGAACATTCGACATGATTAATGTATTCCATCCCCAATATCCCGACAATGTGGACCCGATTGTTACACTATCAAATTTTTTACTTGTGTGAGTTTGTTGTTGATTGTCATTTGTACGTTACTTGCATGATGCGATCCATTAATATATTTGAACAGTTTTATGCATGCGTGCACAATTTAGTATTTTAAAATTATAATAAATTAAAAATGTGTGGTACCTATACTTAACCGAAATCCATATGGATTTCGTTGCTTAATCAATATAATAAGGTTGTTCCATAAGTCTTGCAAAAGTGTAACTTCTTATTAAGCTTTTTCAAAATAATAACCATCACTGTTTATACACTTATGCATGCGTTCAAACCAAGTATCAAACAGGATCTTCCACCGCTCCTCTGTGACACTGGCGCAGGCTTCATCCCATGCACTCAATAGTTCGTCATCAGTCGCAAACCGTCGTCCTTTTAACTGGCTCTTGATCAGCGGGAAGAGACCAAAATCGCACGGTGCAAGGTCGGGGCTATAAGACGGGTGGTCCAGCACAGTAAGCCCCGATTGCTCCAAAAACTCCTGAGTTCTGATCGCTCGATGAGCAGGAGCATTATCATGGTGGAAGTGCCAACTGCCCAGTTGAGAGTTTGGCCGCAGTTTCTTCAGCTCGCAGAGGACTTGAGGCAAGCAAACCTCAGTGTACCAGGTAGCATTGACAGTCTTCTCCTTGTCTAGTACAACTCTAGCTACAATGCCTTTTACTCCGAAGAAAATTGCGATCATTATTTTTTTAACTGACCTTTGTTGTTTGACCTGTGTTGGAGTTGGCTCGTCCTCGAACACCCAGATTTTCGATTTTGATTTACTTGGAACGTCAAAATAGTAGAGCCAAGTTTCATCTCCAGTCACGATTGAGTTAACATCCTTAGATCGGCCCGAGTCGTACTTTTTCAGCATTTTCTTGCACCACTCTACGCGCGCCTTGCGCTGACTGTCGTTGAGACTGTGAGGGACCCAGAGAGAACATAACTTTTTAACTTTTAGGTCTTCGTGTAAAATTGAATTAAGTGTTGATACAATGCAACATCAGTATGTTGAGAATCTCCTCAATCTGTCTGCACGTAATTCGCCTATTAATAGTTATCAGTTTTCTAACAGCGTCTATGTTTTCTTGGGTCCTGCTTGTAATGGGTCGGCCCGGTCTTTCGTCGTCGTCTAAATTATATTTGCCTCTTTGGAATTCCTTGTACCACCTGAATACGGTAGAAAGGGAAGGGCACTCTTTACCAAAGGCACCGAACATTTTCTCGTGGCACTCTTGGTAAGATAATCCACGTTTGAAATTGTAATAGAAAATCACTCTGTAATACTCGCGGTTGCCGAGACTAGCCATTTTCACTAATGTTTCGATCTATTTACCGAATATCACTGCTGGCAAGCTCAACAAATACATCATGTAAGAACTTGTTATTAGGGGCAGATAACCATACGCTCAGTCATACATGTCAAAACTTGTTAGATTCCTTCCATTGCTAGACTTATGGAACAGCCTACGTAAACTGTCACGGTAAGGCTACAAAAAAATCCTATACATTTTTGTTTTCAAAAAAGTGTTTATAGAAACATACGGTCAAATCATTTTATTATTTTCGAAAATGAAAATCGGTTAAAAACCGCATTTACAAAAGGGTACACTCTTGGTACAATGCCTCAAGGGCCTATTTTAGATTTAAGCTAGTTATAAATTTAGTTTTCACATCACCTATTCGAAAAAGGCCTTTTTCTTCCCCGCTAGGAGGGATCAAAGTGGCACTTTTCTTCCCTGCTAGGAGGGATCCGAGGGATCAAAGTTGTACTTTTCTGTTCTAGGACACGATTTTTTTCTTTCTTGCATACTATTTGTTTTTGGTCAAATAATACATATTTTGGATCATAACAATTTCCTCATAGTTGATGTGAAAAGCAGTATGTGTCACACGGTATCAAAATTATTTCGTCTTGGGCGTTAACACTTGAATCCCTCATTACGCTCAGGATTCTAATTTAGAATCCCTCACTACGTTCGGGATTATATTGTAGAATCCATCGCTTCATTCAGGATTCAATGTACGCCCTTGACGGAAATATATCATTTTGATCCCTTGTAACACAAACTACTATTAGTAGTACCACTGTATATGTATTATGTAAATAAATAATAGTACATTAATTAATTAGTGCATTTTTTTTTGGTATTTATTGTTGCGGTTTTCCGAGGGGCCTGTACATAACGGTTGCTAGTCAATGTTATACATGCGGTTACATTATCCTAATAAAGCGAACAAGAATACAACAATAAACCTGTACTATGAACTATTCAAGCATTATTCCAAGTGCATTATTATTATTAGTGTCAAGTTCCAGGGCTCTATGCGGAAGGCAGAAGATCGGCCAGTTTGGAGAGCAATCCAAGTTAAAGCGACTTATGGCGGTCACGACCCTCAGCCATGAGGTTTCGACGAAGAAGAGAGAAGAGATGAACTATTCACATCAAATATGTTTCTATTCCTTCGGAGTAAGGCGACAAATGTATTATCTTTGACATACGTACGGTAGCTAATGTTTGAACTTGTAAGTGACCAGTTGTGGTCTTTATGTCTATGTCAAAAAGGTTTACCAGTGGTCATTGGTACTAGTTCAGTTTGCTCAAAGCAACATTGTTGCATTGAAGCATAAGAGACGTTTGACAATACCAACAAGTCAGCCATAGTGCAAATAGTTCCAACAGTTCATAGTGAATACGTGTTGCCATTATGCTGAATTATGCATTATTATTCAAATTTAATTGCATGGTATTAGTGGCGGGGCATACACACTATTTGACGGCCTCCTAGCCTAGTCGGTATTAGTGACCCTGCCTACAAAGCATTAGGTCCCGGGTTCGAATCCTGTATATAAAAAAAAGAAACAGAAGGCAAGGACAATTAACGACGCTATTTATATCTACTAATATTTGTAACAAAGGCGAGACGTTATCAAGCCGATAAAAATGTGTTAAATTGATAAAAAAAGGTCAAATTAACCAAGCAGTTTAGAAGGAAAATGATAATTCAAATAATGCTAGAGGGGAAACCCTAGTTATTAGCGAATTATGTAAATAGTGGAACAGGAAAACTGATAAGTGCCAATGGATGTGGTTATTCTGTTGATTGCAGAATTCCAGGGTTTAGGTACCTTCGGGATGGATGGTTTTTTCCGTATTATATTATTGGAAGTACCGAATAACTTAAAACGAGTACAAGGCACAAAACCGAGAGCGTTGCCAAAAGTTGCCCGTGAGGGAATACCAAATAAGAGTTTGAGGGGAAGAATCATTTATTCATGACAATTCCATAACATAACGTAACTAACGTAAGGTTACCATCTCATATAGGTACGTACCTTGAATGTCATTGCTATCGCTTGCCGTGTTTCTAACTTCTTTAAGTTAAGTATCATTACACGAACCGCCTTCGGAATCGATATTTTCCATTTCCAAAATAAAAGTATCCCTTGTTTCCTGTGAACTTTTCCAGAAATTTCCGACAATTTTTCCAACTATTTTGAAACTTTCCGCGTTTATCAATGAGTTTCTCTGAATTTCATACGGGACATGCATGTCATACTCGTAATCATAATATCATACCCAGAACATAAATAAAGAAGAATGTTTGTGTATAAACAATGGTCAGTTATGCCTACTTTAACAACCACGAAGACATTGCACTACACGTGCCCGGCTGTAAATAAACGAGTTCTAAATCACAACTGCAAACATTTCATGAATGATTTGTACTTGGACTACAATTCTTGTTATTATTTCCATGAAGGTGAGGCGCGTCTTGGTGGAAAACAGGCTTTATGGCCGGTGGATAAGGTCGAGATGGACAGCGGCGCGCGGCGGGCTAGAAACAGTTGTGTCAGGGACTGTGCGCGGCCTAAATGTTCCGCTGGTTGCAATTTCATAGCTGATAGCGTGTTTCTTAAACTTAAATACTCTCGCGGGCGGAGCAATTCGCCGGCAATGACTTTCTTAAGGTTCCGTCACACAGGCGCGTTTTCCGGGCGGGGCGTGAGCGTTTTATATATAAAAGCGGCGCGCCCCTCTCACGCGCCGCCCCCAAAACGCGCCTGTGTGACGGAGCCTTAACAGAATGGGCGATGGTAGGTATAACACTGTCACGTAAATACATACACCATTCATATCCGTACACCTTGAAGATGGCGTAATCCTAATAGGTACCAGTGGCGGCGCGTCCATAAAAGCCGATTCCCACCGGCTTGCCTGTTTTTGGACGTTTGAGCAGAGTTGTAAAGGAAATATGTAAGCCAAATTAGCCCCGGCTTGCCTATGGATATGTTTGACGCGACGGCACTGATAGGTATACTGCAGAATTTGGAGGAAAAAATGCGACCGTCTCAGCTACAATAGTCTCTGCTCCCTTCAAAATCCTGTCTAGAAAATCGACAGGGATGAATTACGAGGTAATGGCCTTGCAAAAGAGGATACCTTGTAGCTGACGATGCTACCAGGGCAAATGAGAAAGAGAATTACTCTATGAATTCCTCAGAATCAAAGTAAAAAAATACGGGCCACAAAGACAGCATCGACTAAACAGACTCGACCCAAATTGTCTAAACTGACGCTTCATTTTTGACAGCAGGAAGCATCTGTATTTTGGCCACTATTACATCAACAATCATGTCACACCAAATCCGCTTCCTCCCCAGCCCGATACCATGAACTAAAAATAGTGAAATTGCGCGTAAATCACACTAGGCTGTCGTACTCGGCCCGATCCGGCCCGAGATAGCTGAAATGTTGTATATTTAGCTCTTTGAACCGCGCCCGCCAAAACGTTCAGTTTTGTACGTTGACGCAGATTTGATCTATGGATTCTATGGACTTGTTCATTAAAAAAGTCCTCAGTAGATCAAAGGAGCATTCCATGAAATTGTCTACTGTTGTCCCGTATTAAGAACGCAAATTTTCTGAAGATTTACAGGCATAGGAGTTTCTTTTTCTGTGACACCATCTCAATCACCATCTGTTGCACCATCCCACTAACCCGGGGTTAACTAGTTATAATCGAGGCAGTACTGCGACTACTGCGCTACGCGCGTTACTTATTTTATCAAGGGAATTGACAGTGACAGTGCCTGCCCCAAGGACGCAGCAGTGATGCCGCATCGTTGTTACACGATTACTAATTACTCAGCTGAAGCGGAAATATCTCAAAAATATTTGAACAATCAATTGTACTCCTTAAACAAGCAACGCAACAAAAGTCTACGCCGAAAAATATAATGTATAGTGTATGTAATGTATGTATGGTGTTGCTAAGCGGACGAGGTGTTCAAAATTACCTTGACGCGCTCTTGTATTAACAATAAAGTCGCGTCAAGATCAATTTGTACACCTGGCCCGCTTAGCAACTATTGCTGCTGACTGTACGAGTATAATAAAGATGATTTCATAGAAATATCAAAACACGTGTTTTGGTCTTTCCGCTCCATAATAACATTAATAACGTTCAAGTATCGCACGGAATTACAAATGTTTCCAAGTACAAAACGACGGGTGAATTTTAAAGATTGCTTCTGCGAACGCTTTTCTTTTTCTACTTAACGGTTAACGTGAAATTACTGAACGCGCTTCAATTTTTCATGATTCCTCTTTATAGGAAATTGCTCTCATTTCTTCAACTTCTTGGAACATATATATGGGACATTTTACACAGCGTCGCTTCCGGGCGCGTAGCCAAAGTGCCAATCGTTAACTTAGCGTATCGTAGTGCACGTTGGCCACGCACCCTGGGTCGTTCGCCGCATCAAACCATACCGATCGCATGCCCCATAATTTTATTTGGAGCGCTTTAGGTATGGAGCAACACAAAAGTTAACTGCGGTGTGTATTCAGCTTAATTTGATTGCACCCTTATTTATTCGAATATTGTTGCAATTCCCTAATGAACAAATAACTTGACCAATTCTAACATACGCTTTGAGAGAATGATCTCAATTGCTTTCTGTCTACTGTATAAAATAATAGATCTTAAGTTAAAAATGTACCTTAATGCTGTAACTTCTGCTTGAAGCTTTTATATCGTTGAAAGTGAAACCAACTTACCTGAAAAAAATAGTTTTGTTTTAAATGTTGTACAGCATTACGAGTATTTTGTCAAGGCGCACTTGGGGTTTGGTGCCCGCGCAGTGACTATTCAAAATATTTGCTGTTTAAAAATTTTATTCCCATAAAAAATATACAAATCTCATAGGTCAATAGCCTCATTAAAACATGCACTCCCAGATAACCACGCGACCCCCTACCAAACTTAACTGGCAACTAAAATTACTCCAAGTTTGTGGGCACTCTAGTTAAAGTGTCCGAATGTCTAGACCGGATACTTGTTAGAGTCTGGCGAGGGTGACCACACGCAAGTGTCACTTTATAAACAAACTTCAAGTGTGTGCGAATTTGAACTGTAATTGAAAGGTGTAAGGTTGTTTTTTTAAAGTGTTTATGACGCAAGAGGGAATTGAACAAAACGGAAAATTAAAAAAGCAGATTAAATGCCAGTTGGCACAAAATTTGACGGACTAACGACAGACAGTGATTGTGAACTATGAAATTTCCCACAGAATAGTTACAGCGTCGAAAACGAGATGAGCTTAAGGCTCGGCCGCCAACCTCAATTCTCTACAACTATATAGGTGGTGTGCTGACGTACCCAAAATGCGCTCGAGTATTTAGCAAGAAAATAGGGTATGTGAGCCATCTAAGGGCGCACCAGAGAGTGGATCAACTACACTCTAATAACGCGAATTAAAAATTGCTGTGGCCGAAATCGCTCAGGAGAGATCATCACAGCGTCGAAATAGTGCACATTTTATTTGCCAATCTGAATTCTGAAATCAATCTGCCGCCGCGAGGTGAGGTTATTCCATTGGCAGCGTATACTTACGTGGCTATGGCTATTCTATATGAAATAATCTGTGCTAGGTACTGGAAAGTACTTATCAAAGTAACATGAAACCTTTTTCTAGTTTCAATCATGTTCGTAAGTCTGCAAATACAATTCTTACAAAGTAACTCGTAACGCGGCTAATAAATCTCATTACATACTATGTAGTACCGTACAGCGTGGAAATAGTCCAACTATTATTGGCAAAGGTCGCGGCCGGCGAATTTGGGTTAGCGCCGGTTGGTGACCACCTCAATAGACGCCGCATTACGAAAAATAGTCTCATTATAACTCTCGCGTCGAATGATGCTCCATATGACAGTTCCTTCAAGTCTGATGAATGTGCTAAACTTCCAAAAAAATGTCCACCATTTCACGTGACAGCCACTCTATCCTCCTGAGACTAAATGTACATTACAATGTACATATTCGTGCAATCTAATTTGAACCTTTCATGAACCAAATAAAGTAGCATTTCTTTTGTTTCATTGTTTTTTAAAACAAACGAAATTCGTTCTAATTTACTTATTGAATAAGGTTCAAATTAAAAATTCGAAAACTTTATATGGTGGATCTTAGAAGTCTATATAAAAATGAACTCTCGTATAGACCATCAATCGACGCAAGAGATATACAAGCACAGTCTCCTTTTTAACTTTTTAAAGGGACAAATCGGCATAAAACGATTTTGCGTGGTTGCGTTTTACTAAACACGGTTTTAGTGAAACTAGCTGTTCCCAGAGCTCAGTTCGCGTAGTATTCGGTATAATATGACATTTCCAGTATTATCTGCCAGAGGTGGATTTCAAATGTCTATCGGAAAGGCTAAAGCTTAGCAAATATCCTCAAGACTGGCAAATAATACTAGTAAATTAGGTACTAATACAGTCACCTGCAATAATATGTTACTCTTTGAAGGCCGCAAAAATATGTGACAAAAATATGGCTCTACAAATAAATACGTGTCAGATATTTTTGCGGCCTTCGTTGTGTAACATATTATTGCAGGTGACTGTTGTACTATATACACAGCGAGACTAACGACCTACACTTACAGCATTCTGTGTATGTACTTATTAAATATAGGAGAGCAAATGCGTAGGAAACCTGAATCGTTTATAATTATTCCATCTAGTGGGTGAGGTTGCGTCTTTCCCATACTTCTTTCGGCGCCTGGGCGGTTCCTGCCTCGCTGATGCGTGTACGCATGTATGCTGTCATAATAATGTACCTAATGCTACCGACCGAACCACGTAGATATCCTCCGTAACAAGTCTATCAACAATTCAACATGTGCTTTATTATACGGATAAATCAACTTTTTTTTTTGTCCCGTCCGCCAGTCCAAAATAGTAGCGTAGTTTGGTAAAATAAATGTAACTACATTCTACTGATACACTTAATAGAGATGACCGATTAACCCATTATGGAAAGGGCTTATAAATGTGTTGAGTTATTTAAGTTATTTTAAATACCTGAACAGGCTTTTAAAAATGACCCAGGTGACCGTAACCATGGCAATGAGTGACAACAAAATTTATTCACCCAATTATACAATTTCCTTTCCCATGTGACGCTAAAAAAACTAATAAGAGTGCTTTACACTCACAACATTACCATACGCATTTCCTCCTAAAACGCATCAAATAAATGAATTACACTTATTATCCCCTCTTAGGAAGACGCGGCATTTCCCTCGGTTTTACGCCAGTACGGATATGATGGTCGTTCTTGTCTGCGTGACAGCGTGATAAAACGGTGTCCGTCACTTTCTATCCCACAGTGTTAAAAAGTGACAGTTATTTTATCACGTGGCTAAAGATGGATAAAGCCATCCATAATGCGCCGGCTGGTCGTCAAAACCGGCATAACACTAAAACGGGTAGACATAAAATTTATTTATAGACATGCTTATAATGTATGGCGGTATGTACTCGTATATATCGAGGTTGCTAAAACCCACAGAATACACAACTTGGTGGGTATTTTATTATTAATTGAACAATTGGTCCCCTTTCCTCTTAATAAAATCGTCGGTCTACCTTGTTAATATCTAACCTAGTGGTGGGCAAAGTACGGCCCGCGTGCCATCTCCGGCCCGCGAATGGTTTTTATCCGGCCCGCCGCCGGTCCTATGAAATAATTAGTATATGGCATTGGCCCACGATTATCACAAATCAAAATAAATTTTGGCTACAATTCTGGCCCTCCACTTAAATTTCCTAAACTTTCTGGCCCCCCCATGAAGAAAGTTTGCCCACCACTGATCTAACCTAAGGTTATAATATGTTGTTACTTTGCCATGAATAAATACATTCTATTATATTCTAAATCCAATATATTTTAATAAATACCCTTATTATTTGCAGATTGCAAACGATAATTCGCTAGCAAATAATTGTTACCATTTCGTATGTCATGTCACAACTATATGACATAGTTCGCGTAACTTATCTTCATTTTTAATCAAATCTCAAATCGGATATTAAAACCAATTCGATATCAGACCCCAGTCATTATCTGAAATACCTGATATACCCTGGACAAATTGCCTGGCCTTATCTGTAATACCTTAAAGGGTCGTCTAAATCAGTTGGGAATTTGGGATTCGAATAGGTATTAGACGTAGTCTAGTCTAGATTTAGCAAGATAAAATGAAAAAAAAAAAGAATAAAATGTAAATATAAGAACAGTCTGAACTTAAACTAATTAAAAACTAAAAATCTATATCTAAAGAGGGCCCCTGGGGCATAGTGCCAACGATACTGGCAGCATTTCCTCGCTGAATCGCAACGCTTATTCGTTGAGCGAGGAAACTGCCAGCTCTTTTATCCCTAGTGACATCATCAGCCAGCCATTTGGCTAAATCAGCAAACAAGCTCTTAAACGCAGTCTATTTTTTTGTGTGTGAATGTTTTAGTGGTAAGAAGGTTTGATTCACTACGGTCGAATCTAAATTTAAATGTGATACACAAGTACATAATCTATTTTGTAATAACGTCACTACTTATTAACTTAGATGCATACTGCAATATTGTTTTGAGGAAAACCTCAACAAAGCATCCATTTTTAACGATGGCGCCGTAGTTTCCTGGTATTGGATTAGTGCTGTATGATGATGTGGGTTAGCAATTATGTTGTCTGAGCTACTATTGTGGGTGTATGATCATTCAGATCGATGATCGGAGCTGTCGACCTCGAACCACTGATGTAATTTACTTATGGGTAGTCCAATCACAAAATTTAATAGTTAATTGTTCTTAGAGACTATTTTCACCAACTAATTCACACAAACCCGCCGCCAAAAAGCCACTGCACTTAATCAAAGCTATACCCTTCAAATCAAGAGTGAACAGGCACTTTCTGGGCGAGCTCGCTCCATCGTAGGCCACGTCTACACCTCGGCTAGTCTGTGATGAGTAAGCCCATTCATAATTTAAAAAAATACATAGACATATAGATATAAATATGTTCGGTACATAGTTTTTGTTGCTAAAAATTAGTAACAGAGAAAATAGAGCGAGTAGAAGTTTTAAGTATTTGTAAAGAGTTTCATTTCTCCACTACCTAAAGGTTGCCTGGAAGAGATTGCTCTTTAGCGATAAGGCCGCGTGTTGTCTACCTCTGTCTTCATGTATTATGTGCGTTTCCATGTACATTTATTCTGAGGTTGTGCAATAAAGAGGATTTGTATTGTATCGTACTGTACATATATCCCAACTAGCAAAATAGTCGTATAAGAATTGATTTACTCAGCCTGTAATCGTATAACAGCCGAGTTACGGTTGTTGAAACACCAATATATCGTATAATAGCGGTTAACTCGACTATTTTGTGAGGGGGCAGGTAGAGGAGCCTCACGGGGATGATGGGAATGAAAAGGCAGGATCCAGAGCGATGAGGGGTATTTATTATTTAAATAAAAAGGCACCTGTAACAATACAGGTTACGTGTTAACAGATAGGTATGTATAAAAACACTTTCGTAATTCAGAAGGTTAGAAATCAAATAACTTACAATATGTGCCTTGGTGATGATGTAGATATATATCTGGAAGGTGTGCAGGGCCACAAGACGAGCACTATACTGAACTGCACGCACTTATGAATTATTACGTTTACTAATAAAAATCACACTTAAACGGTCGTGTTTAGAAACTTGGGAAGTACAGTCTGTTAGATTAAATGATGTTTATCGATCAGAGTATGTGATCGAACTGAAAATAAAAATCATTGAATGGAATTTGGAATAGGATTTGAATTTCAAAAGGGAATTTAGAATTTGTATGGTGCCAGAAATAGTATGAAGGTCGATAGTGTAACGCTTCGTTACACGCACCGTTACACTACCGGGGTCGCCCTGGAAGGGAAAATCCTGGGGCTTATGGCCAAAGGATTTTTCCTTAAGCTAAACTTAGGAAAATAATAATACATGATTAAAAATTTAAAAACCATAACAAAATAGAAAATATATGAGAAAATAGAGGAAATAAAAAGTTTCTGTAGGTAATTTAAGTATGTAAGTCGGTGGATAGTAGAGGAACAAGGGGATAAGCTCGTAGAATTAGTATTTACATGAGCAGATGAGTCATATGAATGAAGAAGAAGATGAAAGATCGAGGAACTTTTTTCCAGTCATACATCGCCTGTCGTAATCACACAGTCATTCGTCTCTAGCAATGGAGATGTGGTTCACAATTAATGACGCACACTCTTAAAGACCTCGCTACGACCTAGGCTTGTTTTTAGAGTTGGTCAACCGCTCAACAGATATATACAAGGGAGTCTCAGTCGTCTGTTAACGAAGTTAAAGCCGACTAGAGTGTAATTAATACCTAGGTAAATAACCTAATTGGTATAAGGTAGGAGTAGATCTACCACAAGTAGAGGGTAAAAATAGAGAATTGACCATAAGGCTTATTTTTAACAGAGTTGGTCTACACCGCTCTGAAATTAAGAAAAGAGAGGAATATATATACAAGAGGGATATTTACAAGATGTAACACACTTGTGAAGAAAAAGATGGGAAATGGAGTTAATGGAGGATGAACGAGCTTAAAAGAAAGAAAAAAAAAAGGTAGAAAGGCGGACGGGTATGGGCTGAAGAGTCAATAAAAGAGGGATAAGTAAAATATTAAATAAAAATAAATTGTAAAAAATAGTATGTTAAGTCTAGACTGGAAGTAATCTGTGAGAGGCTAAACTATTTAAAGTTGAATGAAATCTTTAAGGTTGAGGTTGGTTACCTTTTTGTAAATAAATTGACGTTGATGTCATTGACCGTTGCGATGATTAAAATTGATTTGACATTGTCAACAATTAACAGATTTGAAATAATTTTCAACAATATCGCGTGATATTTTTAGGAAATATCTAATAGTGGAAAGAGGGAATATAAATTGAGGCAAATATATTGTAATTTTGTCGTGTTGACCAAATTTGGAGTGAAAGTGTCGCAAATGATCAGCCTCCGTGGTGGCTGGGAACTGGATGTTCCTAAACTCGAGTTCAAAGACGAGATCTGGGTTATTTAAAAGTGTTGGATTCATCATCTTAATAGCCAAAAGAGGATCGAAATACCTAGGCAAAATGGTACCTGTATAATAAGAAAATACCTGGTGTTGTTTGTATAATTGTAAATAAAATATGTAATTGATTATATTGTTATTTATTTATTCCGTTGGTTCGAAAGAAATAAATAGGAAGGTTTATGGCATAGATGTAAGTAAATTGAGTAAATAAAAGGTCATTGGTTTATGGTGATATCTGGCTTAAGTGTATGTTTATTTAAACAGGTGAAGGATACGCTATTGGATTATCTCCAACAGTACTGCCGTAAGTCAGTATTGGCTCGCCCTTCAGTGACTCCAAGGAGTTTTAAGAACACTTAGGATTGAAACCAATTTGTGAGATTTCAGTGGAAATCTTGGATTGTGTAACTGTGTTAGTTATTACTGTGTTAGGAGTTTTGTAAAGAGGCACGACAAAAAGTGAATGGTTTTAGGGTTAGTTAAAGGGTTTTGGTTAAATGCAAAATAGGAAATAAAAATGATGTTAGGCCAAGAGATATATCGAAATTAGGGTTGGGTCGACTATAACCTTTTTGAATTTGGAAAAGATCTTAAAGCTAGCAATTACAAACAATATAAAAAAAAAAATTGGTAGAAAAAGGAAAAATGTAGAACTGGAACAGCTGGTTGCGGTTGTTGGGTAGGAGCAGGTGCTGGCACGGAGGAACTGGAACGGGCTGCTCAGCGTCGTAGGCGGGTGGGTGTCTTGTCAGGTCCGGGTTTGAGCACGTTGGTGGCGCCAGTGTGAGGGGGCAGGTAGAGGAGCCTCACGGGGATGATGGGAATGAAAAGGCAGGATCCAGAGCGATGAGGGGTATTTATTATTTAAATAAAAAGGCACCTGTAACAATACAGGTTACGTGTTAACAGATAGGTATGTATAAAAACACTTTCGTAATTCAGAAGGTTAGAAATCAAATAACTTACAATATGTGCCTTGGTGATGATGTAGATATATATCTGGAAGGTGTGCAGGGCCACAAGACGAGCACTATACTGAACTGCACGCACTTATGAATTATTACGTTTACTAATAAAAATCACACTTAAACGGTCGTGTTTAGAAACTTGGGAAGTACAGTCTGTTAGATTAAATGATGTTTATCGATCAGAGTATGTGATCGAACTGAAAATAAAAATCATTGAATGGAATTTGGAATAGGATTTGAATTTCAAAAGGGAATTTAGAATTTGTATGGTGCCAGAAATAGTATGAAGGTCGATAGTGTAACGCTTCGTTACACGCACCGTTACATATTTAGCAATTTTCGCTAATTAGTGCTATAATCATGTCGTATAAACGTTTATAGCACTATCTTTTAGCACTTTTATTCCACCTTTTAATAAATGCTGAGTTAGCGCTACTAAATCACTTTTATTCAGCATAATTGTTCTATTAAAATCATATAACAGCTATAGAATAGCTAATTGTCTGAATAAGGCGCTTTAATACAACTGTTACTCAATTCTCTTCTCTGTTGCTATAAAAGCTTATTAAAAGCAATCCAATAACCATTTGGCAACAATGCTGCTGTAACAGCGCGCTTATATCATAATTCGGGTAATGGGGTTCAAACCGCTGTTATAGGAGCTGAAGTGTATTTACAGGTTTTATTCAAAATGTATTCAGCTTAGAGTACTTTTAAAGAGTTTTGAACTACATTAACAGCACAAGTCAGCCATGTTGTCATTTCAATATAGTCCGGTGGCCAACTGCATGAAACCCTACCTGATAAAAAAATAGAAAAATCCTACTTTGTAGGGGTAGCTGACTTTTAGTAGCATCAACTGCTCTTGGTCGGCCGCGGCTTAATTTGGCAAATTTTGCGCAAATGGCAAAATAGTGGCACAAAAATTCATCAAAAAAATACCCCATCGTATAATAGAATTGAGGACAGCAAAACAAAAGTGGTCAGCTACATCCTGTGTTGGCAGGTTCCTGTGTCCTACCGAATTTGTGGTACAACGTGACAGCTACAATTTACCTCATCGAAAAATAGAATGAAAAAAACTGATTGTAATACCTACATTAAATTTGTTGACGTATGTCTTGGTCGGTCTCACCTTAGCCTGGCAGCTTTTGCAGTCCGTCCGCATTAAAAAAAATGTCAATGGCAGCTATCCTACCATACAACTACAAGTGACATTCTATTTTTCGATGAGGTAAATTGTAGCTCACTTGGTACCACAAATTCGGTCGGACACAGGAACCAGCCAACACAGGATGTAACTGACCACTTTTGTTTTTTGATGAATATTTGTACCACTTTTTTGCCACTTGCGCAAAATTTGCCAAGTTAAGCCACGGCCGTCCAAGAGCAGTTGAAGCTGCTAAAAGTCAGCTACCCCTACAGAGTAGGATTTTCTATTTTTTTATCAGGTAGGGTTTCATGCAGTCGGCCACCGGACTATAAATCCATAAACATGGCGACATCATGTGCTATAAGTGTAGCAGTAAACGCAGTTACTCGACTTATAGTCGAATTAATGAGATATAAGAGAAACTAGATCGTGTAAGCAAATTTTTACTTATTTTAATTAATATTTTTTTATTGAAATTTAAGAAAATAGACGGCCCATGAATATATATGAACCAGTGCCTTTGGTTTTATCAATAAAGTATTTTTCGCGCTAGGTTTTACTGTATTACGTGTACTTACAGACAGTAAAAACTTATGTACACAATCACGGTAAAAATAAATGTCATGGATGACAGCAGTAAAAAAATACTTAAGTACCTTTTTGTTTTATTAGACGCGTGAAGACGATTAGGCCTCAAACATAATAAAATAATTGTAATATAATCGCTTACCTGAGATCGTTTTTAGCACATATTAGTTGAATAAAAGCATTTACTGCACTCTTACACATTTAAAATGCCGAGTAAAAGCAATTCGGCTACTTTTACGAAACATTTTTGCTGAGAAAAAGCAGTGCGGCTGCTTTTATAGAACACTTTCACTGAGTAATAGTAAATTGCTAATGTTTATAGAACAAATAGTCGAATAAAAGCACTATCGTTGCTATTAAAACACTAGAAGCGCTTTTATCCACTTTTACTCAACTCTTGCAGCATCGATTTGCTTCTTATACAGCGCTTACTCTATTTTTATAACACTTTTAGTCTGTATAAGTGCGCCTTTTCGCGTTGAGTAAACGCTTACAGGACTTTTATTCGACTGTTTTTACACCTTTTATAGCACCAAAAAGCGAAAATAAAAATGTGCTCTCAACTTTTATAGCACATAGATTTGCTAGTTGGGATATTACTTGAAACTTAATGTTATTTCAGAATGTCGTTTTAAAATGCGAGCGTAATAACTTCGAGTTCGATTATATGGTGGCGGGATCCGCGGGATCATGTGTGACATGATTCCAAGGCCTTATTAAATTTGAGAAAAATAACTTTGGTTATATGAAAGAGCGAATATTTTTGAAGCGGGCATTTTTTTTGCCTTTAAACCTTTGAACGTGTAACAAACGGAGGGAATAGAACCTTCAGTGTGGAGAAGGCTTATTAATTAGTCTTCTTATTGGGTTATTCACCCGAGGTATGCACCCTCGGTATCGGACCGACCACACAAAAACAAAAAAAAATCCGCAGTCTAATAAAGCAGTTCGTCATAAAGGCGCTTTTTGCGGAATAAACTAATAATAAAGTGCATTATACCCTTAGAATACAACCATAAAGCAGGCATATGGACCCGTCATCGCTAGGGTGGGGCACGCTTTACCAAACCTAACCTCGAGAGTCTCGCGTACTTAACGCAATACCAACTGGCGACTGAGATCATAATGCTATCTCCTTTAAGGTTCCGTCACACAGGCGCGTTTTCCGGGCGGAGCGTGACCGTTTTATATGTAAAAGCCCGGAAAACGCGCCTGTGTGACGAAGCCTTTACCCTTGTTCAGATTAACCAAGAGTGAAAGAGCTGGCATTATGACCTGACTCGCAGTCGCCACTTAGTTTAGCGGCAAGTATAAAGAAAATTCGAGTCATCTGTCATCTCAAATCAATTACGAGTTTACCTTGCAATTCTTAGATGAACGGCGTTACCTTGTTTATGTTTGGGCAGAAAATTTGTAGATTTATGTAGCTTTGCGTTTATTTACCTAAGTTATTATATGTTTTTATTTAGGGATAAAGGTCAACACTTCGGTCTAACACTGATGCCTTTGTAGGGTTCCGTACCCAAAGGGTAAAACGGGACCCTATTACTAAGACTTCGCTGTCCGTCCGTCCGTCCGACCGTCCGTCTGTCACCAGGCTGTATCTTACGAACCGTGATAGCTAGACAGTTGAAATTTTCACAGATGATGTATTTCTGTTGCCGCTATAACAACAAATACTAAAAACAGAATAAAATAAAGATTTAAATGGGGCTCCCATACAACAAACGTGATTTTTGAACCAAAGTTAAGCAACGTCGGGAGTGGTCGGTACTTGGATGGGTGACCGTTTTTTTTTTTGCTTTTTTTTCGTTCTTTTTTTTTGCATTATGGTACGGAACCCTTCGTGCGCGAGTCCGACTCGCACTTGCCCGATTTTTTAGGGTTCCGTACCCAAAAGGTAAAAACGGGACCCTATTACTAAGACTCCGCTGTCCGTCCGTCCGTCCGTCCGTCCGTCTGTCACCGGGCTGTATCTCGTGATCTGTGATAGCTAGACAGCTGAAATTTTCACAGATGATGTATTTCTGTTGCCGCTATAACAACAAATACTAAAAACAGAATAAAATAAATATTTAAGTGGGGCTCCCATACAACATACGTGATTTTTGACCGAAGTTATGCAACGTCGGGCGGGGTCAGTACTTGGATGGGTGACCGTTTTAATAGATAATGGTTCGGAACCCTTCGTGTGCGATTCCGACTCGCACTTGTCCGGTTTTTTTCTCTTGAGCAGACAGAAAATACTTTTGATTACCATTAGTAAGGTGGATAAAATGATATTTGTGTATCGAGGTAATTAATATCAAGAGTTATACTATACCGAACCCACTCAAACATAGGTGCATGTTAACTGGTATTGTTTACATCATGCGAAGTGCAATATCAGCTTACTGAACTGCTTTGCCCTCTATGTCGATTTTTGATTAGTCTTATTTTTCCATAGTATTTATTTACCTATAAAAAACCAGAGCAGCCCGTATTGTGGATGTCTTTATCCACGTGATAAAATAGCTGTCAGTTTTTAACACCATGGGATAGAAAGTGACGGACATCGTTTTATCACGCTGTCACGTAGACAAGAACGACCATCATGTCCGTACAGGACACTTTGTACGATCATTAGTCAAAACATCTCGAGCGGGCTCGAGGGACGGGAAAGCCTTCCCCAGCATCACTACGTCGAGCCGCCGTCCCCTTGCGAGGGTAGTTCGGGCCACAGATATTAGATCTGCAAATTGGACATGTTATCGTCCCTCTCTGGTTGGAGTGACCATGCTTTTAGGAAAACGGAACATTGTTCATACAAATGTACCGTTAAACCACCCAACTATACTCCAGTACTACAAATATGGTTCACAAGATCAAGGCGTTACTAAGGATTATTACCAATGCACCTACTTTTTGGTTATGTCTGAAAATTTCTTTTGTTTATGCATATATATTGAAATAGTTTTAAAATTATAGTCGCACCTGAAGGAAGAATTCGAATTAATTTAGGCCCAGGCAATACCGTCTAATAGCCGTATTGATCTTATTATTGTATTGTTAACGTAATGTCCCAAATTTATTTTGTAATTCATTGTCACCACAATATCCGAACCATATCGGTAATGGAGGCAATACCGTCTAATAGCTATATTGACCAAAGCCCCGTAATATCTTTACAAATTCCGACAAATAGAGGAATGCTCACATTCTCAGTGACGGGTAGATCAGATTTGGGCGTGTAAATAGGAGGGAGGTTCTAACGTATTAGGGCTTGTGCACAAATCACGCGAGGTTCGATAGGGGGTGGGGGAGTCACGAAAAAATCACGATAGATCACGTTGGGGGAGGGGGGTATAAGGAAACCTCACGTGTATTTTTCTACAGTGAACGAAACTGAGAAAAAAAAATCTACCACATGAGTAGATACTTTTTCTCGGTCTCGTTAAACATAAATCTTCACTCTGCACTTCAAAATAGCGAGTCTATTTAACGAAAATAGAAAAATAAACATGATTTTCTATATATCTATTTATCATTTTTCTATTTATACTATTTATCTTAAAATTACGTCGAATGAACAATATTCAAAAAAATACACGTGAGGTTGTGTGGGGGGAGGGGGTAGCCAAAAACCTCACCAAATATCACCAAGGGGGGGGGGGGGGGCAGGGTTGTCAAAAAGTAGCCGAAAACACCTCGCGTGATTTGTGCATAACCCCTTACTGTGACTGTAATTATCAATATTCAATATTGCAGTTCCAATATCTACTTATCATATGGGTAATATGAATTGAATAGAATACAAAAATGTCTGTTACACAAAAATCAACAACATTAACTTAACCAGTGATTTGAACTGACAAAAATTGAATGAACCACCTTGACACGTCACAGACAATAGAACACACACAATAGAGTAATAAATAGGACTAAACTGGTTTTTCTACAATTTTCTACAAAATTGGCCGTTTCGAAATGATGACATGGTGAGTTTCGAGTAATTAGCGAGTTGACCCTTCTATATGTCAAGCCGGCCAAGGTCGGGTGATTCACCTGTATTACGATGGCGCTATTGGCGCTTGACCATATATGGACCTATGATAGTATGCCTATCACACACAACTTCTAGGAATGTAGGCTATTCTTATTCTTAAACGCGTCACCAGTCCCGGTGTACTTGTACAAGAACAAATTAAACTCGAGTTTTGAACTTTTGTAGAAATAAAAAAAAACGTTCTAAATTTGGCTAGGCTTTTCATACCGTCATTACTTTGAAAAAAATCTCGCATTTTTTGTAATTTTTTTTCTTGTCAAATTTTCATAAAATTTAGTGGACCCACACTCGTATTTGAATGCCTTTAATTATGTAGCCACAACTGACAAAAACAGAGCCATATGGCGACGGATCGCGACCACTCTGTCAAGAGTGCACGACTAAGAACAAGAGAATTATGTAGCAGTCACATAAACTACTATTTAAATACCGCTCACGACCCTTTAGGAAGTAGTTGCTAGGCGCACACTACCATTAAACTACTATTCGCTGTGAATGAACTGACCGATCAAGATAAAAATCAAGTGGCAAATGATAAATGACCCTACAACTCGAAACGACAAATGATAACAAACCCATGAATGAAGGTTTCCATCCGTCCAGCAGACAGTCGCCGTCAACGATATGTCAACACTGTTGCACCTTGTCCCTTTGCAATAAAGGTTATATATGCATAGATATTTTTGACGTGTGAATGGGAAGGCTGAATAGACTCACGTGATGGGCGACCCGTGCTGTGATTGCGTCACAGGTTTGTTCCCCTTACGACATTTCTGGTATCTGCATTACAGACGTGTCAGTATTACAGATCTCTAAGGCTTTAATAGGACTATTGGGATTCAAAACTATCCAATTTGTATGCAAGGCTTAGAAGAAATTGGTTATAACGGTACAAGTGAACATAATACAACAATTCAGACACCTTTTACTATCATTTTTTCATGATTGAAAAAATTTTAAGATGCTAGGAAAGTGGTCTTATTTTCCTATTCATTAGTGATGCTCGGGAAAATCCCAGACATGTTATGAATCGAGACTGCAAAAGTTGCATAATTGACTTGTTCCACTTGGCACATTAATGTTACTTACTATAATAAAACCCTAATTATTCTGCTCAGTGCTAATTACGACATATTGGCAGCATTTTCGCTCTAACCAGGAAATATGATTGGCTACGACGCAGCGCTACGAGCGTAGCTTAGCTAATTAACAGAAACACTAATAAAGATTAGGTCTGGAGATTGAAAATTCAACCCTGGTAGTCGTGACCCTCAATCTCGTGACATCGGCGAAGCACCGGTATTAAATGTAAAAATATCCCATAATAGAAGATATGAAAAAAAATTAACTACAAATCTAGTTTCATACTACAGACCGCTCCTTAAAATAGCATAAGCCACACCACGCTAAAGGGAAAACTCTCACTGAGAGAAAAAACTAACAAAAACACACTTAGAATTACAAAAATAAAACTTAATCCGGGGACAAGGAGAGTCAACTAATAGGAACAAATTGACTTTTGCAATTTCCATTTAGTAGGAAATACAACTTCTATATTTGTAATTTGAAGTATGCTAGAGTAATTTCAGAAATTTGGTTTTGTTATTCCGAGAGGTGCTTTAGCAATATCGGAGGTGATGACGTCATGGGTGAAAACTAACCGTTTTGTAATTCTAAGCGTGCTTTAGCAATATCGGAGACGATGACGTCATAGGTTTTACTAAACTGTACTGCGATTCCAAGCTAGCTGTTGTTATTCTAGAGATAATGACGTCACAGGCAAAAACTAAACTGTTTGCAATTCCTCCGCCCCTAGCAAACGGGCGCCGCGAGAGCATGTCGCGCGCGTGGTAGCTACCCGTCTCTATTTCTGTCTGTATGAATAAAAAAGCATTTGGTAGTATATCTCTGTACTAAAGAGGCACTATAAAAGCCTGTCGAGATATTCTACCCATTCCTTTCTTATTCATACAGTCAGAAAGAGACTAGTAGTTATTACGCGCGCAACATGCTCTCGCGGCGCACCTGTGCTAGGGAGGTTGGAATTGCAAACAGTTTAGATTTACCTTTGATTGTCATTATCACTAGAATAACAACAGCTAGCTCGAAGTTGCAGAACAATATATTCCTGTAGACCCCAACTACACAGTAGGTTGCGGGTTAATATGTCCATGGCCCACAATATATCCTAAATTTATTATTTAACTTAAGTATGTTTTAAACAAAGAAGACACGAGACACGCCCGCCCGACATCCGACACAATACTAACTCTAACCAAATTAACGTAGCAAGTAGCTGTGTTGGTATTACAAAACTCGTTTAGTGATTGGTACAACAATGAACATAAACACAACAAGTCTATCTACTAAATACCAGTAAACTTTGTAATGTCGCTATAGTAACAACTGAATTGTTATTTTAAATGGGGTAATGTTATTCCCGCGAACTCGTTTTTTAGATATTACAAAACTATGTAAGTGAGACATTTACTAAAATCATAACTTGAAATCACAGATGCTTTTTTCCAAAAATCACAAACTTTACTAGTAAAAATCGGAGAATTTTAGTAGTAATAAAAATGGATTGTAACAAATACTGAACTTTGTTTAATGCTCCATTTACTAAAGTCTGTTTGCTGAAATTAGATTTAGTATTACTGAGCTGTTTGTAGAAATAAATAAATTTTACAGAAATAGTGAAACTTCCATGATTACTACTAAAGGCCAAGCCACACCGGATGCGTATGCGTAGACGTGCACGTGCACGTACGCGTCCCGATGCGTTGTATAATACGAAAACTCATACGAGAGGACACACCGCTTGCGTGACGTGTGCGTGACGTGCGCGTACGCGTGACTTGCACGCAACGCAGCTCCGACGAGACAAACCGGCTGCGTGCTGCGTGCACGCGTCCACGCACCGGAGCGGCAACGTCGCTTCGTTGCGTGCAGTGATGACGTTGTGTTTAACTGCGTTCCCTATGAGAGGGCGAACCGAGCAGGTTCGGACACGCACAGCTCGGTGCTGCATAGGTGCTGTGCGTGTACACGCGCAGCTCGCTTGTATTTATTTACAACTCGGCCGGTGCGCGTGCTGGTTTTTAATATGGATTCAGTGATAAAAGAAAAACTAATTAATATATTCGTCAATACGAATGTATATTTACAACATATAGCACAAAGATTCCAAAAAAATACGTCTTATAAAAATTTGGCCTGTGGGAACAAATCGATGTTAGGTACTAATAATACTATTGGAAAACAAGGTTGTTGTATTGTGAACTTAATAATAATATTATGTACTCTGAATTATCTCGATTCAAATATGAGACATTTTTTTCCTCTAATTGCAATGTCGGCATTCTGTGAGCTGCTTCCATTTGCAACAGGAGTATAATAGAATAGAATACCATTTATTTCAGTATAAGTAACAGTATAATAACATGATGTACTGTCGCAGGAGTGTATTTTATTTTACTGCACGCATGACCGAGCTGCAGCGTGCGCTTGCGTGACGTGTACAGCACACTGCGTGGCGTGCGCTGCGTGACGTGCGCGTCACCCGGTGTGACAGGGGTGCTGCGCACGTCTACGCTTACGTCGACGCACACGTGCTGCACACGCAGCCGGTGTGGCTCGGCCTTTAAACTTCATTTTTTCCCCCAGTACAGAACTGTTTATTAATTCCTGGTGGTGATTTTTCTCTCAGTGCTGTAATAGTTATTTACTATACAAGTGCGGAAAAGAGGAATTGCGAATTACCTATTCGCACGTGTATCGTACAACGTTTTACAGTACATATGGCCCTTTAAACTTTTGACATACGCACGGAAAGTGCTCTTTCCCGCACTACTGCGGGAAAGTAGGACCATATGGACTGTAAAAGGTTAAATATGTGGTGGCAAGAGGAGCGCGCTCGGTGCCTGCGCCGGCGCCAGCGCCCGCATCTCGGTCACCGGCGCACGCGTCTATGCTACGGGTGCACTCATAGTCACGAGTAGGGTTGCCATACGTCAGGATTTGTCCGGACATGTCAGGATTTTTGACCCTTTGTCCGTATTGCGGCCGGACTTGGCAAGTGTCAGGATTTTTAGGAATTACCTCATAAAAATAGCGTGGGGAGGGGGTTACGGGGTCGGGCGGAGGGAAAGATAGATCCACGATACAGTATACCGCAGCGCGCAGCGCGCCGCCGGGGCGTCGTTCAAGCTACGCCAAATCTCTGTTACAAGAAATGTCAGGATTTTTAGGGTGATGTCAGGATTTTTATCAGGACATTTAATTCTTCCATATGGCAATCCTAGTCACGAGGGAGACTTATTACTATTTTCCGGCATTCTTTTTTCACAGCATATGAAGATTTTTTGGCGAAGTTATAATTAGAAATGTTTCTACGAATCATTTTAGTCTTTTTAAACATTTACCTAGACTGAACATAGGTAACCTAGTCGATTATTTGATGTGATGTAAAACTAAAACCTCGAGAAAACTGGTGTCAAAAACAGACAATTCTCAAAATCGGGTAAGTGTAAGTAGGTTCTGCTGACACTCGTTATCACCCTCTTAACTGCATAACAATTATTATCGGAACAGTCACGAGCCGAGTGGTTGAGAGATACACCACTGTCTAAAATTTATTGTGAGAGACATACTTATTCGTTTGACAGCTTCCCACACAATGTTTCCAATTGTCAGCTTTCATTTTTATAACCGGAAACGACTCTAATGGCATTATAATAATATATTACTAATACATCTTCAACCAATAAATTATACAATTCCTAAGCGAACATTTTATTATAAAATAGTGAATAGAATCAGGCGTTACTTTGCGGAAATCCATACTAATTAAAACCAAAATATTACTTTGCTAATCCGCGAAAAGATAACGTGCTAGTCAATCAGTGCTAACCCGTTATACTTACTTGCGTATTTTTACATGCAATTAATATTCCCACCCTCCCACCGCAAAAATAAATACGCAAATAAATATAACAAACCACCACCAAAAGAATAAACCTCGACACGTGTTTCGCCTCTCTACGAGGCATCCTCAGGAGTTGTTGACGGTCTGACGCCCGGCAACGGAATGACCTGTCTAGAATGGTCGGCCATATTTATACCTTGACCACTCCCCCTACCGTGCAAATGTGAGTGAGATGGAATCATCGCCGTTATTACGAATTTTTCCATCTCACTCACACTTGCACGGTAGGGGGAGTGGTCAAGGTATAAATATGGCCGACCATTCTAGACAGGTCATTCCGTTGCCGGGCGTCAGACCGTCAACAACTCCTGAGGATGCCTCGTAGAGAGGCGAAACACGTGTCGAGGTTTATTCTTTTGGTGGTGGTTTGTTATATTTATTTGCGTATTTATTTTTGCGGTGGGAGGGTGGGAATATTAATTGCATGTAAAAATACGCAAGTAAGTATAACGGGTTAGCACTGATTGACTAGCACGTTATCTTTTCGCGGATTAGCAAAGTAATATTTTGGTTTTAATTTTATTATAAGTCATAGTGATATTTCTGATACGATATGATATGAGGAAAATCATGTATCGAACGTTTAAAATATATGATTTACGAAGTATACGAACGCTAAATACGAATATGATTAGCAAACACCCTCACACAGGCCAATTCGAACGTGCACTTGATATTAGAATCAGAACGATATCTGAATGATGTCAGTTCATTGTGCTCGCGCTTATACATGTACGGACAATTCCGAGCAAAATGTACGCGCGAATAACAAGTATAACAACTAATGGCCCGATTCGAACTTTAAGATACGTCAAATATTTGGTCCTGATACGATATGGATTAGATATTTCAGTGTCAAAAGTGACGTTTCTTAAGAAACACACTACTGTACACTGTGTGTGTGTACTGTACTGTACTGACATACTAGGACAAATATTTGACGTATCTTAAAGTTCGATTCGGGCCGTAAGGCCCTCAGCACACGGCGTCGTAACGTAAGAGACAGAAAGAGAAGCGTATCGTAATACGTGCGTAGAACAATACGCGTAAGCGTATCGTAATATGTGCGTAGAACGAAAGCGCTACGAGCAAGAACAAGCTCATACAAGTCCGCACACGAAGCGTAGTCGTAGCGTAACATATGAGATTTGTATCTAGACACACGGCAGCGTGTCAAACCAAGTTCAAGCAAAGGAACTGGCTAGCCAGCGCCGAGTGTAATATTACACGAACCACTTGGTGCCACTTTTGACCCTTCTATAACTCAAAACATCTTTAACGTAAACACATAAAACTACGTGTGTTTAATTATATCCATAAGGATTTTGCATAGAATTTGGCACTCATTTAGATCTCAATTCTTTTTGCGGCGAACCCCACAGCCAAGCATAATTTTTGTATTGAACTTGGCTCTCCTTTTTTACATTTATGTTTTTGGTGGGATCGTAATTACGACAGTCGTAAGCGTAAAGAAAGATGTAAACAGAACGAATACGCTTACGCGACGCTTGGTCCCCAGAACTCTACGCGTCTCGTACTCGTAACATTTTTACGATACGCTAACGCGTCTCTTACGCTTACGCCCCGTGTGCTGAGGGCCAACTGACGTCATTCAGATATCGTTCTAATACCAGGTGCACGTTCGAATTGGCCTGAAAGACAATGACGCAGGTTTATTTAAGTAAATAATGGAATGCACTGTTAGGTATAGAATTTCTGCGAAATCTGTCATCATCTCATGATGTCATTGTTAAATTAAAGGATCGTAAAACTTTGCCGCATATGTGACATACCAGCTCACAGAAAAAGGACGTAAGTGACAGTGAAATCTGTGGGCGAAAACTGATCTAAATTATTTAGAATGTTTACGCCCCGCCATTTTACACTTGAGAGCAATGAAAACGAGACACTATTTTATTGAAGTGTCTAAAGAAAGTGAGTGTCTTTTGTTTTTAATAATGCAAAAAAATTAACTTTCAGTTATTACAAATTTATAATCTAAATACCTATAGGTATAAAACAGATTTTTAGATGACAATGCACAGCCCAAACCGCCAAAGCTAGGACTTTAGAATTTGAAACATACATTTTTCAAACTGTTGTAAAAGGCCTGTAAATTTTTTATTACTGCTATGTATAATATGTAGTACATTACGATACAAGTGCGAATAAACAGGAAATTCGAAACGAGTGGTGATAAATTAAAACACGACCGAAGGGAGTGTTTTAAATCGACACGATTTGCGAACTACCTATTAGCACATGTAATGTATCGTACAACGTTTTAAAGTACATAATGGCTCTTTACATTTTCGACATAATTGCGTAATGTGCTAATTATCACACTAGTGCGGTAAAGTAGCCCCATATGTACTGTAAAACAATTTATAGGTAAATATTGTCGTCGGTTATCGCGATAGTTACCCAAGAAATAAAACTATATCGCGATATAATTCACTTAAATAGTTTTATTAAATGACAGGTACTTGAATGACTGTTCTTCCCAATCTCAATTAAAGAAACACAAACTTATGACTAACAGCTTGAGTCATCTAATCAATTATGAGTATTAAAACAATCGATCAAACAATTAAGACATTTAAGAGCCGTAGGCTGGTTACAGTTAGCCAGTGGGCATTATTTTACAAGGGCTTATGCGTAGACATGTATACACATTTTCGCTTTATTCCCATTATATTAAGGTTCAAATCTGTATAGATGTTAATAAGAATAGTTGTAGTTGTTGCACTTTCGTGGTGCATGCGTGGGTGTGGCGTAGGCTTGGCGGGAAATGGTGTGCTAGATGCAATTCGATGCTGTTGCTGTGAGCTTAGGGTTGCCATATGATAACTCGATATAAAATTCAGTCCTTGTGTTGAAAAATCTTACAGCTGCATTTGTAGCAAAAACACCAAATGCACTAACACGGGTGTATCCTATCCATCAATAAATTATAATACTCGAGATAATATTCCATTAATAAAATCTTATCGTCCCCAATTAAACAAGCGATTAGCAGATTTTCCGCAAGTCATAAAAGACCACGTCACTGAGTCGAATGTCAAAACTTACATGATAGTGAAGCTTATTGGCATCAACATAAGGTACACAATTAAATGAGTATTTGAATGCAAATACGCCGCGCGACTGATTGCACAACGTTAACACACACCTGACACACCTAAAGCACTACCACCAGTTTTAACATTGACATATTCACTCACGTTTAAGTAACTTACTTTCTATGCATCTCGCTCGTACTCGCATATTAGTGCAAGCGAGATGTATAGAAAGTAATTTACGTAAACGCGAGTTAATCTGTCAATGTCAAAACTGGTGGTAGCCGTACTAATCAGCGTACGTGAAAACGCAACACTCATAACGGACCAATTCGAGTTTTAGTTGTGCGATCTGATTCCGATACGATACTGATCTGACATTTCTTCAACCAAAAAGGTCACTTTTGACACTGAATCGGAATCAGATCGAACAACTAAAACTCGAATTGGCCCGTAAGTTTGGTCGGTTTAAAGATAGCATTTGTGCTCAGATTAGCATAAATGAAAAACTGGCCAATGCACTCCGTTTCAGCTTGAGCAAAAATCTAGTGTTTCAGCTTTCGTACTATAAAATAAATAAATAAATAAAATAAAATTATTTTATTTCAGACAAAGTCCATATCAACATAACTACATTAAAATTACATAAGATAAAATAGAAATTCAATTAAACTATGTCCGGCTGTTCTCTACAGTTCGCATTTGTCAACCCGAGAAATTTTGTGAGCCGGTTTTTTCGGATTCAGTTTTTGGAACTTTTCAAAATGGTGGCCATAACCATCGCACATGGACACTCGCACCATCAGAGGGAGAGGGATTAGAAATGCGTTGCCGGCCTTAAAGTGTATAAATGTAGGTATACTTATACTCCCATTGGAGTACGGTCTTTTCTTGAAGGTTTGAAGCAAGGCTCGCAACCGGTTTTTTCTTCATACAAAAAATACCGATATTATTACGTTCTTTTTCGTTCTTTGGTTTATTATTTCATTTTGGATGGGTCAATCTAATAATACGAAGTCGTTACCTAGACACCTGATTCAGTCCTACGGTAAGAGCATAAAATAATTAAAAATATTAAAAATATCCCAAAATATGGGATTTAAAAAAAAACCGGTTTGAAGGACGTATCGATCCGGAAATACCGCAGGCGACAACTCATTGCACAATTTAGCTAAATTAACATATAACACTAGGAGTGTAAAATCAAAATGGCCCGAATAGCGTAAGCAGTAAACTCATTTACGCCTTTACAGATTGAATGCTCCTGCGCATACATTTGCGGTGATTCAGAAGCTATATGCAGAGACAATGCGGTTATCTGACTAGTCTAATAAAGTAATAATACTTAGCGCCGGCGCTACGGAGTAAAGGCCAAGAGGGTCTACCGCGAACCACGGCGTTCGACGTGTTGCCTCCCTATTACACTTACGTACGAATTTACAAGTGCGCCAGAGAGGCAACAGGTCGAACGTGGTTCGCGGTAAGCCGTAAGATTTATTATCTAGCACGTTGCAGAAATGTCACATATTGCATCACGCTGGGGCAGTGGTGCTTAACCTTTTCATGATAGTTAACCCCGTGACCTATTTGGGAAGCTGATTTTATCCTTAATTAAGAATAATTACTAATGCAAACAATAGGGACAAACACAATGCAAGTAGGTACTTTTTGAAGTGAAATCTTCTTTAGCGGCGCTGCTTGGGCACTTTTTGAGGTGGGGAAAAAATGATAAACTCGAGACAGCGTAACGCGATCACGCGACCGTAACGTTTAGATGGCCACTCATTTAGATGGCATTTAAATCAATAAAGAAAAACTCAATGACATTACATGAAAAAGGTTCTAATCTTGTACGGGTTGAAATACGAGGATCTCACAGTTACATTCTAACTTTATATCACTCAAATATAATTCAATAAAGCTACATCTTGATGAAATCGCTAATAAAAGTGAACTCTAGTACTGGTGAATAAAACTCAAAATATCATGACCAAATATATTTAGATGCGAGGTCTGCAAGGTAACTTTACAATTTCTATTCGAATTTTAAACAATTAACGCTACAAATTTCAATTTCGAATTTTAAACAAGCTCACTGACCAGCAATTTCGGAACTAAATTTTTTCAATAGAAAGGAGGATGGGTCAATTATACATAGTGCTGCAGACATCTTGGACTAGTCATTGAGTTTTCACTTCTGTCGTCACTCCCGGAGTGCAACCCGTTGTTTTTTTTTAAACTACTTAATATGTATGCTGTCCCCAAAGAACAGCCTGCAGGTTAAAAACAGATTTATCCGAGTAGGTACTAAAATGGAATTGCAAATGCAGGATTACTAGAATCGAACTAAGATTGTCGTTAGAAGTGGTCGTGCCCATGCCGCCAAGAACGCTTAAATCGCTTCACATAACTACCTAAGTATTCTATATAGCATACGCTGTAGCCGTCATATGTTACTCACAAGTAAGGTTCATATAAGTGATATTATCCACTTGCGCCCATCATCTTGGCGTATGACTGAGATTTTATTAAAGTGTTAAACTGTTAAATAATTCTGTCAGGATTATTGGGGGTAGTAATCTCCTACTTTATCACACATCTGTAATAAATAACAGTTTTGAACATAGACTAGGAATCCTCTAGAGTCCAGCGGTCGGCAACCTTTTAGCAGCCAAGGGCCAATAGTAGTTAACGAAGGTGACGCGGGCCATACTTTGTTAATATTTATGACTTTATGAGACATTGTCGTTTGTCACTATTACATACAAAATAGCCAAGGCGCCTCTCGGGCCGCAAGTGACAGTTTCGCGAGCCGCATGCGGCCCGCGAGCCGCAGGTTGCCGACCGCAGCTCTAGACAGAGTTTAGACCAATTATTACATGAAACCGATGCTGCCAAAAATACTGGGGTGCGGGGGACGAGGTGAGCGAGTCCCGTGCCGTGATCGGTCCGTTCAAAGACACGGGCGTCACACAAAGACACTTTGACTCGAAAATGGAGTAAAACTACCGTATATTCGTGGCAGAGGGGGTAGCGCTACTATGCTCAGTCTGGAGGATGTCTTGTCTGTGGTTTTGAATGATTCACGGTTAGTTTCACTAGACTTCTATCGACCACGATATGGACCAAAACAATACAAAAGGTAACCACGGTCCATATCCCGGTCGACATAAATCTGTAATAAAACCTTAATATGTGATCTGATCTGTCCGCGTGTACAGTCAGCAGCAGAAGTTGCTAAGCGGGCCAGGTGTTCAAACTGATCTTGATGCGACTTTATTGTTAAGAGAATAAGAGCTTGTCAAGGTAAATTTGAACACCTCGCTGCTTGCTCACTGTACCTACAATTTAAATGGAAAATGGAAATACATTAGTGTGCAAGACAGACGATACTTCCTCGGAACCCGCATCTCCGATATCAAAGGCGTTATGAAACCGAATAACCTAGAACCGATTCTTACATTTAGAACATGTGTATGAAAGTTTTATGACTTATGTTTTATGAAAGTTTAACTTGTATTAATAGCGTAAATGTCTTTGAAATAAAAGGAGTTAAATGGAAATTTCCTCGTGTATCAGCAACAATAGTCTGATGAAACAATGCGCCAAAAATATCTGCCACCCTCGAGTATTTTTCCAAATAGTTGGTATCGTTGTCGTGTGTGGTGCTTAGCTATATCATAAGTTATTTCGGTATCTTACGGTACATTAATACATGTTATCGCTCCGTCTGTGACGGGTTTAAAAGTGAGATTCAGATTGCAGCTGCAAAATTGCCTTGCATAGATTTGCCGCCTGCCGCAGCAAAAGTATCGCTGCTGCAGTCGCAACCGAGTGTCACCTTTATAGGGGAGCCCACGATGCTAAATCGGGATTTACTCGAGCGTCATACAGACCTATTGGAATCGAAATATTAGATGATAAGAAGAAAAAAAAGTTATATAAAGTTTTTTTTTCCAGCGAGCCGGAAAGCGTCTACAATTTTTTTTTAATTTCGGGAGGTTGGTGGAAGGTTAAAAAATCGTTAAGCAGTCTGTGGGTTTGGTCGTTTTTGTCCACTTTAATGCTATATTTTTTCTATAACTTAATATAACACTTATTTGTAGGCATTTTCTTAATCTGACGACCACAAGTTTGACGCCTATTTTTTACATTGTAACCGTCAGATTAAGGAAATGCGTGCAAATAATTATCAGATTTAGTAATAGCACAATTATAGCGTTAATTTGGACTAATATGACCAAATCCACAATCTGCTTAACAATTTGTTGAACCCCCCACCAACTAAGGGCTCAACATAGATTGCTAAAAGTATTGGTAAAGGTAGACTACACGGGGTAGCAAGATATCATTGATATCTTAATCTGACGCTCTCGAGTAAACACAAAAATGTTTACCCCTCTTGGGCTCCCCCTACTGAAAGATACCACTATTTCTTATCATCAATTTATCAGCCTATTTAATTCAAGCTAGTTTTGTTTAGAAACAACAACGTGTATATAAATAGTGTCTTGTAGTACTAATTACTATAATTATGGATTACTTACGGGTTTATTATATTTAACGACATAACATTTAATGTTTCTTTCTGTTAGTAAACAAATATTTGTACTCTTCAAAACAAAATAAACCGAAATATACAAAAGCCGACGTTCGAATGTTTTTAAGCTATTGGAAATGATATTTACTCAGGAAATTAACCAGAAATACGTTTTTCTCAAAAATGGACGGCAAAGTCGACTTTGCCGTTTAAAAAATAGGTCGCGAAGCGCGTAGTTTATGGTCAGTCAAAAATTAAAAAGTTAAAAACATTGCAGTCTCGATTTTGGGACTGCAATGTTGCATACAAATTCCATTATTTGTCGAGTTCCAAACTTTTTAAAAGTTGAAATGGCCATATCAAACGAAGGCACAGGCCCATTAAACAGCCAAACAGATGATTAGTACCGCGACTATTTAGCTGTCTCAAATAGGTTGGCGAATTTTCGGCAGAAAAATACATTTCTATTTTTTTATTAAAAAAATAAAAAGGCGGCAAAGCAAATTTTTTCAATTGTTTCTACTTTTTTCTGTGAAAATATATAGGTACGTAAGAACGTTGCTTTTGTAAAATATTTCTATGATATTTCTTGCACCATTTTTGAGAAAAGCACTATATATGACTCGGCTGGAAGGCTACTTGCTGGCTTCAGATTCAATTAAACGGACTCCCAAGGTCGTCCGTTTAAAACGAATCCTCAGCCTGCAAGTAGCTACTTCCGAGCCTCGACAATAATGTACTATTATAAATGCGGAGAATTTTATTCTTGAACTGACGCTGAATTGTTAACCTGTGAACATATTTATATTATTTATTGTAAATAAAACACGTTTTTGTTAATAACTCGAGGTACTTCCGTATACAAAATGTTGGAGAGCCACATATAAGCCACCGTCTGTCTGTCCTATTTATTATTTGTCGCCATAAACTATACGCCTATAGAGACGCTCGTGTAATAGGGCTGTCAATTCCGTAATAAATAAACGTAATGTCGCGTTATAACGTTAATCCATGGCATCGAGCCAAGTCTAAAAATGGAAGCAATCGAAATATTGAACACTACATACATTGTCATCGCTTTAGGATATAAATTGTCTCTGTGGACACAAAACCACAAAAAATATTTCAATCTGCTTAATTTTCTGTGTATTTTATACTTCATAATAATTGATAAAAACTATCATATAAGTATATAGCGCTTCCCTAGGTTTAAAATCAACTCCATACCAAATTTCATCTGAATCGTTTCAGTGGTTTAAGCGTGAAGAGGTAACAGACAGACTTACTTTATTTGCTTTTATAATAGGTAAGTATAATATACTCGTAAGTTGAGAGTGACATGTTAGATAATACTAAGACAAATCCAGCGCCAGTACGGCTACCACCAGTTTTGACATTGACATATTAGCTCGCGTCTACGTAAATTACTTTCTATGCATCTCGCTTGCACTAATATGCGAGTACGAGCGAGATGCATAGAAAGTAAGTTACTTAGACGTGAGTGAATATGTCATGTAAAAACTGGTGGTAGAGGTTCTGCTCTTTATAACGCATATTTTCTTCTCTGACTTCTCATTTTAAATCACATTGATGTCTTGACGATATACAATAATTAAATATGTAAATAAATATTATAGGACGATTTTTACACAGATCGACCTAGTCCCACAGTAAGCTCAATAAGGCTAATTTTATTGTAAAATAGTTGAACAAGGAAGCGGCGACACAGTCCTCCTAGCCCTCCACCTCCTCCGCCTCCTCAATGTACCGTCCACAGCTGAGAATTCTTGAATCTTATCACAAAGGCATAAGACCTACCAATGGTCAAGTTAAAAAAGCTGATAGTAGAAAAGAATCCGTCTGGGCCTTGAACGTCGATTTGGCACACGGTGGCATTGAGACAGCAATTTGTGAATCAATTTTATAGCAGAGCGAAAAAGTAGCGGCGCAATTCGGCAGCTGTCATCTACTTGTATCTGGGAAACGACGTCAAAGAACATTCTTACGGCATTCGTAGATAAAATAGTTTTTTCCTACCCACACGGCGGCGAAGAGTAAAACTCCTTTTTAGAAAAACAGGGATTCAGCCTTCCCACAAGGATTACTCTGAAACTTATACAGTGTGCGAAAATGTGTCTCGTAAAGACAAACGACCAGCCAAATGGACATCATGTTAAAAAGTCCCTGTGCAATTCTTTTTACAATACTCTCGATAAAAATAGATAGAAGCCGTAGGAGGCGAAACCTCTTCTTAGTTTTATATCGCTCCAAAATCTGCTCAAAACGATGAGATTGTCAGTTGATTTTATAATGTCTATAAGCTACATATACAATCGTTGTAATCACGCTCGGCAACAGAATTTAATCAATACCGGAACATGCAAACTGCAACGGTTTAGCAAGCAATCTGTGCACAATGCATAATACATTAGCTAATTGAAATGGCTAGCTTCAGACATTAAAGTCATACAATGCTGGCGCCGGGACTCAGACAGGCCATCGTTTTAAAGTTAATTCGCGTTGAAACATTGTTGGATGTACAAATACAGCCATTTGGCTGAAAAGTTGTGGTGATCGGGTAAAATTTATTTAGTTACATGGCTATATTGTGCAAGCGCCATGGTCGAAAACTCTGCTTCATTTGTTCGCATGGTGATTATATAAAAAGTTAAAAACCTGTAGAACTCGCATTTTCGGAGTTACTACACATGGTTACGAGTTGACCTGATGCTGTGAAGAGGGTGGTTGGTGGCAACATGCAGTGCGTTACCCATATGGCGTTTATGATCGCACACTATGGAGACGAAGCATACATGGTCGCGATCCTCAGCAATGAGGGACCGAGGAAGAAAAGACACATGGTGCATGAAATTCATATTCTTCAAAATAGTACGGTAATGAAGCGGTTTGAAATGTCGAAAAATATGACAGAATGGACTCAATCGCGCATTATTTCAAACGACTTTGCAGGATCTTACCATTGAGATCAAATTTATCTTCATCATCTACCGGCCACATTATTTGGCATTGTCACTTCAACTTTGAACGTCGAAGATCTACCAAATAATCTCACCAAAAGTCTAATTCTGATGAAGGCACATTGACTGTTCTACTAATTTTTGTGTGCAATCCATTAGAACACTATACAGGAACGGGTCAAACGAAGGGCTCATGTGAGTCATTGTCACTTAAAAATCTAAATTCGCTTTTGGAACAGTAGACTGTCAAGCCCACTTGTGTTTAAGCTGCTCATAATGGAGTACCAGTTTCTTTTGGCAAGTACACTGAGCCCGGGAGAGTCTGATGACTCACTGGCTATTCCCAACAGAGGTTGTTCACAATGATTACCAAGTCTATCGCCTCACGAATAATGTAACTGGCCAATATACGTGTGATCCCAGAGTTGATAAGGATCTGAAGGTCATGTTAGACTAGGAAGGTACTGGAGGTTAGGTAGTTATTACGAATGTTCCCGGTTCCAACATCCTGGCCCAATTACTACAGTTAGTTAAGGAGCGGCCGCGCCGGTTGCTACCGGATTAGATAGAATGAATGAATGAGTACGCCTGAATGGAATTTAAGTTGCGGATTGTTGCGTGTGGGAATCGCGGTTAGGTTCAGTGGAGGTCGAGGATACGGGTCGATTCATAAGATGGTACGAGATTTGTAAGCCGACCAAAATTTCCAAAAAAGGTATTGCGTTAGGAAGATTATATGTCAATATTTTCTAGATCATGTAACATTGTAAGGTTTGGATAATTTATAAACGTCAATTTAATGTGCCAAATTATATGGGTCACTGGGCCAGTGAAGTATTAAATAGTCGTAGTATATTAATGAAATATACATCGACGAATGTATGAGTGTGTTAATTAACCAGAGAACAAATCAATCTGTTTTATCAAATTGTATTATTATAGCCTATAGGACATCATTCAAATATCGGAACACCTTATTTCCTCAAAGGTATAATACTCCAGTAAAGATACGGTTACGTTAAACATTAATTAGTAATAGGCAATTTTTTTTTTATTCCTGTTCTTTAGATCATTTTAAGATACTTTATTTTCGAATCCAACAAACTTTCTGTCCGGAAGTAGGTAAAAAAAAATAGTTAAAAAAAAGAGCCGTTCTTGTTTGTTAAAAATAGTAATAGTATTTTTAGTTCGTAAACGTGACGAAAATAATATTTATAATGAGTCGACAATGGAATCAGTCAAAATATTAACACGGAAAATAACTAATTCAATAAATGGCGGGGCCTCACGGATATACGTCGTAACTTGATATAAAAAAAAAGTAATAATTAGGTCGTTGATTGAATTACCATAAAACTACCTCATTAAGCTATTTATCCGAGAATCCGACATCAATATTATTTGTATCACGTGTATATATATTTACGCCTTAAACATGCTAGAAAAAATGGTTATAGATATAATTTCTTGCAGACTTTGTTCTGATAACGTTCAAAGTGATATTCAATACATAATCACACAAAAATATGGTCAATGTAATAAATATGTGCATTTTAACAAATTCGCTAAATGAAACTACCAAATTTGAACTCTTTGCGCTAATGCTAAGGATTACATTTCCTTGCGGCGCGCGGAGACAGTTTCAATGCGGGCGGTGGCGGGAGTTCGTGCCAAGGACGCGTGGATAGTATGTAGGTAAGTATGTACTTACCTACAAGTTGCTACAAGTGACAGGCCAATTCGAACGTGCGCGGGCGTCTCGCTCGCACCAAATATTTGTGCGGCCAAGTCTGAGCAAAATGAACGCGCGCGTGAATGATAGCTGATTAAAAATAACTGATATCATTTCCAATATTATTGGTTGATGTTCAAATTATATTCGTAATTATATATTAGGTCATTACCTATGAAATTGGCGTTTTGTTCGGAGAATTTCAACGAAACACGAATTTCCATACAATTAATTTTGCGGATATTTTTTTGATGGCTAATTCAAACCAAACAAAATTTTTCCAGTAATTTTTGACACCTTTAAGGTATGTTTTCAATATCTCCATTTCTTGAAAATTGGTACCATTAGAAAAATATAAGTAATTTTAATACTCGAACCGACAGCACATGAAAAGACCTATTTTCAAGGCTTAATTCTGAACACTTAACAATAAAAAATAACAATTAATTGCTGTCAAGCAGTTTGGCGAAATCATATTGTAGTTTTATTGTAATTGTGTATGTACTTTTGTAAAAAAAAAAAACTAGGATCAGACTTATATCTATGAACAAAAACGCCAATTTCATAGGTAAGGACCTAATACGTCAATTATGACCCACTACAAAAATAAAAATTGCGCATGACTATCTATCGTTCTTATTTAATTTCAGAATGGCATAGTGTGGAGTGGCATTATAAAAGGAATACTTATTATCGTAGTCATTTGACAGTTTTGGTGACACTTTCACATTCTGTCACAGCGAAGTGTGTAGGCCCACTCTTTAATTTGATATTAACGTCTATCCAACAACTTTGTCAGCAGAAAAAGGCGCGAAATTCAAATTTTCTATGAGACAATAACTATTCACGCCTAAGCGTCTGTAGACTTTTTTTTTTCAACAAACGTATTATATTGACTATTTCGTGCTCTTTCAATTCATAGTTTACGTTCCATAATAAGTATAACATACTAAGTTCCATAATAAGTATAACATAGTATAATAAGAGTCGACGTGAAATATATGTTTACACTTTTGCACCTTACTCCTTTGCAATAAGGCGAAAAGTACGGCTTTAAAATGACAGCGTTTTACACAAAAATAAAACGCTAATTAAATAACTTACCATATTCGGAACCTAAGAATAAATAATATTGAGAGTGGCAACACTGTCGTAGGGGGCTATTCATAAATTTAAGTCATATCAAATTTGGGGGGGGGGGGGGGGTCTGGACATCGGATGATGGTAGCATGACGCAGGAGGAAACGGTGTCATTCGAAGCATGATTTTTTTAATGATTTTAGGGGGGGGGGGGGGGGGACAAAAATCGTCAAAAATAGATGACGTCATGTATGGACAGCCCCTAGGTCGTATTGTCTTTTTCTAGCATATACCTCCCTCTCTCCCCCACACTCCTACCACACAGGCAGGTTGCTTTGTCAGTTATAGAAGACAAATTTTCAAGTCATTGTCTCAAAATTATACATATTTGCACCATGCAGGATTAAAACATTAGGTTCCGAATAGAGATGCACCGGATATTCGGTTACTATCCGGTATCCTATCTCGCCCTTATTTTAATATCCGGACGGATACCAGATACTAAAATAAGGGTACTAAATAACTATGCTTAATATCGGAATATAATCGTACTCGATTATTATTTTAAAACAATTTAAACGTTCCATTCACTAGCTCGTGCACTAATTTCGTACCTAGTGATAGACCTATATACCGCGCGAAAGTTCATTACGAAACAGGCCAAAACTTCCACAATGCGCACCTGAAAAACCTGAATATTTCCGCCGGCCGAATATTCGGCGGCTGAATACCGAATATTCGGCCTATGGTCAGGCCGTACATCCGGTATCTTGTATGCGGCCAAACAACTATCCGTTGCATCTGTAGTTCCGAATATGATAAGTTATTTAATTAGCGTTTTATTTTTGTGTAAATGCTGTCATTAAACAGCTGTACCGATATTCGGAACCTAAGAATAATATTGAAACATGTTTGTTATCGCCTGGTGGTGGGAAGACGCCAAACCAATGTGATTATACATATCCAATGATATACTTATTATGTGTATGTAATATAATTATATTATGAGTGTTTAATTAATTATGTAGTACGTACACCCTTTATTGTAACACCTGTGAGGAGAGAGATATTTAGTAAAGTATACAATTTGATAGGTACATTTTGTAAAATTAACATTTATTGTATTTATTTATTTATTTCAAATAACAAATTGCACCTTACAGCTAATGCCAAAGCGGCACAATTTGGAACACATTAACAACATAAAGCATTTTTAACATTATTTATAACAATACAATATACAGCTAAGAGACATGTATTCATTATGGTATGCTACTCTTAGGCATCTCTCTTTCTAATATCCTCTTGCACTTTCACATCACTATTCCGGATCGTTTTTATTTGCTAAATAATTTAACGGACAACTGTAGTACATTGTAGGAGAGGACGGAAAACCGCTAAAAGATGGACGAGTGAGTTTGAGGGCCGACACGTTGGTGGAGGCCCTCGAATAATACGACTCCATCTTTAGCGTTTCCGGCCGAGGCATTACATAGTGCTTTTCACGACTACTGCGAGGAAATAAGGAAACATTTGCATAACTATAAGTACTAGCACGCGATTTCTCTGGTAGCAAATTACTAGCCACTGCCTGTGCTGTTTCTTGAATTTCGGTAGGCGTCAGCGTTAGAATATCATTTTCTTCACTAGAAGAACTCATTTTTATAGCGAGCGTAGATACGTGTTTCTTATATTTTATAGTACTATCCAATTCAGTGAGAATTTTCCGATCCCGCCTTTTTTCTTTTTTATCACATTTAAGAGGCGTTTTTATGTTGTTTGCTTCAAACCGACTCTAAACTTAGAAGCGTTTTTGCTAAAAAACCACAAACAGCTACAAAAGTAAAAAACGCCTTAAGCGTGAATCGAATGAACTGACTGAATGAATGAATAGTTTGACATTTCGTTTTTTTTTAAACAAGAAATTGGTCCTATAAATAACCTAAATTTATTTTTGAAGGAAAAAGTTGCGCCAAAAAAGACCTTTTATTGATTTTTATGTTTTAAATTATACTCATTGCTGTAGCGAACTGTCACCAATGACAGATGATGATAATAATGAAACATTGTAGTAGTGGTGGTTCAGGTGCTACAGCTATTGCCTACTTTCCAGCTTGGTTTTAGACCATCTATTGCCACATTTCCGAACAGTGGCGTGACAAATTTAATTATTTATTTCGCACCAGCTCGGAAAGGCTTACATTGCACTTCAAAAACTGAGAGCAAAGTTTCATTTTATTCACAAGTGAGGCAAAGGAAACAAATGCAAATTTTGAGTTGTTTTCTTATGTTTGCTGGTAGAATTGACTTTTAAATCATAAATATTTAATACAATTCATTTGTGTTTGATTTTGTATGATATTTTTACATTTAATATTTGCTTTGGGTTGGTGTGGTGAAACATTTTGTGTTTCACTTGGGGCAAATTTTGTTTAACCCTCGTGCTTTGAAACCCTCGCAACGCTCAAGATTCCATGTTTCGAATGTTTTACTTGCTCAAGTATCAATATTAGCACGAGCGGTTAAACAACAACTTTGCCCCCTTGTAAAATAAATAACTATTTCAATATAGTCAGCTAAACTGAGGTACAAATTCTAAAACTCACCAGCAGTTTAGCTTCACGACCTTCCAGATGGAAAAACAGCAAGCCAATGACTTGAAAATTTGCCTTGTATAACTGACAAAGCAACCTGCCTGTGTGGTGGGAGTGTAGGAGCGAGGGACGTATATGCTAGAAAAGGGCAATACGACCTACGACAGTGTTGCCACTCTCAATTAGAAATGCAATGGACAGTTGTTTGGTCGGATACCGGATATTCGGCCTGACCGTCGGCCAAATATTCGGTATCCGACCGCCGAATCTTCGGCCGGCGGAACAATAAAAAAAATTATAAATCATTTATTTCAGACCTTAGTTCATACACTTACACCAAAAAACTAATTAACTACAAACTAAATTTAACAATACCTACATTTCGGTTTTTAGGTGCGCATTGTGCAGGTTTTAACCTGTTTCGTGGTGAACGTTGGCGCGGACTCATTTCTATGTTCGAAATGAGTAGGTACCTACGCGTGCAAGTGAGTGGATGTTTAAATTGTTTTGAAATAATAAACGAGTAATGTACAATATGACCGTGACTGTTTCTTAAATCCAATTTGTTTACTCTGAAATCAAGCAAAGTTACTATCCGGTATCCGGCCGGGTATATTATTCTGAGGTTCCAAATATCGGTACAGTTGTTTAATTGTTGCTTAATTTGGAGATTGACCCCAATTTCATTTCTGATCAAATCGGTCGATTTGATCATCCCGTCTGGACTTCACTTAACAGCCGTAACACATTACCGCGCCGTTCAGGGTCACGGTGCGCCAAACCATAGCCTGATGTCATGTAGGTATGTATAATGTACTTAGTCCAAAATTATGTTATTTACTAATTATGTTATTTATATGCATTAAACGTTAAATCTGAACCAACTCGATTACTATTCTATAGTGAAACACATTCAGCTTGACTAGAAAAATCGCGGCAAATTTAAAACATGTATAAGTAAAAAGCATTGAAACCATATCAATAGCGCTCAGAGACCTGACTTTTATCTCGATATCGTAATTTTCTAGCGACAAATCCATTATCTATACAAAACTGTCGCAAAAATGTTATCGCTTGTATATCGTGGTACAGGATAGGATGGAGCCATATACTTTACTACTTGCTTGCAAGTATCGTAATTAAACAGTGCTAAGTAGTTAAATACGCGCAATGTATTTTTATGTCATAAATAATGTATTTATTTAATGTTAATTTAGTATTAATTATAGTATGTATATTGTTTTATCCACAAATATGAATAATTGTAGTTAATTTACCAATAAAACATAATTTATACGGCCACAAATAAAATATTAAATGCTTCTAAAGTCTGTTTGGTTATTTCTACATGGAAACGAAGTCATTTCATATTATAAAAACATTCACTGAACACCTTATTGCCGCCTGCAGTCACCGCTCGCCGCTCAGCTATCCGCTGTCGTTAATACCACGGCCTTACGTTTTATGACACTGAGTCGCGTCAGGGGAGCGACACGGTTCGGTGCGCTTGCGTTCAGTCGAGTTTTGGAATATTACTGCAAATTTTTGTTGTTTGTTAATTTGTTGGTTATTGTTGTTTGTTAATTTGTTGGTTATGGTGTCGACTTTTATTGCCCTAGTCGCCAAATGATGTTACTAGTGAAATTTTAACCGACACCACACGGTAAAAATAAGTTTAACAATAATTACTTAATTAAAAATCGAATAAAAACGGTATTTCTAATACATAACTTATATTTTTTGCTATTCAATTAAAGAGTACTAACAAAATCCTAACTCAATTAATTAGTGCAAATATTGTAAGGTTTGCGATTCCTGCTCGGCCTTGCGTCGCAAGGTGCCCGGTACCACTGTATTGCAGCAATAACTAGAAATGCTTACTTTGGGGAACATTAGCAACTGTCGTTTTTGATAATTACATTTTAGTGGTGAGGGGTGGTACTTAAATGACCGCTATTGAAACCTTAAATGGTTTAAACGTATAGGCGCGAAGATTTGATTTCCCTAAGAAAATTTTAATTTCGCGTCTTTTTCTGCTATCAAATTGGGTGTGTGTCAGTATAATAGCCCTATATAATTGGCCTATTATTGTATTAAATTTAACGCGCACGCAAAGACGGAAAGCCTGCAATTTCGTAAAATTTACTTTCTTATTTACAGCACTCTTGCCCAGATTAAAGCTGATAATTAGTTCGAATCTAGTCTCCCATATTTTTTACGTTCACTGGTACATATGTTTTGACCGAGTAAATAGTAAATATACTAAATACTTTTTTAAATATTCGCGCTCGGGGCGATGGAAGTTTCATCGTTCCGTCGCCCCGCTCCATGCAACGACCAATCGCGTTAGCTCGCTGGCTCGTGCGCGGCAACTTTAAAGCAACGATAACGTTTTTGATGGTTTTTTGTGTTACGAATCATATTTCAAGCCGATTTTTACAGTATTCGACGAAAGAGAACTCATAATGAAAATCCCATATGATATTGATCTATTACCATTTTTAACCAGGCAATTAATGCACAACCCCATAAAACCTACCATACGGTATTATTTAGTGTACGATTAAATTGCAACGCTTGTACTTATTGTAATTTGGAAATAATGAGAGAAAAAATAGCCTATTACCATTTTTGAGGACGGAAATATACTGAATTTAATAATAACCGTAGGTTACTTACTTTAAATGTAGGATACAGAATTATTTTTTGTGTGATTCATGCTTAATGTCATAAAGCAAATATTTCTCTATGAGTATAAATTTAAAAAATGTTATTAATATTTTTTACAAACTTTCTGTGATTTTTTATATTTTTACATTTTTTTTTAAATACCTAAATGTAATATATTTATTTGGATTATGTGTCGACGTAATCACTAGATTTATTATCTGTCCCATACACCGAAAATTTCAGCTATTACTAATTATTTCCATTCCGCCATACTAGCCGAGCGTACCTTTCTTGGCCTATAAAAATTTAACAGCCATTGTGCTTCCTTGATACGAGTAAAACTTGTAGCAGTCAGATTCAGCGAAAGATATAAGGTTTTACGTAGTTCATTAAACGTCAAATAAGATAAACAGACACACACTTTAAAGCTTCCCTTGCCTTTTCGAGTAATGGCGGTAAATAATTTAATGGTCGATGTAAAATGATAATAAAAGCGACAAGTAATGAAGATCGTTAAGGGTGCTACGATCTTTAACTGCCCTCTAGCGTCAATTACTGACTTGAATCAAAAGTTCCAAAAAGACGTAAGTGATCTTTTTCTCTGTCAACTGCTAATATCAGGCACATATTGCTTGCCGTACAATTTCTCGCTATTTTTCACAGTTAGCACTTTAAACTCTCGCGTTTTGTACACATATTTAATTACACGCGCACGCGCGCACACACACACACACACGCACGCACGCACGCACGCACGCACGCACGCAAGCACGCACGCACACGCACACACACACACACACACACACACACACACACACACACACACACACACACACACACACACACACACACACACACACACACACACACACACACATATGTGACCACAGCTGGTGCAACTCGGCTGAAACGTCGGAATTTAAGGTAAAAATTCACAGATTTCGTGCCTCACACGACTATCGAGCACATTGGAAATGAATCTACGGAATTCGAAAAAATATTGTCGCTGAGAAAACGAGAAAGTCTGGATAAGGAAAAAGTTACAAAATAAAACTACAACGTTGAATGATAATTATTTTATTCTTAGACTAACACAAGTATCCTGGACATAACGCATGTGAACAAACAAATTGCAAAATTTCCACACGCGTCCACGCGTATCCAAGTTTGAATAATTGTCGCCGTGGCGCATAAGTATAGGTACATATTTAATTTTTCGATTAATAAGCAGGATATATTAATGTTCAAAGTACAAGAAAATTATTACACGGCAAATCCGTAGTCAACTCGAGAAGTGGTGATCGGCAGCGGCGCCAGCGGCCCATTTGCTGCAAGATATGAAATTTTCTTGACAGCAGTTTGACGCGACGAGAGATGACCATAACAGCGTTTGTCTATGTTGCACCAAACCTGAGTTCCAATAGGTACTACCAGGGTTCAGCATCAGCTATCTTGGGTAATGCTCATCATGACGAATCGGGTGTCCAAAACAGCGTGTGCCTATGTTGCACCAAACCTGAGTTCCGTTAGGTACAACCAGGGTTCAGCATCAGCTCTATCTTGGGTACTACTCTCCTAAGTGCTCATCAAGACGAGTCGGATGACCAAAACAGCGTGTGCCTATGTTGCAACAAACCTGAGTCCCTTTAGGTACAGCCAGGGTTCAGCATGAGCTCTATCTTGGGTACTACTCTCCTAAGTGCTCATCGAGACGAGTCCGACTCCCTCTCCCTCTCCCTCTCCCTCTGCCTCTGCCTCTGCCTCTGCCTCTGCCTCTGCCTCTGCCTCTGCCTCTGCCTCTGCCTCTGCCTCTGCCTCTGCCTCTGCCTCTGCCTCTGCCTCTGCCTCTGCCTCTGCCTCTATCTCTATTTCTATTTCCACCACCACAAGAATGCATAGATTGTCGAATAGTGCGTTATCTACGCCCGTCTCAACCAGGATAGATAGAGTTAGACCAAGAAAAATCTGCAGCGATTTTGAAAGCCCACGCAGTGCAAGTGTTATTCTGCCGTCATAATCCCGATAATTCACAACAAACACCGATAACGCGCGAACTCTGCGAAACATGAAGTCATAAATGTCCTGTGAAAAATGTCGTTCTGACTTTTTGACTATTTTAAGGTTAGGCTACAGGGCAAACCCTTAACCCGATCGTCTTTGTTTTAGGCTCAAATTGTAGCTGACTAAATTGTCCAGAGCCGTTTTTCTCAAATTTTTGATATCATTCTTCGTTTCCAAATTATCGAGCACCAAAATCAAAAATTCGGAAAAAATTGAATTTTATTTTCACTATTTCGACCATAACTTTTTTTGTTTTTGACTTTCTCGAATAATTATTTTTGCACCTTACAGCTCTCGTGATTATGCGTCTTTTGAGCCTATTTTTTAATATCATATCTTCACAACTTTCCGAGATATAAGGGGATCGCACTTTTTCGTGAAATCGGACCGTATACTGGAGCGAACGAAAAGACATTTCCAATGTCAAAACAATGAAATAATATCGCGGTAGACCCGTTTGTGTAATTGAATATTTTTCACAGTTGACTGACCTCATTCCAGTAAATTCGTTCAGGGGGTTCATGGCAGATTTGATCTGATCAGTCCATCGCATTGGTGGCCTTTTACACGGTGAGTTCCATCTGTTCAACCCTGAACCACTAGACGCTCTGGCGAGTCATTGTTTCGCCTTGAGAGGCTACCGAAAAATGGTAGGACAGAGTTACACGTTTACATTTATTATTAATGATTATTTTCTAATAAGATATGATTTATGTGAAACGGGACGGTAACTGAAATTCAAATCGGAATATTAAGAGGGCGAATGAGAAATCATCAATGGCAGTTTTTAACATTAATGTACCTTGATAACTTTAGCTTCATGCTCTTCTCGGTTGAATTGAAGTCAACTTACCTGAAAAAAAAAGATTACTTATAAGTAAAATACAATATATAACTTATAACAAGGTGCATTAGGGTAACTTCCAAAGCGGGATATTTTTTTTAAATTAGCGTTTTATAAAATATCCCGCTTGCGCCGCAGTAGGTCCGCGGGTAGACCAGAAAATGTTTTTAGTTTAGTAAATTTTTTGTTATTTCCAAAATTACCCCGTTATCGAAGTAAATACACCTTATTTGTAATAAAATTTAGCAGCTAGCTAGCTGTCTTCCGTAGTTTCCTAGAAATCTCATTAGCTCATTACACGCTCGCCAGGTTTACGATTACAGTTAGAACAGAATAACAAACACCCAACAAAGCTTATACCGACCCATAAATACGTTTACTATCCGATTTAGGCGTCAATATTACAGTATGTTGTTATTTGAAATATCTGATTTCGAAATATGGTTGAACATACATCATAGATTGATGACATGATGATATTAATTCTCAGCATCATTTTCAGAACATAACCGCCCACTGCCGAGCGTAGGCCTCAGATATTGAGAATACGCATTTGTCTTAAATATCCATTCCACAGCCCTATATGACGGCGACAATATTGGTTTGACGTTAAATTGTGCGAGGGAAAATAAAAGTTGCTTTATAAATCGAAAAAAATCAGATAAACTTTAATTAACATATCATATTTACCGTTATCAATATTCGCGATACTAAGAACTAAATTAATATTTAATGTAAGGTGCAGGGGGGCAATTTAGACTGCGGGGTAGTTTAAAAAAAACTATCTTCCATGTTTTACATTATTAACTAGAGTGCCATATATGTTCAGATAGCGAAAAAGATGTATTGTGTGTGTTGTGTGTGACTCTAGTTAATTATGTAAAACATGGAAGATATTACGATTAGTTTAAATTACCTCGCAGTCTTAATTGCCCCCCTGCACCTTATGCTTTAATCTAGCGTATTGAATTAGCCGTCATTTCAATATAATAAAGGTACATTTTATTTGTCTTTTTACTATGCAACTTTCTTCGCATTACTCCAAAGCGGGTGGATAAGATTCCTACAATTTCCAATAAACTAAACACGCATGCATATCGTCTATAAATGATAAACATATGCGCGATAATAATGATAAAAAGATATCGCGTGCGTAATTACTAACGACACAAATTCTTTAAATAAAAAAAACTTAACTGCTAAGTTTCTTAGAAACATCCGGAAGATAAAACCGATCAGAATGGCACTTAAAACGATACCACTTCAATAACGGCAATCACATACCGATTTATTGAAATTTACGATCACACCGTTCGGATCCGACCCCTCGGCCGAACAATAACTGACAATAACCAAGAAAGAACGAGCCGCGAACAATATGGAAACGGCTGTCTTGAACGTTAAGTTTGATCTGAATAACGAATAAGTACCGCCTAGTTACTCTATTATGGAAGGCACCCAATTTATTTCTTGAGTTTATCGCTTGGTTTGCGGTGATAAATTTTCGAGTGTATTGAGAGTGGAGGCGCTTTTCTCTAGCATTTTGCAATATCTTTTTTTTTCTCAGGTCTGGCTTCCTGGAATTGGCGAAGTAAGTACAGACTTTATGGGAGGCGTAAAAGTTTTATCTATAGGCTACGCAAAAACATGTTATGAAAGCATGCTTGTGTTAAATTAAAGTACTTAATCACTACGTACTAGTCATAGTAAAATATTTTACAACATCGTTTTTCCTTTCAATATGAACATTAACTCAATGTATTTAAATAAAATTAAATATAAACATAATTTGCGTGACACCACAGTCACGACACCTTGTCAATTTGCAGGTGGATCGTTTGAAACTAATACCTCAAGTAGGTATAATACAAGAAAATTATTGTCATCAAGTTCGTTTATCGTCACAAAAAATAGTGCAGTGCGGTTCTATGACCATCATCATGTCTAGATCTAGAACCTGCTGGGACTCGCTAATAAAGTTACCCTGCATGAAACGTCGGGGTAAGTAACTCACAAATATTCATATCATGATCTTAGCACCAACAAAGTTAGGGTTGACATATGTTTGGATTCCCCCAGACAAAGGGAAGGTTATACTGTAGCTATAGCATGTGGCCCAAGAGAGGTTTTCGAATAAAGGAAGAAAGGAATAGGAGGAGAAGGAATTGGCGCTTTTTCTTTATCGTAGTAGTAAAGGTTCCGTCACACAGACGCGTTTTCCGGGCGGGGTGTGAGCGTTTTATATGTAAAAGCGGCGCGCCCCGCTCACGGGCCGCCCGCAAAACGCGCCTGTGTGACGGAGCCTTAAGGATACGACGATACCCTCCACGTTGGAGAAATGGCCGTCCAGGAGATATCAGGATTTTTAGGGCGATGTCCGGACTTCAATCAGAATATTTCAAATTTTCACGTGACTGTCCTATGTGGAGGTAAATGTAAGACAGAGGAACTTATCGTGGTGGTTTTTCACTGCGGCCTACATTGCTACACTGAAAAAAATATGAGCTATCGAGCACACATTATAATTATTTTATTACAATATCAACTAATGTACGTTCGTTCGTACGTAACGTACAAACAGTAAAGTTTACTGCTTGGTTCAATACGCTCATATGGAACTGTTTAAAGCATTAAACGTTAATGCAATTTCAATTGTTTTAAACGATTTTTTTTCTCAGTGTACGCTTACAATACAGTCGCAGTCACCGCACAGACGCTCCCGTACCAATTTAGGAGCGCGACCGCTTATACCGAAAAGATAATTTTAGAATTGAATTGAGAGTGTGGGATGTTACTCAGTAGTGATTTAACAAGACATTAGGCTATGAAATGTGTGTGTGTGTACATATGTGATTGAGTATTAGTGTGGTATTTTACAAGACGTTAATCTGTATTGTCAAGTAACTTCATGTCTTAACAGTCTACTTGCAAACTGCATCTATTCGATTCGCTTTCCTCGCGATTCTGACCGACCAACACATGCACATGGTCGCGTGTCTCGCCGTCCACCAGCTTCCTGCCGTCAGAAGGAGCACGCGATGCAATCAATCCGGGGATTTGATGGCCCCGTAATGACGTGAACCGACGGTCATAAAACATCCCCCCTTTATGTTACCGGCCCTGTATTTAATTGATGCAGACGGAATATTGATTTGGGTAAATGTTTGGGTGGAAATGAAGTTTTCTTCTGGTTAGGTCATCTTCATACGCTGATGTTCTTTAGAAATGTTATCTTAACTTTCATACAATGGGAGACCAATGCCCGATAAGCGTATGACGTTTTCTGGGAGAGAGGTAGATACAGCGGGATTTCATCCCCCTTGAGTCTGGAGCAACCCAACTGGAGTTGTACCTCCATCTTTTAAAAGACCGTAGTCATTATAACACTACTGTTTGTTAGTTTTAAACATGCACTGCATGTATGTATGTAGCTGATCTACGCCCTACGCCGGCTGTAAGCTAGATAATGAACTACAAAAAATCGCTTAAGGGGCTAATTAAAACTTTACACAAATGCGCAGAGTGCATTTAAACATAAATATAGTTTCAATTTAAATGCGCGCGCAGCATTGAAGCCTAGCAGGCGCGCGCCGGAGCGCGACGCACTAATGTACCTGGACATGCATATTTGCACCTCCGTCCTAAGCGCGGGCGCATTCAGCATGTATGTTTATTGCCGCAATGTCTTGTTTAGGGTAAGGTATGGGAGACACTGTGCTACAACTACTTCTTAAAAGACGCACCATGCGTGTGAACATTATTAATCTATAAAACAATGTTTTTTTACTAAATCCCGTAGAGGTAGGTTAAGTTTCTTAGGGCCACTTGCACCATTCACTAACCCGGGGTTAACCGGTTAAATTTGGAGTTACCATGGTTACCCGTACAATGTGACATTGGGTTAACGGTTTAACCGGTTAACCCCGGGTTAGTGGGATGGTGCAAGTGGCGCTTAGTTGTTAGTTGGTTTCTTAGTTGTTGTAGTTAGTTGCGGCTGTTTATAAACAGCCGTTAGAATTGAATTGCTTAAACAGTGCCCTGGCCATTGGATGGCCTTGAGATCAATTTCAGTTTTAATTTATGTAGTATATTTATGTAGTATGTTTCTACTTACTTTGATTGGTTTCGTAGTGATAGCAGTCAGAATGACATTTTTGTCGGTCTTCTTTGACATATGTTTACCGCTATACCTGACATAGGTACCTGTATTGCTCTTTTATTAAAATATCTTTTGTCACCCGTCAATTCTATAGTTAAATCGTTATACGCATACCGACTGTAAATCGATTTTAATGAATGAACGAGTAAACTGTTATTATATTTCCTTGTAGCATGCGTCAATGTTGCACAGTATCTTATTACATAAATAAACACAATTTATAACACCCCGCGCCCTGAGCGAAACAGCGGAACAATCTCGCAATCTGTAAACTAAACCTACATTAATTAATTTGTTTATTTTTTCTTATTAATTTGCGAGTTTTTGCCACTTTGCAAGCTACTGTTTGGGTTGTTATCGGATCCATTGTTTCGGCGAATTCGCGCGTGTTATCACATACTCGGGGGAGTAATTTGACTCGTATCATACTTACATTGTTTTTTGTTAAGTGCTTTCCGGTGAAGTTTTGCTTATCTTTCAAGTTTTGGGCGTCAAATTAAAGGCAAGTGTGTCTGGAAGACTATCAAGAATATAAAAAATATAACAGACTCATATATGTCCGGCAGTGACACATTCTAGATTAGATATATTATATGTAAATGTTGGATAAATTGAGACTGACAACATAAACCTTAATGTAGGTAGGCACATCAGTACTGAATTGATAGTTTGAAAACATATTTATTACCTTTGTTTTAAGTTTTTTTTTTACTTGGCAAGTTCTGATTATACGGTGGTTCAGTCTTCGGGGACACGGTTCGGTTGTATTCCATAAGTTTTGGTTAATTAATTTAATTGTCAACCTATCCAAGCGCGGAAGCAGATTTAGAGATATCATTTATAAGAAGAATATTCGTTATTTTATTTTGGTAACGCAAAAGGTATTGTTTAACGGATTAGCACCCGAACCCGAAAAAATCATCTGAGATAATTTATAGGTACTATATAATACTTGGCGTAAATAAATGGTGTACTCGAAGAGAGCTAGGAATATGGTCAGCAGTGGGCGATAAAAGACTGATATGATGATGAAAAAGTACCTATGTACTTGTTTTAAAAACAAACCTAGGAACCTATACCCTTGGAAGTATATCTAATTGTCTATTCATCATTGTCAACACTATTAACTGTCCACCAGTATAGTCAGTTAAAGAGCGTTATTGTCAGTAACATTCCTAAAACCTTCCTTAATGAACAAAAATAAACAGTTACACCTAGGTAGACAAATGAATGCGACGTGCGCTCCAAAACAATCGATTTTAAATATATCCCCGCCAAGATAAAGACTAGGGTGGCGGCATCGACAGTCCCTCAAAATGCATGTTAAGAGCGCTCTTACAAGAAAAGTCGAAATAATGCAAAATTGATGATACTAGTCGACGAAATTCAGGACTTTGCGCTCATTATTAGAAACAATGAGTACGTGTTCCAGTAAAAGCGTCTTCTTATCTTTATAAATATCGTTGTAAATATTAGAAAAAGGACTTATTAAATTAGTAATGATTTTTTTTCTGATGGTCGTTTCCGAAAAACCCCGTGAAGCACTGAATGGCGAGTTCTTATTTGGAAATGCTGAGAATTTTACTCTGCTAAACCTGGCTATTTTGTATTACTAATACCCTGTACTTTAGGCATATCAAACTATATTTTTCCTACATACCTTTGAGAAAGAGAAAATCAAAGTAAAACGAACTCGATTTTCTCTCCGAAACAAGTGTCAATTCCTACGAAAATCTACTTAATATCGAAGTCATTTTCATACTCAAGCAATCTGCAACGTTTGCTTATACTGTTGGTATACATTAGTGTTTATGAAATTCTACTATAATTTTTTGGCAATTTTTTGAAAACTACTCTATATTACCGATGACTCGCGCTGCGCCAGCTCAGTGCCGCGGCAGAGCTTGTAGAGGCAGGACGTGTGTCGGTCGGCTCCGCACATTTTCAACGGCGACGACGAGGTTTTTTATCATTGTGTGCGGCGGGCGCCGTGTAAAATTCTATACTGTGTGCGTGTAAACCGCAACGAGAGACTTTGATCCTAGCACCGTTTTTATAGTATTATAATTTATAATGGTACAGTTTAATAAACTACCGGACAGGATTAAAAATATTTGAAACGACCTGACATTCTATATGTATTTATTTGACTCAAGATAGTTTGACTCAGGGTCTGATGATGGAGCCGGAAGGTGGTCACCGGTATCAATCAACCATGCAACTAAACCACTTCGTGTTTAGGCTCGTTTTATTCATCTCAACAAGATCTTTGACACAAGATAGTACTCAGGGTCTGATGATGGAGCCGGAAGGTGGTCACCGGTACCAATCAACCATGCAACTAAACCACTTCGTGTTTGGGCTCGTTTGATTCGGCTCAACAAGATCTTTGACTTAAGATAGTACTCAGGGTCTGATGATGGAGCCGGAAGGTGGTCACCAGTACCAATCAACAATGCAACTAAACCACTTCGTGTTTAGGCTCGTTTTATTCGTCTCAACAAGATCTTTGACTTAAGATAGTACTCAGGGTCTGATGATGGAGCCGGAAGGTGGTCACCGGTACCAATCAACCATGCAACTAAACCACTTCGTGTTTGGGCTCGTTTGATTCGTCTCAACAAGATCTTTGGCACAAGATAATACTCAGGGTCTGATGATGGAGCCGGAAGGTGGTCACCGGTACCAATCAACCATGCAACTAAACCACTTCGTGTTTAGGCTCGTTTGATTCGTCTCAACAAGATCTTTGACACAAGATAGTACTCAGGGTCTGATGATGGAGCCGGCAGGTGGTCACCGGTACCAATCAACCATGCCACTAAACCACTTCGTGTTTAGGCTCGTTTTATTCGTTTCTATAAGATCTTTGACACAAGATAGTACTCAGGGTCTGATGTTGGAGCCGGAAGGTGGTCACGGGTACCAATCAACCATGCAACTAAACCACTTCGTGTTTAGGCTCGTTTGATTCGTCTCAACAAGATCTTTGACACAAGTTAGTACTCAGGGTCTGATGATGGAGCTGGACTGTGGCCACGGGTACCAGTCTACCATGTAACTGAACCACTTCGTGTTTGGGCTCGTTTGATTTGTCGCAACAAGATCTTTGACACAAGGTAGTACTGAGGGTCTGATGATGGATCCGGAAGGTGGTCACCGGTACCAATCAACCATGCAACTAAACCACTTCGTGTTTGGCTTCGTTCGATTCGTCGCAACAAGATCTTTGACACAAGTTAGTACTCAGGGTCTGATGATGGAGCTGGACTGTGGCCACGGGTACCAGTCTACCATGTAACTGAACCACTTCGTGTTTGGGCTCGTTTGATTCGTCGCAATAAGATGTTTGACACAAGATACTACTCAGGGTCTGATGATGGAGCTGATGATGATAGACAGGTACCCGTCGCCACCTTCGCGCTCCATCATCAGACCCTGCTGAGTACTACCTTGTGTCAAAGATCTTGTTGAGATGAATAAAACGTGCCTAAACACGAAATGGTTTAGTTGCATGGTTGATTGGTACCGGTGACCACCTTCCGGCTCCAACATCAGACCTTGAGTACTATCTTGTGTCAAAGATCTTGTTGAAACGAATAAAACGAGCCTAAACACGAAGTGGTTTAGTTGCATGGTTGATTGGTACCGGTGACCACCTTCCAGCTCCATCATCAGACTCTGAGTATCACCTAGTGTCAAAGATCTTGTTGAGACGAATCAAACGATCCTAAACACGATGTGGTTTAGTTGCATGGTTGATTGGTAATGGTACCTTCCAGCTCCATCATCAGACCCTGAGTACTGTCTTGTGTCAAAGATCTTGTTGAGACGAATCAAACGAGCCCAAACACGAAGTTGTTTAGTTACATGATAGACTGGTACCCGTGGCCACCTTCCAGCTTCATCATCAGACCCTGTGTATCTTCAGTGTCAAAGATCTTGTTGAGACGAATCAAACGAGCCTAATCATGTTACTACATGGTTGATTGGTATCCGTGACCACCTTAATCATCATCAGATCCTCAGTACCAGTTCGTTTTTAAACCCTCGTTGATACAAACTTTACAACCTATAGGTACCAATGCAATGACGAAACATGTAAATAAGCGAGTAGGTACCTATAATTTCTTTCGAGTAATATACCTTCATAAGTACAAGTATGGGGCTATTCATAAATTACGTCGTTTCAAATGGGAGGAGTGGGGGGGGGGGGTCTGGACATCGGATGATGGTAACATGACGTAGGAGGAAACAGATTCATCCGAAGCTTGATTTTTGGATGATTTGAGGGGTGGGGGGGGTCAAAAATCGTCAAAAATAGATGACGTAATTTATGAACAGCCCCTATGTACATTTGCACTGCATTTAGTATTTTCGTACTTACCAAATAACAGTTTTAGAACTTTAAAAGTTAAGCACAGTTAGTGTTGTTATGGTTGATTTCAATATGCTTCGCGAAGGATCAAGAATGTTTAATCCATCATTGTAGTGCGAGTGTGGTAGAAGGGATCGGCATACTGAGCTCGCACGGCCTGCCGCAGCGCGTAAAATACCTAAACTCGCTCAACGCCGAAATGTAATAGCGCTCTTAAATGACACGAATTGATAGCTTAAAACACTCGAGAACTGCTCAAATCGCCAGCACGCGTGTCGAGTACCAAATAAAGTAACCCCAGGCTTCGGAAAACAACATGGCGCTGTCGATTTTGTCAATTATCTTTCGCCCTACCCACTTAACATGCATAAGACGATACAGGTAGAACCAGATATGGTTTTGCTAAAATTACAAAACAGTCTAGTCAAGCTATAATGAGACCTGTGTCGTTGTTGTTAAAACTGTTTCCGAATGCATGTTATTCTGGTTTTATTATTTGCAAGGCGGTATTTTTGCTTGAAGAGTTTATGAATAGGGGATGGCCGATCTTTGATGGATGACGTGGTCGTATTGTTTTGTTTGAACGGCTCAGTGAATGGAAAATTGAGGTAATTCATACTTCTAAGAAGAGATTGAGCGTTGCAGGACGGTCGACCGAACATTATAAATGCCAATAAAAGATCTCAATAAGAAAGAAAGTTTTATTTGTTCTTGCGCGTTACTTAAACTGGTTAAAATATTTAATGCAGGAACATTTAGTATTTTTAAACCAACGTCCTGGAATTCTTTTGGTCTTACAAACTTGTGTATTATTTTAAATTTTGACACACGATAGCCCTTGTATCTCGTACGTATATAACTACATACAAATATACTGGTGCGAGTGAGATGTGCTGCATATCAAATCTAAACCAGTATCAGATTGTTTAAGGTTTTTAAAGGTTCGAATGCCACCGCTGTTAAACAGTATCGACAAATCGCGATTTCTTGGGGCGGTCGGCAAACGAAGCATTCACGTAAAACGTAAATGTTTACGGAACACATTCCGATGGCCCTACGCTAAAAGGATCGCGGTGCTCCGATTGGGTGACCTTATCAATTGCCGGCTGTTCTTATTTCGGGCGGGAGATATAGATAGACCTATGTTTCTATAGATACAGATTAGCTTGTCAATCGCCAGGTCATACGTACACGGAGAACTGAAGTTTGGCAGCAGAAGGGTAGGCATTAGGTTCCTATTTCACTGAGGCGGAGATGAGAAGAATCAATCAATAGTGGTTGTAATCCAGCGGAGCGGAGAAGAGATGTGGATTACAACCTGCTATTGGTTGATTCTTCTTCATATCCACCTCGGTGCCAGGTTTGTAAAAAAAAAATTAAAAATTACAACAAAACTCACTTAATAACAGAACGGCTTCTGTGTAAATGCAATTAATTTCATATTTCCAAGATTCTGCATATAAAAATTAAATCAACGGTAAAAACCACAATTGCTATGTAGCAGATAAAAAGGATTCTCCTCTAGACAACGAACGAAGGTCAACGGCAAGAGAACATATTTCACATTTAAGCACAATAAAACATTTACCCCCATGAATTTTCCCCTAATCACATATGGCGAGCATCATTTCCTAAAAACGCATTATAAGCCTGAAAAAATCACATACAATGTTGCATTTTTCAGAGACAAACATAATGGAACACTATGTAAAAAAAGACTTATAGCGCCCTCTAGTTGTCAGGGAGGGAAGCAAGGTGAAAAGTACGAATTGGCAATGTTTAGGTCGGTTACAGCAATAAAAGAGGGTGAAACATGGGGTGAGTGCTAGACCAATTAAAAGCAAAGACGTAAATATTGTCGTATGAATAATAAATTTAAGCGTACTTACATAGATAAGTGACAATTTTATAATACAAATTATTTATTTGTTAGAAAGTGAGTAATATAAATTACGTTTATGTTACATAAAGTGCGTCACAATCAGCCAGTATTTAGCATACAATATATTGTTTCTAATGTAGAGTCTGTTCGGAAAGAGAAGAGTCGTGGAATGTATTGGGCCCCATACATTCCACGACTCTTCTCTTTCCGCACAGACTCTATGTCATTGAATATAATGTTTATGTCAAAATTAGAATTATTAATAATATAGGCGGGTGTGAAAAAAAAGATTTAAAATAAATATATTATGTCAATGTCATGCTATAGAAATATTTAAACCAGATTTAAACAATTAATTATTACAAAAAGAAATTAATGTACGCTAGACTATGAATTAAAAGTGAATGATCGAGTCTATATTTAGTCACATGAACATAAAAAATCTTATTAGATAAATTTCGCCCTAAGTTCTAATTTGGCGGCTAAGAGCGTTTTCACACTGGCCGAATGACGGATGACCCTTTGAGAAAGACAGCTGCTAGAGATTATTACATGTTAATCATGTTATCGAATCCTTTTATATTTTCACTAACGATTTTATTTTTAACAATAAACATTTATAAAACGAGTAATAAATATTAATAAATATTAGAGGACATCTTACTCAGATCAATCTAACCCCAAACTAAGCAAAGCTTGTACTGTGCTGGCGACGATATACTTATATAGATAAATACATACTTATATACACAGAAAACACACAAGGCTCAGGAACAAATATTTGAGTTCTTCACACTATTCAATGACCTTACCGGGATTCGAACTCACGACCATCGGCTTCACAGACAAGGTCACTTCCCACTAGGCGAGACCGGTCATCAGGCAAAAAAGGCACTTCTTACATTTTGCTTCTTTGTGGTCGTACATTAATCCGATATCGAGAGTGATTTAGTTTACATGACGGCATAATAGTTCACCGCCAACTCCGCATCAAATGTGGACATGCCCTAAAGATGTTATAAAATGTATAAATAAACTTCATACACAGTGCATTTTTCCTCGGCTAACTATATTAGTATCAGCAGATGCACAACGCAGCTGCAGGCCATTCTACATGGCCGTAACAACTTAACAAAACCTGTCATCTAGAACTCATTTGCAGTTAAAAATGGAAATCAAACTGATGAGTCACGTAATAGACGAGTTACTCGGTGTGTTGAAGTTATTTTGAAGTTTAATAGACATTAAATCAACTTATGATATATTTGTCAGGGAATAAAGACCGAAGACAATTCTACTTTTCAGCTGCTAGAATGATTAAAGATGAAGCTAATCGCTGTATCGACTTTGACAGAACAAAGTGGTAGTATCTTTCTTCTTCTTCCAGTGCCATCTCCTACCGGAGGTCGGCTATCATGAGGGCTATACGAACTTAGGCACAGCTGCGCGGAATAATGAGCGTGTGCTCTGTCTGAACCATGTTCGGAGATTTTTAAGCCATGAGTGACGTCTACGTCCGGATGATCTTTTCTCTTGGATCTTTCCTTGGATAATGAGTTGAAGGAGTAGGAGGTAGTATCATTGCCAACGTCATATTTTTTATAGAGATTTGATGTTTATGTTGACTATTCCACATGCACTTTGTTATTGCAAAGTTCGGGCAGATTTAGCTCAATTCCTCTCTAATATCCTTTCAACCTGTGGTGATCAAAATCGTGGGTTCAAACCTCGGTTATGCAGTATAGAGCAGAAAAAATTGTGTCGGTCAGGATTGTCATCACTATCATGCAATAGACATACATAAATACATATAATCACGCCTATTTCCCGGAGGGGTAGGCAGAGACCACGGATTTCCACTTGCTACGATCCTGACATACCTCTTTCGCTTCCTTCACTTTCATAACATTCCTCATACACGCTCGCCATGCATAGACAAGAAGTTAATAATTAGGACATTAAACTAATCACACATGAATAAGATACGAAAGTAGTGTACAGTCAGCAGCAATAGTTGCTAAGCGGGCGAGGTATTGAAAATGATCTTGGCGCGACTTTATTGTTAAGAGAATATAGAGCGCCTCAAGGTAATTTTGAACACTTCGCTTCTTCACAAAGTTCTGCTGCTGACTGTACCGATCATATTCTGCTTTTGCTTATGTTTGAGCCAAATATTTTAGTCGCATGATCGCGACAACATAAAATTTACGCAGTTGCATGGCCAGACTTTGCCCCAGCCTCAGAAGGGGTAGTACACGACGCATTTAAACTGACTTGTTTATTGAGCCATAATTCAGACGAGCAGTCGTTATGAACGGCCATTCCACTCAGATTAAAACTAAAACTACCCTCACTAGACTAGTATTATAGGTATGCGTGACTCGAATAGTGCTCGGAGGAGACGGTTGCAATTAAATTAGGGGTGAAGGTTATTGGTTGGAAGCGTTTTTGAAATGGCTGTGTCATTGCGAATGTGAAAGTTCAAGTGCCTGCTCGCACGCTATTACATTTCTAGGTAATTCTTTGTCTACGCTATTTGCGAAAAATATACAGTAGTATCACTATTAAATATTTAAAACTATAGCTTCTAGCCGCGTTTCGTCGTAGAATGATGATTTCCGTTACAAAAATGATCATATGTCCTTCATCGGCACTCTCAACTTAATTATATTATAGATTTAGATGAAATTTAGTACTGTTTTCTTATTAAATATTATCTTAATAAATATCGAAATAAATCTAGATAAAATTTAGTACCATTTCCGTCCGTACTTACAAAATTTTATCTAAATCGGTTCAGCGGTAAGCATGAAAAGGTAACAGACAAACAGATTTACTTTCGTATTAATGATATTAGCAGGGACAAAATATTAATATACTTACTAACTCTAATTTTAATCAATGTTTGCTGGTAAAGGCGTAAATGAAATACATATATTTAAGTTTAAGTGAATTGTACATACATTCTTATTCGTTTAAAGTATCTTTAAACCGATATATATTTTACGCTATTAATTATACAATTCATGGTTAACAGGTAGAATATGATTTGTGCATAAGCAATAAAGTTGCAAGTAAACCCGATTGTACATCCTATTCATTGTTGTTCATTTCTTAGAATGGTAACGTTTTTTCACGTATATTTCGACTTGAGGACGATATACAGTTAGCACCACTTGAAAGTCTTGGGCCGTATGTCGTAAATTTAAATTTCATTGCTTTATTCTCTTTAATGGATACTTAAAGTTTAAGACGTGTCCCGGGACAATAATAAACAAACGTCGCTAATTTTATGAATATAAAGATGTCATTAGTCATTATTGTTGATACGTCTTTCATAAGATGTAGAAATATTTTAGTGACGTTAAGTTTTCTTACTTAATAAATAATAAGTTGTATGGGAGGTATGCCAAAACCTATTATTAATAAGTTTATAATTCTCTTAAAACTTAGTACTAACCTTAAAATGGTTGCTATGACGGCCGAAAGGAAATATTTAATCTGTCGGTGATAGAACTTAATGCACTTGTAAATAAAAAAAGTTTCAGCCACCACTATTAAGCATCAAGGGTGTTGCATCCCTTTATCTCCTTATAGAACCATGACAACCCGAAAGCAAATAAAACAGGCTAAACAAAACAAATTACAGCAAAACCTTGTTTAGCATAGGGTTCCGATACGATTGGGTATGGAGAGGCGTTTGAGTAAATCTCTCAAATAAATGATCGTTTACAGAAAAGGGTCCAACCGACACGCTTAAACGACTATAATCCGACCTTTTATAAAAGGTAGATGTAGTCGAATGGACTAGAGATGCTACGAAGATTGGACATCTATTCGGTATTCGGCAAATTCGGAAAAATTTTCACTATTCGGCCAAATAATAGGTAGTATACCTGATTTTAAAAGACCCAATTAAACTGCACCCCTGTACCACCCAATATTATATTAGACTTGAAAGTTGAAACGTCTGTTGAGAAGTTATTATTAAGAGCGCTCTTACAAGAAAAGTCGAAATAATGCAAAATTGATGATACGAGTCGACGAAATTCAGGACTTTGCGCTCATTATTAGAAACAATGAGTACTTGTTCCAGTAAAAGCGTCTTCTTATCTTTATAAATATCGTTGTAAATATTAGAAAAAGGACTTATTAAATTAGTAATGATTTTTTTTCTGATGGTCGTTTCCGAAAAACCCCGTGAAGCACTGAATGGCGAGCTCTTATTTGGAAATGTTGAGAATTTTACTCTGCTAAACCTGGCTATTTTGTATTACTAATACCCTGTACTTTAGGCATATCAAACTATATTTTTCCTACATACCTTTGAGAAAGAGAAAATCAAAGTAAAACGAACTCGATTTTCTCTCCGAAACAAGTGTCAATTCCTACGAAAATCTACTTAATATCGAAGTCATTTTCATACTCAAGCAATCTGCAACGTTTGCTTATACTGTTGGTATACATTAGTGTTTATGAAATTCTACTATAATTTTTTGGCAATTTTTTGAAAACTACTCTATATTACCGATGACGCGCGCTGCGCCAGCTCAGTGCCGCGGCAGAGCTTGTAGAGGCAGGAAGTGTGTCGGTCGGCTCCGCACATTTTCAACGGCGACGACGAGGTTTTTTATCATTGTGTGCGGCGGGCGCCGTGTAAAACGCTATACTGTGTGCGTGTAAACCGCAACGAGAGACTTTGATCCTAGCACTGTTTTTATAGTATTATAATTTATAATGGTACAGTTTAATAAACTACCGGACAGGATTAAAAATATTTGAAACGACCTGACATTCTATATGTATTTATTTGACTCAAGATAGTACTCAGGGTCTGATGATGGAGCCGGAAGGTGGTCACCGGTACCAATCAACCATGCAACTAAACCACTTCGTGTTTAGGCTCGTTTTATTCATCTCAACAAGATCTTTGACACAAGATAGTACTCAGGGTCTGATGATGGAGCCGGAAGGTGGTCACCGGTACCAATCAACCATGCAACTAAACCACTTCGTGTTTGGGCTCGTTTGATTCGGCTCAACAAGATCTTTGACTTAAGATAGTACTCAGGGTCTGATGATGGAGCCGGAAGGTGGTCACCAGTACCAATCAACAATGCAACTAAACCACTTCGTGTTTAGGCTCGTTTTATTCGTCTCAACAAGATCTTTGACTTAAGATAGTACTCAGGGTCTGATGATGGAGCCGGAAGGTGGTCACCGGTACCAATCAACCATGCAACTAAACCACTTCGTGTTTGGGCTCGTTTGATTCGTCTCAACAAGATCTTTGGCACAAGATAATACTCAGGGTCTGATGATGGAGCCGGAAGGTGGTCACCGGTACCAATCAACCATGCAACTAAACCACTTCGTGTTTAGGCTCGTTTGATTCGTCTCAACAAGATCTTTGACACAAGATAGTACTCAGGGTCTGATGATGGAGCCGGCAGGTGGTCACCGGTACCAATCAACCATGCCACTAAACCACTTCGTGTTTAGGCTCGTTTTATTCGTTTCTATAAGATCTTTGACACAAGATAGTACTCAGGGTCTGATGTTGGAGCCGGAAGGTGGTCACCGGTACCAATCAACCATGCAACTAAACCACTTCGTGTTTAGGCTCGTTTGATTCGTCTCAACAAGACCTTAGATACAAGATAGTACTCAGGATCTGATGATGGAGCTGGAAGGTGGCCACGGGTACCAGTCTACCATGTAACTGAACCACTTCGTGTTTGGGCTCGTTTGATTTGTCGCAACAAGATCTTTGACACAAGGTAGTACTGATGGTCTGATGATGGATCCGGAAGGTGGTGACCGGTACCAATCAACCATGCAACTAAACCACTTCGTGTTTGGCTTCGTTCGATTCGTCGCAACAAAATCTTTGACACAAGTTAGTACTCAGGGTCTGATGATGGAGCTGGACTGTGGCCACGGGTACCAGTCTACCATGTAACTGAACCACTTCGTGTTTGGGCTCGTTTGATTTGTCGCAACAAGATCTTTGACACAAGGTAGTACTGAGGGTCTGATGATGGATCCGGAAGGTGGTCACCGGTACCAATCAACCATGCAACTAAACCACTTCGTGTTTGGCTTCGTTCGATTCGTCGCAACAAGATCTTTGACACAAGTTAGTACTCAGGGTCTGATGATGGAGCTGGACTGTGGCCACGGGTACCAGTCTACCATGTAACTGAACCACTTCGTGTTTGGGCTCGTTTGATTCCTCGCAATAAGATGTTTGAGACAAGATACTACTCAGGGTCTGATGATGGAGCTGATGATGATTGACAGGTACCCGTCGCCACCTTCGCGCTCCATCATCAGACCCTGAGTACTACCTTGTGTCAAAGATCTTGTTGAGATGAATAAAACGTGCCTAAACACGAAATGGTTTAGTTGCATGGTTGATTGGTACCGGTGACCACCTTCCGGCTCCAACATCAGACCCTGAGTACTATCTTGTGTCAAAGATCTTGTTGAAACGAATAAAACGAGCCTAAACACGAAGTGGTTTAGTTGCATGGTTGATTGGTACCGGTGACCACCTTCCAGCTCCATCATCAGACTCTGAGTATCACCTAGTGTCAAAGATCTTGTTGAGACGAATCAAACGATCCTAAACACGATGTGGTTTAGTTGCATGGTTGATTGGTAATGGTACCTTCCAGCTCCATCATCAGACCCTGAGTACTGTCTTGTCTCAAAGATCTTGTTGAGACGAATCAAACGAGCCCAAACACGAAGTTGTTTAGTTACATGATAGACTGGTACCCGTGGCCACCTTCCAGCTCCATCATCAGACCCTGTGTATCTTCAGTGTCAAAGATCTTGTTGAGACGAATCAAACGAGCCTAATCATGTTACTACATGGTTGATTGGTATCCGTGACCACCTTAATCATCATCAGATCCTCAGTACCAGTTCGTTTTTAAACCCTCGTTGATACAAACTTTACAACCTATAGGTACCAAATGCAATGACGAAACATGTAAATAAGCGAGTAGGTACCTATAATTTCTTTCGAGTAATATACCTTCATAAGTACGAGTATGGGGCTATTCATAAATTACGTCGTTTCAAATGGGAGGAGTGGGGGGGGGGGGTCTGGACATCGGATGATGGTAACATGACGTAGGAGGAAACAGATTCATCCGAAGCTTGATTTTTGGATGATTTGAGGGGTGGGGGGGGTCAAAAATCGTCAAAAATAGATGACGTAATTTATGAACAGCCCCTATGTACATTTGCACTGCATTTAGTATTTTCGTACTTACCAAATAACAGTTTTAGAACTTTAAAAGTTAAGTACAGTTAGTGTTGTTATGGTTGATTTCAATATGCTTCGCGAAGGATCAAGAATGTTTAATCCATCATTGTAGTGCGAGTGTGGTAGAAGGGATCGGCGTACTGAGCTCGCACGGCCTGCCGCAGCGCGTAAAATACCTAAACTCGCTCAACGCCGAAATGTAATAGCGCTCTTAAAGAGAAGAAGCATTAGTAGATTGCAAACAAAGGCCAGATTTGCTTGACTCTAAGCGTCAAATAATAAACCTTAGCAAATTTTGTTCTTTGTAGGCGAACTTTTCTACTCAGTGCTGAGTTCACTGGGACTGGTATCCCTCGAGGGCCTCGACGGTGTGCGAAACGCATGTTCGCGCTAGTTTTCATACAAAAGTGACTACACAATTTGCCGTTATTTGCCGAATATTCGGCGCTGAGGCCAAGAGCGTGACCGAAGTTTAAGTATTCGGCGAAAGCCACTTTTCGTGGCATCTCTAGAACGGACCCATGTGCTGAAATGCCCGTGTTATCGTCCGTACGTGCGGTGAGTTGGGATAGTGGCTTAACTTTTAAAACATAGCCCTATTTGGTAGGGTTTCTCGTTTCTTGTAGCGTAAATATGTGTTATGAATGTTATGATGGCGCAGTTGAAACGTTCTCAATTTTCTTATATATAACCAAATGAACTTAAACTCTTAAAAGATACCATACTTTGATTAGTTTGGGACAAAACAATTTTTTTGTATGATACGAGGCAAACGAGCAAAATCACCTAAAGGTAAGCAATTACCGATGCTCATGGACACCAGCAACAGCATAGGGGTTGAAAGTGTGTTGCCGGCCTTTAAGATGGAACGCTCTTAATGGTTTTAGGTGTATCGGTCCGGAAAACAGCGGGTGACAGATCACAGAAGTTTCTGGAGAAGAGGCAGAAAGTTTCTGGAGAAGCACACACAGAAAACCTCATCAACCGTCTGGATTAAACGATAAACCTATAAAACCAACAGATATACAGTCCGGTTCCGGTACGATTGTTAATGTTGTCGTTGCATTATCTACCTATTTTTAAAAATACATAATAGGAATTTGATGTAAATACTACATATTCATGAAGACTTGAAAACACGCGTAAAAACGCACAAAAATAAAAACAAGCCATCAAAAAACGTTCAACCCAGATTATTGTTTCCAGCTAAACGGCAAAAAATACAAAACCCGGTTTATCCCTCATTGTGCCCCGTTCCCACACTCGTACCCCAGAATATCGCAAATAGGAAATCGCAATTTGCCTAAGAAAAGTGTATTTTAAAATTTCTCTCCTACAATACGTTTTTAGAAGGGCGTAAGTGTGGTTGAAGTTGGTGGGAGTTACGTCCTTTTGAGAGAGGATTGTTCCTTGAATACAATCGGAGTTACAATGGTTGCGATCAGAATAAGATCGCGCCGGGAAAAAATATTGTAAAGTGCATCTCGTTTAGGATGTTAAAGGGTTCCGTGTACATTTATTGAGTATACATATATGTGAGTTACGATTTAGGAATGAAATTTATAACAAACGAATTTTGGTATTTATTAGAAATAAGCGTAGGTACAATGGAAGTAAGTATCATTAGAATCCACGTAATATAGACGTGCACGATGCAGACAGCAGCAGAAGACGACTTGTCGCTGCAATACTTCTCGTTTCTATGTATTTCTATGAAATAACATTCCAACTTGTACCTTTACGAAAAACGATCTAGTTATAAAAATAAGGTTAAGTTAAGAACCAGAATAATGAGTATGTAGTATGTCTGTGGTATTGCAGCTATATTATAGTATATAATATATGATATCAAACTCACGTAAATAACCTAGAAAACGTAATGTCATCAAAACTTCCCAGGAACTTACAAAATTAGTGCCCGCGCAACCCTATAAACTAGGAACAAGCTAAGATGGGCTATTGAAAAGGGACCGTCTCGGGCCATCTGCCACAGCCGGCGCCCACGGCGACCAAACGACGCACTTACGCAGGACAGTCCCGTTTTACAAAGACTTGGGTAAAGTAAACCCCACCAAACTTACGCCCTTTAAGATGATGCGCACGATTAAGCGTGTAACGACGCAATTGGATTGGCAAAAATTTAGAAGGGGTCAAATTATGGTTATCGTCGAGTGTTATTGAATTTTTAAGAGGCTATAATAAACAATGGATTGTTGTTATATTAAGTTTTATGGTGATAATGCTGAATAAGGGAAGTGAAACAGGTAAGTTTTTTTTCGTACAGTATTTATACACCTTATAGCACACCTGCCAAATCACCAACGTTTTTTTTTTAAATGAATTTTGTATCGTAAAAAGGAAGTGTCTTTAGAAAATTAATATAAATGCGAAAATAACTGTGTCTGTTACCTCTTTACGCTTAAACCGATTTAGATCAAATTTGGTATGGAGATAGACTGAGGCCCGAGAAAAGACATAGGATAGTTTTTATCAATTATCATCACCATCATCCCACGCAAACGAAGTCGCGGGCAAAAGCTACTTTATCATAATTGACGATATCAATAACTTAAACACAACGCGTCGAAAACCTGTCCTAAACCTGGCCACCCTACACAAATCATGTAGAAACTACATATAACTACATATTAATATAACAAAAGCAGGGACGTAATTTTTGAGGCAGCACGTGTTCGTAGTCTATGTGTTCGACAAAAAAACGAATCCTTGTCTATGGATAGGGGTGGTTATCTGAAATATTTAAATCCACCATTTTTTGCAAATCTCTATTATAATCGATCGAGATTGCAATCGGTGCTGTGGCAATTTAAAGATTCACTTTCTTTTTTTTTTATACTTCGCCAAAAAAAACTACAAAATCATAGTCATCCCAATATAAGCAAAAACTTCGTATAATCGCTATATGGTGACGTATTCTGATTGTGACATTTCATCAATCAGAAACGTCACTTTTGACACTGACAGATTCACAACAAATTCAGATCAACTTCATAACCTGTTATTTTACCAGAGCCCGGAATTCTCGTAGTTTTTTTAGCTGTCATAGGGACTTCTCGTTTATCGCCTTCCGATTATACATATGTATATCGATAAATACAGAATACAATATGTAAAATATGATTACGAGTAGAAGTAAACAACATGCAGTCTTATCGCGAATGAGCGATCTCTTTGAGATAACCTTTGGATACCAACTGTTAGGAAATTATAAATAGAAATTAAAATAATACGAGAATTCCGGGCTCTGGTTATTACAATCAGAATACAAGAGATGAAAATTAAACCATTAATACCAATCGCGAAGTTATTCCTCATAACACCTATATTTTTCTTTGTCAAATATAATTAAGGTAAAAATTAACCGCACGCCAATTATTCTCCGATATTCAGTGCGCTCGTAATGCGAACGTCCCTCGTGATTACCTGGCGAGTCATTAAATTTTACGTAACATTTAATACTCGTATGTGAGACAACCACACACACAGAGTGGCAGTCCAGCTCAAAGCGGGGATTTGGCAGACCACGTCGGCGATGGCGAGACGAGCTAGACTCCTTTTTAAAAGAATGGCCGAAGACTGCTCAAAACCGGGAAGAATGGAAAAAACGGGGGGAGGCCTTTGCCCAGCAGTGGGACACAACAGGCTCTCAATAATAATAATAATAATATGTGAGACAAATCCAACCGCCCGGCCTAATGAGTACGGCTACAGAGTGCATAATTATTTTCCATCGTATTTTCACGGAAACGTACGAACATGTCTTGCTATTTCAGTCAGTCTCGGTACCAAAAGTACGGAGGTTGACTGAAGTAGCATGACAAATACGAACGTTTCCGAGAGAATACGATGGAAAACAATTATGCACCACATCTGTACCATGTGTTGATACAAATATCAGAGATCCTATGGGACGGACGCAATGCGCAATGCGCAACGCGGATGGAACGTGACGCGTATGGCAGATAACCTTTAAAAAATCCGTATTATATACCATTGAATTTAAAGCTAAGTTATCAAACGTTATCATGACAAATAAGGCGATATCTATATAAGCTTTATCAGAAGTGTTACAAAAATAGCTTTACGTACCCGACACTTTTCTGGAATGGCCCCTATTCCAAGGTACAGGCTCGCGGTCGTTTGGTACCTACTGTCAAGTGTACCACTTTAACGACTTGGCGGGGGCACTGCCATGCCCCCAGATGATTTTTAGACGCATATCTTTTTCATCATTATCATATCAGCCTTTTATCACGCACTAGGCATAGGCCTCTCTTCGAGTACGCCACTTATTCCGGTCCTCAGCCAATTTCATCCATCTTTTTATTTTTCATCAAGTATTACTTGCTATTTTGATTGCCATGGCAGTCTTTGAAACTAATTGATGTCTTGTTACTTTATAAATATAAAACAGATACCATAACATATGTACCAATTATTCATACGAATTAGCAAAGCCCTAAACATGTCACAGTACACGTTCAAAAAACCGCCAAACATTCCAAAGAAAATAAAGTTCATTGAATACTCGAGTGTTATGAGATAAAACCTTTAAAATACACCACTTAGTAACAGCGAGTACAATCAAATGTACACCTAAATCCATTAGCAATAAAGTTCCATCTCCAATCGAGATACGCTTAAGTTAAAAAAACCGCGTATCACATAACGTCTTAAGTTTATAGAGTTACGCGTGGACATACGTCGTTTTGTGTTGGTAAGGGATGTAGGTATTACGAGAACCGGATCCGTTTCCCAAACAGTCGGACAACCGGTCCGGATCGGGCTGAATTCGCAAATTGACAAGCTGCGGTGACGATGATCGGTGTTGCGCGGTGGGACAGTCAATTAAAATTATAACTGATTGTAAACATTTGGTTGATGGGTTGATTGATTGGTATAGACGGGTACCTAATAGGGCTTCCAAATACCGGGCTTCTTTCAATACCGGTATTAATACCGAAACTGTCTTCATCAATACCGGGATCCCGGGATCCCGGTATTGTCTATAAATGGCTTAAAAAAATTGAGTTTTTTTTAAAGGCTCACTTTTACACCAGATATGTATGTCCTTAGCTTAGGATATTAAACAATAATCGCCATCTGCAATAATTATGTCAACCCTCCAGGTTGGCAATCATTTTATCCGCCTTGTTGACTTCACAAGTCACATTTTTAGTTCAATCTAATAATCGGCCAATAAATATTCTTTGGCACCAAAAATTCGTATGCCATTACAATTAATTTCTTTCTACTTTTTGATAAAATTTTAAGAACTAATTATATTAAGGGGCTACCCGACATTTTTCTAAAATAAAACACTTTTTTCGTATCTAGTTTGCAGTGAGGAATCTTACAATTACATGTACGAAATCTAAATATTTGGGTTGCTCTTTGACGTCTCGAGAAACGTGTCCAGGGTTTTCATTTTAAACTAATTAACACAAAGGTTATGGCCAGAAAATCAGTTTTTAGCCTAAAATTGTTCAACTTTGATGCCAAATATCTCGAAGGCAATGAACTTTGAAGTAAATATAGGATACTAAACTGCAAAACTTAATTCAAGATTTGTTTGTAAAATAGTAAATTCCTTTTGATAAATAATCACGCTAAGATAATTTATTTATTAGTAATTTTACTTCTGCGATTTAAAAAGGTACTTTTATATACTTATTTTTGCATAAATACAAGACGCGCTAGTAAAAAGTGGCAACATTTTCTTACTTTTTTTGGTCTTGAATTACGTTTTGCAGTATATATTTGCTTCAAGATGTTGTTGTTAATATAATAAGCTACAAAAAACATTAGAAAACTAAGGGATTCAGATCGAAGGTCATTCGCGTGGGGTAGCCCCTTAATATATCCTGAACATCAGAATTCATCACCAAATATTTATCTAACGTATATGCACAGATCTTGTTTCAATTAAATGATCTTCTTTAATGAAATTGGCAAGTTATCTTCTTGATACAGCCGAATTTGACCATTTTAATAGATTTTAAACGTTATAATAGGCACATTTTCCTTGTTTTTGAAAATACCGGGATCCCGGTATTTCATAAAAAAATACCGGTATTGAAAAATCTGTTTAAACAGACGGGATCCCGGTATTTCGGGATCCCGGGATCCCGGTATTGGAAGCCCTAGTACCTAATGAGAGTAATGAGTTAACACGGGATAAATACATGTCACGGGATAATCTTACACAAATCGATCTAGCCTCAGGCTAAGGCTCAGGTTGTGGGTACTAGACGACGATATATTATATAATAGATAGATCTAAACCATAGATATAATATACTTAAAGATGACGTCTAAGCGAGCTGTCACTGTTACCATTTTTGTTTAGTGTACGATTAACAATGTGGAACCACCTTGCTGTAGCCATATCGATAAAGTCATATCGATAAACTATCGACATTTCTTGCAATTTTAATTTTACTTCAACGATACCTAAAATGAACAAAAACGCTTTTATTCTTTATTGTGGTTATCAGATCACAATTTTATCGTCACTCCTCAGCAGGGAACGAAGGGAAAGTTCAGATATTTCATTAAAAAATACACAAATGCCTACTAAAATATGTGTTCCGTAATAATTGAATTATTTTATTATATTATAATATATTCATTATCCATTAGCATTTCAATTATGTTTATGTTTAACGAAGATATTGAAGCTTCAATTAATCGCTATTTCGTTCCGCTGTGTAGCGTTTATCGATGTATAACAAGATTAAAATCGACTTTTCACATCCCTAAAACGCACACATACACAACTTGGTTCCACCTAAAACGGTAACACCTGATTTGAAGTCCATCTTGTCAACAGTATGGTTGTCCTTTTTTGACAAACGTCATTTTTAAAAGAGCGAGGAGAGAGAAATGATACTAGTTGCTGCGCTGTCAAAGAGAACAGACAACGTTGGGGCCTTGATCTGAACTAAATAGACTTCTGATTTCGGGACCTTACGGTTTAAGAAACCTTTTAGCCCCGCATCGTACTACTATAATATTTTTTAAAATCCAATCTGATATTTAGTTTACAGTAGGATATTTAGTGTGAGTAATTTCTCTGTTCAGTTTGTGTTTATGGTTACTGTAGTCAGAGATAATAAAGCAACCAGCCTGCGGCAGTGCCGACAACATAGCTACATTATTATTTATTTATTATTTTACCATTACTGTAACGTGTGAAAATGACCGGATCGCAGAAAAACTGACACCGTAATTAAGTAGGTAACTTTAAACTTTGAAACCCACATAGCCCTTGATCGCGTTAAATGGAGGGACATAGTTGTTAGTCACGATCCTCAGTCATGAAGGAACGACGAAGAAGAAACTTTCAAATTAACATACAAACGGATAATTGTTATTCTGGGTCGTACATCTTTCCCTACATACTAGTGTCTCTGTGAGCTGTAGACCCCACGAGAATAACTTAAAACTGAATAAATATAGTAAGGCTCCGCCATTTTCAAAAAAAAACCCAAGACTGAATCGACAGAAACTGGATCAACAAAAAAACTTCCTTCTTCTTCCTCGCGTTATCCCGGCATTTTGCCACGGCTCATGGGAGCCTGGGGTCCGCTTGACAACTAATCCCATGATTTGACGTAGGCACTAGTTTTTACGAAAGCGACTGCCATCTGACCTTCCAACCCAGAGGGGAAACTAGGCCTTATTGGGATTAGTCCGGTTTCCTCACGATGTTTTCCTTCACCGAAAAGCGACTGGCAAATATCAAATGACATTTCGTACATAAGTTCCGAAAAACTCATTGGTACGAGCCGGGGTGCGAACCCGCGACCTCCGGATTGAAAGTCGCACGCTCTTACCGCTAGGCCACCAGCGCTTCCAACAAACTTCCAACAACAACAAAAAAACTATTTAATCATAAAATCTGCTCACTAAATTTCACGAGAATCGGTTGAGAATTGCTACCTGTAGAGAATGCCCGAAACGAAAGGAAAGCAAAATGCCCTAATTAAAAATCAGCCCATACACCGTCTTTGCCTTAAAGCTGGCCATAGACTTACGCCTGCGCGGTTTTGCCTATACAACTGCTGGTTGCTGGTTAGAATACTGCACAGTCGAATGCCACATACGCTACGTTTTACCTGTGCAGTTTGCAAAACTGCGCCGGCATACCCTACTAATGTGTTAGGCCAGGGCTATAACCGCGAAAATCGAAGTTCGCAAATTGCGGGCATCTTTCTCTGTCACTCTTATCACGCCTTCATTGGAGTAAAAGAGAAAGATCCCCGCAATTTGAGAATTTCTGTTTTCGCGGTAGGCCCCCTGCTTTACCTACATCGTTCATTAATTTACATTCCCGAAGGTGGTAATTCGAGAGGCCGCGAGCGGTTTCTCACGCTATCTCATTTAGAATTTGGGCGCGAAGCCGACCTGTCAAGAATTGCTTTACGGTGCTTACACACGGGGTGACAATAAAATAAAGTTTTAGAAGATTAATATTGATTGACATACAGGCACCTGCAATAATATGTTATATTACGAAGGCCGCAGCAATATCTGACACGATCATATTTGTAGAGCCATTTATAGCGTATCGCATATTTTTGCGGCCTTCGAAGAGTAACATATTATTGCAGGTGACTGTACAACTGAGTTGCGCCTTTGCTTAGTATCTCTGCATACATACTTGTATCATACAAGTTGTATGCAGGGGTGGTAAGCTAATGGGTTTTGCTAACTATGCATGTACTTCTAACGTCGCACGTCGTACGTAAAAGCTATTAAATGTTTTATATATTTTATTTCTTACCAATCTTGACACTTGCCTCACATACTGCTAGTACTAATAGCTTTATTAAGTACTAATTGACGCAAATAAACAAAAAAGAAAGAGTAGTTTGTTACAGATAAGTATTAACGATGCCGCGAAGCGGTTAACATGCAGTTTGACATGTCAATTGGCACTGCGTGGGTGTTTCCTGTCTTTACCGTACTATCGGGTGCAGCGACGGTTGAGCACTTCTCAACGAAAATCGCTTGCACCCAAAACTTTAAAACGTCACGCCTCCTTATATTACAGGTATTACAACCAATCACGGTCATGCAATAAGTATATTGCATCGGTATTGTTTTTGGGTTCTGACCTGACCAACCCAAACACGTGTTGACCATCGTTATCGGTCTATCAGTTGTATCTTAAACGGTATTCTATGTTAGAAAGATTACACATCTGCTGGCCGTTAAACAATTGTGAGACCAAGAATACTTGGACATTAAAGTACATTAAAGTTATTAAGAAGTAATAATCTGCGATTACAATATGCAAATAGTATAATTACATGAATACAAAAGCAGTAAAGTAAGAAATGTCTCTGAACACATGTAATTGTCGGCCGAGGCAAAGCCGAGGTCGAAAAATATTTGATCGGAGGCTTCCGAAAGTTGACGCTTTCCGGCCGGAGGGCAGAAATTAATATTGAAAAAATACATGCTTACTCGTATAAGGTGTAGGTATCGTGGTTCCTTAATTGGGGTAAATCCACAATTCTAAGCATTGTTCCAGTGTAAAACACATTAATTTGGGTTATGAATGGGTTTATGAGACTTTTTTTGATTAACTCATCACAACACAAGATAAATTAATTAAAATAAATCTCCGTACAATTAAATGCTAAAATCCTAATTAAGCTGTCACAATTTACGATGATATCAAAAATAAAACTTACACGATAAATGAGATAATTATGAAATACAAATTCAGAATTGCAGACAATGCTAAAATAATTAATCTGCTCGTTAAAATCGTACAGTCACCAGCAATAATATGTTACGGAACAAAGGCCGCAAAAATATGTGACACGATCTTATTTGTAGCGCAATAAGAGCGCGTCACATATTTTTGCGGATTTTGCTGTGTAACATATTATTGCTGGTGACTGTACTTACGTATAAACCGACTAACATAAAAGTTTTCTGATATATTACACGGTTATTAAGTTTTTATTTTAAAGTAGGGTCATTGGCATGGCACGCCATATCAGAATGCGATTTTCACTGCACACTAAATTAAATTTGTCTAATAAAGTTTTAACGAGGAAACTTCCTCGCGTTACGTCACAAGTGTCGTCACAGGCCAGGGACATAGTACAGTACAGTTAGCATCAATATTAAGGGTACAAGTTGGAAGGGACCCGTCATGTCGCTGTGTTATTTCAACGTCGGCTGCAGAACAACAGAGCCATATGTTTCGGTTCCGAGTGAGAGTGTGAGAGGCAATACTGATATGCGGTTGGGCGACACGTCGCTGACTTCGAATTGTATTTCATAGAAATAAATACAAACCAGTCGTGTCGCCGCGTCTGAAGTTGGGTTCCAACTTGTCTCTAAACTCTAAAGGCTGCCTTTCCATTGAGGCGGAGATGAGCGGAGGTGAGATGAGACGAGCGGGCATCAACCAATAGCATTGTTTATCTACTCCGCTCCGCTAAATTTCATACAATTGCGTATTTATTTTCGCGGTGGGATGATGGGACATGGAGCATTAATTTCATACAAAAAATAGGCATTACTTGGCAGTAATTATATAACACGTTTTTATATGAGAGTTATAAAAGTCTCTCATGAATGAATTGTACACTAATATCGTCTAAAAATAGACGTCAAAATCGCCAAGTGTGACGCACTAACGTAAACCGCGTTTCGGTTCAAGCGGCGCGCTTCTTTAAGCTTAAAAACGTTAAAACCTACCTTTTTAATGAACCGATGTTAATTAGGATGTTTTTGCAATGGAACTAACGAGTATGTCTTCACGCGCTTATTCAACTAATAACCAACTTTATTGAGTCATAATAAGGTCTAGAATGGCTAATCGTGGATGGAGTTAGTGCATTTAGATTTTAAGGTGACTGTGCAGGTAAAAAACGTATTAATACGGCTAGGACCACCCTCGTCTATGCAAATCGGGTGGACAAAAACAATGGCCGTTTGTATGGTTTTTTATCATATAGCATTAAATTATGGGCACCTGACCAATTTGTATAGTTTACAGAAAAGGGTGACGAAAAATTTGCTATTATTTAATCTTCATATACGTGACCGTGGCAGGTAATAGAATGACTTTGTTCGCATTTTTTTACTCGACGATATATTCCGGTTATAATATAATAAGGTATATATAATATATAAGGTTATTTTTTGGGAGATATATTTAATATCATAATAAGTATTATAACTTTGTATTTATCAAATACGTAGGTATTACTTTCTACTCCTTGGACTCGGAATCTTTTGTTTTTGAATTTAATTAGCATAATAGTATACTTGGTCAACCAGATCTTGTCAGTAGAAAAAGGCGGCAAATTTGAAAAATGTAGGCGCGAAGGGATATCGTCCCATAGAAAATTTGAATTTCGCGCCTTTTTTTACTGACAAGATTTGCTTGACCAGCTATAGTTTGTGTTACAAGGGATCAAAATTATATATTTCCGTCAAGGGCGTACATTGAATCCTGAATGAAGCGATGGATTCTACAATAGAATCCCGAACGTAGTGAGGGATTCTAAAATAGAATCCTGAGCGTAATGAGGGATTCAAGTGTTAACGCCCAAGACGAAATAATTTTGATACCGTGTGACACATACTGCTTTTCACATCAACTATGAGGAAAATAAAAAATCTTAGTGTTGACACAATTATTATGTTTCAAAATATTATTCAAGCTAAAAAAAGAATGCAAAAAATAACAAAAACAGTGTCCTAGAACGGAAATGTGCCACTTTGATCCCTCCTAGCGGGGAAGAAAAAGCTCTTTTCCGAATAGGTGATGTGAAAAGCTTATTGAATGCCAAAGGTTTATGTGGTTGTCACATAAATTACTATTATCATCATCATCATCATCACCATTTTAGCCTGCAGTCGCCCACTGCTGAGCATAGGCCTCTCTTCGTGTACGCCACTTATCCCGGTCCTGGGCTAGTCTCATCCAAAAGTGCCCCGCGATTTTTCGAATGTCATCCACCCAACGAGCCAATTTTTATGTGTTACTATAATGTTAGTACCGAAGTTTCAATGTCTAACCTAAGAAACATAAATTAAACAAACACCGTTCCAGTGGATATCCGATCATTAAACCCCTGTAACCAGGCTGGCGTGCTAACTACACACATTAATATTAATAAGGCGCCGGCGCATATATATTATGACTATTATGAGGCGTACACGAAAGCTGCTTTTGTCGGATCCGGAAGCTATAAATGAGTAAGTGTGAAACAACCTTATGAAAAGTTTGATGGATTCGGTCAGATGGACAACCAAATGAATGTGTTATCCCTTATCCTTCAGGAATGATCCAGGGAACTTACAGTATGCTCTTTAAGAGTGACACGAACTAGCCGCCGCCATACAATCCAAGAGGTTATTATAGAAATATTGGAATATTTTTTAGAAATGGAAATTTTTCAATGTTAGAAATTGTAATACAATTAATACAAAGAAATTGAAGTTTTAATACAAAACTTCTACTCGGTCTATTTCGCACCCAAAAATCAGGGGAACCTATGCTAATGTTAGTTACCTAACTATTACATTAGTAAGTTAAGTTTAGTCATATTTACTCAAGACAGCTTTTGGGCATCCTACATAGATCGATTTTAATTTAATACTTAATTTGTTATGTGATTTTGATGCGACAGCAAATATAATATTTTAAATATTCATATTATAGAGACAGACCAACCCTGACAACCCTATGGTTATATTGTTTATCAATTATAGTTCCAGTGGTTCAAAATTAAAATTACCCCACGCAAAGTTACAATTATATCGGATTAGGGAACAGGAAAAACTTAATTGCGCTCATCTTCACGATGGTATCATAACCACATGTTAATTGTATGATACATTGTGATCAGGTTCAGGCGCTTGCGCATAGTAATTTCCATTTCCCTATAAACATTTCAAAGGCAACAGTTTTTTTAATAAAGGCATCTAGATTCCGTATCGTCGGGAGCGATTAATCCTGAGCTTTGTGGTAGATTTAACAGAAATTCGTTTCTACCTACTGACGATGTAGTTGGGGGGCGTATATTGATTCTCTGGTGAAATGTCGTGATATTTGTCTCACGTAAGATCTTACAAATTTTGTATTTTGTGTATATTTAAATGCGTTTGATTTATTTTACAATTTGCAGTATTATTTTTATTAAGAGTAAATCTGTTGTATTGCATAATTTAATATGTTTATAATTATGACTGTTTGGTTTAAACAAATTAATTAATTAATTAAAAAAAAAGAGTAGTAAAATTACAGACTAGTAGGTATTTGAGATGGGTCACATATGTTAGTCTTCGGGTGACATATGTTAGCTAGAAACATGTTTCGCTTTACATTAATCTGATTCGAACAAATTTTTATACTATACCGCCGAAAAAAAAATCCCCTCACCCCCACGTGAGATTTAGTGAGATTCGGCTTGAAGTTGTGGACATATAAGTGTCACTCTAACGTGCCCAGGTATGGCGTCATACACGCTTGTCTAAGATCAAGTACGCCATAGTAAATGTAAGGCGAACTTGATCTTAGAAATCGGACAGGCTATACCATTCCGACTAATTATGCCATATATCGCAGTTTTTAGCATAATAATATTATGCTAGCAATTCTGAATATCTGGGCGGCGCGCGCGCCGGCGTCCGCTATACGAGTATAGGTACCATAATCACCAGTAACTTATACGCCGCAAAAACACATTATTAACCTTGGCTTCCGCTCTAGATTATGGTTGTGTTACTGCATACTTGGAATTTTTTAACTTTTTTACAAGCTTTTAATTACTGACCGTCCGTTGGTAGACTGTAAACAAATCTACTACGGTTGAGCTAACATAAAAACTGGATTTTAGGATGTAACAATTTATATCAACTGAACAAATGTGAACTAACTATGAACAAGCAATATCGATTTGCAATATAACACTATAAACTTTCGCGTTACTTTCACATATTTTAGTGATGTCATTACTAAATATGTGTTACTCATGTGAGCTGAAACATCGGATAGGGTAAAAAAAATATCGCATTACATCCCGTTCTTAATTTTTATTAAGTATACTGCAAAAGGCAAGAGAATTTAACAACCGGCTTACCGGAGTCGCCTTTAAGCGCCTCTGTCGAAATTCTCGCCCAATGGTCATACTCATTATATGGACTTTATCTGACATGGCTATTTGTACATTACGTACAAATAGCCAATACATTTGACGTGCCCCTCCCCCGCAAAATTACAGACAAGGCGACTGCGGTTGTTAAATTCTCTAAGACATACACCTTGCATCCTCAAGTTACTATTTGACTCTCGTTTACAATATCATCCAATATGTACAAGTAACAGTCCATAGTGTAATAAGGGCTGTAGGCATTGCACAATGCACTGTTATTTTATGGCACACCATAGACGACAAGGCACCCGCAGCGTTAATCCCAAACCAATTCCATTCATACGCTGACAGCCGCGGGAACGCATTGACACTTCGTGATTGACAGATATGTCACGCATCGAATCGATCAAATAAGCTTATTGAGCGCCGTGAAAAATAAATTCGATCAATAACAAGTTCTTTTTTTTTGTTATGGAGTAAATAAGATCAGGGTATCTCCTCTGACGAAGTGTATCAGGATGATAGAAACGTAGAAAACGCCAATCAACGATTGTCATCATCAATATCATCATGGCTAGATCCCCTGGTCCTACAAACCTATAGGAACATCATCATTCGATCAGTTTTCATGGCTTTACTAATAAAAGGTGATATATATTACTGTCCGATACTGTAATAAGCATTTTAATAGTGTTTACAAAGCAGTAAAAGCAATTCATCTGTATCGAAGCTCTAAAAAATCTAAAACATATTTAAGGCCGTTAAAACGCGAGTTACTGCGTGAAACGTAAATTTATTCCGTTTAAAATAGATTGCCTTATTTATCTCCCTTTAAAAACGCTTTCAAACTACGACCGACTGATTTATGTCTATTACGAAACTATACAAACCATACACCAAACTCAAACTGTGTCTATTGTCCCTATGAACAGATAAAGAAGTCCCGAGACGATCAAGAAGTGTCTATGTCATGGACGCAAGATTAACAATCGCGATTGAACTTTCATCCGATTGTCAAGTGTAGTTACGTGATTAAGACGAAACGGGAGCTGAGCTAAAAGTCAATTTTGAGATTTCAAGCTGAATATACCCGTCGCTCTGACGGGGCGTGAGAGACTGTATTTGTGTGTGTAATGCACGCACACAGATGCGTACGCTTGCACCCGCGCGCGCCTCATTGCCGACAATTTGCAATGTTATTTTTCGTGCGTTACTGCCACGAGGCGTTCACTTATTACTTACTGTGTTGCGATTGAATTTTTTGACCCGGCTTACGTTTACGGAACTCGATAATCTTTCTACTACTGTGACTTGGCTTTGTTTACTTGACTTTGCTGATCAGCTTATTGTTTTGGACTCCGTGAGTTGTGGTTACCTATTGGACCGCACGCAATTCATCTACCTTTATTCAAGTAATTAAGCGTAATTAGCCGAAATCTTTATAAGAGTGTAATTCATAAGAAGTACATAAGATATAATTTATGTACTGGTTTGCTGTTAGCTTTTAATTGTATCACTTTACATATATGTTACTCAAATAACTAACACGGTTACACTGTTGTAAGAACATTATTTTTCAGGTAGGCCTTATTATACCTACTATAGGCCTTATTACCTCCTAGTACCTTAGTAGTAGTAGTACTACTACGGAAATTGATTCAAAGACTCAAGACTGACTTAAGTGGCAGTAGGGTGTAGGGTTTTTTCTAGGCTTAATGAGTTCGCTGAAGCTTATTTTTTATACTTAGCGCACAGAACCACTAGTTTAACAGTATCAGCTCTAACCACATGTCACCATTTTGTCCTTTACGTAACAAACTCAGGGGCCCAGAATATCCGATGTACCTATCAAATCAAGGTTCTGTACCAAATAAGGCCCGGTTATTATAGTTCGTTATTTTTTAGCATTAGAAAGAAGGTAAACAATCATGACGTGTCTTTTTATTAATAATTATTGAAAAACGCTTTCAAAAATTAGTTTATATTACTTATGAAAGCAAAAGAATATAAAAAAGTATATGATTAATACATACATACATACATACATACAATCACGCCTATTTCCCGGAGGGGTAGGCAGAGACCACGGATTTCCACTTGCTACGATCCTGACATACCACTTTCGCTTCCTTCACATTCATAACATTCCTCATACACGCTCGCCGGTTTAGGGTGCTCTTGCTCATTAATATGATTTATAATTCTAACATATTTGCTATGACTTATTTTTCAATGGTAATTTTTAATAAGACATGTCAAAATCTGTTACCTTAATGCAAAAAAAAACGAACTTTAAGCGTGCTAACTTTCAAAATTTCATTTTTTATAAGATAGTATAAGTAGATGGGCAAAAATTTTGCGTCCATGTCCACCAGTGAGTAAGTGATTGAGATACCTAAACATTTAACTTTATAATGTAAAATGATATAATTTACTAACCTACTCGTTTAATTTCAGGTAGGTTGAATAAGGAACCAAGTAACCATGGGGAGGAGCAGTATTTACTAACATTTTCTTTTTGGGTCTTCAGAGTGTATCGTTTCCTTTTTTTTGCACATATTACATTTAAATATATATTCTCTGTGTAAACCCTTACGTCTTTCAATGACAAAGGCAAGATCAGCAAATGTACAATTTGTATGATCGTGCCTGATATTTGAGATCACAGAAAATAAATATTTTAAATCCACTATTCTGCGACCTTCTAAAATTTTGTTTTATCATGATTCATGATCAAAAAGCTCGGATTCAATAGTCATATCAAACGTCGATTATGCAGTTGATGATGAGCTTGCATTTTCTACCATTGGTGCTGCAAATGCATCAACCGGTGGCGATAAACTTTGCCCTCTTGTAAAACAAATTACTATTGTGATTGTGTCCAGCAAAAAGGCCAAAATTCGGTTTACTTTCCTGTTTAAAATATTACTAATTTATTCATATTTCAGATTAGGTACATAGGTAACTGTCTGAATGTTACAATGCCAGCTGGCAAATTCTATCACATTTGTTTGTTTGGTAGTCGTGGTAACATTCACTTACATTGATATCCTTATTAAGATCTGTATCTTATTATCCAGACCTTAAAATATTGCCACCGTTGCCCTTTAAAAAAATACTGTTTAAATAATTGGCTACTCAAACAATGCTTCTATAGTATAAATAATGACTACACAAAAATGGGTAGTATTGTATATAATGCACGAAATAAGGCCCGATTCTTAAGCGGGTTTAAATTTTGAGGCCATGTCCGCTAATACTATAGACAAAATATCAAGTTTAATAAACACAAAAAAAAAAACATTGATGGGCCTTATTTTATAATTTAGGCCTTACTTTGTAATTTAAAGTAGAGTTAGGCCAAGAAAAATCTATAGCGATTTTGATAGAACACGCAGTGCAAGTATTATTTCAAACGTCGCTTCTATGAAATTATGACATATAAATAACACTTGCACTGCGTGTGCTATCAAAATTGCTGTAGACTTTTCTTGGTCTGACTCTAAAATATTCTTTATTACACCACAAACATAAAAACAAATTAAAAAAAAAACCGGCGAAGTGCAAGTCGGACTCGCACACGAAGGGTTCCGTACATTATTTATAAAAACGGTCACCCATCCAAGTACTGACCCCGCCCGACGTTGCTTAACTTCGGTCAAAAATCACGTTTGTTGTATGGGAGGCCCCACTAAAATTTTTATTTTATCCTGTTTTTAGTATTTGTTGTTATAGCGGCAACAGAAATAAATCATCTGTGGAAATTTCAACTGTCTAGCTATCACGGTTCGTGAGATACAGCCTGGTGACAGACGGACGGACGGACAGCGGAATCTTAGTAATAGGGTCCCGTGTTTTACCCTTTGGGTACGGAACCCTAAAACCGATTTACAATGTAGATAAAGGTAGCAACAGGCGGTCTTATCGCTGTTAGTTCTTATTCTTCGTTTGTTTAGCATTAGTAATTATACGATTGCATGCTTAAAAAAGACACGTCACCTTCACTCTAATGATTAGAGTGAAGGTGACGTGTCTTTTTTAAGCATGCAATCGTATAATTATTTAGCTTTTTTTGTAATACATACAATACATGAATCATTAGTACTGTCACGCTCCGTGATTGTTGAGCCATTTAGGGTTCTAGCTAAATTGGACATTCCATAGAGCACGAGTAAGTATGGAACAACCAATTCAGCTAGGACCCTAAATTGCTCGACAATTACGAAGAGTGCCTGTAGGTACCTAAAAATTTTGTTAACCCATTTTAACCATGCAATAAAATATTTTTGATTTTGATTTCTAATTTGAAATATTAGAATCAAAAAGTTCATAATAGATTGTATATCATAACTACAAAAATGTGTTCCCTACTCTCAACCCAAAACCCCTTGTATCTTAGGATCTAGATATTTTCACACAAGACGGTTTATCGATAACTTCTTACATCACTAGATTATCGACATTAAATGTCGACTATTGCCCATCACTTTTCTGGCTGTGTACGTATTTAGAAACTTGACTCCGCCCCTAAAATTAGTGCGATAGGGACAACTGCAGCTGAGGCGAAAAATCCTGCGTAAAAATGACAAAAATCGAGGTTTCGTAGTCCTCTTTTTCCTCCCCCAAAACTTAACCAATCGTAACCAAATTTGGAAATCTAAATGATTATGAAATTATCTGTGTCGGACCGTTTTGCTTTTTTGGCTAATTGATATCAGTTTTGAATACCACGCCTCTCATTGCGGCATAGTCTATTAGGCCATTTTGGCCGTTTTTGAAGGGCTCTAGCGCCTTAAAAAACAAAAATATCAAAAAAAGCAAAACGGTCCGACACAGATATTGACAATATTAATCTGTGTTGAAAAAATCATTGCTCTAGCTTCAAAAACCACGGAGGAAAACGAGGACTACGTTTGTATGGAGGAATGACCACTCCTGTTGGCTCTTAAAGGCGACTGACAGAACTTTTGAATGACGCCGCCATTTGATCGTTTCGCTAGGTGAGTGACTGATCAGCTGATCACTTTGTTCTTTCGTTTTTGTCTTTCGTCAATTTGGCTTGAAGACACAAAAATGTTAAGGAACCGACTGCATCAATCGTAGCTACTTCAAGCCGGCCTTTCAATAACATATTATCTTACAACTGCTTCACAGAGTTTTTATTTTTTAAAGTCGATTTAAAATGTGGCCTATGTCACCTGAGCCATCGGATCGAATGCCACTGCATTTTTCCTTTTAGTTTTGCCGAAGCCGGGTAAACATGAACCTACATTATGTAGTAATTCATTCAGTCAAATCTCTGTTGCCAACCGGGCTCAAATCTCCGTAACTTCAAGCAGGCAATAGCTGAAAGTTCAAGTACTATTCAGCAACAATCTAAAATAACCATAGATGAACCTTATAACTTTGTAACAAGGGTTACTGATTGTCATTAATACTGTGAACGATATGTTATCAAAGTTGCCAAATAAGTTGCACTCAGGAAGGTTCCTTGTATCGTACGTTATGATAACGGAGCCAAAGGTCATGGGTTAAATTTCCGTTTTAGGCAAATCAGATGCTGGTATAATTAGTAGTTAATAGAATGGTCAATGTGGAAAAAACGCGAACTGCGAGTCACAAATCAATTCAAGCTTTATGTTTATGAGCCATGTTGCTGGAATAAATATATATATTGACGACCGGTCTGGCCTAGTGGGTAGTGACCCTACCTATGAAGCCGATGGTCCCGGGTTCGAATCCTGGTAAGGGCATTTATTTGTATGATGATACAGATATTTGTTCCCGAGTCATGGTTGTTTTCTATGTATTTAAGTATTTATATATTATATATATCGTTGTCTGAGGACCCACAACACAAGCCTTCTTGAGCTTACCGTGGGGCTTAGTCAATTTGTTATTCTGGTGTTCTGATGTTGCTTATGTCCATGGGCGGCGATGACAGCTTCCCGTTACGCGGCTCGTCTGCTCATTTGCTTCCTAATACATAAAAAACAACAGTAACTCTTGGACTATAAGGGTTTCAACCTACACTTAACAGAAAAGCGACACCACTTTGCACAAGCCGTGGGATTCTACGCTTTTATACAAAATAGTCACTTTACTATTCTGGCCGCTAAAAGCAATCGTAAATTAACTATTTTATTAGTCAATTCTAGATGCCGACAGCAGACAAGTACCTTAATCACTGTTTGAAAATACTCATCCCACAGAACTAAATATAAGAAAACAGTAGGTAAATTAAAGAATAAGATATAGGCGCCTTTTTCTCTTAAGTTTCAAGTTGTCTTTCGAAAACGATGTATGACTTTCGATGATCATTGAGATTCAAAGTAAAAACACATAACAATTAGAATGCAGGTGCAGCGAGTAATTATTACTGAGTTCCCACAGCACAGCGCATAGACCTCTACGGCACGTCAGGAATGCCGTGGCGTACGCACGCCCGGACCCAATCTACATATTCTACATACGTTTACATAACGTACCACGAACCACACGTGAACAAATTTGACAGATGCTATCTACCCGCGAAATTTTAAGTCCACATTTTGCATGCAAGCGTCAGGCCGACTTGGATGTAACATCAGTCTCGAAGCCAATAACACGGTTGAGACGCTTAAAGGTGTAATATTTATTTGAAGGTGATTATAGTAAAATGTACTTTTTAAATCATAAAGCACAATTAAGCGCGGGAGCGACGAACGCGTCAAGGTGCGCTCGCGCCGGTATAAAACCTATTAAAATCAAAATAAAACGTGGCACGCGACGGCGTCCGGCGCAGCGGCCGACCGTTTGCTTTGCATCGCCTGCACCAGTTTTTTTCAAAGCCCCCTTTCTGAGACGTTTTTGTGCAAATCTTGCATCCATTGTGAAACGGAACGAAACCGAACAAAGCTAGATTCATAATTCGAGCACACCTGGCGGGAAGGCGTCCGCCGTTCCGCGTTCGAACGGTCTCAACCGCCGAGTCGGGACAGCGATAAATCAGTCCTGGCCCCCGATAAATAAGGGCCTAATTGCTTAATACGAAAATAGGGTCGGCCGCGGCAAAATTCGCGAGGAACAATAGACGTCTTGCGCGTAACGACATAAAGGAAAGACATTGAGTAACGAGACGCCAAATATTGGGGATGTGCTCTATTTTTTTCATGTTAGAGCAAACGCAGGTGATGTTACTGTTATAGAAAACGTAAAATTCAATTATTCGACTATTGACAATAAGAATTTGGAGCGTTTCTAATCCCTGTCGCCATGCGAGATGAAGCTGGGATGGTTGGCACGTCGTTGGTCGGGTCGTAAAGTTTGCTCATGTCATAATGCAACGTTCTGTTACCGATGTTTAGCTTCCGCGCCGACTATTGTACATTTATTCAAAAGCAAGGCGGTGCCACTTAACCGACGAATTTTATGACTTGCAAAGATCATTATAGACACTTTGAGACGCTTCAGATGACTATTATAATGTCGTAAAATATGCAATTTGATAGCTTTAAAGTTAGGATTAAAGCTTTTATGACGTATGTACAAATGTAAATAGATATAGCAGGTTTTTTTTTATTGGAAAAAGGTATTTGACCACAATCTGCCCTAATGGTAAGTGCCGATGCAGTCTAGAATGGAGCATGCTTGCCTAAAAGATGTTTATTCACTTTCGATTTAAAAAGATCCAAGGTATGTATGTAAACAAAAATATAGTTACATAGGTCTAAATAAAATAAAACATCATTTATGTAGAAAACAACTACACGGATGAAGGGATAGGACGAATAAAATAATCTTCGGATAAAAATCTGCATGGAGATTATTTCCGATTCCAAAAATATATTTAATTTACGTCAAAGTCGTAAGTCTAGTCTTACCCACCTCCCCAGTTTAACAGTAGACCTACAGTACTGATGATATTGGATGGTTGATATTCCACATAAGAAGAATTTAATAATCGTGAAGTTTCGTTGTTCAGTATCTGATATTGTACGCACCTTCCCCACAACCCACGGTCCTAGTACTAGTACAAATAACCCCAATGTAATTGAAATCGTTATAAAATCAGCGTATAAAATGGAACAGAGGTTTTGTTTCGTTCGATTTTTACCTAACAAATCCAAATTCTATTTGACTGCCAATTTTTCTTGTATGGTGGGCTGGAGGTTCAAATTTAGGTCAGTTTTCACTTCCAACAGCACAAATTCTCCTCAAGTAACAGGCCCGGGTTTCGATCAAAACAAAGGCATTAAAGAGACAATGCATAATCAAGAATTCCCAGTTCAATATCGATTGCGTTCTTCTTTATGCGACTTCCTTCGAGTTATGTCCATTTCTGTCCACATCCGGTGCTGTTAACCCTTAACAGCTTTGTTTGTAAATAAAGGATTTCAATATGTTAAACGGTACGTGAGTCAGCCGCCATTTTACTTAGTCTGGAGTCACTTTGGGAGCTATTGCTCGAAAATGTAAAACACGTAATGTGAAGTTTGACATCATACACATGGCTAAATCGTTATTTTACGAACGCTGACTGTATTTTGTTGTATATTACGTTTTAGGAAATATCTGTTCAGGTGCATCAACACCGCAGTTACCTTTTGTGGAGCAACACTGTAGAGTGTGTAGAGCACGGTAATATTAGGTAAAATAGCTTGCTATATTAGGTACTGTTGCACAATGTTGCTCCACAGATGGTCTAGAAAAGTTATAACTGCGGTGTGGTTACACTTTTTCAGCTGTTGTGAATGTTGATATTCCTTTCTGTCCGTTGTTAAATCAAAAATGTTTTTTAAATACCATTTAAACTAACTAAGATTGTTTTTCTTGTTGTATTGTCTAATTGAATAAGCTGTGTTCAATCCAGTTGGCTAGGGAACCATGTTGTTTAGTCTTATGAGAAAGTATTAAATTCTGGTTAGAAATAACTCAACTTCCTATTGCATTCTATTCTGCAAGTTTCTTCTCTCACTAAAAATACCCACCCTATTTGAATGAATGAATGAATGAATTTTGAGGTCAAATCACACCAGATATAAGTAATCCCTACATACTAACCCCCTTAGCCCCTTACTCATAAACATGCTACAAACCTCAATTAGCTAATAATCGTTTGTCTTTATCTGTCATTTTGACTTATGTATTCGTAAGAAAGGGATAAAACATAATTTAACTAAATCAGGCCCGTAAAGTTTTATGAATAAGGGGGTCATATTCTAAATGCGAAAGTAGTTCTGTCTATCTGTTAGCTCTACCTAGTTTGGTATGGAGATAGTTTGAAGCCCGGGGAAGAACGTAAGATAGTTTTTACAGGATAGTTTTAGCACGTATGTAGACGAAGCCGCGGGCAAAGGCTAGTAGATAGATAATGCTACTGCTCGCTACGTAGTCCAAGCACTTGTGCCGGTTGTAATGTTCGTAATTATACGCTTACTGTCACATTTATAACCCGTTAAATCCACACTTACTACGTCCTGTTTCTAATTAGTAATTAGATAGGTGGGCATATTCATTTTAACTTGTACTTTAAAGCGCGACTTAAGGCGTGTTTCAGTAACGTCTAACCGTCACATTCCTGACAAAATGTAATATGTCAAAACATTGGCTCTCAGTTTTGTGACGATTGCTAACCGGCCGTTAATGGTACTTACACAGTTAAATGAAAATGACCAGGTACCAAATAAAAGCACTTTTAATTTAAAAGTATGATAATTAGGTATTTGTTTATCCTGTAAGTGGCTTTACCTGACCTTTCAAGTCAAAATCCTTGACAAAAAAATAAAAAAAAAACCCGCGGAATTTAAATGTATGAAGGCAGTTTATATTCATCTGTGCTCGAAGATTTGTGGGCTCGGTTCCATTTTTAAATGGTCATAGAATACTTAAAATTACTTGTAAGGATGTCTTGTTGTTCGCTTACCGTTTCTTTTGGTAGTTTTGTGTCGGACATGCATTTTAATGTCGTATTTACCTTTTTTGTTGATAGAAATTTCGGTCAGTGATAACTAAATGTACATTAACTTTGGGCAAGTTACTGTTTAGAGTTAAAGATTTGTAATTTATAATAAACTACGCTATAAATGCTTTATTGCTGTGTTCTAACGGCCGGTGGCACTAATCTTAATATGTATGTCGACTTCATCCGAGTACGCTGAAATTTGATTATATGCCGCCATATTGAATGTCGATCAGTTCTTTGATTGTGTGTTGTAAAACCCGCCCTATATTTGATTTACAAAATATGACTCATCGATAAATAAAATATACCTATAGCCATGGTATAATAATATACTCCGCCTGGTACTCTCTTCCGACTACGTGACTGACACAAGCCTACGTCATCATGCGACAGCGTTATATGATAAATTGATAATATGCAATAGCGCTATATAAAGTGGCAATGTTATTGTGACGTAGGCTTGTGTCACTCTGGGACGAGAAGACTATGCCTATAGCCAAATACAGAGAAAATATCTTTTCAGACTCAAGAACAAATATCACATGAATATCACAAATAAATGCCCTTGCGCGAATTCAAACTCAGGCTTTACACTTCATTCACATTATTAAATAAATATTTAAGATAAACTATTGTATAATTTGAAATTATTTCAAATAGAGGTATAAAATAACGGAAATTACCAGAACTAACTATAGTTATAACATTACTTTGTAATTAAGTAGGTGATGGAAACAAAATATGTATATCACGGCTAGGACTTGAACCCGTGACCCCTGATACGTTCTATCAACATGATTATAGAGACATTCATTATATGACATCTGACGTTAATCATATTTTAAACATTTTTAAGATTAATCGCGCTATGTAATTTTCCAAAATGTTTATTTGCGGATAAATAAATATGATGTTTTTGATCACAACTTTATGTCATATTACCTATTAATTAATATAAAAGTATCTTGAAACGTAATATAGGTACCTTACGTGGGTAACCGAACCGAACGTCGGTTAGTACGTGACGTCAGAGCCCTGTACGGAATACGAAATCACTTTAAACCTAGCACGATGACTTGCTAACACGACGAATTTTGACAATTCATTTATACGATGATATGAACAACTCGGTGTGTTTGAAGACATTCGCAATATTTACTTAATATCGCAGCGAGCGTGATGGGCACCTTTGCGTCGGGGGCAGCCCGGGACGGGCTTCAGTAGGTAATTTATTTTATACATATTTAGTTTATATTTATTTATAAGTTTAGTTTTTAATTAGTTTTATGTTTAGATTATGTGATAATTTAGTTATGAAATAAATTAGTTTTATATTTTCGCAATATGTATTTATTTCGCATCTACCGGTTACCGTACCCTCTGGTTGTTTGCAACTATTCTATTTCTAAAGCTGTAATCTTTAGAAGAATCCCATACACGATTTAATCCGTATAGATGGTTTTATTTCATGAAATGCTGACTTTTTAAAAGTCCCATACCATACCACGTTCCATGCTGACAAGAGTACATGAGATGACTGATGAGATGATTGAGGAGTTTGCCTTGGTACAGTATAATAAGTTACACAACGAAGGCCGCAAAAATATATGACACGATCTTATTTGTAGCACAATAAAGGCTCCGTCACACAGGCGCGTTTTCCGGGCGGGCGTGAGCAGGGCGCGCCGCTTTTACATATAAAACGCTCACGCCGCGCTCACGCCTCGCCCGGAAAACGCGCCTATGTGACGGAACCTTAAGAGCACGTCACATATTTTAAACTTTTTTTGTGCAACTTATTATTTCTGGTGACTGTACTTACCTACTTTTCTTATGATTGTGTTTACACATATCGTGTGTAGGTACAATAAACTATTTAGATAAGTACTATTACTAATACTACACTATTCGTTTTTAATTTTTTTATTTTCATTTCTTTTTTTGCGCCGTTGGTACAGTACGGATGTCTACCGTCTCCAATTCTCCCTCAATTGCTCAAAGGTTAACTGGAAGAGATCCCTGAAAGGGATAAGTTCGCCGACGAATGTTATTTTTCATATCTCATGCTCTGAAAGTGGGTCGTTGTTGTTCTAAAAGGTGCGCAGAAAGTGATACGTTTATGCTCTAGCGCAGAAAAGTGGTGTACTCCTCTGCGTCCCCGTCCCACGAACAACTGGGTGGAAACAAAATGGAAAAATAGTCTTTATTTCCTCGCCTGGAACAATTGGTAATTGTTTAATTTTACTAATCCCACGTAGATCCTGGTTTTTTAAAAAAATATGTAAGTAAATTGTAAAAAACAAATTATTCTTGATTTCTTTCGATGAATTTTATTAACTCGATTTCATAAGGCGGGAACCAAAAGGAATACACCAAAAATATTTTTTTAAACCTTACACTTGCGTAAATGAGCAAAGGCAGAATCTTATACAGCCACAGTTAAACGTTTGTACGATATTAAATTGGTTTTTAAAGTTATTTAGCACTATATTCATGAAAATAAAATAAAATACAACATAAAATGTTCTTATATTATTAATTAAATTGTTATTTAATATTTAAAATACTTTTATTATGTTATTATGTGGTGCGGCGCACCAAGGTCGCGGTGCGGTCCGGTAGTGTGTTGCGGCTTGTAGAACGAAAAAGTATAAAATTAAAAAGTAAGAGGCAATCCCGCTGATTTTCATACTATAATGAACAAATCATTTTAAAATTACTGCAGTTTGTTAAAAAATGTGTGTTTTCCTAAATATTGCAAACTAAATGATTTTCGCTAGGGGTTATTAATCTTCACACATGTAAAGTCTCCGATTGCAAGTAAGTCCTAAGGAAAAAAATCATGGCCGTAGGTCTATTGGGTACTTCAATTACTGATTTTGCGAAATTGCCTTGTCTTGTTTGGTTTCCTCGCATTCGATATGAAAAGTAGAGTGTTTAACTCGGGTGAAAGGCACCATTTCCGTCTCGGACTATTGGCGCTCTCACTGCGTTCGAGCGCCAAACTACCTCGACAGATATGGGTGCCTTTCAACCCTTGGTTAACAATCTACTATTTCCTGTTTTGTTTTCATTTTTGTACAATAAAGTGTTTTACTACTACTACAACGATTACACAAGTCCTTTACGTATCGAACAAACACATCATCTAATTTGTCAAGCATGCTAGGCTCGGTATTAGAATTCAGGGGAAATTCGAGTTCAAGGTGACGTTAGGTGAGGAATGTCGAAAACTCGTTGCTATGCGAGCATTGGTAATAAACGTACCTACCTACTTAGTGTTAGTGAACTACTAATTATTTGACATGGTTCGTTTTACGTAAACGTAATTAAGTAGGTACTTGATTCATATTTTAACAGGGTAGGTATTTTAGATTTGGAAGGTTAGTAGGAAATTATTTGGTATAAATAACGTTTTAATTAAGTTGGTAGGTATGTACCTAGAATCAATCTTGAACCTATTTACCTACGCTAAGTAGTTCCCTACGCCTATAGACTTGAAAAAAAAATTTTTACTGCTAGCTATTAAAGATGTCTTTGGTTTTCTTTTTTTATCTCTAGCCCCTGGGTAAGCAGTAAATGTACGAAAACCAGAGATACAAATAATTCACCGAATAAGTCATAAGTATTGTTTTTAGTATTAATTGAAACTATTCAAGGTAAATCAGAAATCCTAAAAATTTAAGTAGAAAAACGGAAATAAATTAAATAATCAATTTTGTCAAGTACCATCTACAAGGACCCGTAACGCCATCTAAGAAGCATGGTAGTAACTACAAGTTGAGCGCTACTCGTTAGTAGATGGCGCCACAAACGGCTTTACGTGACATGAAAGTAAATGTGTACTTACCAGCGCCATCTAGTGGAGAATAGCGGAACGAGCACCCCAACTTGCTCAGCAACGACGACAACGCCATCTACCGGAGAACACTGCATCCAAAGCGCACTTTTTTAAAACACATTTTTCACGTAAATTCGAACAACTGTCCACATCCACAATATATTTTGGAGATTTGTGTGTAGCATTCACGTCACATGTGTGGTGTCTGTACACGGTTGCACTGAATATTTGGCACACATTTTCACTGCACATGTGGTGTTGCATCATTGATGCATTTATCTGAAACAAAGAAAATGACTCGTGAGATGGTTATCAGAACATATTTTAATAAATACAGTTGCCTGTGATGAGTCAATATCAATTCAGAAATGAAGCACATGTTATTTTATTATATTATTTTCATCATTCATGCCTATTCTGTACAACATCGTATTTTATTTATTATTTGTTAAAAATAGATTTTGTTACAGGATACCAATTTCATATTTTTTAACAATACATCTAATATCAGATGTCACATGTTGACCATTTACTGTTAAACAGAATCTAAACCCCGTTGCCGAAGATATTATTATAAAGATAAATTGACAGCTCAATCAGTGGGGTGGCGAATGCCTAGGCACCCCAGGCCAGACCTTTCTATATAGACTGCTGCCCCTAATATCTAGCCGCCCTAGGCCGGAGCCTACTTAGAGCCTTAGGGCAAATCCGACACTGAGCACAATATCTAGAATTAATAGGGAGACATAATGTCAAATTAATATATGCATGCACCTGCAAATTACATGTGCACTATGTTTCTATGTTTGTCAAAATTATTTCAAAATTTGACCTGAGCACAGTTCAGACTTAGTAAGCACAAAGATTTCCGTAACTTACTATGCTTTCGTATTAAATATCTTATGTGCAACAATTATGCAAAATAATATATGTTGCCAAATTAATGTTTTTGAGTTTCACAAAAAGCACCTGTGATATTCAGTAATGTTTCCTAACGGCAGCTGATATGTTAAAACAAAAACTAAAATGTTGGAATGTAAGAGTTAATAACTTATTAATATATAATTTAACTTTATATGAAAATAATAACACAAGTTGAAAAAAATACTTCAAAATGTAAACTTGATTGCCAGGACATAGCCAATTAAGCCATCAGAAATATACCACAATAAGATAACTGCAATGTAGTTGCAACGGTACAGTTTGCCAAACAATAAAATTATTTAATAGACTATAAACATGGTTTATGTAATAGTATTACTAGGATACATAGCACAGATATAAGGTTAACTTATTTATATTATTAACTTTATCGGTTTTTTAAGACATATGTAAAATACTTAAGATATTTGTGAACATCATTATAAAAGAATATGCAGGGATTAAGGTAAGGTAACCAATTAGTTAAAATCAGTTTGAGTAAGCTGATTTGATAAAACTGATAGGTTGTATGTTTCCCCAGTGCATAAGATAAAATATTTCTCGTGTTACTATGCAAGCACACATTGCAATGACCTTTTTGCAGTGCCCTTCAAAATGCATTTTGTAATTGAACTGCGTATTAAATATTTTTTTATCTGCTAGTTTAATAATATACGTACCACAAACACTTCATCCATCAAAGCTCTAATCCTAGGGAAAGAATCCATCGTGAAAACACGCGTATTTAATAACCAAAATAAAAAGTAACACTCAACCTAACACTTTATTTTACGAAGTTTTCACACCGAAAAACGTATATTTTTAAATGAGGATCAACAAGGATGTAACTACGGAAATTACGATCGTTTCAAAACTACTTTTCAGGCCTTCATGTATGTAAAAATCGCGAATATTTGTGTGAAAATTGATAGCACGTGCACCCAGAATGCACATGCACTAAGGTAACTATAGTTCAAGTAAATATATTTGGCCCCCTTTTTTACTGATTTGCCAACTAGAATAAGGTTTTGACTATCGAAATAGTATAAATTAACACGTGAATAATATAACCAATTCGAATTACAGCGGCTGAAAAAACTGCACAAAGAAAACATATGATCGATCGAACAAAACTGAAGTCAGAAGTGCACATGGATGGTCTATGGTTACATACTGTCAGCCGGTGAGCCGTCAAAAGTCATTGCAGCCAACCATTAGCAACAAAAAAACCAATACTTGTCTATGTTAAGGCTGCAGTACACTTTCAGTACTCACACCCATACGTTTTCCTGTGACCAATCGATACTGTAAGTATAGTTGATTGAAATGAGACAGTCATTTGACATACTATATTGATGATGATACTGACCGTGGATGTTGAACAGTTGGTAACAATTAGTTTAAATTAGCAGCTATATTTTATAAATAATATGATGTCACGAGGTCGTAAGGAGTGCCTGAAACAAGTAAAAGGGTTAAGAACATATTATAATGTACACAAAAATAAATAAATTGTACTTATTGTATTGTATTATTGTTTACGTACCGGCTCATCTTCCACCCATAAACTTTCGAACTCTTTTTCGAATTTACCAACGATGTTCTGTTGGGATGTAACAATCACACTTTCATGGTTTGAAACCATGGCTTGGGTAGACCAATTCAGGGATCCTGACATCACGAAGCCCTTGATAGGTCTGTTTTTATGCTGCTTTTTCTCGTTCAAAGATTTAAACTGAGCATGCACGTTTAGCTTTTCCGCGTACATTTTTAAAATATTCTTCCTTTTAACGGCTTTGGGTCCATCAATGATGCAGAACTTGTGATGCATTAAAATAGATTTTTTATTGGTCTGCACTTGAATGAAACCTGAAACATTCATGAAGTTATGAACACAATGTAGTCAAATAGTAAAACATTATATTTGTAGGAAGTGAAGATTAGTAGGTACTTATACTTACTGTATTCTTTAAGCTTTTTTATTTGCGAAGGCGGTGTGTTCGCCATGTCACTGTCGACGATTATCCTAACTAGCACGTGCTTTTGTCCTAGCCGAATGATTTGCTCGGCTATTTGGCTGCTTGTTATTAAGTACATACAAACGTCCAATGTTTCACGTGCTGACTTTATGTATTTTATGAGCTTAAAACAATTGAGCTCTCTACTCTCACACATTGTTATTTCTTTGTTCGGTGTCACTCGAATAGTGTGGCGAACGACATCGTCCGAGAATAAAATCACATCATTTATTTCACGATTTTTCGTTACAGCGTCGTTGCATGTCTCGTCATGAATCTCTTCTTGAGAGCATTTTCCTGTGTCGAAAAAGTACCTGTACGCTTTTTTTGCCACTTGGGAAGCGACAATTGCAGTGGCCGTAGACGCCAAAATAATCTTAACACTTTTCCAGTCCATGATGCTTTCATTCACGTATCGATTTAACGCCAGAAATCACAAATTAAAATGCTTTTGGTTAAAAGTAATCAGTAGCCCACCATGTTGTTCACGCATTTAACTAAAACCTCAATATTACGTTCCTCGTTATTTTACAAACTACCCTCTTTTATTTATCAACTAAATTTGAGAGAGAAGATTTGGATTATTTTAGTCGAAGATTTATGAAAAAATAAGTTTGTTTAGATTTAAAAAATATTAAAATATAATAATCAAAATAAAATTAGCTTTAATTTTTTATTACTTTCATCATTGTATCATATTTTAGCCTTATGGGCTCTACAGACATCACAGATCATTTCATGTCATTTTGCAACGAATCAACGCAATGTATAAGAAACTATCTAGCTTTTGTCCGCGACTTCGTCTGCGTGGAGTTAGTACCTGCAGCTATAGTAAGTACAGCGCCTGGATAAAATCTAATAGCAATTCGAGCATAATATATGCTTAATTGTTTAGGTACACCAATTAACAGGCACGTCATTAATTTTCTCAATTCCACCACCCTTTTCACCCTCTAGGGATGACTCCTGACCAAGGCCTATTGACTTCCTTGGAATGACGTGACCCTTCATAATTGTACATGTGTGCTCCGTTCCTAGAGCAAGATTGCCAGTAATTACCATAAAAATATTTTACTACAGCAACATTGCTAGAACTGGCTTTTTCTATACGATTTCTAGGAACAAATCCAATAAATTTTATCAAATATATTGTGATTCGTAATTCAAAGTCATATGTAAAGTATTATTTATTTTAAATATTATCTACTTATTTCAGTTTGTCTTTGTCTATGTTCATAAAATCTATGAAGGGTAGACGTGCCTCTACCCTCCTTGATAAAATTTAAAAAAAATCTTTGACAATAGGCCTCTTTGATAGGCCTTGATTTGGGTCTGGCCGGTAAGAACATAGAGAAGACAAAAGTCTGTACTGTCAATGCTGCCACTAAAGTCATTTAACGCAAAAATATCAGTTTTCATATAAAACGATTTATTCACTTGAAATCATCTTGAAATATATATATTTACCTATTAATTTTAAAAATAAAAACTATTCATATGTACGAGCAACATATCTAAATGCGTCTTCGCACAGACGTAGTTAAATTCAAACCGTTGTAGTAAACCAGAAACAGCGATAATTTCAAGGTAAGAAATATATTAATCTTTAAATAAAAATGAGCGTACTAATTGCCAAATTCAAATGTAATAATTTAATCTTACTATCCCCGTAAGTCCCACGGACGCTATATCGCGTCCGAAATTATAATCAAAATTCATCTTAGATGTAAAACCTCACATTGTTTAAGCTGGTAAATTTAGACCCGTAGCAATTAGCGACGTTAGTAATTAGGAAATAGGAAGTTAGATTATATTGTTTAATTTGTGACTGTTTTGTTTTAGAGAGCAAATCAGCAGATGGCTTGAGCGTGAGATAATAATATAATCCTGGGCCGTCATATGATTTCTTGGATAAAGCTCAAAGGGCACGTATCTGCCGCATATCCAGACTAGTTTCCCGGTGACCAAGAACGCTGCGCGGAGCTGTGAAGCAGAAAATGTCCGATAACCGGATAGATGTAATAACAACTTGTAACCATTTGCCATATCAATGTATGTATTCATATGTATTGCTCCTAACATATATACAGTAATCCTAATAGGAATGAAAATACTTATATCTTAATAATACGTAACTTTTTTGTTACCTTTTAAATTTGACGAATTTCTAAATATAGTACCTAATTATCTTTTAACGTATTCTTTTATTTATTTGTGTTATGCCAATTTTTAGAGCCCATCAACGTACATACTAGCGCCACTGCTAAATAATCGTGATTATTTAAATTTAATGACAGGTATTTAAAAAAGGGGGTCGCTACGGACTGTATTGTGTATTAAAGTACCTTTTGAATACATCAAACTAGTTTTTATGTTACTGGATTCGTCAATCTACGCGTCCAAAGTTAAAACGGCCGTTTTTGTTTTGAGCTCATAGATGGACGAATCCAGCAACATAAAAACTAGTTTGATGTATTCAAAAGGTACTTTTTTTTTTTTTTTTTTTTTTTTTTTCAATCACTAAGTTGGAACTTTATTAGCTTTAACACATATAGATTATTTCAATAAGTACACATAAATCTACTAAAACTAAAGATACAATATACAATATTAAAACTAAAGTTAAAACTAGAAATAAAATAAAAATACAAACTATAAAATATACTTACCTACAAAAAACCAAACCAATTATAAAAAGAACACCCCGTCCAACAGGTCGGACTGCGGCATGGACCCCATGACACTGGCGGCGTTACCTCTCTGTATCGCAAGAGAAATACGTTGAGAGAGGTACGCACCAGCCCTGGGGTCCCCTGTGGTGTCAACCAGCCGGGCCGATAGTGCTCCTATGAATATTTTCATGTCGGCTGACCAGGGACCCAAAGTCTCAACCGCGAGCGCCGCAAACTCATAGTCGTTGATCAACGTCGAGTATTTGCGGCGCTTGAGAACTTGGGCCTGGTCAGCCGCAGCGCCGGCCCGAATGCGGGTCCCCTGAATGTGGGATTGCGCAAATGTGTCGACACATGTTGCGTCCCACACCAGTGCCCTTCCTAACTTCCACGGCACCAACGTGGCTCCGTCGGGACGCTTGCCGTCGTCCCTCGCCATGCCCACGGGTTCTAAAACCGCAGGCACAGACACGGTGGCAAGCGCGCGACGGACCAAATCGTTAATCGTGCTGTGGCGGAATATTCGGCCGGCGCTTCTTGAACATGAGAGGCCATGGCGGCCCAACTGGTCCACATCCTTGCCGCAGATGCACGTATGAGGAACACATATTCTGGATCCAAGCCTCAAGCATATTGCTATCCTTAAGCTACTTGGATCCAGAACAGTGCCGACCTGTCTAGATGGTAGAGCTTTTAACCAGTGGCCTGATTCGGGGACCGATACTGCCAGGATGCGCGCACGCTCAGAATCGTCCGGGCTTTGTTCGATGAGTGCGGCGTGGGCTAACTTTAGTCGTGGGGAGTCCCAATCCCGTTGACAGTGACGGGCAACTGGGATGTCCGCACACGGGCATGACTCACACCAGGCCTCCCTGGCCTCCTTCAGGTTCGCTATCTCATCGTCAGGTATCGTAGACTGGTTTAAAATAATACCGACGAGAGATAGCGAGCCGTATACAGAGGCCAGAAAAGCGGGTAGAGCTGAACTGGCCGTAGTGCGAACGCCCAGTCCACCAAGCCTTATGGGGAGAACCGCTTGGGTCCATGAACAAGTGTCGAGATGAATGTTGAGAGTTTTGGAAAGAGTTGCCTGAAGGGAGGAATCGATAGAAGACAGGATGGACGGAAATTTCCAAATTGGGCAACTGCGAAGTAAATACATGAATTTGGGTGTAAATAAGCAAAATCGGATGATGAAAAGAGCCATATGGGGATTTATTTTAAATAGAAGGTCTGATGTATTATTGAATAAATTTAATTTACAGTTAATAACGGGAGCAATAGATTCGTCAAAAATTGGTGAGCCTAAAAGGGTGAGGGATGTTTTGGAATGAACGGAAATATTAGGTAAAACTGCGTTAAAATTTGTTAAAATATCTATTTTTGTGTTCAATGGAACGTGATCTGGAATATAAATTTCACATTTGGTGAAATTTAATGTAAGCCCAATTTTTGAAAATTTATCTATGATAGATTGTAAATCTTGTAAGACGGTTAGTGCGTCTCCACCAAGGGAGCCGTCATCTAAGTACCATAAATTGAATTTAGAATTTAGACTAGAGATGATGGGGTGAATGACCAAACTGAAAATTGCGGGCCCAAGCGGGTCTCCCTGTTGGCAGCCCATACTTGACAAAATAATGTCATTTCCAAACAGTAATTTAGATGGTGCTCCGTAGCATTGCCAAAGGTATTTGTAAAGTTCTGGTAGCTCTTTTTTGACTTCTGCTAACAGAGCACCGCGGTCGACCGAATTAAATGCATTTTTGACATCTATTTTAACAAACACTTCGTAATCCGGACGATTGAGGAATGTACGCGCAGCGTGCACTGCTGCCTCACAACCACCCTTTACGCCGAATCCTAGTTGTCGAGGTTTAAAGATCCTTGTTAGCCTTTGGTTGAATTGTCTGCAGCATAGTTTGGAGGCTAAGCGTCTCAGGGTGCACCCAACCGCAATCGGGCGGGTACCGCCGTCCTTCTTCGCCAACGCCACCAGGTTCGCGCCGTATAACAGAGGCACAATATCTGTGTTTACGCTTCCTGAAAGCATCAGGTTGATTAAAGTTGTTATTTCTCTGAGAAGGGCCGATCTCGCATCACCTAGCGTCATCGCAGTCAGGTCTTTTAGATGCTGAGGAGACAAGCCATCCATCCCGCCGGCGGACCCGTTGGGGAACGAAGCTATGGCCTGACTCACTGCATCTTCAGTGACAATGACAGAGGGATCATCGACGGAGGGAGGATCTGGCAGTTTTGAAGAAATGGGAGGCTCTGGGTGTTTTTCTTTTAGGGCGGCGTAGGTGGCAGCCGAGTGCGCAGCCAAGTCGTCGCTAGAAAATAAAAGCCGGGCAGCACCACTCACATTCCCTTCCGAGAGTTTATTTTCTATAGATTTTATTTTCGTATGAAGCGAATTATGAGTTGAGCGAGTATTATGAGAATTTTTAGGGATGTCTGGTAGATCGGATAAAGAAGACGTGTTGGTTTTAATTTGGGAGGTGAGTGATACCTTTTTGGATTTTTCAACGTGTAAAACTGTGAATGGAAACGTGAGTAGACGCTCCCATGCTTTAACAGAATTTTCCGCGACGACTTTGGCCACACACTCGGTGAGGCAGCATGCGACGGTGAAACGCGCACCACGGGGTATTCTTTTCACAATTGGAATGTTGGCCTTCAACAGCCCTAGCCTGTCCGCAAGGTACTTAAATACACAATACAGTCCGTAGCGGCCCCCTTTTTTAAATACCCGTCGTTAAATTTAAATAATCACGATTATTTAGCAGTGGCGCTAGTGTGCTCGTTGATGGGCTCTTAAAAACCTGACCCCAACAAAAAAGAAAAAAATACAAAAAGAAATTCCCTCTCCGGGATTCGAACCCAGGACCAGTAGCTTCCTGAACTGGATTACTGCCAATACCCGCTAGGCTAAACGGGTTGTCAATTCTAATTACAATGGTATCCTACCAGAGCGCTAGTAGTATAAACGAACTTTTGAAAGGGACATTATTTTGTATGGAGTTATCGTTCTTCTCCTAGTGAGTATTATATTCTTTGCTCCTGACCAAAGAATATAATACTCACTAGGAGAAGAACGATAACTCCATACAAAAAAATGTCCCTTTCAAAAGTTCGTTTATACTACTAGCGCTCTGGTAGGATACCATTGTAATTAGAATTGACAACCCGTTTAGCCTAGCGGGTATTGGCAGTAATCCTGTTCAGGAAGCTAATGGTCCTGGGTTCGAATCCCGGAGAGGGAATTTCTTTTTGTATTTTTTCTTTTTTGTTGGGGTCAGGTTTTTAAGAGCCCATCAACGTGCACACTAGCGCCACTGCTAAATAATCGTGTTTATTTAAATTTAGCGACAGGTATTTCAAAAAGGGGGCCGCTACTGACTGTATTGTGTATTAAAGTACCTTTTGAATACACCAAACTAGTTTTTATGTTGCTGGATTCGTCGATCTATGAGCTTAAAACAAAAACGGCCGTTTTAACTTTGGACGCGTAGATTGGCGAATCCAGTAACATAAAAACTAGTTTGATGTATTCAAAAGGTACTTAAATACACAATACAGTCCGTAGCGGCCCCCTTTTTTAAATACCTGTCATTAAATTTAAATAATCACGATTATTTAGCAGCGGCGCTAGTGTGCACGTTGATGGGCTCTTAAATTAGCATATCACAAATAAATAAAAATATACGTTAAAAGGTAATGATTAGGTACTATATTTAGAAATTCGTCAAATATAAAAGGTAACAAAAAAGTATATTAAGATATTAGGATTACTGTATATAATTATGTTAGGAGCAATACATATGAATACATACATTGATATGGCAAATGGTTGCAAGTTGTTATTACATCTATCCGGTTATCGGACATTTTCTGCTTCACAGCTCCGCGCAGCGTTCTTGGTCACCGGTATCCCGGTAGTCTGGATATGCGGCAGATACGTCCCCTTTGAGCTTTTTCCAAGAAATCATATGACGGCCCAGGATTATATTGTTATCTCACGCTCAAGCCATCTGCTGATTCACTCTCTAAAACAAAACAGTCACAAATTAAACAATATAATCTAACTGCCTAATTACTAGCGTCGCTAATTACTACCGGGTCTAAATTTACCAGCTTAAACAATGTGAGGTTTTACATCTATGATGAATTTTGATTAAAATTTCGGACGCGATATAGCGTCCGCGGGACTTACGGGGATAGTAAGATTAAATTATTATATTTGAATTTGGCAATTAGTACGCTCATTTTTATTTAAAGATTAATATATGTATTTCTTACCTTGAAATTATCGCTGTTTCTGGTTTACTACAACGGTTTAATTTTAACTAAGTCTGTGCGAAGACGCATTTAGATATGTTGCTCGTACATATGAATAGTTTTTATTTTTAAAATTGATAGGTAAATAAATATATTTCAAGTGAATAAATCGTTTTATAAGAAAACTGATATTTTTGCGTTAAATGACTTTAATGACAGCATTGACATTACAGACTTTTGTCTTGCCTATGTTCTTACCGGCCAGACCCAAATCAAGGCCTATCAAAGAGGCCTATTGACAAAGATTTTTTTTAATTTTATCATGGAGGGTAGAGGCACGTCTACCCTTCATAGATTTTATGAACATAGACAAAGACAAACTGAAATAGATAATAATTTACATATGACTTCAACTACTTCATAAAATACAAATCAAAATATATTTGATAAAATAATTGGATTTGTTCCTAGAAATCGTATAGACAAAGCCAGTTCTAGAAATGTTGCTGTAGTAAAATATTTTTATGGTAATTACTGGCAATCTTCCTCTAGGAACGGAGCACACATGTATAATTATGAAGGGTTACGTCATTCCAAGGAAGTCAATAGGCCTTGCTCCTGACATAAAAACTATCCTATGTCCTTCCCCGGGACTTAAACTATCTCTATGCCAAATTTAAACTAAATCCGTTCAGCGGTTTAAGCGTGAAGAGGTAACAGACAGACAGACAGACACACTTTACAATATTAGTACTATATGGATTGTATGCGGTATCGGTGTGGTTTGCAGATCGCTTTAGCCAACCTAACAATATTAGCTACCAGCTACCATAGACAATATTAATATTGCAAGTGATTGCAAGCGAAAACACTGACCTTTTCGTTTTCGACAGAGTATATTTTTGATTTGACGTTCTTATCTAGCGACTTGCATTTTACGGTGATTCCTTTTGCATAGCGGATAGTGCGTAAATAAAAACATAATTGCAATATGAAAGTTTGGTTTCTATAGAAATAATGAAATCCAATCGATTCAGGAATAATGATTGGCCAAGTTACTGTTAAGCTTCGTGTCCATCAAGTTTAGTCTAACTGATTCTAAAATTAGATGGAGTCTCGGCGAATTTAGGATTAAACAATGCCGAAGGTGCCGTACAAGTCGTCGGAGCAACCTCGGGACGACGAGGATTACGAGATCGTGTCGTTCGAGGACTTTTGCGACAAGTCCCCGGGATCGAAAACCGATTTATTGACATTGAACGACAACATCAACTATCGCATTTGTTACGAGGGCGAAAAGCCCGTGAAATTTGTGGATGATGATGGTGGGACGTCCAGCAGAGACTTGGAGCAGCTGGAAACCTCCCTGAACGGGTCTAAGGTCAGCTTCAAGGAGCGGTTGTCAAATTTTGCGCCTTTCGGGAAAGCGTCGAAGACCACGAGAGGGTCTCCGTTCAGTGGAGTTATACCGAAGGCTCGGGCTGAAAGCGACTCTCCTAGGGAGCATAGGTAAGAAAACTTTTTTTACTTTTTTTTAATTATACCAACTCTTTAACTGACTTGCAATTTGTCTATCAAACGCACGTTTTAATTAGGGCAAGCTAGCAGTACTGGTTTGAACAGGGAATTTCCTTACATCCAAAATTAGTCCCTGTTCAATTTGCCATCACATTATCAGTCCATATATGTAATGCCAATACCATGTGTGTAGTCAATGTCATAAATAAATACATCTTGCTAAGTTAACTAAATAATGTAAATCATACAGCGCTTTTCCAGCCATGGTGTAAAAAATCTACTAATTCTATACTTATCTTTGGGCAGTAAAGATTGAGATACAATTTTTTTTCTATATGCTTACTTGCAAATTAAAGTGTAAGGAAGGTGAATGTTTGAAGGTTATTTTTTAAGTAATAAGAGGTGTTAGATATCTAATCCAAAAATATTAATATAAACCAGATTCATACAAGTTATGAACATATTCAATAAGACAGTTTTATCTTATCACACATAAAATTTCTTCTCCTATTCATAAAATTTGGTAACTTTTAAAAACAAACAGAAATTCCCTTTTAATAAAAGGAGTTTATAAAGTCTTTTACGACTTGATGAGCTTACGAGATTTCATGATTCAAACCCTATAGGTATTACATTTGCAGTATAGTTATTTCCCATGAGTATACATAATAAACAATAATACAGATTTCATATCACTTGTTCAGTACTTTAAAACTATCTTTGGTTAATACAGACATTGACCCTTGCAGTGTATGTTTGTTAATAGTGCTCGACCAAAGTTTCGGTATGTTTTGGCTGACAGTTCGGTTTCAGCCAAAAATTGCCATACCTCACGGCACCTGTGTTTCATAATTAGATTAGGTGTGCTCCAAATGCACTTGGTCAGCTTGTACACCACTTGCACAAATTATAGGCATTACATTGTTCAAGTTCATATGTGTAACAAAAGGCCACTTAATTTTTTTTCAACATTTTTAACATGTTTATACAAGTTTTGCTTATACATTAATTAGTATTTAGTATGAGTTAATACTTCTGCCACTAAATGCTAGTAGCAAATGGATGAACTCACAATAAACACTAATCAATGTGGTAATAGGCCCAATCTGGAGGCTAGCCACATTTACCCGTATTGACTTTACAACAGAATTATGTTTTCTGCTTTTAATCACTAAATAATTTCCTTATTGCCTTACAATACTTCAATTGAACCAATTTGTGCTATGGTTTATATAATATGTGGAATTAAAAATAGGTAATTTATACATCTAGAAATCTGTGTGTATAATTATACCATTAATTGTTCTATTCTCAGGCTCTATTATCTCTTACACATACATACATTCATAAATTTTATAGTGTGCTAAAGTGTGCTTTAAGAAATTGGTACCATGCACACACTTGTGTATTCGGAGCTACATTTGAGATATTTTAATACACGTTATTTTAAGTTAGCGTTTTAACAAATAAATAAACTAAGTACATAGAAATAGTACCTATAAAGTAATTTAGCAAATGACAAATAACTGTATGGGGATTTAATTACTTTTAAAGCTTGTCATGTATATAGGAAATGCATGAACACCAATCAAAATGTTCTAAAATAAGTTAGAATATTAGCAATACAATTATTTCAAATTCATCGTGAATTAATTTAAGTCTGCAGTTATTAAAACAATAAGATTTTGATTATTGAACAGTTATCCTTAATTTATTCAAGTTTTCATTTTACAAGGCTGTCCCCCTTATTGTGTTTTATGAGATATCATTTCAACTCAATATTATTTATGTTTTTTTTTAATAAAGAATATTCTTTTTATTATATAGAACACACTGAGGGTGCACACCCACGAGAAACAAGCTCATATGTTTAAACTTCAACACAAATGTTATATTTACGGAAATTTTAGTTTATTAGCATGTATTTCGGAAATATACCGGCACTCTCTCTCAACAGCGACAACGTCTCGACCTCCACCGACAGCGACGAAACCACGGACCCGCTTTACGAACTAAGAAATATACAAAGTATTATCAATGTCACCCGGGAAAACATAGACACTTTGAATGCGAAATTTGCTGATGTGCAAAATCCACCCGCTCTATATGTGGCCGAGTACCAAGAGCTGACGTCCAAGCTGCACAATCTGGAGATGAGGGAGCGCGAGTTGAGGGAGATGTTGCATGCAGAGTCACCGGAACCTGACGAGAATTCCATCGACAATGATGACTCGAAAAAGTTTGACACCCTCACGCGGCAGCCCAAGGTATTCTTACGAGCTCACTTACCCAACCAGCAGCGCACCAGCGTCCCGGTCAAGGCCGGAGTCAGTCTCAGGGAGGCGCTATCCAAAGCCTTGAAGCTCCGGAACCTGACATGCGAGGTATGTGAAGTCGTCAGAACCAATGACAACGTTCTACTCCCATGGGACATAGACATATCCACGATAGAGGCGGAAGAAGTGACCGTCAGAGTACTCGACAAGTTCCCGATCATGTCCCACATCTCACACCAATTCGCGAGGAAGACTTTCTTCACGCTCGCCTTCTGCGAGTGCTGCCGGAGGCTCCTCTTCAACGGCTTTTATTGCTCGCAGTGCAACTTCAAGTTTCACCAGCGATGCGCGAACAAGGTACCGAGCATTTGCCACCAGGTCCGTATGTCTGACACGTACTACGCGGCGTTACTGGCCCAGAACCCAGAAACGCAGGCGGGCATTCTTCACTACGAGCCTTACTTCGGATACCATTACAATAGGAACGAGCCGAATCAGAAGCAGCATCCGAGATCGCTCAACCAACACGACCGATCGAACTCAGCGCCGAACGTCTGCATCAACATGGTGCAGCGGCAGGGCATAGAGCAGCGGAGGTACCAACAGGGCGCTACCAGCTCTCCCCAGCAGAATAACAAGTACTTGAGCTCAGAGAGCAGGGATCGGGATGACCGGGACAGGGATAGTATGCGGAGTAGGAGTTCGCAGGCGTCGCCAACCGGCACGCCGCGGCCTCGGCGAGCCCGCGCGCGCTCCGCCGACGAGTCCGTCAAGAACGCCCTAGCCCCTAGAGAAAGCTATGACGACTGGGTCATCCCCGCCGACGAGATACTCATCGGCGCTAGAATAGGCTCTGGCAGTTTCGGGACTGTCTACAAAGCCCACTGGCACGGCCCGGTCGCCGTGAAAACCCTCAACGTCAAAACCCCGACCCCAGCCCAACTGCAAGCTTTCAAAAACGAAGTCGCCGTGTTACGTAAGACGCGACACTGCAATATTTTGCTATTCATGGGCTGCGTTTCGAAGCCGTCTCTCGCTATAGTCACTCAATGGTGCGAGGGCTCGTCGCTGTACCAGCATCTACACGTGTTGGAGACGCATTTGCCTATGTTATATCTGATTTATGTGGCGCGGCAGGCGGCGCAGGGTATGGACTATTTGCACGCTAAAAACATTATACATAGAGATTTAAAGTCGAATAATATTTTCTTACGAGATGACTGGTCGGTAAAAATCGGTGATTTCGGTCTAGCTACAGCTAAAGTGCGGTGGTCTAACACGCAGTCGCCAGGCGGGGTGCTGTGGCAACAACCGACAGGTTCCATACTATGGATGGCGCCCGAAGTGATCCGCATGGCGGACCCAGCGCCTTATACTTTCCGCTCTGACGTTTACGCGTTCGGTATAGTGTTGTACGAACTAATGGCTGGAGTGCTACCGTATAATAATTTGAATAATAAAGATCAGATACTGTGGATGGTAGGTCGAGGGCTGCTTAAACCTGATCCTAGATTACTTCGGCCTGACGCTCCTCAAGCTCTTAAGCGTTTATTCAACGATTGTATCAAATTCGACCGCGATCAACGGCCGCTCTTCCTACAAATCCTAGTATCCCTTGAAGCGATGCTAAGAGCTTTGCCTAAGATAACTAGAAGTGCCTCCGAGCCCAACATTAATAGACAGTTGCATAATGACGATTATTTGAGTTACAGCTCCGTGTCGCCAAAAACGCCTGTTAATTTCCAGTTCGGTAACGATTCGAATTTCCCGGCGTTCTATGGAATACCTGTGCCTAGGCATTAAATTAAACGATTAACAATAAACTACAGTATACATGTTACTATCAGGTGGGCCGAAATAGAACACGATTGTATCTAAAAAGTAACAAGATGATTTTTTTAACCAGCTCACCAAATATCAAGATGTACATAAAGCATTATGACGCGCCACTCTCAAGAAAAATGCGTTTTTGAATTATTATCGCGCTGTGAGCATGAAATGAAAGTGTTGTCAGTTTCAGACATGTGTCTAAATATATAATTTTTTGCTTGCAAGAGACAATACAGATTTTAATTCAGTTTAACTAACTCGTTTTAAGTCCTGTTTTAGTTATAATAATGTATAAAAATCATGAATGTTTAAATCAATATTAAATTTAAAACTAACTTGACTACATGTAAAAATTGCAACGAATATTTTGGTATTTACTATTTTAATTGAGAGTAGCGTATTAATGCTTACTATGTACAGATGTAATTTGTAACTTCACGCCTTTCGACACATGGTATCAATCGGGACTTAACAAATCTTAAAAGTATTAGATAAGAGGCTTAGGACTTACGGTAATATCAAATTGATGGCGAGTTTTGATAAGAATTGTATAAGGGAAGCTCAAGACCAATGAGAAAGGAGTTTAGACTATTGAAAGGACTATAGGAGAGGGTTTGTAAAAAAAAAAAACAATGACACCTGTTTCTCATAGATTTTGACTTTTTGAGTTCCTCTCACTCAGCACTAGGATTGAAAAAAGTAAGAAAAAACTATAAAGGCTCCGTCACACAGGCGCGTTTTGCGCGCCGCTTTTACATATAAAACGCTCACGCCCCGCCCGGAAAACGCGCCTATGTGACGGAACCTTAAGTATGGTGTACTAAAAAACCTTGCTAATGTCGAGTTGCATGTACAGTCACCAGCAATAATATGTTACACAACGAAGGCCGCAAAAATATCTGACACGATCTTATTCGCAGTACAATAAGAGCGCGTCACATATTTTTGCGGCCTTCATTGTGTAACATATTATTGCTGGTGACTGTACCTACCTAGTTTACAGAAACGGTTTTAAATTAATTGACGTAGTAAAATATAGACAGGAATAATCAAACTTCTTAGGTAAGTAATAATAATAAAATTAGTCTGTGAAGCTTACGTCATACTCGTATTCATATAACAAATTTGAAATATGAAACATCCATCCAAGGGGCATTCCATGGAATTTTCTTATCGTTATTTGCCCCGTACAAACGCGAATTTTCTGAAGATTTGCAGGTATAAGAGTTTCCTTTTCTATGACAAATGGTCAAAAATATGCACAGAAAAATAATCACCTGCTTTAAATGCCGAAAAAAAAAGTCGCAACACAGGAAATGAAATGCGTTTGTACAGGACCGCCCGTAGAATGCTCTCCAAACACTTCACTCATACAAACAAGAGGGGCTTTAGCAAAGTTTTTTACTTACAGCGATTCTAAGTGGGATAAACCCAAAGAAGCAGGTTTTCCAAGATTTTGTTTTGATAAACACTCAAGTATAGAACATGTAAGTGATTATGATTATGTAAAGTATGCCAGGGTATGGTTGTTAAGGTATTCTGAACGTCTACTGTAGTATGTACATTTTGATATGTAAATAGTATCCAGTAATAGGGTAATAATATGGCTGTCCAAATAGAAACTATTTATTTTGCAATTTTTTTTTCTATTTATAATGCTTAAACAATTCCTTTTTTTTAACAAAGTTAAAAAAAGGCAATGCCTCGATTTGTTGATGATTGATTCTTTTTTGTTTAAGATAATTATTTTGACAGTCATGTTGAAAATTGTGGCTTTCCATTAGAGAAGGGCCCTTGTGCACATGAAGCATAAAGACCCGTCTCCTTAGAGCATTTAGTAACAGGAGACGCCTTGGCTGTCATTATCTGTACAAAACAGTTTGCATTGGTATATGATTTGTATGTAACGTAAAATAGCCATGTCAGATAAACGGTTTTCGGCAGAGGGGTAAGCTCTTAAAGGCGACACCGGTTATTAAATGCTCTAAGCCCGTCTCTGATGCAAGGCAATAGTTTTAAAATTAAAATGTAATAAGTAAAACAGTTTCGTGCAATCCCTATACAGTTTTTGTTATCATTGTGGCATTTCTTTGCGATAAAAACATTGTATTGTAAAGCTATTTACAAAAATCAGTCTTACTTTTACATTAGTACCTAAATCATTACTATTTTGTTCAATTGAACAACAAGATGTCGCTGTATATAAGTATACCTTTATATACAAACCGCAGTTAAAAAAAAAGTTATTTGTTCATAAGTATCGTTTAAGTCCACTGGATACAATAAAAAAAAAACGCTCCGTAAACAAATTTTGTTTATATTTTTTTATATATTATTTGTAAATAAACAGACAAGAAATAGTACATTGTGCAACATGGGGCGTAAGTTGAATATTGCAAACGAGAGTAAGTTAAATCGCGACGGCTTGCCGAAGCGATTTATAGACTCGAGTTTGCAATATTATTACGCCCCGAGTTACACACGAATGTTTTTCATCACACTTGCGATACAAAAATTAAGTATAAAGACAAAAAACTGTTGATTATGGCACTAGAAACTTCATAACTCCCTAGGGAGAACGCTTTTTCTATAACTCCCGCTAAACCTGCGTGCAATTTCTAGTAAGATTCAATCTATTGTATTGTAGGTATGCAATTTCAAACAATTTTATAAACAAACATTTTTATTATGCATTTATTCTTAAATTTGTTTTTGTAAAGGGGCCCACTGATTAACAGTCCGCCGGACGGTATAATTAGGCCTGTCAGTTGTTCGGAACTGTCAAAATTTTGTTCTAACTGACAGGCCGATACCGTCCGGCGGACTGTTAATCAGTGGGCCCCTTTAAAGTTCCGTATTGTATGTATACGTTAAAAAAAAGTTATTGTTATTCATACTAAGTCTGTAAATGGTTAAAATTTATTTATTTAATAGGAAGTAAATATATTCTACACCAAGCTTGTATATACCCCCGACCGACCGCCGACTTCTGGCCGAAAGGTGTCGTGTTTCGGAGGTTCCGGGGCAAACTGCCGAATCCGACACAAGAACAGCCGATTCAACGGAGCCACGCCGTTTTGTTGCATAAATAGTGTTTAGTTTTTAAGTTTATAATATATATATATGTATGTTAGTCTGTAAGGTATTTGTAATATGGGCCTTGTTGCCTGATTTAAAATTTTAAATAAATAAATAAATAAATAAATATTAGGAACAACATTAAAATTTAGACAAAATGAAAATAATGTTAATGTTCACATCTTTATGAAATAGTTTTTCTTATGTATATTATGTATGCCTGTATGTGAACTTGTTGAAAAATGTAAAAGATTATATCGCAATAGTATCTCTACAGGTTTAGTCATTATTGTGTAATATATTGTCTAAAACTTGACTGTGTAGATGAATAAATAATAATGATCGAACAAACGAATATAACTTATTTAATTTTTACAAAAAACCTGAATGACGCTATTAGTCTGCCGGCGGAAAGTTTCAAAAATCTTCACTTCTATTTGGAAAGATCGTGGAAACTACTCACCATTCCCTATGGGAAACACAATTTCCTACTTTTCAAAACCGATACTTTATTGTTTGTGAAATTATCCTGAAATTGCCAAAACGGTTGCAATATTTTTGCACCTTTCCGCTACTTGCACATCTATACATGTATTATGCCATATATTTGGGTGGGATTCAGGGACTGAAATAGGTAGTAGCTGAAGTTCTTGCCCCTTTATTTTTATTAGTTTCACTACGACTAAACAAAAGTAGACTTCATTCTAAAATATAGAAACAACAGCAAAACATCATCATCATCATATATATAAAATTGAAAAACCAGAACGGGATAAAAAACGAGGGAAGAAGCGAGATGGCGCCTTACAAATTTCTAAAAAAGTTTTTGACACGTTTCTCAAATACGACGCACGTATGATAAGAAAAAACTGTTCTAATCTATTATCTAAGTATGAAAATATAACTAGAGCATAAAAACTATCGCTTTCGATGCGTATTTAATTTAAAATAAGCAAAAGAAATTTTCATAACATTCTTCATTTTACGACTATCGGCTATTTTCGGAAACTCTCGGTTGGTTTCGTTTCGAACTTCAAATAACCAAAATTATGTTTGTTATGTTGGTATGCAGTGATTTCGGCCTTTTTTACTCTCGGAGTAATTAACAAATTGGTTATATCCTCTAAGTTTTTACTCGAAGTAAAATAAAAAGTGCTGTCAACCTCAACCTTTTACCTTAGTTTATGCCCATACGAGTGACATGCCATATAATGACTGATAATGACTTATCAATATCAATAGTAATTTGTATTTTGTTGTTTTAACTTTCTTTTTGAGTTATGTTATTCAGATTTACTTTCACAGCTTCGGCAAACAAATTCGTCCGGGGACCGGGCTGCCGAGATGGGCAAAAATACAAAGTTGATAGCAAGTTATAATGTAGGTAGATAAAATTTAAGTGCATGTTCAGATATTTTTGAGCGAAACGACCTGGTGAAAATAAGCAAACGTACAGTCAGCAGTCGGCCAAATATCGTAGTATAACTCTGTTGCTATAGAAATAAGGATGTGTTCCGATATACTGGCGGAATACTGAGAGACAAAAGTGGCTAAGCTTACATTGGCTCGGACATTTAGAGAGAATGGGAGAGGATCGTGCCGTGACGAGAGCGTACTTGGGACAACGAAATGGGAGACGCCCAATTGGACGTCATAGGTATAGTTTGAATAATCTCAGGTGAATTTTTCGGGCTCGGACCCTCATCTGTTAAACAAAAGATATTGTTTCCTTTATGCAGTGGTTACAATGCTTACTGCTAATAGCCCCGACGTAAGTAACGGGAACAAACCCATTTAAAAAGCTAATTCTTCTAATTATATGGTTCAAATTCTTGAATCAGCTCATTCGGAGATAACACGTTTTTGCTATCTCTAAAAACAAGACCTTCCTAATTGTTCTCTGAACAAGCTGTCATATGAATTTGAACCTTAATTCTATCACGATAGTTGCTTTTTAAACGACATGGTTGCTTTGGCACGTGGCTGTAGACAAATAAATGTAAATTCACCTGAGATTATTCAAACTTTACCTACCGCTGGAACGATGTAGTTGTTGTTCGAGATCTGCTTATCCTCGACCATGGGGACTGGCGAGAGCTATCGCAAGACCGAGAAAAATGGTGTGTTTTGTTTTGTCTTTTCTCGGAGGCCAGGATTCACATAACCGTAGTAATTAATGTTAGTATTCAGAAAGGGAGTACGTACGTTTGTACCAAAAGGCGATTTATGGGCGGTGGTCGTCCATATTCGTCTTAAGGCGGAAATTAATCTAATGAACGTTTTTGCAATTAGGCTTATAAAAAGGCTTATAAAAATAAATAATAATTTTATGTTGAAACGAGTTGTAAATAAATAACTACGTAGATGAAAAAGTATAATTTTGCCTTTTATCAAATCACATAATTTTTTTCAGATATTTGCGTATTAAGTTATCCAAATAACGGGTACAAATAAGAAATCCCTATCACCGTTATGAACCCTGGCAGGGTTGCCACACTCTTTATTTCATTTACGCGAGCGGAGCTGCGGGCCCGTCTAGTAATTGAATAAGATTGCATTGAAAACTTACACAGCGTAGGTGCATACCACGCTCCCTTTACCTAGCAAGTAATAAAATTTATAACGAAACGAACGACTGGGGGCCGATTTTTGAATTTCGACTGATTCGTCCTGATTGATGACTGGGTGGGTATCAAAATTTGCTAGTTTAAATTGAACTTTGTCAAGCTGACAAAAAGTCAAAACTTGATTGGGGCCTATGTACGTGTTAGACACCGGTCGTCACAAGGATAGGCGATTAGGCATAGGTAAAATATTCAAATGTGCAATAAAATTCGTACTGGTTGAGTTCACTTTTCATCGACTGCTGTAAGAATTTAAATGTTTGAAATCCTTGTATATTTGTAGGTACATCAATCGTTTCAGATACTTTAACGAGGTCACAAGGTACACTAGGTAATTAAGACTTAGATACTTTACACAAATGCATCTTATTGTAGGTAACATACAATATTGTTAATAATTTATTACACTGCTGTTATATTGATTGATCGTGATGAGTTATTTATGACATTGACTACAAGAGACCAAGAAGCTTATAAACAGACTGGAGATGGAATGTAATAAAATAGATATATGTCATATAAAATATTGTGAAATATCTCTTGTATCATTCTGCAGGTCGGTTCTTTTGAAATTAGCCCTTAGGTATATTCCCTTAAAAGTAGCTATCCAAGAACTATCAATTGAGTCACCCTAAAAAGGGACAAAACATGAGTATCGGTCATTCGAGGTCAAAATAGTATTCCTCAAGCGTTGTTACGTGCAAATTCCATAAATATAATATATTATCCCAATAAAAATTATTAAATTATTAAATATTATCTTCTCCGAGACCACGGGGACAACGCCGTCCTCGAAACGTCGGAGGTAAATCTTAAAACTTAAATACGCGATTAAGTCCCGTTGTGCAGTTTGATAATATTTAATAATCGTGAAAGTTTAAATAAATATAAAATATTGTTTCTTGATAGTGCCGGTATCTAAACAACAAAGCGATATCTTGTGACTCACTCAAATATTGCCTTTACCCTCTCTTTGTTCACAAATAACAATATTTTTTAACTGATAGGTATAAGTAGTACGAATCATTTCCTACTCGCTCAGTCGTTTGCAATTTCACTGGTGATGTTGTTTTGGTGTTTTGGTTAAGATGGCGGCCAGAATTATAAGGTAATTATAAAATATATATCAGTAAACCAATATTATATTTATCAGTTACGAGCGTAGGGGTATAGTTAACTTAAAACACGACAAGTAGGGATTTTTATAAGTTTTTGTTTTACTTATAATGAAGTTGAGTGAAAAAAAACTGGCCGCACAATATTAGACCTCGTCATTACTTATTGAATACAGTCCCAGTTAAATGTCCCAGCGCCTTATTGACACCTCAGGTGACCGGAGGGCTGGCAGCAACCTCGGCCAGAGGATAAGCCTGGCCATCCAAAAAGGTAACGCTGCCAGCCTTCTGGGCACCATAACGCATGAAGGTGACCTGGGATTTGGGAAGCATTTTTTATTTATAAGTTTAGTTTAAGATTTGTTATACTAGTTTAGTTTTAATTGTAACGTTTAGTTTTTTTTTTCATTTTGTTTGTTATTAATTTTACACAGTTATAGTTGTCACATACGTCGACCTAAATGAACAAAATATCAATTTATAAACTAGATATCAGTTTCTCATCACGCCCCAACATCTGCCAGCCCGTCTGCGACAGTTACCAGGATACCGACCTAAAGCCGGACCTAGCCAACTCTGCACTAACTTGGCAAGCGACAGTGTCAGATGCCACCATAAATTTCATTTTTAGGGTTCCGTAACCAAAGGGTAAAAACGGGACCCTTTTACTAAGACTCCACTGTCCGTCTGTCTATCTGTCACCAGGCTGTATCTCATGAGCCGTGATAGCTAAGACAGTTGAAATTTTCACAGATGATGTATTTCTGTGGCCGCTATAACAACAAATACTAAAAAGTACGGAACCCTCGGTGGGCGAGTTCGACTCGCAATTGTCTGGTTTTTTAATTTATTTTTTCATATTTCATATATCTTTATTGCGTCCATGTTCATTTTTACATAGGATGGTATTAAAACATTATAAAGTCGGTACCCCTGTTAGGGCATGGCAATGATCTTAATACTAAATATTAATTATTGGTGACTATTTACAAAGAATAATAAACTTGTCATAACATAATTTGAGAATACATTGCAAAATAAGTTTTGTTCTTAAAAAAATTATCACACGTCGACACTTTGTCTGTGTGATCTGTGTCACGTGAAAGTCAATGCAGAGTTAGCTTAGACTGATTTGTAATAAAACTGTGCTCTCAATCTAGATACCAACGCTTTTCATCTCGGCGCAACATCTGTCAGCGCGTCTGCGACGGTCTGCCGTGCTACGGCTCCGGGATAATATTGGTGATTATTGTATGCGCGCTGTGCGCCGGCGCCTGGTGGGCCGTGTGCGGCGCAGTGGGCGGCGCGTGGGGCGAGGAACACTACAGGTATCCAACTTTAATTAACCTTTTGGACGCCAATGACCGATAAATCCGCACCGCAGATTCAACGCCAAAGACTGATTAATCGGTCACAGACCACAGAGCAACACAGACCTACGTGCATATGCATATAGTTCAATTTCAGTTTTGACACTTCGGTGACGTGGCGTTCGCGTGACACTGACAGCTTTTGTGTTTGACACGGCGTCGAAAAGGTTAAGATACGTCAATTAATAGATCTAGAAACAATATGGATTAGATGTCTGTGTCAAAAGTGACGTTTTTGTTTGAAGAAACGTCGCATTAGACATATATTTATTATCTGACGTATCTTAAAGTTCGCATCGGGTCGTCTGTCTGTGTCTCACGACAAATATTGGTGAATCAAATTTTATTTTATTTTAATACTTTTTTTGTTAAAGGTTATTCCTATTTTTCTCTGGGACTTATGAAATTTATGAGTGTTTTTTTTTCCTCCACAGACGATTATGGGAGCGAGCACATCCGGACAACGTGAAGAAACCACCCACTCCAATCACATATGAAAAGGTAAGGAAAGATTCAACATTTCACAAGTGACAAATGAAGAGAAATAAAGTACTACCATCTTAAACGCCGGCAACGCACTTGCAACCCCTCTTGTGTCGCAGGTGTCCATGGGTGAAGGAAATTGCATACCATCAGGCGATTTGTCTGCTAATTTGCCTCTTATTTCTTAAAAAAAAGTTTGAGATACCAAATGTTTAAGGATCATAAAAAAAGGGAAACTCATTTTTTGCAAAATCACAAAATGAAAGATTTATTTGTTAAACGATGCCAGTTTTGCTAGAGTTAGACCAAGATAAGACTGCAACGATTTTGATAGCAATAGCGGCAATAGCACACTTCGCGTAGCAGCGTCAAACTTCTATGAAATTATGACGTATAAATAACACTTGCACTGCGTATGCTATCAAAATCCTTGCAGACTTTAGTTGGTCTAACTCTACCTGTGTATTTATTATCTTTTCTTATTTTTAGATATTGCCGGAATTCCGTTACCATGACCACAACAATCTGAGCACGAAAAACAAGCTTAACGCGACAGAACTATCTAAAAAGAAGCCCGACCTCTACAAGAAGGCGTACACGGAGCGCCCGCCCGAGGTACTTGCATTGAAGAGACCCCCACAAGCGTCTATTGAGCGTCGGCGTCTATACTCCAAAACCTAATTCAAGACCTAGAGTCTAATTATTAAGTAAATAAAAGTACTTTTTTAAATAGCAGGAGTAAAATTACTAATAAATAAATTATCATTATAAAAGGAATTTACTATTTTACAAACAAATTATTGCAGTGGCAACATTTTCTTACTTTTTTTGGTCTTGAATTACGTTTTGGAGATTAGTCAGCGCTATTGGAAAGGCGTCGCTGCGCAATTGCGCCAACGTTGCGTCAAGCAGCCGACTTAGAGTTGACTAGACGCCGACGCTTGGGAGACGCTAGTGTGGGGGTCTCAGCCATACATTTATAATGCTAACTCGTGCACTTTTGATGTATCCGAAAATCACTTACTTAATAGGCACTTTCTTTTTAGCCTATTTTAGTGTCCCACTGCTGGACAAAGGTTCCTCTCTTTTCTACATTCGACCCTGTCGCTTATCATTTCCCACGATTCCATGTAAGATGCATTCAAGTCTACATATTTAATTTAAAAAAAAAGTTTATAGTGTTATATGCATTCAAGTCATCCCGCCATCTTTTTCCCTTAGGGCCGGTAGACCCGACTGCAACTTATATGGGCACTGCCACAGTTTGCAGTTCAGTCGGGTTGCAGTCCGTCTGTTTCGGCCGTAAAGTTACAAATGGTTTCAAGAGCTGGTGCCGATGTCTATGAATATGTTGACATTTCAGTTTACACAATTTATACACATTGTATTATTGTAGGTTATGAGCGACATCTGCGCGCAGATCGAGGATAATATGAGGTTCGACTGTTTCCCACAAGATGGCGCTAATGAGAAGGACTGTGTGCAAAGAGGTATGTTTTTATCCTTTTTGTAAATAACAAAAAGGATAAATTTTTAATGTTTGCCAATCCAGTTGTCGTCTTTAATGGCTTTGTAGGCTAGTGAATCTACTAAGGCGTAATAAACTGTTTCATATTTATTTAAAATCATAATTTTATAGCATTAAAATTTACATGCAATTTTGAAGGAGTTTTGAATTTGATAGCCTTTTCAATTAATGGACCACTTACCAAACACATTCTGAAATGTGTGACATTTCTTGTAATAAACTGGCCATGCACTACCTATTGTCAGATTGTCACCTGGCTGACAGGTCAGAATAAACAAAAAACCTGGACAATTGCAAGTCAACTCGCCCACTGAGGGTTCCGTACTTTTTAGTATTTGTTGTTATAGCGGCATCTGTGAAAATGTCAACTGTCTATCACGGTTAATGAGATACAGCCTGCGGTGACAGGCAGACAGATGGACAGCGGAGTCTTAGTAATAGGGTCCCGTTTTTACCCTTTCGGTACGGAACCCTAAAAAGTTTATCTACCCCAGTAAAAGGAATATTATGTCTTTAAGTGGAATACCTACCTAATACAAGAGTAGCCTGTATTATTTTATGGACGTGATGTAACCAAAATGGCCTTAGTTGCTATGTTAAGGCGACTGATCTTGATCTACCCTACTTTTAAATCTGAATTAGCACAATAGTTGTGAATAAATAAATGATTTACTTTTAGGTTGCTGCTGGCTCCCCGCGAAAACCCAAGGCGCTCCATACTGTTACTACCCCCCGCAATACGACACATACCGTTTCGCCAACATGACCGAAACTAAGCACGGTGCGACGGCGTACTACCAGCGCATGCGACCGTCCGGCTACCCCGCCGACTTCGAAATAGCCAGGATGGACTTTAAGTACCTGTCTGACGATGTTCTTCAGATCAAGGTCAGTTGTGACTTCTATGTACCTTGCTTGTAATGTGACCAATGCGTCAGTGTCATATACCTACTACTCCCCGCAATACGACACATACCGTTTCGCGAACATGACCGAAACTAAGCACGGTGCGACGGCGTACTACCAGCTCATGCGACCGTCCGGCTACCCCGCCGACTTCGAAATAGTCAGGATGGACTTTAAGTACCTGTCTGACGATGTTCTTCAAATCAAGGTCGGTTGTGAGTGTTATATATACCTACTCTGCTTCTAATGTGACCAATGCGTCAGTGCCATATACCCACTAGCCACTACTCTCCGCAATACGACACATACCGTTTCGCGAACATGACCGAAACTAAGCACGGTGCGACGGCGTACAACCAGCGCATGCGGCCGTCTGGCTACCCCGCCGACTTCGAAATAGCCAGGATGGACTTTAAGTACCTGTCTGACGATGTTCTTCAAATCTGGGATGGTTTTGACTGTTATACTTATATATGTTGCTTCTGATGTGGCCATCCGTCAGTGCCATATACTCTGCTTCTACCCCCCCCCCCAATATGACACATAGGTGAAAACTTAATTTTAAGCCCTACAAGTGTTTTGTCATTCAAAAGTGCACTGTAATATGCTTGAATCATATGCTCATTTTCTGTATTTTTGTTACAGATCTATGACGCCGAAAACAAGCGCTTCGAGCCTCCATATCCTGAGATACCGATGGTCCCCGGACCTATCTCCAACCTCAAGTACCGCGTGCAGATTGAGAGCGCTACCGTTGGATTCAAGGTCGTAAGGAATTCTGATAACGTCACACTGTAAGTATTAAATAAGTATCAAGACTGGTTTTAAAAGTATAGTCGTTTTTAAAATATTCGTCGTAGAGTAGCGACTTTCATTCTACGTTGAGTTTTCGAAAAAATATGCTAGAAAATAAAATAACTAATTTCATATTAAAACAAAGATGGAAAAATTCCCCGCTTCCGGCAGGACTTGAATCTGCGACCTTTTGGAAACCGTCCAATCGCTCTTAACCAACTGTGCTATTGGACGGTTTTTAAAAGTTCTCAGGATCAACCGGAAACAGTGAGTTTTTCCATTTTTCCTTTAATAATTTTAATATGAAATTTGTAGTATCGCTCGCAGACGCATCTACTTCAGACTACGAGAGACTCAGAGGTATCGGGCAAATTGGTATGGAGCTCTCTATATCCTGACCTATTTTTATGGCTCGTTCGTGTAATTTCAGCCATGCCTGACAGATATAACTATTTCATGGAATTCGTGTTTTTTTTTTGCTAAAAAATATAACTGTTTCCAGTATAAACACTCAAGACGTCGGTGGCCTCATCCTATCCGACAAATTCCTGCAACTGTCGGCCATTCTACCCTCTTCTCAAATCTACGGCCTCGGCGAGCGGCAGTCCCGGTTCAAACTCGACATGAACTGGAAGACGTACGCTATGTTTAACTACGACACCGCTCCTACTGAAAACGTGAGTTTATCTGTCTCATTCTAACCTACTGTGTTAGAGTGAGATACTTAATATTCTCGGTTCAAACTCGACATGAACTGGAAGACGTACGCTATGTTTAACTACGACTCCGCTCGTACTGAAAACGTGAGTTAAACAAGATAACATTTTAAGAATACGTATGGAGTTGTAGGTAATTACGCGCGGACAAAGTATGTGAGTATTACTATATTCACATTGCAACAGTTCAGTGTAGAGTTTTTTTAGTTTCATTTTATTTAATTTTTACTATTATATGTCGCACTATAATTTCTACTATTTTAGTGCGACATAGAATAGTAGAAATTAAATGAAATGGAACTAAAAAAATTCCATACTTAATTGTTGTCATGTTTAAGCATTTTACGTCAAAAATGTGACAGTTACGTAGGAAGTGGCGCCCTCAATAATTTTTTACAATTTCTTGTAGGTCTATATGTCTATGGTCTACTATGGCATTTAAAATTCTGCCATCCTGATAAAAAGGGGTATGTTAGGTCTTATCACTAGTTCTAATAATCTCAATCTTCTTCTTTCGTGTCGAGGTTCCGTTATGTTATTTATTAACCCTTTACCAGGCTGACATTTCAAAACTGACAGTCGAATAGAACACATGTTTGAAGTGCCGTATGTGGGAAATATATATCCCTTAGCCTGGTAAAGGGTTAATATTTAACCTCACTTGTTACAGACTAACTTGTATGGGACGCACCCGTTCTACTTGAACCTGGAGCCCAGCGGGAATAGCCACGGCATGCTTCTGCTTAACTCTTACGCAATGGGTTAGTAAATAAACATCAAACTCATTACAAAAGCCGTTTACAATTCTAAAATTCACTTTTTGTTTTAGGCATATTCTATATTACGTAACGATCTCACTTATCTATAATGTTCAACGATTTTACATAGCATTTTTAGGGTTCCGTACCCAAAGGGTAAAAACGGGACCCTATTACTAAGACTCCGCTGTCCGTCCGTCCGTCTGTCACCAGGCTGTATCTCATGAACCGTGATAGCTAGGCAGTTGAAATTTTCACAGATGATGTATTTCTATTGCCGCTATAACAACAAATACTAAAAACAGAATAAAATAAAGATTTACGTGGGGCTTCCATACAACAAACGTGATTGACCGAAGTTAAGCAACGTCGGGCGGGGTCAGTACTTGGATGGGTGACTGTTTTTATTTTTTCGTTTTTTGCGTAATGGTACGGAACCCTTCGTTCGCGAGTCCGACTCGCACTTACCCGGGTTTTTTTTTCCTCATTATATACGAGATACTTACAGTTGTACTAAAAACAGTCTTAAAACAAATTTAGCAAAATTATGGTTGTTAAAATGTTGCTGTGTGAAAATGTATATAGTTATCTGCTATAATATGGTTGATGCATTGCAACTTCGTTCAAATCCGCTCTTCTGTCCAGACGTGATCCTCCAGCCGGCACCGGCCATAACGTACCGCACTACCGGCGGCGTGTTGAATCTCTTTGTATTCGCCGGCCCCGCGCCCGCGGAGGTGGCAGCCCAGTACACGGGGCTGGTCGGCCGCCCCGCCATGCCGCCCTACTGGGCGCTCGGCTTCCATCTCTGCAAGTAAGTTATATACAGTGTGGAAAGATAAGTCGGCCCTGGAGGGAAACTACCTTAAATCCTTAAGCTGGCTCATTTTACGTAAAGGAGACATTCCTTTATTTTTAAAAAGAAACAAAACTGCATTCAAAGATTTTCTAAAACTCGCTTGCCTCGCCCGGGATCGAACCGACTAAAAATTCCAAAAAATAAAAACTCGCAATTTTATTCTACCAGTCGATACAGTTAATGTTAATAATCACATTTCTCCAAGAAACATTAGGTCTTACACTCGTCTGTCGTACAAAATACCCATAAAATCTAATATTTAGTACTCAAGATTTTTTTAAACAAGCCAAATTGAAGAAAAGAAGAAAAATACTTTGAATGCAGTTTTGTTTCTTTTTAAAAATAAAGGAATGTCTCCTTTAAGTAAAATGAGCCAGCTTAAGGATTTAAGGTAGTTTCCCTCCAGGGCCCGCCTTATCTTTCCACCCTGTATATCTCTCTCGGGCTTCTCGCGAGCTTGGTTTCCGTAACTCCGTACTCGACGTCATATTATTGCGCCTATTTTGCGTGGTGGGTTGGCGGCACTATTCTTGCCAACCCAACTCTACCAAGAAGCCTAGCAGACCCTTGACGTTGCCGACGACTTCTGGGAGAGACCCCGGTGAGCCGAAGTGTTGTGCCCGGTATTCTGCCACCCCTGGGCATTCGAGAATGACGTGGGCGGCTGTCTCCTCTGCCTCCATGCATGCTCTGCAGAGGGGGCTATCTGTAACTATGCAAGTAAGTTAACTGTACTACTATGCCATTACTATGTGGGTTTCAGTTTGGGTCCTTCGCAGCTCAAGTAACACTCTTAGCTACCGCTTTACGGAACCATTACCACTGCGGTGTGTTTTTGTTCCCTTCGTCCAAGGAGGTCGCTCAATAGCATTCCGCACCACCGGCAGCGTGTTAAACCTCTTCATATCATAGGTTGCATCCCAATACACGGGTCTAGATAGGCGGGCCGCCATATTGGGCGCTCGGCTTCCATCTCTGCAAGTAAGTTGTAAGTAACCGTTCTACTATTCCATTACTGTGTGGGTGTCGGTTTGTGCCCTTCGCGACTAAGCGGACTAAGTCAAGTAAGGCCCACTTGCACCATTCCACTAACCCGGGGTTAACCGGTTAAACCTGGAGTTGCCATGGTTACCAGTACAATTTGACACTAGGTTAACGGTTTAACCGCTTATCCCCGGGTTAGTGGGATGGTGCAAGTGGGCCTTAGTCAAGTAAGACTCTTAGCTACCGCTCTACAGAGCCATTACCACCAAGGTGTGTTTTGTTTGTGTGTGACGCTATTTGGCCGTGTCGTTATATTGGACATAAAGTTTGGATGGAGACTTTGCATCACTATACTTATATTATCTAGGTACCTATGGTACAGACCGCACCATATCATCCCTTTTGAAATGCGTCACCGCTCACCGCACATTATCATAAATCATAATGTATGCGCCAACCAATTTGCTTGAATTCTGATCTGATTTACAAACACATTGCTTCAGATTCGACTACGGCAGTTTGAACGTGACTAGAGACGTGTGGCAGAAGAATAGAGATGCTGGCATTCCATTCGTAAGTTACTGTAAACGAAGCATCTGTCTACAGTAGTGATTAGTTACAATTACATTAGACAAGAATATCCAAAATAAATGTTTTGACCGCCAAAGTTGTCATTAGACCCTAACAAACTGTATCATGAGATTTTTTTTATTTTATTTTATTTATTTAATAAAATAAAAAAAATCTCATGATACAGTTCAACAAACTGTATCATGAGATTGAATATATCGTCGCTATACTTACTCAACCTCATATCTGCAACAATCGTTTGATGGAAATGTCGCTTTTCTTTCATTCGGAATACGGGAGTTTTTGTCATCAAATGAGTATTGCAGATACGAGGTTGAGTAAGTATAGCGGCGATATGTAATACTATTGTATTTACATGATACAATTTGTGTGGGGAAAATTAAGGTTGATTTCATTATAATCATCTTCCTCGCGTTGTCCCGGCATTTTGCCACGGCTCATGGGAGCTCAGGTCCGCTTGGCAACTAATCCCAAGAATAGGCGTACTAGTTTTTACGAAAGCGACTGCCATCTGACTTTCCAACCCAGAGGGTAAACTAGGCCTTATTTAGATTAGTCCGGTTTCCTCGCGATGTTTTCGATTAGACGCGCGCGGGTACAGCCTAATATCAACCTTCGTGTATTCCAACAAGTTTCATGATGTACGCCGCACACGATAGGCGTGGCGTTCCCGCGTTCAAAGGGTTGAAGTTGATTTCCATTGAACCTATTCAGGATTATTTTAATCGGATTTAAAGAATCTAGACTTATATAGACCGGGATATGAACCGTGATTACCTTTTGTATTGTTTTCGAGCTCAAGATATTTCGACGCAGTTACATGCATCTTGTTCACGGGTAAACACGAAAGAAGTCTAGTGAAATTAACCGTGAATCATTCAAAACGGATTTAAAGAATGTCTATAACATATTAAAGAATTATAATCTGTAAATAAAAAGACCGCAAATGTGAAAAATGTAGGCGCAAAGTTCTATGTTTTATTTTGACACTAAATGGGTTCGCTAGATTACTTAAGCGATTAGTTTTATATTTTCTCAGGACGTCCAATGGAACGATCTGGATTACATGAACAACTCGAACGATTTCACGTACGACAAGGTGAAATACGCCGGCCTACCAGAATTCGTCGACGAATTGCATAAAGACGGGATGCACTACGTAGTGCTTATAGGTGAGTAACATCGTAAGAAGACAGGCTCAGGACAGGGACGCGTGGAGGAATATGGGAGAGGCCTATGCCGAGTGCAACCAGACAAAACGTCTGCGGAGAAAGACTAGCAGTAAGCAAGTAAGTAATATCGTAAGTCATTAGCAGACCCAGCCAAAAAACTGTCGCTATCTAGCTAGTGTTAGAAACATTATTTTGTCGATATCGATAGTTGTGAGATACTCGTAGAAGAAAAATACGGTCAATCAAATAAAAAAAATGTGAGGTTTGTGTAAAATTATGTAGAAACAGATACAATTAGTATACATAATACAATAATATAAATAAATGGCTTGATAGTGATAAACGAAACTGTTTTTAATGATTATCTACTCCTATCAATATCACAAACCAAATAAAATGTCATGTGCTGCTGTGTGTACTGACGTGTATTTCGAAGAAGAAATTGCATCTGTTTCTATATAATTTTATACAAATCTCAAGAAAATGTTTTTGTTTATTTATTTTTTATTCGGTGGACCGTTTGTTTCTTCTATAACGCAACTATCGATATCGACAAAAAGATGTTTCTAACTGTAGCAAGATTGCGAGTCTTTTGTTTTGCCGCGAAAATTCCGGGCTCTTCATAAGACAGCCTGTAGGAACCATGGAACGACTGCACTATATTTAGAGCTACATCGCTCTTTTGCTTGTAAGGCCTTTTTTAGGTACGAAACCTTCTTTTATGCGTGGTCCGGCAGGCACTTTTTTAACCTTTTAACCGCCATAGAATTTTTCATCGAGCGTGCTCGTGTCGCCGTCGGTACGAAGTTTTGTCTCATTTATCAGACCGCGAAATGAGCCCGATTTTGTATATCTTACATATCAGCCTACGGCGGTTAAAAGATTAATTCCAAAATTAATACTACTGTATTCACTTGACATAAGGTTGCATTTGGCATCAAAATATTTGTGGTCCAGATCCCGGCGTGAGTGCTGGCGAGGCGCCCGGCGACTACCCTCCTTTCGACCGCGGCGTGGACCTGGACATCTTCATCAAGAATTCTACCAAGCAACCTTTCATTGGCAAGGTAGGTAAACCACGATAACGTCAACCGGGGTGAGTAAGGATGGCGGGGTGAATAGGGATATATGGCGGGGTGGGATAAAAACTAGGAATAACATTTACCTGATAATTACTTAACATTAACACTTTCGCTGCGGCAATTTGTTATAACGCAGTTAAACATGCTGGTTCAGGCCGCAGTTGTCGCAGTGAACGTGTTAAAAACTACCCCAAACTGTATCATGCGATTGAATATATATTATGTACCTAATACTATTGTATTTTACGGGTCTATATTAATTCGCATAACGTAATTCTCCTAATTCAAATTGGCATAACGTATGTTACGCATAATTTCTAAATCGCATAACATTATTCCGCATAACTGAGTACGCATAATGTTAATGTGCATAACGTAAATTGTCATAACGATGACATGGGATAAATATAATAACCATAAAGTTACTTTGCATAATTATTAAATGGGATAAATATAAAAGGAAAATAAATAAAAATTTAGACAGAGCGGCTCGAATTAAGGTTCAGTAGGTTCAGAGAATGAAGTTTTAAGTAAATATAGCTCTTTTTTAGATCACAAATATCACAATACGGTTGCCAAAAATTTAATTAGTAATCTTGCAGCCTTTCTCTAGGGACTTTAGCGATTCGAATCATGAGTTTTTGACTTTTGCTCGATAAAAAAAACCCTAAAATAGGTCTAAAATGCACTTTTAAAAAAATTGCCCAAACAATCAAAATATGAAAATTATTTCTAAAACCTAAAAAAAAAACAAAAATAATTATAAAAAAAAGAAGAACACGAACTTACTACGCCTTAATAATGTTTTACAGCAAAAAGAATATTATTTGTTACAAAAGTTTCGATTTGTTTCGCTCGATCCTGCCTTAGCCTTGTGAACCTGACCTAACCGAGTTGGTTTTGCCCTGATCCATCTAATTCTCTTACTTTATTAAATTATGCTAATTCATTTTGTGCCAAATAAAGTTATAGTTAATAATGTTATGCATATTTAAATTATGCGGATTCATTATTATGCGCATTAAGTGTTATGCTTTTTTAATATTATGCCTATTGAATGTTATGCACAATTATGTTATGCCAAAACTGTTATGCGAATTCATATTATGACAAATAATGTTAGGCGTATTAAGGGGCACCCGTATTTTACATGATACAATTTGTGTGGGGAAAGTTAAGGTTGATTCCATTATCATCATCTTCCTCGCGTTATCCCGGCATTTTGCCACGGCTCATGGGAGCCTGGGGTCCGCTTGGCAACTAATCCCGAGAAAGCGACTGCCATCTGACCTTCCAACCCAGAGGGTAAACTAGACCTTATCGGGATTAGTCCGGTTTCCTCACGATGTTTTCCTTCACCGCAAAGCGACTAGTAAATATCATTGATATTTCGTACATAGGTTCCGAAATACTCATTGGTACGAGCCTGGGTTTGAACCTGCGACCTCCGGATTGGAAGTCGCACGCTCTTACCGCTAGGCCACCAGCGCTTAAGACTGGTTCCATCATTCTATTAATTCTATACTTATTGTCACAGACGTGGAACAAGATCTCGACGGCGTATCCAGACTTCACGCACCCTAGCGCCACCGCTTATTGGGTCGAGATGATGACCAGCTTACACAAGGAAGTACCTTTCGACGGAGCTTGGATTGTGAGTACTAAAACTTCGCGAACAAGATTTTACTTGTGAAACTGACAAAACTATAATGTTTTCAAACTCGAAGGGTAGGATGACAGGTGTCATCTCCATATAATTTATAACCTAAAAACGCCAAATCTCGCAAAATTGTATTGAAATGACAACCGTCATCCTACCCTTCGAGTTTAAAAAACATTATAACGTACTTAACCAATTAAATTTGTTTTTTTTTTACAAAATACATGAATGACGATATGCCTTTCTTTCTTTTAAGAAAAAGAAACTTGAGAATCACTTTGTTATAGACTACCTACAGTATCTGTGGGTTGACACAGTATTCTCTTTATTTATCTTCCAACTTAAGTTGGGACAGTATTTTTACAAAAAAAAAGTATATCCAGGTAAACATACAAAAAATGTAAAATATTACAAGTTGTATGGCGCTATCGGTAGGATATAAATGTCATACGATATTTGTGACAAAAATCTTACATAGGTATATATAAAACGAATCATTTAATGTTTCTAACAAAATTATGTATACTAAATACGTATTTCCTTGTCAGGACATGAATGAGCCCTCCAACATGTTATCCGGCCCCCTACACGGCTCCTGCGCCTCAGAGGACCTTCCATACAAGCCCCATACATCCGGCGCAGACGGTCTACGAAGCAAAACCATTTGTATGGACGCCCAACACTACGCCGGCTCCCATAGAGATTGGCACAACTTGTACTCGCTCACTGAAGCCGTCGCCACGGACTTGTGAGTAGCCATCAAGCCATACAGGTCATACAAGGTCCCATACAAGCCCCATACATCCGGCGCAGACGGTCTACGAAGCAAAACCATTTGTATGGACGCCCAACACTACGCCGGCTCCCATAGAGATTGGTACAACTTGTACTCGCTCACTGAAGCCGTCGCCACTGACTTGTGAGTAGCCACACAGGTCATACAAGACATACAAGCTCCCATACAAGCCCCATACATCCGGAGCTGACGGTCTCCGCAGCAAGAACATTTGTATGGACGGCCAGCACTATGCCGGCTCCCATCGAGATTGGCACAACTTGTACTCGCTCACTGAAGCCGTCGCCACGGACTTGTGAGTAGCCATGCCAGCCACACAGGTCATATAAGCTTCCATACAAGCCTCATACATCTGGCTCAGACGGTCTACGTAGCAAGACCATTTGTATGGACGCCCAACACTACGCCGGCTCCCATAGAGATTGGCACAACTTGTACTCGATCACTGAAGCCGTCGCCACGGACTTGTGAGTAGCCATGCCAGCCACACAGGTCATACAAGACATACAAGCGCCCTTAAACCCCATACATCAGGAGCCGATAATCTTTTATAGAACGAATTTAGGCAATTTAGCGACTGTAAAGCTCTGTTTTCCTAGGATAGCGGTGCCGTGATATTATAGCGGCCGTCTCCATACAAAATAATGCAGCTAAATACGTATGTAATGTAGTAGTATTTCCTATGGAGACGACCGCTATATGACGGCATCGCTATCCTAGGAAAACAGAGCTAAACGCAGCATTCTCTATTCAACTTTCATCAAGGACAAAAGTCTCTCCACTGTTTATATTTTTATGGCCTTTGTAACTCCTTGACCGCCAAAGACTAGAAATGACGCACGCGGCTACAGCCCAATATCAACCTTCGTGCATTACGATAAGGTTCACGATGACGCGCCGCACTCGATAGTCGTCACGTTCAAAGGGCAATGAACAAGGATTCAAATGTAAAGATAGGCCCGTTCGTATAATCCCGACTGAACATTCTCGTTTGGTGTGCCTGGGTGGAATGCTACAATGCGATTGGTTGATGAGTGCGTGATGGGACGCGGGATTGGTTACAACTAGTTGCGTTAGACTGCACGATTGGCTCGAATTCGTGCGAGGCGAGACACAAAATGACACCGCGGAACTGGCACCATTCTTAGTGCCCGTAAGGCCCATCTTTATATCGAAGTAATATATGGTAGATAGATAGATAAATAATTTATTGCCACAACAAAGGTTATAAATTAGAATTATTTTTACACTCTTAAGCTACTTATACTTAACCTAGACAATATATGTATAAATAAGCTCAAATTACATCTACGTGATATATAAGTCAATGGTAATGAACTAATGGACATCATATTGTCAACAGCGCGCTAACAGAGATCCGCGGCAAGCGTCCCTTCATCATCTCCCGTTCCACCTTCGTGGGTTCCGGACGCTATGCGGGCCACTGGAGCGGCGACGTGTTCAGCGAGTGGCACGACATGGCCATGTCCATACCCGGTGAGTGATAGCAGTGGGGAGACACTCCTCTCTTCGGGCAAACTCTGCTCCGTTCGGTTCAGCATTGTTCCGAGCAATTATTAGTGTTGACACAACTGGACGTCCCTTTGCGTGCACGCCCACAGATAAGATAAATACTTGAATTTTGACAACCCTAAATAGCCGAAAGGGATACTGGCATAAGTTAGAAAGGGATATCATGATTCGACCCTTAACACCTACACCTTATTTACTACCTTCGCGTCTGTCGGTATGTATGTATGTTCGCAATAAACTCAAAAACTACTGAACGGATTTTCATGCGGTTTTCATCTATCAATAGTGATTCTTGAGGAAGGTTTAGGTGTATAATTTGTTAAGGTTACCCGTGCGAAGGCGGGGCGGGTCGTATAAAATGATGTCGTTACTACTTTGAAAAAATCTTGTATCTCACACTGATAGATACCACATTTTTCTTTTGATCGACAGAACAAGATACGAGTTTTTTTTTTTTCAAAAGTGGCGATGTGAAATGTTAATACCACTAACTTACTAAGGGCCACTTGGACCATTCACTAACCTGGGGTTAACCAGTTAAACCTGGAGTTACCATGGTTACCAGGACAATTTGACACAGGTAACGGTTTAACCGCGTAACCCCTGGATAGTGGGATGGTGCAAGTGACCCTAATTAGAATGTATTCTATTATTTTTCAGAAATCCTAAGCTTCAGCTTGTTCGGTATACCAATGATGGGCGCCGATATCTGCGGTTTCAACGGCGACACCACTGTAGAACTGTGCAAGCGATGGATGCAGCTCGGGGCCTTCTATCCCTTCTCACGGAACCACAACTCTGATCGATCTATCGTGAGTATTGTAGCACAAAATATCTACCGTTTGCTTACTTATAGTTCGTTTTTTTAGCATTAGAAAAAGATTACGCGATGTTGACTTTGACTCTTTTAATTGAAAAACGCTTTTTAAAAATCAGTAACTATTACTAAAAGTGTTTTTCAATAAAAATACCACATCAAGATTGTTTACCTTTTTTCTAATGGTAAAAAACACGAAGTATAACGCGCAACGTTGGCGCAAATGCGCAGTAACGCCATTTCCATAGCGCTGACTAAACGCCCACGCTCGGAAGACGCTAAACTCTAAATCATAATTAGATTCCATAAAAAGTAAGACAATGTTGCCACTTTTTACTAGCGCGTCTTGTATTTATGTAAAAATAAGTAAGTAAAAGTACTTTTTTTTTATCGTAGGAGTAATATTACCAATAAATAAATTATCTTAGCGTGTTTATTTATAAAAAGGAATTTACTATTTTACAAACAAATTGTTGCAGTGGCAACATTGTCTTACTTTTTATGGAATCTAATTATGATTTAGAGTATAGTCTAGGGTGGCCCTAAGAGTGTCAAAGGGCTGGTGGAAGTGCGGCACCTACGGAAAGGGGCTTACTTAACCAATTTAAAGAAAAATTGTACATTTTCTAGCATGTTTCACAAAAATCTTTATTTGCAGCCTCAAGATCCAGTCAGCTTGGGCCCAGAGGTGGTCGAAGCCAGCAAGCAGGCGTTACGAACTCGCTACCGACTGTTACCGTACTACTACACATTATTCTGGCGCGCACACGTCGCCGGGGAAACCGTCGCTAGACCTCTGTTCTTTGAGTGAGTACAATTTTTAGGGTTCCGTACCCAAAGGGTAAAAACGGGACCCTATTACTAAGACTCCGCTGTCCGTCCGTCCATCCGTCCGTCCGTCCGTCCGTCTGTCACCAGGCTGTATCTCATGAAACGTGATAGCTAGGCAGTTGAAATTTTCATAGATGATGTATTTCTGTTGCCGCTATAACAACAAATACTAAAAAGTACGGAACCCTCGGTGGGCGAGTCCGACTCGCACTTGTCCGGTTTTTTTTAGATATTAAGATTTTTTCTATGCCTTCTGCAATACATTGGAAGCCGTAATATTCACACACAGTGACATTGCGATCTGCGACGAATGGAGCGAGATAGAGGAGGTTCTTAACCTGTAGGCATTTCGTTTTATTATTTACTTTATTCATTTATATCTTCTCCGATTTCTCAAAGAAAGCTTGACCAAATGAGAAAATCTTTTTTTTTTATTACTTAGTAGTAAAATACAATTTAATGATGTGTAAAGGCTATAGGCATAGTTCGTCCCACCGACCGTCATGATCTGATGATGGGAAGTCGAAAGAACTCTTCAATAAACACGAATATAATATACATAAAAGACTCTCCTATAATCATTTAGTGTCGGTAAAGTGTAACTCCTGGAAAAAAGAAGCACCATTAACACAAATTTAATTTTTCAGAACACCCGATAACCCAGTGACCCACGACATCGACGCCCAATTCCTCATAGGGCCGTACCTCATGATATCACCCATACTGGAACAGGGTGCCAGGACTACCCGCGCCTACTTCCCCGGCGCCTGGTACAATCTGCAGGATGGCACAATACTGGCACACGATCAGTGGAACAAGCTAGATGAGAACCAGACGGTCGCTGTCCGGGTTAGTACATTACTTGTTGTAGTTCCCCGGCGCCTGGTACAACTTGCAGGATGGCACATTACTGGCACACGATCAGTGGATCAAGTCAGATGAGAACCAGACGGTCGTTGTCCGGGTTAGTACATTACTTGTTATAGTTCTCCGGCGCCTGGTACAACTTGCAGGATGGCACAATACTGGCACACGATCAGTGGAACAAGTCAGATGAGAACCAGACGGTCGTTGTCCGGGCTAGTACATTACTTGTTATAGTTCTCCGGCGCCTGGTACAACTTGCAGGATGGCACAATACTGACACACAATCAGTGGAACAAGTTAGACAGGACCAGACGGTCGCTGTCCGGGTTAGTACATTACTTGTTATAGTTCCCTGGCGCCTGGTACAACTTGCAGGATGGCACAATACTGGCACACGATCAGTGGAACAAGTCAGATGAGAACCAGACGGTCGTTGTCTGGGTTAGTACATTACTTGTTATAGTTCTCCGGCGCCTGGTACAACTTGTAGGATGGCACAATACTGACACACAATCAGTGGAACAAGTTAGAGAGGACCAGACGGTCGCTGTCCGGGTTAGTACATTACTTGTTATAGTTCCCTGGCGCCTGGTACAACTTGCAAGATGGCACAATACTGGCACACGATCAGTGGAACAAGTCAGATGAGAACCAGACGGTTGTTGTCTGGGTTAGTACATTACTTGTTATAGTTCTCCGGCGCCTGGTACAACTTGTAGGATGGCACAATACTGACATATGCTCATTGATCAGTGGAACACCAACCAACTGGACTAATTTATATTATTCATTTTTAACCATTATTTGACATAAGCACCATGTTTTGTGTGAATATTTGTTGATTGTAAATTTATTTAATTATACAAACGGGTCTACCGCGATATAATTTAATTGTTTTTACCTTTAATTCCGACGTTTCAGCTGAGTTGCACCAGCTGTGGTCACGGAAAGACTCAACTCAACTCAGTTGAAACGTCGGAATTAAAGGTAAAAACAATGAAATTATATCGCGGTAGACCCGTTTGTGTAATTGACCGAAGCGAAGCGAAGGTCTACGTTTTGACTCGGGCATTTTGCTTTCGTATGTCCGGATGTTCTCCTCTACAGGTCGCAATTCTTAACCGATTCTCGTGAAATTTTGTGACCGAATTTTATGACTAAATAAAATTTTTTTGTCAATCCGGTTTTTGGAAAATTTTAAAAATGGCGGAGTCGTGATACCTGGCGCCTAAACAAATAGTCGTATCGATATCATAAGAGTTTTTTCTTTTTGAGACATGTTTACAGAGTTAATAGCAAAAAATGCAGAAAAAAATGATCGCTGGTTTAGGCGGTATTTAGATATTTAGTTTTGTATTTCCGGATGTTCTCCTCTACAGGTCGCAATTCTTAACCGATTCTCATGAAATTTTGTGACCAGATTCTATGACTAAATAAAATTTTTTTGTCAATCCGGTTTTTGGAAATTTTTAAAAATGGCGGAGTCGTGATACCTGTCGCCTTAACAAATAGTCGTATCGATATCATAAGAGTTTTTTCTTTTTGATATATGTTTATAGATTAAATGGCCAAAAATTCAGAAAATTTGTATCACTGGTTTCGGCGGTATTTAGATATTTAGTTTTTACTTGAGAATGAGTAGCAAAATTTCGTCAGCTTTAGTAAGAACTATCATGGCGCATTTTGCAAACGTTCGCTTTTTTGTTTGCATAGGGAGGTCCCTGGTTCCATCCCCAGTAATTGTATGCTGCTACATAACTTTTTGTATTTTTTTATACTTAAATTTCGTATCAATTGTTGTTTTTTATTTTATTTTTTTATTTTGAAAAAATGAAAAAAATCGTATTTTTTATTTATCAAGCGCGGGCTAAGCGCATTCGTTTATTTTTTGCAACAGATGATGGCTTTTTGCGCTTTAAAGAAAATTTGATTCTTGAATATACGGCGCCATACCTTTGGCCTATGCTCGTCTTGATGGCGACACCATTTTATATTTAACAATTTTTACTCATATCAGTAAAAGAACATGGGTCAAAATCATATGGCGTTCTACAAATAAAAAAAAACATTTATCCATACATATATATACATTTATTGATTTTTTTTTTTCATTTTCATTTTAATCCTGTATCGAAAGATGGCAGTAAATTTACTGTGACTACAAAATTTAGTATGACAATAACCCTCTACTACATCAAAGAGAATAAAGTCTATAGAGACGGATTGTCAAAGTAAATTATGTAGCCACTGTAAATTTACTGCCATCTTTCGACAGAACATAAAACTGTTAGAACGCCATTTGACTTTGATCCTTATCCTTTAAGTGATATGTGTTAACTTATTAAATATTAATATTCACGCCATCTACTCGACTATAGGCCAAAGGTATGGTTCCATGTTTTCGAGCGATGGCGCCACAACCTTCAGCCTATGCTCGAGTAGATGGCGTGAATATTAATATTTAAAAAGTTAACACATATCAGTTAAATAATAAGGATCAAAGTCAAATGGCGTTCAAACAGGTTTAATCTTCTGTCGAAAGATGGCAGTAAATGAACTGTAGCAACATAATTTACCATGACAGTAACTCTCTTCTTCAAATCCTCTTTGACTACATATAGGGACCGTGCGCGTTGGAGGGTCTGCCATCTTGTGGCCTGAATCGGAAACATGTACTTTGCCAAAACAAGTTCTACCATCTACCGTTCTTGTAGGTACGTTTCCTTATGCATAGTAGGTTCTGTCATCTTGTGGGCTACATCGGAAGCATAAACGTCACATTTACGCCTCACGCCAAAAATCTGACGGCTCCTATGCTACCCCCTATAGTTCACGCACGCCCACTATAGGGACCGTGCGCATTGGAGGGCCTGCCATCTTGTGGCCTGAATCGGAAACATATGTGCACATGTACATTGCCAAAGCAAGTGCTACCATCTACCGTTCTCGTAAGTACGTTTCCTTGTACATAGTAGGTTCTGCCATCTCGTGGGCTACATCGGAATCATAAACTACACATCTACGCTTCGCGCCAAAGATCTGACGGCTCCTGTGCTGCCCCCTATAGTTCATGCACGTCCCCTATACACTTTATTCTCTTTAGATTAGATATTTAAATTCTTACTCGAGAATAAGTAACCAAATTTCGTCAGCTCATCTAAATGCTATCATAGCGCAGTTGGAAAGACGCTTACAAGCAAGGATATGGGAATTGGTACCCGGTTCGATCCCCAATAAATGAATTTTTTTTTTATTTTTGTTTTGCACTTAAACATCGTATTGCTGATTGATCAAGCGAGCGCGAAGCGCGAGGTAAGCGTATTCGTTTGAGTTTTTGTTTGAACATTTTTTAGCTGTTTTAGTTCAAGGGCATGGCTGTTCCAGGAGTCAATTTCCACTTACGTTTATAGCATGGGCGGTCACCATCCATAAATCGCAGGGTTTAACATTGCCTAGGGCTAGAACTAGCTGTAGGTTGCTCGTACGTTGCGCTTTCCCGGGCTCAAAGTCTAACTAACAATAATGTTAGTTAGACAATAATGTTATTTAGACTTTGAGCCTTTTAATTTGGATCGCCTCGCTAAAATGGCCCATAATTTCCGCAAATCATTTTTTCTTCGAGGCAATTACTCCGTTCTCATTTTTTCCCAGTGGAATTTCTTCGCTTTATTTAATTTTTCGTGTATATTTTTTCATAAACTAAATTTTCCTTTTCTCAATTTATTCCCTTTTCTTTTTAATCCCAGTAGTAGTTAAAATAACCAGTAGGTTTTTTTTTCACTAACTAAATATTCTCTATCTCCATATTTTCTCTTTTTTTTAATGCTAGTGGTAAAAATAACCAGGTTTTTTTCAAATAGGTAGGTTAGGGTTATTTTTTTTGATGACCCTATAAACGAAACTGCTCCCAGAGATAGGTATGGTTAGAGTTATTGGCTGACATTTGGTTTTTTACATGTAGTTTTTAGATTATGTTTTAATTTTAGTGTTTTTGATATTTGTTTTATGTGAAATACCTACAAGTAACAAATATAATTACTACACTATTAACATACAGTAACAAGAAAATATTATCCTAGATATTTAAAAGAACGAAAACTATAAGGAAAAGATTAATTTAAAAATATTAAAAATAGGCGATTGCGGAAGAAAACCATTGGGAAAATATGGGAACGGAGTAATTGCTACCGAGAATGAATGATTTCGGGAAATTATGGGCAACGCAAAATATGAGAACGGAGTAATTGCCTCGAAGAAAAAATGATTTTCGGAAATTATGGGCCACGCTCGCGCACGAAGCAGTTTACAGGTTAATTCAAAGGTAATGTTGGTTTCCTAACATAGGTAGAGTTAGACCAAGAAAAGTCTGCAGAGATTTTGACACTGGCACAAATAACATTGGCACTGCGTGTGCTGTCAAAATCTCTGCAGACTTTTCTTGGTCTAACTCTATCCACTTTTCTATACAATTAGTATGGCGACGTGTATACTTAAGGGGCATCGACCGTACACTGACATCGGGATGATATTTTTATCATGTTATTTAGTAGTCATCGTGCGTCTCGCTTGCGCCAATACATGTACGGACAAGAACGAGTGAAATGCACGATAACTAAATGACATCAGTTCAGGTCTTTCTGATATCAGTGTAAGTTTGAATTGGCCTGTTAGCCAAAAATTGTTTCGTATGCCCATATGTTCTACTCTACAGGTCGCATATCTAAACCAATTCCCGAATTTTGTAAGCAATTGATAGTTAAGTTTTTATGGTCAAATTAGATTCTCTAAATTCTTCAAAACAACGGAACCATACATTTATTCAGTTTTAAACTCTGCTCGCGAGGTCTACAGCTCACGGAGCCACTAGTTAAATATGTGTACAAAACGCGAGAGTTTAAAGTGTTAGATTGTAAACTTGTAGATCTGATTTGTATGTAATAATTCTGCATGTACCTAACACATTATGTACAACGTAACAATATTGTTGACTTGTACACTTGTAAGGTTTTTGGTGATAGGGTCCCGAATAGGTTTATTGAACAAATTTCGTAGCCACTAACTTACATAGACTTTCCCCCTTATTCATAAACGTTTACTAAAGTTGACAAGCCGATAATAATCATTTGTCCCTTTCCGAAGTATCGGTATGATGGAAAGGGACAAACGATTATTATCGGTTTGTCAACTTTAGTAAACGTTTATTAAGCCTGATTTAGACGGCGCGCGAACTTGCATGCGATTTTAGTTACATTGCGGACTGTTGGTTGCGTTCAATTCAATCGACCGATCAAAATGCGAGTTCTCGCATCGTCTAAATCGGCCCTTTTAAATAAATAAGGGGGTTTGTTTCTGCAGGGCGGTGGGGTCATCCCGCTGCAGGAGCCTCCGCCAGGCGCGGTGAGCACGGCGCGCGCGCGCTCGGCGCCGCTGCAGCTGCTGGCCGCGCCCGCCGCCCGCAGCGCCGCCGGCCAGCTGTACTGGGACCATGGAGACACCCTGAGTAAGTAACAGGGCGGTGGGATCATCCCGCTGCAGGAGCCTCCGCCGGGCGCGGTGAGCACGGCGCGCGCGCGCTCGGCGCCGCTGCAGCTGCTGGCCGCGCCCGCCGCCCGCAGCGCCGCCGGCCAGCTGTACTGGGACCATGGAGACACCCTGAGTAAGTAACAGGGCGGTGGGATCATCCCGCTGCAGGAGCCTCCGCCGGGCGCGGTGAGCACGGCGCGCGCGCGCTCGGCGCCGCTGCAGCTGCTGGCCGCGCCCGCCGCCCGCAGCGCCGCCGGCCAGCTGTACTGGGACCATGGAGACACCCTGAGTAAGTAACAGGGCGGTGGGATCATCCCGCTGCAGGAGCCTCCGCCGGGCGCGGTGAGCACGGCGCGCGCGCGCTCGGCGCCGCTGCAGCTGCTGGCCGCGCCCGCCGCCCGCAGCGCCGCCGGCCAGCTGTACTGGGACCATGGAGACACCCTGAGTAAGTAACAGGGCGGTGGGATCATCCCGCTGCAGGAGCCTCCGCCGGGCGCGGTGAGCACGGCGCGCGCGCGCTCGGCGCCGCTGCAGCTGCTGGCCGCGCCCGCCGCCCGCAGCGCCGCCGGCCAGCTGTACTGGGACCATGGAGACACCCTGAGTAAGTAACAGGGCGGTGGGATCATCCCGCTGCAGGAGCCTCCGCCGGGCGCGGTGAGCACGGCGCGCGCGCGCTCGGCGCCGCTGCAGCTGCTGGCCGCGCCCGCCGCCCGCAGCGCCGCCGGCCAGCTGTACTGGGACCATGGAGACACCCCGAGTAAGTAACAGGGCGGTGGGATCATCCCGCTGCAGGAGCCTCCGCCGGGCGCGGTGAGCACGGCGCGCGCGCGCTCGGCGCCGCTGCAGCTGCTGGCCGCGCCCGCCGCCCGCAGCGCCGCCGGCCAGCTGTACTGGGACCATGGAGACACCCTGAGTAAGTAACAGGGCGGTGGGATCATCCCGCTGCAGGAGCCTCCGCCGGGCGCGGTGAGCACGGCGCGCGCGCGCTCGGCGCCGCTGCAGCTGCTGGCCGCGCCCGCCGCCCGCAGCGCCGCCGGCCAGCTGTACTGGGACCATGGAGACACCCTGAGTAAGTAACAGGGCGGTGGGATCATCCCGCTGCAGGAGCCTCCGCCGGGCGCGGTGAGCACGGCGCGCGCGCGCTCGGCGCCGCTGCAGCTGCTGGCCGCGCCCGCCGCCCGCAGCGCCGCCGGCCAGCTGTACTGGGACCATGGAGACACCCTGAGTAAGTAACAGGGCGGTGGGATCATCCCGCTGCAGGAGCCTCCGCCAGGCGCGGTGAGCACGGCGCGCGCGCGCTCGGCGCCGCTGCAGCTGCTGGCCGCGCCCGCCGCCCGCAGCGCCGCCGGCCAGCTGTACTGGGACCATGGAGACACCCTGAGTAAGTAACAGGGCGGTGGGATCATCCCGCTGCAGGAGCCTCCGCCGGGCGCGGTGAGCACGGCGCGCGCGCGCTCGGCGCCGCTGCAGCTGCTGGCCGCGCCCGCCGCCCGCAGCGCCGCCGGCCAGCTGTACTGGGACCATGGAGACACCCTGAGTAAGTAACAGGGCGGTGGGATCATCCCGCTGCAGGAGCCTCCGCCGGGCGCGGTGAGCACGGCGCGCGCGCGCTCGGCGCCGCTGCAGCTGCTGGCCGCGCCCGCCGCCCGCAGCGCCGCCGGCCAGCTGTACTGGGACCATGGAGACACCCTGAGTAAGTAACAGGGCGGTGGGATCATCCCGCTGCAGGAGCCTCCGCCGGGCGCGGTGAGCACGGCGCGCGCGCGCTCGGCGCCGCTGCAGCTGCTGGCCGCGCCCGCCGCCCGCAGCGCCGCCGGCCAGCTGTACTGGGACCATGGAGACACCCTGAGTAAGTAACAGGGCGGTGGGATCATCCCGCTGCAGGAGCCTCCGCCGGGCGCGGTGAGCACGGCGCGCGCGCGCTCGGCGCCGCTGCAGCTGCTGGCCGCGCCCGCCGCCCGCAGCGCCGCCGGCCAGCTGTACTGGGACCATGGAGACACCCTGAGTAAGTAACAGGGCGGTGGGATCATCCCGCTGCAGGAGCCTCCGCCGGGCGCGGTGAGCACGGCGCGCGCGCGCTCGGCGCCGCTGCAGCTGCTGGCCGCGCCCGCCGCCCGCAGCGCCGCCGGCCAGCTGTACTGGGACCATGGAGACACCCTGAGTAAGTAACAGGGCGGTGGGATCATCCCGCTGCAGGAGCCTCCGCCGGGCGCGGTGAGCACGGCGCGCGCGCGCTCGGCGCCGCTGCAGCTGCTGGCCGCGCCCGCCGCCCGCAGCGCCGCCGGCCAGCTGTACTGGGACCATGGAGACACCCTGAGTAAGTAACAGGGCGGTGGGATCATCCCGCTGCAGGAGCCTCCGCCGGGCGCGGTGAGCACGGCGCGCGCGCGCTCGGCGCCGCTGCAGCTGCTGGCCGCGCCCGCCGCCCGCAGCGCCGCCGGCCAGCTGTACTGGGACCATGGAGACACCCCGAGTAAGTAACAGGGCGGTGGGATCATCCCGCTGCAGGAGCCTCCGCCGGGCGCGGTGAGCACGGCGCGCGCGCGCTCGGCGCCGCTGCAGCTGCTGGCCGCGCCCGCCGCCCGCAGCGCCGCCGGCCAGCTGTACTGGGACCATGGAGACACCCTGAGTAAGTAACAGGGCGGTGGGATCATCCCGCTGCAGGAGCCTCCGCCGGGCGCGGTGAGCACGGCGCGCGCGCGCTCGGCGCCGCTGCAGCTGCTGGCCGCGCCCGCCGCCCGCAGCGCCGCCGGCCAGCTGTACTGGGACCATGGAGACACCCTGAGTAAGTAACAGGGCGGTGGGATCATCCCGCTGCAGGAGCCTCCGCCGGGCGCGGTGAGCACGGCGCGCGCGCGCTCGGCGCCGCTGCAGCTGCTGGCCGCGCCCGCCGCCCGCAGCGCCGCCGGCCAGCTGTACTGGGACCATGGAGACACCCTGAGTAAGTAACAGGGCGGTGGGATCATCCCGCTGCAGGAGCCTCCGCCGGGCGCGGTGAGCACGGCGCGCGCGCGCTCGGCGCCGCTGCAGCTGCTGGCCGCGCCCGCCGCCCGCAGCGCCGCCGGCCAGCTGTACTGGGACCATGGAGACACACTGAGTAAGTCGAGAGTATTAGTACCGAGTAAATGTTTAATGTTAGTGGTATTGTCCATGTCCAATTTCTATATCCAATATTAGAACAAATTTCTTTGATGAAGCCCATTCGCCTTATCCGATATCTTGGTCCATGTTTTTTTGCGTAGCCATTTTGAATTTAATGTCATCCGTAATATATGATCAAATTTCGGTGTTACTAGGAAATTTGATCAAGTAATCCAATTTCTTTGATCAATGCACATTGGACAAGACAAGATATTGGACAGATGTAATACCACCCTTACTCATGTTCACATCGTGTGTTGACAGATGTAAAGTCAGCAGCAGAAGTTGCTAAGCGGGTGAGTTGTTCAAAATTACCTTGACACGCACTTATTCTCTTAACAATAAAGTCGCGTCAAGACCATTTTGACCACCTCGCCCGCTTATCAACTTCTGCTGCTGACTGTATATAAATAAAACGCTGATTTTAAATAATTTTCTTGATTCGAGCTAAATGTAATTTTTGATTTACGTTTTTACTAACGACTTTAACGGCTCAAAGAGTTTAATATGTTGCTCATCTCCTGGCTCCATTCTTAGATCAGCTCGATTACATAAATTATTGCATTGTCATCTGAATCAAATCAGCATACCTATTTCGTGCAGTTTTATACTGATGTGGAAATTTATAAATAGAGAGAAAAGAATAATCGAAATTCATTAATATACAATTCGTTTAGATACAAATAAATCACAGAACTATTTGCCTTTCTTCATGAAAATGGGTATGCAAAAAAATATACAGATGTAGTACATAATTGTTTTCCTTCGTATTTTCTCGGAAACGTTCGTATTTGTCATGCAATAACCTCAGTACTTTTTGTACAGAGTCTGACTGAAATAGCAAGATACGTTCGTACGTTTCCGTGAAAATACGAAGAAAAATTATTATGCACTACATCCGTAATAACATTTGTTATACTTTTCAATTTACAGACAGCTACGAAGAGAAGCAATACAGCCACATAGAATTCTTCCTCACAAACACCGAACTAAAAAGCGAAGTCCACTGGTGGGGCTACGGCGTGCCTCCCGTCAACAAGGTCACTCTACTTGGCCAAGAATTACCCGTACAGACTGTCTCTATAAACAACGCGCCGTGCGTCACCCCTTGCCGGTTCACATACAACCCGAAGAATAAGGTATTGGAGATATTCAATATGACGCTAGCTTTGGATAAGCCGTTCAGTATTAAATGGACGTTTAAGTTGATGTTCACGCCGTTTGTCAATAGGGTGGAGAAAGTTAGAAATGATACGTTAGTTTGAACGAAAAACATTTATTTGTCGTTGGTTTTGTGGATCAGCTATCTATTAAAGATATAGATCAGCGCATGCTATAAACAACTGCATGTTTTTAATAAAGTTCATAATCGAATGAGAATATTACCAATGTGGTGTCGCTCGTCAACAAAGTTACTCTACTTAACCAAGAGCTCCCTGTACAGGCGCGTGTTGAAAACGACTTTACACGTTTTTGATAAAGTCGAAAATCGAATGAGAATCTGCCAATGTGGTGTTCGTCAACAAGGTCACTCTACTTGGCCACGAGCAACCCGTTCAGATGATACGATGGTTTTAGGGGAATAAACATAAATGTTGCGTGTAGAAGGCCCTTTTAAATGCCTACTAAAGCGCGATTTAAATACGACTATTACGTTTGTTGGTAAAGTTCAAAATCAAATGAAAATCGTGGAAATGCGATATATTTTCCTCTTGGTATTGTGGGTTGACATAAATGTCTACCAAAGGAGCACATACTGAAAAGGATTGTGTAGGTTTATTTATAGGGTTCAAAATCAAATAAGAATGGTGGCGTTAAATCAAAGAGATCTTGAAGTTGTAAATTTAAAACTGAATTTAGATTTTAGACTTTTGTTTGTCTCACTAATTGACGTAGATGAAAGGTTCAATATTGCATTTTATGCATTTAGTAAGTTAAACGTCAATATTGTAAAATTAAAAAAATACTATGTATTTCTTACGAGAGTCCCTTGTGTGTAAGATACATTTTAAAGTCAAATTTATAAGGTCATAAGAGTCATAAGCAATGTTTTTAGAAGTTGTCCAAAGAAAATTACTTTAATATGTAATGTATGCATTATAGAAAATAAGATATAAGCTATAGTTTATCAAAAATAACGTTTTGGTTACAATAAATGGCTATGTGCACGACAGTGACACCGCTCTGTGTTAACTGTACTTATCAAGCATTTTTTCCCACTATTATAATGGTCTAACTCTAAACTCCTACAAGTATTCAAAACCCTATTGCTGTAAAGCCCCCCAGAGGTACCTAATTTACCTATTTGTGAAATAAGCCTTGTTTTTATATCTCAGATTTTAAAATGATAGCCTCCTAAGGCCCAAGGTCCTACTTATAGTACTTATTAAGTTATATGCCATTGAAATAGAGTTGCATTTGCTTTGTTTCGTTAAATTTTCAAACAAAATAAAATCAACTCTATTCCCTGTACTATAGGTTCAAATTTCAGAGGCAAATTTTGGATTTTCATGTGTTTGCCTGGGCCTTAGGAGGGCAGTCTGATTGCACCACAGTAATGAGACGCCAAGTACGAAGAATTTCGTATGTACATTGACTCGCCATATCCTATCTCTATCGCACACGCATAATTGACCGTAGTTCTGTAGAAAGCGACCATTTTTTTATTTTTGTCAAACTGACTTACACCCTAACTCAGTAGCTTTGGTCGCTTTCTGCATTGATAAAAAAATTTAGTTGGTCGTTTTCTGCATAACTACGGTCAATTATATTATTGTCCAGCTCGTACAGTGGTATTGACCGCCGGCATCATCGGCGGGATACAGCAATATAATTATGCGCGGTACATTTACTGCCATCTTTCGACACAAATGATTAACACTTAGAACGCCATTTGACTTTGATCCTTATTATTTCAATGATATGTGTTAAATTTGTAAAATGACAAAAAGTATCGCCATCTAGTCGAGGATAGGCTAAAGGTATGGTGCCATCTTTTCGAGCGAATGCGATTTCTAATTCTCTTTGCTGAGGGTCTACCGCAAAAATCTAAATTTCGTTATCTGCCTCTCTATCATTCGAATATGCAAGAGTGATAGAGAGGCAGATAACGAATATAAAAACAGAGCTTAATATAATGTAATGTGCTCAGTGAAAAGTGTATCGAATGGCCATCCTATAAATATAAAAATAGATTGTAAGTTTAAACCTATACAGTTTAAGTGATGTGAAAATGTTAAAGAATATTAAATGCCCCGTTAATTTTATCGGTTTATATAAATAACTATAAGTTTTGAATTGAAAACAAAAGCCGGTGCTTGTCATATGTTTAATTAGTATTCGCCGTAAGATTCATGTACCTATGTATTATTTGTACAATCATTTGCAGTCGGCGTGCGGTTTCCATACAAATTGCAGTCGGGTTGCAGTCCGTCTGTATCGGCCCTAAAGGGGCCCACTGATTAACAGTCCGCCGGACGGTATCGGCCTGTCAGTTGTTCGGAACTGTCAAAATTTTGTTCTAACTGACAGGCCGATACCGTCCGGCGGACTGTTAATCAGTGGGCACCCTAAGGCTTACCGCCGATGATATTTAATGTTTAATTGGAACAGAGGGCCTACCACGAACCACTTTCGACGTGTTGCGTCCCTGTCCCACTTACAGGTGCGACAGAGAGGCAACACGTCGAACGTGGTTTGCAGTATGCCCTCAGAGTTGCATTTCTTTCGTTTCGTTCCATTAAAAAAAAAACAAATAAATGTTGAACTTTTTTCTTGTATGGTCTAACATATTTTACAATGGTTCTTAGTCAAACGGAATGTTATATATCTAGTCATAAGATAATTAGGAGTAGATAATAAAATTACTTTACATGTCTTTTTTATACTTACGTATTATTACTATCAAGAGTTATAGATTGCCACTACCAAGTATTTTGAATTGTATACTATTATAAGATTTTCAATCGGAACATAAAACAGCTGTAAAGCTCAGAGCCACCGGCGTCACCGGCTGCGTCTGCTAAAATGTCGGAGCCCTGTACGTACACATCACGTAAGCGGTGAGTCAAAAGTATCTGTACCATAAACGGTAGGATTGGCGCAGTGGTATACGCGTGCCTCCGTGAGGGACAAAACATACGCAATGCGAGACTATGATTGGTCGAATTTATTTGTTGCCCACCATAATACTACTAAATTTACGGTGGGGAATAAAAAAAAAGTGAGACTGTGACAAGGCTAAACAATAATAGCGCTTTCGCTGCTACTCCTACTGAAAGATACATAAGACTATCCCGTTCGGTCATTTCCCCCCACCCCTCATGCCAGATCCAGTTATATTCATGATCTATACCTATATTAAAAGTTAAAACTCGCACGTGCACATGCAAGGTGTGCACAGGCCTTAAAGAAGAATCCAGTTGATTAAATGTAGTTCTTATCTCGTTCCAGTAAGGTAGTAATTACATTGATAAAGCTCATTCATTTCATAGATGTTATTAGAATTTCAAGGTTCGTAAGCGACTAAAATAGTTCATTATTATATAACCTACCCAATTCATAATATAGATATCGCACAAAAAGGCCACGCACAAAATACGTCGTGTATTATCGTGAAAAAACAAGGAAGTTAAGTTATATCTAATATAATATACATAGTAGCATGTAGCATATTAGCTTTGTTTTATGTTTATGTAGTAGACCTAAATTACCTATACCACGGTATAGGTGACTGTCCCACCGCTGACGAATCGATGAGTGATTTTTTATTTGCTAGTTAATGGCTAGTTACATACATAAAACTTACATTTGGACGTACGTTCAACACGAAATAGTTGAACGCTAGTCACCATTTAGTCGGCGGTCGGACAGGTGCCTAAATGCACAAAATCCAATAATTCTAACACGGTGTTTTAAAGTTTTTATGTCACCTACCTGTATGTAAAGAAGGTCAGCGGGACAGGTGCCCCATGAGACAATTGCGTTTTCCTAAAATACAAGTAACCTACCTATGTTTTGTATAAGTATTGTAAATAAGTACCTAAGCGGTCTTCGATAGGAAATGTGCGGTCTCTAACTAATCCAATCGTTCAAATTACCTATTAAACCTTTAGAAGTAATTTTGAGTATTTCGTATTTTGTTTAATTTTAGGAAACTATCTACAACTAGTACAATAATCAACATATCTCGTACAATCGTGTTTTGTGATATCGAAACAGCCGTGCTGAAGTTTTGGGGCCACCCCACACTAGCGGCTCCTGAGCGTCGCGTCGGCCTCTAGTCAAATCTATGGCTGCTGCTCGACGCAATATTGGCGCAACTGCACGCGTAGCGACGGCGTGATCCTCCACAGCCGGACCACCTCGCCTGATTGCGCTCAGTTTTTAATGGCGAAATGTACCCCTAATGTACTTTATGTACCTCGTCGGAAATTGAACGTACCTCTGTAGTTTGGCAGATCTATGCGTTTAAAAGGGGTCCGGCTGGGGAGTAAATCTGCGCAGGCGAGGTGGTCCGGCTGTGGAGGATCATGCGCAGCGACGCCATTTTTCATAGCGCTGACTAGACGCAGACTCTCAAAAGACGCTAGTGTGGAGTGACCCCGGTCTCATACCCGTATGAATGTGATATAAACTAACCCGTAGTGATATAATTATAGTCAAATTACGTTTTCATCATGCCAAAGCGATTGTTTAAACAATTGAATTGTTGTTAATTGTAAGATTGCACTTAAATAAACATGATCATGCACCGGATTTGACTTTTATTTGTAATCGCCGTTATAGATAAACATTATAAACAAGTTGAGTAAGACCTTGTAAGTGAGACCCCCTGCGGTCTATTTCATCATACGTGTAGATAATAATTATAAGGACGCGTTTGCATTAGCCATCTCGCTCAAAAACAACTAAGTGCTAAAATATTTTTAATTAAGCAGATTCGTCTGCAAGTGATGCTATAAATTTTTAAATTAATGGATAAAGGAATAAAACTACCGCCTCGGGCAAGACTCGAACTTATCAGAAGGAACACCGGTCCAATCGCTCGGGCTACTGAACTTATCAGAAGCGTGCGATTTTTTCCATTCCTTCCTTCTGTTTACAGGCGCATAGCGACATCAACCGTAAGAATATTCTATCTTAACGGCACAGGAGCCTCAAGTTCCAGGTACCAAGTTACCAACATTAGCCAGGCCCTCTTAATCTTGAGAGGCTCTCCGAAACATGTCGCGCGAGTTACTAAATACGTGAGTTAACCTTTTCGACACCGAGTCAAATACGAAAGCTGTCACTCGGACGCCACGTCACCGAAGTGTAAAAACTGAAATTGAACTTTATGCATATGCACGTAGGTCTATGTTGCTCTGTGACCGATTAATCCGTCGTTGGCGTTGGACCTGCGGTGCGGATATATCGGTCATTGGCGTCCAAAAGGTTAAACCGTAATATTAGCTTAATGTTTCTCTGATCTGTTCAAAGCAGGGATGTAACGGATGTGGTTTTATCGGAACCGAAAACGGAAACAGATGTTTTCATTTTAGTTTAACGGAACCGAAAACGGAAACGGAACCGAAAACGGAACCAGAATCGGAGCCTGACTTTTTAACGATGTAGTCGTTTTCCCCTTTCTAGAATAAACCTTCAGACAAAGTTTACACTTAGCCGTGTCCCCACTAACTTCATCAATATAGTTCCAAATCGAACTTGATTTCGGCTTCATTGTGCGTTTTTTTACAAGTCAGTAGTCAGTGCACAACAGAACACATACGATTTTAATTTTAATAACACGAATAAAACAAAGTATACAAACAAATTAGCGTAGCACGTGGCAAGCGGGGCGATGAGCGAATGACTGGTATGATGCTTGTATTTGATGTACGCCGCCGCCGCGCGAAGCATTGACATCCATTATAACTTCCGTTTCAAACATAACGGAACCGGAACAGAAACGGATGTGTAATACGAAACGGAAGTTCCGCCTTAACGGAAACGGAACCGGAGCTCCGTAACATCCTTGGTTCAAAGTAAACATGCAACCTCGGCGCGACGTGTTCATAGTGTGATTCTGGCCATAGATTTGATTCGGCTCACTCGTCGGGTTATTCGCGTTTCATGGGGTCGCGTCGCGTTTTAATAATGTGTTTCCGCCTTAAAGCTTTATATTTACTAAGGCTTAAAAATAAAAAACTAAAATGTTAACTTTCCATATATTTAAATCTAATCACATTTAAGTTAAAAATTAAAACAAAAACTTAACACATTCACTAATGGTCCTTGTCCGCGTCTGTTTTTAGGAACGTTTCATACTGTTCTTCATTCATCAGCTTAGAGACTTCGGCGGGGTCAGACAGCTTTAGTTTAAAGAGCCAGCCTTGGTCGTAACAGGAGGTATTGATCAGACCAGGTTTGCTTTCTACTTCAGCGTTTTTCTCAGTAACGGTGCCCGTAACTGGTGAATAGATCTCACTTGCTGCCTTTACACTCTCGAGGGCTCCACACTCGTCTCCGGCTTTGATTTCTGTACCTGGTTCGGGAAGCTGAGCAAACACAACGTCACCAAGAGACTCCTGTGCATATTTGCTGATTCCTACAGTGCCAATGTTATTTTTAACAACTACCCATTCATGGCGGTCTGTGAACTTCCTCTCTTCCGAGGCTTCTGTGCTGTATTGGTGTCGTAGCTCACAATATGACTGTCTAAGGTTGGCTTGGAGGATAGAGCATCTTGATATGTATTGCTTTGTAGCCGAAAAGATGTGCCTTTGTAGAGCCATGTTTCTGAAATAGACAACAAAATTCTTACTTTTATTCTTAGACATTAAAGTAAGTAAGTATTCATTGAAGTAAAAATATCATCCATTTGAAGTATCTATTCCTTAATACATAAGAAATTAAGGATATGACAATGAAATAACATTTTTAAGTTCGCCTTTGTACACATTTACTGTATTCTCTCTGTGTTATGTACTTCTATGTGCAATAAAGTGTTTACTCCTACTATTACTTCAATTATCCAACTGGTAGGTAATTCAAATTAAAAACTGGTAAATTGTATGAAAAGAACAGTATGTGGTTTGAAGGACACATGCACTGAGTAGAGTGAAATGTAAAATTTTGGAGGAGGGGCCAAAACCTACAAAAAAATGTCTGAGAAAATTGGCTTACACTAATAAATAAAATCCTATTTAAAAATTAAAAGCTTCTAAGTAGTAGCAGTAACTACACAGAGGTCGACTTTAAAAAAAAATGGATCCAAACCGTCACATTTCAATTACTTACCTAACCAAGTAAATTTTTGGTTACACCATATCAACAACAAGTGATGTAACCAACAAATAAAGTAACTCTGAATAATTTCAAATATTCAAAACAAGAAACTACATACGGAATCCATTTAAATATGCTCTAATACCCATCGTAATACAAATAAATAAGAAATAAAATACGCACCAATACTTTAATAGCGATTTTTTCAGTGAAATATAACTTAAATTGGACACTAGCAGAGTAACATTGTAAATGCAAGACACTCTGAAGCAAACTGACCAGATAATGGTAACGACCAGAGATAATCATCACCTATGACATTTAGATAACAGATGACCCCGTGAACTGTAAACAGTGAGTTTACAATCGCCTTAATTACAACTCGAGTATGAGATAAATAAGGGAATATAATTAAACAACTTATCTCAAGGAATAGAAAAATATTTGTTAGATACTAATAATAAGTAACTCAACTAAAACAACAATTTACATCATACTTAGGGAAATGCAGATCATAGGCTTAAAATAAATAAAATAAAATAAAATAGCCTTTTCTTTCAACCTTAAATCTTGTACAGTTTTGTCACGTTATTGGATATTTTTGTCAAAATAGTCAAACATATTACATTAAAATTATTTTTATATTTAAAGTTGATTGTCATTTTTATTAGAGTTGACATTGGTCGACTTGCCTCCGCATAGGCCTCCCCTAAGACCTTCCATTCCTCTCTGTTAGTTGCTCTTCTTGAGCAAGATCATAGGCTTATGGTTAAATAAATAAAATATATATTAGATAACTCAATATATCTACCGCAGATAAAATAACCTAACCTCATAAGTAAACAAAAAGATCTTTTGAAATAATCATCATACAAATACCTTTTAAAGTTTTCAAGCCAGAATACAAACTGCCGGAGAACTTATCACGGCTAGGTATAAATAAAACTGATATTTATTGTAAAAAATACCGTATCGAATTCTGCTACGAGAAAACTTAATTTACAAATGTCAATGTCAACTTCTTAATGTCAAAATGAATACAGATAATGTACAGCCATGTTATGTATGGCGTGAATGAAATAGTTTGTGGTTGTCAAAATCTCGTCGAAAATGGATTCTTACCTATTCTTACAAAAAATATACAATCTGATCCCGACCAAGGTCAGGATTCAGGATGATCTTCTTGGACCGCCGCCGGAAGCTTGGTCAGTCACCGTATAGTTGCAGATGACCATCAGGAAGATGAAGACAATACGGTAGTTCTAGTTCACCCTATTAGTCCGGTGGCCGGCTGCATGAAACAAACCTCATCAAAAAATAGAATATACCTACCCTGTAGAGGTACCTGACATTTAGTAGCTTCCAACGCACTTGGTCGGCCTAGGCTTAACCTGGCAGATTTTGTACAAATGGCAAAAACGTTGGACAAAAATTCATCAAAAAAAACCTCATCGAAAAATAGAATGAAACTTGTATGGTAGGATACCTGACCTTGAGGACAGTAAAAAAAAATTGGTCGGCCTCACCTTAGCCTGGCAGTTTTTGCAGTCCGACCAGATTTATTGGGTCACGTGAGAGCTACAATTTACCTCATCGAAAAATAGAATGAAACAAACGGATTATAATAGCTAAAATAAGCCTGTTGACGTATGTCTTGGTCGGCCTCACCTTAACCTGGCAGTTTTTGCAGTCCGACCAAATTTATAAAAAAATCATCAAAAATTTTTTATCGAAAAATCGTATGAAACTGGTATGGTACGATGGCTGCCTTTGAGGACAGTAAAAAAAAAGTGGTCGGCCAAATCCTGTGTTGGCAGGTTCCTGTGTCCGACCAATTTTGTGGTACCACGTGAGAGCTACAATTTTACCTCATCGAAAAATAGAATGAAACAAACGGATTATAATAGCTAAAATAAGCCTGTTGACATATGTCTTGGTCGGCCTCACCTTAACCTGGCAGTTTTTGCAGTCCGACCAAATTTATAAAAAAAACATCAAAAAATTTTTATCGAAAAATCGTATGAAACTTGTATGGTACGATAGCTGCATTTGAGGACAGTAAAAAAAAAAGTGGTCGGCCAAATCCTGTGTTGGCAGGTTCCTGTGTCCGTCTAATTTTGTGGTACCACGTGAGAGCTACAATTTACCTCATCGAAAAATAGAATGAAACAAACGGATTATAATAGCTAAAATAAGCCTGTTGACGTATGTCTTGGTCGGCCTCACCTTAACATGGCAGTTTTTGCAGTCCGACCAAATTTATAAAAAAATCATCAAAAATTTTTTTATCGAAAAATCGTATGAAACTTGTATGGTACGATAGCTGCCTTTGAGGACAGTAAAAAAAAAAGTGGTCGGCCAAATCCTGTGTTGGCAGGTTCCTGTGTCCGACCAATTTTGTGGTACCACGTGAGAGCTAAAATTTACCTCATCGAAAAATAGAATGTAACAAACGGATTATAATACCTAAAATAAGCCTGTTGACATATGTCTTGGTCGGCCTCACCTTAACCTGGCAGTTTTTGCAGTCCGACCAAATTTATAAAAAAAACATCAAAAAATTTTTATCGAAAAATCGTATGAAACTTGTATGGTACGATAGCTGCATTTGAGGACAGTAAAAAAAAAGTGGTCGGCCAAATCCTGTGTTGGCAGGTTCCTGTGTCCGACCAATTTTGTGGTACCACGTGAGAGCTACAATTTACCTCATCGAAAAATAGAATGTAACAAACGGATTATAATACCTAAAATAAACCTGTTGACGTATGGCTTGGTCGGCCTCACCGTAGCCTGGCAGTTTTTGCAGTCCGACCAAATTTGTGGTACCACGTGACAGCTACAATTTACCTCATCGAAAATAGGATGAAAAAAAAACCGGATTATAATAGCTAAAATAAACCTGTTGACGTATGGCTTGTTACGGACGGCTTTCATAAATTCAATGTGGCAGTGTGCGGCAGAATCCACTTGCATCAAATTTGATGCAACACATTGTGGCTGGACATTAAGAGATGAAATGTATAAGATCAAATGGTTTGAAGGACACATAACGCCTTTGCGAGTCGAAGAAATAACAATAGATAAGTCGGAGTCTGGGGAAAGTTCGTCAGACTTCGACTCCGAAGATGATTATGATTAACAGTAATTATTAACAATAAAAGGGTTATTCCCACTAGTTACCACCAAGTTTTGACATCTGATTTGACAGTGACAGCAACTCCACTATGGAGGCGCCACCTGGCGTGATAAAATGTCAGTTATGCCTCCTCATTCTATCTGTAGTGGAAAAGTAGGATATACGATTCAAAACTTGTCAAAAATCGATGAAAACCTTTTTATTTTTGACATCTGTGAGACATCATCTCAACGTAAGTGTTACTCTGAAACCACGTCAGTAGTTAGAAAACGTTATTTAGATATTAGATGGATTTATGAATAAAATTTGAACTGAATGTTTTCTTTTTTTTAAAGCCCTCTAAGACCTCCATGGACTCATTTACTTATGACTTTTTTCAGTTAGCATTATTAAGTTAAGTTCAAGCTGCGAAGAAACCATATTTTCAATATAGAAATTATTATTCTTTATAAATGTGGTCGGACTGCAAAAACTGCCTGGCTAAGGTGAGGCCGACCAAGACATACGTCAACAGGCTTATTTTAGCTATTATAATCCGTTTGTTTCATTCTATTTTTCGATGAGTAAAATTGTAGCTCTCACGTGGTACCACAAAATTGGTCGGACACAGGAACCTGCCAACACAGGATTTGGCCGACCACTTTTTTTTTACTGTCCTCAAAGGCAGCTATTGTACCATACAAGTTTCATACGATTTTGCGATAAAAAAATTTGATGATTTTTGTATAAATTTGGTCGGACTGCAAAAACTGCCAGGTTAAGGTGAGGCCGACCGAGACATACGTCAACAGGCTTATTTTAGCTATTATAATCCGTTTGTTTCATTCTATTTTTCGATGAGGTAAATTGTAGCTCTCACGTGGTACCACAAAATTGGTCGGACACAGGAACCTGCCAACACAGGATTTGGCCAACCACTTTTTTTTACTGTCCTCAAAGGCAGCTATCGTACCATACAAGTTTCATACGATTTTTCGATAAAAATTTTTTGATGTTTTTTTTATAAATTTGGTCGGACTGCAAAAACTGCCAGGTTAAGGTGAGGCCGACCAAGACATACGTCAACAGGCTTATTTTAGCTATTATAATCCGTTTGTTTCATTCTATTTTTCGATGAGGTAAAATTGTAGCTCTCACGTGGTACCACAAAATTGGTCGGACACAGGAACCTGCCAACACAGGATTTGGCCGACCACTTTTTTTTTACTGTCCTCAAAGGCAGCCATCGTACCATACCAGTTTCATACGATTTTTCGATAAAAAATTTTTGATGATTTTTTTATAAATTTGGTCGGACTGCAAAAACTGCCAGGTTAAGGTGAGGCCGACCAAGACATACGTCAACAGGCTTATTTTAGCTATTATAATCCGTTTGTTTCATTCTATTTTTCGATGAGGTAAATTGTAGCTCTCACGTGACCCAATAAATCTGGTCGGACTGCAAAAACTGCCAGGCTAAGGTGAGGCCGACCAATTTTTTTTTACTGTCCTCAAGGTCAGGTATCCTACCATACAAGTTTCATTCTATTTTTCGATGAGGTTTTTTTTGATGAATTTTTGTCCAACGTTTTTGCCATTTGTACAAAATCTGCCAGGTTAAGCCTAGGCCGACCAAGTGCGTTGGAAGCTACTAAATGTCAGGTACCTCTACAGGGTAGGTATATTCTATTTTTTGATGAGGTTTGTTTCATGCAGCCGGCCACCGGACTATATTTATGTGGTTTTTGATTTCTCATAAATCTCATAATGCAGTCAGGAGCAGAGAGAAAAGAAAGTGCGGTTGCACCGGTTCCACTTTGTTTTGTTCACCAAGTGTGTTTTATTATATGAAAACTTTAGGATTTGACGACCGGTCTGGTCTAGTGGATAGTGACCCTGTCTGCTAAGCCGATGGTCCTGGGTTCGAACCCCAGTAAGGGCATTTATTTGTGTGATGAACACTAATATTTGTTCCTGAGTCATGGTTGTTTTCTATGTATATAAGTATGTATTTATCTATACAAGTATGTATATCGTCGCCTAGTACCCATAGTACAAGCTTTGCTTAGTTTGGGGCTAGGTTTGATCTGTGTAAGATGTCCCCTAATATTTATTTATTTATTTTATAATTTCTGCTACTGCATGAGCCCTATGACGATCTTCACATTGGAGCGGATCCGAATCACGCCGCTCTGTTGAGCGAGCGCAACATTGCTATACTCTGGCAAGGTAACTTTGTCAGATAAAAGGCGCGAGTTTCAAAATTTATACGAGATCAACCCTTTTTGCGCATACAATTTAAATTTGCCGCGTTTTTCTACTGACAAAGTTGGCTTGCTAGACTATACGTGGCGTGCATAAAGCCCGTAACACACTATCGCACCGCACCAAGGTCATTGTGCGACGCACCGATAAGAGCGAGAAAGAGATATCGCTTTCTCGCTCTTACTTATGGGTGCGTCGCACAATGACCTTGGGGCGGTGCGATAGTCTGTTACAACTATTAGCGCTGTCGGCGTTTCGATTCCTTATCGCACAACCTCACCACAAAACCGCGCGCGTATTTAGCACAGGGCCGAATTATTAACAACATTATCCCATTTATCCCGAATTTTAATTGGGTAGGTAAAAAAGTAGACTGCAGTAGTTACTTGTATAATTTAATAATTTATTTCATGATCACAATTTATGTAGCCTGATGTAAAATACCATCAACTTATCGTGAGAGATAGACAATATACGACAAAAACTCAGCACGGCTAGACTTAGACCAAACTAAGTTGGTAGCGATTTTTATAGCCCAGACGGTACAAGTGTTATGTTAAACGTAAGACTTCTGACGTTTAAATAACACTTGCATCGTCTGGGCTATCAAAATCGCTGCCAATTAGCTTGGTCAATAAATATATTTTATCCTAACTTTTCATTGACATACTTTACAGGACTTCAGACTATCATTCAGACTTCCACTTATGCCACGACACGTTTACAGTCGTTAAGTGTACATTATAAAATAAAAATACCTTATCATTCACCACTATCATATTTTTTTCCTCTTCATCAATATTATCACTCTTCAGCAATTCTTCTTTTTATTCGATTTTTTCGCACCTTTCTTATTTTTCGTTACCCGCTTGAGTCCGGGCTCGTGAAACCGCCGCATGTGCAGCAGCATCGACGAACGTTGCACGAAAGTCATCGGACAACCCGTACAGCTGTGCGGACGCTCCCCTGTATGCAGCAACATGTGCCTCGACAGAGAGTTCCGCTTACCAAACCTTTGCTTACACTCTGGACATGGATAAGGCCGCTTATGCCCGTTAACATGCTCCGATAGTGAACTTTGCGTCTTCAACTTCTTTTTACACTCCGGACACTCATATGGTCGTTCGCCAGTATGCATTCTAATATGTGTTTTCAGAACGCTTTGGTACTCAAAGGACTTTTTACAGTATTCGCAGCTGTAGGGTTTTTCAATGGACTCGCCTCTACCAATCTTCTCAATATGTTCAGCAGAGTGGTCTTCCCATTTTTGCGCGTCGGTGAATTTACTGGGACAGAAAGCGCATGCATGGAACGCGTTATCATGTGTACTTACATGAGTAAGAAGGTCTGCGTTCGAGGAAAGAATCCGGCTACAAATATAGCAGGGAAATTCCTCTTTTTCTCCATGATCGCGTTCAGAATGACGCCTCAAATCAATAAGAGAGCGGTAGGTCTCCTTACAAATATTGCAAGAAAATGTATCTTTCTGCGTATGCTTCTCGGCGTGCCTTTGTAAATGGAATAGCACCGGGTATCGCTGGAGACACACCGGGCAAGGGAAGAGTCGCTCGCGTAGGTGGGTATTCAAATGTTCCCCGTATTTGTCTTTGGACTGGAAGGACTTGGGGCACAGGTCGCACGCGAGCGGCGGGCCGGCGTGCGCGCGCCAGTGCGCGAGCATGAGGTAGTGATGTGGGAAGCTAGCGGAACACACCACGCAAGTGTGCTTCATGACCACGCCGTGCGAGAACCGCATGTGGGCGCTCATGCTGGCCTTGCTCCTGAAGGTATTCCTGCACATGTCACAAATATATTTTGGATTCGGTTGAGATTTGATCTTTGGCAATTTCTGGGAGACGATTTTCAGGATCCTTGCTGGAATGAGATAAATTAGAATGTTAGATTTGATACAACATGGAGTTTTATAAAGCTAATTATAGTTCAACTGCTAAAATCGATGAAGTGTTCGAATCAAAATGAAACCAAAAAATACTTGAAATAAAATTACTAAGTATTCTTCTCTGTTTTTATAGTTCGTTTTTTTTTAGCATTAGAAAGAACTTGTAAGAAGTTAAGTGTTCTTGACATGACTTTTAATAGAAAAACGCTTTTTAAAAATCAATAACTATTACTTATGAAAGCAAAATACTATAAAAGATCGTATTAGATTCATAATTGTTACATATTTGCCATAAATTATTTTTAAAATGAATTTTTCAATTAAAAGACTCATCAAGATTGTTTACCTTATTTCTAATGCTAAAAAAACGAACTATAAATTAATAAAATAATTACCTATGAGAAATTTCTCACCTGGTGGGGTACTAACAGCAAGAAGAAAACATTTCTTCATTGCAACTGGATCTGGTTGTTTCCTCCCATATGTCTTCAGAATTTTAGGCATATTCATAATTCTTCTTATTTTTATTTTTTGCGGTAGAGGGTTTTTCTTAATTACTACTGGAGACACATCTTTTACTTCAACGCTGCTAGTAGCTACTGCAGTCTTATCTTTTAATTCAATGCTGCTAGCAGTTATTGAAGTGTTCTGTTTTACTCTAATGCTGCCAGCAGTTACAGGAGTCTTATGTTTTACTCCAATGCTGCTAGTAGTAACAGGAGTCTTATGTTTTACTCCAATGCTGCTAGTAGCTACAGGAGTCTTATGTTTTACTCCAATGCTGCTAGTAGCTACAGGAGTCTTACGTTTTACCTCAATGCTGCTAGTAACTACTGGAGTCTGATCTTTTACCTCAACACAATCCTCAGTGTCGCTAATTGCCTCTTCTTTAATATGAATTTCTTCAGTGATTAGTATTCTATCTGTAAAAAAAATGTTTGGTTATATCCAAGTGCTTGCACACTAATTAGTTTGTAATAAAAAAATATGAATCAAATGGATAAATTAATGGTACATTGATATAACTAATAGTACTGTTGAACAAGGAATTTGTTGAGAACCAAAGATAATAGAAGAGGAAAGATGTTTGGACACTTGTAAAGACATGACGAATTTATCAAAAACATCATAGAAGGGAGAGTTGATGAAGCAAAGAGGAAGCCTTGGAAGACCAAAGAGAGCGTACATGGATCAAGTACAGACAACCTACATGCTAATGCTGGAGAAGGTTCAGAAACGTTTTCTGCGTACTCTCTTCAGGAAACTGTACGGGTACTATCCTTTTATGTATCCGACAGCCTACCTGCAGGGCATGCTAGGATACAACACACTAGTGACGCGCAGACTGTTCGACCAGCTGATAACCGTGCTTCGTATCCTGCGTGGTTGCCTGGACTGCCCCGAGTTAGTTGGCGAGGCGTGTCGACTATTTGTCCCGGACGAGCGTACCCGGTTTCGTGCTGACCGGCTGCGTCTCTTCGCGGTCCCGCCTGCCCGCACGGTCTCGCGGCGCAACTCGCCCGTTTGCCGAGCGCTGAACACGCTCAATAAGCTCGGTGCTGTGCAACACTCCTGCGATTTGTTTGCGGACGGCTGGACGGTTATTGAGAAAGATTGTTTGAAAATATGCGAGTTACTAACCAAATGATTTAAATGTTTAAATTCGATGTATTGTATGACATGATCTGTATGTAATCGTTTTGTTTTAGTATTATTTATAATTGAACTTAGGTATAAGAAATGTAATGACTTAGGCTAGTCCTGTAAAATTGCATTTTGCGTTAATAAATTGAAATTGAATTGAAATTGAATTGAATTGAATTGAAGTAAAGGAAAAAATCAACGTCGTGTCGTAATATCAGGCTGTCAAGGAGAAGGCAGAGGACCAACATATAGGTACATGGAAATCCCTCCACCTACAAGAGTTTAACTCTTTAATGTATGCTGATGATGAACAAGAACAAGAACGTAGTTATTTGACAGACCATAAGTAAGATTCATTTTGTACTTACTTTGTGGAACCTGAACATTCAATGTCTGCTGTAGTTCTGCAAGTTCTTGACAGTTCTTGCCCTGCACATCCTCTTTTTCTCTATATGTTGACTCCATTTTGCCATTTACATTATTGCAATTTATTTCTTCAGGCTTTGGTTTTATTTCCACAGCTATGTCCTCTTCAGATTGCGAACAATCTGCACGGAACCCATCTATATGTTTCTGTTCTGAGTTCATATATTGTGAATCATTTTCTGGTTCTATTTTAATAATGATTTTTGCAGTTTCTTGCACAGTTTCAATTAGATTGGAATTCATTGAGGCATCATTATTCATGACACTTTCACCTGAAAGTGTATCTACCCTTTCTTCTTTAATTTGAATAGTATCACCATTTTTGTTTAAATTAATTTGGTGTAAATTATTGTCAATTAAAGTGCCTTTGTGTCTACCTACATTTCCTTTAATTTCCCCTTGATTATTTGCTTTACCATATTCAAAATTTTGGTCTGAATTATAACTTGCATTGGGAACTATATTTTCTTCTTTAATTTTAACATAATTGTCCTCTGCTGTAACTCCATTCTGTGATTCAGCCCTTTCTTCTGTTTTAACATGATTTTCTATTTCAACACCAACATCCATAATTTCAATATCATGAAAACTCTCCATGATTTCTTCTTTAATTTTAACATGATTATCAACTAGAAGTATGGAATTATTTTGATCTGAAAAGATTAATAAAATATGTTAATTTCTAGATATAACATATTTCAAGGTCATACACTAACCTCACCTTACTTAATAAAGTTTTATATTATTACATTGGCTCTGTAGATGCTGTATGCTGTGGGCTAGTAAATTCAATATCAATAATTACAAATTATAATAAACTATTATGTTATGTGACGAGTCAGTAGCCAGTGGTGGACCTAGAAAAGGTCTAGAGTTAGACCAAGCTAAGTTGCCAGAGATTTTGATAGCCCAGATGATGCCAGTGTTACTTAAACATCATAATCTCATAGAAGTTATCAAAATCGCTACCAACGTAGCAGGGTCTAACTCTATGAAACTGGGAAACAAAAAAAAGAATCATGATAAACCAACTCACCCATTAACGCAGCAGCCACACTTACACTGGTTGTACTGGCAAGTTTATTTACTGAATCAGCAGATTCCACCTTTTTCTTTCTTGTATACTGTCTGATAACCTGCAAAATTAAATGGCTGCACTTTCATTGAATTTTTCATGAGCAAAAGAAAGATCATCGTAGCTTAAAAATCCACATAATTTAACACATTCAGTGCCGAAAATCCGACTATTGGGTATTTTATGATTTTGTTACCAGGCCAGACGACCCGATAGTCAGGATCGTGGTACTACTGCTTTACATGACAAAATTGTTGTAGCCTGGCGCAGACGTCTTGTTTGGCTGGGTGGCAATGAATGTGTCCAATTGGAACCCTAGAAAAGTCTTTGGTCTATGATATATCATCTGCTCTGACTTAATCAATAAAATGAAGGATGCTCATAGTCACTTTACTTTATGAAAACGAAATTGGCTATTTTTTTATTGTATTCCTTCAAACAATTGCAGTAGACACTAGACAGTAAAGCGGACACTGTGAGGCAATCCTCCTCAGCACATGACCTGTTTCTTTCAAATAGCCTAACTAGGTTTTAGATTTCAGCATTGCGATACAGCGACGAAATGCCGCCAGCATCCTTGGCCTCAGGGGCCTATTTTAGATGTAAGCTAGTTATCGATTTCGTTTAGTACCACTGTATATATCTTGTATGTAAATAAATGGTTTTAGGGTGCAGGGATTAATTTGAACCTTGTATATGCGCCACAGTTTGAAAAACATTAGGAACCCGTGGTTTAGAGAATGTAGAAGGTATTGCATTAAGTGCATAAGTAAGCTTTCAAACTTAAATAGAATTTCACGTTCTGCGTAAAGATTTAAATCAACAAAACCTAGAATATAATAATGAATTTCTTTCCTGACTGCTATGTGGTGGGGCTATAGATCTCTAGTTACCTTAGGAACCACCAAAAGATCCTCGTCAGGTTGATATAGTAAGTGCAGCCGCGACCCCTTCGGCTTTGTTGTCTTCGCCTTCGGCGCTGTTTTATCACCCGCTTTCATTGTGTTAGCACCTACACCTGTTTTAGATCGCGTTTTCATCGTGTTAGCCCTTAAATTAACCGCAAATGTAGTTCATAGACATTTGTTTCACAGAATATGAACTATTTTGTGTTTGAATTAACATAAAATCAAACAGACAACATAACACCGGCGTTGGTCATGTAAGTCATGTTTTTGTGACTTGCGTTCAGATAGTCTTATATGTCTATTAATGAAAGATACGATTTAAACATAGAAGCAGAATAAAGAAAAACTATAAAAATGTTAATTTCGTCCCGTTTGCACTCTTTTAACTACTATTTTTCGTTGCAAATAAAATAATCGACTAGACCTCAAATCATTACCTACATATTTTGACAATTTTGATGCAATTTTGACATTATGACATTAACGTTTGACGCACAGATTAATAATATGTAGCTATAGTGCGTCAAGCAAATCTTGTCAGTAGCAATGTAAAGCAAACTAAAGTAGGGCAACACTCAAAGAGCAGTATTGCGTTAAGAAAAGCAGCAATGTACGTCGAACCAAAACGAATATGATTTTTTTTCCGCTGAGCGCGCCCTACGTACGTCAATTCAAATTGTCACTTGCGGCTTATTGAAAATTTTAGAAATTGTTATTTAATATGGACGGACAATTTAAAAGCCATGTTAGTCAAAATGATTAACAAATTTGAAGATATCAAATTACAATTAGAAACGGACTATGCCATTAAACCATTCTGAGAGAACTCAAAATCACCAAACGACTCTCAACAATCTGCCAGGATAGGGCTCTTAGATTCTTTGGGCACATACTGCGGTCGCCACACCACAGCCTCGAACGTGACATCATACCGGGGCAAGTTGAAGGCAAGCGCGCTAGAGGAAGAGCCCCTGCAAGATTGTCGGATTCCATAAAACAAGCATGTGGTTCCATGCAGTGATGCAGAGGGCAGCCCAAATAGCCCTTGTTCGCGATAAATGGAGGGACATAGTTATTGGTCACGATCCTCAGTCATGAGGGAACGACAAAGAAGAAGAGATGCCATTAAACTAGAATGTATGAATAAAATCATTGCTTCCGCAGGTAGATGTCCTACTGAATTTTAATATTTTATTAGATTTCTCAGTTGGAATTCAATTTTAATCATAGCAAAATGGAAATTGTGGAATATTTGATACTTACAATATAATATGCTACTTGTTAATGTAAATTAGTGTACTTTTCTGGATCAATATCACATACCTACCTGTGTAATATTTTGATTGGTGATTATATTGTACAATATACATAATAAAAATAAAACAAATGATATTTGGGTGCTTATTTAATTTAAATGTAAGAGAAGATAAGGGTCACTTTAACCTACCTACACTTTAATTCAGGGCATTCATTGAAAAAATATGAAGTTACCAAGGTTACCTGGTCACTTCAACCAAGCATCATAATACTCTGTAGTCATCTATTGCATCTTAAGCATAAAACAGATTTGTTACAAAATGTGTAATTTAAGTTTCCAAACACAAGGAGTTAACTCCTTTTATCTTCCCTATATGTATAACTTTAATTAACTTACAATAAACATTTCTTGGGTAAACTAAATATTTTTAGTTTAGTTTAACAATAATTTGTCTAATTTAACCCTTGGTACCTATTTTATTTCATGGTCTAAGAAATACTATTCTTCTATTCAATTTATAATTTGTAGGGTTCTGTGGCAGGCATAAAAAAGATTCTTTATGTAGTTTGGCCCAGGACTGACTGTCTAAAGACAGAGGGAATCATACTCTTTTTCTTATGCTAAAGCTATGAGTATAATTTTCTTGGATCTGACTGGCTAGTTGTGTTTGCCCGGCTAAAGTTTAGGAAATATGTTTGAGAAATATAACACAATTATAATATTGTATAATAAAAATAAAAAATACTGTTAGGAAATTTTATTAACTTGTACATTAGGCTATTCAAGACTTGTCATTTTGGAAATGTGAAAATACTTTTCTAAAATGATACCTACACTGCGTCTAGTGCTCCATATGAATGCTGACTACATTATTTTCTTTTATTGAACAAACAGGTATGTAAAGCGACTTAAAACTTCTTTTAAAAAGATACATAGGTACAGTCAGCAGCAAAAGTTACTAAGCGGGCCAGGTATTCAAAATTACCTTGACACACTCTTATTCTCTTAATAATAAAGTCCTGTTGGTAAAACAGCAATGTTCTTGAGATGCCATAGGCATGTTGCGGCGAACATTTACAACGCCTTACCAACCGAAATTAAGTCTCTTTCGCCTACTAAATTCTTCCCTAGTCTAAAGAAATTACTTATTGAGCTGTGTCCGTATAGCCTTAACGAGTACTTTATAAAACTTAATGTATGATAGAATGAATTGCATGCTTGCTATTATTTTAAATATTGTATTTTAATATATGCTACACCGATCTGGTAAAATTGTATTGAGACAATATGACATGTAAAATGGTACCATCTTATGTAAACATACAATTTATGGCAAATAAATAAATGAAATGAAATGAAATGAAAGATCATTTTGAACACCTGGCCCGCTTAGTAACTTTTGCTGCTGACTGTACCTGTTTCAGCAAGTATAAACTAGGATTTCCCATAGGTATATATGTGCAGTAGCTGAGAGCATGAAACAAATTAGCCTAAATAATATACTTTCTTGATGACTAACTTAGGGACAACTTATACAAGAATAATCTATTCCATCAATATTTAAGCTCTCAATATTTTTGTTACATTTTTAAATAATAAATTTATTTTTCGTCTTGGTTGCGCTGTACACGTATATAAACCGCCGTAGGTAAGTATTGTCTGACTGAACTTCTGAAGAGAAACTACCTACTACGAACGCCTCATATTGAGCGAGATTTAATCCTGCAACAAACATATGTAAGGATTAGGTAATGTTGCGAAAGAACGGCGATATAATCAAAGTTCTTAATACTGTTTTAAAAGTTTACCTTTGTAAATTATGTAGTCGAATCAGTCGCTGAAAATAGTAAGATATGTGGGCCTATGGACGGTTTCCAGGACACAATGTGTGGTCTTATTGGATAGATTTAGGCATACGTTTTAATTTTATTTATGCCTTTTAACCCTAAAACAAAAAAACTGCACATAATCTTACAAGTTCCCAAGTTCTTCCCATGTTCTTCCAGTACTTGTCATAACCTAAAATTTTAGTAATGTTTACTATGAACGAGTATAATTATACATTGCAGGCTTAGCTTTGCTTAAGGTAATGCACAATCTTATTAAATATCAGAAAATATCACAGGTCACAGCAGAAATATCTCTTGAAATAAAAACGATTCAGAATGTCAACAAACAAGTTGGCCACAGATAAAACACAGACGACACGCGATTTTGGAATTATTCGAACATAGTGTTGCTAGCCTGCGATTTTTCAAATTTGCCGCCTTTTTCTACTGACAAGATTTGCTTGACGCAGTATAGGTTTGACGTGACATTTTGGATGCGTTCCAATTCGATAAAACTTTCTATTCATCTCTCTTATTTTTCTTCTCTGTGTATGGTCCTATTTGAAATTGAATAGGGAATAATATGGCTCCTCTACACGATGGGCCAACGTCGGCCAATCCAAGGGACGCATTTATGCTCGGAGTAATTAACAATGGAGCCGCCATTAACAGGCGTTCCCCTCTGTCGAAAATAGGCGGCCAATGGTCAACCACATGTCAACCATATGTATGGACTGACGTTTATCTGACATGACGTACCTATACATTTGATGTGCCCCTCCCCCGCAAAAAACGGCAGACTATTTTGTACCGAAAATTTTAGACATGGCGTCTCCGTTGGTTATATCCTCTAAGCATTTATGCGTTAGAGGGAGCAAGTGATATTGCTATCTCATTCTACCGCATAGCTGCGTCCCTTGGATTGGCCGACGTTGGCCCATCGTGTAGAGGAGCCACTACGCAAAACTCTGCGTAGAGGGCGTAACTAGCACAATAGTCCTGTAGCGCTGGCTATATTTTGAGCCCTAACTTAAAGTAATATTAAAGTCAATTATTTTTTCGCTTACGAATAGTGTTTTAAGATGTTAATCTTACATTTTGTTTTGTGTCACAGATATTATTTGCTTTTTAAGTAATTTAACAATTTGTGGTAATTATTTTTATTTTGAATTATTTTGAAGAAAAGAATATTCTAGAGAAAACATGTAACTGTATCGCATTTAGGATAGTTTTTTTAATGTGAAAACATAGTTTGTGTCAATTACGTCCATTGCAATCGGATACTATGCCATACTATTCAAAATGACACAAAAAAAAAACCGGGCAAGTGCGAGTCGGACTCGCGCACGAAGGGTTCCGTACCATATAAAAAAAAAAAACAAAAAAAAAAGCAAAAAAAAAACGGTCACCCATCCAAGTACTGACCACTCCCGACGTTGCTTAACTTTGGTCAAAAATCACGTTTGTTGTATGGGAGCCCCATTTAAATCTTTATTTTATTCTGTTTTTAGTATTTGTTGTTATAGCGGCAACAGAAATACATCATCTGTGAAAATTTCAACTGTCTAGCTATCACGGTTCGTGAGATACAGCCTGGTGACAGACGGACGGACGGACGGACGGACGGACGGACGGACGGACGGACGGACAGCGAAGTCTTAGTAATAGGGTCCCGTTTTACCCTTTGGGTACGGAACCCTAAAAATTAAAGTAAAAAAAAATTGCTGACATCGCATTTAATCGTGTCAAAATGTACGTTACATGTTTTTGTGTCTTATTAAGGCATAGCTTCATAAGATTTTTGATAATTTTGTTCTAACAGGCTATTACCATAACAAAAGAATATTAAAGTTACTAGAGTTCACATCTTATTAATTTAAAAGGCGGGATAAATAAGAAATATGAATTTGTGTCAGTTTCATCCATAGCATAAACAAATAATACAAAAATAATGTTTGCGTTCATACGACGCTAGCGGGTGGCTCTAAACGGGCAACGCGGGCCGTGCAAGGGGGGCGGGCGCGGCGGGCGCGGCGCGACCTTGGCGTGGCGGCGGGTAAGGGCCTCTCTCTAAAAACCACACGTTGCGTACGCAGCGCATGTTTACTTCGCCTGTGCGCCAAATGAATATTACTTCTTGAAATTAATTTATATTAATGTTATTAATATTTTTATTTCTATATCTAATATCTAATGCCGCCAGCATCCTTGGTACAGTCGCCATCAGATATGTAGGAGCGGCCAAGGTGTTCACAATATCTGAACACGCGCTCTAACGCCCTGACAATAGAGGCGTGTTCCGATATTTGTGAGCACCTTGGCCGCTCCGATATATCTGATGGCGACTGTACAATGCCTCAAGGGCCTATTTTAGATTTAAGCTAGTTATTAATTTAGTTTAGTAGTACCACTGTATATATATTGTATGTAAATAAAAAAAATATATATCTAATTAATAAGTCTAACTTCAATATGTCTTAATTATATGGACTTATAAATTTTAATATAAACATGTATAATTTTTTTTCCCTTATAAATAGCATAAACCAGTCTTTCCATACTTAACGTAAATTATGCACATTATTTTTTTAATGTATTTTTTTTGTTCTTAGCATTTTTTTATAATAGGTATTATTAATTTCACGTATTGAGGTTATTTAATGCCTGTTTATTCTGATGTTTTGAATACATTTACCTTAATTAATAATTACCAACACTTTTGATAGTTCAAGCTTCTTGGATAATAATTTACCTTTGGGTTCAATTGGCGTAAAGGACGTTTTGGCGAAAATGAGTTATATCCACTACCGTAGGCTCAAAGGGCTTAACTGACAAAACGCAATTTTTCAGGAGAGCCAACAAACAGTTTTGTTTTGAGAAACGAAATCAGACCCTTTTTGTTTGCTTGAATTAACTGATGCCTGTATGCGGCTTATTCCTAACTTTTTGAGGTCTTTTAAACTGATTTCTTGAACTTATAATACAATGCTTATTTACGAAAATAGCATGTTTGTTTATCTTATTAGAAAAAGGGCGTAATGTACTAAAAATTAAACTGTTTTAGTACCATTTGGCGTAAATCCAACAATTTTGTTGCAATATTGACAACTTGCATTTAGGGAACACTATACTTCTAAGTACTATAATTTACATTTTTTTCCAAAAAATTATAGAGATGTATTCACTGTTAAGTTTTCCCCATTTTTGTTATTTTGGATACTTAAACGTCGAAAAGGTCGTTTTCTTAGCCACAAAAACAATGTTTTTTTTTTATTTGTTTATATTATTTCATGGGCGAGGGGCCTCTCGCGCATGAGAGGAGGCCTGTGCTCAGCAGTGGGACGTATATAAGCCGAAATGATGATGATGATGATGATGATATTATTTCAACAGAATCACTGCTGTCCCACCATTTATGTATATTGATATACTTACAACAATTTGTAACAAATTAACTTTACTATAGAAAGTATTACGCGTTATTTCTGTTTGTAATGTTAATTGGATTATAAATTTTACTTTTACATACTATAAGGTGAACCAGGATCTATTGAGGGTGCGCCATGTTACGGAAATTTGTTGGTACTAATTTCTAGCAATGGCAACAATTTTAATAATAGACAACATCTACCCTCTATGATAGTTGTCAATATTGACAATGTAAACATTGCTTTGTCTAGTTTCGTGTGAATTATTATTAGACTGCAATAATCATGCCGAAAGTTTTAGATTTTACAGAGAAAAAGTTGTAAATAGTGTATATAGTTATTTATTGGAAAAATAACGTGCGGGAGAGAAATTTCTTCCATTAGAAAACATAACGAAATTAGCACCTGAATTGACGGGTAAGTTTCAAACTTATGGACAAATGTCACTATAGTCAGGTCGTCACGATTTGGTTGATGTCTTGTAATAATTTGATTTGTGTATTAGGTGTATCGCATGCATCGGCATCACGGATTGCTAGCGAAGGGCGTAAGGGCGGAATTAAACGACCAAACCTAAAAAAAAAGAAAACAAAAAAAGAAAATAGATTTGGGTGATTTTGATTTATGTGTCATACGTCGTAAAATTCACGAATTTTATAGCGTAAAAACCGAAGAAATATCCAAACATCAAACTTCGCACTTATTAAAGTTGTCGGAATAAAACAAAAATCATCTGCCAATTTCCATTGTCCCCACTATACAAATTGTTGCTATATAAAATTCAAAACGAGCGCCCTCTTGACAATACTCCCAAAGTTCTGGTTTACCTATAGTTTTGAAATTTCGTATGTCTATTCAGTAAAACTTAATGAATATGATCGCATATTTATGACATTACATTAGAGTAGAAAAAGGCATACGGCCAGGCTTACGTACTTCTATGGATTTAAAAGCAAACGTTATACCTAGACAGTAACTTTCATAAGGTTAATCCTGTAAATTAGGGTTTAAACAAAAAAGTATTAATATTATAATCAATATTACCAATAACCCAGTCACAAACAAAACTAATAGAATTAGCCATAATTATCATTTGAATATAGTCATGTTTAATCATTTTCCTAAAACTGATGAAAAAGTACCCACTAGTTCAGTTTAAATTATCAAAATTTAGTAACCCTATAAATAAAGCAATGAGCACATGAGCAGGTAATGCAAGTACCTACTTAATGAAAAAATTGACAAGGTCATCCCACTTAAACACAAAAAAGGAACAATTATAAACCCGAAATTATACATAGTATGGAGCCGTATCTCTTACTTTGAATTATCTAACACTCGTATAAATATCCATTAGTTGTGGGCGTAACGTACATTTAGCACTCAAAAAGCTACTGCAAAGAGGCGTAACGTACAAAAAAAAACCGGGCAAGTGCGAGTCGGACTCGCGCACGAAGGGTTCCGTACCATATAAAAAAAAAACAAAAAAAAAAGCAAAAAAAAAACGGTCACCCATCCAAGTACTGACCACTCCCGACGTTGCTTAACTTTGGTCAAAAATCACGTTTGTTGTATGGGAGCCCCATTTAAATCTTTATTTTATTCTGTTTTTAGTATTTGTTGTTATAGCGGCAACAGAAATACATCATCTGTGAAAATTTCAACTGTCTAGCTATCACGGTTCGTGAGATACAGCCTGGTGACAGACGGACGGACGGACGGACGGACGGACGGACGGACGGACGGACGGACGGACAGCGAAGTCTTAGTAATAGGGTCCCGTTTTACCCTTTGGGTACGGAACCCTAATTACCACATATTTAATAAAATTTCCGATGCAAAAGGGCGTATCGCACACAAAGTTGGGAGTTACGCAGTTGAATTCGCAGATCCGGCCAAATGCGTTGGAAAATTGTGTTCAAGCATTGATTTTTCATAGGGCTTAACGGATATTTTTTCAAGTTATCGAGATTTTAAATATATTATTCGATAGAGAAAAAAATACTGAGTATAAATAACTGCATTTTCGCAATTTTGTCCCTTACGCCCTTTGAGCCTACGGTAGTCGTTATATACAGTTTTGTTCAGAATTCCAAGCGCTTTCGTTCCGTATTTTGAAAATTTCGATATCTCTTAAAAAGTTGCCTTTACGACCCAATTTTTGCACTATGAGCTTGCAACAACAGCTTATCACAAGGGGCGTAAATGACCAGGTATAAATTAGAAATTCATAGATATTATCGTAAAGGTTACCGCTAAATATAAATATTGTTGTAAATGACTTACATGTCTTTTGTCGTCCGACTACGGCAACGCAAAAGGAGGGTTATGATTTTGACCGGTATGTATGTATGTTCATCTGTTCGCTCATAACTTCTAAAGTACTCATTATAATTTGATAAACGATATGTCATTCGAATCGTCTTAATCGTCCGCTGGTTATAGGCTATATGACGTCACAAAAAATGAACACTGCGCCCTCTAGAGGTCATAAAGTCACGAACCAAAAAAATAAAAATAAGTAATGATGACGTGTTGTATATCGTTTGAAAGAGCTCAATTAGCACATTTCAAATATATAAATATTGTTAGCTTTTGCTTTCAAAGCATTTACGCTAAAAGATTTTCGGCAGTTATCTTTGTTCATGGGCGGTCTAGAATGCCTAATAAATAAATAGTTTTATGGGTCCTTTATTACTAAAATGTAATGTTTGCTCTTCAAATTAAAAAACCTCAGCTCGGTATTTTTCAACAACTATCATCGTTTTACTCGCAGTGGAATTTCTTATAGTATATTATACATATAATTTCTTATATTCTATAATATCGTTGTTTATCGACTAAGTGCCAGTTGCACCAACCACATTTGACAGACTGATCAACATCAGCCGGCGCGCCCCGGTGCTTTATTATGAAACTTTCCATACATAAAAATTTAGCGAACTCTTTAACGATACGAACAGTTTGGTGCAACCGACCCTAAGCCAATCTGTGTAGCGAATGTCCTATAAAATCATTCATTCATTCAATTGTTTCATAATCGTTCTAACAGAAAATATTTTTAAACGTTTGAAATTATAAATTATTGCAGCTAAAGGTAACGGGGTCTAAATAACACAGAAATTACTACTTAAATAGGAATTTTCAAACCGTATTTTAAAATAAGACCACTTGAAATAGTGAACCAATTACATATTACCTATTATAACATACTGTATAGAATTATAGTATTTTGTTAATTAAGTAAACGTCCAAATGCTTGATAATAATACGCTCATTCTAATCATCGCTAGGCGATCTATTACTTCCCTTGTTATGATTAAAAGCTGTTATGTTATGATTGTTATAAGGCAGTGGGACATTTACTTTACCTTCATTCCCGAATATTAGGTACTTTTTGAGCATGTAATTATTTTGTATTATTTGTGTTTTCTTCTTTATTTAATTTAGGTCTTAAGTTAGGGTTTTACAATGTGAGTATAAAAGTACAATATAAAAACACTTACAAATCATTACAAAAAATATATAAACACATTATCAAAACCTAACCTAGGGTGCCGCCGGCAGCGGGGCAGGGCCCAAGCTGCCGGTAGTCAGGGCCGCAGAGTGAGGAACTGACGTACTATACGCGCCGTGTCCAAAATTACTGCCTTCTGCATCTGACCCTTGATCCAACCACCCAGCGAGAGTCTCTCTAGGTGTTGGGCGAGACTCTTCGCTATGAGGCCATTCACCAACACGACTATAGGAACAATCATCGTAGAATCAACATCCCACACGGCGGTTATCTCATGAGCTAAGTCGAGGTACTTACTGGACATGTTCTTCTCGGCCTTCACGAGATTCTCATCATGGGGGATGGTGACGTCGACGAGCACGGCCCGGCGCTGCGATCGATCTATCAGCACGATTTCAGGCTTATTGGCTACAATAGTTCTGTCAGTGATGATAGATCGATCCCAATAGAGCGTGGTACGGCCATTTTCGAGAACTGGCGCAGCTGAGAACTTCGCGGTCCACAAGGCCGTATAGCCAAGGCAAGCTGCTGGTGAATAATTCTGGCTACGAGATTATGTCTGTGCAAGTACTCGCCGTTAGCAAGATGAAAACAACCGGAAATAATATGCCTGTGTTTTCTTTCATTTCAGCCTATATACGTCCCACTGCTGGGCACAGGCCTCCTCTCATGCGCGAGAGGGCTTGGGCTATAGTCCCCACGCTAGCCCAATGCGGATTGGGGACTTCACATACACCTTTGAATTTCTTCGCAGATGTATGCAGGTTTCCTCACGATGTTTTCCTTCACCGAAAAGCTAGTGGTAAATATCAAATGATATTTCGTACATAAGTTCCGAAAAACTCATTGGTACGAGCCAGGATTTGAACCCGCGACCTCCGGATTGAAAGTCGGACGTCATATCCACTCGGCTACCACCGCTTCTGTGTTTTCTTTATTATTACTATATTATCAAAAAAAAAAAAATTATAGCTCTAATCGGGATATACCTGGCATAATCAACTACCGTTTGATACATTTTTAAGCTTCGTAACAGTAAATTATGCTGAGAAGAGTTAACATGTGTACCGTGACTGGTAACTAATACACCCCGAATGTGGTATAAAATAGTCTGATAACGTAACTTACGACCCCCTAATAAACAAGATTCACTAAATTATCAATAATTTCATGGGCGTAAAGAGGCGAAAACAGGTTAAAGAGACTAACACTTTGAGTACTTTTCCAATACACATCAAAAACATTGCTCGATAAACAACAAGAATATATTATAAACATTAAAAAAAAAACAGTTTTTCGCGTCTCCTGAAAAGTAGCATTTTGTCCTTTACGCCAATTGAACCAAAAGGTATCGTATAATCGTAATAATATATATTACTAAAATTAATAAAATCAGTCTTTGTGTTGTGTATCAACAAGGTACCTACATATTATAGTTGCACATGTAAGTGCAAATATTTTCATTGCATTCAATTCATGCAATTCATGCTATGTTGTGGGGGGCGTGGCTAACGATAATCGCAAGCCAACATTTTTTCTCATGATTATACCAACCCGGTGGAGGCCGTATCACCTCAATAATTAAAACAATTATTCTGCTCCTCAAACGAACATATATTTTTTTCAATAACATTTTTAATTTATGAAGTCTTGTACCTATTCAATGTACACCATCATCATTGTAATTGACGTTGCTTGCCACGCTTTATACATCACAAAATTAGCAATACATTGCAGAGAGATTGCATCGAGTCGCATGCGCGCAGCGGTCGCGAACAGATGCGCAAACGATAACGGCTAAAATTATGCCGATACGAGGCGTCGTGAAAATGTCGAATATTGTAAAGTGTAACGTATGTAATATTGTGATTGACGAGTTATTAGCGTTCATACAAAATAAACTTTCGTTAATTGATGATGACACCTTAATTCGTCTGTGTGTCAGTGCGTTTTCAAGTGAGGAAATCAAAAAATCGAAATGTTTATTATTCGAGTCTGTTGTAACGGAGCAGAGAAAGATCTTGCGTAAAGATAGGGGTAAGGAAGTACGAGACCTTGAAGACATAGTGTCCTTACTTAAATCGATCGATCCTGAAATGGTGCCAGTGTTTGTCGCACGAAACCTAGAGAAACTGCCACCGTTAAATTTAGATCACCTAGACTGCACGAAACTCTTGAAGGACCTGGGTAAACTCCAAAGAGATGTGGAGTTAGTTAAGACTACTTATGTGACTAATCTACAGTTTGAAGAGTTAAGAATCGATATTCACAACATGAAATATGCGTCTGTGCCTCAAACACCTTTCGGAAATGTAAATGTAAGACGTGGGGCATGGTTGCATGACAGTGGACCAGTTGGATTATCTACATTTAGCCAAGAATCGATGGAGGATAAAAACGACTATTCTGACTCACAGGCATCGTTAAGCATAGCGACACAAAATTTACCAAAAGAACCGTTACAACCGTTGTCTTTTAAATTGAACATCAGCGGTGACAAACCGACAATTGCTACATCTGGCGAAGCAAAATCCGTGGATCGAACATCATCAAACTCACAAGTACATATAAACTCTCAAAAACATCAAAAAACGCCAGATAAATCACCGTTAAATAAAGTGAGCAATAAGAAAAATACGGTTGTCACGGAGGTAGTTACAGCGGAGGCGGTGACGTCAGCGGCAGTGCCGGCCGGTCGAGGAACCGGTCCTAATGTTGATATGCAAGCGTTGCAAGCGGGCAATCAGCTGTCGATGACGCATTCACCTCGATGCACAACAATTAACTCGGTGTGCGAAAATGATAATAGATTATCTGATCGGCAATCTTTTGCCGATATCTTAAAGAAAGAAGGTGAATGGCAAGTAGTCGGGCGCTCAACATCGAAACCGAATTCACGCTATAGGTTTTTAGGTAAAAAAGGTTGTGCTAGCCCTAGTGGCGGAAAGTTTAAGGCCGCGGACTCGAAGTTACCAATGTTTATAACAAAAGTACACCCCGAAACAACTGAGCAAAACATAGTAGACTATATTTACGATAAGACCACAGAACGAATTACGCTAGAAAAGCTTTCAATTAAAAAAGGAAAGGATCACAACGCATATAAGTTTTGGGTACCTAAAAGTAAGCTAGACTTATTTTTGGACGAGTCCCTATGGCCTCAAGGCATAATTTTTAGACGATTTGTGAATTTTAAACACAGTAAAATGGAAGGGACTGGCAATACGGCCCTGGGCGGCGCGACTGAACAATTAAATGGGAGATAAAAACTCTTTATATAAATTAGTTACCTTTAATTGTAAGGGTGTGAAACGGTCGATCGATAGCGTACGACAATTATGTCAAGTATCGGACTATAATAAAAAACAAAACAGGCGACGTGAGCGATAAGTGTAACTATAGGCCGATTTCGCTTGCCACCATAGTAGCCAAGGTGCTTGACGGTCTGCTCAATGGCCAACTAGACAGATGTTTAAAAATTCACGACAATCAATTTGGATTTAAACCAGGCCTGTCGACTGAATCCGCTATCTTGGCATTGAAACAGACCGTCAGGTACTACACGGACCGCCGAACAGCTGTCTATGCCTGTTTCTTGGACCTTTCTAAGGCTTTCGACCTAGTGCACTACAACATCTTGTGGCGGAAGCTTGACGACATTAACTTGCCACCTGACATTAGTGGAATTTTTAAATACTGGTACCACAACCAGGTTAATGTCGTCAGATGGTCGGGATCCTTTTCACAGCCATATGGCCTGGAATGTGGTGTACGGCAAGGCGGGTTAACCTCACCGAGGCTATTCAATCTCTATATTAACGCACTGATAGAGGAGCTCAGTAACACCCGTATCGGCTGCCATATCGATGGAGTTTGCGTAAATAATCTGAGCTACGCCGACGATATGGTGTTACTGAGTGCCTCGGCCTGCGGATTGGCTAAGCTAATTTCTATATGTGAAAAATACGCATCTAGCCACGGTTTGTTGTACAATGTGAACAAAAGCGAATGCGTTGTCTTTAAGGTCAGAGGTAAAGCTACACCCAAGTTTCCAAGTGTCAAACTAAATAGCCATCCGCTACGAATAGTGGATCAGTTTAAATATTTGGGACACATGGTAACCTCTGACCTTAAGGACGACATAGATATCGAACGCGAACGCAGAGCGTTGTCCGTGAGAGCTAATATGATAGCCCGCAGGTTTGCTCACTGCTCCAAAGATGTAAAAGTCACCCTTTTTAGGGCTTACTGTACGACTTTCTACACAAGCAACCTGTGGGCTGATTATACTCATAAACGGTACAGCGCTCTGCGTGTTCAATATAACAACGCTTTCAGAGTGCTGATGGGGCTGCCCAAATTCTGTAGTGCATCGGGGATGTTCGCGCAGGCGCGAGTAGACTGCTTCTACACCACCATGCGCAAGCGAGCTACATCCCTTGTGCGCAGAGTGAGGGCCAGCTCCAACAGCATTCTGAGAATGTTGGCAGGCAGAATCGATTGCCTGTACTTGAATAACTGCTGCTTGATACACGCACGCAGAAATAAATAAATAAATATAGTTATTTTAAGGATAGTTATGTAGTTCTAACACTAGGATAACACTATTTATATTACTAACACAAATGATCCTCGATGGTCGTAAATAAAGAATTTATTATTATTATTATATTAAAGCGGAAACTTCTATTTAAAAACCGGCCTAGTGCGAGTCGGACTCGAGTTGCAAGGGTTCCGTACAAAGAACTATTTTGTATATTTTTTTCAAAACATTATCCCATTGTGGGGGGGGGGGGGGTCATTTTTTGGCTATTTTCTTAAATTACATCTAAACTAAAATATTTAAATTAAAAAAAAATATATATATTTGAGATTCTCAAAAAAAAAAAAAAAAAAAAAAAAAAAAAAAAAAAAAAAAAAAAAAAAAAAAAAAAAAAAATTGCATCTTAAAATAATCTTAAAAAGTGTACTAAATATCGAATATAAGTTATTTTTAAAAGTCGCTGATGTGAAATTCTCGTTCAAAAGGTAGGGACCACTTTGTCGTTTACCATAAAGACGAAATTTTATTGTATCTTTATACAAATAGCCTGTCAGAGAGTCCTTATGGCAAGGATAAAGTGCTACATTTTGATTGCGTACGTCACGAATGTTGGTCAGTATGAGGAGCCTACATTTTATTTTTAAATATACTTACAACATACTTACTCCCACACTATGAAAAGATTTAATGTAATTATGCCTCCGAATTAAATAAATACACTGTAATGGCTCCTCTACACGATGGGCCAACGCCGGCCACTCCAAGGGACGCATTTATGCGTTAGAGGGAGCAAGTGATATTGCTATCTCATTCTACCGCATGGTTGCGTCCCTTGGAGTGGCCGGCGTTGGCCCATCGTGTAAAGGGGCCATAATGTTCATCTAGCAAGCACCTTACCCGCGTAGGTAGACCTCCCCGCGTACGCCGTTCATGCAAAGTTTTATTTAGCCCAATAGTAAAAAACCGTTGTTGAAAATGACCCAAATTATGAATGTTGTCTTGATGTGGCATTATAATAATGTAGACGTAAACTTAATAACATGTTTTTTTTTTTGTGGCAGATACATGATGTTTATAAGAAAAAAAAAATATTAAAAATAAAAGCGGTGGATGAATTTGACACACATTTGATGGAATAACATATTATAATATCCTGTGAAGTACAACACTTCACTTACGGACTATAATTTTATTTAAGGCATTTTAGGGTCACTATTAGGTATTTATTAAATGTCATTATACCCGTGGATAATAATGACACAAAATGCGTGTGTACGTCGGAAGCCACTTTGCTTTTACAGGGAAACAAAGAATTTCATCTCGAATATTTTTTTTACCAAATGCTGTTTAAAAAAAGAAATACCTAAATTTCTACCTAAGCAAATACCTAGGATGACACAAATTATTATTATTAGGTTTGGTATGTGGTCTGGAAACTATATGTAAAAAATAAGCAACATTAATAATCTTATAACTTCAAAAGTTATTGCTACCGGACTACAATCACAGGGCCTACCGCGAAACACGAAAATCGAAAGTTCGGTTTCTGCCTCTCTTTCACTCTTGCGTATTCGATCGATAGAGAGGCAGATAACGAAAAATCGATTTTCGCGTTTCGCGGTAGGCAACCTGTAACAGACCACTGATGCATCAATGCCACAGTGAAAACTTGTCAAAAAACTGTTTAAAGTTACTCTATGGTTTAGGGGTTGTGCACAAATCACGCGAGGTATTTTCGGCTAATATTTGACCCCCCCTCCCCTTGGTGATATTTGGTGAGGTTTTTGGCTACCCCCCTTCCCCACATAACCTCACGTGAATTTTTTTGAAATGTATATATCCGGCCGGTCCAGGCCACGCGCTCCAAAATTTTCAATTAGACTCGCACTATTTTGAAGTGCGGAGTGAAGATTTATGTTTAACAAAACCGAGAATAAGTATCTACTCATGTGGTAGGTATATTCCTAGTTTCGTACATTATAGAAAAATACACGTGAGGTCTCCTTATACCCCCCAACGTGATCAGTCGTGATCCCCCCCTCTACCGAACCTCGCGTGATTTGTGCACAAGCCCTTACTAAACAAACTATTGCTCCACTCTGGCGGCATAACATTACAGTAATACTCCCTATTGTTATATATCTAACCACTAACAGGAATATATATGTTCACGCGCCATTTTGCGGAATGGGGTTGGCAACTGTCAAAGGTTTGCATAGATGGCGCCATCATAGATTGCCCCTTTTTAGGGTTCCGTACCCAAAGGGTAAAACGGGACTATTACTAAGACTTCGCTGTCCGTCCGTCCGTCCGTCCGTCTGTCACCAGGCTGTATCTCACGAACCGTGATAGCTAGACAGTTGAAATTTTCACAGATGATGTATTTCTGTTGCCGCTATAACAACAAATACTAAAAACAGAATGGGGCTCCCATACAACAAACGTGATTTTTGACCAAAGTTAAGCAACGTCGGGAGTGGTCAGTATTTGGATGGGTGACCGTTTTTTTTTTTGCTTTTTTTTTGTTTTTTTTTTTGCATTATGGTACGGAACCCTTCGTGCGCGAGTCCGACTCGCACTTGCCCGGTTTTTCTATGAGATTTGGCTTAAAGGGCTGGCATCCAAGGTTTTAAAAAAACAAAAATTTGACACAATTCTAGGGATTGACAGGGCAAGCTATGATGGCGCCATCTGTTAAAAACTTCCACCGGCCAACCCCATTTCACTAACAGCGGAACTAATTTTTTCATACTATACTGAACTATCACATCACCCTACATAAGAATAACAGCGCCCTCTTGACAATGATCATAATATATTACTGGCCAGGCTTTACATTATTTCTACTTTTATTTTTAATGGGTCATTGTGTTTATAATGATTCATTAAGTAATAACATTAACAACATGCGCTTACAATGCCGCCAGACTGCCATATTTCTATTAACTTTACATAAAGAATGAGAATTACTTCATTGTTCTCTTTGTAATTAAAGTTATAGACAGGATGCTAATGGAATGGGATGATGGAATGCATCATAGATGCTTGAACAGGTTAATGGGGTCTGCGCTGAAACAGATGTCCTATTATTCTATACTATAGAAACCAGGGGCGTATTTAGAAATTTGGCGCCCCGGGCCAATAAGTTTCGCCGCCCCAGAAGTCAAGGCAAAAAACAGGCCAAGTGCGAGTCGGACTCGCGCACGAAGGGTTACGCAAAAAACGGCAAAAAAATCACGTTTGTATGGGAGCCCCACTTAAATATTGATTTTATTATGTTTTTAGTATTTGTTGTTATAGCGGCAATAGAAATACATCATCTGTGAAAATTTCAACTGCCTAATAGCTGTCAATAGGGTCCCGTTTTTAAAAAACAATTTAAATAAAAAAATAACCGGTCAAGTGCGAGTCGGACTCTTGTTCCAAGGGTTCCGTACATTACCCAATTTTTAACAATGTATTTTTTTATGTGGAACGTAAATGAAATGTATTTAAAAACCCGTAGGGGTCAGATCAAAAACTAAGTATATAAGTCCGACGCACGCTTGACTGCACATTTCTAATAGGTTTTCCTGTCATATCTATAGGTAAAAAACTATTTTGTGTAGGTATTTTTTTCAAAATTTTAGATCCAGTAAAAAAAAAACCAGATGTAATGAACCACGACCCCTAGTGTTTATTTAGTAATTACTCATCAGTCCATTAACCGATTCTGGCGAAATTGGTGTCATTCGATAGATCTTATTCAATGTTAATGAAATTTATAAAAATAAAATACGAGGGATTATAATAAACTGTAAATAACTAAAAATGTGGCATTTTTTACAGAAATTTTACGACTGCTCTTGCTTGAGGCCAAGGTGTGCGAAAATTAATGCACAAAACTGACGCAAAAAACCTCGGATAGAAGGATAAAGCAAAAACAGTTCTTTACGGTCCTTTTTAACCCTCGTAGAACATGTGCATCTCCTCAAATAATGCATTAGAATTTATGGCCGCGCAGCGCTATAGCGGGTACAGAGCGCCTGAGACTGTAACATTAAAACGCTCTTGCATATGTATAGAGCGCAAGCGGCGCCCTTTACACTGTAATGTCAGGCAAAGCTCTGGAGGCTTCTTACATTCAGGGCGCCTGAAGCAGGGCCTTTACACTGTAAGCTTTGCACGCTCTGATTTACAGGGCGCACTCCACACTGTAAGGTCGCGTGAATCGCGTTCTTTCAATACAGGGCGCCTGCGGTGCCCTTTACACTATGGGGTCTATATGGGGTCCCTATAAGCGGCATTTGCAATAACGCAATGGCGCCAAAACCAAAACAAAATGCAATCAGCCAGGGGCGGCGACACCGCCCCTGCCGCCCCTGGCGGATTGGCGCCCCGGGCCATGGCCCGGATGGCCCTAGGGTAAATACGCCCCTGATAGAAACGTGACCAAACGGCCGGCCGAGGTCGATTCGAACCGGCGTCACAGAATAAATAATAGTACTACCGTACAGAAAGGAAAAACTTCCTACAAAACCGAAGTTTAACAGCGGTACAGGGTCGAATCATGCTGTCCTTTTCTAATATATATAGCACTATCACTTGCGGCTATTTAGGGTTGTCAAAATTCAAGCTATTATCTTATCTGTGGTCGTGCACGCAAAGGGACGTCAAGTTGTGTCGACCCTAATAATTGCTCGGAGCAATGCTGAGCCGAACGGAGCCGAGTTTGCCCGAAGTCAGGAGTTTCGCACCTCTGCCGCCGTCTTCACCTTCAGATTTCGCCTCTTGCGCCATAACCTCTACCTCTATCTATGCCACCCGGTCACGGTGGCACAATCGTTTCATATCATTTTCTCGAGTGTAAGCAATCTTTGAAAGGCTGGTTGGTCACAGACCATAGGTACCTAACCTACTCTTAATAAATAAATAATAAACTATATACTCTAAAGAAAGTTTGTCAAATAACTGATAAAATAGCTTGGGAATGTCAAGGAAAAAAATTTAATAAAACAATATCGTGAAAAATAATGCACGTTTAATCACAGAGCGCTTGCGCCAAGTCAGTAACAAAATAAATTAGCACAACAACCATACACAGGAACTACCTACTTAGTGCTACCTTAGACTATCGCCGGGCTATCACTCGCGGCGGCGCCGCGCCCGGCGCGGGCTCTGCCCCTCTACCCACGACCTGATCAAAGCTAGAAACATCATTCGTGTGCTGCAATGGGGATGGCAACTGTCTATTTAATTGTCTATGGCATTGCCGAAATTTAAACCTTGGTTTTAGAGTGGTTTTAGCCAAATTCAATAGAAAAAAATACTACTGTCGAGAGCGCCATCTAGGTATGTTTAGTTTTTTACCGGTCTTCCCATTACAATAAGTGGGGCAGACGTAGTTAAGGTTAAAGGGTGGCGAACTAATGGCACGCGTTTTGAATGGTGTCTCGGTATTTTCCCGAGACGTATTTTTGTAAACATTTAATAATATTTTTTGTAATAAATGTTCGCCATGGAAATTTCATACGGTTGATATTATCGTTTTCTTATACATTTAATTATATGTTTCTAGCTTAAAGCATGTTCTGTATCTTCCATTGCCGGGTTAAACCCGAGTAACGGATATTTAGCTAAGATTTAACGTGTAAGCTTGTTTAATCAGGCCATGTGCATGCAACAAGTTTGCTGCTCCACCCCGCCTTATGGAATGTACAAGTATTTGACTCATGATTATCATTTATCAATTTACGCCCCATATAAATAAATAAAATCACATTTCAATAATGTATCTTTACGGCAGATCTATTTTACTGTTTTTATATCTTTGGTTTCATATTAAATTATATATTTTTCAGTTGAAATTGTTATTAGAAAAAATGATTCATATATTATGTTGGCTGATGGAACAATCGGACTTTAACAAATAAAATAACTACAATCGTGTCGATCGGATTACTTACTAAACTACCTATTATGTTACATGTACACATGTATATAGAATTACAATATACCCCGAGGTACTAAATAGAGAGGCCTTACAAAAAATACCTGTCAAGTATAAATAGATAAGTATGGGAGGCCGGGGCCGCACTATCGGGGCTCCACGGACGCTCCCACCCGCTCGGAACGAGTGACAAAGATTCACCAATTATAATTAAAAATTCTCATCGCAGCGGAGATTCGTTAAATAAATTCGATAACAAAATTTGTATGTATTTACACTACGTTTGGGAACCCCGTCGCGTTAAGCAACAAGGTACTTATACAATTAAATATTTTCCTACGAATATCGTCCCTACCGCGTGCGTCGTCGTTACTACATCTATCCTTTTAGGATACTTTTCGCCGAGGACAGGGAAAGGCATTGTTTCCCCGTTCCTCTCAGTAGCGAGATAGCAGAAAGCGTCCGAAAGGATAGATATAATAACCGTTATGTGCGGGAGGAGAGGTGCTCGGGTCCGTTAGTGTTTCGCGAGAAGTTCTGACACGTAGTCGGCGATGGAGCGCGCCGCGTCGCCGGCGAGGATGGTGCGATGCGTGCCGGCCAGCTGCCGCGTGCTCAGCTCGCCCTCGACCACGGCCTTAAGGCCGTAGTCCTCGTCTAAAGCCACGTAGTTGTCCCTCGCCTTGAACAAGGTCACCGGTGCGCGTAGACGAGCGCTGGGCTTGTAGCTGTCGCCGAGCACCAGCTTGCGGTAGAAGCTGTGCGCGGCGCCGCGCAGGGCGTCCCGCTCGACGCGCGCGCCGCCGGCCACGATGAGCTCGGTCACGCGGCCCACGCGCGCCTCCCAGCTGGGGAGCTTCTCCAGCTCGGTCGCGACCTGATTCAAAAATAAAGATAACTTAACATGTGGATGGCTGACGGTGGTGAGTTTTTTTTTAATCGAAAGGTATAGGACGATTAGTGTAGGTTTAAAATTGCTATGCCAAGATTGTTTTTTAAGATACTCCAAATGATGGGAACTAAGTAATATTCGGACTAGGATTCTAGTTATACCTACGTCAGCTGTCGTTTTGACAGAAAAAAACCGGGCAAGTGCGAGTCGGACTCGCGCACGAAGGGTTCCGTACCATAATGCAAAAAAAAACGGAAAAAAATGCAAAAAGAAAACGGTCACCCATCCAAGTACTGACCACGCCCGACGTTGCTTAACTTTGGTCAAAAATCACGTTTGGGAGCCCCACTTAAATCTTTATTTTATTCTGTTTTTAGTATTTGTTGTTATAGCGGCAACAGAAATACATCATCTGTGAAAATTTCAACTGTCTAGCTATCACGGTTCGTGAGATACAGCCCGGTGACAGACGGACGGACGGACGGACAGCGAAGTCTTAGTAATAGGGTCCCGTTTTACCTTTTGGGTACGGAACCCTAAAAACGGAGTTACAGATAATTGTTTTCTATCGTATTTTCTCGGAAACGTATTTGTCACGCTACTTCAGTCAACCTCAGTACTTTTTGAACCGTGAAAATACGATGGAATATGCACTATATCTATATGTAGGAGACCACCGAATGCTACTCCTCTTATTTAGGTACTTTCAAAAGATATTATTTTTAAATATAGAATGAAAATCGTAGACAAACTACCTTAGCCGCGTCTAGGTCCTGGAACACCTGGGCGAAGTACGCAAGCGCGTCAGCCTCGTCCGACTGCGGGGTGCGAGCGGTGCGCTTCTTCTTCCCACGGGTCGTGTGTGTCGCGACGAACGCGGGCGACCCGTCAACTAGGACCAGTCTCGTAGCGCAGCCTTCCTTCTCTAACTGTAGTGCCATCTCGAAGGCAACACCGGCGCCGAACGAGTAGCCCAGCAGCGTGTATGGTGGTTGAGGTTGGGCTGTGCGGACATGCTTCACGTAGAAGCGAGCGAGCGCAGACATATCTTCAAGCGGGGCAGACGCCGCGCACTGCAGACCGTATACTGTGCCCTTCACCGTGGCTGCGACGCCGCGTAGTAAGTCAACTACGCCTTCGATCGGGTGCACCTGTAAAACGAAGCCATGATCAGTATTGGGTACGGGTAAAACTGTCCGTCTAACCGGAATACTTAAACACAAGGGGAAAATTAGATTATTTGAGACATTGCTTCCTTACACTAGGTTGTCATCATATCAGCCCTTTATCGCTCACTGCTGAGCATAGGCCTCTCTTCTAGTAGGTAGTAGGTACGCCACTTGTCCCGGGTTCTGAGCTACTCTCATCCAGAAGTGTCCCGCAAACTTACATAGGTTAGTGGTCTCCAAACTATGACTCGAGTCTGTCAGTTTAGTTCACGAAAAATGGCAAATTTAATCTGGCCCTCAAAAAGGAGTCTGGCTGCGGCCCCCGAGTAATAAAGTTTGGAGACTAGGCAAATAAATTATGTCGGAACTGTAAGCAAAGAAATGTCTCACCATGAATATGGGCTTGTGGTCAGGATTAGCCGGCGGCTGCGAGGGCAGCTTGACGAGCACCTGCTTCGGCATGAGCTCGCCGAAGGTCGCGAACTGCACCAGGTCGTCGTCGCTGGTCGCCGGCGCGCCGTCGGCTGGTGCGGGCGCTGCAGGCGCCGCGGCGTCGCCGCCGCCCAGGCCGCGCAGGCGCGCGAACGTGAGCGCGCGGATCTCCTGCACGCCGAGCAGCACGTCGTAGCCGCGCTCCAGGGTCTGCTTGATCTCGGCGCCCATCAGCGAGTCCATGCCCAGCTCGGCCAGGTTGGCGGTCTCGGACACCTTGCTCGGGTCCTTGATACCTGGAGGTGAATGGAATTTGTGAGAATTTCTATAAGTGCATCCTCGGCTGACTATATAGTATTCTGTCTTTATAAACACTTAAATTTTCACGATTTTGATACGTTTACTATTTTAGTTTTTTTTTGTTTGTCAAGTATATTTAGAAGCCCCTGAATGTTTTTTTGTTTCATTTTAAAAAAGCTGTCAGAGTGAAATGTACACAATTCATTCGTTTATACGTACCAAGGATATTAGCGACGGCCTGCACGAGATCCTGCGTAGGCTTGTCCTGCGCGCGCCGCTTATCGGCCAGCACCACCGACGACGCTACAGCGTGGGGCAACGCCAACAACGTCCCAAGCGTGGTCAGACAAGAAGCAATACGTTGCGGCATGGTCCCACCGACTTCAGTGTCCTCGCTTCCGTGCATGGCCGTCATGATGAGACCGACGTCGCCGATAGCGCCCCACTGGACGGCTAGCGCTGGTAGTCCGTCGGCTTGCCGCTGCTCGCACAGGCGCTCCATGGCGCTGTTGGCGAGACCGTAGTTGCTCTGGCCGGCGTTACCGCGCCCGCAGGATACGGAGGAGAACGCCACAAAGTGTTCGAGCTCTGGCGCGAGCTCGCGAGATGCGACGTCTAGAGCGCGTGTGCCTGTGTACGGAAGACATTTTTAATAAAATTATGTAACAAATATTTGTTAAGAAACTACAGAGCTTGTTAAAATGTTGGCATGTTGCGACCTCTGGTCGGTCTCTGAGCATAGAGTAGTGATTGTAATAGAGGTAAAATTTAAGAAAAATAAACGTGCGCGATGGTTTGACAGCCGAACTATGTGGCGCTGTACTGCGCCATAGGTTTTGTGGTCACCGAATTGTCCAACGTCAACTCTTCACAACCAGATCAGTTATCGCATAATGTAGACTTTAAACATCTTACACAATCAATAGATATTTGGTCTAAGGACGTTCATGAGTACGTTGGCACTGACCGTCAATCTTAGGCTTGGCGCACACTCGGAAATCCTCCGGCGTCTGGTTCTCTAGGAAGGCGTCGCGCAGCACGGCGGCCAGGTTGAACACGCCGCCCACGGGCGCGGCGGCCGCGGCCTGCTGCAGCAGCGTGCGTGCGCCGGCCACGGTGGTCGCGTCCGTCGTCGACACCACCACTTTAATGCCCTTCTCGCGCCATCTGGTGAACAATACTAGTTTATGCAACTGACGCATAATGAGAGGGCTCAAAACAAGAGTATGGTTTTTATGAAACGAATAAGATCACAAAAGCGAAGCGAATATATAAGATCACACGGCTCATAAAAGACATCTAAGTACTTGACAATAAAGACATATATGTGTATATGCTTTGCACACTTGCAATAAAATGTATGGTACTGTAATAGTTACGACAGCAAAATAACGGAATTTTAACATTGAAATGGTGACAGAATACGGATCGTACATCAGTCGTACATATCGTATGTGATGTCTTTAAAAATTGTAAAAATAACTTGTATGACGTAAAGTTGTATGGAAATCTTTAACGATACCTACATTATTTTGAATGATAATAGACTACCACCGGCAATATACTTATCTATCTAATACCCTTAAACGAGCAATTCTTGTTTATTTATATACATATATATTTCGGGGATTTCGGAAACGGCTCTAACAATCTCGTCTAACAATCTCGATGTCTATATGGGGGTTTTCGGGGGCGATAAATCGATCTAGCTTGGTCTTATCTCTGGGAAAACGCGCATTTTTGAGTTTTTATGTTTTCCGAGCAAAACTCGGTCTCCCAGATATGCTTTCAATACACCTGTAAGTCATTTAACTGACAGATATAATATGCTAGAGTAGTAGAGTAAAAAAAGTGTTAAAGTAATCTATTCTTACCTGCGAATGCACCAGGCCTGGTAGCCGGTACGCACGCCACTACGCGAGTTGAACACGAGCGTGCGCGCTCCGTTCTTAGTCAGCCATTCGCCCAGCTCCAGACCGAAACCGCCCAGACCACCTGGCACAAAGTTATTCGTCATTATATCGGACGAGTGAGATATCAGTATCCATAACTCATAACCAGTTCAGGAGGTCTATCGTGAACTAAAAACCATTTTTATTTTGGCCGATTCCAGACCGATTATTATTTTGTTGTAGATTTTTTTTCGTTACATTTGGATATAATTTATCTCTGGTTTTAAAGTTCATTTTGGGCGGAATAAATACGAAATCCCAATTCAGGACAAGAAAATATGTAATTATACCATACGTTTACGTAACACAGTGATGATTTTTTAGGAAATAGGTACAGTGAAATTGTGCTTATTGTGTACAAAATAAGGAACTCTATCTATCAACCAAAATTAATCGAAATCTGGCGAAAAAAAAGCGACAACAAAATTAAAATCGTCCCTGAATGAAAATGAGTGGGAATTCTACTGTTTTGAAACTCCCGAATTTTGCGTCAACTATTAGTTTCTAAGGGTGGTATTCCACCTGTCCAATTTCTTGGTCCAGCCAGTCATTGCATCTCACTCTCTCATTAAGCAAAATGTGAGACAAAAGATAAAATGATATTACTAACCGACGAGCACGTAGCTCTTGCCGGGATGCATGTATGTGCGCGGCATGGCGGACAGCAGGCGCGTGGCGGCGGGCTTGTTGCCGGCCTCCTCCTCGCGCACGCGGATCAACACCTTGCCGATGTGCTTGCCCGTGGCCATGAATCTACGAAACAAACAGCCGTTAGCGAGACATCGAGCTGGCAACGTCGCTATAAAGCGGTGTGAACCACAGACCACTTCAGCTAATAGACAGAGCAAGTAAGGCAATCGAGGTAGCACATAAGTGCTCCCGTGCAAATATGGAAGCGCAACCGCTTATGTTGCGCCAACAATTACGTCCAGTAAGTACTAGCTGGAGTGAATTAAAAACATAAACAAAATTTAAATTTTAGGGGTGTACCTCAGCTGGTATAGTAATGTGTGGTGACCTCTTGCTCTTTGTAAACGCTTCATAATGCGGTGTTTGTGTGAGTGTGTAGTATGTTTTGAAAACGAAACTCACCGGAAGGCCTGCTCGAGCTGGCTGTCGGAGTAGACAGTAGCGGGGAGTGGACGCACGGCGCCGGCCGCGATGCCCTCCGTCACGCACTTGACGACCTCCGCCTTCTCGGGGTGGTCGCCGCGCGCGTCGAACAGCGCGTCCAGCAGGATCCCGTGCACGGTGGTGTTCTTCAACAGCACGGCCATTCCGAGACCCGTGTTGGCGCTGAGATCCAGCTTGCCGATCTCGAGGAAGCGACCGCCTACTGCGAGGCAGCGGAGCGACGCTTGCAGCTTGTCGCCGGCGAGCGAGTTGAGCACCAAGTCGACACCGCGGCCCTTCGTGCGGCGCAGCACTAGCTGTTCAAACGAGCAGTCACGAGAGTTCCCGATGTTAGCGTCGGGGAGCTGCGGGAAGCGCTCGCGGAGGAAGGCGCGCTTGTCGGGCGTGCCCACGGTCGTGAACACGTTGCAGCCAGCGTGCAGAGCGATGGCGATAGCGGCTTGACCCACGCCACCGGTACCCGCGTGCACAAGCACAGCTTCGCCTTTACGTATGCGCCCACGGACGGCCAGAGCGTAGTACGCCGTCGCGTACGCTACGGGGACGGTCGCCGCTTCTTCCAGCGACCACTGCTTCGGCACCTCCCACATGAAGCCTTCGTCGGCCATGACTGTGGTGGCCAGACCCTTAGCCGCAACCATGCCCATCACGCGTTTGCCGGACGACGAGCGACCGCTGAACTCCAGACCGAGGATACATTCCTGCAAAAGAAACGATAATGCTGACCCAAAATTTAAAGATTTAGAAAGAATGGCATTACAAGAGGTCCACAATATAATGTAATAATATCGTGAAAGTTGAGCGGCGCGTTATAGACGCGAAGTAGGTCGGTGTGCGGTCGCTGCGGTGTGGCTGAAGCGTGGCGCAAATCTCTCTCTATTCAGCGAAGCAACAATAAGTATGTAAACCAGTTTGAAGATGCATACCTGTCCAGCGAGGTCTCCAGGGAGCGCGTCAGGCGGCAGTTTTCCAGTGGCAAGCATAATATCGCGGAAGTTGAGCGGCGCGTAGTAAACGCGGCACAGGTCAGTGTGCGGTCGCTGCGGTGTGGCTGAAGCGTAGCGCAGGTCGCTCTCGATCCAGCGGAGGGATGATAAGTCACCGCGGGTCAGGGTGTTCACGTATGCGTGTTCCACCTTTGAGGAAAGAATGGTGCAATAAAAAATAATAAAATTGTAGTTTATTTAACTGCTACATTACAAAAGTAATTAAAATGCGAGTGTTAGAGTTGAATTTAATGCCTAATTATGTACAGTTACATATACTGCTTTATCTACACACATATTATAAGCTCTCTATGAGGGATTGAATACATCCATAACCTGTAATAAACCCACAAATAAATGCCCTTACCAGGATTCGAACCCGGGAGTCAGGGTCACTACCGACTCGGCTAGGCCGTTAAAAACATAATATAACATCGAAAATACCTGCAATTGAGCTTCAGTAGTGTCATCGAGCAGCAGATGACGGAACGTGCCCCACACGCCAGCACGCAGCACATTGAAGGCCAGATCTCGCTGTACTTGAGCCTTGTACGCCGGCGCGTCCGGGTTGAACACGTCCTTAGCCCCCGGCAGGTAGTAAAGTCTCAGTTTATCCCCGCCGGCCTCGCGGCGCAGGCACGTGGCGAGCCCCTGCACGCCGGAGCCGGGCGCACGCGACCACACGTACAGCCGCATGTCCTCTGTCTCCGCTCGCTTCATGGACTCTTTAAGAGTCTCCACCCAGGCGTAGTCGTCGTCGCGGGCTTCGAGAACGACTTTGGAGGCCGGGACGGTGGCTTCGCGGCGCAGGAGCACGTACTCGCAGGATGCGGCGCGCGCGCGTGACACCTGTGCGATAACGGGGTAATTTTATTAATAGAATTAGTATTAATAATGCTAGAGCGTTTTGATTCCGTTTAAGGGTGGTATTTCACCTGTCCCTTTTTGTCCAATGTGTCTTGCATTTTAGTGATAGAGTGAGACGCACCGACATTGGACCAAGATATTGGACAGATAGAATACCACCCTAAGCTAACATTGCAGAAAATTTAAAGTGTAAAAGTGCCACTATAATATTCATATTTTCATAGGAATTTTACATCTACTAGGAATCTGACTCTAAAATTGAAATATTTGTGAAGAGTTAAGGCGGGATTCCACGAGTGTGCGGGACAAGACTTTTTGTACTGAATATGCTTGTGCCGCACACTGGTGAAATCCCGCCTTTTGATTGGCCCGACCTTCGAATGCTATTTTTCGTTATTCGTCATCTAATTTTAGGGGCATATTATTTTCAAGTTGACTTCTAGTACAAGTCAGTCACCTTCCAAACCGCTCTTGGCGTCCTTTTTTTGCCTTCAGAGAGTCAGTACTGTACATATTTGTGTTCAAGATTGTATAAAACATTACATACCAGTGTGAGTCCAGCTTGGGTGACCAAAGCCTGCGCAGCGGGGTCGTCCAGGGCTCTGGCCGGCTCCTCCAATAGCACGAAGCCAGTAGGCCCGGTGGCGGCAGCCAGCGCGGACAGCATGGCGGCTCCGTGCCGCGCCAGCACGTCAGCTCCGAGTACCACGTGGCAGTCGCCTTCGAGACCGCTCGCGGCATCCTTTTTGGAGACCTGAAATATAACATATAATATGAAGAAAGATGCCTGAAAGCCATATCTTAATTAGTAAGAGCTTTTGCAGCTGGGTGTACCTTAAGGTTAGTGATTAGGTATGTGTGATACGATTATTAGTATAACAATAAGTACCTACTTGAGATGAAAAAAAAAAAAAAAAAAAAAAAAGTACATATAAAAGTTTGTTGTGCAAGTTTCTTCAGGCGAACATACCTTGATTCCAAGCGGTTCCATGGCCGCGGTGTATTGCGCTGTGTCGGCGCCGGCCGCCAGAGTGGCGTCCACGCGCACCGCCGGCTCGGACTCCAGTACTATTGGGCAAGATACAGTTAGTGAGTAACTGACGTAAGGTAAGAGCCCCGGCGAGGATGGCATCACAACTGAGGTATTTAAAGTAGGAGTACCAACTTTAATTACATATATCTGTAGACTTTTAAAATACAATTTTAACCGCCCATACTTTTCCAACAAAACATGTGCCAAAGGTCCACAACGTCTTCAACAAAACAACGTCTCCCAATAGGTCCTAAACGTCATCGTCATTCCGTGACCGGCAAATACATAATAATAAATCTAACGGTGACGCAAATTTAAGGGAATTACGATTATTTATTTTCAGTAATTTGGATGTCAGTAGTCTTTTTATTCGTATTTGTGTAGTTGAGTGTTACCTTGCAGGGCATGCGGCAGCAGCAGGGCCTCAGCCGGGCGCTGCAGCGCGGGCTCGGTGAGCTTCATCTTCAGCACGTTGCAGTTCTCTAGCGCGATCTGCAGCGCCGCCGTCAGCGCGTGCCTCTTGGACCGCCCCGTGTCTTCCGTGCCCACGCGAGCGCCATCCAGCGGCAAGAACACGTACTTTTCAAGCTTAGGGGCAGATTGCGCGTTAGCTCTGCGTGGCGCTAAAGAAGTCTTCACACCACGGAATTCCACGCCACCCGCCACGGTCACGTCAACGTTGCGGTACAACTTAATCGGAATAGTGCCGCCGGTTTGCGCCGCCGCTTCGGCCGCCTTGCGCTGCGCGATGGGATCAATGAGCGCGCGTTGAAGACGAGTGGGAAGGTACAACTCCCGCGTGTCCACGCCGATGATACCGAACTGGAGCATTGTGTCCATGAACGAGATCCAGTTGTCCTCCCATTTGAGCTGGCCGGTCTTGCCGCGGCCGTCTGATGATTTGATTCCTTGGAAGATGCCCTGGTAGTTGTAGCCGCGGAGACGGAGCTCTTTATAGATGTCTTCAGTGTCGAGGGTAGGTAGGTCCTCTTGCTTTTCTTCGGGGTCAATAAGGGACGTGGCTGGTAGACGCTCGGAGGCAGGGTCGTCGGTGAGGCGGGCGGTTCCTGTGACTACTACCGCCCCTCCCTCGCAGACTTCGAACTCGCCGGTGCCTCCAAGCAACGTGACGAGGAACCTTAAAGGTGCATCGCGAGACACGATGGTGGCACGACGGAACTGTACGTTCTCTAGAACTACAGGGGCCTCTTCCATCTTCAGGTTGTGTACCTTCGCTACTGTACGCCATACCAAAGTCTGTAAAGAGAAAACAAACAATTTTCAATGATTTATTCTGCCACAAGGCCTCTTTCACAAGTCAATAAAAACATTTATAGTGACATCTTGAAGCAACGAAGACGACTTACGAGATATCCAGTAGCGGGGAACAGCACCCTCCCGTCAATGTTGTGTCCAGCGATGAAGGCCTCGTCTGGCTTGCCGAGGTCGTACTCGATGATGTTCTCGCCGGTGCGGCCGGCCTGCTTGAAGTCGGCCACGCTCCACTCGATGGAGTGGTCCCAGCCCACGGCCGAGGCCAGAGCGGGGGTGCCGCGGGACACGGGGAACGACACGGCCGGGTACAGACGCGCCACCTGTTATTTAAAATATTGGCTTTATTCATAATCGAACTGACTCGATCGACTGAAGTGGGAGTGGGCTGGACATGTCGCCCGGAAAGACGGCTCGTGGTGTCAGAGGCTGGTAGAGTGGAGACCTTGGGGAGAGTCACGCCCAGTAGGAAAACCAAAAACGCGTTGGTATGACGACATCAAAAGAACAGCTGGATCAAAAAGGGTACAAAGAGCACAAAATAGAACAGAATTGCAAAAATTGAAGGAGGGCTACATCTCAAGGATTGAAAAGGGCTAAAAAGAAGATTCATAATCGTCTGTCAAATCTAAGAAGCCGTTAATAATCGCTTGTCTCTGTGCGTTATTTTGACATTTCTGTTTGTAAGAAAAAGTCAAAATTTAACAAAGGTTTATAAGAAATTAAGAAGTTAGTTAAGTTTTATGAAGGCTAAGTTGGGGTGTTTATTAGTCGATAAAAAAAGTGATTTGTTTAACAAGGGAGCCAGTTGTTATTTAATTTGCTATAATTCTCAGTATTCCAAACAAGCGAAATATTAAAAAAGTTTAACCATCAGTTAAGCTCCAAATAAGCATATGTGGTATTATCTATGAAAAGGGACCTTATTGTCGATGGCGCTTACGACACTAACATCGATGAGCACAAAACGTAGTAGTTTAAAATTGGGGATTCTGGCCCATTTTAGTTATTTTGATTTCCAATTTAGCAATTAAGTTTCTTTGATTACTGGAACATTCAATGTTGCTGTCTATCCAATGCGGAGGTCAATTTATGTTATGTGACGCTGATGAACTTATCAGTCATCGGGTTTAAAGGTCCCTTTGTAGTTTTTTATAAATAACTCGTAAACGGTGACCTGTAGCAAAAATGTTCTGATGCATAAGTAATCTGCGTAAAATTGTCTACATTAAATATGCTATACACTTTTTCGCTAGGATCAGTATTTAAAAAAATATTTAAGGTAAAAAGTTAAATATGATCAATTGTTAATATTTTTTGTAAATAACTCGTAAACGGTGGCCTGTACCAAAAAATGTTCTGATACATAAGTAATCTACTTAAAATCTACTCACACCAGAGGATGCTGAAGACCGGACGCTCAGCTAAAACGCTAGGTTGAAGGAGAAGAAGATTGATCCTAGCGAAAAAGTGTATAGAATATTTAAGGCGCTCTTATACTCGAGTTTTACGTTTTCAAGGGGGTGAAGCAGACGAGTGGTAGAACGGGCAGGCGGGCGCCCCGCGCGGCGCACCGCACCATTCCCGCGCAGCACGTCTACGTCCTTATTCTGACGACATCGGTATTCTGAATCGTCAGTTCCGGGATTTTTAGTTCGGCAATTAATATTGAAAAAGATTTATTAGTAAATTCGAATTTTGATGAGTACTTAATGAAATTAAAAACCGGACAAGCGCGAGTCGGACTCGCCCACTGAGCCCACCGAGGGTTCCGTACTTTTTAGTATTTGTTGTTATAGCGGCAACAGAAATACATCATCTGTGAAAATTTCAACTGTCTAGCTATCACGGTTCGTGAGATACAGCCTGCTGACAGACGGACGGACGAACGGACGGACAGCGGAGTCTTACTAATAGGGTTCCGTTTTACCCTTTGGGTAGGGAACCCTAAAAATGGTAGGTAAGACGGTGAGGTCGGTGAGTGTACCTAAATAATTATTAATTATATGTATACAATATGAGTGTATACTTGACTGATCATGTTTTTGTAAAAATCGATTTCGACTGGCAAAACATATTATTTTTTGGCAACCGGGTTTTTTAACCTAATTAGACCCCGCTGAATCCGAAATTGCCGCTTTTTGAAGGTCTCTTTTTTTAGTTTTTCGTAAATAACTCGTAAACGGTGGCCAATATAAAAAAAATTGTTAAACGTTAATAATCGACACAACATTTTCAATAAAAAAAGATTTAGTACATTTTTAGCAGGGATCAATATTTAAAAAGATAATAAAGAGGGAAAGTTAATTATAATAAATTCTAAGGTTCCTTGTTTTTATTTTTTCGTTAATAATTTGAAAAGTATGACTCATAGCAAAAACAAATTTTACACAAATAATAAACATAAAATTTCCTACAAGAAACATGTAGAACACTTTTCGCTAGGATCAATATTTAAAAAGACAAAGCATCCGGTAAGTCAATTATAATCAATTTTAAAGTCCCTTTTTAGTTTTTTGTAAATAACTCGTAAACGGTGTCCCATAGCACAATAGGTTTTTATGAATAAATAATCTCCATAAAATTTTCTGCAAAAAACATCTGAACACTTTTCTCTAGGATCAATATTTAAAACGATATTAAAGGAAGAAAGTTAATCACAATCAGTTCACAGGTCGCTTTTTTTTCGTAAATAACTCGTAAACGGTTGCAACGGGGGCAGTTACAAAAAATATTATACATAAATATTGAACATAAAATTGTCCACAAAAAAGGTTTTGTACACTTTTTCGCTACGATCAATATTTAATGAGGTATTAAAGGGGGTAAGTTAATTATAATCAATTTCCAGGTCCCTATTTTAAGTTTTTCGTAAATGACTCGTAAACGGTGGCCCATAGCAAAATAGGTTCTTAATGTTAACTAACCCCCCTTGGCTAAAAAGTGGCCTCCATGTTTAAAATTCATTTGTTTACGTAAGATGTCCGTCTTTGGGTCACGAATTTACATGTGTGTACCAAATTTCAACGTAATTGGTCCAGTACTTTTGAAGAAAATGGGCTGTGACAGACGGACAGACAGACAGACAGTCGCACGAGTGATCCTATAAGGGTTCCGTTTTTTCCTTTTGAGGTACGGGACCCTAAAAACTAAAAAAAGTGACATGTGAATTGATTGTAATGAACTTTCTTCCTTTAATATCGTTTTAAATATTGATCCTAGAGAAAAGTGTTCAGATGTTTTTTGCAGGAAATTTTATGTAGATTATTTATTCATAAAACCTATTTTGCTATGGGACACCGTTTACGAGTTATTTACAAAAAACTAAAAAGGGACTTTAAAATTGATTGTAATTAACTTACCGGCTGCTTTGTCTTTTTACCCGACTGCGCGACGCAAAGGAGGGTAATGTGTTTATCAGCCTATATATGTATGTATGTATGTTTGTTCCTATGTGGCACTCCAGAGACCAAACGCGTGAACCGATTTTGATAATTCTTACGTCAATCGAACCGTCTTACTTTTGCGTGTGTCACTAAAGACATGACAGTAATCAAAATTCAATATGGCGACAACCAGACGCCAAAATTGAAAAAAAAAAAAAGTTAACGAAATATGTCGAGTGGAGTATCACTGAATAGGTATTTAAAAATTAGTTATAGGTTTCTTTTACAGTTTTTCATTTAGAGTGACCATTTAAAATCTATAACGTTATAAAGTTATAGTAATTCTGTTCAGTAAATACTGCACTGCGCGACGCAAAGGAGGCCAATGTGATTATGTGACTAATGACTATCCTATAATATAAATAAAAATATTATAAATTATAATGAAGCCGATATGTACGTACGTATTTATTTAAGTATGTATGTATGTATGCAAGTATAAAAAGTTGACATACTATATGTCAAGTGGTGTCATATCGTTATGTAAGTACCTATTTAAATTATATTTTTTACGTTTCCCTTATCATTAAATTTGATTAGAATAGGTACCTAAGAAAAATTAAATAAGCTTCGTGACCTAAACGCGGTACTCGGTTGAAAAAGCTGTCATTAGATCACGATTGTACAAAATACTATTGACAAACCCAGAGTGCTTCTGCTTCGAAAGATAGTTTTAACGACCTAAAGCGTCACTTACAGGCTACAGCTTACGGTGAGATATTACTTCATTTGGAATAAATCATATAATAAAGCTGAAGAGGGTCGAAAGTCTGTACATGGAAGATATTTGAAAAAAAGTTGGCTGGGAATACTTAGAATTGATAACAGAACACGTTCCAACAGTTTTTAGAATTTTTGTCTGTTTGTCTGTTTATCTGTTTGTCTGTTTATTTGAACGCGCATCACGTGAAAACGGCTGAACGGATTTTGATGAAAACTTTACTAATCTGTCGAGAAAATCCCCGGCCAGGTTATAGGCTATAAAATTTCAACCCCTAAAAGGGGGGGTAGCCACAACACTCGATTGACTTAAGTTTGCTCCTGAATCGTATGGCGCTACTTAGGAAGGAGGGGCAAACTTTTTTCAAATATGTGCTAACACTATAGAGTACCCTGGTAAACTAACAGATGGCGCTGAATTTAATACGATGTAACATAAATAAGCCACCTAGGAAGGATTTTGCTAAATTAACTCTAAGTTTAGAAGACCCCTCTTCTAAAAATTCAATCAATCGTACGGATAAAACAATTGAATTGATAATTGTGTTGATTTAATAATACAACAAAATTAAACGACAGTAAATTAATTGCCCCCTCATTGCACAGTGCCATCTTTTGGGGAGCTGAGTAAACATTAAGTAACCAAGACAACTAAAAATGAGTTTACATAGTTACGTAGTGGTAAAAAAATAAACACACATATCAACACGCGTATAATTGCATAAAATTATTTAAAATTATTTATGTTCTCCGTCATGAATTATACCTAATCGTAATTATATCGCATCCATATCAAATCCATGTTCATACGTATCGCCTCCTTAAGCACTTAATAATGGCCACGAAGGTGGGTACTTTGAAAAAAAAAACAACGGGTTGCACTTCGGGAGTGCCGACAGAAGTGAAAACTCAATGACTAGTCCAAAATGTCTGCAGCACTCAAATCAAAATCAAAAATATTTATTTGCATAAATAAGGGTACAAACAATTATCAAAAATGGAAAATACACCATCTTAACCCACATATGGGATAAGACGGAATATTAAAAATGGGGCAAGATAAGGACTAATTCTCTTCATAGAAAAAAATATATCAAAACATCCTCCATATCTTCGTCGTCGACTTCAGTACAAGCTGTGTGGGCCCGGCGTCCACACTATTGATACCCTACCCAGTTTTCCGAAGTTTTAGGTAAGAATTGTTTTCATTATTGAAATGTGAACAAATTATATCTTCTTGTGGTTTTTTCCTGTTCCATTCCCTTTTCCTTCACCTTTCAACTTCTTAGTCGTGTTATTATCAACAGCTGGTTTCGTAGGTCTTTTCTTTCCTCTATTTCGATGACCTGAAATAATAGGATATAATTAGCATAATTGGCATGTTCCTAATATAGTAGTATAGTACAATATCCAAACAATGGTGACAAGCGGGTAGAAAGTACCCACTGGGTGCTAAGCTACCTTTAGCAATGGACGCTTGTAACGATTTTATGAATCTAATCTTCTTACAAATCGAATCAGTTAAAATATATATGATGTAGGTAACTTACATTTGTATTTTTGCTCCCCTGATTTCAGGCAAGTTATGGTTGGAGTTGGATGCTATATGGATACATACTCCAATAAAACTAAGTTATATTATATAACTTAGGCAGATTTCTGGAATCAGCTTTCACAAATTTATAGCGTAGGTATTTTGAAATTAATGATTTAGGGATTCAAAATAAACGATTTTTCCATTCCAGACGATATTATTTATAGAAACACGTGACACTGACATTGTCGACAGGTGACATTACAATCAATTTTATTGACAATGACAACTATTTTTGAAGTGAAAATTAATTGTTTAAAATTCGAATAGAAATTGTAAAGTTACCTTGCAGACCTCGCATCTAAATATATTTGGTCATGATATTTTGAGTTTTATTCACCAGTACTAGAGTTCACTTTTATTAGCGATTTCATCAAGATGTAGCTTTATTGAATTATATTTGAGGGATATAAAATTAGAATGTAACTGTGAGATCCTCGTATTTCAACCCGTTCAAGATTACAACATTAAGCTTTATTGCTTAATATAAAAGTCCAGTTTTAAATAATTGATCTGATTATGATACGTTATGACTAAAGTTCTTTGGTGAATAACATTGTCCGTGACACATGACGTCAGCGTTACGTTATGTTACGTTGATAATAACACGACTAAGAAGTTGAAAGGTGAAGGAAAAGGGAATGGAACAGGAAAAAACCACAAGAAGATATAATTTGTTCACATTTCAATAATGAAAACAATTCTTACCTAAAACTTCGGAAAACTGGGTAGGGTATCAGTAGTGTGGACGCCGGGCCCACACAGCTTGTACTGAAGTCGACGACGAAGATATGGAGGATGTTTTGATATTATTTTTTCTATGAAGAGAATTAGTCCTTATCTTGCCCCATTTTTAATATTCCGTCTTATCCCATATGTGGGGTAAGATGGTGTATTTTCCATTTTTGATAATTGTTTGTACCCTTATTTATGCAAATAAATATTTTTGATTTTGATTTGAGTGCTGCTGACATTTTGGACTAGTCATTGAGTTTTCACTTCTGTCGGCACTCCCGGAGTGCAACCCGTTGTTTTTTTTATATCGATATATTTTCGCGCTCGCTTCGCTCGCGTTTTCAATAACTTTCTAACACATGATAAAGGTGATATTCAATTTTCGTGATATAATGATGTGACTGATTTCCATACTAAAAGTAAAAATGTCCAACTGTCTATCGAATTGCGTTTTTTTATATCGAAAAAGTGTGGCTTCGCTCACGTTTTCGATAACTTTCTAAGGTATGATAAAGGTGACATTCGGGTGGCGAGTGTAGCGACTGCATCAGCATTAGGTACTCTGATGCAACGTTACTGCTGCGGCACTGTCAATTTTCGTGATAAAATGATGTGACGGATTTCCATACTAAAAGTAAAAATTTACAACTGTGTATCAAAATGCGTTTTTTATATCGAAAAATTATCGCGCTCGCTCGCGCGCGTATACCTACCTTACTGTATCGTCCGACGACAAAGCTATTAATAAAAACAATGTCCCTGGAGTAGGCGTAAGAATCGAACCATCGACGACCGAATTCGATGCACTTCGTGGACAGGGCAAAATAGAGAGAAAAATGTTGCCATTGATATTGTGCTGGGGTGTTACTGTACATAAGCTACAAGGAACGACTTTAGACCGAGCTGTGGTTGATTTAAGTTCTCGCATTTTTGCAAAAGGTCAAGCATATGTAGCTTTGAGCCGCGTTAGGTCTCAAAATGGATTAATTATCAGTAGTTGAGACCACCGCAAGCTACCTCACGATATTAACTCCCTCAATGAAATGACAAGATTGCGAATTTTGCCGTCTTTTAATACTAACTAAAAAGTGTTAAATAAAAAAAGATAATTTAGAAAATAAAAAAAACCCGACTGCAAAAAAGCTATCTTTAGAAAAAAATAAAAAAAACTGAAAAGAAAAAAACAAGTTCAGTAGTCGAGAACATTGAATCAGTTTCATGATTAACATTTCGTATGTCAATTTGGACCTTGGAGTTTAAAAATAATGTCCAAATCGCTTGTGACGGATCCGGAACGAGGCATACGAATCGTTATGACACAGATAAAACAAACTATACATTCTTATACGAAACAGCAACTTCAACAGTCGGGACCCATTAAAAGTCTAGGCTGCGGCACTAATGTTGACGACAATAATGGGTCCCGACTGTTGAAGTTGCTGTTTCGTATAAGAATGTATAGTTTTATCTGTGTCATAACGATTCGTATGCCTCGTTCCGGATCCGTCACAAGCGATTTGGACATTATTTTTAAACTCCAAGGTCCAAATTGACATACGAAATGTTAATCATGAAACTGATTCAATGTTCTCGACTACTGAACTTGTTTTTTTCTTTTCAGTTTTTTTTATTTTTTTCTAAAGATAGCTTTTTTGCAGTCGGGTTTTTAAATATTGATCCTAGCGAAAAGTGTTCTACATGTTTCTTGTAGGAAATTTTATGTTTATTATTTATGTGTGATCAACAGGGTAAAGACCGGTAGTGATCACCGAATCGTAAGAGGCACACTGAATATCAATATTAAACTTGAAAGGTCCAGCCTGATGAAGTCTACGCTCCGACCTACTCGAGCCCATGTTCAAAACCCCGAAAGCTTTCAACTCGAGCTCTCTAACCGCTTTGCTTGACGGGCTAGTGGAAACTGTCCACACAGTAGGGTCTAAGTTTTTTAGACCCCGCCGTAAAGATAGACCTCAGAAATTGACCGAGCAAACCTTAAACCTCATGGCTGAACGACGCTCGCTACAGTTGCAGTCTCCCGATGACGCGGAGTCATATAGGCAGCTCAATAGACGTATATCTAAGTCCTTGCGACATGATCTGCGTCTCTTTAATACTAACCGTATTAAAGAGACTATTGAGCGAAACCAAGGCTCCAAAGTGTTCGCAAAGGACAAAGCAACGCAAGCAAAGCAAGGGTCTATTGGGCAAAGCCAGCTGACAAAGCTGAAACGGGAAGATGGCAGCATAGCGTCGAGCAAAGCGGAGGTTTTAGGTGAGATCGAGAGGTTCTATGGATAGTTATACACTTCGATCGCAAAGCCCGTTGACAGCTTGGTAGGAGATCCAAGAGCCAAGCTGTCCCGACATTATACCGAAGATATCCCGGACATCAGTCTGTACGAGATTAGGATGGCCCTGAAGCAGCTTAAGAACAACAAGGCGCCGGGCAAAGACGAAATCACTTCAGAGCTTCTGAGAGCGGGTGGAACACCGGTACTTAAAGTCCTCCAGAAGCTCTTTAATTCCGCCTTGTCCGAGGGCATAACGCCTGAAACATGGAATAGAGGCGAGGTGGTGCTGTTCTTCAAAAAAGGTGATAACAACCTATTGAAGAACTACAGACCCATCACGCTTCTGAGCCATGTCTATAAGCTGTTTTCAAGGGTCATCACGAACCGTCTCGAACACAGACTTGATGACTTCCAGCCTCCCGAACAAGCCGGTTTCCGAAAAGGCTATAGTACCATAGACCACATCCATACGCTGCGGCAAGTTATACAGAAGACCGAAGAGTATAACTTGCCATTATGCTTAGCGTTTGTGGACTATGAGAAAGCCTTCGATTCGGTGGAAACATGGGCGGTGCTTGAGTCTCTTCAGCGATGCCATATTGACTATCGGTACATCGAAGTGTTGAAGTGTTTGTATAATAACGCCACCATGTCGGTCCGAGTACAGGAGCAGAGCACGAGGGCGATTCCATTGCAAAGAGGCGTAAGGCAGGGAGACGTTATCTCTCCGAAACTGTTTACTGCCGTAATGGAAGACGCCTTCAAGCTCCTGGAATGGGAAGGACTTGGCATCAACATCAACGGCGAATACATCACTCACCTTCGGTTTGCCGACGATATCGTAGTCATGGCAAAGTCGATGGAGGAACTAAGCATGATGCTCGATGACCTCAACCGAGTTTCACAACGGGTGGGCTTGAAAATGAACATGGACAAGACGAAACTTATGTCAAATGCCAATGTTGTGCCCATCCCAGTCTCTGTTGGGAACTCGGTACTCGAAGTTGTTGACTCGTACATCTACCTAGGACAAGTAGTACAATTAGGTACGTCCAACTTCGAGAAAGAGGTCAACCGCCGAATCGAACTCGGTTGGGCAGCGTGCGGGAAACTACGTAATGTCTTTTCGTCCGACATACCTCAGTGCCTCAAGACGAAAGTCTTTACTCAATGTGTGTTACCAGTGATGACTTACGGCTCCGAAACGTGGTCTTTCACTATCGGCCTCATCTCAAAACTCAAAGTCGCTCAACGAGCTATGGAGAGGGCTATGTTCGGAGTTTCTCTACGTGATCGAATCAGAAATGAGGAGATCCGTAGACGAACTAAAGTCACCGACATAGCCCACCGGATTAGCAAGCTGAAGTGGCAATGGGCAGGCCACATTGCACGCAGAGAAGATGGCCGATGGGGTCGAAATGTGCTCGAGTAGAGACCACGGACTAGCAAGCGCAGCGTAGGACGTCCACCCACAAGATGGACAGACGATCTTCTTAAGGTCGCCGGAAGACGCTGGATGCGGGTCGCTTCCAACCGGCACGTATGAAGGTCCAAGGGGGAGGCCTATGTTCAGCAGTGGACGTCTTATGGCTGAGATGATGATGATGATGATGATTTATGTGTAAGATTTGTTTTTGCTATGAGTCATACTTTTCAAATTATTCACGAAAAAATAAAAACAAGGAACCTTAGAATTTATTATAATTAACTTTCCCTCTTTATTATCTTTTTAAATATTAATCCCTGCTAAAAATGTACTGAATCTTTTTTATTGAAAATTTTGTGTAGATTATTAGTTCATTCTTTTTATATTGGCCACCGTTTACGAGTTATTTACGAAAAACTAAAAAAAGGGACCTATAATATCACATATCTCACTTCCAGTCAAGAATTCGATCAAGCAACCGGCAAATTCGGATTCAGCGGGGTCTAATTAGGTTAAAAAACCCGGTTGCCAAAAAGTAATATGTTTTGCCAGAAGAAATCGATTTTTACAAAAATGTGACCAGTCTAAATTATTCAATTTGATTAATTTTATAGCCTTTTAAAATATGTTTACACAATTTATCAATCGTGACTGAATTCCGGATTGGTTAGATGGGTGTGTGCCTTTGCTGCCCAACTTGTTATAAAATGACAATATGACGGACGAATGTCTGAAATGTCACCGTATTTAAGAATTATTTTGCTTTTCTTCGTAAGTATGTTGAAAAACATTGTGTGTATAACATATTTGCATATTTATACTGTGATTACCCATTTGATGAAACGTCCGCTAAACTAGCACAGGTCCGACGCTGACAGTGGTCACGGGCGTACTGGCGTGAGGAATAGGCGCAAGGTATTGCCGCGTAGGGTGTAATTTAGTAGGCAAAATGTTGAATTCATCAAATGATGAATGAAAAAATTAACGTATCGATAAAAGGACAAGCAATAATGAAGATTTACTTAAAAGCTATCGACTGAAGTAAGTTTCATATACATTTTCGTCCTAGTACTTCTAACATAAGGAAATAAAGACAGTGTTAGGCATGTTTTCAACTTAAGATTCTATCGAGAAAATAATGAGCCGTCGTGTTTCTGACAAGCAATAACGTAGTTCAAGGACTGAAGTTATATATACTAGAAAATAATGCATGAAATCCTTGTAAAAGTCTGTAAATATGGTGGTGGTAATCAAAGAAACTTAATTGCTAAATTGGAAATCAAAATAACTAAAATGGGCCAGAATCACCAATTTTAAACTACTACGTTTAGTGCTCATCGATGTTAGTGTCGTAAGCGCCATCGACAATAAGGTCCCTTTTCATAGATAATACCACATATTATTGCACTGTCATTGGAAATACGCTCCCGTATTACAATAAATATGAACTCAATCAGACACCGGGATGTGGTTCAAATTTAAGTTACATGATTTAACGCAAATATATCTACAAATGTACGCGATGACGCTAATTAAAACTGTGTAAAAATAAATATATCGAATCTAATCCAATTCAAAATCATATACCATTTTATAGTCCATCCTACCCTACTAATAGCGTGAGAAAAATGCTCCCTAAAGGATAAAACATAACTTTGATTCCGGCCTTTTCGAGTAGGCATGGTGAAAACCATATTAGTTTAAAAACCTTTGTGTCTCACCTGAGGCTGAGCGCCGGCAGCAAAAGCTTTGCCCACAGCGCTTAACAGGTGCACAAGGCTGTCGGGCGCGTCGCGGCGCACTAGGGGCACGTGCGCGGCGCCGGGCAGCGCACGCTTGAGCACGGCCTGGAGCAGAGCGTGCGGGGCCACTTCCACCACCATGGCGCGCTCGGGCACCAGCGCGAGGACTGACGCGAAACGCACGGGCGAGAGGAGGTTGTTCACGTGGTATGCGGCGTCGCTCAGTTTAGCTGCAACACATCACGTCAGTTAACACGGGCTGGTAGAAAGGAGGTGACGGATCCGATAAAGGATGTCGGATGACCATTGGAGAGACACAGCTGTTATACAGAGCAGCTCTATGCATCAAGTGTTTTTTTGGGTTAAAGTTTTTATTTGAACAATAAACAAATCAATGCGTAAATAAATATAAATGGCGTTATTTTACATTTTAAATCTTTGTCATCGTATATCCGACATTGGATCGGACAATGTGAACGCTCTTATTCCCTCGATCAGTTGATAACAAAGTGGAATGAGTGATCAGAACCTTCAAGGGGTTTCCTGTAAGGCTTTCCTTGCCAAAGCCGTTGCTCTAAAAACCCGAGTATTAGGCTAACTGCTAAAAAAGCTGTTCGATGAAGCAGTTCCGGTACAAAGTTAATGCCATTGTTTTCTTTTTACTTGTGACATTATCTAAAATCCAACGTTGCTCATCCTCGTTGTGTTTTAATCGCTTAAAAAGCCGTTTCTGGTAGTCACTTATTTGGACCATTTAATGAATGACTTAAGCCATTCAAAGGGTTTTTTTTTCGGACAGATAGTATGGGTCTGTGATGGTGATGGGTCTTTCCAACGACGTTAATGCACATTCATCAGCATCATTGAAGTCACTGACCAAAATCACATTAATTTACAGACTTAGATAACAATAACACACTTACCAAGATCCGATCCCCACTGATCCTGAGGTATGGAAGATGACAACCAACGCGCCGTACGCGGCTTAGGCTTCGGGATGACCTGCAGTAAACTGCTTCGCAGTTGAGTGGCCGCGGCCGCGATGTACTTGCTGTGGAACGCGACGCCGGAGCTGTTGACGCGACGAGCGAACACGCCCTCAGCGGATAATTCAGCTACGAACTTCTCGATGGAAGCGGGCGGGCCGGAGATCTGCGATAGATAGATGCGTTAGTGGGCGGTTAAATAGAATAGATACTAGTATACTTTATTTTAATTGCGCCTATCTCAAGCTAGCGTAATTGTACACCTGACTGATATTATCCCCTACAAGTCAAACTGCAGTCTAATAATTATGCATATGACACAGTTCTAAAGATCCTCGAATATAAGCCGATTTCGTCCAATATGTTATCATTATTGCATATTAATAATTTATCCAGTGAAGGAACTTACAGTGACGCTATCGGCCGAGTTGTGGCAGGCGGGCACGATGTCGGCGGGACAGCGGCGCGTGGCCTCCTCCCAGGAGAGGCCGACGGCCGCCATGGCGCCCGGGGCCAGCTTGGCGTCCACGATGCTGCGGCCTCGCCAGTACGCGCACAGCACCGCTTGCTCGCCCGTCAGGGTCTCGTCGGCATACGCGCAGCCTAAGGGAACGAACATACGTTGAAAAGAGGGAATTGGCTGGGAAAATCAAAATAATATTCTCTATACCTTAATGCAATCAGGTGTAAGAAAAGTCAGTAACATTGATGACACAAAAAAGGGTCGGTTCGGACTTAATAAAGTATTTCATTAGCGCTACATCGAATACAAAATAAAAAAATATTCAATCCCATGGTATAATATACTCCGCCTGGTACTCCATTCCGAGATTCGCGTATGACCTAACTGACACGCGCCTACGTCATCATGCTGTTTACAGGTTCTCAAACTTTGAAATGTGGGAGAATTTTAACCAACGGTGAAAATTATTTTAACGGCATTAATTTTAAGTTATTCATGTAGAAACATAGTAAAATAAAACAAATCTAATGTATTAAATTAAACTTTATTTATCTATACAAGACAAACGTTTAAAAAACTAATTCACAGTTACACATTAATTACCAAGCTTACGACGTGAAAAGTTTGGAAAACACTGCGACTGCTGACACTGAGCGAGAAGGAAATAACAATTAACACGCGTTCGACAAGGATGACGGTCAGGGCATGAAGTTATCTAGATCCGAATTGTCAAATGTGCACAGCGCTATCCTGTGTTGCCAGTAGTATAAACAGAATTATCCGAAAGTCTGAAATTTCTTTCGTGAATCGGAAGATATTGCTAACGAGTAATTAAAAATGACGTGTTATTGTAAAATTTAAGCTAAAATACATATAAATGAAAATTATAAAATTATAAAGAAATATTTTAACTTATTAACCATAGGTATAATGTACCCATGTAACATGTTATGTTGAAATAAAGTGGCAATGTTATTGTGACGTAGGCCCGTGTCACTCTGGGAATGGAAGACCATATTTTATTAGACCATGATTCAATCCTACTCTTTTAGTAGTACATTTAGCATCATATTTGAAATTGGAAATGCAAAGAGGGTTCGTCATAATTTAATTATCATGTCAATAAGGTGACATGCATATTCGTGTCCAAATAAGGTATTAGTTGTTTTGTTTTTGTGTCTTAAATATATTAAAACTCACTCACTAAAGTTTTTTAAGTCGGAAATTGCTTGACACTCGTTACTTTTTGACTTAAAACGTGAATGGCGTGAATGAATGTTGAATAGGTAGGTATGCCTAAGTCTTATGGAAATTTTATTGTTTAGTGTCTTACCGACTTCTCCGACGGAGTGTCCGATGATGCCGTCGGGGCGCACGCCGAGCTCGCGCAGCACGTCCACTAGCGCCACCTGCACGGCGGCGATGGACACGAACGAGTTGATAACATTGTCGAAGGCAGCGTCCGGGGCCTCGGTGATTACGTTCTGTAAGTCTAGGCCGTGCGGCTTAAGGGCCGCCGCGGAGCGCGCGATGCTGGCCGCGAACGTCGGCAAGCGGAGCAGGGTTTTAGCCATGCCGGCCCACTGCGAGCCCATGCCGCTGAACACGAACCACACCGGGCGCGGTTCGCTCTCGGTTTCGAGCACTTCAATAACGGGCGCCGAGCCGCGCGCCGGGTCCAGCACGGCGTAACCGCGGCGCGGGTGTCCGGGTATCGCTTGCGCGTGAATGGCGTCCAGAAGTCCATGCAGTTCAGCATCACGCTGATGCTCAGCAGCCAGCTTGAGTAACTTCTCAACGGCTTCATCAGTACGGCCCGAGGCGAGAACCAGACGCGGCGCCGGATATTCGGCGGGCGCGGGGCGCTTGCCGCTCTGTGATTCGAGGATGATGTGGGCGTTGGCGCCGCCGAAACCGAACGAGTTCACGGCTACTAGACCGCCCTGCCAGGGTGTGTTTTTGTCCACGACCTGCGACAAAATCGACACGAAATAAGTATTCGCTTTATGGAAAATGGTTAGTTGTTACTAACTAATTGTTAATAAATAAAAGCTAATTGGTATGCATGTTGATTGTGTTGATATAAAACAAAATAATGTACCGATGAGTTACCTTAATACGGCCGTCGTTAAGAGCAGGAATGTCTTTGTTGGGGCTCTTGAAATGCAAGTTTCCGGGGATAACACCATTCTCCATGGCCACGACGACCTTGGCAATAGAGCAAAGCCCAGAAGCGGGCTCGGAGTGACCCATGTTGGACTTGACTGAACCCAGTAGGAGCGGCGTCTGTCTGTCCTTGCAGAAAAGATCAGCGATCGCGTTCACCTCCTCAGGGTCTCCCACCTGGAACACATAGTATCCAATAATGCAATGTTTTGCGATGAAGTAATATAATAGAGCTAGAGCAGGCGGTGTCTATCGCGTACGAGGGTCCTTTGAGATCGAAAGTATATGAAAGTCGGTTGGGGAACATGGCGCGACAGCAGCCGGTCAGCGCGTAGCCGTTGATATTGTACGATGTCTGTTTAGTGTACCTAATAAAGTAAAATAAAAAATTAAATAAATAAAAATAGAAATTCATGTTTCGTATATTTACCTTAGTGCCGGTACCGTGGGCCTCCACGTAGATGACATCTTGCGGCCGCAAGCGCGCCTCTTCGAAGGTTTCCTGTGCGAGGCGACGCTGCATGCGTCCGTCGGGGTAGGTGATACCCTGCGCCTTGTTGCCATCAGTGTTCATGCGCGCTCCGCGCACTGTGCAGTACAGTCTTCTCGCGTCCTTGCGGCGTTGTAGCAGCACGGCGACAGCAGCCTCTGAGCGCACGTAACCGCGGCCGCTAGCGTCGAACGCGGCGCAACGACCTTCAGGAGACAACATGCTCAGTCGGTGGAAGTTGAGCGAGTTGGCCGGCTTGAGGCAGAGATTTGTGCCGGCGACGACGGCGGCGTCGCAGTGGCCAGAACGGATGGCGCTCGCGGCCTGCGCTAGCGCGAACATAGAGCTAGAGCAGGCGGTGTCTATCGCGTACGAGGGTCCTTTGAGATCGAATGTGTATGACAGTCGGTTGGGGAACATAGCACGGCAGCAGCCGGTCAGCGCGTAGCCGTTGATCTTGTCCACGTCCGCGGTCCACACTTCCTCGGTCTCCGAGTTGGAGACGCCGACGTAGACGCCGGTGCGCGAGCCGCGCAGCTCGGCGGGGCTGAGGCCGGCGTCGATGATGACCTCGTGCGTGAGCTCGAGCAACAGCCGCAACTGCGGGTCCATGAGGTGAGCCTGCTTGGCGTGCACGCCGAAGAAGGTGGCGTCAAAGTGTGCCAAATCCTTGAGTTTGCCATTACGCTCGGGTAGACCGTGCACTCCTGAAACAACCAACGCAAATGAACGTCATTTTTTTAATTTACTTATTACAACAACATCAGTATATAGAATAGGAGATCAGTCAAATGGAAAATTCCTATTATAAATTATAGTCCTAATACAGTATCTACGGTTTTTATCGCGTTTATTTGGGGATTACCCGGATTACCGCGCGTGAACAAGTAGGTAGGTAGAGTCGGACCAAAAAAAGTCTGCAGCGGATTTGATAGTCCACGCAGTGCAAGTGTCATTTCTACGTCATAATTTCATAGAAGTTTGACGTTTAAAATAACACTTGCACTGCGTGGGCTATCAAATCCGCTGCAGACTATTCTTGGTCTAACTCTACCTAACTGTAACAATTTGTAAAATGGGAGACACAAGGCAACGACGAGTCATAAAAGTCCCAACATCTTTTACTTTAGGACACGAAACAGGTGTTTAATTAGGTACTATTCGTAAAATTAGGACCGTGATGCATAAAGTCTATTTTTTTATTCGGTAGACTAAAATTACATTTCATACTATGAAATGTTATTTTATGTTCATACTATAGTTCGTTTTTTTTAGCATTAGAAATAAGGTAAACAATCTTGATGTGTCTTTTAATTGAAAAACACATTTTAAAAATAAGTTACGGCAAATATGTAACAATTATGAATGTACAATCATTTCTATTGTTCTGCTTTCATAAGTAATAGTCACTGATTTTTAGGGTTCCGTACCCAAAGGGTAAAACGGGACCCTATTACTAAGACTTCGCTGTCCGTCCGTCCATCCGTCCGTCCGTCCGTCTGTCACCAGGCTGTATCTCACGAACCGTGATAGCTAGACAGTTGAAATTTTCACAGATGATGTATTTCTGTTGCCGCTATAACAACAAATACTAAAAACAGAATAAAATAAAGATTTAAATGGGGCTCCCATACAACAAAGGTGATTTTTGACCAAAGTTAAGCAACGTCGGGAGTGGTCAGTACTTGGATGGGTGACCGTTTTTTATTTTTGGTTTTTTTTTTTCGTTTTTTTTTTGCATTATGGTACGGAACCCTTCGTGCGCGAGTCCGACTCGCACTTGCCCGGTTTTTTAAAAGCGTTATTCAATTAAAAGACATGTCACGATCGCTTACCTTCTTTCAAGTTCTTTCTAATGCTAAAAAAACGAACTACTTATAGGAAATGTCATTTTAGTCAACCGAATAAAAAAAATCGTCGGTTTTGGTAGGCATGTCATTGTATAGACTTAGTTGCTGTTATAATGAGTCATGTGGAGTTTCTTATGTTATGAATATTATGATAACAATCTCGGACTAAAAATATATAGACACTTATAAAACTGTTACAAATCGATTGTTTTTATCTATACTTAATTCACTATACAATTGCCTACTGATATCGGCCAGTGTGACGTCACCTCTCGCCCTTGCGATTTCCAAGCTAATGTAATCGCACGCGCATAACGTAATGTTTGGTTTGTTGCGAGTTCAGGGTCATTGCCAACGCATGTGCGCATCACGCCACCTCCTAACGGTGAAAGCTTGCGGCTGCCGCCTACACCGTTAACCGACTCTTCGTAAACCTTATTTCAAAGCCGTAAGGTCCATTAATGATCAGTGAAGTGTTTCTGTTAGTATAACATTCACCATCGGACGCGTACGAACACGCGACCGCGCATGTATTCCCTTTCTCACATCGTGAACGCGACTGAACCGCTGTAAGAGAGGTCTCTGTTTAAGACTTATTGTCAGGGATCTTGAGACCAGTTAGGCTGGTTAGCCGATGCCAGCGCACGACAGCGATGATAATCCTCGACCGACAATTTACCGGAACAATGAGATGACGACACATTATCTGCGGTTACGATTAATATCAATTACTCGTCAATATCTAAGGAAATGTAGCAATAAGTTAAGTATTTATTCTTACGATACATGTTATTTTACAGTACATAAGGGTGCTACTTTACCGCCCTAGTGCGGTAATTAGCACAATACGTGCCTATTATGTCGAAAATTTAAAGGGCCAAATTATGTACCTACTGTAAAACGTTGTACAATAAGTACACGTGCAAGAAGGTAAATCGCAACTCGTGTCGATTTCAAACACTCGAATTTCCTACTTTTCGCACTTAGTACTATTGTATTGTAATTCCGCAAATACAATTGAAATGACAGATTTTCTTTCGCAAGCTAACTAATCGATGATATAACATATAACATCGGAAGGTGACCTAGAGAGACGTGTACGGTAATTATATGCGTGACCTTGCGGTCATTCGGTTCAGCGCGGAGATAAAGTGGTCTTCGCGGGGTCCACGCGTGGGATCACGACACTCTCACGTTGCCATTTTACGCAGTGGAAATGTTTTTAAACGTAATTAAAGGCTGTAACGTACATTTCGAATATGGCTTTGGCTCGGTTTAACCTTCTAATGACTGGTTAGTTAGTTATCAAAATTTACTGGTTTAAATTTAGGTAACTCTAAGTTGACAAAATGTCGAAACTTAATTGCCTATTACGTGTACAGGATGCCGGTCGTCGGGAGATTAAAAAGATCCGTTACAACGCACATCATCGATTAATAATTCGTAAATCAATCATTGTTTGTCACTTATTAAGATAATACCTACTGAGAGTCTAACACAGAAGGGCCGTAGAGTTTTTTTATTGTTACTAGAATAAAATTATCAATTAGCTTTGATTCATCTCTATAGCTTAAGCTGCCGGAAAATGCCAACTCAGTCGCGACATCAAAAAGAAATTAGTGACTTGACACTCAAAAAATCGGTAAAGACGAATTGTATGAATTTATATTTAGTAATTTTAACGGGTCTAACGCGATATATATATATATATATATATATATATATATATATATATTTATTTTTACCTTATCCTACCACAGATGGCGCAACCCAGTTGAAACGTCGGATAAAGTAAAAAAAAAACGTAAATATATCCGCATTAGACCCGTTAAAATTACTAAATATGTGTACAAAACGCGAGACAACGTAATTTTACATTGCATCAAGATCTACAATGCTATAGAGGCTCCGCGGAATCCTTACAACTCCGCGCAGCGCATCTCAGGGCTACCCCCAACGACCAGCCAGCATCATCGCCTCAGGAAAACCACAGTACCTTCAAACCTCTACATCATTTCCCAGACTATGGGTCGCGAGCGAAATTTGAGTGATCGGAACCCAATTTTTGCTTGCTAAAAACTTGGAAATAACCATTTATTTTGAATTATTTTATACTCCATATGTAGGACACAGTTGTGTTTTTAGGTAACGACTTCGTATTATTAGATTGTCCAATTAGAAAAAAGAACGAAAAATTACCGGTTTAGTTCCCATACAAAAAATACCGGTATCCGATGCCTACCGGCAGGTACTAAAATAATATTTCATGCTCCCTATTTAAGACGGCCAAGATATGAGTTCCGAATTTGACAGTTTTTGGTAGGTGGGTCGGAGTTCAGTCAAATTTGGGAACAACTGCTCTAGATCAGTAATGGCTATGGGTACTTGCCTATGGGTACTTGGCTATGGGTAGTTAGACTGAGTTATACTGGACGTATAAGCGATGAGCCCCGTGCAATGAGTAACAACCCAGCACTGTCAACAAATTGTTTGTTCCCTTGACCCATGTTGTGTTTATCTTTCAGTTTATTTACAATACTGAAATAGTGTTTCTTAGTTGATGAGTTAGGTGTTAGAAAGGGTGTTTTTTCAACCCTTAGTCAGATTGCGAGGCGAGTTTATTATATTCCCAATATTCCCATATACTTTACTCGTCGAATCAACAATCAAATCTATTTGAAAGTTGTTGTTGTTAATAGTTCGATATTTTAGTTTTATAAGGTTACGGCCCGTTTCATTGAATGTCTTTACACATAGAATCGCGATGGTATTTTTCTAGCTAAATGTACTAGGTAAAAAACTTTAGAAATACCTCTGCTCTACAAGTTGTCAGGCCAGGGCACTTCTTAAGTTTATAATATAACTCGGGAATATGTGCTAAATATAATTATCAAAATCTTACGACACCCGAATGGTATGATAACAGGGATCAACCGATATCACAACCTGTCGGTTATTTGCGCTCTTATTGACCGTTAATTATGTAATAATAGATTATTTAGCACTAAATTACTCGTATTATGTGTGATTAAACCGTTAAAAGGTGTGACAAAAAAATAAGTCATACAACATTGCATCTCGTTTTGATGGAAGTAACGATGTCATTTGTATGTCGAGGTACATGTACCACAATCGAGTAACTGGTAAATATCAAATGATATTTCGTACATAAGATCCGAAAAACTCATTGGTACGAGCCGGGGTTAGAACCCCCGACCACCGGATTGAAAGTCGCACGCTCTTACCACTAGGCCACCAGCGCTCTAATCACCTGTTATACCATGATTGGCTAAAAAAAGTAACTGTACTAATCGCTTCAGATCTACATGCGAGATAATAAATCTGAATCTAAGACAATCGCTAACGACGAATCGTAAATCGTAAGTATACGATGTCATGATCTAGGGCTCAAGGACCAGCACAGAAGCGCACGCAACATTCTATAATTGATGTAAAAAAATAAGATCGTATACAACTATACATTAACGTTTTCATAATTACATTACATGAGGTTCGAAGAGCTAATGGAAGATTTCCGTTGGATTTTCTAACGTAGTGCTTGTTGCTGTTCTGTTTTGGGTCGATAGGTTGATTAGGTTGCAAGCGCCCATAGGCTGCGATGGCTGCTTAACATCGGGCGCTACCGTCATGGTATAAAAAAACTTTGTGAAACATCATATTTATACATAAATATTTATGAAAGTAAGCAAACCGGCCGCATTACTCACAGCGAAGTAAAGAAAATGAAGCATAGGACTCACTTTATTCAATGAACAGGGCAGAAATCTGAATGAAGGTTTGATAAACCGATTTATATTTCAAGTTTTATGTCTTTCAACTTTAGTTACCTACAATAGTTTCAGTAGTTTTTTAATGTTTCATAAGGGATAAAGGGTAAAAATATAGAGTTATTTAACACTTGAATACATTTTTGACTTGTACTTGTATAGAATGTCACGAGCCCGATAATGATAAATGATAGCCGTCATGTAAGTGTCAGAATGCGTTCGGAAGTTGCATGCATCGTACGGTATTATTGAACCGTAAATCACGTAACAGTGTAACACATGACCCCTACGGCTTATACTTTGATCTACCTGTAGTATTAAGTTGAAGACAGGTTTTTCTGATGCTCTTTTTTATATCACTGAAACATCTTATGAAATCTTACTATCCAAGACAAGAAGAATAGTAAGTATAGTAACCAAAATTTAACAATTGCCTTTGATGCGGGAAACCAAAAATTATCATCTGATCGTCCATCATACCCCTTTCATTCGATGGATGCTCTCTTCGTTAACTTCTTGTAAAACGTTGTAAAAATGTTATGTTAAACTGTTATAAATTTTCTATTTCATGAAAATATTTCGCAAATACGCGAAGAAGACGCAGAAAGATTTGAATGGAAATTGAACTCAGAGCATCAGCTTCTAATGCAAAATTAATAACCATGGTGTCCATGGTCCCATTTGACAGCATGTTGTTATTAACAGCTGACAGTTAAACCAGTTTATTTTCAGTAGACTCACCGGGTGTCCAGCGGCGGTCATCAGCGGTGACCAGGTCCACGCCATCAAAGAGCTGCTGCGCGAACTCCTCGATGTTGTTGGACTCGGGCAGGCGGCCCGACAGCCCAGTCAGCACCACGTCGTCATCGGCACCGGCGTGTCCGTTCGCTACGCTCGGCATCTTTCACGAATCTGCAACAAGCACAACCGATTCACAACTGTTCACAGTGTTCACCACCGCACTGTCTGGCGAAGGATGAGTGTCCCTCACCTCTATCGGATCAATGAAACACCTGAGAGGTCTCCACTAAATCACTTCACGGATTCGGTTGTTGAAGAGCGTCCGAGCACGGCTACCTCTCGAGCGGGAATGAGAGGATAGTTCGGGATGTTGTGCGGCGCGCGAGCACGCGTAGAGTGGAGTCCGGCGCGGGCGCCGCGCGGTTAAAAGGGCGCGATATCGGGGTCGCGACTTGTCAGCTGCGACGCACGTCGAGCCTCTGTCTTATCACAAGGACGAACAAGGTCGAGTGTTTTCCGAGTGGCCCGTCCGCTTCGACCTCCACGGTTCCAGCGGGTGCAGCGGCCGTGCCGACGACGCCGGCGCGGCGCCGCGCGAGCTGCGAGGACACGGGTTACACTACAACACTACCCCGACACGCCGCACAATAGCGCATTGTGTGCCAATTGCCCGCCATCGCCCGTTCGTGCTAGTAAGTAGTTGAGCACAATCGGGACATTATTAGATTACCCGAGCGAAGTAGCGTTCATCCTTTATAATTTTACGCGTACTGTAAGATGGGATGAAACGGAATGGACTATCTTACGAATGCTGCGTACAAAAAATCGTAAGGTAAGTGTATTAAACAATAAATCTGCCAAGAGCATGTCGGGCTATGCTGTAGGGTTCCGAATTGCCCGTTTGTCACAATAGACAAATTTTTTGGGGGGTTTTTTGTAGATATTATGCACAAGTATAATTCGCAGCACTTGTAAGTCTTTTTTACCAAAAAACGGCGTAACTGATGTCCAATTCAACAAAAGTCGGCAAATAAGGCAATTTCATCGTCCCTGACATCACATTACACTAATGTTTCCACGCGTGATCTACCTACATTAGTGATATGCCAGAGCGAGGGTCAGCACATATTGAAAAATATGCCTACTACTTTGCTCCAAAAGTCGAAATTAGTTATTATTATACATATGTTGTTGTGTGTTGATAAAAAGGTGCCAAAAAGGCCCATCGTTATTTTAATTTTTCTTATTTTGAATATGAACTTGCAGTTTTGTCTATGGTACTAGGTAGCGAAAATGGATGCAAAACTTGAATATTCACACTGTAACTTCAAAATTGTATACTGTAAAAGTATAAAAATTTGAAAGTACGCAATGTTTAAGAACCGGGCCGGGCCTCCTTTGGTCCAGGTACCTTATGCCGATTTAAGGTAAACCATCACTAGAACAGTAACACTTAAACGACGTTAGACGTTTTACTTAAAAATAAACAAAAAACACGAAACATAAACACAAATAAAATAAAAACTGTTGGAGCGCAATTACCCGGCGGGAAGCAAAGCAGGCATATTATGGTACGTTTGTCAAAACAATTGCACGTCGTAATAGTTGCGATAACATTCGCCGCCACATGATAATGTGTATCCACCGCGTGAACCTCGAGCACCTATTATTTGCCGTCAGACAATACGTTGAGAACGAAAACTGAATAAAAATAAACACAAATAAAATAAAAACTGTTGGAGCGCAATTACCCGGCGGGAAGCAAAGTAGGCATATCATGGCACGAATTGCACGTCGTAATAGTTGCGATAACATTCGCCGCCACATGATAATGTGTATCCACCGCGTGAACCTCGAGCACCTATCTGTCGTCAGACAATACGTTGAGGGCGACAGGTCAAATACGTCCGTGTTCGAAAATACTGCAAATGAGTACGCAAATTCTTGACTTGCTACTGATTATGTCACCTTCATCTGAATCATTTTTGGAGCATTCCATGAAAATGTCTATTACCGTTTGTCCCGTACAAACGCGAATTTTCTGTAAATTCTGAATAAGAAGAGTTTCTTTTTCTGTGACTAAAGGCCAGAAATATGCACAAAAAAATAACAAAAAGTTGTAATACATGAAATAAAATGCGTACGGGACAGCCCGTGGAATGCAGCTTTGGTCTTTTAATTTTTAGCGCACCGTACAGCTAAAGGGGCCCACAAATTACCAGTTCATCGGACGATACCAGCCTGTCAGTCGTTCGGAGCTGTCAAATTTTGCGTTGAACTGACAGGCCGATATCGTCCGGCGAACTGGTAATCAGTGGGCCCCTTAAGAAACTAGAAAGGAATGTTGTCCAATAGGTAGGGACGATTACAAGGAGGTGTCCGAGCCTCCCGACTGCCCAATGGTCCCCTACCTCCCTTACAAATCAACTTTAAGGGCATGGCTATATTCATTACATTAATTTAATTTCCACATTTCCACGCAATAGTGCGTGTCGTCATATGCAAAATTGAATTGGAATTATGTATATTATATAAATATTAAATATGTTATCAATGCCAAACTAATTACAGCACATACCGTTTACATGGACACAATTATTGCAGAAAGCCAATAACATAATGCTGATTACATGCATTTAAATTTGGACTGATATAGTCTGTCAAACAACTTTGGCAGTAGAAAAATGCGCGAAATTCAAATTTTCTATGCGACGATAACCCTTCGCGCCTACATTTTTTAAATTTGCCGCTTTTTTCTACTGACGGAAATGGCTTGACAGACTATATTTTTTTAAATCCAATTTTGTCTAAGCCATGGGCTGATATTATCTGTAATTCAGTAATAGATGCTTACGGCCTGATTCGAACTTTAAGATACGTCAAAAGTTCTATATTATTTAATTTATTTTAATTATTCTGGTTTGTAATAACTCGTTATGAATTTTTTATAAGTATAGTAGTATTAGTATCGTGCGCACGCGAATCTGCTCGATAAAAAATAGTATAATTTTGGCTCAAATGTGATGCGCTACGTGTTGTTTTTCATTGTAATTATAATTAGTTGGGCTCGTAGAGCCCTTGGAGGGCGGCGTAGCACGTAGCGCCCTGCGCACGCAGCTACGCGCACAGCTACACGGCCCGATTCGAACTTTGGGATACGTCAAATATTACGGCTAGATACGATATAGATTCGATATGTCAGTGTCAAATATGACGTTTCTTCAAACAAAAGTGTTTGACACTAACACATCTAATCCATATCGTTTCTAGATCTATTAATTGACGTATCTTAAAGTTCGAATCGAGCAGTCACGCATCCGTGGGCCTAGCCAAGATGCCAATCGTTTGTGTTACAAGGCAATAATTTCTATCTCTACCACTCTTACATAGTATAGTGTGATAGAGAGACAGATAGCGTTTCGTTGTCGTAGTACAAAGGATCTTGGCTGGCCCTGACCGAATCGTTTACGCCTTTACGGTTTTAATTGATGTATATAATTAATTAAATACCTATAATTAATTAATTTAATATGCGTTATAATTTTAATTAACTTTTCATGATATTACAAGATTATCTAATACACATAAGATATGACACAAAAGTGATTCGTATTTAAAAAAATAAATTGCAGCGAAAAAATAATTTTGAAGTGTATTTTTAAATTAGGTAGCTACTTATTAACTTGGGACTAATTACTATTGGCGAGTTAAGTTATGCCAAATAATGTATTATATTTAAATATTTTATACATTTACAATTTTACAATGCAAAAACGTTTAAATATCTTGTCTTTTTGGATAATGAAATTAATGAACGTATAAATCTTACTATATTAGTTTCTGCTACAATGGATTTTAATTATTATATTTTTTTCCATAGAGCATCAATTCGTCGTCATATCTGTTTCATGATTAGGCATATATCTACACGGTGGACAAAAAATAAGTGCCTTACCGTTGTCAGGGAGGTTTTGGGATTATACTGAGCAACTTTTACTTATGGGACCAACCCCGAAATCGCGAAAAAAAAAATTTGCCTCCCATAGAAAATGGACCAGCCAAAATGTATGAAACAGCCAATTTTTTTTTCGCGATTTCGGGGTTGGTCCCATAGTAAAAGTTGCTCAGTATAATCCATAGATGTAAGTAAAATAAAAGGTCATTGGTATAATCCCAAAACCTCCCTGGCAACGGGAATGCACTTTTTTTGGCCACCTTGTATAGTACCTATATGTACATTTCGTTCACGACTCTTTCCGCACAGACTCTACCTGTGAGGCATCTTTGGCATCTTGTCTACGCTACGCACCCTGAAGTTGTTTTTATTTTGATATTTAGTCAACTCAAACTAATTAAGTTATTATCGCGGTATCGCGGTGACACGAAGAGACGGATTATTTATCGTGTCTGTTCCGCGTGATAGTCAAAGGTTATGAATGTCATAATGTCATCTCTCTCATGTCAACTCTGCGTCTTAACTACCTATATACTTACTTTACTCTTTGGTCTTAACCATGGATGTAAGTAAAAAGAGGTAGATATGGTACCAGGCGCACGATCGTGAGCCATCAAATATAGGTTCCGGGACCTATATTTAGTTAGTCGTATGGGTGACGGCAACATGTCAAGTTGTCAAAATCGTTGGACCAAATTTTAGTTTTGTCAACTATGAACGTCACACGTCTACATAAATAAAAGGTCATTGGTCTTAACCCATTGACGACCAAAGTCGTCATATCACGTCGCATACGCTGCAACGTAACTTGACGTCGTGATTTATCGATGAAACGCATTTATAAGTAAATGGTATGGGTCTTGTTCTTTAGACGTGATAACGTCTTATAAATCGATGAACACCGGTAGCATGCACGAAAAAGTGACGTTGTGGACAGATTTCCATGGTAACGCAGTGGACAGCTCTCCATGGTAACGTTACGTAATGTACCTAATGGTAATGTTTTCTTATGACGTTATCAGTTATCACGCAAAATTATCGTCCGTAAACCGACTTTACAGACAACCATATTTTTTTGTAACTGTATTTAATTTTCAGCTTTGTCCCTAATTGTTTTTTTTAAGAGCGCACGTGGGTGGGGCATGGCACGATTAGCATGGCCGTGCCGTATGCATCTTTTTATTGGTAGGTTTGCGTCATAACCAGAGATCGGACAAATTTGCGTCATTACTCGCAATAATGTGGACATGACTCCAAAATTGATTAAATAATTAATCATTTAATTAATTTCTTACCTGAGGCTTAATTTTGATTCCTAATCAATAAATAACACAAAGATTTCTTATAATGTAAATTTATTAAAGAAAATAATCAGTACGTTTCCAAATTTTCTGTAGGTACTCATTTTTTTATATCAAAAATATATTTAAGTCCTATTTATTGACTATAGGGAACAAAATTAAATCTCAGGAAAAAAAATTAAAATAATTAAATGATTAATTATTCAATCAAATTTGGAGTCATGTCCACATTATTGCGAGCAATGACGCCAATCTGTCCGATCTCTGGTCATAACGTAACGTAAAACGTCCCTGTGGGTTTGGCTTAACAAAGCTGTCTGAATTCAACTCTACAGTATGTATCGGTAATTGGTAGCCTGCCAATGAAGTCTGTTTCTTTTTAATTATGAAGTACTGACTAATTGCTTATAGGAAATACTATGGATTATGGAACGCTCATTTGTTACTTGCGTATGAGAGTATTAAATAAGTTTTTTTAATATGCATTACTAACGCTATAATTGGGCATTTGCATTTAAAAGTGTACCATTTACTTTTTTCAAAAATCCGTCAACTTTTGGGTTATTTCTACTGAAAATCAATCGATAAGCCGATGTAAAAAAAAAATGTGTCCAAAAAAATGTCAGTTTTGTGACGCGTTTTCACATAGGTACATCTTGTATGGACCGTCACAAAACTGACACCCAAAATTTGTATGAAAGACTGGGGACACATTTTTTCTATGTCTCATTACTCTCATCCACGTAAGTTGATCGTTTTTCGAAATAAAATTAAATGGTACATTTTTTTACTGAAAACCCCCAATTATGGATTTACTATATGTTTGAATTAAATGCTTTTTATTCTTTCTTTTTTATTGTACCTACCATTCCATTTGTGGATCATCGTCATCCTAAAACATAATTCTGTAGCTCTAGTAAAAAGGGGTACAAGTCTCGCGCAGCGAAGGTCTAAAAGGGCATAAGTTCCATATAACACTTGCACCGTTTTTCGCCTGAGCTACACGCGACTTGTACCCCTTTTCATTAGAGCCACGGAATTTTGCGTCAACATTGTAATATGTATAGTTATTCTGCCTGCGTCATTGTGGGAACCGGTAATTCTGGTAAGGCGAATGATTAGCATTTGGATAAGTTTCCGCGAGTTTGCTAATCTCTCATACGTCATAATTTGTGCCATTTTTAACCAAAACGGTACTTATTGTCGGTTGGCGATAAGGCGCTATTTTCATATAGCTTCAATTGGAAATCAACCTTATCGACAACCGACAATGTGAAAAAGTCACATTTCATTCCGACTCTATATGGTTCTTCAAGATGATTTCAAGATGTCTTGAGATTTTTGAGAGTGAGAATATAATGACCTAGACCAGTGGTTTCCAAAGTTGACTGGACCGCGACCCATTCGGGGCCCACCTCTTTGCACTATTAGGGAATGCAATAACCGGCCAAACTTCATAACCGGTTTCGGTTACGGTTATGCCCGAAAAATAACCGAATATCGGTTATAATCGGTTACGGGTATTTTTGACAAAAAATGATAAATTTACAATGAAGTAAGTAATTAAAAAAATACGAAAATAAAGGTACAGTATTAGGGAATGTGAGTATAACAGGCCTATTCGGATTTCGAGATAATCACAAGATCTTGAGACGATTTAGAGATCAACTAGATCTACATTAAATATCGACTAGATGTGACTTGCCCAGGCAAACAATTTCCAGACAACCCAAATTCACAAAGGAGTTGGGATAATGTTTACTGTGATTTAACTTACAATACTCTCCTAAACAACTGTACAGGTCCAGACCGCGCGAGGCTTTTGGCGGTCGGAGCCCGGGAAGCCGGTTACTGGCTACATGCCCATCCTTCGCCCAATACTGGTACTTTCTTGGATCCGGCCTCCCTTAGACTGGCGACTGGTTTGCGACTCGGGGTTTCGGTGTGTACGCCACACATATGTGGTATTATCTATGAAAAGGGACCTTATTGTCGATGGCGCTTACGACACTAACATCGATGAGCACTAAACGTAGTAGTTTAAAATTGGTGATTCTGGCCCATTTTAGTTATTTTGATTTCCAATTTAGCAATTAAGTTTCTTTGATTACCACCACCATATTTACAGACTTTTACAAGGATTTCATGCATTATTTTCTAGTATATATAACTTCAGTCCTTGAACTACGTTATTGCTTGTCAGAAACACGACGGCTCATTATTTTCTCGATAGAATCTTAAGTTGAAAACATGCCTAACACTGTCTTTATTTCCTTATGTTAGAAGTACTAGGACGAAAATGTATATGAAACTTACTTCAGTCGATAGCTTTTAAGTAAATCTTCATTATTGCTTGTCCTTTTATCGATACGTTAATTTTTTCATTCATCATTTGATGAATTCAACATTTTGCCTACTAAATTACACCCTACGCGGCAATACCTTGCGCCTATTCCTCACGCCAGTACGCCCGTGACCACTGTCAGCGTCGGACCTGTGCTAGTTTAGCGGACGTTTCATCAAATGGGTAATCACAGTATAAATATGCAAATATGTTATACACACAATGTTTTTCAACATACTTACGAAGAAAAGCAAAATAATTCTTAAATACGGTGACATTTCAGACATTCGTCCGTCATATTGTCATTTTATAACAAGTTGGGCAGCAAAGGCACACACCCATCTAACCAATCCGGAATTCAGTCACGATTGATAAATTGTGTAAACATATTTTAAAAGGCTATAAAATTAATCAAATTGAATAATTTAGACTGGTCACATTTTTGTAAAAATCGATTTCTTCTGGCAAAACATATTACTTTTTGGCAACCGGGTTTTTTAACCTAATTAGACCCCGCTGAATCCGAATTTGCCGGTTGCTTGATCGAATTCTTGACTGGAAGTGAGATATGTGATATTATAGGTCCCTTTTTTTAGTTTTTCGTAAATAACTCGTAAACGGTGGCCAATATAAAAAGAATGAACTAATAATCTACACAAAATTTTCAATAAAAAAGATTCAGTACATTTTTAGCAGGGATTAATATTTAAAAAGATAATAAAGAGGGAAAGTTAATTATAATAAATTCTAAGGTTCCTTGTTTTTATTTTTTCGTGAATAATTTGAAAAGTATGACTCATAGCAAAAACAAATCTTACACATAAATCATCATCATCATCATCATCTCAGCCATAAGACGTCCACTGCTGAACATAGGCCTCCCCCTTGGACCTTCATACGTGCCGGTTGGAAGCGACCCGCATCCAGCGTCTTCCGGCGACCTTAAGAAGATCGTCTGTCCATCTTGTGGGTGGACGTCCTACGCTGCGCTTGCTAGTCCGTGGTCTCTACTCGAGCACATTTCGACCCCATCGGCCATCTTCTCTGCGTGCAATGTGGCCTGCCCATTGCCACTTCAGCTTGCTAATCCGGTGGGCTATGTCGGTGACTTTAGTTCGTCTACGGATCTCCTCATTTCTGATTCGATCACGTAGAGAAACTCCGAACATAGCCCTCTCCATAGCTCGTTGAGCGACTTTGAGTTTTGAGATGAGGCCGATAGTGAAAGACCACGTTTCGGAGCCGTAAGTCATCACTGGTAACACACATTGAGTAAAGACTTTCGTCTTGAGGCACTGAGGTATGTCGGACGAAAAGACATTACGTAGTTTCCCGCACGCTGCCCAACCGAGTTCGATTCGGCGGTTGACCTCTTTCTCGAAGTTGGACGTACCTAATTGTACTACTTGTCCTAGGTAGATGTACGAGTCAACAACTTCGAGTACCGAGTTCCCAACAGAGACTGGGATGGGCACAACATTGGCATTTGACATAAGTTTCGTCTTGTCCATGTTCATTTTCAAGCCCACCCGTTGTGAAACTCGGTTGAGGTCATCGAGCATCATGCTTAGTTCCTCCATCGACTTTGCCATGACTACGATATCGTCGGCAAACCGAAGGTGAGTGATGTATTCGCCGTTGATGTTGATGCCAAGTCCTTCCCATTCCAGGAGCTTGAAGGCGTCTTCCATTACGGCAGTAAACAGTTTCGGAGAGATAACGTCTCCCTGCCTTACGCCTCTTTGCAATGGAATCGCCCTCGTGCTCTGCTCCTGTACTCGGACCGACATGGTGGCGTTATTATACAAACACTTCAACACTTCGATGTACCGATAGTCAATATGGCATCGCTGAAGAGACTCAAGCACCGCCCATGTTTCCACCGAATCGAAGGCTTTCTCATAGTCCACAAACGCTAAGCATAATGGCAAGTTATACTCTTCGGTCTTCTGTATAACTTGCCGCAGCGTATGGATGTGGTCTATGGTACTATAGCCTTTTCGGAAACCGGCTTGTTCGGGAGGCTGGAAGTCATCAAGTCTGTGTTCGAGACGGTTCGTGATGACCCTTGAAAACAGCTTATAGACATGGCTCAGAAGCGTGATGGGTCTGTAGTTCTTCAATAGGTTGTTATCACCTTTTTTGAAGAACAGCACCACCTCGCCTCTATTCCATGTTTCAGGCGTTATGCCCTCGGACAAGGCGGAATTAAAGAGCTTCTGGAGGACTTTAAGTACCGGTGTTCCACCCGCTCTCAGAAGCTCTGAAGTGATTTCGTCTTTGCCCGGCGCCTTGTTGTTCTTAAGCTGCTTCAGGGCCATCCTAATCTCGTACAGACTGATGTCCGGGATATCTTCGGTATAATGTCGGGACAGCTTGGCTCTTGGATCTCCTACCAAGCTGTCAACGGGCTTTGCGATCGAAGTGTATAACTATCCATAGAACCTCTCGATCTCACCTAAAACCTCCGCTTTGCTCGACGCTATGCTGCCATCTTCCCGTTTCAGCTTTGTCAGCTGGCTTTGCCCAATAGACCCTTGCTTTGCTTGCGTTGCTTTGTCCTTTGCGAACACTTTGGAGCCTTGGTTTCGCTCAATAGTCTCTTTAATACGGTTAGTATTAAAGAGACGCAGATCATGTCGCAAGGACTTAGATATACGTCTATTGAGCTGCCTATATGACTCCGCGTCATCGGGAGACTGCAACTGTAGCGAGCGTCGTTCAGCCATGAGGTTTAAGGTTTGCTCGGTCAATTTCTGAGGTCTATCTTTACGGCGGGGTCTAAAAAACTTAGACCCTACTGTGTGGACAGTTTCCACTAGCCCGTCAAGCAAAGCGGTTAGAGAGCTCGAGTTGAAAGCTTTCGGGGTTTTGAACATGGGCTCGAGTAGGTCGGAGCGTAGACTTCATCAGGCTGGACCTTTCAAGTTTAATATTGATATTCAGTGTGCCTCTTACGATTCGGTGATCACTACCGGTCTTTACCCTGTTGATCACACATAAATAATAAACATAAAATTTCCTACAAGAAACATGTAGAACACTTTTCGCTAGGATCAATATTTAAAAACCCGACTGCAAAAAAGCTATCTTTAGAAAAAAATAAAAAAAACTGAAAAGAAAAAAACAAGTTCAGTAGTCGAGAACATTGAATCAGTTTCATGATTAACATTTCGTATGTCAATTTGGACCTTGGAGTTTAAAAATAATGTCCAAATCGCTTGTGACGGATCCGGAACGAGGCATACGAATCGTTATGACACAGATAAAACTATACATTCTTATACGAAACAGCAACTTCAACAGTCGGGACCCATTATTGTCGTCAACATTAGTGCCGCAGCCTAGACTTTTAATGGGTCCCGACTGTTGAAGTTGCTGTTTCGTATAAGAATGTATAGTTTGTTTTATCTGTGTCATAACGATTCGTATGCCTCGTTCCGGATCCGTCACAAGCGATTTGGACATTATTTTTAAACTCCAAGGTCCAAATTGACATACGAAATGTTAATCATGAAACTGATTCAATGTTCTCGACTACTGAACTTGTTTTTTTCTTTTCAGTTTTTTTTATTTTTTTCTAAAGATAGCTTTTTTGCAGTCGGGTTTTTTTTATTTTCTAAATTATCTTTTTTTATTTAACACTTTTTAGTTAGTATTAAAAGACGGCAAAATTCGCAATCTTGTCATTTCATTGAGGGAGTTAATATCGTGAGGTAGCTTGCGGTGGTCTCAACTACTGATAATTAATCCATTTTGAGACCTAACGCGGCTCAAAGCTACATATGCTTGACCTTTTGCAAAAATGCGAGAACTTAAATCAACCACAGCTCGGTCTAAAGTCGTTCCTTGTAGCTTATGTACAGTAACACCCCAGCACAATATCAATGGCAACATTTTTCTCTCTATTTTGCCCTGTCCACGAAGTGCATCGAATTCGGTCGTCGATGGTTCGATTCTTACGCCTACTCCAGGGACATTGTTTTTATTAATAGCTTTGTCGTCGGACGATACAGTAAGGTAGGTATACGCGCGCGAGCGAGCGCGATAATTTTTCGATATAAAAAACGCATTTTGATACACAGTTGTAAATTTTTACTTTTAGTATGGAAATCCGTCACATCATTTTATCACGAAAATTGACAGTGCCGCAGCAGTAACGTTGCATCAGAGTACCTAATGCTGATGCAGTCGCTACACTCGCCACCCGAATGTCACCTTTATCATACCTTAGAAAGTTATCGAAAACGTGAGCGAAGCCACACTTTTTCGATATAAAAAAACGCAATTCGATAGACAGTTGGACATTTTTACTTTTAGTATGGAAATCAGTCACATCATTATATCACGAAAATTGAATATCACCTTTATCATGTGTTAGAAAGTTATTGAAAACGCGAGCGAAGCGAGCGCGAAAATATATCGATATAAAAAAAACAACGGGTTGCACTCCGGGAGTGCCGACAGAAGTGAAAACTCAATGACTAGTCCAAAATGTCAGCAGCACTCAAATCAAAATCAAAAATATTTATTTGCATAAATAAGGGTACAAACAATTATCAAAAATGGAAAATACACCATCTTACCCCACATATGGGATAAGACGGAATATTAAAAATGGGGCAAGATAAGGACTAATTCTCTTCATAGAAAAAATAATATCAAAACATCCTCCATATCTTCGTCGTCGACTTCAGTACAAGCTGTGTGGGCCCGGCGTCCACACTACTGATACCCTACCCAGTTTTCCGAAGTTTTAGGTAAGAATTGTTTTCATTATTGAAATGTGAACAAATTATATCTTCTTGTGGTTTTTTCCTGTTCCATTCCCTTTTCCTTCACCTTTCAACTTCTTAGTCGTGTTATTATCAACGTAACATAACGTAACGCTGACGTCATGTGTCACGGACAATGTTATTCACCAAAGAACTTTAGTCATAACGTATCATAATCAGATCAATTATTTAAAACTGGACTTTTATATTAAGCAATAAAGCTTAATGTTGTAATCTTGAACGGGTTGAAATACGAGGATCTCACAGTTACATTCTAATTTTATATCCCTCAAATATAATTCAATAAAGCTACATCTTGATGAAATCGCTAATAAAAGTGAACTCTAGTACTGGTGAATAAAACTCAAAATATCATGACCAAATATATTTAGATGCGAGGTCTGCAAGGTAACTTTACAATTTCTATTCGAATTTTAAACAATTAATTTTCACTTCAAAAATAGTTGTCATTGTCAATAAAATTGATTGTAATGTCACCTGTCGACAATGTCAGTGTCACGTGTTTCTATAAATAATATCGTCTGGAATGGAAAAATCGTTTATTTTGAATCCCTAAATCATTAATTTCAAAATACCTACGCTATAAATTTGTGAAAGCTGATTCCAGAAATCTGCCTAAGTTATATAATATAACTTAGTTTTATTGGAGTATGTATCCATATAGCATCCAACTCCAACCATAACTTGCCTGAAATCAGGGGAGCAAAAATACAAATGTAAGTTACCTACATCATATATATTTTAACTGATTCGATTTGTAAGAAGATTAGATTCATAAAATCGTTACAAGCGTCCATTGCTAAAGGTAGCTTAGCACCCAGTGGGTACTTTCTACCCGCTTGTCACCATTGTTTGGATATTGTACTATACTACTATATTAGGAACATGCCAATTATGCTAATTATATCCTATTATTTCAGGTCATCGAAATAGAGGAAAGAAAAGACCTACGAAACCAGCTGTTGATAATAACACGACTAAGAAGTTGAAAGGTGAAGGAAAAGGGAATGGAACAGGAAAAAACCACAAGAAGATATAATTTGTTCACATTTCAATAATGAAAACAATTCTTACCTAAAACTTCGGAAAACTGGGTAGGGTATCAATAGTGTGGACGCCGGGCCCACACAGCTTGTACTGAAGTCGACGACGAAGATATGGAGGATGTTTTGATATATTTTTTTCTATGAAGAGAATTAGTCCTTATCTTGCCCCATTTTTAATATTCCGTCTTATCCCATATGTGGGTTAAGATGGTGTATTTTCCATTTTTGATAATTGTTTGTACCCTTATTTATGCAAATAAATATTTTTGATTTTGATTTGAGTGCTGCAGACATTTTGGACTAGTCATTGAGTTTTCACTTCTGTCGGCACTCCCGAAGTGCAACCCGTTGTTTTTTTTTTCAAAGTACCCACCTTCGTGGCCATTATTAAGTGCTTAAGGAGGCGATACGTATGAACATGGATTTGATATGGATGCGATATAATTACGATTAGGTATAATTCATGACGGAGAACATAAATAATTTTAAATAATTTTATGCAATTATACGCGTGTTGATATGTGTGTTTATTTTTTTACCACTACGTAACTATGTAAACTCATTTTTAGTTGTCTTGGTTACTTAATGTTTACTCAGCTCCCCAAAAGATGGCACTGTGCAATGAGGGGGCAATTAATTTACTGTCGTTTAATTTTGTTGTATTATTAAATCAACACAATTATCAATTCAATTGTTTTATCCGTACGATTGATTGAATTTTTAGAAGAGGGGTCTTCTAAACTTAGAGTTAATTTAGCAAAATCCTTCCTAGGTGGCTTATTTATGTTACATCGTATTAAATTCAGCGCCATCTGTTAGTTTACCAGGGTACTCTATAGTGTTAGCACATATTTGAAAAAAGTTTGCCCCTCCTTCCTAAGTAGCGCCATACGATTCAGGAGCAAACTTAAGTCAATCGAGTGTTGTGGCTACCCCCCCTTTTAGGGGTTGAAATTTTATAGCCTATAACCTGGCCGGGGATTTTCTCGACAGATTAGTAAAGTTTTCATCAAAATCCGTTCAGCCGTTTTCACGTGATGCGCGTTCAAATAAACAGACAAACAGATAAACAGACAAACAGACAAAAATTCTAAAAACTGTTGGAACGTGTTCTGTTATCAATTCTAAGTATTCCCAGCCAACTTTTTTTCAAATATCTTCCATGTACAGACTTTCGACCCTCTTCAGCTTTATTATATGATTTATTCCAAATGAAGTAATATCTCACCGTAAGCTGTAGCCTGTAAGTGACGCTTTAGGTCGTTAAAACTATCTTTCGAAGCAGAAGCACTCTGGGTTTGTCAATAGTATTTTGTACAATCGTGATCTAATGACAGCTTTTTCAACCGAGTACCGCGTTTAGGTCACGAAGCTTATTTAATTTTTCTTAGGTACCTATTCTAATCAAATTTAATGATAAGGGAAACGTAAAAAATATAATTTAAATAGGTACTTACATAACGATATGACACCACTTGACATATAGTATGTCAACTTTTTATACTTGCATACATACATACATACTTAAATAAATACGTACGTACATATCGGCTTCATTATAATTTATAATATTTTTATTTATATTATAGGATAGTCATTAGTCACATAATCACATTGGCCTCCTTTGCGTCGCGCAGTGCAGTATTTACTGAACAGAATTACTATAACTTTATAACGTTATAGATTTTAAATGGTCACTCTAAATGAAAAACTGTAAAAGAAACCTATAACTAATTTTTAAATACCTATTCAGTGATACTCCACTCGACATATTTCGTTAACTTTTTTTTTTTTTCAATTTTGGCGTCTGGTTGTCGCCATATTGAATTTTGATTACTGTCATGTCTTTAGTGACACACGCAAAAGTAAGACGGTTCGATTGACGTAAGAATTATCAAAATCGGTTCACGCGTTTGGTCTCTGGAGTGCCACATAGGAACAAACATACATACATACATATATAGGCTGATAAACACATTACCCTCCTTTGCGTCGCGCAGTCGGGTAAAAAGACAAAGCAGCCGGTAAGTTAATTACAATCAATTTTAAAGTCCCTTTTTAGTTTTTTGTAAATAACTCGTAAACGGTGTCCCATAGCAAAATAGGTTTTATGAATAAATAATCTACATAAAATTTCCTGCAAAAAACATCTGAACACTTTTCTCTAGGATCAATATTTAAAACGATATTAAAGGAAGAAAGTTCATTACAATCAATTCACATGTCACTTTTTTTAGTTTTTAGGGTCCCGTACCTCAAAAGGAAAAAACGGAACCCTTATAGGATCACTCGTGCGACTGTCTGTCTGTCTGTCCGTCTGTCACAGCCCATTTTCTTCAAAAGTACTGGACCAATTACGTTGAAATTTGGTACACACATGTAAATTCGTGACCCAAAGACGGACATCTTACGTAAACAAATGAATTTTAAACATGGAGGCCACTTTTTAGCCAAGGGGGGTTAGTTAACATTAAGAACCTATTTTGCTATGGGCCACCGTTTACGAGTCATTTACGAAAAACTTAAAATAGGGACCTGGAAATTGATTATAATTAACTTACCCCCTTTAATACCTCATTAAATATTGATCGTAGCGAAAAAGTGTACAAAACCTTTTTTGTGGACAATTTTATGTTCAATATTTATGTATAATATTTTTTGTAACTGCCCCCGTTGCAACCGTTTACGTTTTATTTACGAAAAAAAAGCGACCTGTGAACTGATTGTGATTAACTTTCTTCCTTTAATATCGTTTTAAATATTGATCCTAGAGAAAAGTGTTCAGATGTTTTTTGCAGAAAATTTTATGGAGATTATTTATTCATAAAAACCTATTGTGCTATGGGACACCGTTTACGAGTTATTTACAAAAAACTAAAAAGGGACTTTAAAATTGATTATAATTGACTTACCGGATGCTTTGTCTTTTTAAATATTGATCCTAGCGAAAAGTGTTCTACATGTTTCTTGTAGGAAATTTTATGTTTATTATTTGTGTAAAATTTGTTTTTGCTATGAGTCATACTTTTCAAATTATTAACGAAAAAATAAAAACAAGGAACCTTAGAATTTATTATAATTAACTTTCCCTCTTTATTATCTTTTTAAATATTGATCCCTGCTAAAAATGTACTAAATCTTTTTTTATTGAAAATGTTGTGTCGATTATTAACGTTTAACAATTTTTTTTATATTGGCCACCGTTTACGAGTTATTTACGAAAAACTAAAAAAAGAGACCTTCAAAAAGCGGCAATTTCGGATTCAGCGGGGTCTAATTAGGTTAAAAAACCCGGTTGCCAAAAAATAATATGTTTTGCCAGTCGAAATCGATTTTTACAAAAACATGATCAGTCAAGTATACACTCATATTGTATACATATAATTAATAATTATTTAGGTACACTCACCGACCTCACCGTCTTACCTACCATTTTTAGGGTTCCCTACCCAAAGGGTAAAACGGAACCCTATTAGTAAGACTCCGCTGTCCGTCCGTTCGTCCGTCCGTCTGTCAGCAGGCTGTATCTCACGAACCGTGATAGCTAGACAGTTGAAATTTTCACAGATGATGTATTTCTGTTGCCGCTATAACAACAAATACTAAAAAGTACGGAACCCTCGGTGGGCTCAGTGGGCGAGTCCGACTCGCGCTTGTCCGGTTTTTAATTTCATTAAGTACTCATCAAAATTCGAATTTACTAATAAATCTTTTTCAATATTAATTGCCGAACTAAAAATCCCGGAACTGACGATTCAGAATACCGATGTCGTCAGAATAAGGACGTAGACGTGCTGCGCGGGAATGGTGCGGTGCGCCGCGCGGGGCGCCCGCCTGCCCGTTCTACCACTCGTCTGCTTCACCCCCTTGAAAACGTAAAACTCGAGTATAAGAGCGCCTTAAATATTCTATACACTTTTTCGCTAGGATCAATCTTCTTCTCCTTCAACCTAGCGTTTTAGCTGAGCGTCCGGTCTTCAGCATCCTCTGGTGTGAGTAGATTTTAAGTAGATTACTTATGTATCAGAACATTTTTTGGTACAGGCCACCGTTTACGAGTTATTTACAAAAAATATTAACAATTGATCATATTTAACTTTTTACCTTAAATATTTTTTTAAATACTGATCCTAGCGAAAAAGTGTATAGCATATTTAATGTAGACAATTTTACGCAGATTACTTATGCATCAGAACATTTTTGCTACAGGTCACCGTTTACGAGTTATTTATAAAAAACTACAAAGGGACCTTTAAACCCGATGACTGATAAGTTCATCAGCGTCACATAACATAAATTGACCTCCGCATTGGATAGACAGCAACATTGAATGTTCCAGTAATCAAAGAAACTTAATTGCTAAATTGGAAATCAAAATAACTAAAATGGGCCAGAATCCCCAATTTTAAACTACTACGTTTTGTGCTCATCGATGTTAGTGTCGTAAGCGCCATCGACAATAAGGTCCCTTTTCATAGATAATACCACATATGCTCTTGTGGCACGGACGTGGACCGACTGGGACACCACGGATTATCTTGTCAAAAAAGTGCAGGCCGTTTTTCGAGACATGCGTCGCTTAACGACATAGTCCGTCGGTCTCTTGCCACCATCAATGTGCCTGCTCTTCTTGAGCCGACTGGCATTATCAAAGATGATGGCAAGAGGCCCGATGGAGTGTCCTTAGTTCCTTGGAGCTTGGGACGGATGTTGGTGTGGGATGCTACCTGCGTAGACACACTGGCACCGTCCCACCTCCAACGGACTACTGTAAAAGCGGGCGGAGCGGCGGAAAGCGCCGAAATTCTAAAACGTAACAAATATAAGAGCCTCGGTAGAGAGTACCATTTTGTACCATTTGGTGTTGAAACTCTAGGTCCATGGGGTCCCAGCGCGCATAAGTTGTTCGCAGAAATCGCGAAGCGTCTGGTTGACGTAACTGGTGACCGAAGAGCTGGCGGCTACCTCGCACAACGTATCAGCATTGCGATACAGGGGTGGATTACATTTGTTATAATTACATTTCATATATTATAGTTTGATATATCGTTATTTTGAATAACGTAATAAATGGCATACTACCGTAATACCTAATTAACGGTATACATAATGTTATTATTGGTATAATGGTCATAAGGTATATTTACACTTCGTCTAATATACATTGCCATAATTATTACATACTCTAAAGCATATTATTTGTTATAACAAGTGACATCACATAATTATTCATGTAGCATAATAGTTAATGGGTTAGGTTAGGTTGGAACTGCGACTCCGCACAAACGAATAATTACCTAACAAAAGGAGGGTTAGGTTAGGTTAGAACTTTGACCCTCCGTAGAATAAAATTTTCTATCAAAAAAGTGGTTTAGGTTAGGTTTGAACTGCGGCCCTCGCAGAACGAAAACCGTGAAAAATAGGTTAGGTTAGGTTAGAACTGCGACCTCCCTAGAATAAAATAGCTAGCAAAAGCAGTAGGCCTGCGTACTAGTTATAAAAAGTATGTAAAACTTTACGGTATCAGTAAATGAAATATGACAAAAAATGTTATACGATATATGTATTTATACTTGATAAAATTGTATGAAGTATTACGTTATACAAAAATATAATATAACAAATGTCGTTATAAAACATGTCTATATACTATTTGAAAATTATATTACATTAGGCATTATATCAATGACAGTTTAGATGAAATCACTATATAATAAAGGAAACGTATAATAAAAATTACATTATAACATAAAATAATATATCAGATGGCGTTATAACAAATGTATGATAGTTTTTTTATAATTATATTAAACATTACACACCCGCGATACAGCGAGGAAATGCCGCCAGCATCCTTGGTACAATGCCTCAAGGGCCTATTTTAGATTTAAGCTAGTTATTAATTTCGTTTAGTAGTACCACTGTATATATATTGTATGTAAATAAATGTTAAAAAAAAAAGTCATTACTTGTCGAAATCGTTCAAGAGGACCTCCAGAATCGCGGAAACGTCAAATTTGACATATCTATCTTACAAATATATTTAAATTATCCGTATCGTAACTGGTTGAAGTCTAGTAGAAATCTAATTCATTTTCCGAATCGAGCCGTAAGTCTTCGTTTTTTAATAAAACACACAAAATACAGTAAAAGTAAAATATGACCTTGGACGTGACACAATATTCAATAAAAATATTTCCTAAATAAGGGAAGTAAATATGGTATATTTTCATTATTAAAGTACACGAATGACAAAAATTGTATTCACAGGCGTCACAGGTCACAGCCAAAAAGGCAGGATTTTGTAGTCATTAGATGATAAAAACATAGAATTTAAGTCATAAATAAATAATCGATAATAACCGTAACCGGTTATTCGAGTTTCCAACATTCGGTTATGAAATTTTGTCAAAATATTCGGTTAAAACCGAATATTTCGGTTACGGTTATAACCGATTTGCATTCCCTACTTTGCACTCAACCGTATGGTTTGGAACGATTGATATTTAACCAAAATAATTGTTAATGGAACGAAACAATTTAAACGGATTATACAGGGTGGAAAGGCACGACGATCCTTTCCGGAAATGGGAGATAGTTTAGCCTAAGCTCTATATTTTCTCCATAGAAACTATGTTAATATGGGCAACCGTTTCTAAATTATGACCTTTTAAACATCCACGCAAAAAACTACTTTGTTCTAACCCTAACAGGTGACAGGGTCAATGAACTTACTTGTAAACAATCAGTATTCGACAGGAAATTATGCTAATTTGTTGCCATCTAACCATTTTTAGGTCTGCTTACAGCACGGTAAGAATCATTGCAGGATTTTCGCTTTCTTAGTGGTTCCACTTGTTCAATATTTGAATGAAATAGTTATGTTATTCCTTAATATTAATAATACTAACCACAACATTGTTTACAACGACAGTTCAAATGGTGACATTGACAACCACTCAAAAGTACGCAATCGTCTTATAAATATCTCTGGTTTCCTTGACTGATAAAAAGGTTTTAGTTTCTTAACACGTTTCACAAAATTATTTTTGAATAATTGGAAACTATCTAAAATAATTAAAAATAACAAGTAGGTTGTGTTAGTTGCACCAAATGAACTTGCAAAAATTAAATACTAAGAATAAATCAAGAATAAATACTTCTTAAATACCTAACTAACAAACCTTCTTGCGTGGTAGGAAATAGACAGACCGTCTGATGTTTGAAATTAAATGTGCCACAAATTGCAAATTACGCGATAAAACCTAGTTCCAAAATGCCCTTGGGAGCCCGCGATTACCTAAATTTGCTTATGTTATACGGGGAGTGTAATTATAATGCCGCCGAGACGTTACGACGCTACAGACAAAGATATCCTCCACCACACCCAACTAGCCGTATGTCAATTTTACGGGCCATTGATCGCGTGGCAAATAATGAGCCCATAGTACCACGAACGGGCCAAAACGACCAACGGGGAGGAGGTGTAGTTCACATTGCACCAAGACTTGAAGAGCGAGTGCTGCGGTATTTCGAGCAAAATCCAAGGGCTAGTTCGAGGCAGGCAGCCCGACATTTCCGCCTAACTCATACCGCAGTACTCAAAATCTTGAAACGTGCACGTCTTCACCCTTACAGCATTCAGCGAGTTCAAGCTCTGCTGCCCAGGGACTGCCCTGTACGAGCAGCATACTGCCGTTGGCTTTTAAATAAACTGGAGGAAGATCGCCTGTTCATCCGCCGCATTATTTGGAGCGATGAAAGTTTGTTTTCCCGTAACGGCATGTGGAATAGGCGAAATGAACATATGTATGCAGTAGAAAATCCGTTCGAATACCGACATTCGGGTCACCAATATCGGTGGTCCGTTAACGTCTGGGCTGCAATACACGGGGATACACTGATTGGACCTGTTTTTTTGCCTCCAACTTTGAACAGAGCTGGATACTTGGAACTGTTGAATACGGAGTTGCAGAATTACCTTGACGATTTACCAGTGGCCGAGCGTAGAGAAGTATGGTTCCAGCAAGATGGTGCACCGGCCCATTCTGTTAACGAAGTGCGGCTAGCCCTGAACGACGAATTCGGAGATAGATGGATCGGCCGGTTCGGACCGCATCGTTGGCCACCACGATCTCCGGATCTGACGCCTCTAGACTTTTTTCTTTGGGGGACTATCAAGGATATAGTGTACAAAACGGAGTGTGACAACGCCGAAGAAATGAGGCAAAGGTTAACCATTGCTTTCGCCAGCCTGCGCCGTAGAAACGTTCGAGAGCGAATATTAGCAAAGGTACACCGACATACTCGCGCACGGGCTGCAGCCTGCATTATTATGCACGGAGGCCACTTTGAACATAGAATGTGAATTTATTCAGTTGTAAATAAAGTAGTTATGATAATAACAACAACAACAACCTCTTTCATAATAAATATCTCTGGTTTCCTTGACTGATAAAAAGGTTTTAGTTTCTTAACACGTTTCACAAAATTATTTTCGAATAATTGGAAACTATTTAAAATAATAAAAAATTACATGTAGGTTGTGTTAGTTGCACCAAATGAACTTGCAAAAATTAAATACTAAGAATAAATCAAGAATAAATACTTCTTCAATACCAAACTAACAAACCTTCTTGCGTGGTAGGAAATAGACAAGACGTCTGATGTTTGAAATTAAATTTTCATTGAACTATACTTATTGAATGTCATATTCTTCAAATAAAAATGTTAGATGCTCGTGGCTATTTAAATTTGTGGGGCTGTGTAAAAGATATGGTGTACCAAACCAAACGGAATGTGAAACTGCGGACGAAATGAGACAAAGGCTAATTGGTGCTTTCTGCGGAGGATAAATGACGAAGAGCATACACTATATCGCATGTGCATCGACATACTCGGGTACGGGCTGCGGCGGCGTTGTAATACACGGAGGTACATTTGAACACCGTATGTGAAAAGAAGATAGTATTAAATATTGGAAAAAAGTAATTATCTAAGAAAGTAATAAAATTGTTTGTAATATTTTTGCATGCATTTGATTTATTTGACATTTATGCGTCATTCATACATCATTGCGATACTGTCAACGATCGGAAAAAAGTGTAAAGTCCCGAGCTTTCCCGACGGAGATCCTTAATCTAGCCGTCATGTGCACATGCTATAGGGTTATCACCACAGTTAAAAAGTAGTATTTTTGCAATTTTTATTTTTTACTCAATTAACGATTCTTACCATTACCAATAGTCTCTGTATCACTTAAACGACCTAATACTTCCGGGAAGGATCGTCGTGCCTTTCCACCCTGTATACTTACCTATCGTGCATAAAGAATTTAAAATACGTCTGCCCATTCCACCGCCATAAATATAATTATGATGTAGGTATTCTTCTATAAAGGCCATTTAGAAGTCATACTGCCCGATTCGAACTCTAAGATACGTCAATTAATAGATCTAGAAACGATGGATTAGATATGTCAGTGTCTAATGTAACGTTTCTTCAAATAAATAATAAATACGTCACTTTAATGACCTCATGGCCGGTAATGTTCCGCGAGCTGTAGATTTGCTCCCATTATTTACATCTGTGCAGTGGCGGATTTGCCTTAAGGCCCCGTTGGCCCGGGCCTAGGGCGGCAAGACATTAGGGGCAGCAGTCTGTACGATAGGTGCTGAGAAAGGGGCGGCTATACTCTGTCAAGCCATTTCCGTCATAGAGAAAAGTGGCAAATTTAAAAAATGTAGGCGCGAAGGATTATCGTCCCACAGAAAATTTTAATTTCATGCCTTTTTCTACTGACAAACCTGTTTGACCGGCTATAGTAGGATATACAACTACTTACAGGGCCGAGGGTGAATATCACATTTGTTGATTGAAATAGTAAAAACAAATATTGGAATGGGAATAGTTGCAGAGTTAGACCAAGTGTAAAGTCTGCAACGATTTTGATAGCACACGCAGTGCAAGTGTTATTTTAAACGTCAAACTTCTATGAAATTAATGAAATTATGACGTAAAAATAACACTTGCACTGCGTGTGCTATCAAACCCGTTGCAGACTTTTCTTGGTCTAACTCTATACACTTCCGGGTCGGTAAATAACAACGTGGCGTCAATGTTTACTCGGTGGACCCAATGGTTTATGAATTGTTATTAAAGTGACAATTTTCAAAGTGGTGAAACAGGGCCATAGGGGTCTGAGTTTGGAAACAAACCCGGGCGTGCAGGTTGTAATTTAAAAACTTAAGACGAAACAGGAGCTGAGTTTTAAATATTTTAGGTAAATATACCCGTCTCGCTAACGGAAGCGGCACCTAAAAGTAGTGCGATAAGGACAAGGCGAAAAATCCTGCGTAAAAATCTCAAAAATCGAGGTTTCGTACTCCTCTGTTTCCTCCTCCAAAACTTAACCAATCGTAACTAAATTTCGAAATCTAAATGATTATGAAATTATCTGTGTCGGACCGTTTTGCTTTTTTGGCTAATTGATATCAGTTTTGAATGCCACGCCTCTCATTGCGGCATAGTCAATTAGGCCATTTTGGCCATTTTTGAAGGGCTCTAGCGCCTTAAAAAACAAAAATATCAAAAAAAGCAAAACGGTCCGACACAGATATTGACAATATTAATCTGTGTTGAAAAAATCATTGCTCTAGCTTCAAAAACCACGGAGGAAAACGAGGAGTACGTTTGTATGGAGAAATGACCACTCCCGTTGGCTCTTAAGAAAAAAAAAAGCAATGTAAACTTACGTACTTTTGTTACACAAAAAATACACACTAAGTCCGCACACAACAATTAACATAAGTACATATTTAGTTAAAGACATTTAACATGTTTAGTTATAAATTATTATAATATAGGTAATGTATTACAATTATATACACCTACTGATAAATAATTTATCAATTTAGAATTCCATTACAATGTCAATCATACAAATGTGATATAAGTACAGTCAATTGGGTAATATTCAAGGCTGCGGGCGGGGTAGGTATACAGGGTGGCCAAAAAATAACGGCATTCCCGTTGCCAGGGAGGTTTTGCGATTATACTGAGCAACTTTTACTATGGGACCAACCTCAAACCCGCGAAAAAAAATTGGTAATTATTTTTGTAATTATTTTTTTCGGTTTCGGGGATGGTCTCATAGTAAAAGCTATTTAACGTCTTATGTGTCTATGTAAAATTTGTAATTTAACTGGTTGGTTGATGTAAGTAAATGTATTTTCTTTCTTTCTTTCTTTCAAAAGTTGCTCAGTATAATAAAGCCAAATCTTATCTGGCAACGGGAATTCAGTTATTTTTTAGCCACCGTGTATTTATGGAGATTCCATTGGAGAAGGGATAACTGTCAATGAAGTGATCAGATAAGAGTCAGTCATATCATTTGGACCGTTTTTGAAGTCAAAAATGTACTAAGAGCTTCATGTATATATGTATATTCTGTCGCTCAGAATAGAATATTACTCGTGTTTGTCAAGTTCAAGGAAGTCACACAATTATGCTAACCGTTTATTAAAGTAAGACGAAGACCACGTTAAGTGTTTTGTGAAGAATATTTGTCTATAAATTGAAAATGTTCGTCAGAGCGTCGAGCGTAAGTAAACAAATAAGATGAGGGTTAGTGCGCGGGAATTGATAGAATATCAATTAAATAACACGCATTTCATACTTAATCTTAATTAGTTATATATTGTTAATGGCCTATTTTAGATTTAAGCTAGTTATTTAATTTTGTAGTAATTGTACCGCTGTATATATCTTGTTTGTAAATAAATGTTTTTAATATAATAAAAAAACAAAAAAAATCTTTTCAGGGTTCCGTAGTCAACTAGGAACCCTAAGGTATAGTTTCGCCATGTCCGTCTGTCTTTTCGAGGTTTTGCTCCGTGGTCGTTAGTGCTAGAAAGCGCAATTTGGCATGGGCATAGGAAATCAATCCATCCGACAAAGTGGTTAAATAAAATCTTAAAAAAAAAGTAACTGGCCACCTGTTAGTAACTGGCCACCCTAAACTAAAAATGAATTATATTTACCTCTAAACAGAATTCATTTTAGTATAGGGTGGCTAGTTATTACAGGCTGGCCAATTATTGCAAACCTTATAGTAAATGAATTCTGTTTATAGGTGAATATAATTTATTTTTAGTTTAGGGTGGCCAGTTATTGGTCGGCGAATTACCCTATTACAATTACAGACGGTCTATGAGAACTGGCCTTTACCATTTACCATTAAACACTGTCAGAGCGTTGTAGTTTAATTCTATGACCTGTGACGCAATTAACCGCTAAGAGATCACAGATCACTCAGATCAGATCAGGCTCGCGCGTCATTTTCGCCATCCATTCCATTTCTTAAGTCTGTGGCCGTTGGTAAGGCCGCGGACTGGACGCACGCGACCGGCGGTGCGGCGAGCGAGAAATCAAGTCCGTTCATACATCGAGCGCATTCTATGAACGGCCTTTTGAATATATTTTTTTATTTATTATTCATCATCTGGCAACATTGGCTCTGTTGCTACATGCGTATTATGCGTGCGCACACGCGCGTCATTGTTTTTGTTGACACACAACACAACCGGTTAACAGATAGACGCCGGCACACGCCGGAACCGGCGTTAGATGCTGACTTTATACCTAGATTTGTTATTAAATTTCGTAAAACAATTATAGCTAGGGAACTAATCAAATTATTCTATAGTAAATATTTTTTGATTTCTGTTTTTACACCACTATACTCTGGCAAATCCACTTTGTCAGCAGAAAAAGCAGCGAAGTTCAAATTTTCTATGTGAGGACACCCAAATTCTCTAGTATATGCAATCTTGGAAAGGTTATAGACGCCTTTGATATTTCTGCCCGATTCGAACTTTAAGATAAGTCAATTAATAGATCTAGAAATGTTATGGATTAGATGTGTCAGTGTTAAAAGTGACGTTTTTGTTTGAAGAAACGTCACATCGTTTCTAGATCTATTAATTGACGTATATTATAGTTCGAATCGGGTGGAAACTCTAAACGGCGAGCAGTAGGTACGTCCTAATCGAATCCCTTACGGGATTAGTTGGTACAATAGCAAAAAAACTCCAACTTTTCATTTCTGATGCTCTGAAACTGGCTTATTGTTTATATCTATGAAGCGGGTTGAAAATGATTAGTTTCGGCCCTAATTACGTTTTTTTTTCTTTTTATTTCGATTAGCAATAAAAATTCGGCTCCAAATGGTTTTGTTGTATTAATTAATTTCCTTTCTAATATTTTACTCCCGATTCCATAAATAGGCAACAAGTGGAGCTCAAATAAAAAAACCTCCCGGTGTTTGACATGCTAATGCCGAATAGTTGACACCCTGCTGAGACGTATAGACCTGTAAGTACTTATTTTTAAACTGATTTACGTAATCTTGTGGTATTTTCGTTGTCATTTTGTTGTTTTCTTAATTTATTCTTCATACATGTACCGTACCTATAGACGTGTAAGTACCTAAAGCAATAATCTGTGCCTTAAGTTCAAGTACCTACCTACTTAAATATATTTTGAAGACATTGCTATATTTTGAGGGCATACAGGTACATATATAAAAGATGCGAATTGTTTTATAAAAATTGTATAAAATGGCGCCAGCACAGGTTTTCCCTTTTTTTTGTTGTAAGGGATTTGGCTTAAAGGGCTACAGGCCATAAAAAAAACTGACAATGCACATAGATAGATACCTAACTAGTATAACAGAATATTTATTTTAAACTTTATTGCACAGTCAAAAATATACACTGACAAAAGGCGGATTTAATGCAACACGGCATTTTCTACCAGTCAATCTTTAGGTCTAACAGAAAATAATAGTTGGTGCGGGGTATGTACAGAACACTAAAAACTCGACGTTTAAAATTAATACGCACAAATATAAATGTAATGTTTTACTTTTTACTTTGTTTTGCTTTTATTGAAATAGGTACAAATTTAATTCGCAAAACTATAATTGCATACATGTAGCTAGTACATATATCAGAATTGTCAAGTTTAATTATCACTCGCAGATAGGTAGGTATGCTTTGGCATATTATTTATTATCTTGATGGACGTTGGTCAGAACATAAACATTAGGTCAAGATCGTCATAGAGGGCACCTTCAACCAACTTTCGTGCTTTCGCGTCTTTACTTAGATAGCTACTTGTGGAAAATTTACTTTAAAATGTACTACACAGGTCGTGTGGGACTCTCTCTCCGCTTCTTTCCCCTCGAGGCTTATGTTTTTATGATCTCCCACAGCCCTATATGGAAGCTATACGGTATGATCTTCGATAAATTTAGACCCCCGTGCCTCCAGTAGGATTCTTAACGATTGATGCAGCTAGTGTCAGTTTAAACAAGTTTAAAGGATGAATCAGCTTTTAAACTTTTAACCCTTTGACCTTTGACGTCCTCCATAGACGCGCACCGTTGCCGTTTGTTCAAAGGATTAAGGGGGTTTTCAGAAAAAATGGTATCATTTACTTTTTTTCGAAATTCCATAAACTTTTCGGTTATTTAGACTCAGAATCACGAGTACTATTGAATGAGACAAAGGAAAAAAGCGTCCTCATTTTTTCATACAAATTTTGGGTGTCCGTTTTGTAACGGTCCATACAAAATGTATAAGTGAAAGTGCGTTACAAAACTGACATTTTTTAACACATTTTTTTTTCTTTCTAATTCGATAATCGACGTGATTCTGAGTAGAAATAACCCAAAAGTTGACGGACGGCCGCACAAAGCGTATTGGAGAAAAAAATCGCTAGAGCTAATAGAATCGCTTGCACCCAAATCATGTAAATTAAGTTACGATTTTTTGGGAGGCCGAGAGTTGTCCGCCCTATATCAGCTTACGACCTTCAACTGACGAGGGCGTAAGAATACGAAAACAAGGAAAATTTACATTTATCTTTTAAATAGACAGGTCGATACTCCCACCAAGTAGGGTTATTTTTTAATAGACGGTGTCACGTATATGTACCTACTGATTAGTAAACATATTATTGTAGGTACACGTCACTATCGACGATAGCGATAGCTATCGAAGCCGACTTAGGTTTAACCGCCGCTGTTTTCTTTTATCCAATCTAGACACGCGGCAGTGTGTCACGCCAAGTTCAAAAGAAGAGAACTGGCGACGCAGCGGCCGTGTCTTATATTACACGAACCATTTTAGAGCCACTTTTAACCCCTGCGTAACTCATAATCTATTAAACATAAACAAATGAAATATGGTTCACTTATAGGCTAACTAAGAACCCCCAATTTCATTAATATAGTTCAACCGGTTATTAATTAAGATACTAACATCTAAAAATCGGGATTTTTAACTGACTGACGTGCGTACTGACTTCCAGATGACCTAACAAGTTGAAATTTGGCATCCAGCTGGGCAATTGTGTAGTTACGAATCTAAGATTCAGAAACAGTGTTTTTTTAAGATTTGTAAAATTTTGAAAAAAAAAAGTTTTTATTTACATACTAAGCGCCTGTCGAATATTTTATAGCAAAAATGAATTTTAGTTCCGAAATCCACTTTGATGTATGCTAATTACATAATTGTGAATTGTGTGTGTGGTCACGTAATATGGTCATGTCATGTTCCATTATCCATTACACACATTTGTCGGTTGTCCAAACGGTACTGTAGGTGCTAGGTACCTATCCTACCACTCTATCAGTTCGTGGTCAAAGGTGGCAATCGTTTATTGTAAACGCTAATCGAAAAATTAAAAAAATATTTGGTAAAAAATAATAACTGGCCACCCTAAACTAAAAATGAAATATATTCACCTATAAACAGAATTCATTTTATTATTAGGTGGCTAGTTATTGAAACCTTATACTAAAATTAATTCTGTTTAATAGGTGAATAGAATTCATTTTTAATTTAGGGTGGCCAGTTATTAGACGGTGGCCAGTAATTGATGATTTACCCTACGTACCTACACCTGCCTTACTAGTAGGTTACATTAGAGTCGGACCAAAAAAAGTCTGCAGCGGATTTGATAGCCCACGCAGTGCACGTGTCATTTATACGTCATAATTTCATAGAAGTTTGACGTTTAAAATAGCACTTTTACTGCGTGGGCTATCAAATCCGCTGCAGACTATTCTTGGTCTGACTCTATCGACTTTTTGATTGACATTTACGATTGTCATCCTGGCTCCTTTGTTTAAGTTATGGATAAGTACTCTACCGAACTGATTTATTTATGTCATTAACCCCTTTGACGGTTTTACAGTTTAACCCGTTTCACCGCCAAAGACGTCAACTGACGCGCGCGGCTACAGCCCAATATCAACCTTCGTGCATCGGGATAAGGTTGGTATTAAATTAACCATTGCGTCGTGCTGTCGGGAGTGCCGGGTAAAAATGTGTGATTACGGAACCCTTGGGGCGTTACTCCGAATAGCACTTGGCTGGTTTTTTATTTGATGCATAGATTTACAAACGTCAAAAAAATTAAACTTTAACTTTTTTAATTATTAAAGGCATTATTCAATCTATCTATCTATCCGCTGCAGACTTTTCACGGTCTGACTTTAACCTTTACAATCGGAAAATACCGAAACACCCAAACTCTACCTAATTAAGTCTAGTTGGATTCCAATGACGGATTATTTCAATTAAATTGCACCACTATAGTCGAAAGTATTAAACATAATTATTGCCATGTAAGCATCAATGTAAACCTTCGGTAGTGCTAATTAGAGTTGAATTAACTTCACGCGGAAATATAAACATCGATTGAAATCTCAAACAAGCGAGTGATGATTGTAAACAAAGCCTCCCAGAGATGTCCGTCACTGTAAACTGTTTAATACCAAACTATAATAAAATGCGTGACAGTATACCCATGCGACCGCAGCAGGAAAATGACCGAATGGCCACCATGGCCTTGAACCTGTCGAAATCCGAGCGATTGATCGCAAGTCGCAACAGCTTCCTGTGCTCTTGCGGTATAACACCGCTTATAGCTCCTACTAGGTGTCTAACTCTAACCTCGACATGTTTTAAGTACCTAGTCCTAGTACTTATAAAAAGGAAACAAATTAACCCACTCACTTGTTTAGTATTTGGGAAGTTGCAATTGCAAATGTAATGTAGAGCGCCCGCAGTATAATCTCGAAGTCGGTAAGCAATTAAAGACACTGCAGGAGTTTTAAGGGTTCCACGAAGCCTCCGCGATATCGACCGACGCGAGTTAGCTGTCGTGAGCGTTCCTCGCGATCGTACGGGGTGGACTGAACACGAGTACCCACAGCGGGCGCGTCGCGGTGTCTGCCGGCGGCGCGGGGCGCGCGTTGCCATGGTGCGAGATCAGGCCACGTGCACGCGACCAATGGCGAACGCGCGCCCCGCGCCGCCGCCAAGTCACGGCGCCGTGATCAGCACGCGGAGATCAGCTGGCCGCGTGCTAGCGCGCTCGGTGTACGCTGCGGCGGCGGCGTGCTGCGCGCCGGCCATCCCGACATCACACCTACGATATCGCTTCACCGAGTAATTATTATAGTTTTTGACACGAATACCACATCACAATTAAATAGGGATTACGACCTTTCCAATTATCTCCAGCAGTTTAGTTCAGCTTTAAGAGAACTTTAAACAATTTCGCAAAATCATAATTATGCATTTAGGTATGTCATGCAGTAGGTACCTATACTGTTTTTATTTACAAACATTTTACATGACTATGACATATACATGTTTGCGTTGCGAGTGTTGCGACTAGGGTTGCCAGATGGTCGGGATTTGGCGGGATTCTCCCGATTCTTAGCATGTGTTCCCGATTCCCGACAAAGTGAAAATTGTCCCGAAAAACAGCTTCACGTTATAAAACAATAATTTCAAGTTCCGAACTGTCGTCGAGCGAGCGAGCTGACGTGGTGCCAATAATGTAAAATATCGTTGTTTTTAATACAATTACTTTTATTTGAATGTATTTTTTTCCCGACTTAAGTCCCAAAATCCCGAAAAATGTATATTGTTTCCCGATAATAGCGCCTTTCGATCTGGCAACCCTAGTTGCGACCAATGTGTCATGAAACCCAGATCACATATTATGTAAATTACTTACTTCATAAAACCATAAATTCTATAAGTATTTTGTATTTGAATATTTCGCACGGCGGCTTTTAGTCTGGCAATCCAAAGGGAAACGCAGCAAGCGTCCTGGGGACGCTGCCCCGGGGCCCCGGGCAACTAGGGTTTGTAGACGAAAACTGTTAATTAATGTACCTACCTATAATTTTTCAGTTGTTTTCGATAGTTCTATTGTTAGACCAAGATAAATCTGCAACGATTTTGATAGCACACGCAGTGCAAACGTGTTATTTTAAACGTCAAACTTCTATGAAACTATAACGTTAATAAATAACACTTGCACTGCTATCAAAATCGTTGCAGACTTGTCTTGGTCTAACTCTAATATTTACCTGCGGTACCGCTTTTGCGTTTGCACGCAAATTCGCTGAGTGTTCGATCTGTCGGCGGCCGATCGTAAGATCAGGCATATCGTGAAATTCCTAGGCATATCGTGAAACGTGAAAATCTTTGACTCCTTCCCTGAGTCGACGGAGCTCCGCTACGCGGGGCTCCTATTTCTGGTCAGTTTGCCCTTCGGGCATCTGAAGTAACCTAACGAACCTATCTATTGAGTTAATGTGACTATCGTCAAAACCATGGTATAATAATATACTCCGCCTGGTACTCCATTCCCGTCTTTTCTAGGTCACCTAACTGACACAAGCCTACGTCATCATGCGACAGCGCTATATGATAATATGCGATAGCGCTATACATAGCGGCCATGTTATTGTGACGTAGGCCTGTGTCACTCTGGGAATAGAAGACCATGTTTTATTAGACCATGGTCAAAACATTACACAGGAACATTACGATCGGCCTGATCGTACGATCTGCCTGATCGTACGATCGGCCTACGACAGATCGAAGCGGAGTTTTTGCTTTAAACCGAAACATGATTTTTATGCCGAAACTTGCCGACTACGAAACTTCGATCGGAGACCACTTATTATTATGCTTCGATAGAGCAGAATATACACGGTGGCCAAAAAATAAGTACATTCCCGTTGCCAGGGAGGTTTTGAGATTATACTGAGATTACTGAGCAACTTTTACTATGGGAACAACCCCGAAATCGCGAAAAGGTCGCGGGTTCAAACCCCGACTCGTGCATACCAACCAATGAATTTTTCGGAACTTATGTACAGAACATCATTTGATATTACCTACCAGTCGCTTTTCGGTGAAGGAAAACATCGTGAGGAAACCGGACTAATCCCCAATAAGGTATTAGGTTATCCCTATGGTTGGAAGGTCAGATGGCAGCCGCTTTCGTAAAAACTAGTGCCTACACCAATTCTCGGGATTAGTTGCCAAGCGGACCCCAGGCTCCCATCAGCCGTGGCAAAATGCCGGGATAACGCGAGGAAGATGAAGAGAGTGACTAATGCTCTGTTATGAATTATGAAAGTCTCAAGGCTCATTGTGACTAGTAGATTACTTAACGACGCAACTAATGCCTACACTGTAGAGTCATGGCAGCAACGCGCATGTGATACCGTCGGGGATGCAAGCGGTCATAGGCTACGTCCGCTTTGGTACCTACCATGGTATAATAATATACTCCGCCTGGTACTCCATTCCCGTCTTTTCTAGGTCACCTAACTGACACGGGCTTACGTCATCATGCGACAGCGCTATATGATAATATGCGATAGCGCTATATATAGCGGCCATGTTGTTGTGACGTAGCCCCGTGTCACTCTGGGAATGGAAGACCATGTTTTATTAGACTATGGTACCTACGATTGATTGCCATCATCGTCGCTCTGCTATTTAGCATGTTCTCGAGTTTTTTGTTAAAAAAAAGCAGATCAAACACTAACGCGGTTATCACACTAATGCGAATTTGCACTTCGCTGCGCTATATGAGCGTGACAGCGCTATGCGTGTAGAGCGATGTCCCGCTTCCACTCCGGAGCAGCGTACGAATCCGCATCCAATGTGAAGACCGCCTACGGCTCGCATACTATGTTAATTATTGTATGACGCACTACAGACGACACCGGAGCTGTTCACCATGTTGTCAAACTGCGAATGTTTATATAACCAATATGCAAAAACGTAGCCTTGAACATTCGTACCACAGATCACTTTACCTAACAGAGGACCTAAGTGACAGTTATTGATAGAAAACGCCAATCGAAAGTGAAAAAATGTATATGTATGGAAAATGATCACGTGACTTTTCGTTGCACTTGACATCCCGATACTTACATTTTTTTTTCGATCGGCATCTGCCTGTACGATTGTCATCTTGGCTAGGACCCCAGGTGTTGGATGAGCTTGCAGCTCGCAGTCGACAGACGTTCCATTATAGCAGTACGGTTACCATCAGTTTGTCACTGACATAAACGCCGTCGAGAACGTAATTTACTTTCTATACATCCCGTTTGCACTAATATGCGAGTGCGAGCGAGATGTATAGAAAGTAAATTACGTTCTCGACGGCGTTTATGTCAGTGACAAACTGATGGTAACCGTACGGGAGTCTCCAAACTTTTTTACCTGAGGGCCATATTGCGCCTCAGAAACTTTCGCGCGGGCCACCGTCGGTTTTTGCGCCGGGGGAGGTTGTCTGGTTGCTGCTGTTAGGAACAATTCCATTCTCAATTAATGCTGAACCCCTGGAGCCTGGCTCCCGCGGGTCGGATAGTGGGTACTCGCTTTGGGTGCCGGCGGGCCGGATTGGAACGCGTCGCGGGCCGGTTTTGGCCTGCGGGCCGGGGTTTGGAGACCCCTGCTTTATAGTAAACACCTATATAACGACTATAACTAGGCACCAATAATGAAATGATTATAGAAAAAACTTAATTTTAATTTAATTGTTAATTATGTCACAGTCAGCAGCAGAAGCTGCAAAGAGGGCGAGGTGATCAAAATGATCTTGGGGCGATTTTTGAATTTCGGACGCTCGATTTCGTCACTCGAAAATCGGTGGAAAACGGCGAAATGCTAATTTTTGAAATACGAGCGATAGGAATTTGGAATCGAGTGGTATTGACCACTCGTTTTCAATACTATTAGTACACATATTTAATTACACAAACGGGTCTACCGCGATATAATTTCATTGTTTTTACCTTTAATTCCGACGTTTCAGCTGAGTTGCACCAGCTGTGGTCACGGAAAGACTGACGTCCCAACAAATGTCAACGGAGATATTAATAAACGTCGGAATAACGTCGGAATTAAAGGTAAAAACAATGAAATTATATCGCGGTAGACCCGTTTGTGTAATTAAATATGTGTACAAAACGCGAGAGTTTAAAGTGTTATAATACTATTAGTAGAATTTAAATACCTAGTATTGGAGATATTATTAAACGAAATAGACAAAATCGAGCGGTCGAAATTCAAAAATCGGCCCCCTTGACGCCACTTTATTGTTAAGAGAATAAGAGTGTGTAAAGCTAATTTTTAACACCTCGCCCGCTTAGCAACTTCTGCTGCTGACTGTAACCAATTGCAGTACCTACCTTTCATAAAACACGCCGAAAACATAAAAGACGAATAAGTAGGACGTAGGACCTTCAACTTTTAACGTTCAAAAGCACTAGAAATATCAAAAATTGGTACCTAAGTACTGCTGCAAATGTCTCATAATTGGGGCCGATACCATACATTTTTCATATAAACTATAAAAACTTATGATATGAGAGCACAACCGCTCTTGCATTTGCGTCTTCGTTTACGATACGACCTAATTGAAATAATTTAAACTACCTACCATGTACGAACCAAAACTAACTTTTAATTTTAAGACGAAAACTGGTATTTTGTGTAAACTGGTGAATGTATGATTCTATGTAAGAAATCGCTTCATCGCTTCAAATGCGTTTTGGAGTCTGAAAGTGGTAGTCTAGTCTAGTCTATGACTTGTAAAGAATGCTCGAACTTAAACTGCGTCAATAGGCGCACTAGGTACACGTGACTGAAATTATTAGAAATTCAGTAACAGAATCTACGCTAACGGAATAAATACAGTTATATTATGGCACCAGACAGTGTTTCGGGACCAGTCCAATCCTAAGGGTAAGTCCCACTAATTACCACCAAGTTGTTACCAGTTACCAGTGGTAACAACTGAGATTTTAATTTTTAACAAGCAGAAACGTCTGCGAACAATGCTATTAAGCTTAGAATAAATTTAAAAGTGGAAAAATTACTGTCTTGGGTGAGACTTGAAATGAAATGAAATGAAATAAAATTATTTATTGTCTGAACTCACGGCCTTGGATCGATACTCCAGCGCTCTGCCATCTGAGCCACCAAGACCTCATCCATAGCCAGCAAATCTTTCCACCATATTAAAGGTCAAGGGGACCCTTAGCGACATCTACCGCAAGAGTGTTACACTTCTTAAACGTTCCAAGTCATATTGGAAATTCACCAGTTACGATGTGCTACCCATACTAATTTTAATTATTAACAAGCAGAAACGTCTGCGAACGATGCTATCAAATTTATTCTAAACTTAGATTTTGTTTTCGCACCTTTTACCATTGGCACAGAATAAATAATAGTACTAGGTACAGAAGATTCACTCTCTAACAAAACGCGTCTGTCACGATTAGGACAGATATAGTGGCGACAGCGCCACGCGCGGCTTATGGCTAGCCACCAAAATTGGTGTGGGACGGATGTACCTGTACCTGTTGCAAAGCGACGTAATGTGGAGACTGGTCTGTTTAAGCTAACACAAGCTATTATACTCAGTAACTTTATTTTTATTAATTAACTACAGTGAGACGCCTCATTCTGCTCTCGTATGTTTCTTTTCTCTTAATGAATGTATTAATTATACAGGATATTGACTCTTGGAGACCCTATACATCTCTAAGGATAACTTGATAAACTATATAATCTTATAGTTCTGACACCCAGAGACATTTACACCTCTAAATATTATAGATTTTTTTTTGTTTTGTATCTGTATTTTTTATGTAATTCGACATTAAGAGACCATATACATCTCTTAGTAATTGTAATACGTTAGATTGAATTGTTAGTTTTATTTTATAAAATTGTTGATGTTATTATTTTTGCTTGTATGTAAATTCAATGATGACGTGTAAAAGTGCCCTTGTGGCCTATTTGCTGAATAAATGTTGAGGTTGATGGTGAATGGCGGAGTGAGCCACACCTGCGGTAGGTACAACAGCGAAAAATATTCCCACTAGTTACCACCAAGTTGTTACTAAAGTAACGGGACGGACAGACGGGACTGATCAAATCAGTCGATTAGGTCAGAAATGAAATTGGCGTCAATCTCCAATTTTAGATTATAGAGCCTCTATAGAGCCCTCTAAATTGAAAAAAATGCCCCAGAACGAAATTACTGGCCTCACAAATTGGTATTCTTGCGTCCGCACCTCATTTTATCGGTAATATGGATCATTATCGGCGGTTGAATTCGGCGAGCCAAATTGGTATTTGCGTCCAATCGTCCATGTTGCGTCCGCACCTCCTGATTCGATCGGGCAATTGAATCATATTGGCGAAAAATTGACTAATCTGGATACGCCTTAAGGGTGGTATTCAACCTGTCCAATTTATTTGTCCAATGTCAGTGCGTCTCACTCTCTCATTAAAGCAAAATGTGAGACGTAATGCACATTGGACAAAGAAATTGGATAGGTGGAATACCACCCTACCCGAGAATTAATACTGACAAAAATACCTAACATTGTAGATCACTTGTAAATACTTAAATATAGTAGTGTGGGCTATTTTTTCCATTGTCAGCCGATTCAGTAAACTGCTCTAAAACAGAACAAATATAAAAACCGGCCAAGTCCGAGTCGGACTCGCCCACCGAGGGTTCCGTACGAATTTAACTTAAGTAATTTTAATTTTCTTTTTTTTATTGTATACATATTTATAGTTTTCAGATTTTTCCCTTTAGAATAACCCAATGATAATCATAAGTACCTAATAAGAATAAGAAATACTTTACTCGTAAACACAAACACAGAAGAGATAAATAATCTTTAATAATATAATAGTATTCATATTTTATTTATTTCTTAATTATCTTTCCGACATTTTTCCCATAAGTTAATTAATTTTTAGTAATATATAATTTTAAATTAAATAAGTGCCTTTGTATTTTAATTTTAATATTTTATTTTATGTTTTAAAGCTTTTATGGGCCATGTTGCTTGAAATAAACATTTATATTTATAATAATAATGGAAAAAACCGATGTCATGCACAAAACAATTTGAAATGCCATTTCGTAGGTACAGCAACTATAGTGCATCTCATAACAATTACAATATCTGGGAGACCGAGCTTTGCTCGGAAAACATATAGAAACTCAAAAATGTGCGTTTTCCCAGAGATAAGACCTGCTAGTGGTCTAAGATCCCACATATATGGTCGACCTTCACCAATCTGTCTGACGGCTGAAACTATGAAAATATGAAAGAAAATATGTTCCAGGACATAAATAAATAGGGTTGCCTAAAGAAATATGGTCAAGGCTATTTTTATTAAATTTTTGAAAAAAAAATTTTTTCTGCAAATTTCATCGATTTCTCTGACGATCGAAATAAGTTTCAATGGAAAGTATACAACTTGTACAACATAAATCATCTAGGTTGCCTATCTTTTTCCGGTCACTATTATGTGGTTGCCGTGTTCAAAGAGGTGATTTTATATCGATAATTGTACTCATCTGTCTGACGCTTGAATTATACATCAAAATGATGGTAATTTTATTGCAAATACAATGGCATAGGGAGGGTCGCCTGCGAAAATCCGGTAACAAATGAGGGTTGCCAGGCTTTTAATTAAAATAAGAAGGGAAGACTTTTAGCGATAACTCATAAACGGCTGAACTGATCAAGTTTGTTTTAATTTTATTTGATTGAGTTTTTTAAGCACTATTTTCATGATTTTTTTCATATTTTTTGGACAGATGTGATGTTTCAAAAGTTGGAAGGAAAAACCTTCTTTTTTTCTTTCTAAACGATTATTTCCGAAAAGATTCACTTTATCAAGAAATGTTGTTTAAAGACCCCTATTCATTTTGAAAGGCCTATCCAACGACACCCCACACTATGAGGTTGAAAAGATAAAAAAAATGTCACACACATTGTGTTTCTTTCAAAGCGATTATTTCCGAATATATTCACTTTATCAAAAAATGTTCTTCTAAAACCCCTATTCATTTTGAAAGACCTTTCCACCAACATCCCACACCATAGGGTTGAAACGAAAATAAAATTCTCACATACATTTTGTTTATTTCGAGGCGACTATTTCCTAAAATCCGCCGCAAAGTCGCGTTCATTTTTATGATGGGGCCGTGTCGTACAGCTGCGTTCGTGACCCACAAATGGTCTCACCGGAAGATCAGCGCTGACTTTTGGGTTAGCATTTATGCTGAGGCGGGACCATTTCGTGGTAAACTATTTATTTATTTTTATGTTCAACTTTCTTTGTTATTTCTTTACTTGTGTATGTTATAGTTTATCACGAATAAATGAGATGATTTATGATTTATGATTTAAAATATTCACTTATCAAAAAATGATTTTTTGAAGAACCCTATTTATTTTAAAATTCATATCAAATGACATGTGCAATTATCGATATAAAATCACCTCTTTAAACACGGCAACCACATAATAGTGACCGAAAAAAGATAGGCAACCTAGATGATTTATGTTGTACATGTTGTATACTTTCCATTGAAACTCATTTCGATCGTCAGACAAATCGGTGAAATTTGCCTAAAAAAAATTTTTTTTTTTAAGTTTATATTTAAATAGCTTTGACCATATTTCTTTAGGCAACCCTATTTATTTATGTTCTGGAACATATTTTCTTTCATATTTTCATAGTTTCATCCGTCAGACAGATTGGTGAAGGTCGGCTATATGGGGGATCTCCTACTATAGCTAGATCGATTTATCGCCCCCGAAACCCCCCATATAGCAAATTTCATCGAAATCGTTAGAGCCGTTTCCGAGATCCCCGAAATATATATATATAAATAAATAAGAATTGCCCGTTTAAGGGGGCGGTATATGACGTTTTCGATTTAGACCTCACTTTGTAACCATAATTTGTTCAATAAATGTTTAATAATTGCATTAAATTACACGTAAATTTGTTCACGAAGAAACCGTGTACCGACTCTTTGTGCCATTATATTTTTAATTTGCTGTTATTCTCTACAAATCGACACTAAAAGTATCAAAAAATCAAAATATGGAGTTCCGTTTGAGACAGAAGCAAAACAATTTTGTCTTTGACAGTAATTGAATTATTGTATGATTCTGAAAGCTAGATAATTCAGCTACCAATTTATTATCGATTTATATTTTTACTCACAAAGACAACACAGAAATTCAATCTCAAATGTAAACTTTCGAACAATTTCCATACATTGACGACATCACTCAAAATTCTTCTTCAAGTCAGATGCCCGTTGGGGCTACACCGGAGCACACGTGTACTTCTTCAAATGAAAATGACAGCTTGATTTTCTTGCTTTTGACAATTATATTGACATTAAATCATATACGCACACGAGAAAGTATACCAGTAGATAAATTGTATTTCAAAAAATAGGGTACATAAATATCTGCTCGCGTCTCATTTAAATTTGATTTGCTGTTATAATGGTTGAAAACCGCAGTAAACTATCTTAAAACAATACGATTACAGTCGAATTTAAGTATTATGTTCCTTCAAAACTCGCTTAAAATGAAAAAAGTTTAAAGACTCATCTTTACTGATTGGGATAAATTTTTATTATGCTGGTATCATTTTGCGTCAGTTTAAAAACGTATTTGACTTCTGTACGTCAATGAATTTTGATGACAATTGTAATCTTGTATTATATTATACAAGTTTTATCTTAAAACATTGCCTATTAACAGGAAGAGTTATGTAATTCGTATAAGTAATACCTGAAAGTCTTGTACCTAGATCTGTAATACCATGGATTGCGACGAATAAATGATAATGATTATGCCGTTCGTTCCGTCTATATGTATAATGCGTGTACGTGCTGTTCTCTGAAAGTACTAGCGAGTTTTTGCGGCTTTGGAGACCGAGATGAAGCTTACAGGCCAATGGCGCTCTAGTTATTGTTATGTATACCTATGTATCGAATGTTTTATAAATTACCTATAAAAAGCAATGTTTTATTTCGATTAGGTCTACATTTTGTGCATATTGCATATCTGAAGTATTTTCGTACTAAACTTGAAACTTTCGTTGAAACTAAATAAAATAATTATTCCAAATGTACAGTCGCCTGCAATTTATGTTACACAACGAAGGCCGCAAAAACATCTGACACGATCTTATTTGTAGAACCATAACAACATGTCACATATTTTTGCGGCGTTCGAAGAGTAGGTAGTACCGTCATTATCACCAACTTTGCCCGCTTTTTTTTTAAAACGAATTTCTCAAAAAACATCACATCATATGACTTTTTTTGCTCAGCACGTCCATTGTGATCAAACGCATCAGTTTATTTGAAAAAAAAAATATTTTTTACCCATTTTTTTGCGTTTTAGAGGGCGGGCAAAGATATCCGGGGTTTTAGCCAACATTGCCCACGTCAATTTGGTATTCAAATACAGCTCGTATGATGATGATGTCTAAGGATCACTTAAAGGTTTTGGGCAATCCTACCATTCCCTGTTAATAACTTAGCGATAAGTGTAAAAACTTTAAAATAAATTTGCTGGGCAATGTTGCCTACCCGTTTTTGCCCATTTCCAAATAAGGCTCGCCTAAGCATTTTACAAAGGCTAGGGTTGTCACTTTTGAGAAAATCTGTTACAATAGTTTAATGGCCAAAAATATGATTTTTGTTGTGTTTTTCATTCGTTAACGGGATAAAACATCTAAATAAAGGATAATAAGACAAATTAAATACAGTATATATTTATAAACTTATTTTAGTGTACAAACATAACCTTCTTTTACTTGCGAAGTTGGGTAAATTAGATGAAAGTGACAACCCTAATCCGTTTATGGTGGTGGGCAATGTTGGTATGGATGCCAAATTACCGGATTACTTTGCCCACCGCTAAAACTTTTGTGTATTTAGGCCTTTTTAGTTTAAATCTCAATAGACATAATCTATGCTTCATGTGTTATAACTCAAACCCGGAAATATTTGTCAAAGGGTTCTCAATTTTTTTTACTTGCATTTATTATTTATAAATTTTTTGCCCGCCGAAATATACCCTATATTAGACAACTAGCTCAAACTCAAAATTTCCAAGTCAAGTTATGCACAAGTTTGGTATATAGTTTTGTCAGAAATATAACCTATATTCTACTAAAAATAGCAGGGTGGCCATAACTATTATATTTTTTTCTACATTAACGAATTTGTTTAAAATTGTCGTTTTGGGCAAAGTTTCCCTGGAGGCAAAGTTGGCGCTAATGACGTAACATATTATTGCAGGTGACTGTACATGAATGTTTCGGTGATTTTGAGATTATTTTTCAGGTTAGTTTACTAACAATCAAGTTATGCAGATGTCGTAGTCAGATCGTATAATCCGCCGTATTACATTACGGCTAGCCGTTATCAAAAACAGGGGCGTTTTGAAATGCGGCGGTTCGACGATTAGCCGGATTGTCATTGCGATACGTTCTTCAATAAGGCGGCCAACGTTTAGCCGCATCGTACTACTATTTTAGATTGTAGAGTGACCAGTTCTTTAGGTCGCCTACGTAACCGGAGTTTGACAATGTTTGCAATTTAATTTATTTTTACCATGGTCCCACCGCACTACATGTGTTTCTTTTCCAAAACATTTCCTTCACAACTTAAATAGACGGAGCCCCGCAAGCGGGGCTCCTATTTCTGGGCGGTTTGCCCTTCGGGCATCTGAAGCTACCTAACGAACCTAACCTACTTACCTACCTACGCTTTTTTCCCCAAAGTGTAATGTTTTCACGGACGTCTCACTAAATCAATAGGTAGGTAGGTTAGGTTCGTTAGGTAGCTTCAGATGCCCGAAGGGCAAACCGCTCAGAAATAGGAGCCCCGCGAAGCGGGGCTCCGTCTAGTTAAGTTGCGAAAGAAATGTTTTTTGAAAAGAAACAGTCCGACGAACTCCAGATTTGATGGACACCCCAGCGTTTGTCAGGCAGCGCCACGGGTGTTAAAAATGGGAACTAAAAACTGTCAAAGCGGCGGCTAATGACTCGCTGTATTACATTACGGCTAGCCGTGTTGAAGAACGTATGGCGCCGAATACATTCCGGCGGATTCTCATTCAGCCGCATTCAATCCGGCTAATCGTTAAACCGCCGCATTTCAAAACGCCCCTGTTTTTGAAAACGGCTAGCCGTAATGTAATACGGCGGATTATACGATCCGACTGCGACACAGATACCGATTTCGTGAACGTTTAAGTAGTAAGGTACCGCTATTGTTTAGCGATACCGATTATTTTTGAAGGTAAAACTATACCGGTTGAAATATAAAGATATTAAAATTACAGCAGGGACAACCATTTTTTATAGGTGTACCTAAACCATCATTGGCCGAGCGTTAGCAAAGGTCTCCGTTTCAGCTTGGGCAAAAATGCTTTTGTATGTTCTCCTTTGCAGATCACATTTCTCAACTGATTCTCGTGAAAATTTGTAAGCAGGTTCGATAGAACTATTCTGTTTCGCTTTATCCGCCAAAATGGAATTGCCACCCTGCTGAAACTTTATTTATTTAAATTCCTATTGAATGGATTTTGCACCTTATGAAAAACCGTATAGAGTAGTAAATAACATTTTACATCTGACTTAATGACATCTTGTTTTATTCGCTTTAATTGTACAAAACGCGTATCTCGACAAAGCAATATTAGGTAGTAAAACAGTCAACAATCAAATGAATTAAATAGGTATACGTCACGTGTGACATGAACAGACAAGGAAAGCAAAATTAAATGCATTGTTTCTCTTTCATCTTTCAATGGAACGCTTTTACCCTCAAAGGAGGCTAGTGGTCAATACTAAACTAAAAGTCCAATCTTAAAAAAACATGATGGGTCACTGACCTGTCCCAGTAAAGTGAGGTAGTGTGCGTGAAGTGCGCTTGTGTGTGAAATGGGGTAAATTGACAGAATCTGAAATTTTACCCACCGCTACCGTCGCCTTAAAGGTATTCGATTACAATAAACTCCTAGACGTAAAAAACTTGCCGTTGAGGAGTTCCGTTCTGGTCATCATCAACAGTTCCACTTCATCAAATGTCACTTCCTTTAATGTAAATGATTGTAGTGTAGGTGTATTGTTGAAGAAAATACAACAAAGGGAGAGTAGAAAAAATACATTTCATTTCAAGACACATACAAGTACCCGGTTTATTTATTTTAGTTTTTTAATCGAAAATCTTAGATAAATGTACTTAACTACGTTAGTCTTCCTTATTTAGGTTATTTAGGTATATCACGACTAACTGTAGGTATTTTAAAGCTGAACAGATTTCAATTCAGTTGTCTAATAGTGTTGTTTCCTATAAAGATAATTCAAATAAAATAACAAATACACTGAAAAAACAAGAACAGACTTCTTTCTGCGCATTAGATTATTTTAAAATAAACAAAAAACTCATTAAAAAGAGACGGTATCATTGTGACGTCACAGAATACGTTCTCATATTAACTTATGACACAGCTCACAAGTAGAGCCCGTCCAAGCTAACTTAGCACCGATTTGAACAGAACAAAGTGAGGGACTGTCTCTTATTTAACATTAATGATGACATCGCCACACTTTGCCATTGCAGGCATGCAGAGTTAGCTAGGTTCGACTCTTACATATATTTTTGACGTTTCATTAAGGGTTGAAGTGACTGGTTAGGGCCCGTAAGGGCGTCCGCTATCTGGCGCAGGCGCCCGCACGCGGGTGCCATTGTAGGTAAAATCCGTCTCACGCGTCCGCGCCAGTTAGCAACGCTCGTACTCTTTTTCGTAAACCCGCTCAAACTAGGGAGTGCTCCCGGTACTGGTTTTCTATATAAATACGGTACCGGAACCGGGAATTTCCGGTTCTCGCCGTACACACTCAATACCGGGAGCATTGCGTGCAACCGCGCTAGCTAGCGGACGCCCTAACATGGCCGTTCAGCGACAAAGTCGTGCCGCCTCGTGAAGCGGTTACGGCGCGGCAAAGTCGAGCAGCAGCTTGCCGCGCGCATGCCCTTGCGCAGCGCGCGCGTACGCCGCGCCTGCGTCGCGCCAGCTCCATACTTGCTCCACGGCCACAGAGAACTGTGTAAATAAACACTTTTATCTCAAATTATTTTCTCATTTAACTATCCTCGTGCCGCCCACCATACAAAATTATAGCCAAGGAAGTTAGAACCTTGTATGTTCAATTGGGTTGAATTTAATTAGTTCGAAAATTTTACGAGACAAATGAAATGCTACCTACTTTGTTTTTAATTAAGGTTGACATTGCATCGAAACTGAGTGTACATCCTAATGTACATTGGGCGGCACGAGGCTATGATACCTAGTGGACGACCGCTTCCCCATACAAAGTTCCTATTTTCCTCCCTGAATATTGAAATTATGGAAAATATTTTTAAACAATTTATTTTATATTAGTTACCATAGTTCTGCTACTTCGTTTGACTTTTTTCGATTTTTTGAGTATTAAGTAACTAAATAGGTACATATGTAGTGCATAATTGTTTTCCATATTTTCTCGGAAACGTTCGTATTTGTCATGCTACTTCAGTCAACCTCAATACTTTTTGTGACGAGACCGAATGAAATAGCAAGAAACGTTCGTACGTTTCCGTGAAAATGCGATGTAAAATAATTAGGCACTATATCTGTATATGAGTTTAGGAGCGAAAAACAAGTTCCATATAATATAATAAATAAACAAAAGATAAATTAGTACCTGTTTCCGTTCGGCACGGCGGCGTAACAGTTCGATGTCGTCCGCGCGCGGCGAGAAGAACGCCCAGCGCACGCGCGGCAGGCACGCCGCTAGAGACGCTTTCTGAGGACGATCGTAGATTGATGAGGAAAGGCCGCTACTCAGATTTGAGAATTTTAGATAAACAGCTCCGCCGGGCTGACGATGCAGCAAAAATTAGTGCGATAAGGACAAATGCAGCTTAGGCGAAAAATCCAGCTTAAAAATCTCAAAAAGCTAGGTTTTGTACTCGACTGTTTCCTCCTTCAAAACTTACCAATAGTAACGAAATTTTCAAATCCGAATGGTAATGAAATTATCTATGTCGGGCTGTTTTGCTTCTTGGGCTAATTGGTATACCTAAGTTTTGAATACCATGCTTGCTTAAGTCAATAGGGTATTTTCCTACTAGTCAAATCAGTTACTTTTTTAGAATGAATTTATATGAAACATTACATCGTGACGTCACGGTCAAATCACCTACTTTTTTATTTCTATCCGATTAATTAAATAGAACTTGTGTTTAAAAATAACTCCTATCTGTGTTTTTCTAATAATTATCTGGTGCTTTATTTCATGCATGGTGTAAAATAATTTATTTTAAATACAGTATAATACCCTATTAGGCCATTTTTACGATGTTTGAAGTGATCTAGCGCTTTAAAAAACAAAAATAAAGAAAAAGAGTCCGACACAGATATTGATAAGCGCCATCTGGCGTGATATTTGGTAATTTTATATGAAAGTATTCTACGGAAAGATGGGTGCGAATAGTTAGTGCGACGTGACCGCAGGACGCGCAAGGGAGCTAGTATAGTATACCTGTGTGGGATCTCTGACGGCTAAGTTCTGCTGTATGAGGTCAGCCGCAGCCGCCACGGTGCCTGGTAGCAGCCCGTTGGCGTCCGTCCTACGCAGCAGGGGCGACGTCAGTGTGACGTACGCGCCGAACGTACAAGGGAGCTAGTATAATATACCTGTGTGGGATCTCTGACGGCTAAGTTCTGCTGTATCAGGTCAGCCGCAGCCGCCACGGTGCCTGGTAGCAGCCCGTTGGCGTCCGTCCTGCGCAGCAGAGGCGACGTCAGTGTGACGTACGCGCCAAACGTACAAGGGAGCTAGTATAATATACCTGTGTGGGATCTCTGACGGCTAAGTTCTGCTGTATGAGGTCAGCCGCAGCCGCCACGGTGCCTGGTAGCAGCCCGTTGGCGTCCGTCCTGCGCAGTAGAGGCGACCTCAGTGTGACGTACGCGCCAAACGTACAAGGGAGCTAGTATAATATACCTGTGTGGGATCTCTGACGGCTAAGTTCTGCTGTATGAGGTCAGCCGCAGCCGCCACGGTGCCTGGTAGCAGCCCGTTGGCGTCCGTCCTGCGCAGCAGAGGCGACGTCAGTGTGACGTACGCGCCAAACGTACAAGGGAGCTAGTATAATATACCTGTGTGGGATCTCTGACGGCTAAGTTCTGCTGTATGAGGTCAGCCGCAGCCGCCACGGTGCCTGGTAGCAGCCCGTTGGCGTCCGTCCTGCGCAGTAGAGGCGACGTCAGTGTGACGTACGCGCCGAACGTACAAGGTAGCTGCGCGGCGCCCGCGCCGCCCTGCCCTGCGCAGTCTATTACCACGTCGAATCTGCCAGATTTTAGTTTATTTTATTTTCTTTATTGGGGAAATCAGACAGGCAGATAAAAAACAGAGGATATTAGTTTTCACATAAATAAGTGCAACTTACGTCCTGAGATAATTAAAAAGGTTTAAATTTTTTTACAAAGAAAGTGGTATTATCGTCGGACCGCGGCATACGTTAAACAAATGTATGTATTTATTCAGATTGAAGAAGAAATCTGAAACGAAATTTAATAGAGTAGGTGTACCACAGGGGACTATCTTAGGGCCTCTTCTTTTCTTACTTTATGTGAATGATTTGCCGTTAATTACTAAGGGGCTATTCATAAATTACGTCATTTCAAATTAGGGGGGGGGGGGGTCTGGACATCGGATGACGGTAGCATGAAGTAGGAGGAAATGGGGTCATTTGAAGCATGATTTTTGGATGATTATAGGGGGGGGGGGGGGGGTCCAAAATCGTCAAAAATCGATGACGTAATTTATGGACAGCCCCTAACTATAATTGCACACTATTTGCAGATGATATATCGGCAGTCATCCCTGATAATAATAGTCACATCTACAATGACTCAATTAATAATACCATTATCGACATAATACAATGGCTTAAAGCTAATAATCTGCAAGTGAACCTGGAAAAAACCAAATATATTCAATTTATCAACCAAAGGGGGAGAAAGATGAATCTCACTGTTTCTTATAATGGGCACAATTTAAAAGAATGCGATAGTACTACTTTTCTTGGCTTCGTCCTAGATGATCATTGTAGTTGGAAACAGCATGTTGACAAGGTTTGCTCTAAAATTAATCGGTTTGCATATGTCCTATGGCGACTAACAAGAGTAGCGGATAAAAACACCGCCTTAAGAGCATATCATGGTTTTGTAGCGTCCAACTTGCGATATGGGATATTGATATGGGGAAATTCTGTACACATTCATCGTACTTTTCTAGCGCAAAAACAATGTGTAAGAGCAATTGCCAACATTCACATACCAACATCCTGCAAGGAATATTTTGTTAGCTTAAACTTACTAACAGTACACTCAATGTATATTTATGAAGTATGTATATTTGTTAAGCTACACAATGAAATGTTCACAAAGAAAAGAGAGGTAACACACATCAACACACGATATCCGGATAGACTCGTGCTCCCAAAAATGCACACTGCAATGAGGGGTAGAAATTGTTACGCCATGTGCATTAAAATATTTAATCATTTACCAGAGCAATTAAGAGAACTACCCCTCAAAAAATTAAGGTACAAATTATTTACTTGGCTGGTTAACAAATGTTTTTATAGTACCACTGAATATTTTAATAATGTAAGTACTTAACATCTAGGTTATTTTAGCGAGTAAAAAAGTAAGATTTGCATGACTTATTTAAGTCTAGATATATGGACCTGTATATCTGTATTAGCCTAAGATCTGTAAAATACTATATCTATTGCAAATAAAGATTTATGATTATGATTATGAGTACTAACGGGGCAGCCTGTTGCAGACGGTCAGCATAATCTTCCTGGCGACGGTCGAGGGGCTCCGCCCCCAGCGCACGCGCTGCATCTGCCTGCTCGCTGGCACAGCTCACCACCACCTAGATATATAAGTTAAAAAAAAAATTTCTTCACATATTGCACTTCAACATCAAACCAAATGGTCCCCGAAAACCCAGGGTATGGTTAGGTTAGGAGTGTTGCTGTACTTACATGATGTCTGTCCCTCACTAGCAGCTGCACAGCCGGGTGTCCGACGCCACCCAGCCCCAGCACCAGCACCCGCTTCCCGCCCTCCCCGCCGGGCGCCAACCCCGCCACCCGCAGCGCCGCGCATGCGGTTAGCGCTCCGTACAGAGCGCCGCCGGCTTGGAGGTCGTCTAGGTTTTCTGGTGCCGGGCTCACCTGACAACAACATTTTTTATATTATTATTATGGACCTGATTGATCATATGTCACATATATGAAAGTGATTTTAGCTTGTTTTTGTTACAAACACCATGTCAAATATCAAAACATGCCCTGTCGATTTCTAACAGGCATGAAGTCCACCTGATGATCAGCAGTTTTTATGGACGCTTAATTGCAACGCAAGAAACATCACGTGTGTGTTGTCAACCCTAATGTAAGCGTATAGGCTACCGCGCAACTACCGCGTTGCAAATACGAGTACCTACTCACCCAAGAACTTTTCGCGAGCACGTAATCCGCGTGCGCCCCTACTCTGTGCGGCGGCAGCACGCCCCACACGCGGGCCCCCGGGGCGAGTGCGGAGCCCGGCGCGGCGCCCACCACCGTGCCCACGAAGTCACGCCCCGGCGTAAGCGGGAACTCCAATCCTTCGCTTCCTTCCAGCGCTCGCCAGGCGTTTAGCACGCGCGAGCCGTAACCCCCTGCGGAAAACTTAGAGTAAGGGCCAATATGGACCTAGCGGCCGCGAACGTAGCGACGCGCAACCTCGTTTTAGTAAGTAACCACACAATTAAGTTGCTGTATGGAATAGTGGCTGGGCGGAGCTGGAGGACGCCGCGCTGAACCGCGAAAAATGGAAATCCCTTCTGAGAGCCCTATGTCCCTGATGAGGGATAATAGGATTTCATCATCATCATGAGCATGGAATACCCGCGCTGCCACTTAAAAATGCGTTTCACAAGGAGAAGAACTTTGGTCTCTGTTTGACTCAGTATGCTGCGTAACACCATCACATTCTACTGGTTCTAGTGAAATATTGCTTCATTCATCAGTCTTTCCAACAATGTGATGTATGCAGCGTATGGCGCTAAACGGAGACCAAGATTAAGCAACCCTTCATTGGCTGTACAACAAAGTGATGTGGTATATCTATTACATTAAAAATATAGACCGAAATAGACCATGTACTCACGGATCATGGCGAGATCAATAGGGTTTATAGAAGACGCTTGCACTCGCACAAGCAGTTCATCAGGCGCGCGGCGCACCGGGCGGCGCGCCGCGTCGAGGCGCAGCGCGGCGGCCGCGCCCGCCTCGTCCGCGGCGTAAGAATGAGCCCGCCACGCCGCCATGCGCGCCGCGCCCGCGCGCGCCTCCGCTGCCGCTCGTGCGGCCATCGCCTGCTTTTAGATAGTTTAGTTTTACTTTTAGACAACCATTTGTGCCTATTCTGCGTGAAACGAAGGGCTAGTGCTACTCTGACCACTTCAGCTACTCTATGAAACCCAGCAACGTTCTCATAATCTGCGATTGTAAAGTGCCATAGAGATACAGAGACAAGTATACTGGGAGTCAAAGTACGAGATAGGATTCACAGGTCCAAGTAAGAGCTAGAACGTTAGTGTGCTATTAGTGCTTTCATAGCATTTACACGTATAAATGTAGTGGTTCTGCGACATAGAAATAAAAAGCTTGGAAATAAACCAAACCATTCATTGCAAACCGGATAGTAAATGCTTGGAACAAATTACCCTCTGAAGTTGTGAACTCTACAAGCGCGAATCAATTTAGACGCACCAGCATCAGCTGCCTGTCTAAAACGAAATAATAATAATAATAACAACTATCGGAAATATATCCTGAAGGACGGTACGGTCGACATCTGTCGGGCATGCCGCCGTCCCGGAGAGTCACTCAGGCATATCATTTCCGGTTGCTCTCATCTTGCTAACGGCGAGTACTTGCACAGACATAATCTCGTAGCCAGGATTATTCACCAGCAACTTGCTCTTCTATATGACCTTGTGGACCGCGAAGTACCGTACTACAAGTACTTACCTGCGCCTGTTCTCGAGAATGGTCGTGCCATGCTCTATTGGGATCGATCTATCATCACTGACAGGACTATTGTAGCCAATAAGCCTGATATTGTGATAATAGATCGATCGCAACGTCGGGCCGTGCTCGTAGACATCACCATCCCCCATGATGAGAATCTCGTGAAGGCCGAGAAGGACAAGTCCAGTAAGTACCTAGACTTGGCTCACGAGATAACCGCCATGTGGGATGTTGATTCGACGATCATTGTCCCGATAGTCAATTCAGTAAACAGTCTAATAGCGAAGAGTCTCATCCAACACCTTGAGAGACTCTCGCTAGGTGGTTGGATCAAGGGTCAGATGCAGAAGGTGGTGATCTTGGACATGGCACGGATAGTACGCCGGTTCCTCTCTCTGCAGCCCTGACCACCGGCAGCTTGGGCCTTGCCCTGCTACTGGCGGCACCCTAGGTTAGGTGTTTTATAATGTGTTTATATTAATTTTTATTGTTTTGTAAGTGTTTTTATATTTTACTTTTATATTCACATTATAAAATAACCTAACTTAAGATGAGAAATAAATAAAGAGAATAATAATAATAATAATTCGACGATCATTGTCCCGATAGTCGTTTCAGTGAACGGTCTAATAGCGAAGAGTCTCGACCAACATCTTGAGAGACTCTCGCTAGGTGGTTGGATCAAGGGTCAGATGCAGAAGGCGCTGATCTTGGACACGGCGCGGATAGTCCGCCGGTTCCTCTCTCTGCAGCCCTGACCACCGGTAGCTTGGGCCTTGCCCCGCTGCTGGCGGCACCCTAGGTTAGGTTTTTTATAATGTGTTTATATGTATTTTTTATCATTTTGTAAGTGTTTTTATATTTTACTTTTATATTCATATTATAAAAACCCTAACTTAAGACGAAAAATAAATAAAGAGAATAATAATAATACAAACTTATGTCAACTGTTTACTAGAATTTTATGCAGTCTAACCTCAAAACATATTTCATCGAAAATTTTCCCTGTAAGTAGGGCCAGTTCTCTAACGATAATACTAAATCTTAGAATATTTACCTATCAAGAAAACGAAGTGCTTCAAAAGTCCGCTTGTTTTTATTACACTGCGAATTGATTGAAAATATTGAAATGATGATTTGTTTTGATTTGACACTTTGACTTATTGGTATTTGACATTTGACTTGACGTTTTCATAGAAAAGGAACCGGTCGGATATTTAGCCGCCTTTAATTTAAATTGATTTAAATTAACCAAAGTGATGTATTAATTATTTTCTTTAGCTATATAATAAAAATTAAAAGGTTTAAATGACTAAACTGTTTGATTTTAAGCGTTTGGAGGGTAAGCTTAAGTTTTGATTTTTTTTCCTCCGTAGTATGATCGGCACCTGTCTGAAACGAATCCAAGTCTCCGAACGCTTTTCAGGGTCGCATTGACAATCAGCTGTTATTATACCCGCATGTATCAAGAATCTAACGTACTGTTTCGGATCAAGTAAGCAACATGTCAAGTTTTTGAGATTTGAGTGAGTATACTAAATACACAAGTGAATTAGGAAAATAAATGATAAATAAAACTTGTGTTTGAAATTAATTAAATAAAGACACAGTTTCAATTGACTATGGAGCTATTAAAAAGAAGTTTCATGAATTGTAAACGGTGTTTAGCCTCCAGGGGGATACACCAGAGTGGCGTTGCGGCAGTTTCCAGCAAGGTTAGTCGAGGGGGTCTAAGGCAATAATACTATACTTAGTGGAAGTATACATTATCATAATTTCTAAATAACTCAGTTTTACCCCGTAAGAGCGAGCTGAGTTGAGAATGTAACAATGGATTGTATCTTTTTAATACACCTAACTTCCCAATCAATTAATATTTGGTATGAGAGTGTACCATTATCATATATTTTTTATTCAAGATATAACCGATCTACAAAATCTCTTAGTAAACAAGATGCTCAACATTCCTTGTTAAAAATTTTTTTACTAATATTTACAGAGTTCGAAAGACAGTGGCGGCCGCTGGGAGCGGCGCGTGGTGTCAGGGCTGCAGCCGACAGGCACACTTCACGTCGGCAACTACTTCGGAGCCCTGCGGCGCTGCGCGCGCCTACAGCAGGCTGGTGAAGACCTCACGCTGTTTGTGGCAGACCTGCATTCACTTACCACTCGACATGTAAATATATTATATTATAGCCTTTTTGTCTTGGCACCCAAATGCTGTTTATTTGCTCTTCCCGTCTCCTCACTGATTCACTGTTAAATGTTTTGGGTGCCCGACATGTAACTGTACTCAAGCCTTTAAAATCTTGACAGTAACTATACTCACAATCTTATTAATCAATTACACTATTTATACTAGTGCAGTTACTTGGTAGCCCTGCTACTAGAAGTACTAAAAAAAAACATTTTTGTTTTAGACAGTTTAATCCATAGTTTTTAGTTACAAAAAGACTTAATTACTATATTAGTACCTAAACTAAGATGTGCGGGATATTGGGAGGTCCAGTGCCTAACTAGTGCACTATCCCATCTCCCTGCCACAGTCAAGAGACTGTGGAGGCTGTCGCGTACCCTGCGGAGTGGTGCGGCGCAGTATTTGTATTTGGAGCTGTGTGAACACTGTATAGACATTATGCTGTTTGTGGTCAACCTGCATTAGTAACCATTTGTCATGTGGTACTATACTGCAACTACTCTAGAGATCCTGCTCTTAGGGCCACTTGCACCACCCCACTAACCCGGGGTTAAGCGGTTTAACTGTTAACCCAGTGTCAAATTGTACTGGTAACCATGGTAACTCACTGTTTAACCGGTTAACCCTAGGTTAGTCGAAAGGTGCAAGTGGCCCTTAATCTATTAGTCTGGTTCTTTGAAGGTCATGGTGACTGGAAATACCATCTAAATAAACCATTACTTAAACAGTTCTCATCTTTATTTTAGCACTCCATTTTTCACTTGTGCTTTATGCCATCAAATTCATGTGCATTTGTTATCAAATTACTGATGCGCACTTTAAACGCGATTCGGCGCGAATCGGCGGCGGCGTTTCTCAAAGTTTTCCAGCGACGGCGTCAAACGGCGTGATTGAAAAAAAAAATGATGTTAAAGTAAAATGATTATGAGATTTATGAGTATTCGATGACATTTTATATGCTGTCAGGACGCGAATGCGCTGCGTGAGGACACCCTGGAGTTAGCAGCGTTGGCGTTGGCGTCCGGCGTGTGTCCTGAGCGCGGCGCGCTGTTCGTACAATCCGCCGTGCCGCGACACACTGAGCTCTGCTGGCTTCTCGCCTGTCTCGCCACCATGGTAAGTCTAGTATAAACATATGCATATACCTGATATACCTACATGTCAAATTAAAGAAACAAAAATCCAAAAGCAAAAAAAAAAAAAAATTTTTACTGAATTGTGCCAATAAAGAGTATTCTATCTATCTATCCAACTCCAAACTTGCAAGTCTCCAAACTGCTTGACCCTGCTCTAAACCCTGAAGTTAGCAGCTTTGGCGCTGGCGTTCGTGCAGTCCTCCGTGCCTCGACATACAGAGTCTACTTATACCTACGCTTTCATGCACCTACAGCAACATTCACTCTAAACTAAACTGACCATTGGTGGACTTGTATGATTTTGTAAACATTGATAACGATGGCACAAGTCGATTAAAAAAGACTCCGAATGTGGTAAGGCTTTCAATAATTTTAATGAACTCTATGACTACAACTGAAACGAATCTAATGATACCTCATACCTGTATTAAACAGTGATTATAAAATATGTTGAATATTGATTATTTATTAAGTTAATTTTGTCTGACCGTTACAGGCGCGTTTACAAGCGCTACCACAATTTCGCGAGAAGTCAGCCAAGCTCCGCGACGTGCCGCTCGGCCTCCTCCTGTATCCAGTGCTGCAGGCGGCCGACGTGCTGGTGTACCGCGCCACGCACGTGCCGGTGGGCGCTGATCAGCTGCAGCACCTGCAGGTGGCGTCGGCGCTGGCGCGCCAGTTCGCGCACCGCTACGGGCCCGCGTTTCCAACGCCCGCTCCTTTATTGCCAGGTGGACTAACTTATCTTCATCAACCTCGGCTACTATGTTTCATGCTGATTTAATGTCCTAAGCAGTGAAGCTCCCGACCGAAAGGAAACTAAAAATTGAAATTGACATTGGCAGTTTTAGGAGCCGCAGCTGGGTGCGGCTATCGTAATACAACATTCCCAAATCTACGGCGACATATCTTAACTGACGTGACGGTGTAGCATATATGTAACGTGAACTGTGATCGGCACAGCAGCAGAATTGAAAACACACATAAATTAAAGTAGAAAAAGGGGTCATCCGTTAATTACGTCACACGAATTTCTAGGTTTTTTTACCCCTCCCGCCCTCCTTGTCACACTTGGTCACATTTGGCAAACCCCTCCCCCCTGGTGTGACGTCACATTTCTTCAACGAAATCGGCAAATATTTATTTAATATTTTATCAAAATAATTTTATAACACAAAACTAATTAAGAAATAAAATTAAACGAATAAAAATGATTATCGTTTCAAAACCTTGTTATTTAAATGATAATTTAATTAGCGTATAAAATAATTTAAATACATTTTCGGTGACTGATGAAGTTAAAGTGACGTCACAAAGTTTATGACCCCCCCTCCCCCTTGGGGGTCATCCATTAATTACGTCCCCCCTGTCACATTTGGCAAACCCCTCCCCCCTAGTGTGACGTCACATTTTTTCTACGAAATCGCCAAATCGTATTAAGTAAGTACCTAAGTATTATTAATATTTTATCAAAATATTTTTGACGATATAAATAAAAGTAATTTTATAACCTAAAACCGCTTAGGAAAGAAAATTAAAAGAATAAAAACGATTATCGTTTTAAAAACTTGTTATTTAAAAGTACAGCGAATAAAATAATTAAAAAAAAAATTCGGTTACTGATGAAGTTAAAGTGACGTCACAAAGTTTGTGTCTCCCCTCTCCCCCATGTCACAATATGTCACATTTTCTTGACCCCCTCCCTCCCCCTAAACGTGTGACGTAATTAATGGATGACCCCTTGTCACAACATGTCACATTTTCTTGACCCCCTCCCTCCCCCTAAACGTGTGATGTAATTAATGGATGACCCCAAAGGCGCGTAATTCAAATTTTCTATGGGACGATTACCCTTCGCGTCTTCATTTTTAAATTTGCCGCTTTTTTACTACTGACTGAAACGGCTTGACTGTTTTGCAATTCCGTACAGCTATTGCTGAATGCGTTGATGATTAATGGTCCACCTATTTTTCATTCCCCGTTATCTACGATATAAGAAATGATCATCTCGTATGTTAGATGACGGCAGCGACCGCATCCGCAACCTTCGCGATCCGGCCAAGAAAATGTCCAAATCGGACCCCGAGGGCAAATCCCGAATATTGCTGACAGATGATGACGCCGCCATCGCGCTCAAGCTTAGAAAAGCCGTCACTGATTTCACCCCGGAGGTAAAGTAGCCTACAGATAAAAATAATGCATAACGTCAATGCGAAAATAGCTTCGTAATTTTAAAGAATGATTGTCTAGAGATAGGCAAATTTTCAGACAACAGAGGTAGCTATAGAGTTTACTGGAAACTTAAAAAAAAGCGTAAACCCAAATGATATTCAAAACGATGACCGTACTAGTTCGAACCTAGGTTTTTATGGGCATCCTAAAACCTCTGGAATTTCTTTTAGCGTTTTTATCGATAATAGATTGATAATAAGTAAGTAATTGAAGTTCCGATGACTTTAAAAACTTTCGGAACGTTGTTAAAGTAACTAAAGGTAACTCTTACAGGTGACGTTTGATCCGGAAAACCGGCTGGGCGTGTCGAATCTTGTGCAACTACACTGCTTGTCAACGGGCATGACAACTAACGAAGCAGTAGAGGCGGCAAAAGGACTCACGACGGCGCAATACAAGGTACTTATTTAAATTGATCATGTAGGTTTGAAATAAACTTCAATCATTAAAAAACTAATAAGATTGTTTTACAGGCTGCTTCTTTCTTTCTAAATAAAAAAAAAGATGAAACTAGCAATTCTAGCGTTAACGAAAAAAGTTAGGTTAAAAGGGATATTCCACTTATCTTTAAAAAAAAATTGTATAACATGAAAATAATAACGGTCCACATTAAGGTGCTTAAATTGAGGATATTCGAGACTTTGTATTTATAAAAAAAAAAAATCGCATCGTCCTCCAAAGCCATTACTTACCTATTACTAGTTTTTGTATCCCAGATTAGTATCTCCCACCCTCCCAAAACCCAAATCCTAATTTTGTACCAAAATGACAGAGCGGTTGGACGAATTGGGGTAATCAAATTGTTATTTTAGTATCTGGTATGCTCGTATACATAAAAACGAATCTTAATTAATAAATTAAATATAAGACATTAAATTTAAATGACGTTTTCTCACTTACTAGGGCGTGGTAGCCGACGCGCTAGCTAAGGAACTCCGGCCCGTGCGCGCACGCTATTTAGAACTACGAGAACGACCGCGCCTAGTCCGCGACATCTTAGACCGCGGCGCCGAGAAGGCGCGGCGGCGCGCCGACGAGACCTACGCCGACGTGGCCGCGCGCGTTGGATTAATCGCGCCGGCGTTGCCGCCTCACACCTTGCTTGACGCCGCCGCCGCCGCCGAATAGACTTAGCTCAACACTATTTAATTGTTAATTTAAGTAGATTATTTTGTTACGACATTTCGATTGTAAATAAAGATTGTTAGGTTTTGAAGTTTTAAATTATTTTATTTGTGATAAAATAATGATTTGTTAAAAGTTGTTTGTGGGTAAAAACAATATTTTGGGGATCTTACACAGATCACACTAGTCCCAATAAACTACGCCAATTCAAAAATTTCAGAGTAGAATAGAATAGGTAGGTTACCTTAGGTACCTACCTACAGTAAAATGCCCCAACCCAACTTAAGTACCCACGTCGCCAATCGCCATCTCTATACACCGTGTTTTTATTGAATTCCGTTAACTTCGTGGTATGGTTAAGTATGTTTAAGAGAATTAAATGGCATAGTTAATTTTCAAAAAAAAAATTTTTGCGTTTGTTTCAAAAAAAGTTTAAAAAGTAATTAAATGTAGCATAATTATAGCGTTGTTGTAACACGGGTATTACATTTAACTCAATCAAACAATTGAAATCTGAGACATATCAATGTCATTTCGAACATCGATCGACCGAGATTGTACTTAAGTACTTAAGTTTACTAGCAAATGTATGAACTTATTCTAAACACTAATCAATATGTAAACCGGCCCTAAGGCAAGTGTACACGCTTGTAGAGGCCTTATAGGAAAAAAATAAATTATTGATTATCTCCGAAATGGAGTTAATTAGAATATCGTTGTCTTTGAGAAAGTTAATTTATTTAAGCTCAGGAATGCACCCTTGAAATTAACGGAAATCAAAAAAAACACGGTGTAGAAAAGTGAATACTTATGTTAGGGCACCAACTGTACCAATAGGAAAAAACTAGGAAGATCGATATTGAAAAATTAAAATTTCCTTTTTTGAAGTCGGTTGACCACGTGACCTCGCTAGCGCCCCCTAGTGACATTGTAGGCGAAACAGTATGTTGGTCGTTACTATGGTTACCGATTATTATGGATGACACAAATAAAGTCTCAATATTGTTCGTTGTGACGTGTCGAAATTAGATCAAAGTTTATTTCGAGTGTCTTCCTAATTAAACTACCTTTTAAAGTAGTTTACACACGCATAATGGTCCATTTTGTGTTGTTAGAAATTACTACAAATGAAATATAAAGAACTTAAAGGTTTTTACCTAAGATCGAAGTCGTCAGCTATATTTCTGTGAAGTTCAAGTTTTTCTATCAGTTTGTCTTATTTTATTATAGTTTTTTACCTACAATTAATTGTATGAAACAGAAAACTATGTCAAAAAGATAATAGGAAGAAGTTTAGAAGGCAGGAATGCACGGCTGATGAGGTGAGTAACTATTTTTAATAGTCCTTGAGGCCAACTTGCCTAATAATTAAGGAGTCCTTCACTGTGCTGAAAAATGATTCATTGAATAATGAAATTTTACTCTCGGACGTGAATGTTTCCGACTTTTTAAATAGGTAATTTATACCAAAATCAGTAATTATTTATTGCTTCCATAGGTAAGTACCTACATTAGGTGTTACAATTTGGATATTGGACAGCTATAAAACCCTGTAAGTGCACTGCAAATAACAATTGTTCATTTAAAAACTAACTTACTAATAATAGTACTTAATCTCAATTATTATTGTGCAGAAGTACCTATTGTGTTGTGTGTTTACGTGCGATGCTTCTAAGCTCACGTATAGTTTTTAAAGTTATTCTTGTTACAATTTAAAAAGTATAGGGTAAACTACTCAATGCTTGGCCTTAAAGTTTCGTCTATCATTCCCGCCAATCATAGGATTGCTCAACACATTCAGGGCCAAGAACCCGACTTTCGGGTACACTGTTCGTAGCGACTACGCGCTACATACGCCGAAACCGTGGCTACGCGCTACGAGCGTAATCCGTAGCACTTAGTGGCAATGAATGTGTTAAGGGACTAATCACTGGTTTGGCGCGATAGTAGAGTTTACCCTACTTAATAATCGGAGTAACGTAAGAATTGGTATTTAACGCTTATAAATTGACCCTTAGATATATTCATGAAGCTAAGCCTATCAGTTTCATGGTAGGTCTAAGTGTCATATAGCGTCACCTCCTGGGATTGCGCAAACTCGGATTACACGCATTTAGAACCAAATGAAGGTATTAAAACGATTTCCAGCTTACTGGGAATTCATTCCTCAAAACGCTTTTTTGGATCTAATTTGATTGGCCTATATACCAGTTAATTGATTTTTTTTAATCCGTAGGTTTGTGAAGAATGAACCGGTACGTGGTGCTACAGCAGCTGGGCGACGGCACGTACGGGAACGTCGCGCTAGCTCGGCGCCGGGACTCGGGCGAATATGTCGCTATCAAGCGTATGAAACGCAAGTACTACTCGTGGGAGGAGGCCATGGCGTTGCGTGAGGTCAAGGTATTGTGTTCTATTTTATTTGTAGGTTGGTAAAGAATGAACCGGTACGTGGTGCTACAGCAGCTGGGGAACGGCACGTACGGGAACGTCGCGCTAGCTCGGCGCCGGGACTCGGGGGAAAGCGTATGTAACGCAAGTACTACTCGTGGGAGGAGGCCATGGCGTTGCGTGAGGTCAAGGTATTGTGTTCTATTTTATTTGTAGGTTGGTAAAGAATGAACCGGTACGTGGTGCTACAGCAGCTGGGGGACGGCACGTACGGGAACGTCGCGCTAGCTCGGCGCCGGGACTCGGGCGAATATGTCGCTATCAAGCGCATGAAATGCAAGTACTACTCGTGGGAGGAGGCCATGGCGTTGCGTGAGGTCAAGGTATTGTGTTCAGCCCTATTACTGCTGGAGGTATGCCTTTTTGGTGTTAGTTATTGAAGCTATATAAGTAAGTTCGTAGAAACGTTGCTGTTTTCCATCCGTCGAACGCTCAGATCAGTCGCTACAAACTGGAAGTACAGTCAGCTGCAGGGGGGTCAACTTTACTATTGAGACGGCTGACTGAATCTATTAAGTAGGCAAATATATTGGTACCGTAGCGTCTAGAGCAATATACATAGATCGTAATAATAAAAAATATATAATTGATTCTACTCTCATCCCTACTTTTCTTCTTTGTCGATTCCTCATGACGTCATAACTGAGGGTCGCGACCACATGAGGTCATTATTTTGTGCACTAAGGCTCTCCATTCTGATGCACGATTTTCGTCTTCCTAATAATAGGCACCTGTGTGGCAGGCCTTTTTTACAGTGCCCACCCAGCGGGTTGGTGGATGTCCACTACCCCGTCCTCCATCCACCTTGCCAACCTTAATGCGCTTTTCAAAGTTGTCCGCCTCCCGTCCGATCCCTACTTTTATGCTTTGAAAAAATACTGCTTGTAGTGCTTGTAAACATATCCATATATTTTTAATCGGAGTGCATAAGCTGCTTGCTTTATTATTTACTCAATAATGCGATTCTATTCAAGGCACTGAAGAAGCTGTCACACGCCAACATAGTGAAGCTTCGTGAAGTGATTCGCGAAGACGACACGCTGTACTTCGTGTTCGAGCATCTGCGGGGGAATCTGTATCAATTGCTTCGCGAGCAACCGCCTCGTGAGCCCGCGCTGCGAAATGTCCTTCTACAGGTTAGTAGCATTGATCTGTTCTGTCAAATCGTCAATTTTAATATCGCGCACATAATTCATAGTCATAGGGAATAGACTTATCTTGGTCTAACTCTGGTCATAGGTATGTTTTGGAGCAATCCATGTACGTAAACAAAAAATCCCTTCATTTAGTTGGAAAATATAAATAAACTTTCTCCTCTACGGTACAGCATTTTTTTTTAAATCTCTTAACACGCGATGCATGTTTAGGTACTCCGTGGTCTAGCCCACATGCACCGCCACGGCTTCTTCCACCGCGACCTGAAGCCGGAGAACTTGCTCTGCAGCGGTCCGGAGCTGGTGAAGATAGCCGACCTAGGGCTGGCGCGGGAGGTGCGCTCCCGTCCGCCGTATACGCAGTACGTTTCTACGCGATGGTACCGCGCGCCTGAGGTGAGATAGAAATACATAGCCTATTTTCTGGTTGTTAGCGTATATGTCTACAGATTCTTCCACTGCGACCTGAAGCCGGAGTACTTGCTCTGCAGCGCGCTCCGGAACTGGTAAAGATCGCAGACCTAGGGCTGGCGCGGGAGGTGCGCTCCCGTCCGCCGTATACGCAGTACGTTTCTACGCGCTGGTACCGCGCGCCTGAGGTGAGATAGAAATATATAGCCTATTTTCTGGTTGTTAGCGTATATGCCTACAGATTCTTCCACCGCGACCTGAAGCCGGAAAACTTGCTCTGCAGTGGGCCGGAGCTGGTGAAGATAGCCGACCTAGGGCTGGCGCGGGAGGTGCGCTCGCGTCCGCCGTATACGCAGTACGTTTCTACGCGCTGGTACAGCGCGCCTGAGGTGAGATAGAAATATATAGCCTATTTTCTGGTTGTTAGCGTATATGCCTACAGATTCTTCCACCGCGACCTGAAGCCGGAAAACTTGCTCTGCAGTGGGCCGGAGCTGGTGAAGATAGCCGACCTAGGGCTGGCGCGGGAGGTGCGCTCGCGTCCGCCGTATACGCAGTACGTTTCTACGCGATGGTACCGCGCGCCTGAGGTGATGAGATATAATTATACCGTCGTAACGTTTTTCTGGTTCTTCGTACAGGGCTTTGACAAACTGACTGTCTTATGTTTCTTAACCAAACTGTGTTTGTTTAAGTTACAAGTAAGACAGAAGATTCTAAGTTCAAATCCTGGCAGGGTCGTCATGTAAAGAGTCCTGTAACACAACGAGCTTCGGTGAAGAACTGAATTTAATACGGGACATCACCTGCCTACCTTTATGCCTACTTAATTACTTGCGTATTTTTGCATGCAGTTAATGTTAACACCCTCCCATCGCGAAGATAATTATAAAGTAACACGCAAAAAAGCAAGCAAGTTTGAAAAATATGCAAGTGAGTATAACGGGTTGGCACTTTGACTAAGCACGTTATTATTTGGCAAAGCAATATTTTTGTTTTAATATTATGGGTTGTCGCAAAGTAACGCCTGATTTTATTATTTTTTTATGCCATACTACAGTGTAATAAGCAAATCTGGCAATTTTAGGTGCTTCTGCGAGACCCGGCGTACGGCGCCCCCGTGGACCTGTGGGCCGTGGGTTGTATAGCAGCAGAGTTGCATACGGCGCGCCCGCTGTTCCCTGGAGCGTCTGAGATTGACCAGGTAGGACTTGAAAAAGATTGATTGTCGATTAATGTCACCCGTTGTGAAAATAAAATCAAGTAAGGGTGGAATCACATCTATCAGCATCGAGCCGCATTTTATATATGAGAAATCGCTCGTTAGTATGAAGATGCGTACACATCGAAAAGCTGAAAGCATGCGTACGCATCTTCATACTAACGAGCAATTTCTCATATATAAAATGCGGCTCGATGCTGATAGATGTGATTCCACCCTAATATAGCTTTTACCATTGACGTATATCTCAGGACGGGCCTTAAGGGCACTAAGAATAGTACTAGTTCAGCGGTGTCACTCACGAATTCGAGCCAATCGTGCAAACCTAACGCAACTAGTTGCGACCAATCGCGCGCGTGATGCGAACTCATCAACGAATCGCGTTGTAGCGGTGTCACACCGCTGTACTGGCCCTATTCATGCACCATTCTTATTGCCATCAGCCGTGAGATATATCTACGTCAATGGCTTTTACTTTTTTTTTTGCCATATCTATTGAACTCCACTTTATACGCAGTCGGTGAAAATATCAATCGTATACCTAGTGATATAAATTGTTTCTAGTTGTACAAAATCGCGGGCGTCCTGGGCGCGCCGACGCGCGCGTCGTGGCCAGAAGGGCTGGCGCTGGCGGAGGCGCTGCGCTTCCGCTTCCCGGCCACCGCGCCCGTGCCGCTGTCGCGGGTGGTGCCCGGCGCCGCGCCGCCCGCGCTGGCGCTGCTGGCCGCGCTGCTGCGCTACCCGCCCCGCGAGCGGCCCACCGCGCAGCAGGCGTTGCGGTATGCATACCACCTCAGCTACTAGCAGCTATAACAAAATCGAGGTCACCACATATTATGCGCTCCCATACAAATTTAGTAAATGCTTTAAGTATTCTCATGCGTCAAGTTGAATGCTGATGGCGCTGCAACCGTTGAAAAATAAACATGCCTATTGGTAAACATGGTATCCAAATACCAAATAATATGTAATGTGTTCCAGGTTTCCATACTTCGCGGTAGGAACTGAACTCGGCGTACCGCCGCCACTGTCTCGTGCAAGAAGGTACGTAATTCAACATTTATTTGATTTCATAAATGACTGATGTGGTTGTATACTCTGGCAAGCCATCTTTGTCAATAGAATAATGCGCGAAATACAAATTGATATGGGAGATCGATCCTTTGCGCCTACATTTTTTAATTGCCGTCTTTTTATACTGACAGCTAGACCTGGCTTACCAGGGTATTATATTACATTTTTAGGGTTCCGTACCCAAAGGGTAAAACGGTTCGTCCGTCCGTCCGTCCGTCTGTCACCAGGCTGTATCTCACGAACCGTGATAGCTAGACAGTTGAAATTTTCACAGATGATGTATTTCTGTTGCCCCTATAACAACAAATACTAAAAACATAATAAAATAAAGATTTACGTGGGGCTCCCATACAACAAACGTGATTTTTGACCGAAGTTAAGCAACGTCGGGCGGGGTCAGTACTTGGATGGGTGACCGTTTTTTATATATTTTTATTATAACGAAGTGTTGTGATGAGTTATTATTTTTGAGAATAAATGAGGCTTGCATTTGCAGGAGTAGTGTGCGCGTGGAGATGGAGCCCTCGCCCGCGCCCGTGCCTGCTCCCGCGCCCGCGGTGCCCGCGCTGGCGCCGCCGCGGGACCATTTTGCCGACATTTTGGGGTATGGTTACATATATTATATTAATAAACTTTGATTTTAACTCTTAATATTCATTCATTATCATCGATATCGATTAGGTTCACGATGAGGCGCCGCATACGATACGTCCTGGCCACAACATTGCGCGACTGGCTTCGACTAAGGGTAACATTCCATTTCTGACCGCAGCTGCACTGAACGCGTCGCTGTTACTGTCAATTTCCATAGTAAAATTGACAGTAGTGCAGCTGCGGTTGGAAATGGACTGTCACCTTAAGGCGAAAACCATAGGTGGGAACCACAGAACACCGCCTCTAGAAACCTAATATTGGCCATTTTGTTCCCGACGCAAATCACCAAACTGTGAGGTGCGGGAGGGGTGCTCACGGCGTTGCGATTGGTTGTTTCAAACATGGCGCGCTGACACGTGCAAGCGTAGGGATGGGACATGTTCATTACAGGTAGTGGGTACTGCTAACAGTGATACCGAAATTTATTGTGGTAAAATTGTTACCAATTTAGTATAAGTACTTAGAGTAAACTTACTTAATAATTATATTGATTAATTTAATATTTCATTAAGTAATTTAACAATGTACCTGAAATTTTTACTTAACATATTAGGGCATTTCTGCTTAAAGTACCCAGAACATGAATTTTAAAGTTTAGAATTTTTATATTATTTCCACTCAGAATCGCAATCTCTCTGGATACGAGAAAAAAGTGTCGCCGAAATCTCATACAATTATTTTCTTTTGTCCGTTTTATTAAGGTAATAGAAGGTTGTATTGAAAACATATTCAAATGGACCAATAACATATGCCTATTACAAATCAACTCCGAGTTCTCTCGCACTTATTTGAAGTTCATCATCAGGTCCATCTCGAGACATGAGACCTAACTGCTCACCTACAGGATTCTAAAAAACCCATACAACATATGTCTATCACAAACCAACACCGAGTTCCCTCGCACTTGTTTGAAGTTCATCATCAGGTCCATCTCGTGACATGAGACCTAACTGCTCACCTAGAGGATTCTAAAAAACTCATACAACATATGTCTATCACAAACCAACACCGAGTTCCCTCGCACTTCTTTGGAGCTCATCATCAGGTCCATCTCGTGACATGAGAGCTAACTGCTCACCTAGAGGATTCTAAAAAACCCATACAACATATGTCTATCACAAACCAACACCGAGTGCCCTCGCACTTCTTTGAAGTTCATCATCAGGTCCATCTCGTGACATGCGGCCTGACTGCTCCGCTGGCCTAGAGGATTCTAAAAAACTTACACAACATATTACCTATATATTATGTCTAAAATGGTACAATACGGTATGACAAAGCACGAAGTTTCCGCAACTGAAAAACCATCATCGTCACATCACTAGTCGAAAGGGAAAGGGATAGCGCATTGCATTTTCAAGTTGACGAAAAGGGACGGACATACTTCGCCTCTGCTTACTGACCAGTATAAAATGAACCCCACGGACAAGAAACATTATTCAATGAAATAATGAATTTGACTTTCCTGTGGGATGTTATTCCATCTGTTTCGTAAGTAGATGTCTTAGATGACTTGCCACACCATTTTACGCTGCAATATCCCATGATTTCCCAATGAATTCAATAGTTTACGATTTATTTTATTTTAGACTTTTAGATTAGACTCGTGCACACTGCTAACAGGTTGTTACGTTGGGCGCAACTGATCGGAGCGGCGCGCGAACAATCTTATATTTGACCTATACACCATACGGGCGGTGACCGCGAGTCGTCCTATAAGCTCGGTCTATAGGGGTTGGTCTGTGGTGGGAACAAAAGGTCCGATCGTTGTGTCTCGCTCCAACCTATGGTCGTCGCGTTAGCCGAAGCCAGTCGCACAATGTCGTGGCCAAGACGATATTCCAAGGTTGAATATAAATTGCAGAGGCGAGGTGGTGCACGAGACGCGCCCTGAGGAGTCCCTCCGGCGCGCCGACACGGCGGCGGCGCGCGGGCGCAGCGTGCTGGCGCCGCTCGCCGCCCCCGCCGCCGCCGCCGCCGCCCCCGGCGCGCGCGGCGCCGCCGCCGCGTACCTCGGCGCGGCGCGGTACGTCGCCGGCGCGAGGATCGATACGTCGCTGTTCCATCCGCTCGCTATGCGTTCACACCACGGTAACTATACTACAGATATAGTGCATAATTCTTTTCCATCGTTTTTTCACGGTGTCCTTGCTATTTCAGTCAGTCAAGTCACGGTACAAAAGTACTGAGGTCGTCTGAAGTAACATGACAAATACGAACGTTACACAGAAAGTACTATGGAAAACATAGGTATAGGTATCATGTATTAATGTTTGCACTCGGCGCGGCGCGATCCGGCGCGAGGATCGATACGTCACCGTTCCATCTTCTCGCTATGCGCTCCCATTATATGTACTATTGACCATTTATTTGTAGGTATTTATTTCCTAACCAGAATACGAGGACGAGGAAGCTTGAATTTACTACCTTGGCTATTTTGTACCGTTAGTATTATCAAAAAGAATAGATAGTATAGAGGGGTCCTGTCATTGTAAATTTTGTAGTCACTGTAAATTTACTGCCATCTATCGACACACGACTAAAACTCAAAATGAAAACGTATATAGTTATCAAAAAATGTATATATATGGATAAATGATTTTATTATTTTTATATAATTTTGATCCATGTTCATTCACTGATATCCATGTTTTAAAATTGTTAAATATGAAACGGTGTCGTCACGCCATCTAGCCGAGGATAGGCTAAAGGTGTGTGCGGCATCTATTCGAGAATGACTTTTACTTGAATTTTGAGGCACGTTTTTTCCTTAGACTTTATCCGTCTTATACGAAGTTACATATGTCTTTGGTATTTTGGTATTATTTATATAATTACAGAGACAGCGACGGTGGGCAGCGGCGCGCCGCGCGTGGACTGGGCCGCCAAGTACCTTCGCTGACCCCCGCCTCAACCCCCCACGGTCCCAACACCGACATATACTATTTAACATTATGACCACTAAAGACGTCATCTTACGCGCGCAATTACAGCCCAATATCAACCTTCGTGCCTTCCGATAATGATCACGATGATGTTAACCCTTTGACCGACAGACGTCCACAGATTTACGATGGCGCGTTGTAAGTATAGGTACCGATCCTATACCTAATAGGCACGGCGTTCTAAAGGCGGCGGCATCTTAAAGACATGTGCACACCGGCTGAGCGTGCTTGGATGTGCACGTTGTAATATACAGATCCTTATAAGAGACGTCATTCCGCTTGCGTGACGTGTGCGTGCAAGGCACCAAAATTTTAACGCAACCAGTGTGTTCTGGCCTTAAGTGCTGACAACCGAGCTTCCAAATGTCTCTCTTCTTCTTAACCTTGAGAGGAACTCAATACAATTTGGTTGCTAATAAGTATTACATCTTCTACTCAGTCGAAACCTACCAAAGTTGCAATGGTTGGAAGCCTCGATGCTTTACGAACCTGCCAATAGGGAGGCACAGAGTCAGCCATCGAGGTTTTAAATTAAGATGTATTGGGGAAATATTCGCTGCAGAAACAATATCTCTGGAGAATGAGGATTAGGAGAGCCAACCGGAAGGACCGGACAAGGCCAGAAGAAGAAGAGAAGGAAATATTCGCTGCAGACGGAGAAGCCTCGGTAGCTCAGTTGGAGCGGGCGAACTTTGCTGGAAAGAGAATACTCGGTGATATACTTAACCTTAGAAAGATTATGTAGAGAAAATTGAGTGAGTAGGTAGTAATGTAACGGTGTTAGAGCCACTCCCCTTTTAACCCTTAAATACATGGAGTCTTAGAGGTTATAACCAAATGGAGACGCCTTGTCTGTAATTTTTGGTACAAAACAGTCTGCCGATTTTTGCGGGGGAGGGGCACGTCAAATGTATAGGTAACGTAAAAATAGCCATGTCAGTCCATACAATGTGTGTGACCATTGGCCGCCTATTTTCGACAGAGGGGAACGCCTGTTAATGACTACTCCGCTTGGTTATATCCTCTAAGCATGGAGTAGATCAGATATTCTTTCACTGATACTAGATATTTTAAATGGAAGGAAATCTACTATATTTTTTTGAGTAACATGTCTTTAGTGCACTATTTTTTGTTTTATGCAACAGTTTTTAATTAAAATTAAATATTTTTAAAACTAACAGAAATGAGACTTAATATGTCATGCATTTTAAGGGTTGAAAAATAATCACAGAATTGGTGTGTAGTTCTATAGGCTGACTGAGACATCACAATTAAGGAAAAATATAATAAAATATTTGTTGAAAATCCATTGTTTTTCACTTCATCTTTGTTTTCCTCATTCTGACCAATGTAATATTTTGAAGATATTAAAATATTTAATGTGCCTTCAGTTGAGCAGATTAATACTTACTTAAATTGCTAAAGACCTGTATTATTTCTCCTCCCACATCAAAGATATGTTTACACTTTTGCATCTTAGTCCCTTGTAATAAGGCGAAAACTGTAAACATATCTTTGACGTAGACTGTACAAGTTTTTATTGCTGACTGTACTTTTCCACAGGCAACTAATACTCATTGAGACTTCTAACAACCTCAAACACAATTAGTTCGTGTTGTTTTATCACAGAGTTCCCATGGCCACCTCCTGTCTCCATCATCAGATCAGCTCCATTATGTCATATTGTCATGGTAATATGATTGGCTCAATGGGAATCGGGAAGGGGGTCAAATTTAGCTTTCAAAATTTGACCATTGATTACTTTACCTTTCATGTATACTTAAGAGCCGAAAAAATTGTTCTCATTAATAATGCAAAAAGATGACTTAAAATTCTGTCAGGATCCTTTACATAAACTGTTACACTACATAATACCTGTGGAGGATAGGTTCCAAACTTAAATAAAACAAGTGAGGACAACTTCATACTATTTATATTATATTATTTACACATTTCTTCCATATAAAATCTGACAGCAATCAACGAAGAGCATGTCCTTGGACATGAAAGTATGTACAGTGGTCACTCATATTTGAGGTAGGGCTTGGAGTCGAGCGGCGGAGCTTGTGTGGGTGGTGGAGGCCATGCCTCGCCCACCCAGTTGTAGACCCGCGGCTCTGGCAGCACGTTCCAGCCAAGCAGGGTGCCGCGCCCACGCTCACGCTTTGGTGAAGCAGTACTGATGTTAACCGATACACCTTTGATAATATGGTCCTGACCACACAGTGATTGAGCAACCTCTGGGTCCAGGAACGTTACAAAGCTGAACGCGCGGAACGGTTTGGGTACAAAAACATCTGTCACCTGACCAAAGGCAGCAAAGTACTCGCGCAGGTCATCAGCGGACAGGGCCTCTGTGCAGCGGCCCACAAACACTTTGCGGGGTGCGCCGCCACCACCCTCTTTACTGTTAGGCACGCGCACGTCACACCAGCGTCCGTCGATCAAGTGCCGCCGGCCTAGCGCACGCAGCTGCGCGCCATAATCCGCAAACTTGATAAAGCCAAAGCCTTTGCTGAGTCCCGTGGCAGCGTCGCGTTTCACCTGCACCATCAGCAACTCGCCAAACGCGGCAAAGTATTCGCGCACCGCATCCTCGCCCGTCTTCCATGGCAGCCCCAGCACGATGAGGTCGGAGCAGCGGGGCCGTGGATCCTCGGGCTCGGAGCGCGGCTCGGGGCTGGCGCGGCGCGGGAAGGCGCAGAAGTAGCGGTGTGCGGCCCAGCCGCCGGGTGGTGGCGACAGCCGCTGGTCCACGAGCCGTAGACCGCGCAGGCGGCCGGCGACACGGTCGCGATACTTGAGCCCGCTGGCGCCCGCGAACTGCGCCGCTACGGTGCTGAGCAGCAGCGAGCCGTCCTCCTCGGTCGGTAACTCGATGGGCTCGTCCTGCTCGCCCTCGCTCACCAGCACGTACTCGATCGACATGACTTCGCTGGGCCGCTCCGCCCCGAGCCACGTTATCTGGCCTCGCTCACACGCCACGCTCGCTCTCGGTCCGGATCCAGCCACAGCTGATCCACATGTTTACATGCCGTTCCGGTCCTGCCGGTGCTTGAGAAGCTAGGGCTTCTTGAAAGAGCAATTTCGCGACTTTGACTACGCGTATAATTCCTATTTCGTGACGTATGACGTGACGTTTCATGTCAAAAATATTTGTCTGCTGCGCTGCGTTCGGAAATCGGAATCACGTCCTTATACATAGTTGCGCTCGGAAATGTTCGTTACGTAACGTTTCTTATAAAACGTAAACGTAAAAAAATGGGCAACAAGGCGCGACTGGCACGAAAGTATGAACAATGCGCGAATAGGGAATATTAGGCAAAGCTCTGCGTAGGTGGCACCATTAGCACATACAGTAAACAAACCTCATTGACACCATCAATGACACAACACGTCACGTCAATCACATCGCCTACCGCGAAACACGACAATCGAAAGTTCCATTTTTGCCTCTCTATCACTCTTGCTTATTCGATCGATAGAGAGGCAGATAAAGAAATCCCGATTTTCGCGGTAGACCAGCTGTAAACAAACCGCCTTGGTGCATCAATGTCATAGTGAAAATTTGTCAAAAAACTGTTTAAGGCCTAGTATGTAGAAGTTACTCTATGGTTTACTAAACAAATTAATGCTGCACTCTGGCGGCAGAACATTGCAGTAATACTCCCTATAATTTACTTCATTCGATTCGATTCACGCACTAAATGTGGAAGGCCCTTCATAAAGCCGACTCCACACTCGTGCGCGAATTGCGGCGCGAAGCCGCGAACGCGAGTGTGGTGTCGATTTCGCAGATCTGCGAACTGGAGTGTGGAGTGGGCTTAAGGACCAACCTTAGAGAATTTAGTAACTGGAGACGCCTTGGCTGTCATTTTCTGTACAAAACAGTCTGCCGATTTTTGCGGTGGGGGGTAAGCTCAATACATAGATTTAATTAGGGCGAGCGAAGCGAGCCCTATCACTATTCGACAAACTATGCATTCTTGTGGTACACTTTACGGAAAAACTATCGCACTGAGAGGTTTGAAATTTAACATAGTAATTTAAATTAATGTCTAGATGTGTTATCAAACATAAAAATATTATATTATAAACTTAAAAATAAATAAATAAAGGAATAACACTTTGTATTACTACTAGCGCCATCTGTTAGAAAAATTATGAGTTAAAATTCATGCTAATGTACTATGTGCTAATAACGATGAATACAAAAGTGGGTTAAAATTTTGGATTCCGACCCATCTCGCTTCGCTCGGTTTGATTCCCAATTTAGCAATTAATAAGTTTCTGTGAATACTGGAACATTAAATCTTGCTGTATATCTGTGCGGAGATCAATTTACTCGTATGTTCTGTTCTGTGACGCCGATGAACTGATCAGTCATTTTGTGTTAGCAAACTTAAATTCTTCAGTTCGAGAAACAGTTTTAGTGTTACTATTGCTTGGAACTGCCAAAATTATAAATAAAGATAAGCATATAAGGTAATACAAACTTCAGTGACTTAGAGCCGATACAGACGGACTACAACCCGACTGCAACTTGTATGCAGGGCCGGATTAAGCATGTCGGGGCCCCTAGGCAGTGCGAGGCTCGGGGCCCCCTACAGTCAATTCTCCACACAGCATATTCAGTACAGGGAAATAAGTTTGTGTTTTTAATTTCAATCTTCAGGCGTCGGCCGAGCCGATCCGAATCGAACGATGTCTTTTTCGCTCTTATCGCGTTGTCATAAAGCTTTATTCTATCGGTTTTTGCCGATTCCGCGTCTCGTCAAGTATGGGGAGAGCCCTTAGGCTTAAGGCCAATTCCCAGTGGCATATCAAAGATGTGAGCTTCAGCGTCACTTTCCTATCTAACTCTAATGGCAAATTTTAAGCGAGGTTAAAGGCTAAGCTCAACTAGTGCCATAAACTTGATTTTATCAATAGTTAATATTTTTCGAGACTGACTATAAGACCAAACGCCGAGCCACATGATTAGAATCAACCTAATAATAAAGAATTTCCATATGTTAAAATTACTTAAATAGGGAATATTAGGCAAAGCTCTGCGTAGGTAGGTGGCACCTTTGTGGCACATACAGTAAACAAACCACATTGACACATCACACGTCACGTCAATCACATGGCCTACCGCGAAACAAGAAAATCGAAATTTCGTTATCTAATCTCTCTATCACTCTTACGTATCATTATATTCGAGCGATAAAGAGGCAGATAACTAAATTTCGATTTTCGCGTTTACCGGTAGGCTCTTGTTAACAAACCGCCTTGATGCATCAATGTCATATTTTATTGTCTGTGAAAACTTGTCAAAATCAGTTTAAGGCACAGTATGTATAAGTTAGTTAGTATGAATTTACTGAGTCGGTAGTGCTGCACTCTGGCGGCAGAACATTGCAGTAATATCCCCTATTATTAAGTACTAGAGTTAGACCAAAATAAACCTGCAACAGTTTTGATAGCACTCGCAAAACGTCAAAACGTCTATGAAATTATGACGTATAACTAACATTTGCACTGCGTATGCTATCAAGATAATTGCAGACTTTTCTTGGTCTAACTCTATTCATTCACCAGTCAAGCTAAATACGAAAATAAACGCGAGCGCAGCGAGCGCGAAATTTTTTGTTAACAAAAGCGTGTTAAAAGGCCGGGTACCGATCTTCATCTGGACCTAAAAGTCCGATGTGCCCCAGTAAGGCGAGCTTTCATGCGAAGTCAAAGCCGTGCTTCATCAGGCTTCAGGATAAATAGTTGAGCACAGACACGAACCAATGTCCATTGTATTAAAAAGCGAGACCGCAGGCCGAGCTTTGCGCAGCGAGGCCAAAGGCTAAGCTGAAGTTGAGATGTGGAACACAAACCAATGGTAAATTGAGGTAAAAAGTGAGGCTGAAGGTCGAGCATTCCTATTAAAAAACTGGGGACACTTTCAAAACTTTATATAACAGGAGAACTTTATACAACGCAGAATACGCGCCGTATACTGTAAATACCTATTGCTTCAATTTTATTACAGTATTTCATTAATTTAAAGTTAAAGAATGGATCGAAAAAAAAAACAATAACAAAGCTCAATAATACAGGCAATAATACTCATTATTAGGTATAAGAATAAAAAATATACTCATGAATTTTGACCCTAATGGAACCCTAACAAAATTTTATTTGGTGTGCGCTGAGCCGCCGGGGCCCCCTAGCCGAGGCGGGGCCCCTAGGCAGTTGCCTACTTTGACTTAGGGTTAATCCGGCCCTGCTTGTATGGAAACTGCACGCCGACTGCACGCTAATTGCAACGTCGGCGTGCAGTTCTACAAAATGACCCAGAACCCTGGCAGTACCAAGTGGAACTCTGGTTTGGTGCAACATAGGCAAACGCTGTTTAATAATTAGACACGTCTTTATGAGCACTTGGGAGAGCAGTAGGTACCCAAGATAGAGCTGATGCTGAACCCTGGCTGTATCTAGCGGAACTCAGGTTTGGTGCAACATAGAGACATGCTGGGTTGGACATCCGACTCGTCATGATGATTACTTGGTAGAGCAGTACCCAAGATACCTGATGCTGAACCCTGGCAGTACCTAGTGGAGCTCGGGTTTAATATAACATAGGCACACGCTGTTTTAGTCATCCGACTCGTCTTGATGAGCACTTAGGAGAGTAGTAGGTACCCAAGATAGAGCTGATGCTGAACCCTGGCTGTACCTATGGAGCTCTGGTTTGGTGCAACATAGGCACACGCTGTTTTGGTCATCCGACTCGTCTTGATGAGCACTTAGGAGAGTAGTACCCAAGATAGAGCTGATGCTGAACCCCGGCTGTACCTAGTGGAACTCAGGTTTGGTGCAACATAGGCACACCCTGTTTTAGTCATTCGACACGTCTTGATGGGCATTTGGGAGAGCAGTACCCAAGATAGAGCTGATGCTAAACCCTGACTGTACCTAGTAAAACTCAGGTTTGGTGCAACATAGATACACGCTGTTTTGGACATCCGACTCGTCATGATGATCACTTGGTAGAGTAGTACCCAAGATAGTTGATGCTGAACCCTGGCAGTACCTAGCGGAGCTCAGGCTTTATACAACATAGGCACACGCTGTTTTGGTCATCCGACTCGTCTTTTTGAGCACTTGGGAGATACTCAAGATAGAGATGTAGCTGAACCCTGGCAGTATTTAGTGGAACTCACGTTTGTTGCAACATAGGCACACGCTGTTTTGGTCATCTCACTCGTCTTGATGAGCACTTAGGAGAGCAAATTATACGTAAGTTTATGTGCGGAGCAGCATGATGATTACCGCCAATAGGTGTCCAGACGGGATAGTTTTTTACGCTCAATTGTGTGGTGTGGACGCATAAATAAATTCAAGGACATTGGCTCGCTGACCCAACATTGTGTAGGAAAGCCAGTTGGCTTCCTTACAAAAAGTACTGGGCGACCATGTAGGATGTAATAAGCGCTTATGAAATTGTATATTACGTGTGGATGATATTAAATGATATAAGTTGGTCAAGCAGATCTTGTCAGTAGAAAAAGGCGGCAAATTTGAAAAATGTAGGCGCGAAGCGATATCTTCTCATAGAAAATTTGAATTTCGCGCCTTTTTCTACTGACAAGATTTGCTTGACCATCTATATTAATTATGACAAAGTAAAAGCTGTAACAGACAGGCGTACCGGACAGCGACCGGGGTCCGGTTGGTATATTTCTTTCTTGCTCTCACTTATAGCTGCGTCCTTAACGGACTTATTACGTACCCACTCGATCGAACATGGAACAAGCCTCGGACTGGATCAAAGTCGCGGTCCGGTACGTTTAGGTAGAAAAACTCCGCGAGCCCTTACAAAGCTCTGCTTTTTGCTAGTATATAGAGATCCCGTCTCAGCGAGCTGTCACTGTTGCCACTTTTGTTTAGTGTACGATTAACAATGAGGCCCACCTTGCTGTAGCCATGTCGATAAAGTCATATCGATAAACTATCGACATTTCTTGCAATTTTAATTTTACTTCAAAGGTTTAACGATACCTAAAATGAACAAAAACGCTTTTATTCTTTATTGTGGTTATCAGATCACAATTTTATCGTCACGCCCCAGCAGGGAACCAAGGGAAAGTTCAGATATTTAATTAAAATACATAAATACCTACTAAAATATGTGTTCCGCAATAATTGAATTATTTTATTACATATTATAATATATTAATTATCCATTATCATTTCAATTATGTTTATGTTTAACGAAGATATTGAAGCTTCAATTAATCACTATTTCGTTCCGCTGTGTAGCGTTTATCGATATATAACATGATTAAAATCGACTTTTCACATCCCTAAAAGAGCACACATATACGCTTTTACGCACACATACACAGCCTGGGCGCATCAAAAAAGGCAACACTTGATTTGAAGTAGGGCTTCCAAATACCGGACTTCTTTCAATACCGGTATTAATACCGAAACTGTCTTCATCAATACCGGGATCCCGGGATCCCGGTATTGACTATGAATCGCCTAAAAATTTTGAATTTTATTTAAAAAAGGCTCACTATAACACTAGATATGTATGTTCTTAGCTTAGGCACAGAATTAATAATAGTACTAGGTACAGAAGACTCACTCTCTAACAAAATGCGTCTGTTACGATCAGGACAGATATGGCCGCTAGGCGGCGACAGCGCCACGCGCGGCTTAAGGGTAGCCACCAAAATTGGTGTGGAACGGATGTATTTGTAGCTACCTGTTGCAAAGCGACGAAATCGTGGAGTGGGACACGCCTGGCTTAGGATATTAAACAATAATCGCCATCTGCAATAATTATCATTTCATCCTCCAGGTTGGCAATCATTTTAACCGCCTTGTTGGCTTCACCAGTCACATTTTTAGTTCAACCTATAAACCAGCCAATAAATATTCGAAATTGACACCAAAAATTCGTGTGCCATACTACAGTTCATTTCTTTCTATTGTTTGATAAATTTTAAGAACTAATTATATTAATATAATATCCTGAACATCAGAATTCATCACCAAATATTTATCTAACGCATATCCACAGATCTTGTTTCAATTAAATGATCTACTTTAATTAAATGGGCAAGTAATCTTCTTAATACAGCCGAATTTGATCATTTTAGTTGATTTTAACGTTATAATCGGCACATTTTCCTTGTTTTTGAAAATACCGGGATCCCGGTATTGCATTAAAAAATACCGGTATTGAAAAATGCGTTTAAACAGACGGGATCCCGGTATTGGAAGCCCTAATTTGAAGTCCATCTTGTCAACAGTATGGTTGTCCTTTTTTGACAAACGGCATTTTTAAAAGAGCGAGGAGAGAGAAATGATACTAGTTGCTGCGCCGTGAAAGAGAACAGAAAACGTTGGGCCCTTGGCTCAATATCGTCATAATTTCCATAGATTTAATATATAGATTTGCTATTCCCCCCGGACCACCTACGGGTGTAGACGTGTCCGGAGACCGTATTTCTCATTTTAAATACAAATTTAAACTCTTTTTGTTAAATTAATTCCAGTCAAAAAAATAGGAGTGCATAAAGTGACAAGAAGTGTTCTCAACTATAATTCTAAATTCACTTTCTACCTGTTCTACTGCTGCCCTGGTACACTCACACTACAACAGTCTTCAACACCAAGGTATGGCAGCCATCTTTTTTACCATCAACAAATAGGCGCGCGCGCATATAGACCGCCATTGATTGACCCCGCCCACTGCGACGCTACGCGCCATTACCTGCCTACGCTCCGCCCACTTTTGGAAATTCCGGGAATCTAGCCGACGTTGTTTCAACCTCCTCGAACCACTGCAGGTGTGCGTTATGACTCCTGCGGGCTCAGCACGGTTCCATTTTTATCGACTATCACTATGCGCGTCCCTTTCGCACTTACATACTTGTAAGAACGTGACAGGCATGGTGACAAGGGATAAAAACGCGACCGTGCTAAGTCGCCTGGTAAGCAAAATCACTTTGGGGTGTATGTGGGGTTTTCACAGTGGAAACAGTCAGGCCATTGATCGGTCTACGAAAATAGATAGTGGCTTATGACTGGGCTGTAAACGCTCCATAAATCTGACGATATGACTTTATCGACATGGCTACAGCAAGGTGGTGTTAAATTGTTAATCATACACTAAACAAAAGTGGCAGCAGTGGCAGCTCGCTGAGACGGGATCTCTATAAAAAAAAAAAACAAAATTATTTATTCAATCAAGAGTAGTTCCGCTGTGTAGCGTTTATCGATATATAACATGATTAAAATCGACTTTTCACATCCCTAAAAGAGCACACAAACACGTTTTTACGCACACATACACAGCCTGGATGCATCAAAAAAGGCAACACTTTGATTTGAAGTACATCTTGTCAACAGTATAGTTGTCCTTTTTTGACAAACGGCATTTTTAAAAGAGCGAGGAGAGAGAAATCACACTGGTGGCTCCAAACAGCTGTCTTGCACACAGCGGCCACACCCCGGTAAACCGCGTCGATCCGCGGGCTAAACCTAGTGAAGGGGCCGTCTTTATGCGGTATAATGGGACAGTCCCCCCATCCAGTGCACAAAGTCTGTAACGGCTCGGAAGGCGATCACCGCCAGTATGGCATATGATTCGGCGACCGAGGCGTTACAGCAGGGCTGAAATGCTAATGAATAATAAATATATTAGAATATAATAAAATAATTCAATTATTGCGGAACACATATTTTAGTAGGTATTTATGTATTTTAATTAAATATCTGAACTTTCCCTTCGTTCCCTGCTGGGGCGTGACGATAAAATTGTGATCTGATAACCACAATAAAGAATAAAAGCGTTTTTGTTCATTTTAGGTATCGTTAAACCTTTGAAGTAAAATTAAAATTGCAAGAAATGTCGACAGTTTATCGATATGACTTTATCGACATGGCTACAGCAAGGTGGTGTTAAATTGTTAATCATACACTAAACAAAAGTGGCAGCAGTGACAGCTCGCTGAGACGGGATCTCTATAAAAAAAAAACAAAATTATTTATTCAATCAAGAGTAGTTCCGCTGTGTAGCGTTTATCGATATATAACATGATTAAAATCGACTTTTCACATCCCTAAAAGAGCACACAAACACGTTTTTACGCACACATACACAGCCTGGATGCATCAAAAAAGGCAACACTTTGATTTGAAGTACATCTTGTCAACAGTATAGTTGTCCTTTTTTGACAAACGGCATTTTTAAAAGAGCGAGGAGAGAGAAATCATACTAGTTGCTGCGCCGTCAAAGAGAACAGAAAACGTTGGGGCCTTGATAATTTCATAGCAGTTTGACGTTTAAAATGACACTTGCACTGCGTGGGGGTCCAAGGGGGAGGCCTATGTTCAGCAGTGGACGTCTTATGGCTGAGATGATGATGATGATGATGATGACTGCGTGGGCTATCAAAATCGCTGCAGACTTTTCTTGGTATAACTCTAGGCCTTCTACAACCTGTAACCTGAGACAGAAATAGCAATCACAGGTTATGGGCCTTTTATAAATGTGACCCAGTTGGTATCGGTATCTGGTTCTGTGTCATAGTAAAAAAACCCAGGTGGTGATTTTTAATGAGTTTTTAGGTAAGTACTTAATTTGTAATTTCCCTTTTTCTTAGCAGCAAGATAACAATGATCTAAGATTCCGGCGAAAGAACTAACTCCTATTGGACGTCGGTACGGTTTCCCCGTATACGCGTAGCTTTGCGAACGTGAGCCTGCGCACCTCCTGCGCGCTGACCAGCACGTCGTGGCGCTCCAGCGTCTGCTTGATCTCAGCCGTCATCAGCGAGTCCACGCCCAGTTCTACCAGAGTTGCCGTCTCCGGCACTTTACTTACTTCTCGGATACCTGTAACGAATACGCCATTTTATTGTTCTGAACTCCATTTTTAAATTACGAGTCAGATTATATAGATTTTAGTACCTAGGATACGGCCAACGGCCTCCACGAGATTCTGCTCGGGCTTTTCCTGTAAGCGCTGCTTGTCAACGAGAACCATGGATGATACCACGGCGTGCGGCGTCACCAGCAGCTTCTCCAGCGTCTGTAGGCACGATGCAATACGCTGCGGTGCCATGCCACCTATCTCCGCGTGCTCCGGCAAAGTCTCCAAGATCCCCACGTCACCAATAGCGCCCCACTGCACAGCTAACCCCGGGAGTCCATCCGCTCGACGCTGTTCGCACAGCCGCTCCATAGCACTGTTGGCGAGACCGTAGTTGCTCTGGCCCGCGTTACCGCGACCGCAGGCGGCTGAAGAGAATGCCACGAAGTGCTCCAGCTCCGGCGCCAACTCACGCGATGCAAGGTCTAGCGCGCGTGTTGCTGCACATAGAAATAATATACCTACATATTTATACTAATACGTACAGACTTGGCATATAAATTACAATAGAAGACCAAGAAAAGTCTGCAACGATTTTGATAGCATACGCAGTGCAAGTGTTATTCATACGTCATTATTTCATAACCCCGCTCCACACTCGCGATTCGCGTACGAGTGCCGAGGGGGCTATAGAAGTTTAACGTTTAAAATAACACTTGCACTGCGTGGTCTGCGTGTGTTATTGAAATCGTTGCAGACTTGTCTTGGTGTAAGTAACTCTAGAAATACTTAAAGTCAATGTTTAGGTCCCCAAAACTGGACACGAACCGTTAATCTTAGGCTTGGTGACGGCGTAAAAGTCCTCTGGGGTCAGGTTTTCGAGAAAGGCATCGCGCAGCTCAACGGCAAGGTTGAAAATACCGCCAACAGGTGCGGCCCCCATTGCCTCTTGCAGGAGACCGCATGCGTCTTCCTGCGTGCACACATCCATGGTCGATACAAGCACAAGAACCCCAGCCTCACGCCATCTAAAAGAAAATAGGATTAAGATCATTAAATTCCTACGAAAATAATATAACTTCTTCCAAATCGTTCTTTAAGTTTTGTTATCGCGTTCACCTGCGGATGCACCAGGCCTGGAAGCCGGTGCGCACGCCGCTGCGAGAGTTGAGCACGAGTGTACGCGCTCCGCGGTTCACCAGCCAATCCCCCAGTTCCAGACCGAAGCCGCCCAGCCCACCTGAAGCAGAGGAAAGTGAAGAAGGAGAGCAGAAATTCGGGAAAGATAGTTCCTTGTTGAATTATTCAATATACTGACCGACCAGCACGTAGCTCTTGCTGGGGTGCATGTAAAGGTGCGAGAGGGCGAGCCGCAGCCGCGCAGGTGCCGGCAGCTGGGCCGGCTCCTCGCGCACTCGGATCAGCACCTTGCCGATGTGCTTACCCGTACTCATGTACCTGTGCGACAGCCAACCGTAAAACGCTAAAATAAAGGCGCATATATAATAATAATACATAATTAATCTTTATTTCCAAAAATACAAATTACAGAGTGAGGCAGAGGTCTCCGCACTAGGCTTCGCCTGTATCGCGGGGTATCAGGAATACATTAAACAACAGAATTATTGTTACAAACAAAGTCCAGCTTATGGCAAAATAAACTTATATGTAAAAACATAGTAGAAATATGCGCTGCAAACGGAAAATGTAGTCTCAGTCTCATCTGTTGTTGCATGTTGGTATCAGAGAGTCGCGAGTTCCAGTTACACCTAAGGTACCGCCCAATTTTTATATCTTTATTTTTGTCTTGACTAGGTACAGTGTCCATGCTCGACTTTCAAGCGTTGATTGAACTCACCTGAAAGCCTGTTCCAGTTGGTCGTCAGCAAAGACAGTGGTTGGCAAGGGACGCACAACGCCGTTAGCAATACCCTCAGTCATGCACTTCACCACTTCCGCTTTGTCGGGGTAATCGTGTTTATAGCCGAACAACGAGTCCAGCAGGACACCATGCACAGTGACGTTCTTTAGCAATACACCCATGCCGAGCGCCGTGTTGGCACTAAGGTCTGATTCGCCAATCTCCAGGAAGCGGCCGGCTTCTCCCAAACAGCGGAGCGATGCCTGCAGTTTGTCGCCCCCGAGGGAGTTGAGCACGATATCGACGCCGCCGCCGCGCGTGCGGCGTAAGACAAGCTGTTCGAAGGAGCAGTCACGAGAGTTGCCGATGTTGGCGTCTGGAAGCTGCGGGAAGCGTTCGCGAAGGAAAGCGCGCTTGTCGGGAGTGCTCACGGTGGTGAAGACCGTGCAGCCGGCGTGCAGCGCGACTGCGATGGCCGCCTGTCCCACGCCGCCCGCTCCTGAATGTATAAGTAAGCTCTCGCCGTGAAGCATTCTTCCCCTTACCACTAGGGCATAGTACGCTGTCGCGTACGCCATGGGTACGGTCGCAGCCTCTTCTAGTGACCAATTTTTCGGAACTTCCCACGTAAATGAATCATCCGCTAGCACCGTGGTTGCTATGCCCCTGGTATTAAGCAAGCCCATTACACGTTTGCCAGTTGACGAATACCCGCTAAACTCATACCCAAGTAAAAACCCCTGTAAAATAAAATCAAGGTTAAAAATGTAAATGATTTAGGTTTTGAATCAATTAATTCTCAGGTGCTCGTACCTACAGCTTAGAATTAGTGAATGAGTTGAGTCCGACCGAATACCTATTCGATATCCGCTTCGGCTAAAAACGGTTGAAACTATGTAATCCAAATTTCCATTCAATGCCTATCTACAGGGTGTCCCATAAGTGACACGTCACAGTGACACTGGAGGTAGACCAGGCCAAGAGGACGCAAACCAACTTAACATGACCCCAGTAAAAGTGGCACGGTTTTCGAGTTATTGCCAAATTAAGGTTTTTCATGAATTTTGACCGTTTTTAACATTGTTAGTGCCAGTGTGCACTCGGAAAGGTCTCGAAGTTAGTTTTTTTCATGTGTCGGCATCATGAATAGTTAATTAAGATAACAGAATAGGTATTTTATGGATAAACAATGTAAAATGCAAAAAAGTACTGGTTTAATCTTGAATTAAATTCACAGCGAAACATTAATTTCGACTATGACCACCTGTCGCGAAAAAAAATTACTAGTAGAGTAATGAGCAAATAACGTCAAATTATTGAGCATGTTATGCAGATTCAAAAATGGTATGACACATGTACCTATCTGCAATGAAATAGGAATTATTATCATCTTTCGAAAGCCTCATAAAAAATAAGTTAAAACTAGGAAATCTGCAATCCGTTGCTACTTAGTAAAAATAACGATTTATGTTAAGATTTATGTAACTCTGGATACAGAAATAAAAAAACGCCTATTCAGTATTTGCCGAATGCCTAAAAGAAAGAAATGAAAAATGGTTATCTCCCTTTTTAAGGTTATCATTGAGTTGATAAAGGTTCAAAGAAAATAAAATACTGCAGGTTGAAGTTTAATCAATTTATTAAAATAATTTTATTTTACAATAGGATCTCGAATTGTTTCTCCCCGGCTCGTATGCTGGGCGGAGGCGGGTCCATATGCAAGGAATAATTTGCGGCCGGTCGCTGCTTGCGATGGGTCTGCCTCTATGGCAGCTACCTGTCCGGTAGTTGGCATGGTGAATGGTCTCGGGGGGAGCACAAGTTGCAGAGATCCTCGAGGCAAAACTGGTTGTGCTCCTTCCCGAGGTTACTGCCTGTTAACTGCCTGGTTCTACCGTAGAAACAGGCAGAACGGAAACAACCAGTTGGACTATCTCAGGGTGAGTTTTGCAACGGATCGAACGCCGGGCTCGGAAGTCGATGATGTCATCCGTATGACTTCATCTACAACGGGGTCAGGTAAGTGAACCAGTGCAAAGAACACCCTTCACGTAATCCCAACCTAGCCCTATCCCTCAGATGGATCTGTATTTGTGTGCCAACATCGAGAGGCCACTGTAGGTTCGTCTCCTTTGACGGAGGCGAGCATGCAGGGGCGGGAAGATTGGTGGCCGCAAATAACGATCCATATCCCACGTAATCAGCCGTAAGCGATGATGTGGCATGTCGCAGCGGGCTTCTCATCCACAAAGAAGGATGATTAGCGGTAGAATGCCACCCGCGTGTTTGTGCCGTGCGCGGGGACCCGTACGGGTGGAGAAGGAGATCCTGGGAGCGGGCGCGAAGCGGGGGTCTGTTGTCGTTATCCCCGTTAGAAGAAGTTCCTTCGGCTCTAGATTCATCTCACACGGGAGGTCTAGACCTAGCCAGTCAAGATCAATCGGCTGTTGTGTCCAATCAGATGGCCGCATGGCGAGTGTCCTGGGGTGTAGGGGTCTGTAATCGGCGGAGCACGACTCCCATGTCGGCTGTGGAGCTGACTAGGGTTTTGGCACCGTGCGGATTCATGGGCAACGCACTTTGGGACGCTATATCAGCTTGGTATCCCTGATGCGTCAAAGCATCCCAAATGTGAGGCTCCGAGGAGGGTGGGGAGCCAAGCTGCTGAAATTTTCACTGGTGGTTTATGGATAACATATTACCAAAAACGACGGAAGGAGGAAAAGCCGGACCCGTACGGGATGAGGCAAAGGCGCATAGCGCAAAAGTTGCTGCACCAGCTCTTAGTGGGCCTGTCCCTGACAGGAACGCGAGAGTAGGTAGCGGTAAGGTTTGGAGGTCCGCGAGGACGGAGGACGCGCACGGCGCGAAAGGCAGAGGCCATGGTGGAGCAGGCCACTCCAAAGGTACCACTCGCGCCGAGCAAGTTCCCCCAGGGGGACCGACTAGCGCAGGTGCCGGAGGAGTAGGCAGCGGAACGATGGCCTACTGCAAGAGGCAAACGGGAGCACCGCTTCCAAATCCTGCTGGCGTTGCTCCGGGCGCCCTCGACAGCGCGGCCATGCCTAAGGGCGTGGACGTGCAGTCGGGTGGAGGAGCCGCTAAGTCCAGGAGGCAGAAGAGGCGTGCGAAGGCGCGACTAAGAACGGACGCGGAATCGGTGGCCGGACCCTCCACAAGTGGAGCGGGAAGGCCACAGAATAAGAGGTCACTGGGGGCCAGTGGCGACTCATCTCTGCTCGCTGGTGACTCCAAGAGAGCGAAGGTAGGGGGATCGTTCGCGGAAGTCACGGCGAGCGAGAAGATGGCCATCGTCCCAGTGGCCTTTCCTGCCGAGAAAGTGATGCAGGAGCATATGCCGGCCATCGTAGGAGCTCTGCTCCTATCTCTTGACAAGGCCGAAGAACCCATGCCCGACATCACACTCGGCAACCTCGTGGGGGGCGCGCTTAACGTCACCTGCAAGGGGAGGGAATCCGCGGCATGGCTCGGCACGGTAATCGGAGGTGGAGAGATTGCCGGGCTGCGCCTGAAGGTCGTGAGTGCCAAAGATCTGCCGAAACCGGTCAAGATGGCCTGGAGAACGGTGGTCGATGGCACTCAGGACATGGCGAGAGCCCTCAGGGTGCTGCAGAGGAGGAACCCTAGGCTGCGCACGAGCGAGTGGAAGGTAGTCGACACCGTGGAGTCGGGGCCGAGCACCAGGCGAATCGTACTGATGGACCGGGTGTCGGCCGCCGTCATCAAGGAGGCCGACTACGTTCTGCACACGGGGCTCGACACCAGCCACTTCAAGCTTCTGGAGGAAGCGCGGGAGCAGGGGCCTGGGGGGGCTGAGGTCGAGCCGTGTAGGGAGGGGGGAGAGGGGGGGGAGGTAGCCCAGAAGGCTACGGTCGCTGTGGCGACAGGGGGGGCCCCGGAACGGGAGGCGCCACCAGCCGGTGACGCACCTGTGGAGGTGGCGGAGGACCAGTCGGAGGAGGCGGGGGGCATGGTGCAGCTAGGAGAGGACCATGCTGGACCGCGCATGTCTCGAGCATCGTCACCGATCTCATCGATGGCGGGCTCAGAGGATCTGCGTGGTCTGGCGGAACTCTACCTGGAGGGTACCATGTCACCTATGTCCTTCGACGACACGGTCCAGGAGGTGGCTGCTGATCTCAGCACCACCAAACAATAAACGCCGCAATGGAGGGCTTAAGGTGCGTACAGATTAATCTCCAGCACAATAAAGCAGCCACTGCCCTTCTGGCTAAGCTGTTAAAAAGCGATAAATTCGATATTGCTCTTATACAAGAACCATACATTTACAAAGGCGAGATAAGAGGCTTAAACGGTACTGGCGGGACATTGTTATATGTTTGTCCTGAGAGTACTATGAGGACATGTATCTATGTTAAAAATGGCATTGACGCTCTGCTTCTACATGCTTTCTGTTCCAGGGATCTGACTACGGTCAAGATCCAAAACAAGGGGGGGGGTAAGGCACTAATCATCTCATCAGCCTACCTTCCCTACGAGGCAGCGGATCCAATCACTGGGCAACTGAGGGATCTCGCTGCTTACGGCAGCCAGGCGAACACCGACCTGATCATCGGCTGCGATGCAAATGCTCACCACGTCATCTGGGGGAGCTCGGATGTCAACAGAAGAGGAGAGAAGGTACTGGATTTTCTGGTAAGCTCTTCTTTACAACTATTAAATAAAGGCAATGAACCGACATTCGTCAATGCAAGGCGGGGGGAGGTTATTGATATAACGCTAGCGTCCAACAACGCGAGTAATAAGATTAGCTCATGGCATGTCTCTGGGGAGATTTCTTTATCGGACCACAGATATATATGCTTCAGGTATAAGACTAAAATCCAACTAGAAACTATACGCAAACGGAATCCCAGGAACACCAACTGGTTAGCGTTCAAAAGTGACCTGGAGGTGGAACTGGGAGACCCCAAAGGCAAGTTAAACTCTATTATTGACATAGAACTTGAAACAGACAGAATAGCACAAGCTGTCTATACAGCTTGGACAAACAACTGCCCGGAAAAGAAAATCTTGGCGAAGAAGGTGCCCTGGTGGAACCCGGAGATTGCAAAACTCCGGAAGGAAACCAGGGCTGTCTTCAATGATGCTAAAAGGACCAATGACTTCGAGCATTACGCGCGAAAACTCACGGAATACAGCAAAGCTGTGAGGAAAGCAAAAAGGAAAGCATGGATGAACCATTGCGATCAAATCAGGTCCATACCGGAAGGCATGAGACTTACAAAGGCACTAGCTGCAACGAAGTCAGTTCCACTCACTTCCATTAGAAGAAGTGACGGAAGAATGACTGAAACGGGGCTAGAAACCCTCAAAGTTATGTGTGACACACACTTCCCAGGCTCGATAATACATCAGAGCGTAACGGACGATGTAGCAACCGGTGCAATGGAACAATCCATCAGCACGACCAGGTACAACTGGGACACGTCTAAAAAGGTAGTAGATCACGATAAGATACAATGGGCACTATCCACATTTCAACCATACAAAGCCCCGGGGCCAGATGGAATCTACCCCATACTACTACAAGAGGGCGCCAATGTACTAATACCGCACTTAGGTAGACTGTACAGAGCGTGCATAGCCTTCGGACACGTACCGCGTGTGTGGAGGATGGTAAAGGTAACGTACTTGCCTAAACCAGGCAAAGCAGATTACACAGAAGCCAAATCATACAGGCCTATAAGTCTGTCATCATTTTTCCTCAAAACACTGGAGAAACTGGTAGACAGACACATAAGGGATGGTCCTCTTAAGAGGCATCCGCTGCACCAATTGCAGTGTGCGTATCAGCCGGGTAAATCGACTGAAACGGCACTACACCTGGTGACAACCAGAGCGGAACAGGCGATAGAGAACAAAGAACTATGTCTGGCCACTTTTATAGACGTGGAGGGGGCATTTGACCGCACCACGTATCAGGCAATCAATATTGCAGCATCTAAACATGGCATAGAACCAACAATCTGTAGATGGATTGGTACTATGCTAAATAGCCGACTAATAAAATCCTCCCTTATGGGAGATGAAATATTAGCTACGGCTACGAAGGGTTGTCCACAGGGTGGTGTTCTCTCACCAACTCTCTGGAGTCTGGTAGTTAACTCACTGTTGGAAGAACTAAACAAAGGCCCAATACACACGGTAGGGTACGCAGATGATTTAGTGATTCTTGTAAACGGGAAATTCCCGGGAACAGTATCGGAAATCATGAATAAAGCACTGAAGCAAGTGGAAAGATGGTGCAACTGTCATCAACTCTCCATAAACCCAGGCAAAACAGTGGTAATACCGTTTACCAGGAAAAAGACCCTTAATGGCATAAAGCAGCTGAAGCTTTATGGAAGGGTACTGGAAATGTCCAATGAAGTGAAATATCTAGGCGTTACACTAGATAAAGAGCTGAACTGGAGAAAGCATGTCGAACTAACAACCACCAAGGCACTTAGAGTGTTTGGAATGTGTAGATCGGCTTATGGCAAAACGTGGGGTCTAAACCCAAAGGTACTAAGATGGATCTATACCATGATGGTAAGACCTATCATCTTGTACGGATGCCTGGCATGGTGGCCAAGGACACTAAAGAGCACATGCAGGGATGCCCTTATGAAAATACAAAGAACGGCATGCATGGCTATTACTGGCGCGTTTAGAACGACGCCAACAGCGGCGATGGAGGTACTGCTAGACCTCTCGCCGCTACACCTAGTGATACAATCTGAGGCGCGGAAATCGCTACACAGGTTGACCCTAACAGGCCTCTGGAGCGATAGCAAGCCAAAGACCAAACACACAAACATGGAATGCGACAATTTCATGAAAAGGATTACGAACATGGGCTGCGATAAGATGCAACCCAAGTTTATGTTCCATAAGAATTTTAACGTTAAAATTCCAACAAGGGCTGAGTGGACCGAAGGTCTTGAAGCACCAATCTCTGATGGAAACGACATTATATGGTACACAGATGGGTCTAAGACAGAATCTGGTACGGGGGCAGGCATTTATGCAAATGACTTTAGTAGTAGTATAAGCATGGGCAATTACGCCACTGTCTTCCAAGCCGAGACATTCGCTATAATTGCCTGTGTGCATGAGAATATAGTTAGGCGAACCCAAGGGAAGAATATCTATATACTCAGCGACAGTCAGGCCGCTCTCAAAGCGCTCGAAGCTCCCAGAGTGGACTCTAGACTGGTATATAATGGCGTCCAAGCTCTGAACCAGCTTGGAAGGCAAAACAGGGTGCAACTGGTATGGATCCCAGGGCACGAGGGATTCATAGGCAATGAAAATGCAGATGAACTCGCCAGAGCCGGATCTGTAAGTAACCTTATAGGTCCGGAACCATTCGTGGGGCTCTCACAGGGAACCATCACAACGGCTATTAAAGACCATACCAAGACCAAACACCAGGAAGAATGGGATAGTCTGACGGGTCTAAAGCATGCAAAGCTCTTTATGCAAGGAATAGACTCCGGCTGGAGCAAAAAGCTTTGGAAACTTAGCAAAAGACAACTCCAAATCATAACGGGGGTGTTTACTGGCCATTACGGGGTCAAAGGATTTCTGGCCAAGATGGGACACTCTGACAACACCGATTGTCGTATGTGTGGCGAAGAGGAAGAGACAGTAAGACACTTAATGTGTGAATGTCACGCCCTCGCCAGACAAAGAATGAAGGACTTTGGAGCAGGATACCTGGAACCAAAGGACTTTAAAACGCTACCCATGAGCTCCATCATCCGACACATGGATATGGTGGGAAAAGCTCTTGAGTAGTTGACGGATCTCTTCTAGGGGGTAACTGCACAAAAGATCCCTATGGGTCGAAGTGTATCCGCAAGGGCCCCCGAAAACGATAAGATAAGATAAGATAAGATATTCTGTTATCTTAATTAACTATTCATGATGCCGTACACATAAAAAAAACTAACTTTGAGACCTTTCCGAGTGCACACTGGCACTAACAATGTTAAAAACGGTCAAAGTTCACGAAAAACCTTAATTTGGCAATAACTCGAAAACCGTGCCACTTTTACTGGGGTCATGTTAAGTTGGTTTGGGTCCTCTTGGCCTGGTCTACCTCCAGTGTCACTGTGGCGTGTCACTTATGGGACACCCTGTATACTTTTTGGTCACACTTTATAAAGTAGTTAGTAGCATGATTATAATGATTGCCTACAATATTAATACGCCATACGCTTAAATAAAACACTTTATAAAAATATCCAAATGCAGTACCTAATGTGCTCCTGGATGTCTTTAGAACTTTGCTTTTTGCTTCTCTCATTATGATACGAAGCATGTAGGTATTACATAATTTCGTTTTAGAGGATACCTTTGTGAGAACTTCATTCGAGAACATGTCGAGTGACAGATTGCCGGTAGCGATCATGATATCGCGGAAGTTGATCGGCGCATAACAGACACGGCACAAGTTACTGTACGCCTCATATCGCAGGTCGCTCTCGATCCAGCGCAGCGACGACAGGTCGCCGCGAGTCAGCGAGTTCACAAGTGCGTGCTCCACCTGCCACAAAGTTCACAAGCCGACATTAGTCACATTGGATTCCGACCTGACTTATAACCACAAACTTTGGACACTCACCTGAAGTTGTCCGTTAGCGGCTTCGAGCGGCAGGTGGCGGAACGTGCCCCAAACGCCGGCGCGCAGCACGTTGAAGGCCAGGTCTCGCTGCACCTGAGCCTCGTACGCCGGCGCGTCAGGATTGAACGTGCCAAGCGCTCCGGGCAGGTAGTAGACGCGCAGATGCTCCCCGCCGGGCTCGCGCCGCAAGCACGTGCCCAGGCCGAGCACGCCGGAGCTGGGCGCGCGCGACCACACGTACACGCGCATGATCTCACTTTCCGCGCGCTTCATGGCGTCTTTCAGCCTCTCCACCCAGGCGTAGTCGTCGTCTCTCACCTCGAGCACAACTCTCATTGTCGGCACTGGTATGGCTCGTTGCAGAAGCACGTATTCGCGTGAAGCGGCTTCAGATCGTGATACCTTTGTGAGGAATGATATATCTTTTTAGCTTTTGAAGTTATGTAAATATACCTAACTTGAAGGAATAAGCGATTACCAGTGATAATCCTGCGTCGGTGACTAGCGCCTGCACCGCGGGGTCATCGAGCACGATTGGGGGTTCCTCCAGCAGCACAAAGCCGGCGGGGAGAACGGCCGCGGCCAGGGCCGCCAGCACGCCGGCGTCCTGCTGAGCCAGCACATTGACTGCCAACACCACGTGGCTACCATCCCTCAGGCCTGAAGCGTTCTTGTTGGATACCTAACATTGATAATTTTGCTACTGTGAGATCTTGCGTTTATCTATGGTAGGTATAGTTAACTTAGAAGCTGGTTTCTCAAAGGCAGTCTTTAATTTTCTCGACAAAAGCATTATTTTTTTAAGCAAGGATAAAAGGAAAGCAGGCAGGAAATAAATGCTCGTGCATGTAACCTTAACCCGGAGTGGATCCATGACGGCGGCGTACTGCGCCGCGTCGACGTCGGCGTCTACCACCAGCGTCGCGTCCACTCGAACCGCCGGTTCCCCTTCGAGCACTACACACACATTCGTTTACAATTGTTTTGGTGCAACCAAGATTTAGGCGATTATCACACTGATCTGCATTTGAGAAGATCCTGGGGCACCCACAAACTGCTATTAAATACGGAATATTTGCTTGTAAATACCTAGAAGTACTTATTGCTGCCATTGTCGATATTATATTCACACTTAGGTACATTTTGCAATCCCCAGGCTTACGGATAGTGAAAAAGTCTAATTCAAAGATCAATGTTTTTTTTAAACTAAAAATATTCAGTTAACCATTTGAGTCTCTAGCTAGCCACATTGACTCAAATTGTTAACTGAGTTCGTTATAATACCTTTAATAGCGTGCGGCAATAGTAGTGCATCTGCGGGAAGCTGCAGTGCCAACTCTGCAAGTTTGAGTTGTAGCACTCCACAATTCTCCATCACCAGCTGGAGCGACACAGTAAGCGCATGCATCTTTGATTGCTCGTCGTTTTCCATATCAAAATGCGGGTTTTCATAGGGTAGGAATACATGTTTCTCGAGCTTGGGTGGGGCCTGGATTCAGTACGACGCGTTCCTAACCGCACAGTAATACCTCTGAATTCTACACCACCAGACCTCATGATGTCAATGCTACGGCAGCGTGTGACGGGTATGACACCGTCGCCAGCTGACGCCAGCGCCGCACGCTGCGCCGCAGGATCGATCACCACGTGTAGCAGTCGTATCGGCAAATACAGCACACGCAATTCCTTTTAACAATTAATTGTAACACTGTGTCCATGAATGTCATCCAGTTGCCTTGCCATTTGATTAAGCCGCGGGTGCCATTCGCATTGGTAGATTGGATCCCGCGGAAAACCCCTTTATATATCAGACCACGGAGACGTAGTTCTTTATAGAGGTCTTCGGAGTTGAGGGGAGGCAAGTCGTCGGTTTGTTCCTCGTCCTCGACCAGAGAGGCGGTGGACAGGCGCTCGGATGCGGGGTCGTGAGTGAGCCGGGCCTTCCCTGTTACCACTACTTCACCGCCTTCGCGAACCTCGAACACGCCCGAGCCGTCTAGAACCGAGACGGAGAAGCGGAGCGGCCCGTCGGACGGCACGATCGTGGCGCGATGGATTTCCACGTTTTCAAACACCACTGCCGCCTGCTCTATAACCAACTGGTTCATCTTCGCCACTGTACGCCACACCATAGTCTGTTCAAAAATAAAAATATCTATTGTAAGTAAAAGGGGCGCCATATATAACATTGACTCAACAAGATCAATACTTACAAGGTATCCAGTAGCGGGGAAAAGGACTCTGCCATCGACGACGTGCCCGGCGATAAAAGCGTCATCAGGATTCCTGAGGTCGTACTCGAAGGTGTTCTCACCGTTGTGGTTAACTGTCTTGAAATAGGGTACGTTCCACTCGGTGGAGTGATCCCAGCCGACGTGCGACGAGAGCGCGGGCGTGCCTCGAGACACAGGCCACGACACGGACGGGTACAGACGTGACACCTAGAAAAATCCATTAGTTTACCTTTTCGCACTAACGTTTACTTTATTACCTATAGGTATATAGGTGATTAGTGTGATTACCTGAGGTTGAGCGCCGTGAGCGTAAGTCTTACCCACTGCACTAAGGAGATGAATGAGGGAGTCAGGTGCATCGCGGTGCACTAGCGGCACGTGTGTGGCGCCGGGCAGCGTGCGTCTCAGCACCGCCTGCAATAGCGCGTGCGGCGCCACCTCCACCACTATAGCACGCTCGGGCACCAGGGCGAGCGCACCCGCGAACAGCACGGGCGAGAGGAAGTTGTGCACGTGGTACGCCGCATTATTCAGCTTTGCTGTAACATAATCCCTAGGTCAGTCCAGACTGTCCCTGGTAAATAATTATTGAGCCCAGCCCAGTAAACGATAAACGGGGCGCATAATTGTAGGGGCCAGCCGGCAGTTAAGGTACCTAGATAGAGGATTTGGCACGAAGTGGCTGGGAAAGATTGGATACGGAAATCTGTGGACCGCACAAAATAATCTAAAATGGAAGAGACCTTTAGGTACTCTGGGTAGATCAAAGTTGAAAAGCAAGAAGAAAAAGTATGGTAGATCATTGGCACATACCCAATTCTGAATCCCACTGGTCGGGTGGTATGGAGGAGGAAACCCAGCAAGCACTACGCGGCCTGGGTTCAGGGATCACCTGTTCCAGTCGCTCGCGTAAAAGCGGACCGACGCCCGCGACGTAAACGCTATGAAACGCAAATCCTGAGGAGTCCACCATCTTCGCGAATACGCCTTCTGACGAAAGCTGCTTTACGAATTTGTTGACTGAAGTTGTAGGGCCCGATATCTGGAAAATAGTAAGAATCCGTCTGTTATCGTTTTGATCTTCTTCGACGACACGGCAGCGAAGGCGTTAACATCGACGATCTTGATGATACGACCTTTAAATTATTGTAAGTACCATGTGTGCCGAAATAAAGAAATAGTCATCAAAAACAGTACAAGTACAGCTAATTCATTTCCACCATGTCAATTAAGCTCTATCTTTGGGGTCAAAGATACAATTACGTGCACAGATGCAGACAGGAAGTAAACGTTACGTATTAACGGCAATGTAAGTAATGCAACCATGTAGGTGCTATTGGGAACCCCAAAAAGAATTAAAATCATCTCCAGTGACCACCCCGGATGCTCTTAACTTAACCGAGGACCACGAAACGCACGCACCGAGCGTGTACGCTCAACGCTGGCGCCGACTGCCGTACACTTGCACGCTCGGAGTCGGTTTCGTGGTCGAGGCGTTACCGTAACGTTGTCGGACGAGTTGTGGCACGCGAGCTCGACGTCGGCGGGGCAGCGGCGCGCGGCCTCCTCCCAGGAGAGCCCGACAGCGGCCATGACGCCAGGCGCTGGCGCCGCGTCCAGCGTGCAACGCCCGCGATAGTACGCGCACAGCACGGCCTGCGCCGCCGTCAGAGACCCGTCCGCGTACGCGCACCCTGCATTACACCAATACAAAATTTGTAACAAATACAGACTCTAGTAATGAAGCAGTTTCAAGTTAGGCTTAGAAACATTTATTTTGACAACAGTCAACCACAACCAGTCTCCCGTTGACCAAAAACGCTGTAAAGGGTTCGAAACGTTGGGAGTTGGGATGTATTTTAAATTTACTATCCGGGATTGGGACCAAACCAAAAAACGTCATCTCCATTATGTGTAATGTGTACTAACCGACTTCACCGAGAGAGTGCCCAACGATTCCGTCGGGATGCACGTCCAGCTCGCGCAGCACGTCCACTAGTGCCACCTGCACAGCGGTGATGGACACGCAGCAGTTGACAAGGTCGCGTAGGGCAGTATCAGGTGCATCCGTTATTACGTTCAGGAGATCCACGCCGTATGGCTCCAGCACAGCCGCGGAGCGCGCTATGCTCGCTGCGAACGTAGGCAGGCGGAGAAGAGCTTTCGCCATGCCAGGCCATTGCGAGCCCATGCCGCTGAACACGAACCACAGCGGGCGCGGCTCGCTTTCGCTCTCGAGTACTTCAATTACAGGTGCCGATCCGCCCGTAGTTCCCAGAACAGCATATCCGCGGCGCGGGTGTCCGACAATCGCGCGCGCGTGCACAGTGTTTATCAGAGCGTGAAGCTTGGTTTCGCGCGGATGTTGATAAGCCAACTTAAGCATCTGTTCGACGGCATCTTCGGTGCGGCCCGAGGCGAGCACGAGACGCGGCACTGGGTAGTCGGTAAGCGGCGGGTGTTCTACTCGCCCGCTCTCGAGGATCACATGCGCGTTGGCGCCTCCGAATCCAAACGAGTTTATGGCCACCAGCCCGCCTTTCCATGGGGTGTTCTTGTCCACTACCTGCGTAAATTTTAATTTAAGTAGGTAAAAGTATCATCAATTGAATCATCCTTTCAAATCTACCCATCACAAAGTCCAGACGAATCAAACATTAAACAGAACTAGAAAATTATAGTAGTACCTTAATACGTCCGTCACAAAGCGCAGGGATATCAGAATTAGGCTCCTTAAAATGCAGATTTCCGGGAATAACGCCACGCTCCATTGCTAGCACTATCTTCGCAAGGCCGCAGAGACCGGAGGCCAACTCCGCATGGCCCATATTAGACTTGACCGAGCCCAGCAGAAGTGGCGTCTGCCGGTCCTTGCAGAAAACCTCATCGATCACGTTCACTTCTATCGGGTCTCCTATCTGAATAAGTAATTATACAGTATACATTAGATCGCAACAAATTGCGCTGCGCGTTAGAGACACCCCCTCCCCCAAACAGTAATTAACGTCTTTTGAGCGTTTGCATCTAGTGAGCGCTTTGGAAAATAGTGTAGCTGCCGCAGTTGCACCAATATTGCATCGAGCAGCAGCCATAGAGTTGACTAGATGTCGATGTTCGGGAGATGCTAGTGTGGGGATCTCTTATGAGTAACCTCTCACCTTGGTGCCGGTGCCGTGCGCCTCTACGTAAACGACGTCCTGCGGCCGCACGCGCGCCTCCTCTAACGTCTCCTGCGCGAGACGACGTTGTCTTTCTTCGGAGGGGTATGAGATGCCCTGCTCCTTGTATCCATCGACATTAATGCGAGCGCCATGTATGGTACAGTACAGACGACGCGCCTCGCAACGGCGTTGCAACATCACGGCAACGATTGCCTCAGAGCGAACGTAGCCATTCGCGTTTGCGTCAAATGCGGCGCATCGTCCCTCTGGTGACAATGCATCAAATCTATGCAAGTTAAGCGCGGTGCGGGGACTGAGACAAAGATTTGCTCCTGCGACAATAGCGGTATCACAGTCGCCTGCGCGGATTGCCTTTACGGCTTGGGCCAACGCAGTCAAAGAGCTTGAACAAGCAGTATTGATGGCATACGAAGGCCCTCTTAGATCAAACACGTAGGATATTCGGTTTGCGAATAAGGATCGGCTGCAGCCGATCAACCCGTAACCGTTTATTTTGTCCAAGTCCGCGCTCATTATTTCATGGCTCTCGTTTGCTTCAACGGCGCAATAGACGCCGGTGCGCGACCCGCGCAGCTCGGCGGGGTTGAGGCCGGCGTCCACGATGGCCTCGTACACCACCTCCAGCAGCGTCCGCTGAGCCGGATCCATGGCGTTCACCTGTATGTCGGGTACACCAAAGAACATTGCATCGAAATGCGCGAGGTCTTTTAGTTTACCGTTGCGCGCAGGCAGTCCATGTATGCCTGGAACGTTATTGATTCTCATGACTTTCATTTTCTGGAAAATTTTAAAATAATCATAATGATATCGAGGAAGAAAAGTGTGTCGTTACCCGTTGGCCATCGGCGGTCGTCGGCGGTGACCATGTCCACGCCGTCAAAGAGCTGCTGTGCGAACTCCTCGATGTTGTTGGACTCGGGCAGGCGGCCCGACAGCCCAGTCAGCACCACGTCCGAGTTTGCCATTGTACTATAGATGAATTATAATATCCTGCAACAATAAGGGGTACAATACGGGCGAGAGCGTTGGTAGCCTAGCGGCAAGAGCGTATACCAAGTTTTTTTTGTACGAAATGTCTTGCTTTTCGGTGAAGGAAAACATAGCGAGGAAACCGGACTAATCCCAATAAAGGATGTCTCACATAATAAAGATTAGAAGGGCCCGGGTCTGAGCCGAGGCATCCGACACTTCATTTCCTATTTTATAATCCTCAGTAGGTACCAGTCAACGTTACTCACCCCGATGGACTTAACTAGATATGTCTGAAATAAACGATTTTATTTACTTCGTTTTCTACAGAAAGTATCACGTGATTACCGGTCACTTGTCATAGAAAATAAAGTGTCGGTTGTCTCGGCCCGGACCCGCGCCGTTCTAGCGTGAGTCATCCTTAAGGCTGAGTTCCCCCCTGGGTTGAAAGGTAAGAAGGCAGTCGCCTTCATATAAAAAAGTGCCTATCTCCTAAAGCACCACTTCAAATAAAAGAGATTACCTAGTTGCCAAAGCGGACCCCAGGCTCCCATGAACCGTAGCAAAGAGCCTGGATAACGCTAGACAGATGAATGGTCCAGTTGCACCTACCAAAATTATAGCCGACTGATCGTTATCAATATCAACGTCACTCAGCACTCACAGAGTGATCTATGAAACTTCCCTTACTATACGGTGGCAGAAGGTACAGTGCTATTAGAGAGTCAGACTTTAATACAAGCACTTATACCGATTTCTGCAAATTATATATGTACTACGAGTAGGTACCTAGGTAGATGCAGTTTTTTGTCAATAAACGTAGAAAATTTAATTGTTAATCCATCAAAGTCATTGGTGTCCACCCATTTTCTGACATCTTGATCGGGTGGAAATTGTAATTGTTACGCCTATTCATTATGTTACGATGCTTCTGCGACTTCGTCCGAGTGGTTTATTGGTTATTGTCCCTTTATTAAGAATATGCTTTTGATTATAAATTAGCTGGTAGCAGTGTCTCACGTGTGTCGTCGATCCGAGAGATTAAGGGATCACTCTGGATCTGGTTGCTAAACTCACGTTTAATGAACATATAGATGATTTTGTGGCGAGAGCAGAATACAGTGTGTAAATCCAATACGGGCGATAAATTAATCCAGATATATAATTTATCCGTGTAATAATAATAATTAATTAAGTACTTAAGAAGTTTTTTCAAGTTACACTTAACTATGACCCCGTAGTTAATTTTACCTACTGCAAACATTACGACACAAAAACATGGCATTACGACGAGATACGAGCTTATTTCGCATGTTAGTATGAGCTTCTGCCCGCTCCTTCGTCTGCGTGGTATGATGATGATTAAACAAGTCTATCCTATGTTATTTTCCGGGCCTCAAACTATCTCTATATTTACCATAACGAATTTAATCTTTAAATCGGTTCAGCGGTTAAAGCGTGAAGAGGTAACAGACATACAGACTCTGAGACTGACTAGTACTTACTGGTACGAAATCCATACTAAACTTATGAATGCGCAAGTACCTAACTCGTATTACCTAATTGACAGAACAATGTAATACTAATAAATAAAACAAAGCCTCTTACCTAAACCGCACTAGTAACATATTTTAGCAATTATAGGACGACATTCACAGCATACATAATGAGATCAAAATATAAGGCATTTATGAACTACTCAGGGTTGGGCAAAATACTGGCTTCCACGTATTTCAAATACAAATTACAAAATACATTTTTAAAAGTATTTGAAATACCAAATACAAATTACTTTGGTGACGGGTATTTGAAATACAAAATACAAATTACAGTGTTTAAAATAATGTATTTCAAATACAAAATACCTTTCAATTTTTTTGTTTAATCATTTAGTTTTTTTTAACGAATATCCTTTCCTAAAAACTTATAGGGTCATTGCGCTAGTTTTCGTCCACTTGACGAAATTTGAATATAAACCTACATTGCTGCACAAATTTGGACTGATTTCAATCCTTAATGTCGAAACAATATATATATCTGTCTACATATCAAAATTATGGACCAGACCAGGACTGGTCCATAAATTCAAAGTCGCTCAGCGAGCTATGGAAAGGGCTATGCTCGGAGTCTCTCTGAGGGATCGTATTCGAAATGAAGTTATCCGTCAGAGAACTAAAGTCGTCGACATAGCCCACCGGATTAGCAAGCTGAAGTGGCAGTGGGCCGGTCATATTAGCCGTAGAACCGATAACCGTTGGGGTAGACGAGTTCTCGAGTGGAGACCGCGCATCGGCAAACGTAGCGTAGGACGCCCTCAGACTAGATGGAGCGATGACCTTCGCAAGGCGGCTGGCAAGAGCTGGTTCAGAGTTGCCGCAAATCGTGCTCAATGGCGTGCAATAGGAGAGGCCTATGTCCAGCAGTGGACGAGAGCAGGCTGATGATGATGATGATGATATCAAAATTATATTTCGCAAGTAGTAAATTAAAAATGAAATATATTATTTACTAATCCGTCAAGTAGTCTAAAACTAGAGCATGGACGGAAACTACTGCAATGACCCTACACCCTGGCTGTTGACGAAAAGTTCCGCGCAGAATAGCTCGCGCATTGTATTTGCCCTCGTACAAGTCGTACATTATATTTAAATAAACGTTCCATTTTAGGATTATAGAATTTAATTAAATGTATTTTGTAGAAATGTATTTTGATGCTTGAAGTATTTGAAATACAAAATACATGTGAGTGCAGTATTTGAAATACCAAATACAAAATACTTTTCACCGCTGTCTGCGAAAATCGACTCAACACTCGCGTTCGCGGCTTCGCCCGCGATTCACGCGCATAGTCTGGAGGGGGCTTTATAAGTAAATAAGTACTGTTTCACATTTCATTAAAATGTATCGTTTCGGAAGCGGCTCAAAGATAAGTACCTACGCTGTGTATCGAAAATTATGAATAGTACACTTTACCATAATGTGAATGCACTATACTTAAATAAAGAGACGAATGTTAATAAATCAATCCTTTTCCGTTTCCTAGTAGATAAAATAAAACGAATCATCAACAAAATCAATATCAAACATATTGTCACTTTATTTCCTAATATTTAGGTACTATATGTTACAGATACATTAACAAAAACTGATAAGGTCAGTGCATGGAAAAGTATATATGCATGCCCTGGCACAATCGTTGGCGATGGTGCCTGACAATAAAGAGTAAAGTTTAAAATCTCTCAGAAAACGAATAATTTTAATTAAAATTAAGAATTACGAGCGAAAGAGCGAATCACTGAGACACTATACAAGTAGCTGCTGTTGTGCTGTTACAGGACTCAAGACGTATGTCAGTTTTTGTTACAAGTGTACCAATCTACACTTGTAATTTACAATATTTTTAGAAAACACTTGTTCGATTATGAGTTTAAAACTAGTAAACTCCCATATTTTCGTCTATGGTTGAGCTACAGGCACTTGTACCTGTAACCTGTAAAATTATAACACAGTACTTTTATAAAACGCAAATTGTAAAAAACGGAGCAAGTGTTGCCAGTAAACGCTTGTAAACTTGTAACTTTATAAAACTGGGCCCTGATGTCTCACACAGTGCTCCTCAATTTGTGAAGTAGGGCGAAAATGAATTTTCAAATTTTTAGTGCGTGTGAGAATACGCAGTTCCTCTTCTTCATGCGTTTCAAATCTTTGCTTGTGTTTGAGAAGGTCCGTAAGCAGTATATGTACGTATAAGCAGGGCACGGTAAGTATACCAAGCTTAAGGAAAAATTGCCTACAAGAGACCCACGGTGGAATACGAAATATGGTTCTTATTGCCCTTTTCTGTTCACGTTATATCTAAAACTGTTACCCCAGAACATAATGCTATACCGCAATTTTGATTCAATTAGGGCATGATATACTATTTTCAGTTGATGTACACTAATTTCGTCTCTGAGGCTTCTTAAGGCGTAGCAGGCAGAATTAACTACGTTTTCAATAGCTTCCAGCTCCTGTACCCAGTTTAACTTTGAGTCGAGACGTATGCCAAGGAACTTAACATTTTCAACTATGTCTATAGTGGATCCGTTCATAATGATGTGAAGTCTGTCAGTTTTTTTGGAGTTTTGGTTAAATAACATTATTTGGGTCTTGTCTGTGTTCAAGCAGAGATTATTAATTGTAAACCATTGCTGGAAGGTGTTTAAAGCAAAATTAACTATTTCATTTAGTTCTACTATGTGATCAGCTTAAACTAATAACGCATAGGCAGATAGTCCCCATACGGCTAACCTGCCAAAAGTGAAGCCGAAACACGATCGATGTGTGCGTGGGAGGCTCGTGTTTTACGCTCAGCAACACACACACATATACAAAAACGTGTTGCCAGTATATAGATATTTCCCTCAAAATGGGGGATTTAACAACATCCTTAACACTTGGTTATTAATAATTTGTGTGTAGATTTAATAGCAAAAGCTTTTTATGTTTATTTAAGGAATTTTGCATTTCCCGCCTTTGTGAAATAAGGTTTAAATAAAAAAAATTATACATTTTTCAATTTTTTATTTATAATGTGCATAAAATTTTGTATTTTTGTAGTTACGTTTACGTAAAAATATCACATTAAACTCTATACTTTACGCGTGAAATGTAATGTAAGTAGGGTAGTAAGTAGGTTTGTTTTTATGATATGATGCGTTGTGACACCCATTCAATGCACAAACAACCATTTTTCCTGTGTTTTTGATTTTTAAACGGGAGGTGTACACAAACCGACGTGACCTTGAGTACTGCCAGGGCCGATCGAATACGGTGACACGAGTGCGACGTGACGTCGCACTTGAAATGGCTTCACTAGGGATGTACCATGGTCTAATAAAACATGGTCTTCCATTCCCAGAGTGACACGGGCCTACGTCACAATAACATTGCCACTTTATTTCAACATAACATGTTACATGGGTACATTATACCTATGGTTAATAAGTTAAAATATTTCTTTATAATTTTATAATTTTCATTTATATGTATTTTAGCTTAAATTTTACAATAACACGTCATTTTTAATTACTCGTTAGCAATATCTTCCGATTCACGAAAGAAATTTCAGACTTTCGGGTAATTCTGTTTATACTACTGGCAACACAGGATAGCGCTGTGCACATTTGACAATTCGGATCTAGATAACTTTATGCCCTGACCGTCATCCTTGTCGAACGCGTGTTAATTGTTATTTCCTTCTCGCTCAGTGTCAGCAGTCGCAGTGTTTTCCAAACTTTTCACGTCGTAAGCTTGGTAATTAATGTGTAACTGTGAATTAGTTTTTCAAACGTTTGTCTTGTATAGATAAATAAAGTTTAATTTAATAAAAAAAAAAAAAAAAAAATGTTATTTATTTAGGTATGAACCACAAACATACAAAAATACAACACACAACAACACATTACAACCATATATATATATATATATTATTATGAATACATTAGATTTGTTTTATTTTACTATGTTTCTACATGAATAACTTAAAATTAATGCCGTTAAAATAATTTTCACCGTTGGTTAAAATTCTCCCACATTTCATAGTTTGAGAACCTGTAAACAGCATGATGACGTAGGCGCGTGTCAGTTAGGTCCATAGACTTATAATATATAGAGACGGTGTCTCAGCGAGCTGTCACTGTTGCCACTTTTGTTTAGTGTACGATTAACAATGAGGCCCACCTTGCTGTAGTCATGTCGATAAAGTCATATCGATAAACTATCGACATTTCTTGCAATTTTAATTTTACTTCAAAGGCTTAACGATACTTAAAATGACCAAAAACGCTTTTATTCTTTATTGTGGTTATCAGATCACAATTTTATAGTCACGCCCCAGCAGGGAACCAAGGGAAAGTTCAGATATTTAATTAAAATACATAAATACCTCCTAAAATAGGTGTTCCGCAATAATTGAATTATATGATTATATTATAATTGTAGCCGAGATAAATTGAGAGCAACTTACATAAATCCAGCAGCACCTTGGCGTACCACGTGGTGGTCTATGTATGATGATTGGGAAATCCTCTGCTTTATCGACAGCTGCATATATCCATAAGGGGCACTGGGTCACTAATTAGTCTCTGGTTGATTTTCACTTAAATCGCAGCGACGGGAACCGATATATGAATTATTTTAATCGGAGCGCGGATCGAACGCGGCCATTTTTTTTAACGGCAGGCGAAGAGCTTTTTTTATCCTCGCTAGGTGGCGCGGTTGTGTCGCGCCGGAAGGGCTTTTGAGATAAATGCAGTTGCCAGTTCTACTACACGAAAATATATTCTTTCCTAATTGTGTTGCTTTGTATGTAAGAAAAATACCTATTTACATATGCATAGAAAGTAATTAATACTAATCTGTTCCTCTACGGAACATGCCGCTCACCTTAAAAACACGTAGTGTCTTTTAAAAGAACATGCGAAAGTTCAACAAGATAAAGAAACTTATACCTAACTTAAATGCTAACATTAAAAGTCGTAACGATTGTAGGAATTATTCTAAGGGTAAGGGACAGACCTTAACTACGGGTCGTTTGAACAATGTGTTCCCACTCTTTAAAGTTACGACGCGAATAACTTGATCAGTGCCCGGATGGACAGCATGAACGCGCGCGAGTTTCCACTGTAACGGCGGCAAGTGGTCATCGCATACCACAACAACAGTGCCTTCACGGATGGCGGGACCGCGATCTTGAAGCCACTTTGTACTCTGCTGCAGTTGATGGAGATATTCACGACTCCATCTACGCCAGAAATGCTGGACAGCTTGTTGTACCCAGCGCCAGCGCGTAAGACGACTAGGGTTTTCGTCGATCAAAGAAACGTCCGGTAGGGCCGTTAAGGGCTCGCCGATTAAGAAATGAGCCGGCGTAAGAGGTAACGGATCGGAAGAGTCTGAACTTAACACGCAGAGAGGACGACTGTTAAGTACCGCTTCGATTTGACAGGTCAGCGTGTGCATAGAATCATATGTTTGCGTCTGTGTACCTATTACGCGATATAAATGGGTTTTGAAACTCTTAACAGCCGCTTCGAATAGTCCACCGAAATGGCTAGCATACGGTGGCTGAAAATGCCAAGTTAATCCTTGTTTTAAAGTTTGTTGGTTGAGAGCGCTCATGACCGAATCGTTACGTAAGAACGCGTATAATTCTTTAAGGTAATTATTACAACCAACAAAGTTACGTCCGCAATCGGTATATATATCTGTACAATATCCTCGGCGGGACGTGAAACGTCGCAACGCAGCTAAAAAACCTTCTGTGGAAAGTTCGGAAACTAATTCAAGATGTACAGCCTTAACGCTCATACATACGAAAACCGCAACATAACATTTTATTATTTTTGCATTACGAACTTTATTAGCGCGAACGTAAAATGGCCCGCAAAAATCGCACGAAGTTTTACTAAATAGGCGCGCGGGGCGCAAGCGGACCGAGGGAAGCATGCCCATGCGAGGTTGCACGCGGGTAGGGCGTGCGCGGAAACATGGAATACAACGATGCACGCGTAGACGCACAATATCGCGACCTGAAATAATCCAATATCGCTGTAAGAGCGAGTTTTGCACGCACTGCGGACCGGCATGCAATTCGTGTATATGAGTATCGTCAATAATAAGATTTGTAAGAGGATGTCTTTTAGGTAAAATTAATTGATGTTTTGACTCATAAGGTAAAAATGATTTATGAATACGTCCGCCGACGCGTAATAATCCCTCACTATCTAGAATAGGCGCGAGACGCCGCAAACGTAAGGAAGGGGATTTATTTGACGAGATATTTTTTATGTCGTCTTCGAACACTTGTTGTTGCGTAATCAATATAAGTCGCTTTAATGCAAAGTGGTACTCTGGTACGGTGATGTACTCAGGGAGCGTTTGTTTATGTTTTCTACATTTGTGGTAAAAACGAAATATTAATGCCGTGACGCGAACTAATTTACCTAGCGACGAAAATCGCGTAATAAGAGTATCATCGTCCGGGAAAGTAGGCAATGTGGAAACACATGCGCAATTAATATTTGTTGATTCAATTTTATTACGTTTTTCTTCCGTTGTGTTTACTACCGGTTTTTGTATAGGCCAGGAGTCGTGACTTTGTTGGAGCCATGTAGGACCATGCAACCACAAGTCATTTTGTACGAGCGCGGCGGGCAGCAGACCGCGCGACGCCGGGTCAGCGCTGTTGTCAGCTGACGGGACGTGACGCCAGCAGCTCGCCGGGACACGGGACAAAATCTCACTGGTGCGGTTAGTAGCAGGAGATCTAAGGTCCACCACCTTGCATTTTGGAGACAAAGCAAACCGCTTGGAACAGGTGTTCCTGGGGGTGATCTGAGCTGATTAAGCCCGGTTGCCAAGAGGTTCCCCCCAGCAGGTGGGCAGGGGAGGGGGGGTAAAAGTGCCTCCGGCGCGCCTCACTCTAAGCTTTATATCTGCATACATCTCGCAACTATATCAAGTTTGGTGTCTTTTTCGTGTAATTCGAGGATGAAGAATTCAGTTCTGTGACTAAATTTTCACTCACCCATACAAAAAATTCGAGAAATTCAAAATTAAAAAAAAAATCTTTAAAATTTTTTTTCGTAAATCCTCTAAAAAATTTAAACTATGAGGATTTGCTCTAGAAAAAAAATACCTGTGAATAGCCTAGTTATCCTACTATACAGAATAGTAAACTGGTCAAACATTTTTTTTCATAACTCTGTTAAAAAAATGTTTTGTGTCGCGCGGCGTACCTGCATTGTAAGAGCGGTATGCAGCGTTTAGGATTTTTAAGTATGTTTAGATGATTTTTGATAAGTTGTTATTCTTCTGGTTGTAGATTACATTAATAAATTACTTCTGGAAGTGATATATATACAAATATAAATTAAATATATAAATAAAGATGTTGGGAAAACTTTCGCCAACAGAGTTAAGTATTATAAATGTGATAAAATTAACATTATTATTTGCATGTCTTTTCCATATCCCAACTAGCAAATCTATGTGCTATAAAAGTTGAGAGCACGTTTTTATTTTCGCTTTTTGGTGCTATAAAAGGTGTAAAAACAGTCGAATAAAAGTCCTGTAAGCGTTTACTCAACGCGAAAAGGCGCACTTATACAGACTAAAAGTGTTATAAAAATCGAGTAAGCGCTGTATAAGAAGCAAATCGATGCTGCAAGAGTTGAGTAAAAGTGGATAAAAGCGCTTCTAGTGTTTTAATAGCAACGATAGTGCTTTTATTCGACTATTTGTTCTATAAACATTAGCAATTTACTATTACTCAGTGAAAGTGTAGAACACTGCTTTTTCTCAGCAAAAATGTTTCGTAAAAGTAGCCGAATTGCTTTTACTCGGCATTTTAAATGTGTAAGAGTGCAGTAAATGCTTTTATTCAACTAATATGTGCTAAAAACGATCTCAGGTAAGCGATTATATTACAATTATTTTATTATGTTTGAGGCCTAATCGTCTTCACGTGTCTAATAATAAAACAAAAAGGTACTTAAGTATTTTTTTACTGCTGTCATCCATGGCATTTATTTTTACCGATTGTGTACATAAGTTTTTACTGTCTGTAAGTACACGTAATACAGTAAAACCTAGCGCGAAAAATACTTTATCGATAAAACCAAAGGCACTGGTTCATATATATTCATGGGCCGTCTATTTTCTTAAATTTCAATAAAAAAATATTAATTAAAATAAGTAAAAATTTGCTTACACGATCTAGTTTCTCTTATATCTCATTAATTCGACTATAAGTCGAGTAACTGCGTTTACTGCTACACTTATAGCACATGATGTCGCCATGTTTATGGATTTATAGTCCGGTGGCCGACTGCATGAAACCCTACCTGATAAAAAAATAGAAAAATCCTACTCTGTAGGGGTAGCTGACTTTTAGCAGCTTCAACTGCTCTTGGACGGCCGTGGCTTAACTTGGCAAATTTTGCGCAAGTGGCAAAAAAGTGGTACAAATATTCATCAAAAAACAAAAGTGGTCAGCTACATCCTGTGTTGGCTGGTTCCTGTGTCCGACCGAATTAGTGGTACCAAGTGAGCTACAATTTACCTCATCGAAAAATAAAATGTCACTTGTATGGTAGGATAGCTGCCATTGACATTTTTTTTAATGCGGACGGACTGCAAAAGCTGCCAGGCTAAGGTGAGACCGACCAAGACATACGTCAACAAATTTAATGTAGGTATTACAATCAGTTTTTTTCATTCTATTTTTCGATGAGGTAAATTGTAGCTGTCACGTTGTACCACAAATTCGGTAGGACACAGGAACCTGCCAACACAGGATGTAGCTGACCACTTTTGTTTTGCTGTCCTCAATTCTATTATACGATGGGGTTTTTTTTTGATGAATTTTTGTGCCACTATTTTGCCATTTGCGCAAAATTTGCCAAATTAAGCCGCGGCCGACCAAGAGCAGTTGATGCTACTAAAAGTCAGCTACCCCTACAGAGTAGGATTTTTCTATTTTTTTATCAGGTAGGGTTTCATGCAGTTGGCCACCGGACTATATTGAAACGACAACATGGCTGACTTGTGCTGTTAATGTAGTTCAAAACTCTTTAAAAGTACTCTAAGCTGAATACATTTTGAATAAAACCTGTAAATACACTTCAGCTCCTATAACAGCGGTTTGAACCCCATTACCCGAATTATGATATAAGCGCGCTGTTACAGCAGCATTGTTGCCAAATGGTTATTGGATTGCTTTTAATAAGCTTTTATAGCAACAGAGAAGAGAATTGAGTAACAGTTGTATTAAAGCGCCTTATTCAGACAATTAGCTATTCTATAGCTGTTATATGATTTTAATAGAACAATTATGCTGAATAAAAGTGATTTAGTAGCGCTAACTCAGCATTTATTAAAAGGTGGAATAAAAGTGCTAAAAGATAGTGCTATAAACGTTTATACGACATGATTATAGCACTAATTAGCGAAAATTGCTAAATAGTCGAGTTAACCGCTATTATACGATATATTGGTGTTTCAACAACCGTAACTCGGCTGTTATACGATTACAGGCTGAGTAAATCAATTCTTATACGACTATTTTGCTAGTTGGGATCGGGACCATGGGGTCCCGGACCTTTGGGAGGCGTACGTGGGGACGAAGCCAACAGCGCAGAGGCCCTTTAAGGCACGTTAATCTAAAAGCAAGGGATACATGTGGTGGATACTATCCCCGAACGCACAATGTGATACATCCGGAGATGGTCCCCGCCAGGTGCAAAGACTATTACAGTGCAGCACTTTTGTGCTGCGATGGGAACTAAGGTCATGGGCTATAGATTTGAAAGTTGGATGGACTGGATAATGGGCTATGGGAAAGACTAGCGGACACCTGCCGTGACAATCAGTCTCAAAATTGTAAATGACAGGTGGTGACTTGCCAACTCATTGAGTGGGCCCCGCAATGGCCGCACGCACAGTGCGACAACAGGGCAGCTTTGGAGTGGCTGTGAGGTTGTCGAGAGGTGAGTCTGCGGTAGCCAGATCCTGGTAATCCGTTTAGCAGGCCGCCGGCGTTATGACATTTTACACTTCCAACCTGGAGCATAGGTCCCGCTCTTGCGACTCCATTCTGGCCGGCCAATCAAGGCAAGCACAGAGGCGAGGGCCAGATGACAGGGCCCTCTGGAATAGGGGTCCGCGGTGTCGTCACTCACCGTCAGCTCGCCAGAAGCTGCTCCCGCGGGACATTATTATTATTATTGTGGTGTTGTGGGCCTTTGAGTGTCGCATTGACCAGCATTGATCTATTGTGACGGCCCTTTAAGTTCATTACTAATGCCCGTTGCATCCAGAAAGTTCCAGATTCTTTGGGCCGTAATGTGTCGCCCTAGGTAGGTACTTCTTTTTGACATTAGTAGTCCACAAGAACAGATAATCTGCATTGCAGTCTCCTCTGACTCCTGACAGAACCTGCATGTCGCATCTTGTTTCTTGCCAATTTGAAACATATATGTTTGTTCAACTTGCAGTGTCCAGTCAGTATTCTGGTCACCGCGCAGGTTTTGTGCCTTTTGAGTCTTAAAAGCTCCTTAGCAGTTTTGCTGCTGAACCCTTTGATCAGAGCTTTCGAGTGTTCTTGTCCTTTAACGAACTTCCACCAATCGATTGCTCTCGTTTTTTCTAAGTTGCTGAGCAGAGAATATGCATCTCGTTTTGTGCTTCCACAGAAGGGTTCTGGGCCGACCAGGGGTGTGTCTGCGCCCTTTCTAGCAAGTTCGTCCGCTTCTTCGTTTCCGTTAATATTGGAGTGCCCTGGTACCCATCTAAGTGTAACTTTGTTGGAGTAAACCAGTGCATTTAGGTTTGTTTTACAGTTCTGGACTAGTTTTGAGTTTGACTCAAGGGATTCTAGTGCCAGCGGAGCAGCCTGGCTGTCTGTGTTGATGTAGATAAGCTGGTGTCTTAGGTTTCTATCCAGGTTGATCTCCGCACATTTGTTGACGGCGAAGACTTCTGCCTGGAAAATTGAGGCCAATGTGCCCATGCTGACGCTAGCTCAGAGCTTAGATCTCTCACCATAGATCCCACATCCTACATCATTGCCTTTCTTGGAAGCATCTGTATACCAGATGTGGCTTCCCTCTTCGACGTACATTTGGTTGTTGATCCATTTGTCTCTAGGAGGTATTTCTACTGTGTACAGTTTGGTGAGATGACATTCGGTGTGAGCGTCATCAGTGGGCATGCTAAGGGCTCTATTCGCAAAAACCCAGGCCTTTAGATTGGTTAATGCCTGAGAGCGCCATTTTGGCCTGTTTAGCGTGCATATTCTGTAGACGCACTGCTTGGCCTCCTTTTGCACCTGCAAGTGGAGTGGTATGATGTCCAGCAGTGCATCTAGGGCCGCTCCCGGTGTCGAGGAGTAGGCGCCTGTTACTGTTAAACAAGCCGTGCGTTGCAGGCTGTTTAGAGTGTCTATTGCTGTCTTTTGGCTGGTTTTGTTACACCAGACTGCGGAGGCGTAGGTGACAATTGGCCTCACTACCGCTGTGTATAACCACATAGCAATTTGGATCTTAAGCCCCATCTTGCTCCTGCCATTCGACAGCATGACCACATGGCCATTTTCACTTTTTGTATAATGTTTCTCAGGTGAGGGTTCCAAGTTAACTTTTGGTCAAAGGTGACCCCTAGATACTTGACCTCTGCCGAGAACGGTATTATTTGTCCATTAAGTCTTGGTTTTGTGAGTTTATCGAGCTTCCGTTTCCTTGTGAATGGTTAAATGGCTATTACAGTCTTGCTCGGATTAATGGACAAGTCATTTTCTCTACACCATTTGAATATTGTGTTTAGAGCTCCTTGCATTAGGTTGGATATTGTGTTGAGGCAAGGGCCTTTGACGATGACTACAAGGTCGTCGGCATATCCTTGTGTATCAAAGTCTTGGCCTGACATGATTGCAAGAAGTTGGTCCACTGCTAGGGTCCATAATAGTGGGGATAAAACGCCTCCTTGTAGGCACCCTTTAGTGGTATAAAATTCATGCTTTATATATAGTATTGATGGTCAGAGGGGCTACTCTGTTTGAGAGCATGCTATGAACCCATCTGGTGGTTTCGTCTACTCCCTTTGATTTCATACCATTGAGTATGGTCTCTGTGGGCGTATTGTCGAAAGCACCTTCAACATCAAGGAACGCACATAGAGCGGTTTGCTTTTCCTCTAGGGTTTTCTGCACCTTGTCAACCTGGTTGAAAATTATTTCGGCGACACGGCGGTTTTTGGCGCACGGCGCGATTTGGTCTATGTTTGGGGACAGATTATAGCCCCTCAGCAACAGCCACCATGCCCTGCTGACTGGGGCTGGTCCAAACAACAAGGTTATTGGGAGCCCATATGGACAAGCCTACCTGCGGCGGCTGCTGCTTGTTTAGAGCTTATTCGTTGCCGCTGCAAAACAAAATGCGCAGGGAGGTGCAACTGCGTTAATAAAAACCTAAAATGCACAGTCCCATGGGCATGTAATGGCAATTACGAACAATATAATATCTTATTTTAACCCGCATTTTTTGTCAAGCATCTCCTATGTTAATTTTATCACATTTATAATACTTAACTCTATTAGCGAAAGTTTTCTCAACATCTTTATTTATATATTTAATTTATATTTGTATATATATCACGTCCAGAAGTAATTTATTAATGTAATCTACCACCAGAAGAATAACAACTTATCAGAAATCATCTAAACATACTTAAAAATCCTAAACGTTGCATACCACTCTTACAATGCAAGTACGCCGCGTGACACAAAACATTTTTTTTAACAGAGTTATGAAAAAAATGTTTGACAAGTTTACTATTCTGTATAGTAGGAGAACTGGGCTATTCACAGGTATTTTTTTTCTAGAGCAAATCCTCATAGTATACATTTTGTAGAGGATTTTCGTAAAAAAAAATCTAAAGATTTTTTTTGATATTTGAATTTTTCGAATTTTTTGTGTGGGTGAGTGAAAATTTAGTCACAGAAATGAATTCCTCATCCTCGAATTATACGAAAATGACACCAAACTTGATATAGTTGCGAGATGTATGCAGATATAAAGCTTAGAGTGAGGCGCGCCGGAGGCACTTTTACCCCCCCTCCCCTGCCCACCTACTGGGGGGAACCTCTTGGCAACCGGGCTTAATCAGCTCAGGTCACCCCCAGGAACACCTGTTCCAAGCGGTTTGCTTTGTCTCCATAATGCAAGGTCCCCTTAGAAAACGGGACCTTAGATCTCCTGCTATAGAGACAAACGTTTTCCATTCGTGCGGGGGTGACTTAAGCCACGCGAGCGCGACGGAACTATCTGACCACGCGTACACTTGATCGGGGCGAATACGATCACCGTAAATGCGCATTACTCTTTCTATCAATTTTGACAGGATCACGCATCCCATTAATTCCATTTTCGGAATAGTAAGGCAAATCCGAAGTGGAGCTACGCGGGTTCGAGCTATGACTAAATAAGTTTGAACCTTACCGGTATTGTCCGTAAGACGTATATAAACACAGGCGGCATACGCAATTTGACTTGCGTCTGCAAATCCGTGAATTTCGATTGAATCGAAGTCGTCAGTATTAAAAATATGACGAGGAAATGAAATTTGAGATAAGAGCGGGAGCTCGCTAACAAAACTCGTCCATGAGTTAACTATATCGATAGGGGCTTCGGAGTCCCAAGGAACCTTTGCTAACCATAGCAATTGAATTAAATGTTTGGCAAACAATGTCACCGGAGATAATAACCCGAGTGGGTCGTAAATTTTTCAATTTCCGAGAGAATAGCCCGCTTCGTACAGGCCCGAGAAGTATTTTGTACTTTGAAACTAAATGAGTCTGATCCCGGATTCCATTGAAGTCCAAGGACTTTGACCCCTTTGTCATTTTCCATTTCGGCAAAATGAACATTTTCGCGCCGCTCACCATGAGAATCTGGGGATCGCGTAACAGCGAGAATAGCTGGCGAGTTACTTTGCCATTTACGTAATTCGAACCCGGCCGTGGCACAAATACCTATCAGCTCCTGCTGCAGAGCGAGAGCCTCGGCTGTGGTATCTGCACCGGTTACCACATCGTCAACAAAGACGTCATTGAGTAAGACTGGGGAGGCGCGCGGGAAACGCTCACCTTCGTCGTGAGCTAGCTGTTTAATTGTGCGCAAGGCGAGATAAGGGGAACTACTTATACCGAAGGTAACGGTACGAAGCCTATAATCGCGCAGAGGCTCCTCGGGCGATTGGCGCCAAAGGATGCGCTGAAAATCCCTATCACTTTCACGCACAAGAATATTGCGATACATCTGTTTGATGTCGGAACAAAATGCAATGTTATGCACTCTGAATTTTAGAAGAACGTCAACAATGTCTAAGTGTAACTTAGGACCTGTTAACAAAGTGTCATTTAACGCGTGTCCACTTGTCGTGCGACACCCAGCGTCGTAAACTACGCGTGTGCGTGTAGTTTCGGAAATTTTTGACACACAATGGTGGGGTATGTAATAACTCGCGCCAGCGGGGGGGTTATCGTCCGCGAGCTCCATGTGGTTGAGATCCACGTACTCCTGGAGGCAAGCGTGATAATCCGCCTTCAACTGGGGGTTACGTTCTAGACGGTATTCCAATTTATGGAATCGTGCTAGGGCAATTTGCCGAGACTCGCCGAGCGGCGGTGCATCGGGCTTGAATGGCAGAGCGACCACGTATCGCCCTGTTTCGTCACGCGTATGCGTCTTTTGAAAAAAGGATTCGCATAGTTTTTCTTCGGGAGTGTAACTCCGCAACTCTGGTACTGACTCCAGCTCCCAAAACTTCTGAAGATTGTCGTTGTCAAACGACGTAAAGCAAGTATGGCGTGGAGTCGAAACATTGGAAGTAAAGTTCACTTTACCTCCTAGCAAATAACCAAACACACTATTAATTGCGGTGGGCGTGCCAGGTTTACCTCTGACAATGCCATCGCGAACAATATCCATGAAAATGTCCTCGCCGAGTATCATGTCAACCGGCTGAGGTTTGTGAAATTCAGGGTCGGCTAAAGCGAGTCCCTGCAAATGAGGCCAATCCGCGAGAGGTGCTAGTGGTACACTAGGCATTTGACGGGTTAACTTCGCCAGAATAGACGCCTCTAACGGAATGATTGGATTTTGTTTGCCCTTAGGCGAAATTGAGCACACGAAGGTACCCCTAGGTTCCAGCGGCAAGTCGCCGACACCGACCAGCGGTTCGCTAACATGTTGTCGCGGTAAATTGAGTCGTTGCATACACGATTCTGTAATCAGAGCTGCTTGTGAACCCCCATCTACCATACATCGAATCGTCGCAACTTTGTTGCCTTCGTAATAAAGGTCAACCAACGCCGTTGATAATAAAACCGTGCTAGGTTGTTTCCCTAAACTACCTAAACTCTGTTCATTCACGCCGTGAACTGCTGACGGGCTGCTAGGGCCGGGCTGCTCCGTAAGAGCGAGCGAGACAGCAACTGATTCCGTAGCTTCCTTGATAATCGGCTGCGGAATGTTTGATTCTAAATGAATTAAAGTATGATGTCGTTTATTACACTTACGACATTTAAAACTTGATTTACAATTCCTTAAGTCGTGCCCGGGGCATAAACAATTGTAACATACATTATTTGTTTTAACAAATGCAAATCTATCTTTCACCGATAGGTCTAAAAATTCTAAACATTTATTGAGGGAATGCATTCCTTTACACTTCAAGCAAGATCGAACCTTATTTATATCGTCGTAAGGTCGACTTTGGGCTGACGCCGTACTTGTTGCAAAAACACGCTTGGGTGTTATTTGATTTGAATTTATATTTGTATTATTTTTACTACTTAAGGAATTGTTTCGAGTGGACTGTGTATGGGAAACTGAAATCATCTGTTCCGCTGAAAGTTCGCGTTCGAGGAAAGTAATTAGGCCCTGAACTTTAGGTATTTCGCCCGGGTTGGTTAAGGAACGTTCATATTCTTTTCGCGTATTCACGGGAATCTTACGTAATAATAAATTTAACAGAACGAAATCCCATTCCTTAACCGGAAAATCCATGACTTCGAGCGCCTTTATATTTTCGTGATAAACATTAAGTAAATTTCTCATGGCAACAGCTGATCGCGCGGAACAAATATCTATATCGAACAACTTATCTAGATGTTGTGATGCAATAATGCGTTTATTGTCATAACGGGATTTTAGAATATCGAGCGCAATTGCATAATTACTTTCCGTTATGGGAATTGATTTAATTAAATTATGTGGCTCGTTTTTGACAGAAAGGAGCAAATACCTAAACTTCTCCGCATCCGTGTAAGCATTGTTATTGTGTACCAGCGATTGAAATAAATCGAAAAAGGCAGGCCAACCAGTCGGTTCGCCGTGAAATTCGGGAAGCGATAATTTTGGTAAATTTCGACGATCGTTGCTAAGCGTTTCGTTGGGGGTAAGCGCGCGGCTCGCGCGACGCCTTTCTACGTCTACCTCCTTTAGGTTATTTAAATGTGTAACTATCGCGTAATACAAGTCATTAAAATCGTTACGAATCTTAATATTGGCTTCTTTGTTGAAGCTTTGCAATTTAATTAACGCTTTTTCGATTTTAGTTTGAATCTTAGTAAACTTTCGCTGATGCACTGTTAAATCTGTCGTTCTTGAACGAAATTGATCTGTATTTGTCGCTGCGAACTGTAACGTTCTCTTTAATTCGTCGAGAATTAGATCTCGTTCGAATATGTCTTGTGTAATACACGATGTGTCGGCTTCAGTATTGCCGTCTGTAGGGTTAGGACTTAGGAACCATTTTGCGAGACAAAGATGGCGACAATGACAATACTAAATTGAACTACAAACGTGTCTAAACGAAAAAACTGGGTACGAAATACCGCAAAAATCGCAAATACAAGAGCAACACAACCAGAGAAAGAAAAATCCGGATCGAACGGATCAAAAAACTATGTAGCCGAGATAAATTGAGAGCAACTTACATAAATCCAGCAGCACCTTGGCGTACCACGTGGTGGTCTATGTATGATGATTGGGAAATCCTCTGCTTTATCGACAGCTGCATATATCCATAAGGGGCACTGGGTCACTAATTAGTCTCTGGTTGATTTTCACTTAAATCGCAGCGACGGGAACCGATATATGAATTATTTTAATCGGAGCGCGGATCGAACGCGGCCATTTTTTTTAACGGCAGGCGAAGAGCTTTTTTTATCCTCGCTAGGTGGCGCGGTTGTGTCGCGCCGGAAGGGCTTTTGAGATAAATGCAGTTGCCAGTTCTACTACACGAAAATATATTCTTTCCTAATTGTGTTGCTTTGTATGTAAGAAAAATACCTATTTACATATGCATAGAAAGTAATTAATACTAATCTGTTCCTCTACGGAACAATAATATATTCATTATCCATTAGCATTTCAATTATGTTTATGTTTAACGAAGATATTGAAGCTTCAATTAATCGCTATTTCGTTCCGCTGTGTAGTGTTTATCGATATATAACATGATTAAAATCGACTTTTCACATCCCTAAAAGAGCACACATATACGCTTTTACGCACACATACACAGCCTGGGCGCATCAAGAAAGGCAACACTTGATTTGAAGTCCACCTTGTCAACAGTATGGTTGTCCTTTTTTGACAAACGGCATTTTTAAAAGAGCGAGGAGAGAGAAATTATACTAGTTGCTGCGCCGTGAAAGAGAACAGAAAACGTTGGGCCCTTGGTTAGGTCATACGCGAATCTCGGAATGGAGTACCAGGCGGAGTATTTTATTATACCATGGGATGTACGAACACTCGATCTATGCCTTATAAATCTATGAGGGGCCTTTAGCCGTTATACATGCTGATCACCATAGATTTATAAGGCATAGATCGATCGTTTATTTCACAAAGGCGGGAAATGCAAAATTCCTTAAGCTCCCTCCAGACTATGCGCGTGAATCGCGGGCGAAGCCGCGAACGCGAGTGTGGAGTCGATTTCGCTGTCTGCGAAAATCGACTCCACACTTGCGTTCGCGGCTTCGCCCGCGATTCACGCGCATAGTCTGGAGGGGGCTTTAAATAAACATAAAAAGCTTTTGCTATTAAATCTACACACAAATTATTAATAACCAAGTGTTAAGGATGTTGTTAAATCCCCCATTTTGAGGGAAATATCTATATACTGGCAACTTGTTTTTGTATATGTGTGTGTGTTGCTGAGCGTAAAACACGAGCCTCCCACGCACACATCAATCGTGTTTCGGCTTCACTTTTGGCAGGTTAGCCGTATGGGGACTATCTGTCTATACGTTATTAGTTTAAGAAGGCCCCTGTACACAATGGGCCAGCGCCGGCCACTCCAAGGGACGCATTTATGCGTTAGAAGGAGCATGGCTGCGTCCCTTGGAGTGGCCGGCGCTGGCCCATTGTGTACAGGGGTCTTAAAATCGCATGCCATTTCTTGCAAGGTTTAATTTAATGATTTTTGGTGCTTGTCAAGCCCCCTCCACACTCGTGCACGAATCGCGGCGCTTAGCCGCGAACGCGAGTGTGGCGTCGATTTTCGCAGACAGCGAAATCGACTCCACACTCGCGTTCGCGGCTTCGCCCGCGATTCACGCGCATAGTCTGGAGGGGGCTTCAAACAATTCAGTAATACATGATTGGTGCTTTCATGGTGCTTTCATTTGGCGCAACACTTTTCAACCAATGCGTGCACACTACGGATGCTGTTTTGTCAAGAAATTTGTCCAAGTTGTACTAAAGGATAGGTTAACGCTTTCGTTACTGTGAATGATTAGACTATAACAGCAGCAATATATGAAGTAATAACCTCAATTCGGACCTTTCTATATTTTGACATATGTTTTGCGTCGTGTCGCTCGTTCCGTTTCATTCATTCGTACACGAATAGTGGCGTCCTATTTCTATTTATCTTTGTAATTTTATTTATATCAATAATTAATTACTCTATATATTCATGATATATTTATAGAATTCCAAGTCTTAACTAGATTAAGTTTTACGTAAATAGTTTGAAGAGCAGCGTGACTGTTTAGAAATATGGATAGGAATAATATGAGGTAAGATTTCATTGTCCTTTCTCTTGTTTTTTTGCGTTACTTTCACATATCGTGGCATGTGTTGTAAGTTGTAAACAATAGCACGTTTGTGAGCCGAGTTCTTGCAATCGGTTTTAGAATGAATATGATTTAGAAATTTTGCGGGCGTGCAGTAAGTTAAGCTCCCGTTATGTGATATCGAGCGAGTAATCGCATTGTACTTGTGTGCGGTGCTTCGGCCACTTAAGATTCCACGGTTATGGTACTTGTTGGTTAATGGCAGATTGTTTTGTTAGATACTTTCGCCCGCGTCCACTCATCGTTTTATTAAAATTTTGTGTTATAATTATTTTGCCCAGCAGTGGGACACTCTTATAGGCTAATAAAAAAAATTACAATAACAAAAATCGAAGCTGCATTATCAATCACTTATCAGCAAGGGCAGCCACATGTTAGAATTGGCATTATTATAGATTTTCTTTGTTTGTATTTCAATGTAAACAAAATAATGGTTTTCTTTAATAAAATAATTAAATGTTGGACTTGCACTGAGACAGTTCATAAATGTTTTTGAAATCATTTTTAAAAAGCAATTTTGTAGTAGGTATTTGTTTCATTGTAGCATCCATATGTCTCTCAAGTAAGTGATTTGCTGAAATAACTTAGTGCTTTTAATAACAAAACGTCCGTGAGACACAGACATGCTAAATATATTAAAGAACAGGTCACTCATGTATTTTACGTTTTTATGTGGTACGGAGTGAAACATGTCAAGCGTTTTTCGACTTAAAATAGGTACCTGGTCTTTAATATATTTAACTGTGTGGTTTCTTATTATTAAACAATTCATTTTTTTTTCTTTTATAATATCTGCAATCAGTCGCAAGACTATAATCAGATTGGTTCAGGGAAATATATATGACGTTTCCGGGCCATTGCCCTACCTTCCCTTAAATATCCAGCACATCAGGTCCTTTAAGTCACCTGACATATTCCGGTTTAAGTAATGGGATGGTCAGTGGATTTGGATGCATGGTCAGGCGATCCTTTTAGATATTATAATAGCATTTTGCCTCTTCAAGGACAGTCGGCATTTCTAGGTATTTGTGGATTTCACTATTACGAGTGAACCAAGGTGCAGTGCACAAAACCCTTAAAATATTATTTTGGGTTCTTTGAAGGCAGAGGATGTTTGATTTGCTATTGTTTTAAAAAAAAAGTTAACTGATTATACAAATCAAATGAAAAAGTTATATTTTGTTTTAGGAGTTGTTTTTATATCGAAACCATATTCATTGGAGCATGAATTGTTTTTCCTAAAAATTTTAGATGTACACAAAATTTCTTCCTTATGATCTAAGTCAGAGTGCCTACCGCAACCACCGAAAAATGTTATTTGCCTCTCTGTGCTCGAGAGATAGAGAGGCAGATAATGGTTTTCTATTTTTTGATGTTGGCGGTAGGCCCTCAAGCCTTAAGCCTCTGTACTCTGTACTGTAATGTCAGTAGACATTACTGTGATGATTCCTGATCTATTGTGATCACCACCTGCTACAGTTCTCTGTCAAGCCCTGCAGCTGTTCAAAGCTGAGAACCTATTTATTTCAAGAAACTTGTAACAGTTGTAACTCTTCCGGGTGTAATACAATGTGGGTATTGTATATGTCATAAATCATTTAAACTAACTTAGATCATTAATACTAACGCTCAGTCAATTAAATATTTTATGTTGCATGTTCCAGAGCTCCCTATGTGAGCAGCGGCCCGCGCAGCCTCCCGCACCTCGGCAAGCGGCACTCCAACGGGCACTCGCACGCTCACTCCGCCAGACTCAGCCCGCCGGCGCCCTCACACAACAACAACACACAACAGGACGACATCATCAACTATATATACGACTCGTGGAACAAGGTACATACACAATGACCCAGCCTGCCGGCGCCATCACAGCTTGCTGTTAAGCCTGCCTACCCCGCTGACAGAAATCTACAGAATGTTATTTATTTGCGAACTTTAACTATCGACAATACAAAATGTTGAGACAATTGAATTGAGTTTGCTTTACAAATTACACAAAAATTATTTTCAAATTTATTTCACTAGGAATGAGTCTGAGGGCCAACATGGAAAAATAGAAAATCGTTATCTACCTCTATAGTTAGCCGGGTCAACACAGAGCGAGCATACGCGCGAGGCAATTTCCTCGCGCACAAAACGGCCAGTGTAGACGTGCCTCGGCCGAGGCACCCGGTGAACCCAGGTGTTCGAATATGCAAGAGCGATAGACAAGCAAATAAGGATTTTCGATTTTGGAATATCGGCGGCAGGCGCTCTGTTTTGTTGATTAATGTCCGCACATTGTCATTGTCAAACTTGTCGTTAAGAACATAAGCTTGTCACTCTCTCGTATTCGGCGGGAGCTATCTCTCGCTCGACTAAGGCGCGAATAAACTAAAGGCTGATTTAGACGGCGCGCGAACTCGTATGGGCTTTTAGTTACATTGAGGACTATATTGGTTACATCCAATTCAGCCGACCAATCAAATACCGCAATGTAAAGAAACTCGCATGCGAGTTCTCGCACCGTCTAAATGAGCCTTAATCGGGTCGATATCTCAGCTCACTCCCTGTGTGTACATGTGGCAGGTGACGCGAGAGCTGGAGCGCGGCGGCGAGGAGGCGCGCTACTACAGCGAGGCGCCGCCGCCCCGCCAGCTCGCCAACTTCCGACCCTTCAACCTCGACGAGTGGTGGGGCCGCCGCCTGCTGCAGGCCATCAACCGCTCCAAACACCGCTCCTAGTTCCCAGTCCCACCGGGCACGATGCTTCTGTAAGGAGACAACCGAGATTTTATGTAAGGAGTCTTCAGTTAAACCGCTGAAATTGAAAGACGGTGCACGTTTTTCGATTTATCTTTGTAACCGTACTAAAATATTTAACGACGTCCCTTCAATCTCGACGAGTGGTAGAGTCGCCGTCTGCTTCTGGCCATCGACCGGCAAACACCGGTCCACGTTCCGACCCGAGCTTAATGGCTGTTCTGAGAGAGACAACCGAGATTTTATAACATCCCTTCAGCGTAAGATGTCTTTAGTTAAACCGCTGATATTCAGAAACGATACACTTGTTCCAAATTAAAATGTAACTGGTCAAATGCTTACTAAAATGATTGCCTGGCAACAATGTCGGCAGCTTTTAGGTGCCCCCTAAAAGAAAAATATGAAAGTAACTTAAACTCTCATGTTGTTGAACGATTTTTACCTCGGAGAAGTAGAAAGGGATGAAAATTTGCGTGTGGTTTTTCATCTGGGTAGCGGAATGTGCATTTTGTCTTAAGTTTCATGTGGTAGCAGACTGGCAATTTCGCATTTGTCTACAAAGTCAAAGATTGGTTTTACTTGCTTTAAGTAATCGCGCAGATAACGGAGTTACCATAGACTTACAAAGTCGAAGTTTCGTGGTAGTCAACTTATAACTGAAATAAAATTAGTTCACCATTTCTCTGATAACTCCGTCATCTGTGGTCTTCGAGCAACACCGGGAAGGGAGTCCGTATTCGCCCTCTGCCGAAGCACATGTCCATCTGGGCATGCACACAACTAGCGTTGTGACTCATCCGTACATAAAAAGAGATCGAGGTTTGCAAGATTTGTCTTTGACGTGTGTCATTTTCTATGTATTTGTGTCGTCATTACAGATTGAATTTTGTATGTAGTGAGTGAGAAGTGCGACTGTGTGCACGTTTCCCTGCGCAAAAAATGGCAGAACGATTTGTACGGTGAGATATCGCTTGGGCTCCCTTCCGACGTGTCGGAAGCCGGTGTTGCTCGAAGTCTGTGGTAGTTGTTACGTGGTTGGGTGACAAATAAAGTCTTGTTGCCGCTCGTTATGATGTCAAAGACATGTTCTAATTTCAAATTCAAGATATTTTAATCAGCTTAATTGCTCTGCAATCCTGGATTTGATTGTGTAAAGTCTATCTAGATTAGGATTGTTTTCAGATCTATTGAGGTTTAAATTAGATTTGGTTTGAATCTGAATCGTTGAATCTCACAGACTGCATATGTTAGAGTCAGACCAAGAAAAGTCTGCAACGATTTTGATAGCACGCGCAGTGTGTGTGCTACCAAAATCGTTGCAGACTTTTCTTGGTCTACCTTTAACATATATAACGAAGAAGTTCGTTTAATTGACTTAACATTTTCAAGTTTAGACGTTTAGGCTATTATATTTAAAGTTGTATATTAGTTATTACACTTTTTTATACAATTTGGGAATTTTCACGTTATTTCTACTTAGAATCACGAGCTCTTTTGATCCTAATAGGTGAAAAAAGTGTCCGACAATTTCCATATTTTTTTATTTTTGTCCATTTCGTTACTGCCTTAAAGCCTCACATGCATGAAAAATGGTAACAGAATGGAAATAATCTAGAGACACTTTTTTTCTCCTATTAGGATCGATAGAGCTCGAGCTCGATCGATCCTCACCAGATTCTGAGTAGAATAACATAAAAAATCAGAATTAAAAAAAATAAAAGGTGTAGTGTACAACATGAAATGGCCCGTTTATGTTCCTATCCCAAAATCTGCATTAAAATATAGACGCAACGAGATTTTATTTATTACCAACAATTGTTTTATATACGCCTATATTTTAGTTTCCCTTGCTTGGTTTTAACGTTTTCCTAAGTTTAAATTGCATTTAATTGAAATAATTATAATACCTTCTATTACATCTAAAATATATGAAGTTCGAGGTCAAAATATATTATAAATCTTATACAATAAAAGCAATAATATTAGTTTACCAGAAGTAGGGAACCTGTATTTTTAAGACACTGTAAATATTTTAGCATGAATTTCAATTTTATTTATATTTAAGTGAATAGTGTGACCGTTAGAACCAGCTAGTGTGTTTTTAATTTTGACTCTGCTTGTAGTGAAAACTAGGATTTCATGTGAATAGCTCTACCATCAAATTATAGACCTATTTGACTTGACATAGTGACAGGTGACATTGCTAATTATTACTATGTATTTCTGGCTTTCCATTAAAGAAGGTTTATGCTTCATGTGCCTAAGGAGGTTTCCATCAGATATAGGTCTAGGATGTGCAAATGGAACATAAGGACTCTTCTCTGATGGAAAGTCACATATACTGTATGACAAACAGAATAACTTGCATCTTAAATTGCACAATAGTAGCGATATAACAGGCTGTCCGCATCAAAAGGTACCTACATTACCCAGTTGCTTATTATAAGATACCTTTTGATATCGAAAGACACTTATAGGCATACATATTATGTTCTTTGTCACTTTCACGAGTTGAATATGGCTAATATTTGTGCTCAAAATCTGTAACTTGACACAGTTTTCAATATCCTTGATATTTAAAATGATGACTAAGAGAAAATAATTAGTATATTTAAATACCTACATAAAGAATTAGGCAGAGGTCCCCAATCATATTGTTTTATTTTTAAAGTTATTATATTTATCAGTATGTACTGAATTTCGCACCTCCCTTAAGGGCGCGACCCAATGTTTGGAAATAGAATAATGGTGGATCAACTTTTTTGTGTTATTGTCTCGTTGTCCAAGGGACAATATTGGTACAGATTTTTAGAAGAAATGTATCACGTTATAGGGACTGTGCGCGTTGGAGGGTCTGCCATCTTATGGCGCCAGCCTCGTAAGGTGAAGATGCCGGTTTGTTCCCGGTCCCGGCCACCACAGAGCTTGATCACTTTACCATAAAATCAGGGCTTTAAAAGCCATACCAGACGGGCGTACCGGACCGTGACCTTGGTCCGCCGTACGTCCGTTAAGGACGCAGCTATAAGTAAGTGTGAGAACGAGATATGCGGACCGGTTCAAGGTCGCGGTCCGGTACGCCCGTCTGTTACAGCTTTAAACACGAAAAAGTTGATTCACGACCCTAGAACGCTATTGACCTATGCAATGTTTTTACTATACGCGGACTAATGAATTTCTGAATTATAATTATGATATACAATAACGTTGACATTCCATACATGCCTGTACTTAGACTTCGAATGTTGTAAATAGGTTTAAGTCACACAGTGCTGCCAGATTATGGATTTGAATAAAATGTTTTTACTATGTATGTGGCTTTTTATTTTAAAATTATTCCCTTTTGAACGCCAAGAGCCCTTTAGGCGTCGTGAGTTGTGTTGTGTTCATAGAGAGCCAATAAATGTTGATGGTTATATTGGTTATGTAAAATAAATGTAAATGTGTTAACCACAGTACAGCTATAGTTGGTTTTTTTAAGCATTAGAAAAAAAGGTAAACAATCTTGGATGATTTAATTGAAAACCACGTTTTAAAAATATTTAAGTCACAGTAAATATGTAATATTTATGTTATGAATCTAATATGATCATTACATTTATATTCTTCTGCTGTCATAAGTAAAGTTAATGATTTTTTAAAAGCGTTTTTCAATTAAAAGACATGTCAAGATCGCTTACCTTCTTTCTAATGCTAAAAAAACGAACTATAGAGTTAGACCAAGCTAAGTCGGCAGCGATTTTGATAGCCTAGATGCCCTAGATAAGTAAGTAGTGCAAGGTGCAAGTGTTATTTAAACGTCATAATTTCATAGAATGTAATATTATCGTACAGTCTGCAATAATATGTTACACTACGAAGGGCGCAAAAATATCTGACACGATCTTATTGCTCTACAAATAAGATCGTGTCAGATATTTTTGCGGCCTTCGAAGAGTAACATAATATTGCAGGTGACTACTCGTACACTACAAGTACAGAGAAAAATATCAGAACTATCAATTATAAAAAATAAAACAAAGAAAGTTAAATTCGTACGGAACCCTCGGTGGGCGAGCCCGACTCGCACTTGTCCGGATTTTTTGTGGATTGGGAGGCTTCATAGCCAGTGCGGGGCGAATTTTTAGTTTAGTTGATTAAATTAACCGCAACTGACAACACTAACTGACAATTCAAAATATACTTTAGTACATTACCACAAAGTTTAAAGTTGCGTCTAATTTGCTTGATAGCGGCGACGGTTAAACATAATTAATTTAGTTTGACAGAGCTTTGTTTACAACTTTACACCAAAGTCGAGTACTCTCGAAATTCATATCGCCGTATGTGAAACATCTCGCATCAAAGTAATCATGTTCTACGCATGAGTGAAGCGCTGGTAGGCAACCATCATTACCGGGACTTTGGAGAGCCAAAGAGAGAGAGAAAATTTCTTCCCTGCCTCTAGCACTATTGAATAAAATTAAACGAGTAAGGAGCTTTTAAAAGTTTGTATGGTAACGGTAAAAAATTTTGGTTTGATTTTTTTCTAAATGGCGGAGCCACGGCTGTTCGCGAAGTACAGCTGACAAACCCACTATAGTTTGTCAAAGGACTGTCTCATTTCAATCATAGACAGAGAGAATCATACTATCTTTGTCTTACACTAGTACTAGTACCCAAAAGATAAGGATGAGTATAGTTTTCCTGCTTCTGACTGCCTGACAAATTGGTTTGACCAACTATAGTTATGACGCGTTGTAGAGTCGGACGAACTCTGTATGGCATTTTCAACATTAAAGTGTGGCAATGTCAAATTTCTATGAAAATATGACTTTTATAATGACACTCCTTAACTTAGTTCATTTCAAGTTGGTGCAAAGTTAGGTTAGCCGGACTCTAGCCTCTGTCTCCGTGGTTCAATACTTCGGAGGTCCTTTTATACTGGTTCTCCATAGTCCAAGAGTTCGTCAAGAGACAGGAACATAAGTTGTACTTATTTATGTTAGCGACCGCGCGGCGTTACGAGTTGCAGCGCCTAATGAGTTCGGCGAACATCTCAAAGGAGATTATGAGGAAACTTTTGTTTTTTTCGCCCTTCTAGGGTGGTATTCCACCTGTCTAATATTTGATCAAAGTGCATTGCTTCTCACTCTCTCATTAAGCAAAATGTGAGACGCAAATACAAAGATCAAACATTGAACAGGTGTAGACATATTTTATATATGTAATATGTAAGGCGCGTATGATATGAGTGATATGGTGGAAATATTCGCTATCATCCAGTGAAGTCTCAGTAACTTAGTTGGCAGAGCGATGGGCTGGGGATTAGAGATGCACCGGATATTCGGTTACTATCCGATATCCGGCCGTTATTTTAATATTCCACTCACTTGCACGAGCACTCATTTCGAACCTAGAAATGAGTCTGCGCGAACGTTCACTACGAAACAGATCAAAACCTGCACAATGCGCACCTGATAAACCGAAATGTAGATAGGTACCTATAGTTCCGCCGGCCGAATATTCGGCGGCCGGATACCGAATATTCGGCCGATGGTCAGGACGAACATCCGGTATCCGGCCAAACAAGTTGCATCTCTACTGGGGATCCAGGGCCGTGTATTTCTAAGTTTTCTCGTAAAATTGATTCCAGACATTTATTTCACTCTGTATAACTTACTGGCCCAGAGCACGTCCATTCGAGCTGTTCGCGATGTCGTCACTTAATTAAATTTCGGCTAAAGAATGAGCCCGCGAGATTTACACTAATTGATTCCGACGGGCCTAATCGATTAGCTGGTTTCGTTATATAGGACACTCGGTTATTTGGGTTAAAAACTTTTTAGTATGAGTTAATAGTTAATTATGTGACTTTCCTGTGGATAGGTACGAGTAAAATAAAGGGACTTTAAATCCTAATTTTCTTGCTGCCAGGGTCCGGCAAGGTATAGTCCGGTTAAGGCTATATATCGAAATTTCTACTTTTTTTTGTAAAATGTCATCATTATCATCATCATCATCAGGCTATAGTAGTCCACTGCTGGACATAATTAGCCATGTGGCTTCCGACAAATAGGTAGGTATAGGTAACGCAAACTGATGAAAGTCATGAAGCTAATTAAAAGCTTGTAGTTGTAGTAGATTTAGAGCAAGCTAACTTGGCAGTAATTTTGATAGCCCAGACTGTGCAAGTGTTATTTAAACGTCATAATTTTCTAGAAGTAGGGGATAGCGGGGTTAAACGTGCCGGGGGTAAGTTGTTCCGATGGGAATAGAAACGCAAGTAAACCATGGAGCGATTCGTATGATGTTTGTCGCAAAAAGTCAGGCCACTATGCGATTGCAGGAGCCGTTTTCGTTCCTTCCATTACAGTAGAATAGTAGTTATGGAAAATAAATCAAAAACGAAGGCACAACTAACCCCACGGAAAATCCCATTTTTGCTTTGGATTTTTTTACTAACTGTTGATAGGACACAAAAAATTAACACATATTTCGACGAACTGCAAAGTACTATTTTAGCGTGTGTGAACCGAGATTAAAATATTTGACGAATAAGTTAGAATTTTAAGCAACGGAACAACCAGCCCCATAGCGGGGTTAGTTGTTCCGTTCCGACCTATCTCACGAAAAAAATTCTGGTAAAAAAACAGTTTAACGATGCACAAAACAATATCACTATTCAGAAACGCAAATAATAATTATTTAATATAGCGCAAGCAACATACCTTATTCATACTGTTTTCATAGATTAAATTTGTATTTTATGAAAATCGGCACGTTAAACCCCACTCTCCCCTACCTACCTTTCGTACTAAATCAAAATTCACAGTAAGAATCCCCCTTTAAGGTATTGTAACGAGGTTCAAGTTTGTATTATTGCCGCTGACGTAAGTTTGATCAGAAAGTGCTTCGAAGGCGTTAAAGACTTTTAAATCCCCTTTAATAGATCAGTCGTTTTCAAAATAAGTGCCACATAAAAATTCTAATGCGGACATAAAACGCCTCTGAGACAATCGGAGCTTTTCCTCTCATTGCCCAATGTTCCGATAGCCGATTTAAGCTTGATTCATAACTTAAAGCTTGTTTTAATTCATTTTACTTAAAGGTTTTTTTCATTTACGATCGTGGCAGAAAAACGGGCCTACCTTGCTACAAAATTGTGTTGTTAACTTGCCAAAGTGGAACTTTATAAATTTTATAATATATTCTCATGTATACTCATCTGAGCTGTACCTCTTTTTCCTGAAGTGGTGTGTATCGTAATATCCAGAAGTCCTGGCATGACTATTTCTTATTTTGACTCGAGTCAAAATAAGAAATAGGATTGCCTTTCGATCTAGGCAAGATCCTCTTTGGTTCACTGGGTTAAATAGTTATATATGCTATATAATTCCATTGAACTATTATTACTAACGTGTAGAACCGGCACTGGGAACCAGTATTTTGCGCCATTAGTTGTAGGTACAATAAACCATAGAAGCGGAGCGTTAAGTCTCTCGACCTAAACGCGTAAGCGCCATAAATTTTACGGCGCTTAATGAGTAACAAATATCTGAATATTATTCCTCTTAAAATAGTAAATTAGGTATTTCAACAATTTTTAAAGTCATAGGTACTTTCTTCAGGGTTTGGTTAGGATTTTCAGAAGAAATAAAACAATCGTAATTGTTTGCTGAATTCAATTTTATTTGCTTCAAAGTCGTTAGCCATTGTCGTCGGGATCGGTCCGTACATTTTTTTGTTATTTTTATATTTTGCTTCCATTGTAAAAAAATATGGCGTCACGTCATCAGAATCCATTAGGCCAGCGCGTCATTAATCAAAGATCCGATATAACAAAAGTAATAAAATTATGTGAATCAGAGATTCGTACTCAAAGTATATGTACTTATATATTACAAAATATTAGTGAAATGCAATTTATACAAATCCCAGTCCATTAAAGAAGGCATTGAAATATTTCATTACTCTGATTAAATTCTAAATTGAAGTTTTAATAGTCTTTCTAAATAAATACCTAAAAAACGAATCATCAAAATTAATGCTTTTCTCTAATTATTAAAAGTTTTTCAAGTAAATGAATTTCTTTGATAACAAACAGCAATCCATTAAATGTGAAATATAAATTCGTTAAGCCTTCCATTATTGAGAGTCCCGAGGGACGAACGATAATATTCTGCTCCGAAAAAACTTTTTAAAATCTATATGATGAAATATTTTTGACCTGAATACGTTTTTAATCTTGATGTTTGATTTATTCATTTATTAATGCATTGTATTGTTACATTTGGAATTTATGTTTAACTACCTACCTATATTTGTTAAACTTGACTGTGACAGGCAAAACCTTGAATTGAGTAATTAGAATTGAGTAGGAGGTAACTAAGAGTATAAGACACACTTATAGTTACTTTGTCGGAATATTGTTAATAATAATCGATAACCTAATTTAGGTACCTATTTATGTCAGATAAGTACCTACTTAAAAGTACGTAAATAAGTAGGTACTTAAAATTATAAAACAATAATATAAGTTAACTGTATGGCGGTTTAATTAAAGAAGTCCTGCAAATCTTAGGGGGGACTTCACACTTAATGTGCCGTCTGCACAATCATAGCTTGAAACTTGAAATAGCTTTGACACAGCAGCTATGAACAGTGACCATAATGAACATTGGCTTAATTTGGGACATAAATATAAAAATCTGTGTCAACGGTTGCCTTGCTTGTCATGAGATTTGTACAGATTACGTCAGACAGGGCAGGATGTTCAAGTGTTTAGGCCTCAACCTGGGGTCCCGTGGTGGCCGTGTTGACGCTGGTTGTGGTGGACACCGCGTCGGGGTCCTGCTCGCGCACGCCCAGCCATGGCAGCCGCTTCTCCAGCTCGGCCCTGGAAAACACCACCACAATTTATATAGATATAACTGAAATAAATGTCATATACTAAGAAAAAGTGACCAAGGCCTCCAGTACGTGCCCCAGTCTGGAATCGAACCAGCGTCCTCTGCTATCGCGAAATATTTTCTGAAAATAATTTAATTTGTTCTAAAACTCCTAATAGTACCTATAGATATAACTGCTTTTAAAGTAAATCAAAGTGACGAGATGAAGAATGTAAACAAACATTTTTATTTGAAGAAAATATTAAGTTAATGTAATCAACTGTGTTTCCTGCAATCAAATTCCTGCAAAAAATAACTTTAATAGCGACAGACTAAACACAATGTTTGCTCACGACATCCTGTTGCTGCGACAGCAATCTACCAGCGTAGCACTATCTATGTTGCTGTTAAAGTGTTTAATACGTTGCCCGTAGAAATTAAGTCACGTAATGACTTCAAATTTGTGACAGCACTTAAAAAAATTGTCATTGAGTTATGCCCGTAGCTTAAGTGAATATTATAATATAAACGGTTAGTTAATAAGTAGGTATGTAAGTAAATATGTAGCTACACCCACTGGGTAAAATTGTATTGATTCTTACTGTATTACCTAACATCAACATGTACACATACAATTTATGGCATATGAAAAAAAAACTCAGTTCCAGGCATGAACCATGTGTTGCGTGTAATACCTAACAGCCATGAATGTTAGAACGCACTTACATCATTAATCGTTACTCAAGTTAGGTTGTTTATATGTAATATATTGCTTATCTCGTTTGTTGGCCTTACTTTAAATCTGGCCAATAAATTACCTTACAAGTTATGACTAACCTGTATCTGGGGTGGTTGATGGCGTACACCCATGGGTCTATACAGGACACCACTTTAGCGCAGACCGCCGGGATCATCGTCGCCACTGGCGTCAGTATACTCCTGTAAAAAAAAAGAATTAGGTTATTTAGGTACCTATTAGGTGTTATAGTTTTTTTTATTGGTTTCGCAAATGAGATAGGTATATTACTAAACAACCAACTTTATCCGCGACGGCACGTCAAATAGGCAGCTTCTGAATTGATTGCTTTTCGGGTTTAATGATGATTTCTTCTGTAGGCATTTCTTACAATTTATTTCATACAATACACCCACCTACCTACCTATACCTACCTGCTGGAATGAACTGTTGCCTGCGGTATTTCCGGACCGGTACGACCTTCAAACCTTCACGAAAAGAGCGTACTCCCATCTTAAAGGGCGGCAACGCACTTACAACTCCTCTGATGTTGCGGGTGTCTATGGCCGACGGTAATCGCTTACCATTTTTTAAATAATTTATTTACACAAAACAAAATCATCAGGCGATTCTCTGCTCGTTTGCCCCCTAAATCATAAAAAAAAAGAAAAAATTGCCTGTCTCCAAATGCTCCAGTCATCGCAACGAACGCGTACGGCGTCCACGCGCAGACGAATAGGAAGAAAATAGTAAAGGCCACTTTAGCGATGCGGATTTCGACGCTCTTGCCGGCGTCCTCCTTGTTCGCCGCCAGCGACTTCACGTTCATCTTCTTGGCTTGGTCTTGGAGCATACGCTCGTGGCGGCGTACCTGGAAGAATAACGTTTAAGTTTACAAACGTTGCAAATAAGTAGGCAAGTTGCAGCCCGTTTTCTTATATAAGATAAAAAAGATAAAAAAAAAGATTAAAAAAATAGTTTATTCAAGTAGGCATATTACAATGCGCTTATGAACGTCAAATAAACCTTTACCGGCTCCAACCGTACACCTCTGCCCCGAGAAGATTTAAATCCCCCCTCAATTGGAGGAGGGTATCCCAATATGGGACCGGCAACAAACTCGGCGGGACACATCTTTTCAAAACATTATTACATCTTATAATTAACATGCATTACGAGTAATTAAGAAAAATACAATTTAAATTACTATACAATTCATGCAATTATACTCAGTGAGTACATAACTTTATACAAATACGTAGCTCTTTCAGAAAACATATCAAATTCTTACAAAAGGAAAAGAAAATAAAACCAATAAAAGAAATGAGAATACATATTATATGAATCTGACTGATTGTTATGAGATGCTTTCATACAATTTGATGTGCTTTCTTACCTGAGCTGAGTCACCTTTAACTCTACACATAATACAATGCTTTTAATTGCTACTTGTCGTTATTACAGTTTCTGGTTTGGACCATGCATGTTTGTCTGTCAAGTAGTCCTCGACTCTGTAATAAGCCTTCAACATCAATGACTTTTTTAAGTAATTCTTAAGAGCTGGAAAGGGTAATCTTAAAGCATCCTCAGGTAACTTGTTATAAAAATGAATGCATTGCCCAACGAATGACCAGAATACCATATGACATTACACTATGAAAATAACTATAATAAACAAGGCGAGCTGTTTCAACATTAGTCAATTGTCTAATTCTCCTCACAGCGTAAGCGGCCGAACTTAATTTGTTTGCTAGTGTTCTTATATGAGGACTCCATTGTAGATTTTTGTCCAATGTTAAACCAAGAAACAGTGCTTTATCTACCGTCTCTAAGCATTCATTATTCAAAAGTATCTTAGTATCGACTGGTTTAACATTCGGCAAAGAAAATCTAATGCATTTAGTTTTCTTAGCATTAAGAAGCAAATTGTTCATAGTAAACCAGTTAAGTACATTAACGAGTGTGCTGTTAATTACACTGTAATCGGTAGATTTCCGATCAACCTTAAAAAGTAATGATGTGTCATCAGCAAAAAGAACAATTTCACAAAGATTTTCTACTACACATGGCAAATCATTTATATAAACCAAAAACAGGAATGGATCCAAAATAGAACCTTGTGGCACTCCTAATTGGACTACAGTACCGCTAGACCGGGTTTTGTTTACAACAACTGTTTGTGTTCTGTTGCTAAGGTAAGAAGACATAAAGTTTCGGGTATTTACTGACAGACCATAGTGTTCTAATTTCAAAATGAGCGTTCCATGATCCACACAATCAAATGCTTTAGAAAGATCACAAAATATGCCAATTGCATCACAAGAATTTTCCCAAATATCATAAATATGTTTAATAAGTACCGAAGCAGCATCGGTCGTGGAACGGCCCTTTGTGAAACCAAATTGATTGTTATAAGTAAGTAAAGTATGTCTGTTGAAGTGACCCAGTAGATCATTTAACATTAACTTTTCAAAAACTTTACTTAGTACAGGAAGTATTGATATTGGACGGAAATTAGCCATATCACTCAAATCATCCGATTTAAAAAGAGGTAACTTTGCTATATTTCATAAGATCTGGAGAGACGCCTTGTGAAATTGAAATATTATAAATTACGGCTAAGTAAGGCGCTATTACGTCTAAGACATGACTAATGACTCTAACGGATGTTCCCCATAAGTTTTCTTTAAATTGAGTGACTTGAATGTTTTAACAATAATTGCTGAATCTACTAGACTAAACTCAAAGTTAATATTACATTAACTTAATTTATAAATGGTTTGAAAGGGACAACACTACAGTGTTGTCACTTTTTAATTTCTACTCTTTTTTGCCAAGCTGTAAGGGAGGTAATAGGAAGCCAGCGCGCAAAGACTACGCGATACAGCGCGGGAATGCTGCCTGCGATATGATGGGCACCTTGCATAGGTATGAAAGGTAGGTGTTAGGTTTTTTTAAAGTCAGGTTTAGTTTTAGCACTTTAATTTTATAAGTAGCCATAATTGTTAACATATGTTTCTTCTATTTAAACTTTGTTATAACTGCAGTAAAGTCTGTCTTCAGAGTAAAGACCTACGAAGAGTAAAACTTGACAGATATTGGAAAGGGCAACGCGTGCTGGTGATAACTGGTACTGATGAAGTTTAAATTATCGAGTGCGTTATTGATGCATTTTGAATATTTAACTTTTGCATTAAGGATGCTGAAGTGGATTATGTATTATGTATGTTGAATTAAACACATATTTCGCACTGGTTCTTTATTTATATAAAATACGTGTTTTTGGTACAAATCTAAATCGAAAAGTCATCTTATTTTTATATGTCATTGTTTAAATGTAGAAAATCAATAAAACTAAATCAAATAAGGTTTTAATACCGAACATTCTCGGCCCTTTTAACAGAAAATTAACTTAAATTATACTAGCTATTCTAGCTAATTAATAGGTAACAAAATAATTTTGTTTATTGGCCTAATGAAAACACCTTTCTGGGTTCTGACTTGGACAGACCGTACTAAATTGTCCGATGTATTTTTATTAATAGATATTATTTTACCCAGCGGCCAACAAGCAGGTGGAGTAGCTTCATCTTTTAACAAAACAATTTGTCCAATATCTAAATTGGTCCTTCTCTGCAGCCACTTGCTTCTTGGTTGCAGCTCACTCAAATAATTATTATAAAACTGTACCCAAAACTTTTGTTTTATTTGAGTAATTTTTTGATACATATTTAATCTATTTTCCGCTTTATGAACAATACTAGGCTCAGGAATATCTGAAATTGGAGATCCAATTAAAAAATGAGCCGGTGTTAGGCAAACAATATTGTCGTTATCAGGAATGTCAAAAACTGAGCATAAAGGCCTTGAATTCAGAATACCCTCAATCTGAACAAGAACCGTGTAAAAAAATTCATAAGTCAATCTGACATTACCTAAATATCTTTTCAATAAACTTTTAACAGACTTAATTCCAGCCTCGTAAATTCCACCCATGTGGCTGGCAAGAGGAATTGTGAATTTCCACTCTATGCAACTGACATTACAATAGTCTATTACTTGACTATATGAAGTATCATTTTTAAATAACTGATACAATTCATGAAGCTCGTTATTTGCTCCTTTAAAATTTGTAGCATTATCCGAGTACAAATGTGTACAGTAACCTCTGCGACTAATAAATCGTTTCAAGGCGCAAATAAAGGCTTGTGAAGACAATTCTGTAACTAGCTCTAGGTGTATTGCCTTAGTTGACAGACATATAAACAAGCATATATATCCTTTAGTGTACTTACAATTTCGAACCATAGAATTTCGAATATATACTGCTCCGCTAAAATCAACACCAACATGTAAGAAAGCTCGTGTTAAAGTGACTCTTGGAGCGGGTAAGCTAGCCATCTGCTGCTCACAGGCTTCAGCATTGTATCTGACACAGCGAACGCATCTATGTATGACTTTTCTGACTTCCATACGACCGTTAATTGGCCAATATTTTAACCTTAGTCCGAAAAGCGTGCCTTGTATGCCTATGTGCAACAAACGAAGGTGAAACTGTTCTATTAACAGAGTTGTCACGTGTTCTTTACCTGGTAACACTATCGGGTGTGCTTGACTGTAAGGTATGTTAGAATTTTGAATACGACCACCCGTACGAATAATATTATCGTCATCAAGAAAAGGGTTGAGCTTACGTAGAGGGCTTGACTTGTAAGTGTGTAAGCTACGAACGTCAGTGTGTTTATTCTCACTAGTAGTACTATTCGAGTTTATGTTATTTGTGGACTGTATAATATGTGATTTCAATGTGTGTAACTCTTGGTACTCCTTAGAGAAATGTACGCGCTGAATCGTTTGAATTATGAAGTTGTGTGCACTTTTCAGTTCCTGTGTTGTGAGAAAAGACACAACTTTAGTCAAATTACGTAAGTTATTTATAAACCTAAACATGTAAGCTAATACTCTAGTCAGTTTGTTAAAGTTAGAATGTTTCTGAAAGTATGTATAGAAATCATCCTGTATATTTTGTTGAGTACACACAGTATGAGCGGTGCGTGGCTCGATCACTTCAATCTTGTGCTCATCGTCAGTAATCACAGGTGATGATGTCATTGGCCATGTACTAGGATCTCGAAGCAGCCAATCTGGACCGTTCCACCAGAGTGAGTTGCTCTGTAAGTTCTGTGGGTAAACTCCTCGTGTGAGTAAATCAGCAGCGTTCTCTTTGGTATTGACGTAATTCCACATTTCAGACTTAGTCAATTCTATAATCTCCATTAGTCTATGAGACACAAATGTGTGTAGTTTTTTGTATGGCGACTTAATCCAGTGTAATACAATCTGTGAATCTGTGAATAATACAATGTCATGTATTTTAAATTTGTCTTTGAATGCTCTTCTCAGCTTGTCAACTAGGTGTGCTAACAATAAGCATCCAGATAGTTCAAGTCTTGGCAATGATTGAACACGAATTGGACTGACTCTTGTCTTCGCCATAACAAGACTGCAGGTGGGTTCTTTGTTAGGATATGTAGCTCTGAAATAAACAACAGCACCGAAGGCTTTCGCAGAAGCATCACTGAACCCTATCAAGGTTATCCACGTTGGTATATCAGAGAAATAGTATCTAGGGACATTAATGTTTTTGAGCTCGGGCAGATTAGCTTGAAACTCTAGCCAAGTTCTTTGTAGATCTTCTGGAATGACCATGTCCCAATCAATCTTGGCTTTCCAAATGTCTTGCATGAGGATCTTGGCTATAATGACCGTTGGCGCTAGTATGCCAATAGGATCATATATTTTTGCTATTGCAGACAGTATATTGCGTTTAGTAAGCTCGAACTGTTGTAGCTCTGGAATAGCTGTAGTAAGCGCGTCGCTTTGTGGTAACCACTTCACTCCCAACGTCTTGACAGCTGCGCTAGGGGTAAAATCATATACTGTGTCATCATTTGTAGATACAGCATTTGTAAGTAGTTGAGGCTCATTCGTAGTCCATTTATGAAGAACGAAGTTTCCCTTTTGTAAAACTTCTATGAGTTGACTACAAACTTGTTGCGCCTGGTCAAGAGTGTCTGCTCCAGATAGGAAGTCGTCCATGTAACATTCAGACTCGATAATGTCAGCGGCTTCTGGATATTCTTCTTTATGTTGTCCAGCTAACATGCGCAGAGTCCGGCATGCTAGATAAGGCGCGCATTTTGTACCGTATGTTACAGTTTTTAACTGAATGCATTTTAAAGGCTCGGACTTCGAATCTCGCCATAATATTCTTTGTAGCGGCCTTTGCTCTTCTTTGACCAAAATAGTCCTAAACATCTTGACTATGTCGCAAGTGAACGCATATTTGTACATTCGAAATCTGAGTATTATGTCAAGTACGTCATTGTATATGTTCGGTCCGTCTAACATTATGTCATTGAGAGACAATCCCGACGACGTCTTGCTACTCGCATTGAAAACCGTCCTTAATTTTGTAGATCGACTTTCTGGCCTTAAAATACCTAAATGTGGCAAAAAGCACTGTGGCACTTGTGTGTGTTGAAAGTCATCAATATACTCAGCATGACCTAGCTCAATGTATTCATAAATGAACGCCTTGTATAATGTGTAGAGCGTGGGGTCTTTTTGAAACTTAGACTCAAGACTTAATAAACATCGATAGGCTTTTTGAAACGAATTACCTAAATCTTGAACCTTTTCGTTTTGTATAGGCATTTCGACTACGAAATGTCCAGTCTCAGCTTGCACTGTTGTGTCAAGAAATAACTGTTCGCAATATTTTTGCTCAGGTGTAAACACGACCTTAGGACTTACCTCTTCCTGCTGCCAAAACCTAACTAATAAATCATCAGTCGTAGGAGAGTCAACAATGTGTAAAGCAATATGAGCGCTATGTGTCTTATGTGTGCCCGATATGCATTCTTTGAGAGGACCTCCAACGACCCAACCAAAAACCGTTTCGATCAGTAAAGGTTTGTTATGTCCAAGGCTAATCTTATTGTTTAGCAACAACGAATAGAAATATTCAGCTCCTATAAGAAGGTCTATCTCGTCAGGTTCGTAAAATGTAGGGTCTGCAAGCAATTTGTTAATTTTTGCAGGAATGTTCCATGTACTTGTGTTTATGTGTACATGAGGTAGAGGAAGGGTTATTTTATCCATGACAATAAATTCAAGACTCGTTGTAAAGTCAGAATGTCTAGAGGCTATGTTCGCTTTCATACATAATTGCGTTTGCTTACCTGTCACGCCAACGCCGTATATATGGTGGCTATCGTGATATAGCTTACTGTTCATCCTCTTGAGAAGCCTGTGAGCAACCATATGGATTTCGCTTCCATTGTCCAACATGGCACGCGCAGGATGCCATGATCCTGTCTCATCTTGTATATTTATTATCGCTGTAGACAAAAGAATCTGTTTATTAGTGTTTACCACATGCATTGCAGTAGGCGTCACTATATTTTTTTGACATTGTGTATGTGTAACGTCATTGACAGTTGTCGGTTTCGTTAATGTATGTGTATTGTGTGTCAGCTGTTGCTGTGGTAGCTGTTGCTGTGGCAGTAGTTGCTGTGACAGCTGTTGCTGTGACAACTGTTGCTGAGTCTGCTGTTGCAGGGAATGCTGTTGCATTGAAGTCGTAGCTGACTGTTGCTGCTGTTGAGCTGTAGATTCTGTAGCGATAGCAATGTTCGCACGTTTAGGGGGAGGGTTAGCTAGGTGAATCAAACTATGATGCTTACCGTGGCATGTAGAGCACGACTTTTTGGAGCATTTATGTTTGGCAGTGTAAGGCTGTAAGCAATTGTAGCACAAAAACTTGGATTTTATGTAGTGTATACGTTTGTCAACTGGCATTTCCAAAAATTGTACACATTTGGCTATATTATGTTGCCCTTGACAAAGAGTACATATTTCATTACAGTCATCAGATGTAGAGACGTGTACGAGCTTGGGGGTTGATTTGGATTGAGGAAACTTGTCAGATTTATTGTCATTCATAAGCTCGAATGCTGTTGCACGCAGCTTAAGGAAATCTAAAAGCTCCTTTATTGTAGGAATTGAAGTCTCTTTCCTTGTCAACTCCCATGCCGCCCTCAGAGAATTGTCTAATTTCTGAGTAATTATATAAACTAAAAGTACATCCCATTGTTGCACTGGCAGGTTTAAAGCACTTAGAGAATCTAGACTTTGTTGTAATACATTTAAGAACTCTTTTATGTTAGATCTGTTAAGTATAGGAAAACTCATAAAGCTCTTTAAGTGAAAGTTTACAATAATAGTTTGGTTTTCATACCTGTTTTCTAGTATACTCATAGCTTTACCGAAATTTCCGTCGAGAATCAGAAGAGAGTTAATCAAACCCGCAGCTTCGCCCTTCAAGCAGCTCTTCAGATACTGCATGCGTTGCAGCTCCGGCACGTTTCCTCCGTCCATGGCACACTGGAACAGGTTTTTAAACGCAGGCCACTCGCGTATGTCACCGCTGTATGTCGGAAGCTCTAATTTTGGGAGTTTGTACACCGGTTGACTTTTTGCTTTGATGTCCTCTTCTTTTTTCTCCAACAGTTTGTTAATGAGCGCTCTAGTTTGGTAATATCTGGACTCCATGATCGATCGTTCGTCGTCGGCTTTCTTCTCGTCTTGTTCTAAGAGCTCAATTGCCTGTTGAACTTGATCGAATTTCTCCATTTGTGTAGATAAGTCGGCACATCGCAACTTTATCTCATCTATGTTCAAACTATCTTTGTCGGATGAATTCAATCCAGTAACGTAGTTAACGATTCTGGTCACCTTACCTTTTATTATACTTCTTGTACTTTTTAACGTTTTATATTCTTCCGTGTCCGTCATTATGTGTGTAACTGTTGTTACGTATTTCGGCACGAAATATTCTTATTTATGCACTGTTGGCTCAAGTAGGACCAAAAATGAAGTGGATTATGTATTATGTATGTTGAATTAAACACATATTTCGCACTGGTTCTTTATTTATATAAAATACGTGTTTTTGGTACAAATCTAAATCGAAAAGTCATCTTATTTTTATATGTCATTGTTTAAATGTAGAAAATCAATAAAACTAAATCAAATAAGGTTTTAATACCGAACAGATGCAACGAATCACGCGATAAGCCTATAACGGTCCGGGTCCGGGCCGAGGTGTACGAATCCTTGTTTTCTATAGAAAAAGCACCACGACTGATCAGTCGTCTGCGGGTGGGTGATCACCCGTCATAGACAATTAAGTATTGTACCTAATTAAGACCCGGACCGTTCTAGAGTGAGTCATGCTTTAGTACGTCGAAAACGTTATTATAATAGTCGTAGGTACCGTAAAATGGGATGAGTAGGGATTGTGAGGAGAGTCGGATTATGAAAGGGGAGAGAAGGAATGACAGGGAGTGAGATGGTTTTTAAAGGCTACTGCTACCTAAATAATGTATTCCTATTACAAATGGAGCTATAGTAATATTCATTATAAAACAAATTGATTCAACAACGTTTCAAAATCACCTTTTGTATGAAATCCCATCTCACCCCAACTACGAGGGACTACGGGGTGAGGAGGGATTTTGTGTTTATCGTTAAAGTTATGAAATGGAACTACCTAAAATCATAAAAAAACTAAAATACAAACGGCCGGGACATTTATTAATAAAATTAAGTTTGCATAAAATGTAAAAATTTAATGTTATCGAGGTTTGAATGTCAGTTTTGTCCCTTCTCACCCCATTTTACGGTACCTATTTAGTAATTTAGTATATTTAGTCAGAGACGTTTAGTTTAGGTAAATAGGCATCTAAATCGAAAGATGCCAAGGTAACAAGATATAAATCATCGACTTGTCGATAGGTAGGTATCCATATAAAATATTAGGTGAACTAGAAACAATATCTAGCAAATAAATAACTTTTAATCATTAAATTGATTCAGACGAATGGATCTTTAGTAATTTTGCTTAGGCTGAACATCATAAAAATCGCTAATGATATTATAAATGGGAAAGTAATTCTGTTTGTCTGTCTGTCTATCTGTCTGACAAGCTGTATGTCTGTATGCGTGATGCCTCTTCACATTTTAACCGATTTAGAAGAAATTTGGCATAGAGACTATTTGAGGCGCGGGAAAAGTCATAGGGTAGTTTTTATTAATCACATTAATCCACGAAGATGAAGGTGCAGGCAGACGCTTATTTCATTTTTAAATATGTATTTATGTTTGTTATCAAAAACATATATATAAACGTAACCTGTATATAACATTAATTAATATTTATTTAGGTCAAAAAAGTCGAAGTCCCGTCTATAATCTCCACCTTCAAGTTAAATCAGCAGAATAAGACTCAATCCGCTTTGATCTCAATAAATTAATTTCGCTGCGAAACCCCAACTCAAAGAGATCTAGATACATTTCAAATCCATACCTACTTATTATAATACCTATCTCCTGTCTTAAGAGGAATGGGGACAGCCGCTTCTCCGTACAAACTTAGTCTCCATTTTCCTCTCTGTTTATTAACATTATGGATTAGTACATAATTTGATGTATATTAACCATAGCTATGCCCCTACATTTGACGTTTTTTTAGATTTATTGATTATTTTAAAAATTAGGAGCCGAGAAATCGATTTCATACAATTTTTTTAATGCTTCTATATATAGTTCGTTTTTTTAGCATTAGAAATAAGGTAAACAATCTTGATGTGTCTTTTAATTGAAAAACACATTTATATGTAACAATTATGAATCTAATACGTTCATTTATATTCTTCTGCTTTCATAAGTAATAGTTATTGATTTTAAAAAGCGTTTTTCAATTAAAAGCCATGTCAAGATCGCTTACCTTCTTTCAAGTTCTTTCTAATGCTAAAAAAAACGTAGTGTAGCTCTTATAATAATAAAAAATTCGAAGATAATCAAACGTAAGGGCATAGCTGTGGTTGATATACAACAAATAGTGTCAAAACATTTTCAATAATGTTAATATCCAGAGAGGAAAATGACTATGTTTGTATGAAAAGCCGATTTCGCGCGGGTCCTACACTCTCGTCTTAAACAGCTTTTTATTTTTAATTGGTACGCGAAAATTCTTAAGAATGTTACTTGATTAAAAGAAACCTACTTAGATATAATGGCTGCCTTCTTAGAATTCATTTTAATGGTTTGGGATTTTGTACAATGTCATTCATTATTAGGTGATTTTATATTATATAGTATAGTTACTCGTGTTATGTTTGTCTTATTATAGCGCCTAGTTAATATCATAGAATTAAACGAGAAGGTATGTCTTTCTTTAGCATTAAGAATAAAGGTTTGATATTTAGATCGAAAAATATGATTTATAATATGGAAAAAAAAATAAAAAAAATACGAACCACAAATCGGTCACCTTAATTAGGTACTGCTTTTTCACTGAAGCGGAGAGGACACATGAGTAATCCACATCTCTTCTCCGCTCTGCTGGATTACAACCAATGCTCGTTGATGGGTGCATGTCTCCTCTCATCGCCTCAGTGGAAAGGCAGCCTAAGGCCCCACTCCCGCTACTAATCAAACCGAGTAGCGCCCAGTCACTGCTGGCTGTCAATAACATTGCGAAGAGGAGGTGCATAGCAACTAAGTGACCGTCAGTTCAGCTAACCGGATGGAAATAATCATAATATGATAATGTTCGTATAGTTACTCCATACAAAAAGTTTTACCAAATATCACGTTAGATGGCGCTGGGACTATCGCGTATCAAAATTTCTAATTCTTTACAGCGGTGTATTAATATTTTTTTGACATTTATTATGGATAAAAGTATTTTTATTGCTGTTTCAACTTTTGAACCTAGTACAAACCACGCAATAAAATTAAATAATTCAATGGGATACGGAGGAAAAATATATTCACCTCTGTATAAATTACAACGTGTAAACTAAACAACGACTAAACAAAAATAATGAATAGAAACTAATATCCGTTCATCATAATCCGTTTACAAAGATTTATCTCGGTATCGCGGTAACCGACGACAATATTATGTACTATTGATTGTTAGTTACATTTCAGCGGTCTGCGGCTGCATTCTGAATCAATAGCGTGCATTGCGCTCATACTATGTTATTTGCATTGCAACTTCGGCTGCGACTATGTATCGCATGGACGCGTTATTAATTTCCGATCGATACATAGGGGTAAAAGGTAAACAAGGTCTAAGAGTATATATAACAGAGCAGCAATGTGGCAGCCCGAGGTCAAGATGGCAGATTGGATAATTAACCCTTCAAGTGGCGGTCAACCCGTGAATGGTCGATGCGAAAACCAGTAAACTGTCATCCACCAGTGAGTGGTTAATGAGGTGTTGACGTATTTAGAGGTGAAATTGAACGCATTTAAGTATAGTTACGTTCTTCTAGCGCCCAAAATTAGGTAGCGAGTTAGAGAAGGATAGCATACCATAAGAAACTCAAAAACACTTGGTATAAAATTTGCTGGTGAGGACCATTGATTCGGGAGCGACCGCCTAGTCCGAGGCCAGTCTCGTTTTTTAAGAGGTTGTTTTGAAAAAGAAATTGTATCATAGGTCTTTTTTATTGATTTAATCTTAAAGATAATAGTCTTCCTCTGATAATTAAATATCAATTACCTCCAATAATCAATTAGTTTTATGGTTGTAGTCATTTTTAACAAGGAAGCTGGAAAATTGTCATTCTTCCGGAGTTTGATTACGTCTGGCCAAATGTATAAACATTAGAATAATTTAATTGCTATATTCAAATAGCCTATATAACGCTGATTCTAACAATATGTGATTTAATATACTTTCAAACATAGAAAAGCTTAAATCGACGATTTTGTAAAATTTTCTTAATCTGCGCTGACCACCCACCGGGGCCCCGCCACTTGACTAGTTTTCGCGTTTTCGGTGGCGCCACTTGAAGGGTTAATGTATTTCCTACGTCTATTGGCTCCTCTACCTACACGATGGCCCAGCGCTGGACCAGCGAGATGACCATGTGATGGTTATGGCTCCTAATTTTAATGACAGTGCTATACTTGACTATTTTAATAAGTTCCAAAGTAAACAAACTATTTAAGCTTGTGTAAACCTAATACGTAGATTATTAAATATTGTTGTTATCGGTGACAAAACACGTGTTTTCTTAAATAAAGCAAGCGTATCTTCCTAATCTTCTTTCTTTAAAAAAAATATGACATGAAACGTAACCGCGTCCGCGTCGGGCATTACCATTAAACAAAAGAAGAAAAAATGGCCGCCGCGGGTCTCGTCGTAGATATTATTACGAGTTCAGTACATCTGTCAGGGACAGCGAAGATTACCTGTATTATGAAGAAAATTGCTAACCCGATTCCGTCCGCGATTGTGCACAATGGGAACGAATAAAGAGGCAGACGTTCGGAGCTAGGGCACACTACCCCGTGGTTAACAGTAAGGTCGTAAAAAAAAGCGCTGGTGGCCAAAGAAAAGCGCTGGTGGCCTAGCGGTAAGAGCGTGCGACTTTCAATCCGGAGGTCGCGGATTCACACCCCGGCTCGTACCAATGAGTTTTTCGGAACTTATTATGTAGGTACGAAATATCAGTTGATATTTACCAGTTCACCTTTTCGGTGAAGGAAAACATCGTGAGGAAACCGGGCTAATCCCAATAAGGCCTAGTTTCCCCTCCGGGTTGGAAGGTCAGATGGCAGTCGCTTCCGTAAAACTATGTGCCTACGTCAATTTTTGAGATGAGTTGTCAAGGGGACCCCAGGCTCCCATGAGCCGTGGCATAAATGCCGGGATAACGCGAGGAAGAAGAAGAAGTTAACAGTAGGGTCGTTTTATACCCCGTAGTTAATAGTAAGGTATTTATTTCTATGTAACTTCTTTGTCGTATTCTCATGACTGAGGGACGTGACGGCTGTGGACAATTTCCACCAGTGCTCTCCAAACCGCTCTATTTTGATCTTGAACCGATACATTATAAATACATTAAAAAAAAAAAACATGGCAACGGATCAACATGCCAAAGTTATTGCTCTCCTACATATTTTAATTAAAAAATCATATATGCTATAAGTTTACTAATATCTCTCAAGATTCGATTCGCAATAGACAAGTGGCATCGCGACACCGTCTCTGCGGAGACCACAGCGCGGGCCTGCGGCGCCTGCGGATATCTTTACGTTTGACATTTGGTGTCATGAGTGAAAATTGAAATGTTTGCAAATAAATTTGCTTCTTTATAGTAATCAAGATTACAAAACAGCATTAAATAGTGCGAATACGAAATACCGTGAATCAGTGCATCTATTTACACGTTTCATCCTATCACGGTCCTATACCTACATTCTCTATAGTAGTGTGCCCTTTTCCGGAAATTTTGTTCAAAAGATACATTGGAGTGGCGGTGTTTTTTATTATTTTTGTATATTTTTATTTCTTTCTGTACTTTAGTAATAGCTTTTAGATTAATGTGTATATAGTAGTTAGTGAATGCTTCCCAGCCCATGTCGCAGACTCCATCCTCATCTGCCCACCAAAATGTCTCTCACAACAGTGTCACTGGAACCCTCGTACAGTGCCCACTTTGCCCCCAGTCCCGCCTATACAAAGGAAGCAAGGGTCTGAACATCCATATCACGCGCGTCCACCAAACTCAGACACAATGCGCAAATACAGGACCTACCCATATCCCCGTAAACCTTAACACACCGGACTTAGAGACAACATATAATTTTCTAACCTGGCTTGGTGAACAAAAAAATGCGACTGCTATCGTCAGAAGAATTCCAAAAGGAGCACGCATCTCAGTGGCAAACGCTTTAAACCAAACAATTTCAAAAACTGTTAACGAAAATACCATCGATACTTGGATCCAGCTTTTCTCTTTCAGTTTCCAAATCCTGCACACCGCCGACAGTGAGGACAATATATCTCTCACGCAAAAAATTAAATCGAATTGCTTCCACCCCTCAGACCCAGCTCCTCGCCCTCAACCAAATCGCGGGACGAAAGACGATTCAAAATTATTTAAAGTAGTCGAGCAAAAAATCATTGACGGGAACATTAAGGGAGCCGCTCAAATGCTATTTTCCAGCGACGTTGTTGCTCCAGACTGCCCTGACACCGTCGCAGCATTAGCGTCAAAGCATCCACTTCCAGCAGCATCCCTCCGCCTGCCTGAACCCCCGGAGCCCGATGCACCACACCTGGTTGCTAATAAGAAAGATGTGCTGGCCGCAGTTATGTCTTTCAAAAACGGCTCCGCCGGTGGCCTCGATGGCCTCTCGCCGCAACACCTAAAAGATTTGCTATGCGGTGCCACCGGTGACGCCGGCGAGCGTCTATTGGACAGTATCACCCAACTTATAAATCTCATGCTGTCTGGTAAAGTCTGCAGCGAGGTCTTAAGAATCTTATATGGAGCAAATCTCTGCGCCCTTAAAAAAAAAGACGGTGGCATTAGGCCTATCGCTGTGGGCTTTACCTTTCGGCGTATCTGTTCTAAAATCTGCTGCAAACATATTTTTCCATCCCTCACCAAAAAATTTCAACCTTGCCAACTTGGTTTCGGTAGCAAAGGCGGCTGCGAGGCTGCTGTTCACGCAGCGCGCGCCTTTGTCGATGACGACTCGTGCGAGGTGCTGCTGAAAGTGGACGTGAAAAACGCCTTCAACTCCGTCGATAGAGGCGCCCTACTGACACAAATCCAAGATGCCACACCTCTTATCTACAAATACCTGTGGCAATGTTACCATCAATCCTCAAACCTCCTCTTCAAAACCCATCGCTTGGCATCAGCAGTGGGATGTCAGCAGGGCGATCCACTTGGACCAGCTATATTCAGCCTTGCCATCCACCCCATAATTTCCAACTTAAATTCAAAATTTAATTCGTGGTACCTGGACGACGGAACAATAGGTGGTGATTGGAGGTCTGTTCTAGATGATTTGAGAAACCTAACCGACTCTTTCAGTACGATAGGATTAGAATTAAACTTTACAAAATGTGAACTGTATATAAATAATCATCTCCCCACCACCGACCTACATAACATTATTTCGAATTTCAACACTTTAGCTCCTAATATCAAAATCGTAGATAAAACCTCTTTAAGACTCCTTGGTGCTCCAATCTTCCCAGAATCCATAGAACCTATCATTAGCGAACATCTAAATACTCACAAAGCTTATTCGGACCGCCTTCTAAAAATCAATGCACACATGGCGTTAGTAATCATTAAATTTTGTCTTTTCGTGCCCAAATTTACATACATACTTAGATGCAGCCCTGTCTGGAAATACCCTCATCTCATCGAACCCCTAGATTCCGTCCTTAAAGTTACACTTTCATCAATCCTCAACGTCAACCTGGACAACCGCGCCTGGACCCAGGCCTCTTTGCCAATTCGTCATGGCGGCCTGGGCATCCGGCAAGTTGTCAGCATCGCCCTCCCAGCTTTTTTGTCCTCTTTCCACAGCACGCAAGATCTCGCCAATAAAATTTTTTGCCCTCCTTCCGACAATATCTGCATCCAAATACAGAACGAGGCCAAAAATGCTTGGACGCAAGCCTGCCCGGAAAATCCAATCCCAGCCTTCGTTCAGTCACAAAAACTTTGGGATGAGCCCCTCTGCAGAGCCACCCTAAAAGCACTTATTGATAATACTCAAAGTTCTGCAGAGCGCGCTCGTCTCCTAGCCGTATCGGAGCCAGAGTCAGGGCTCTGGCTTCATGCTTTGCCATCCCCCAACATAGGCACCCTCCTAGAGAAAACGACCCTCACACTCGCTACCAGTCTGCGATTGGGGGTCAAAACCAATGAGCCCCACCGCTGCCGCTGTGGCTCCAACGTTGACGAGCTGGGCCACCACGGCTTGTCCTGCCAGAGAAGCGCGGGCCGCATCTCTCGCCATGCCTCCCTGAATGATGTCATCCGGAGGGCGCTTGCTTCCGTTAGCGTGCCGGCCATACTTGAGCCGAACGGTATCGCACGTGACGACGGCAAGCGGCCCGACGGAATGACACTAATTCCGTGGAGGCTGGGGAGGACGCTTGTGTGGGACGCCACCTGCGTTGACACGCTCGCGCCGTCCCACCTACAGGCGACCTCCGTCAGGGCGGGAGCTGCGGCTACAACCGCAGAACAGAACAAGCGGCGCAAATATGCTGTCCTCGGTGAGGGATACATATTTGCGCCATTTGGCGTAGAGACTCTGGGACCGTGGGGGCCTAGCGCAAAAGCCTTATTTAAGGAAATTTCCCAGCGTCTCATCGACACCACAGGTGACCAGAGGGCTGGCAGCTACCTCGGCCAGAGAATAAGCCTGGCCATCCAAAAAGGAAACGCTGCCAGCCTCCTGGGCACCATAACAAACGAAGGTGACATGGGGAGCATTTTTTACCTATAAGTTAATTTAAGATTTGTTAAATTTTAGTTTTAATTTTAATGTTGTTTTTATTATCATTTTGTTCAATACAGTTATTTAACAATACATTATAAATACATTACAAATATAAATACATTATAAATTATAGAATAAACTTATCAAAGATAGGTATTTAACAAATATGTTCAGTCGCCGTCAGATACATCGGAGCGGTCAAGGAGCTCACAAATATCTAAACACGCCTGTATTGTCGTTACGTGCTGGTTTAGATATTTTTAAGTACCTCGGCCTCTTCGATACATCTGATGTACATGCTCGTATCGTGTTACGCAGGGAGCTGAAGCCGTGCCACTACGCTTCAAACTTCAACTTCAAAAAATATTTATTCAAGTAGGCTTAAAATAAGCACTTTAGACAAGTCAATAAGTGTACAAATAAAATATAACAAACATGAATTAAATTTTAAACAAGAGATAAATAAATACAATTGGTAACAAAAAATTAATAAATTACATATTATAAAATCAATGTCAAAATTATATAAAAACAAGGGAATAAAATGACAGCGCGAGAAATCAATCATAAATATCACGAATTTAATTCAGTCCCAGACAGTTTTGTAATTAACATAATCTTTGGTACTATAATACCAAATGCTTCTGTGTATATCGACCTTTAGTAAGCGTACTGCTTCTAATCTACCGACTGTGCTCGCCGATACAAGCCCGGGCTAGCCGTTTTCTCCTTTATAACATTCCAGAGCCATTCCGTTTAGGAATTCGTGCATTCGATTCAAATACAAATACCCAATGCCACTTCGCGAAAACATTGGTTACTTAGTTCTTAGGTTAGTTTAGTCTACTAAGTAAACATGATGTTTCTCAGCCCTTAGCCCTATTTTGTGAGTTGAATATACTGCCCTTTTTACTTATGGGCCCAACCCCGAAAACGAAAACAAAAATTGGTTATTTCATACATTCTATGGGAGATCCTATCATTTTTTACGTGTTCGGGCTTGGTGCCACAGTAAAAGTTGCTAAGTATGATCTGTAGTTATCTCTCTCTCACAATATGGCTAAGGGTTGAGAAAATATCCTATATAGTGTTTAACTAGGAAACAAATCAACTCATATTATAAATATTTGATTGTATTATTTTAGGCTTAGTGCTTAACACGTTCACTGCGTCTCGGGGAGAGTTGGGTTATGAATGGGGAGAGAAGGGTTGAGAGGGGGGTGAGAAGGTATTTTAAAGCTACTGCTACAAAAATAATGTATTCCAATTTAAAATGGAGCTATAGTAATACGCATAATAAAAAAAAATCGATCCAACAATCTTCCAAAATCACCTTTGTATGAAAACCCCTCTCACCCCAAATACGAGGCACTACGGGATGAGGTGGGTTTTCCTCTTTATCGTCAAAATTATGAAATGGAACTACCCAAAATAAAATAAAAACTAAAATACAAACGTCCGGAACACTTATTATACACCATATGTAAAAATAAAATGTTATCGAGGTTTGAATTTCAGTTTTGACCCTACTCACCCCATTTTACGGTACTATGTAAATTATAAACTGAAATAGATGCCATATACGATAACAAAAGTGAAGAAGGCCTCCACTACCCAGGAGTCTAGCGAAGGTGACAATCGTTGTTAGAAATCGCCAATTGAATCTTAAATAAATCACGTCACTTTTCGTAGTACGAGTATATGTCATCCCGGTAGGTAATTTTTTTATCTTTTCGTTCGGTGTTTGTCGATGTACGATTTCATTTTATGGTTATTCGGTGTTTTGGTCACTTTTTCAGTTTAATATGACATCTACTTTAGTTTAAGTATATATAGTAACAGCACCAGTCATGGGACATTTAAGAGGAAATTTGGAGTATTTATGAAATTTCCCTTGTACATGTAAATGGTCTTCCGCTTAGCGTGTTAAAAGATGAAAGTCCTATCCGCCTTTCATGTTTTAGGCGTGTTGTATCAAAGATACTGCAATGAGTTTCCACATAATTAACAAATTAAAACTATGCTTTTTTTCTCCAGTCATGGACACCAAAGCTCCAGTAATGGGCCCCCGGTAATGGACGTGGATCCAGTAATGGGCCCCCTATAATGGACATTGCTCTATCAGTATAAAATTTTGAAATGGGGAATAAGTTATGGCAAAAAAATCCATTTTTGGTATAAGCTTTTATCGCTGAATGTATTTTTCTTTCCACAGCCAATTATTATTGTATTAGATTCATCGAGACAATTCTAATATACCCAAACACAATTAGTTAGGGTTTATTGCGATAAAGTTCCCATGGCCACCTCCTGTCTCCATCATCAGATCAAGTGCATGTTATCATAATATTGCATTATCATCCGATTTGCATACTCAATTACGTACTTACACATAATTTCAACTGAATCGGAAATCGAAAAGTGGGTCAAATTCAGCTACCAAGATTTGACCCACACTAACTAACAAGGCAAGTTAAATAAAAGTTTGGAAAAACGATATTAATTTATCCTAAGTCCGAGAATACCTCCTGGTTGACATATTTCGTAACTACATTTTACTTCTGTATTGTTTAAAACATGAAATTATGGCATGGCAAGCATCATTATGTCAATTGTCCCATCATAGGAGGTATGCAGTTTTACAGCTCCTATAATGGGATTGGGCCAAATACCACTATTTTTTTACATCTGTGGAGTCACAACATAGTGTGTTGTATACCTTATCTCATGGTAAATGCAATTAACAAAACACATTCTAGTTTTCATCAAGTATTAATTAATTAAAATTTAATAAATTAACTCACCTCTCTTAGCGAAGTTGTTAAGAATTTTTAGTGATATTTTTGTTCAGTGGCACGACAACTTTTGGGTTGACGCACATTTCTTAAAAAATAACCGAATTTAATAAAAATTCAAACATAATCAGCTCTAGGACTCTTATTTATGATAAAAATATATCCAGTGTTTATAAACTACTTTTATATACTTATTTTAGAGGAATTGTGTTTTTTTGTCCCATTACTGGTTCCGTGTCCATTATAGGGTATACTACTATAGGTACTGTTTAGCGAAATATACCTATATTATCCAAGTTTAAATGGATTGGTTAAACTATCGTGAGTTACTAACTTGGTTTAAAACTTTGGACTTTCTCGCCAATCGGGAGTTGAAAAAGAACTTTCTTAGTTTAAAACATCTTTTCTTATAAAGAATCAGTTCTAAACATACAGTGAAAATTAACGTTTCAGATTCTTGATTTAAGTAAACACTCTTAATACGATTTTAAATTAAGTTAATTTTAATTTACCTATTATATGAAATGATCATGTTTAGTGTAGGTACTTATAAGGATTGTAATAAAATTTAAAATTTCATTACCTACAAATAAGTTTTCGTAAAGCTCGCTTTATTTAAATGAGTTTTTAGCTATGTATGGAGTGACGAGTACTCTGAACTTATTAAATGGTTGTGCCAAATAGTACTACAGATAATTGTACAAGTGAGGATTTCCTTTTATAGTTACGGTATAATGGTGGAAATGGTGGAATGCACAGCTGTGGCAAGGCGTAGCACACCATAGATGTTATGTAGCGGAAAAATCTGCATAGCACTTTACCGCCCTAGCAAGTCAAGCGAGAAACATATAAGGTAGGATGTATGTTATGGATGGATGTAAAACGTATTATTAAGCCTGTATCTCACGAATTTTCGGGACCATGGTGAGATTTCGTGAGATTGGTCTCTTGTGATATTTTTTCGACTATTACGCGCGAAAAAAAATTTCGTTTTCGTTACTTATTACCATATTACATTCATAATTACTTATTATTTTTGCAGATGATTACGACCGACACACGAATCAAATAGACGAAGCTCCCGCCCCAACTGCATCAAGTACAAGTCAACTATTTGACTCTGAATACCGCATTCCGAAATGCATCTTTCACTCAAATTAACCCGCGATGGAAACTATCTCGCTGCGATCCAGTTTAGAACTGTTATTAATCTCATCAGCTCGCAGTTCGCTAACTTGCTGCAACTAATTGTTTAAGAGTTTTAAGAACTTTTCACTTCCTTTCTCTTAGTATTATGTACTCTGTTTAAAACTAAGTAAGTGAGGATCACGTTTAAATCCTTCAAGGAAAAGATTGAAAGATTCTTAGAAATTAATTCTTTTATCATTTAAAAATAATTAGTTAGGTTTTTCTGTGTTTTTGGTATTACTGAAATATATTAAAATAAGGGGGCTAAGGGAGGTCACAGGTGACCCTCGCGCAGGCAGCTTTCTCGGGCAAAGATTGGCCATAGCAATCCAGCGCGGGAACGCTGCCTGCGTTATGGGCACCCTACCAAGTGCACAAAATTTTAATAGGTATTTTGAATTTTTAGCTTTAATAGTTATTTTAATTGTAGGTAGTTAGTTTTAGTTTTATATTCATGTTATCACACTTATTTTTAAAATAAGTTTATATGGCCGATGGCTTAGGGCATACATTTAATTACAGATTTTATTTATAGCACCCTGGTGGCGACGCCCATGTATTGGCTGTCGATTATACTGAAAATAAGAAGGTAATACATTCCTGAAAAGTAACTTGTTAATTTACATTTACTTTTAATCATGTTTTTGTACAATATTCGCGTACGATCGTTGTTGGAGGCGACAAACTTTAAAATCGTATCTTCTAGTTGTTTTGCGCAGCTTTTTCTTCTAACGATTCTTGTAAAAAGAGGTCACCCACTGTAGCCATTCTGATACCCAAATTGTTTGTGAACTTCGAAAAATTTTAATTAAAAAAGCTTGCTGCTGCTGGGTTTATTGGGATTACAAGTTATTAAAAGTTATAATGCTTGCTGGGGACATGTAGTGATTATTATGAAAAAGAGTTATTTGTTATCATAGAAACATTTACGGGTAGGTACATTTAAGAAGAAATGTGCCCCCGTGACAGAGTCTGTTGTACGTAAATAGCGCGGCAAGTCATGCATGAAAAATATACACGAAAATAGTTTATGTACCTATCTACAGTTTATTTACAATTCAATACATTAAGGATGACTCACGCTAGACCGGGCTGGGGCCGGGCCAGCTACCGGCGCTTGGTTTTCCATGGAAAACACCACGTGATCACCGATCAGCCGTCATAGAAAATTACGTCGGATGCCTCGGCCCGCGCTCGGAGTGATGAGATCTAGCATGAGAAATTTACGCAATAGAACACACAACTTTTATTTAGGTAACTACCAGCAATTAACAAATTCTTGCCAAAAAACTAAAATAGCAAAGTTAGGTTTGTATTTGTATCAATTTGGCAGAGATAACATTTCATAACAAAATACGCGCGCTTTTCGCGGCGGCGCGCAATGGCTTTTCGGCCAAATATATTTCTATGTTAAGTAAAAGCCATCGGCATGTGATGTTTTATGTAAGTATATACATTTTGTGTCGTAAGTAAACCTTAAGTTTTCTGAGTTTGATCAAATCCACGGAATACTGACCGAGTTAAGAATATTAAAAAACTACCGAGACGAAGTTGTGCGCCCGACAGCCGAACGGAGTTTAACTAAACTGTTTTAAACTTTAAACGACTTGCACGCTTACTAGTCCATTGATGAAAATACTTATTATGTACTTTTAATGTTTAATCTAATATTTTTTTAGATTATAGAGAATTATGTAGTTATAGTAGAAAATATCAACTGAAGATGCCACGAGTCATAAATGCCACGGCTTTAGGGAATGTTCCCGGAATGTAATGGTGAGAACCGGGAATTCCGGGTTCCGGGACTGAGTTTTATAGAAAACTAATACCGGGATCATACCCTGCACAGCTTACTAGAGGAGCCTGTGGTCCGCACGCCAATTTAATCTCAAAAATTAGCACATGCATTAGTATTTACAAACCTTCCGACCCAATGGGAAAATAGCCCTTAGGTACTGAGATTAGTCCGCCACTCTGCCCTATTTTGCGCCACTTCACGCCAGTTGGGTATTCCGAGGGCGGTCAGGTTTTTTTGGGCTTCGTCACTCCAGCGGTACCCATCTAGGACCTACCAACATACCTACCAACTGATGTAAATTAGTATAAACAAAAGCACGTTAGATTCTCGTCATCGTAAACCAAAAATCATTTGTCTCTTAAACTCTAGATTCTCGTCATCGTAAACCAAAAATCATTTGCCTCTTAAACTCTTTAAGCTAGCATTTTGTAAACCGAACTCTAAATAACCTTTCTCTAAATCGACGGTCTGTTCCAGACAGCTGAGAATTTCACCAAGTAATTTCCCTTCCATGTGCGTTGACGATGCCCGAAAAGGGGGTTATTACATATCCGTTTTCAGGACAATTTCTGCTGAGTAAGATAGAGAAAGGTATATATTGTTTCCCTGTCCCTCTTAGCAGCGAGATAGCGGAAAGTGTCCGGTGAAAAGATAGGTAATAGCCCCGAAAGGACCCGTTTCCGACCTATTTAATTGGCTATGCTGCAGCAGGGAATACAGTAGAACGTAAACGTTAAAGGGAATCGTTTTAGAATTGGACAAATTCGCTTCCGTGATGGTTAAGCGGTGAAAATACGAGCGAAATGGGTACAGGAAAAGTATTCGCTCTCGTGAGTATTAAGAGAACATTATGACTGGAAAACAAACAGAATAGGTACGAAGAAGGTCCTCTATTATAAAAAAAAAAGAAAAAAAAAGAAAAACAAAATTAGCATCGTAAGGAGGTAGGTACTAATGGTAACGACAATCGATATAAAAATCTGGATAAACTATATGAACGATAAACTCACGATGATTTCCAAAACGATAAACTCACGATGATTTCCAAACATTATTCAAATTTCTATAAGCGATTTTGACTTAAACAGCTGGGTAGTATAAGCTCCCTTTTCCAAAAATACCTATATAAAAAAGTAGAATTTTAATTTAACTTTGTATTGATATAGTTTAAAACCTAACGTTCTTTATTATATTAAGTAGTACCTACGTATTTCTATTGGATATCGAATTGAGGTACAGCTGTACCTGTGACCTCTGTGCCAGGGTCCCGCCGAAGGGACAGCCGATTATAGGTTAGTCACTTAATGTTCTTTTGTTTGATTTAACCTAGAGGACCGTTTTCATTATTCCAATAATGGAATACATTGTAATTAAGCGTGGGTTCAAAGAGTTGATGAAATTGGCGTTTATTAGAAGCTGTAATGACGATCAATCACAGGTAAGGGCGTTTCTCTGGTCGTTTAATGCGAGTTTAGTAATTAAAACGTTCCATGGGTTTTAATGTGTTTACCCAACTGGCGAGGAAGGGATATAACACTGAAGGTAGGGTTCCCTTCAGTGTTATATGTTTTTTGTTGTTGTCCTATTTGAGGAGTGACCAAGGCAACCTACTATTTTTAAATGTGGGGGAAACTATTAGTGGTCATCAATATTGTCATCACTCAAGTAATGTTGACCCCATTTAATTAATCTATCTATATCGCTTCAGTGGTTTAAGCGTGAAAATGAAGAGGGTTACCTGGGTTACCTCTGTTAAGACAGACATACAAAAATATTTTTGCAACAAATTTAGATAATTAAGCTGTTATTTTTAGTAGTATCTGAGATATAAAAACAAGGTTTATGTAGCTTACGCAAATAAACTTAAGGCGATTTGCACTACCTACCTACTCTGAATTTGATATTGGCGTGTTTACCAAAGGATCACGTAAAGTACTTACGAGTTAGGTACGCTCGGTGGCCGGTGAAATGTCCATTAATCGCACTGGGCATACCTATTTACTTCGCCTAAAACATACGTGTGAACGCAAATGAATTTGCCAAATCCCTAGAGGCAAGTTTAGTCGAATCGATCACAACACATGTGTGTGTGTGTGCGGGCGACCGTTGCCAACAAGAAAAAGCTTTCCCGGGCACCGTATGGCAATGGGATTGATTTGTGGGACGAATTTGTGATTATGAATAGGGAACTGTTGTGGATATTGGGAAATAAGTGATGTTGACAGGGTCAAGGTAACATTTTATTGGTCATTGACAAGGTTTTGGTCTAGTTTAATCTTTATGGCAGTAGCTACCTCTACTTTGATTATCTACTCTCGGCGTATCGAACATGATTTTGCGTTTCTGGGCGTCACAAGCAACCCCTTCAGAACCCCTAGAACAACTTACCGCACCGAAGAGCTGCGATAGAGTAGCAGATGAGCGTTATGGGGATGCAGTGGGTCCACACGACCACATGCCACGACCATCGACTCCTGGTCGTCACAAACAACCCCTTCAGAACCCCTAGAACAACTTACCGCACCGAAGAGCTGGGAGTAGAAGTAGCAGATGAGCGTCATGGGAATGCAGTAGCTCCACACGAAGATGCAGGCCACGAACACCTTCGTGTCCTGGTCGTCAGTCAGAAAGTCGAACGAGCACGTCGTTAGGAAGCCCTCTGGAACAAACAATAGGGATGTTGAGTATGGAACTATGGATAACATAATTGTTGGACACCATGCAGGCATCATATAAAACGCTAGACTGTTATAGGAAAAACGTACAGAGCTCAATAGATGATAGATCTTTGGATACAATTTATATTTCAAAAAATCGCAAAGAACTTCAAACGCATGCAAGTACCTATTTCACAATAAACTCCATAGCTCGATGTTCGAAAAAAAGTTGATTTGCTCTGTCAGTCAACAAACCAATCACAAAAGTTACACTAGTGACAGTGATGTATTGCATAATTGTTTTCCATCGTATTTTATCGGAAACGTTCGTTCATGCTGGTTACTTCAGTCAACGTCAGTACTTTTTGTCCCGAGACTGACCGAAATAGCAAGACACGTTCGTATTACGTTTCCGTGAAAATACGATGGAAAATAATTATGCACTACATCTGTACGTAGACGAGCCTCATATTTGGATTTGAAGTGGATGATCCAGCGTTCCACTATCAACTCCACAAAAACAAAATCCTATTAATTTGGACACTCTGGACAGCCGATAGGAAGGTATCAACTAATTTAAGTTTTGTTAAAGTTAGTTTAAGGATTCAGCTCGAGTTTTCTGCCAGATCATTCTGATCCAATAAATAGAAGCACTTTGTTTGTTATGAGCGTATTGAAAAAGGCAAAATATGTATGTAGGTATACGATATAGGCGTCTTGTCCTTGTTCCGTGTGAATGGGATAAATTACCCCATAAATAATGTATGTTTATCCCCAGTGCTGAGTTTTTTAAAATAAAAAACTGTTGAATTACATCAAGATTTTTTTGTCAAGTTTAGCAGCAATCCGCATTGGGCTAGCGTGGGGACTATAACCCGCGCATGAGAGGAGGCCTGTGCCCAGCAGTGGGCAGGGACCGTTACCGGTATTCTGACTACAGGTTATTATTGAGGTATAACCGGTGTAATTTGAATTTGGGTATTTATATCACTTAAGCTCCGAATAGAGGTATTCGAATACCGGTATTCAATAGTGTTATCGGTTTAGCCAATTGACAACAAATACCACTATTTGATAGTTTACTCCTAAAGCTATTAACGGTAATAAGTAAGTGCCAATACCGGTTGTAGTAGTACCACGATTCGTTCCTTCGCTACTCGTCAAGGACGTTGTCCGGCCCGCTTGTAAAGTTGTAAATACTTAAGATCCGGATCTTAGAATGCCCGTTTTCATGTTGGCTGGTAAAATTAGCTGTTAGGTGATGATTTTGAATGATAAATATTTAATAGCGTTCATTTGATTCATTTAATTGTTTTTTTTTTGTTGATTTAATTGTATTTTATTACGTATGTAGTTTATAATCTCAAATATATGAGCGCCGATTAGACGTGCGCGCCGCCGCCATAAGGAGTCCGCGCGCCGCCGTCGCCGCCGGTAGATTAAAATGCGCGCCGAATATTTTTTTATAAGACAGTATTATGCAGCGTTAAAATATGTAATAGGTTATAGTCCGATAAGAAATAGTTGAAATAGGCGCCACTTCCTACGTAACTCTCACATTTTTGACGTAAAATACTTACTTAAACATGGCAATAATTACGTACTTACGGAAATTTTTTGGTCATATAATTTAATTTCTACTATTTTATGTCGCACCAACACCATACTAACTATTTATTATGTGGCAGTACGATTTACATAAAAATGTGTTGTATGTACCATGTACCTATGGGTAAAACACATTTACAAAGTATAATGTCCAGTGTTTTAACCGTTGTCGATTACAGGGCACTTGTGCCAAGTATGCGAAGAGTAAAATTATCACGTTTTCTGGTAGTTTTTATGAATATGAATATGAATTAAACAGAGGGATTTTAGGTGTTTCAAAACCTTTTAAAAAGTCATTACTTGTCGTATTGCAACGTAATGAACCAAATAGATAAAAAAATATTATTACGGTTTTTTTTTCCTGTGCGTTCATCAAGACATCAAGAGACAGACCCGATTTCATTTGAGAAATTTCTTACGAAAATATTGATAAAATTGCATGCATTGTTGTATACCATTGCTCAGATGTTGCTGCATCCTACGATACCCCGCTAAGTTTGATTTAATGTTAATAAAATGACGCCAATGACTGGTAAAATTTTACCACCTACGAGCTATAAAGCTTTTGGAAAAATATAAAAATAATAGGTTTTACTTTAGTTCATAACATAAGTTGACATTATCAGTAAGTGTATTTGTAATTAAAAATGCAATTATTCTATATTTATTAAAAAAAATATGAATTTTACAAAAAAAACCTTATGCATATAAAGTACTGTATACTAACTAGGCAACGTCCAAAATACTAGACGTCTTTTCATTATGCGGCGTATCTTTTTATTTACACCGACTGGCAACATCCAACATATTTGACATACCTATGTTTTTTTCGAAACTATTATAAATAGATTTTTTTCATGATTTTTCTACAATAAACAACCACATAATAAGATAATAACACCAAAAAAATGATACTAACACAGTTTTTTGAGATTTTTTCCCTTGTCGATTTAAGGGTGAAGCATGGCTTTTCATTATACGTCTTAATATTGAAAAGTTGAAAAATTCCACGCCGCCGCCGTGGATTTTTTTCTGGCGCGCCGCCACCCAATTTTTTTCGACCGGCGCGCACGTCTAGCGCCGCCCAATAGGCATTTAGCCGGCGGCGGTTCGCCGGTCAAAATTGGTTGGCGGTGGCGGCGAATCGGCGGCGTAGCCTTGAAAACTTGGTTTATGCGAAGAGAATTCAAACCTTAATTCATTTAATTTAATTTCATTTAATTTATTGAATTATGGTAGGAAAAAAGTTTTTCATGGCATTAACTGTAGATAAGCAGCATAATGAACATCTCTTTATATTGTGAGGTTACTGTTAATTGAATCTATCACTAATTCACTACACTTTATAAAACAAAGTCCCCCGCCGCGTCTGTCTGTAACTATATGAATGTATGTTCACGATGAACTCAAATCAAAACCTACTCAACTGATTTTCATGCGGATTTCAGCTATCAATAGAAAGATTTTTGAGGAAGCTTTAGTTGAGGTGTACAATTTGTTAAGGTTTTGTGTAATCCGTGCGAAGTCAGTGCGGGTAGCTATAGTCAAATATAATAGTTATTATATGTACGTATCGCCAGGAGAGGTGAATGATTACACACACTGCTCGCACAGACCACCTAGTAATCGCAAAAATAGTATGAATGAATCAATGAGTGAATGTGACTTAAATGTACGATATTAAAAGCCTACATATAAAAACCCCTTCAAGAAACTTTTTTGCAGTTGATATCAACTTGATATTGGTACGAAATACGGAACCCTAAAAAGAATATTAATTTCAAAAATGCCTCAAAAATTGTATTGAACAACTATTTACAACTAATATTGCTCAAAGGTTAACTGGAAGAGATCCCTTAAAGGCATAAGTTCGCCTTTGCACTAATGACGAATTTTATTTTTCCTGTTTTGTTTTGATTTTTGTACAATAAAGTGTTTTACTACTACTACTACTATATTAAAGCAGAAGGAGTTGAAAATAAAGTTCCAGTTAATCCTTGTTTAATATTCGCTGAAAGTTGTTGAGCATTAGACTTTTCTGAGTGAGCACTCTATGTATTTTTTTCTTTATGTGGTTAAATGCACGTAATAATTATTTTTAGATATAAATAAAATAAAATAAAATAAAAATAGCCTTTATTCCACCATAATTACATTTTTTACATTTCCTTTGCATGCATGATTACATTTTTTAGTTGCATATATTATTTTATTTTGTTGTATTTAAAATATAGATTGTATAAGATACTAGTATAGGTATTATTCATAAAATATAAAAGATTCAATTTGACATTCAATTTCGATTCCATTTCCATTATCTATTTTTATCACAGTCATTTACATTTAAAGCCATTTTTACTATTATATCTATCAAATATGTCATATTAATATTAGTATAAATTTATTAATTAACAGTACCTACTTAACATTAATTTCAAATACTTAATTTAACTATCCTTCATTAATTATGGAAGTCGCCTCTTTGGCGTAGGCCTCCCCCAGTGTTCTCCATGTGTCTCTATCTTGAGCTAGTCTTCTCCATACTGTTCCACAACGTTTTTTGAATATGTCTGCCCATCGTGTCTTTGGGTGACCTTGCTTTCGTGTTCCTTTTTCTTTTGGTGGGGTCCATTCTATGATTTTCCTTGTCCATCTATTATCGTTTATTCTACTAATATGTCCAGCCCACTTCCATTTCAATCTTCGTATTCTCTCTATGATGTCAGTTACTTTAGTTTTCTTTCTTATATAATCGTTTCTTACTCGGTCTGATATTCTAATTCTAATTTTTAGATATAATTTTAATTTATATTTTTGTTCGGTAAATAAAACAAAAATATGATATGAAAAGTTTTCTTGATTTCTATTTAAAGTTAATTGTTTTTATATAAAGTACCATCTCTTAAAATATCGGTACTTAATTTGTTAGCACGTTATATAAAAGCAATAAATTCCCGATCAAACTAATCTGCATAGCATTTGCAACGACAACGTGTGTAAATATCATCGTTAATGTCAAAGTTCTATGAAAATATGACGTTTATATTATAATAACACTCCCTCACTTTGTTCTGTTCAAATCGGTGCAAAGTTAGCTTAGACAGACTCTAGTATCTAACAAGGTCACGCCGATGCCACACCGATAGCGCAGAATTTTGGCGGCGGCGGCGGCGGCGGCGCGAAAATTTTGGCGGCGCGGCGCTCATATTTCATATGGAAATGTTTTCTGGGATTAATTATTTTCATTAATTCATTCATTAACCTCGTGCCTTGAAACGGTCGCAACGCTCAATTTTACAGATTTCGAACCACTTGCTACGCTCGTAGTTAAATCATGAAATCTTTCGCTTGTACAGCGATCAATATAAGCATGAGCAAAAAGAATAGATAGTAAGTTACATATGTCTTTGGCATGAGGACTTAACAACAACTTTAACCTCTTGTCGCAAAGTTTTTGGTTACTCTTTGATCAAGTGCAATGAATACCGGTATTAAATACGAAAACCATTACCGGTATACTGAATACCTGTTATTATTGAGGTATTAATGAATACCGGTATTTCATTATGTCAATTAGTGTACAAATAGCGATAAAGACAAAAACGGAATGACAGCAATACCTCTAATGCGAATATAGGTATAACATTTTAACCGGTATTCGTTTGACAGTTTTTATACAGGTATTTAATAAAACCGGTTATACGGTCCCTGGCAGTGGGACGTTTATAGGGTGAAATTATTATTATTAGCAGTAGTGTAGTCGTGATAATTTGATAAGGTTTATTTTTTGGTTATTGCAATCTTTTAAGGGATAATAATTATGTAGAGAACAAGTAAGTATTCTTTATTGTGCACATACCTACACAGAGAATGAACCTACAAAAGGCGTACCTGACAACAGGCGTAGGCGGTCTTATCGGTCAACAGTCGGGCTGAAAATCTGCTGATCTCGAATCCTTGGGTTAAATTGGGGAGAATATGACGATGGAACAAGCATTAACGAACGAACGATAATTAAAAAAGCCCAACAAACTTTCTATTATCAAAAGCAAATTCCAACTCTTTAACACTTGAACCCGTTGAGTTATGCTCAAAGAATTTTTAATAACCTTAGCAAATTGGGCGGCTGAAAGGGCCGAATTTCAGGCCTAATACAAAACAAAACAAATGATGCTATTGTTGAAACGCTTACGCCTACGTAATTACAGTAATTTAGGAGACGATTAGGTGTTCGCGGAGACGCGAAATTGAACCGTAATTTTGGTAAACACGTGAAATATCGTTACGATTTGTGATTGAGGGTAGTTATTAAGGGCAACATTGAACGCAGAGAAGATGGCCGATGGTGTCGAAATGTGCTCGAGTGGAGACCACGGACTAGCAAGCGCAGCGTAGGACGTCCACCCACAAGATGGACAGACGACCTTATTAAGGTCGCCGGAAGACGCTGGATGCGGGTCGCTTCCAACCGGTACGTATGGAGGTCCGAGGGGGAAGCCTATGTTCAGCAGTGGACGTCTTATGGCTGAGATGATGATGATGAGGTATTTACGAGTATCTAACTGCAAGGTACAGAGTTACAGACTTCTCATTGTACAACAAGAGGCAGGTTCATTTCCCATGCTAACTCAATTGAGGATTTCACATACACCTTTGAATTTAGTCGAATATGTGTGCAGATATGTTTTTATTCACCGAATATATACATTATATACCTATACACGCCACCATGATATAACTCATCAAATAATTGAGAGAGCTCTATTTATTGTGAATATATAAGTATATTTCTTATAGAACGCTAGAACTATTATTTTAATATTTTACTTAGGCGAATTTGGGCACCAATGGTGAAGTTATGGTTCCCTACGCAGATAGTTTTGCAACCCTAATTTTCATCAAATCTGGTTTAGGCGGTATTTAGATATTTAGTTTTGTATTTCCGGATGTTCTCCTCTACAGGTCGCAATTCTTAACCGATTCTCATGAAATTTTGTGACCAGATTCTATGACTAAATAATTTTTTTTTGTCAATCCGGTTTTTGGAATTTTTTTAAAATGGCCGAGTCGTGATACCTGTCGCCTAAACAAATAGTCGTATCGATATCATAAGAGTTTTTTCTTTTTGAGACATGTTTACAGAGTTAATAGCAAAAAATGCAGAAAAAAAATATCGCTGGTTTAGGCGGTATTTAGATATTTAGTTTTGTATTTCCGGATGTTCTCCTCTACAGGTCGCAATTCTTAACCGATTCTCATGAAATTTTGTGACCAGATTCTATGACTAAATAATTTTTTTTTGTCAATCCGGTTTTTGGAAATTTTTAAAAATGGCGGAGTCGTGATACCTAGCGCTTAAACAAATAATCGTATCGATATCATAAGAGTTTTTTCTTTTTGATATATGTTTATAGATTAAATGTCCAAATATTCAGAAAATTTGTATCGCTGGTTTTGGCGGTATTTAGATATTTCGTTTATACTTGAGAATGAGTAGCTAAATTTCGTCAGCTTTAGTAAGAACTATCATGGCGCATTTTGCAAACGTTCGCTTTTTTTGTTTGCATCGGGAGGTCCCTGGTTCCATCCCCAGTAATTGTATGCTGCTACACAACTTTTTGTATATTTTTATACTTAAATATCGTATCAATTGTTGTTTTTTATTTTATTATTTTATTTTGAAAAAATGAAAAAAATCGTATTTTTTATTTATCAAGCGCGGGCTAAGCGTATTCGTTTAATTTTTGCAAGAGATGATGGCTTTTTGCGCTTTACAGAAAATTTGATTCTTGAATATACGGCGCCATACCTTTGGCCTCTATGCTCGTCTAGATGGCGACACCATTTTATATTTAACAATTTTTACTCATATCAGTAAAAGAACATGGGTCAAAATCATATGGCGTTCAAAAAATAAAAAAAATCATTTATCCATACATATATACATTTATTGATATTTTTTATTAATTTTCATTTTAATCCTGTATCGAAAGATGGCAGTAAATTTACAGCACTGATTTACAGTGACTACAAAATTTAGTACGACAATAACCCTCTACTATAGGGACCGTGCGCGTTGGAGGGTCTGCCATCTTGTGGTCTGAATCGGAAACATGTACATTGCCAAAGCAAGTTCTACCATCAACCGTTCTCGTAGGTACGTTTTCTTGTGCATAGTAGGTTCTGCCATCTTGTGGGCTACATCGGAATCATAAACTACACATCTACGCTTCGCGCCAAAGATCTGACGGCTCCTGTGCTGCCCCCTATAGTTCATGTACGTCCCCTATACAATCTATTCTCTTTAGAATTTAGATTAGTTAGATATTTAAATTCTTACTCGACTAAAATTAAAAGCATGAAACTCCTTCTATTGCGACTCGAGGAGGAACAAAGACTGAAAAGACTGGCAAACCAAACGCGCACGAAGCTTCTCAGTTGCAGTTTGGGTGGATTTCAAAATCCTGCGAAAACTTATGGTTCGGTCTTTATAAAAAAAACTAGTAGGTTGTGCGAGTTGCATATTTTTTATATGTTTTTAAGAACTATTATCTTCATGTTCCTTCAATTACCATCTCCAATAACTTAATAGTTTTTTTTATATAAAATGTTTTATGTGTCTAAAGTCATCACCGTCTACCGGAAAAATCTGAACCTTTTTGTTTGCAGTGCAAATTATAGCATACCTATCGTACGATTGCGATTTTTCTTTTACTTATATCTTTTCCATGTTGTTGTTAAACACATGAAAAAATATGCAATAATTCCTTCACCGAGAAAGTACATTTAAAAATAAATTAAAATTTTGTCACGAATATTCGTCAACACCGTCATGGTAATGTCAATGTGAGCTTATCTCCGTGTATGAACAACGAAATACCGCTAAAGGTCCTTGCCCTATTTTTCACTTTAATATAGAATGCCAAAAATGATTTCACTATAAAGTCACATCATTGAATCGTGAGAAATATTACGAACAAATTTGTAAAACGTAGTTTGTCACAACAGAGCATCATCACCGTTATGCTTTGGTTTAAAAAAGTTACAAATGAAGTTTATTAAAAGGTACAAACTACATGAAGTTTATTGTGTAGCATAGATAACTACTATTATTCGTATTCTAGAAATAAAAACAAGAAACTCTCAAATCGTTAACACCATACCCATCATCACCGGGAAAAAATGACGACCGGTGATGATTTCATGTGTATGGTGATGACGGTTCTCAGAAACTTTTCTAGTTATTTTGCTATAATTCATTATGAAATTAAGCTGTATGTTTGAAAAACGTTCTCTATGTCTTCTAACACTATATAATGTCTACCTTATAAATGTATAATAAATGTAGAAGAAGATATGACTATTTTTTTCAGACTAGAGGATGGTTAGTTTTAAATAACATTTTGACTGAAGTAGGCAAAATTTAGGTCACTTAGAACTTAGAACATACAAATGTTTATTTTTATTATCTAATAATGTAAATCGTGCAACTTAGAGTCTGTAATTGCATGTTAGTCGTGTTAAAACAAAGTATTTAAACAAGCAACATATATTAAGTTTTAAGCGACCATAGGCTACGGTACTGGCTCACTATCGTAATGGCCTTATGTTTTTTGATAATATTATATTAATTGATGTATATAATCACAGCAATTAATAATTATACCATTGGGTAGTCACCGGACCCAATACCTAACATTTTGTAACTTATGACATGCATTACAAGTAGGGGTCTTGCAACTTATAAAACACTGATTATACTTATATTAATGTTTAGCTATTAAACAATATATATATGGATTTAAATCATTATAGCTATTTTTAAAGTTAATGTATAAAACAACAAAAATACAAACTTATGCAATGAATCAAATTATCAAAAAAAAAGTAATATATCATAAAAATTAAGCTCACTGATAAGCCAGCAATTTTATAATATGATATAAATACCAAGTTATGCAGTAGATAAAAGAAGATGCGGGTTTAAACTGATAATATGAGTACAATATTGTTAATATGATTTAACATTGAAAAAACCCAAAAAAATTAATGAATACATAAATTGCCTATTTCGGAATATAAATTATTTAAAATTATACAATATAAATACTTGTGATATATTTATTTATATGAATAAAATGTATTTTTTATAATTTTCTAAAAATAATTTATGTAGCTAGTCTTATGTTCAAAAACATGTTATTTGTAATGTTAATTAAAGTTCTAAAGCCTTACAATTAAAAAAAGATTTTGTTTTTTTAATACGTTTTTAATACATATATAAATTAGTTCCCAAATCGTCATTACCGTACATGCAGTGTCATTACCGTCTACAAAAGAGTCATTACCATACCATGATTGTCATCACCATCTTGCGTTTTTATTTTCCGAAAGCGATAACTTCAAATATAAGCCACAAATGATTGTATAAATACCATAAATATCCTCAATATACAGCCCCCTATTACTTTACCCAGCTCGAATTGTGTTAAATTAAACATTAAAAAAAAATATTTTTTTGTATGGTGAAATTTTTGGTGATGAAATCCACCCAGTTTACAGGCTAATTAAAAGGTAATGTTGGTTCCCTAACATAAGTAGAGTTAGACCAAGAAAAGTCTGCAGAGATTTTGACACTGGCACAAATAACATTGGCACTGCGTGTGCTGTCAAAATCTCCGCAGACTTTTCTTGGTCTAACTCTATCCACTTTTCTATACAATTAGTATGGCGACGTGGATACTTAAGTTGGGGCACCGACCGTACACTGACATCGGAATGATATTTTTATCATGTTATTTAGTAGTCATCGTGCGTCTCGCTTGCGCCAATACATGTACGGACAAGAACCAGCGAAATGCACGATAACTAAATGACATCAGTTAGACGTCATTCTGATATCAGTGTACGTTTGAATTGGCCTGTTAGCCAAAAATTGTTTCGTATGTCCGTCTGTTCTACTCTACTGGTCGCATTTCTAAACCAATTCCCGAATTTTGTAAGCAGGTTCGATAGTTAAGGTTTTAATTGTCAAATTAGATTCACTAAATTCTTCTAAACAACGAAGCCATACATTTACTCAGTTTTAAGCTCAGCTCGCGAGGTCTACAGCTCACAGAGCCACTAGTTTATAATAGGTACCTCTACAACAATAACTCTTAGTTTTACTTAACTTGTTCTAAATATAACAAACATACTAGCTAGGTATATGTACAGTCGGCAGCAATATCCTGAACAAGTAACCGAATGAAAGTGCACTCTGGTGAACTGCTGGAAACAATTAACGTTTCCGCTTATTGCTGCCCTGTTCAGAAACCACGATTCAATATCAATATAATACCAATTTAATTGGATAATACGATTTCAAGTTGACATGGTAATTTACATTATAAGTACGAAAGAGGGTAGATGTCTATAGTGTATTAATTCATGGAAACAAACCTCCTAGGTACCTACGTAAATAACCAGTTTTAAATAGTACTCTTAGCGCCACTTGCACCAGATGCACCATACCACTAACCCCGAGTTAACCGGTTAAACCGCTAACCCAGTGTCAAATTGTACTGGCAACCATGGTAACTACAGGTTTAACCTGTTAACCCCGGGTTAGTGGGATGGTGCAAGTGGCGTTTAGTTTATAATCTGTTTTGCTCTAAGCACCTATAAGTAGATCGTTTTTTTTAGCATTAGAAAGAAGGTAAGCGATCTTGACATGTCTTTTAATTGAAAAACGCTTTTTTTTAATCAGTATAACTATTACTTATGAAACCAGAAGTATATAAATGATCGTATTAGATTCATAATTGTTACATATTTATCCGTGACTTATTTTTAAAACTTGTTTTTCAATTAAAAGACACATCAAGATTGTTTACCTTATTTCTAATGCAAAAAAAACGAACTATAAGAGCGCGCGGGACCAATCCTTTTCCAATATCATTTTGTGGTATCAAAAACTTATTCTAAATAAGGCACTGGAGGTCGAGAGGAATGGCGAACATTAGCAAATAAATATAAAGTACTATCGTTGACTGATTTAAGCGAAGGAAGATCGAAGGCGTTAAAATTAGGCACTTACCTACTTACTTTCCCCACCAACGTTATAAATACACAATACACATCGTAGATATTCGAATTTCTGTTATTTAATTGATTTTAAGTAAACAAAATTAATTTCTCAACATCGGCTTTGTAAGTTTGTGCTAATAATTTTATTATAAGCCTAACTCCCTACCTACCTACTTATATCACAAGTGTATAAACGGATACCACAGCCAGGACGGAAATGTGCGTGGTTCTATTTTATACATCGCAGCGGCCGGTCGATTTTTTCTACATATGTACAGTCAACTGTAAAAATATGGGTGCACAAATCATCTCAAAAATATGTCTCTTATGTCAGCGAATTAAGAACTATGGGACATATTTTTGAATAAGTTGGCTACACCGATATTTTTACAGTTGACTGTACATATATTTCTATTACAATATTGTCGACTGTTAGGTATCTAACTGGTGATGGTGCATCATCATCATAATTTAAGAGCATGGCTCTTGTTAGTGGAGTATGCGCCAATCTTCGCGATGTGATGCTGATGGTGATGGTGCATATGAGTTAAAATTTCGGTTGGGGTAAATATTGTATGTACATAACTAACGTTATTAATGCACGTAATGAAAAATTAGCCTCATTCGTCAACGAAGATTAGGCAAGACAATGCTCGGTCAACGGATGCTAACAATTTGCACTCCTGTTAACGAATTATCCGAATCCTGCTTACGTTGACAATCTCGTATAGCTCTTTTACATTCATACAAAAATCTTACTTATTTATAACGCGATAGGTTTCATTTTACTGTATGATTTTAGCGCTGATAGGAGTTTTGTGAAGAAACAGTAAATTGCGGGTGCGAAATGTTGTTCACAAAATGAGGATGCGCCAATAGTTCAGCGAACTCCGTTGGGGAACTAAAATTAGTTCTTTAAATTATGATGCATCAAACGCCATACCGAAGTTCATTTTCATAATCACAGTACCAGGGTCATTATTCATCATATTTATGAACATTAAATATGTGTTACATTTGAAATCAAGAGTATTAGGGTCAAAAACTTTTTTGTATGAGTTAAAGTAATGAGACTTTGTAGACATCATAAAGTTAGCTCAGGACCGGGACAAGTGGCGTACTAGAGAGAGGCCTACGCTTAGCTTAGCACTCTTAGCAGTGGGCGATAAAGGGCTGATATGATGATGATAATAAAGTATATTTAAAGCCTCGTCTTGCCAAACTCTTATAGGCATGTTCCAACTTTGTACTTCTTTAAAACTTATACAACATGGCATTCATATTTAATTACACAAACAGGTCTACTGCGATATAATTTCAATGTTTTTACCTTAAATTCCGACATTTCAGAAAAAATCGAAATGAAATTATATCGCGGTAGACCCGTTTGTGTAATTCTAATTAAATATGTGTACAAAACGCGAGAGTTTGAAGGTGAACCATGGCATTAACGCCAAAATCCATGGCATTAAAATGTACCAAAATCCTTTACTTTCATATGTCCACAGGAAACACGCCGGTTTTCCCGAACTTTTTTGACCCATTTATTAAAGTATTTTGTATAAAGTTTGGCAAAATGAGGCGCTTCTGGAAACATTTTAATATTTCTACGAGCGACTGGTTATATAAGAAAGTTGTTATTGTCGTTTAATTTAATTGTTCGATAATTACACCAAACAATTAAGTCAATACCCTGGGTGGAAGTTGAAATTAAAGTATCAAGTATGCACAGTTTGTTGATTCTAAATAGGCCTGAATATTGTTATCCCCTAGCCGCCCAGAGGACTATAAAGAGGCTATAGTAATTTGAATTTTTATTTTGATGTGTCATACCTAATTGTAGTACAAAATACTAATAAATTGTAGTACAAATAAGAATAGGAACGTTGGAAGCGAATGGGTCAAACTTTATCCAGTGGACATAATATCGTTATTATTAAAATTTGCAAATAGTTAAGTTTATTTTGGAAACAGCTATTGTAAACCTCAAATGGAAGAGCGGGGTTGTCTGACACAGGTGTATGTAATTCATCTACTAGGAAATTCCAGCCATATTTTGTAATTGTAATTTGTTTGTTACCCAAATAAACATTTTCATTTTCATTCATTTTCATGATAAGATTGATAAGTTACCTGGTACATATTTCCCCCACACTTTGACCCAGGGCAGGATCGTGAAGGGCATGGCCCAGAACCAGGTAAACACGATGAGGAGGGACGCCTGCACTCTGTTGATGCGGCCGTCCAGCGGGCAGGATATGGTTCTGGTGGACAATAAATCCGTAATTCAATGTTAGTTAGGGGTAGCTTGATATTTAATATATGTACTGCAACTAGTACAGCAACACACTTAACTGTCCACCAGAGGACCTTATGTCTATTGTAATAAGGTTTACGATCTGTCAGTTAACAGCGTGGGCGATGGTATTGTGGTTAAAGAGATAAATCGGGCATTTTTCATAGTGCCCGGGCATTATGAAAAATGATCAATATGAGATGGCAATGTGATATAATTATCCTCTAGTGGATAGGAAGTAGAGGAGGAAATGCCAGAAAACAGTTCTAAAGCACCAAGACAGTAGCCGAAGTAAAGAAGACCACGGACACGGAATGAAAGAAAAAATATATTATACTTACTTGTATCTATCAAAAGCGATGATGGCATTGGTAATAGCACCTCCGATACCAGACAGTGAGCCGAGTGCAGCATAGATGTCGCATCCGAGCTGGTAGCCCACAGTCCGCTGGTAGGAGTTGATGATAATTCTCCTCTAGTGGATGCCAAATAGAGGAGAAAATGCCAGAAAACAGTTCTAAAGCACCGAGACAGTAGCTGTAGTAGATAGAAAGAAGACCACGGACACGGAATGAAAGAAAAATATACTATTACTTACTTGTATCTATCAAAAGCGATCACGGCATTGGTAATAGCACCTCCGATACCAGACAGTGAGCCGAGTGCAGCATAGATGTCGCATCCGAGCTGGTAGCCCACAGTCCGCTGGTAGAAGGAGTTGACGATAATTCTCCTCTAGTGGATGCAAAATAGAGGAGAAAATGCCAGAAAAAAGTTCTAAAGCACCAATACAGTAGCCGAAATAAACAGAAAGAAGACCACGGACACGGAATGAAAGAAAACAGATTATACTTACTTGTATCTATCAAAGGCAATGACGGCATTGGTAATAGCACCTCCGATACCAGACAGTGAGCCGAGTGCAGCATAGATGTCACATCCGAGCTGGTAGCCAACAGTCCGCTGGTAGAAGGAGTTGATGATGAGTAGCGGCATCTCCAGCATCATCATAATGTCGAAGATCGCCAGGTTTATCACGAACATGTTGCTGGCGCTGCGCAGGGATTTTGAACTGTAACAAGAATATTTGAATAAGTTTTCCGTTACTTTCTTAATAACAAATTAAACGGATTTTAATGTGATATAAGAGAACCTCCACCGACAAAAGCAAAGCTCTTAAGTTATGATGATGATGAACAAATACAACTAACACAACAACAAATACACAACAACACAACAAATAAACACAACAACATTTTTTTTAAATGTGATATAACAGGCAAACGAGAAGACGAAGCGCCTGATAGTAAGCAATTACCGTCGTCCATAGTCACCGGCCACACCAGAGGGGTTTTAAGCGCGTTGCCACAAAGCTGCTCCCATAATCGAAGTTATTTTATTTATTTATATTGCCCTTTATTCTGAACATGTTTGTTCATTTTATATAGTAATTTTAGTTTTGAATGTTTATAATTATGATGTCTCTTAGTTCAGTGTGCCTGTCGGCAAAGGCCTCCTCCAGCTCCTTCCAGTATTTCCTCTCTCTTGCCACCCTTGTCCAGAGTGGTCCCGAAGTTACTTTCTCATTTCTCATCATTTCTTTCTCTTTAAAAAACGAAATGCTTAAATTACATGAAACTTGGCATGATCATTTACGTATTACATTTATGTTCTGTGTCTGGAACTAGTTTTGTTATACAAAGAAAATAAAGAGAGTAGAAGTTTTGCATGTAAAACTTAACTGTATGTCTACATAGATGGATAACTCTCTGGTATTTCAACGAGGCCAATTTCGTCGATGCGCCAAATACCAAACCGGGATATAATCGACATTTATTATTATTATCGATATACTCGTATGCCCGTGACGGGCATTTCGCGCCAGCAATATTTTGCAGGCCGATACTGTATGTCCACGAGGTTATTGTATAAAATTCCAGTAAATTGTTATAAACTTTAACTCGTCTACATGTTTAAACTACTTTATTCTTGAATGTAACTTAAATATACTGTTGAGTATTAAATAGTACTAGTAGTTCACCCCAAACTGAGAACTCGCGGTTTGCCAAAAATTATATAGAGCGATTGACTTTGTTGCACCTACTTACTCGTATAGTTCGACATAAAATAGTAGAAAATAATTTTCAAGAAAAAAAAACCGACTTCTATGGGGGCCGGTGAAAGATTACTGTACATAGATGGAGCACTATGTAGAAAAGGAGGTAAAACCACTCACTTTTCTAGTAGGTAGCATTTCGTTTCTGTAAGGGTCGCAGTTTTAGCCTCATGAACCCACTTCTCTGATAGCTGTTCGGTTCTGTGAGGATTGCAGTTCGAACCTAACCAAACCCACTTTTCTAGTAGCATTTCGTTTCTGTAAGCCTCGCAGTTCTAACCTAACCTAACCCACTTTTTTTCGGTTCTGTGAGGATCGCAGTTCAAACCTAACCTAACCCACTTAACGGCGCGTGCGGTGCGGTGTACGGGAGTTTGAGCGGGAGGGGCTAGTAAGTTTGGCATCATTATACTTTATACCTACATTTTATGGTAGGTAATCATAGTGGTTTATTTAGCTTAGGTATCAGTGGTTTTCCGGGTCAAGGTCCGAGTCCGGGTCCGGGTCCAGTTCCGGGTCCAGGACCAGGTCCTGGTCGAGGTCCAGGTCTAGGTCTTGGTCCAGGTCCGGGTTCAGGTCCAGATAAGAACCCGGATCCGGGTCAGGTCTGGCTCCAGGGCTAGCTCCGTCAAAATCGAAATTCGAAATCGCCAAACGTGTAGTCATTGAAGAGTTCTGTACTGATCATCATCAGCAGTTCCACTTCATCAAATGCGACAGTTTTTAATGTAAATTCTTGATTTTCTGATGAAAATACACAAATCTCTACATGCCTTTAAGATTTGAGGAGTTCCCTCGATTCCTCATGGATACCATCATCAGACCTCGACCTTGACAAAAATGTGGCTTAAAAACTTAACTTGCTTAACAAACATAACGAAGAGGACAAATCGCCAAACGTGAACTATGCTTCGTTAAAGAATTCCGTTCTGATCATCATCAGCAGTTCCACTTCATCAAATGTCACTTTTTTGAATGTATATGCTTGATTTGTTGATAAAACACATAAATCACTATATATATATATATGCCTTTAAGATTTGAGGAGTTCCCTCGATTCCTCATGGATCCCATCATTAGAACTGGGTTATGACAAGAACGGGACCAATCTGTATGCATATATGTACATACAATCAAAAAATTTTTTTTCAAAATCGGTCCAGTAATGACGGAGATATGGAGTAACAAACATGAAAAAAAAAACACAATCGAATCTCCTCCTTTTGAGATTTGGAAGTCAGTTATTAATAAATGAGGGCGCCACTTTCGACGTAGCTGTCACATTTTTGACGTAAAATGCTTACACATGGCAACAAGTTGTAGTCTGTCAAACCATTTCCGTCAGTAGAAAAAAGCGGCTAAAAAATGTAGGCGCGAAGGGTTATCGTCCCATAGAAAATTTGAATATCGCGCCTTTTTCTACTGACAAACTTGTTTGACCGACTATAGTATGGAAATTTTTGAGTTCTATTTTATTATAATTATTATATTACACGTGGATATATTACAAGGTCTGTGGAGCCCTTAACTGATACTGTATCTGTGGTAAGCCGAAATGTTTCCTGTCAAATGTCAAATACCTATATTATGTTTATTTTTATCTTGCTAATTATTTCAAAATGGTAAATTTAAAAACGATATTATAAAAGTGCAAGCCGAGCAATTTCATTTGATACCAAACTCGACCATATTTTCTTGCAAAAAGATGACCAGAATAGCAAGAACCCTCAAAAATAGCTTTTTAGCCTTCTAAGCTCTTCTAGCTCAATAACCCCTTGATCGAGCCTGCTCATAATTTAATGACTAAAATATAATGCCCTCAACTATACGTTTACCCAATTACATTTAAATTAGAACAAATTTACTTAAGTCCTTGAGTATCAAACTATACTCTGATAGTCCAGTTTAAAAACATCGAAATGCCAGGCCCCTGTTTCACCAACGTGACAGGTGCGACGAATTGTAAAATCACTGTTGCTGACGTCACAGGCATCCATGGGCTACGGTTACCGCTTACCATCGGGCGGGCCGTATTTCTGTTTGCCACCATCATTGTATTATTAAAAAAAACTTTATGATATCGGAAAAAACAGATATTTCTCTTGCTGAGTTTATGACAATTGTCACAAGAAACACTACAATTGTCACGAAATTCCGACATATAACTCATTACCTGTCAAGAATTACCTACAATTCTTCTAAATCTTTGACAATTGTCAGAAACTTCGCAGGAGAAATATCTGTTTTTATCCGATATAATAAAGTTTTTTTAAATAATACAATGATGGTGGCAAACAGGAGTACGGCCCGCCCGATGGTAAGTGGTAATCGTAGCCCATGGATGCCTGTGACGTCAGCAACAGTGATTTTACAATTCGTCGCACCTGTCACCGATGTGAAATTGGGGCCAGGACGTGCCCCTAGCCAGCCGCATGTCCCAAGTCGAATGTAAAGCCCCCTCCAGACTATTCGCGTGAATCGCGGGCGAAGCCGCGAACGCGAATGTGGAGTCGATTTCGCTGTCTGCGAAAATAGACGCCACACTCGCGTTCGCGGCTTCGCGCCGCGATTCGCGCACGAGTGTGGAGGGGGCTTAAGAACTTCGTTCGCTTCGCTCGATCGTTCGATTATAATATTATAAGTATTATAATTGCCCGGACAGCAAAAAATCCAATGCAATGTCATTTTTTCAAATATTTGCTCTCTTATAGTATAATTAAATTAATTAATATTTTGTGGACACAGATTGAATGGTCTATGTACAGTCATTAACAAAAGTAGCGGATCAGACTACGCGTCAAAAGTACCATTCTGTAATATAATAACTTAACAAAATGGGATACGTAGAACAATTAGACTGTGACAGATATTTTTGAATCCGAACTGCAGAGATAGATACATTTTTTTTTGGAGAAGTAAGTAGGTATTCCAGGGTAGCATATACTTTTGGCTCGTCGTTTCATCCGCTATACAATTGGTGCTAATGGTGCTGACTGTACTAGGCGACGATAGACATACTTATATAGATAAAAACAGACATTTATACACAGATAACTTCCTTCTTTCCAAAATCGACGACGACGAGCACAAATAAATGCCCTTACCAGGATTCGAACCCGGGAAATTGTTTTCACGTCACATGTTACAAGCTATTGCAAGTGAGGGGTCATTTCCGGAGCGCCGGCATCGTATTGAAGTTTCAATATGGATGAAATTCACAGAGTATTTGTGCCATTCTCAAACAAAATGGTACCTATTGTAGGTTGTCAATAAGGCGCTATTTCCATATGGCTTCAATTTGAAATCAACCTTATTGACAACCGACAATGTGGTACCATTTCATTGAAAACGCCACATTTACTGAAAATCTGAAATAGAGGTCAATAGAAATGGTAACCAATCGTCGCCTCAATCGCCTCTTTAACACATTCACTGCCCCCGACGCACATGTGCGTCCACCGTCATACAAGTTTGTTCCTAGGCCACGCCCCCTGGCAGTAAATGCGGTAAATTTTTTTGATTTCTAAATAGGTAAGTAGTTACCGTTGGATGCCGTCACACTTTAGTTTCTACTTTCCACTATAATATATCTCGAATCGTAATCAGGTCTGTGTATAAGTTTTTGTTGATTTTATTTTAACCTATATTTTTTGCAATTGGATTACGAATTCAATTTAATCTGACAACCCTGGCGGTTTTTATAGTAATTGTGAAACCTATTTCAAAAGATTATTGTTCTAAAATGTAACTCGAGAAAAGAGTCTGAAGTCTTCTAAAAAACTCCCAAGTGCCTACATAACGGCCTTTGGTCCTCTTAAACTGTGAACACAATAAAGCCCACAGGCTACAGTGCCCGCTTACCATCAGGCGAACCGTACTCTTGTTTGCCACCGTCATGGTAAAAAAAAACTCTTCTTTAGAAAATTCTATATTTAAAGCTCATCGCCAATCCTCAAATTAAGGAATGTCATCAAACTCTTTATCATAAAAAACTTTTCCAACCCAAACTTTCCACACGAAATACATCAAGCAAACATTTTGTAATAAAATTATCATAATTTTCGTTTCGCTTCATCTATTGTCTTTATTCGGACGAAACTCGGAGGGAATTTTGAACAAAACGAGCAAGATAAATACGATTGCGTATAAAAATGTACTTTAGGAACATTGAAAACGTTTTTCGAAGTTGTGAAGAGTAGCGGTTTCCAACTTCGCTCGAGATCTTTCGGGCGGTGGAGTTGCTTTAAATAGTTTAAATGTAGGTGTATAGTAAATTGTCACTCATTTTGCTTTATACTAAAGGTTTAGCGAAGTAATTCTTTTTATTTGTATGTAAAAATATATGTACACTTAGCACGATATCACTGGTTTACGTAGTTTGTCAAGTCTATTTTTAAATTGATTGAACACACAATTTCGGAGGGTAATTTGTTCCAATAATTACTAATCAATTTGCAATAAAGTTTTTGCCAATATTTGTTTCGTGTGGTTTTATGCTTTGTATAGTTAGTTTTTTTAGCATTAGAAAGAACTTGAAGAAGTTAAGCGATCTAGACATGACTTTTATTTGAAAAACGCTTTTAAAAAATCAGTAACTATTACTTATGAAAGCAGAAGAATATAAATGATCGTATTAAATTCATAATTGTTACATACATATTTGCCGTAACTTAATTTTAAAATGTGTTTTTCAATTAAAAGACACATCAAGATTGTTTACCTTATTTCTAATGCTAAAAAAACGAACTATAGTTACTAGTTTAAGTTGCAAACCTTAATAGAAGTTTAAGGGCGTCCGCTAGCTGGCGCGGGTGCACGGAGCGGGTGGGCGCACGCGGGTGCCATTGTAGGTAAAAAAAAATCGCCGCAGCGCGTCCGCGTCAGTTAGCGTTGCTCATGCTCATACTATTTTTCGTTAACCCCCTCACTCGCTCCGCGCAACTGCAACTACGCCAGCTAGCGGACGTCTTAAATGTGAACCCTCTGTATCTTAATCTATCGGTTGTCCGTTCAGAAACTTAATTAAATCACCGAGCGCCTGACGCCCTCAGCAACACTCGATCTGATGAAATTGTTCCACATTATTAACTCTGCTGGCTTAACAAATTCCCGGACTTTTGTGAATTCTATTAGATGGTTTCTGAACGTCCAGCTGGCAGAGTTTGTGGTTATGCTAATATTAATTAAAGTTCAGATTGAGGTAATGATGATTTAGTTAAAAATTGGCTAAAAATATTTGTCGTTTTCAGTATCGTTATTAATAAGATGGATGGAGTATATTAAGGGTACATATTACTTGTGTGACAAAAGATTATACCATATGAACACAACTTTAACTATGTAGGTAAGTGATTTGAGATGGTTAAATAATCTCATACTTATTTGGTGGACTTATATTCTATTCTATAAAATTATACCTTTTAACATGATAATTTAACAATTTTAACAGAAAGAACTGACTGCACTAGTCTATGTATCATACAGATATTATCACTATAACATATAACAGAAAAAGCAATGCTTATGAAAAGGTATAACCTAAATATAAACTGAGAACTTTACCGACATTCTTAGAAAATACCTAACATAAAACGTCACGATTTCCGTAAGAGCCATTACGTAAACAATCCCGGGAGTGTCTCCTTCGTTACAAAAAGTGATGGTTGAAACATTTAGACAAGTTCCTTGTTTCGAGACTTACTCGACTTTATAATAAGTGGGAGTTTGGGCTTGTAAATAAGTGAGTGTTTAAAGCGCCATTGCTTTCACTAGTGTTTTTATGCAATTCAAAACAAAATATAGGTCTAAATCTCATTACAAAACTGTCGCCGTTGGGATGGGTGAATGGAAGTTTTGCTGAAATGTACTTACTTAAGTACTTACTTTGAGCTCTAAACAATAAGTGTAAGTAAGTTAAACAATAAGAATAAGTAAGTTCACTGTTAAAAATTATGTAATTTTACATGCAAAAAAATTACATAATCCTGTAAAATTCCCGAAAAATCTGGGAAATTTACGGAAAAATATGACATTTTACGTAATTCTCGTAAAAATTTACGAGAATTACGTAAAATGTCATATTTTTCCGTAAATTTCCCAGATTTTTCGGGAATTTTACAGGATTATGTAATTTTTTTGCATGTAAAATTACATAATTTTTAACAGTGTTGTAGAAGTCATTACAAATCACATTCAAAATCCACGCACTTAGAGGCATAGAGTATGAATGTCAAAGCCGACGGTATACTTCTCTAATATCGGTTTCGATGACGTTGATGCAACAGTCAAGGATTTTTTCTTTTAAGATCACCAGGCCAGGCAAAACTTGCTATTAAAAGTCCTTTTGCATTCAACTGACGTTCCACAGGACGATCCCATTGCCAGTGAGCGACGTGACCACAAGCATGATGTAGAGCGCCAGGCAGTAGCAGTACAGGCGGCCTAATAGCAAAGGTGACAATCGCTTGCGCTTCGCCATCGAATCGCTTTGTGTCTCTTTATCACTCTTCCATATTAGTGTGACAGTAACAGTTGTGTTTCGTTCGCTAAGGAGCGTTAGCGATTGGCATGTTGTCTACGGGGCCTAACGGGGAACTTACGTGCTGAAGATCCACACGACGATTCCATTGCCCGTGAGCGACGTCACCATAAGCATGGTGTAGATGAGCGCCAAGCAATAGTGCCAGTACTTGCTGACGGCGGGGAACGCGCGCCAGTGCTCGTGAACCATGTCTTGGTGTTCTTCGGGAATGTTCCATCCCAGCATGTGCTCTTCCACCTCTCTGGCAACCCTGGAGAAATTAATAAGGAGAAATAAATAATCTTTGAAGTGTTCAGAATTCGTACCTACTCGTAGGTGTAAAATGACAGACGTTTAATTTTTTTACAATGGTGTCCCCGTTTCTTACAAAAATTTAGGGTACCTACAATCAGTAAAATTAAAGTAAATTGAATTCTTTATATGTTTTAATAATGTGGCAATTTAACTTAAAATATGAATAAGTTCTATGCTTCTATTGCTTCTATGAAACTCTGACTGTAACATAAAGTCGATGTTAAAATCAGATGGTGCCCGGGGTGCCCGGTTACATTTTTGGTTTCGCTCTCTTCTTCTTCTTCTTCCTCGCGTTATCCCGGCATTTTGCCACGGCTCATGGGAGCCTGGGGTCCGCTTGACAACTAATCCCATGATTTGACGTAGGCACTAGTTTTACGAAAGCGACTGCCATCTGACCTTCCAACCCAGAGGGGAAACTAGGCCGTATTGGGATTAGTCCGGTTTCCTCACGATGTTTTCCTTCACCGAAAAGCGACTGGCAAATATCAAATGACATTTCGTACCTAAGTTCCGAAAAACTCATTGGTACGAGCCGGGGTTCGTACCCGGTTTCGCTACTGAGCATAATAAACAAACAAAAGAAAATGGGTTGTTGTTCCTAAGACAAGTATGGTAATTTAGATTTGTTAAGTTACATATTTTTTACAGGTTCTTTGAATGTTTCACGCGCCGCACTACACAGTCGAACCCTCGAGTACCTAATTTTTAAAACAGTAAACGATTTTAAAGAGTCTTCATTTTATATTGAAAGGAAGCAAGCTCCCCTAAAAAGGCCGGATTTGGCTCAATTAGTTTAATAAGGACCAAGGAAAAATGATAAAAGCGTTTTAATTAAACGACAGCGAAGCCTCAAAGCCCTCTCAAAGTACGAGAATATCAGGCGCAATATTTCAAAGGGACATATAGGCAGCATATAGGATGTGGAAATGTAACCATCAATCAAGTCACAGGGACGTTCAGACTAGACAAAGGAAACTGAACTTTGTAAGGTTTGAAATAGAGATGGGAGTGGTTTGTAAGGAAGTTCCAATAGATTACGGTTGCGGGTTATGGACTGCCATTTGTCACTAGCAATAGCAGTGATAATTGTCGATTGAGACGGATACGGTATAGTTGTTAGGTTATAGAAACAGTTCAGTTTGGGAAGGGTTATGTTATGGATGAACTAGTTGTTTTTAAATAATTACAAGAAGAACACTTTCTAGTAGGTACCTATTTGAAATGTGTTCCAAAGTACCGTTGATCCCCGTGTATAGTTTAATCACTACAAAAAATGGTTTTTCACAAAAAAAAATATTGTCAATGCCATTTGCTTATTACGATAACCCTCATATTTATTTTTGTGTCATTAAATGTTCTTTCTTTTATTTCACAGTCAGAAAATGCTGATGCGATGCTGATATTCTTAACCGGATCAATAGATTTAAAAAAATAATAATTTTACCAAAGGTACTGTTAAATTCAAACCAACTAAGGTACATTGGGGTCATTGGGCTAATTTTGAAGGTGGAGTAATTTTGAAAATGGCAAATATATATAAAACGCTAATGCAACGGTTACCAAAGCATCTTGCTTACTGTTTCTACAGTAGAAAATGCTTCTAGGAGATATAAAAAAATTTCAAAATAATCTTGCTTCCGAAGTTATCCTAATGCACTTTACACATTTTTAATAAAAAAATATGGCAAAGGGACTGGTAATACTAACATTTTCAATGGATACGCCATAGGCCCGATCACGTCCGTGTAGTTGGAAGCCATTTTGCACACGAACTCAAAACAAAATGGCCGACTACGAAATCTACACTATGAGTACCAATCTCAACATTTGTGAATTAAAAATGTAAAAATAAATACTGGTTTAAGACGAAGTGAGTAGTCCGACCTGGGTCGCTTCTCACTTGTGCGGGCGATCGCGTCGGCCATCTTTTATATGGAGCAAATAGTGCGTGTTAGTTAATTCCTTAATTGAATAAAATAAAGCTACTTGTCTATTTTGTGAAGCATGAATTCTATCAATGCCGGTCAGGAGTTCTCAAACTGTGAAGTAATCTTGAATTAAATTAACGAAAAGGATCCTAAAAAAATACACAAAAATGTTTAATTTTTATTTTTGACAGAACATTTCGATTTTAGTCGGATATTGTCCCTAAATTACGTCCGTACGTACGTAATTTCCGTGTATACGTATTCAGACTACAGCCTTGTTGTAAGCGCATGCGGTAGCCTATGGACACTTGCAAACTCTAGTCACAGGCGCAACGAGAGCTTTACTAAACCCCTAGATACTGAGGTAACTACGGTAATAAAGTCAGCCGAATAAATAATTCAGCATTTCGCTGATTTGCGTTTTCATTTTAAATACCTATACCATTCAAAGCTTTTGACATTAAGATAATTGACATTTAAAGCTAGTTACGTCGTTAAAAGCGCTGGTGGCCTAGCGGTAAGAGCGTGTGACTTTCAATCCGGAGGTCGCGGGTTCAAACCCCGGCTCGTACCAATGAGTTTTTCGGAACTTATGTACGAAATATCATTTGATATTTACCAGTTGCTTTTCGGTGAAGGAAAAGATCGTGAGGAAACCGGACTAATCCCAATAAGGCCTAGTTCCCCCTCTGGGTTGGAAGGTCAGATGGCAGTCGCTTTCGTAAAAACTAGTGCCTACGTCAAATCATGGGATTAGTTGTCAAGCGGACCCCAGGCTCCCATGAGCCGTGGCAAAATGCCGGGATAACGCGAGGAAGAAGAAGAAAGCTAGTTACGTCATTTTTATCTCATTTAACTAGACCCTAATCACGTCCGCAGGCCACAAAATGTTTGAAAGCATCTAGATTTGTTCAGTACAAACAGCAACACTCTTAAGTGTCCATCGGTGGACCTTATGCCTTTTGTAATAAGGTCCACAGATGGTCAGTTAACAGTGTGGGCGATGGTACACTTGGTTGAGGACGGCGCCCATTAGGATTCAGCGCGCGTCGGCACACGCTTCGCGAGTGACGCCTAAATACCAGACCACATCAATATTTTGGCTAAATTCTATGCTTGCTGAATATTTTGTAGTGCTATTGAGACGCTTTTATTACACTGTAAATATTTAGGAGTCTAAATATAATAGGAAGCTCTGCAAATTGCATTTTGTAGGAATACGAAATGCAAATTTTGGAACGCAGTCTTTTTTAGTTAACATACCAATTTATGAAAAATATACAGAGCAAAAAGAAGATTTGGGTTGGAGTTCTCGCTAAAAAATAACTTTTCCAGAGAACCTTTAATAATATAATATACTTAAATCTTTTTCATAAAAAATATTTATATTAATTCAAATGTATTTAATAAAATAAATGAAGATTCCTAGGGAAAAACAAGTAAGAGCCTCTTTTTTAAAATGTCTGTTAATCAGGTCAGTTCCTGGTAATAGGAAATTACTTATGCGAATTTTAAATCTTTTCCCAAATCTATCATAACTAATTCAAAAGGTATAATATGACATTTTGTAGAAAAAACTTACTAAGTTAATTATTTATAGTCGTAATACGGACATTCTTCGTTTTTCCAGGATCCTTCAAATGCTCTTTACAACTCTGAAACGATTCCATGTAACCTGATCCATTAGAAACACAAAAACGACATTGCTACTCTCTTGTTTGCCGTTCCCGTTTGATCCAAACAAATCCACAGTGCGTCTCCATTACGCGATTGTGAAGAGGTTGAATCTCGCTCCACGCAACGTGTTCCGCATTCGCGCGAAAGATACACTGAAAATGGAAGATGGCAAGTTTATTTACAGAATTTTTTGTATTTTCAATATTTTCATCAACAAACTAAGCATTTACAATCTGCCCGATTCGAACTTTAAGATACGTCAAATATTACGACAAGATACGATATGGATTAGATGTGTCAGTTTCAAAAGTGACGTTTCTTCAAACAAAAACGCCAGTTTTGACACTCACATATCTAATCCATATCGTATCTTGTCGTAATATTAGACGTATCTTAAAGTTAGAATCGGGCCGAATGTCACTTTTATTATACTTCAATACTTCCATGTTATTTAAACGAATAATATTATTGATATTAAAACTAGAAATAAAATAAAAATACGAACTATAAAATATACTTACAAAAACCAAACCAATTACAAAAAGAATACCCCTTCTAGCAAGTCGGACTGCGGCATGGACCCCATGGCACTGGCTCTGGCGGCATGGCAAGTTTGGTATGGCATTACTGCAGCAGTATTGCCGCGCGACATAGTCGACTGCATTGCTACTGCAAATGTCAAAATTTTGGGGCGTTCACTACGATTTTGACATTTGTGGCAGCAATGCAGTCAGCAGTAATGTTGCGCTGCAATACTGCTGTTGTCATGCTGCTGATTGCATTAGGTACTTACTACTGAAAAATTACCTTTCTGGTGTACTTTGACAGACTTTCAGATGTGCTTTTTGAGTAAAAAACAAGCGCCATAGACTAAACCTAACTTAGAGGTCACAAAAGAGCAAACCGAAAAAAATATTTACAGATATAATCGATCTGAAGGGGAGGTAGGAGACTATTGGGCAGTCGGGAGGCTCGGGTACCCCCTTGTAAATCAGGACTTATTACAGCCTATAGCCTCCCGACTGCCCAATGGTTAACTACCTCCCCTATCTGTAACCAGAGATATATATAACTCCGTATAAGATAAATAAAGTCTAAGAAAAAAAACGTGCCTCGGACGGCCAAGGAAAAGTCATTCTCGAATAGATGGCGCCATTACCTTTGGCCTATTCTCGGCTAGATGGCGTTAACGACACCGTTTGGTATTTAACAATTTTAACACATATCAGTGAAAGAACATGGGTCAGTATGGAACAATAAAAAATAAGAATTATTTATCCGTAAACATATTTTGATTATTTTATACATTTTCAATTTTATTTTAAGTTTTAATCGTGTGTCGATAGATGGCAGTAAATGTACCGTGACTACAAAATTGACAATGACAGGACCCCTCTATACTATCTATTCTCTTTGCTGTAACTGAAAAAGAAACTCGTGATTACACTACTCGTGAACAAGTAGAAGTTATTCAAAAATTGACACTAAAAAGCCGTACTGTCGTATTTGTTTTATAAGAGCGATATTAGTTATGCCGTAAGAAAGCACCCTAACCTAAAACCTTCTTTCACTAAGACTTTACCTTGTGTGGCTAAGGTAAATAATGATTACTAATTTATCAGCCAGTCACCTTAGCGAAAACGTCAAGGTCCCGCCTCAAAGAATATAACTCAGATTTAGAGCGAATCGATCGCTCCAGGGAATTCATGATAAGGTACAGTTAGCATCAAAATAAACGGATCCGACTGCGTCAAAAGCATCTTACCATTCTTTTAAGAGGTATACATGTCCATATGTGTAGAACAATTAGACTGTAATAATTACTTTTGAACTCGACTTGAAAAAATAATTAGCCGAACTCATTGAGAAATTCAAAAAAACAACGGCCAGCCTTCTTGGCACCCTATGAAACGACTAGGTACGACTTAGGTAAAATTTTTTATTTATAAGATTTTAGTGTTTTTATTATGTTATAAAAATGTTATTAAATTTTTTTTTTAAATAGGTCCTTCTTCTTCTTCCTCGCGTTATCCCGGCATTTTGCCACGGCTCATGAGAGCCTGGGGTCCGCTTGACAACTAATCCCATGATTTGACGTAAGCACTAGTTTTTACGGAAGCGACTGCCATCTGACCTTCCAACCCAGAGGGGAAACTAGGCCTTATTGGGATTAGTCCGGTTTCCTCACGATGTTTTCCTTCCCCGAAAAGCGACTGGCAAATATCAAATAATATTTCGTACATAAGTTCAGAAAAAATTATTGGTACGAGCCGGGGTCTGAACCCGCGACCTCCGGATTGAAAGTCGCACGCTCTTTTTTTTATTAGGTAACTGAACTTAAGTAGGTAATAAATACAAACTTTTTGCTTTAAATCCTAAAACTGATTCTGTAATAGTTTGCAAGTCCCAATTTTTGTATATATTTTGTTACTATTATGCAAGCATTTCTTTCCGTGTAGACATTTATCTCTATCTGGAAAAGTATTCCAGGGAGGCAGATTTCATACGCTACTATGGGTGTTGACTGTACTAACAGTAACAATCTAAACTGGCCATTGATAGACCTTATACCATTGGAATAAGGTATATATTTCGGCAGTTAACTGGGTGGCTCTTAGGTACGTCGATTTTTGGTACCTAATTTGCAATGCTTTGTGAATTTATGAAGTTGGAACAGAAAAGGCTTCATCGAGTAATGTCTAACCCCGCAGCTAGATCATGTAGGGGTGGTGCGTAGAATAAATTCGAAAAAAAAATATGTTAGTACCTAAATTTTGTTTGAAATCGGTAAAATATATTTCGTTACAATTGTCAAATAAACAAATATTCTTAAGTCAAAATTTCTTAAATTAAATTAAGCTAGAAGATAAGCTTAGAATAAATTAATTATTATTAGAATCGTTAGCAGACGTTTCTGCTTGTTAAAAATTAAAATTAAGCTAGAAGATACTTAGGTATATTTAGATTATTATATTTAGTTACTTAATATCAACGAAACGTGATAATATATTTTCTAGGAAATACTAAAATATACGCAAGTAATATCACAACTATTAACATTTTATGCTAAATGGTGAGCACATGTGTTTTGTGTCCTCGCTAGTTTCTGGAGCTGTGTTTCGACTATAAAAATAATATAATGATTTGATATTTCCCTCAGCTATCAATTTATTTCACGCGGAGGTAAGTTAGTCACGCAGTCATGTACATACCTATCATCATTACCTATATCTAATCTCCTTGATGGTCAATGGTCTCGTTTGTGTTTAAATATGAATAAAATATTTCTTATAAATATTTATTATTCTATTTATATTTCTAAATAAAAACCGGCCAAGTGCGTGTCGCGCCACGCAAAATGGAGGGTTCCATAATTTTCATAAGTATACTATATGAAAAAGCCAATCAAGCAAAAGAGCGTATCTTCGCAGCACCTACTAAGTATATACCTAATAAATATATTAAGGTAAGGTGGGTTAAGTTAAGACTATCAGCGGGGCAAGACAAACACTTAGTATAGAATCCTCATACTGTTTGTCTTGCCCCGAGCAAAATAAACTATGTTCGTCTTACCCCACTGTTCGCGATGCAAATATTATCTCATTAACAGCGTCAATGAATGTGTAAGAGCTGCGCGCCAGCCGCACGTCTCTTGCGCTCATTAGGGTTCCGTACCCAAAAGGTAAAACGGGTCCGTGGGGGCCCAGTGCGAAGTCTTTATATAAAGAAATTTCCGAGCGCCTTATAGATGCGTCTGGTGACCAGAGGGCTGGCAGGTACTTCGGCCAGAGACTAAGTCTGGCCATCCAACGAGGTAACGCTGCCAGCCTACTGGGCACCATAACTCACGACAGCGACCTAGGGAGCATTTTTTATTTATAAGTTTATTTATAAGTTCATTTATAAGTTCATTTATAAGTCTATTTATATGATTATTTTAAGTTTTATATTCCATGTAGTTTAGTTTTATTATTGTTTAGTTTGTATTTTTTGTCTCAATAAAATACCGTCCCGACTCTTAAAAAAAAAAAAAAAAAAAAAAAACGGGACCCTATTACTAAGACTTCGCTGTCCGTCCGTCCGTCCGTCCGTTCGTCTGTCTGTCACCAGGCTGTATCTCACGAACCGTGATAGCTAGACAGTTGAAATTTTCACAGATGATGTATTTCTGTTGCCGCTATAACAACAAATACTAAAAACAGAATAAAATAAAGATTTAAATGGGGCTCCCATACAACAAACGTGATTTTTGACCAAAGTTAAGCAACGTCGGGCGTGGTCAGTACTTGGATGGGCGACCGTTTTTTTCTTGCATTTTTTTTCCGTATTTTTTTCAAAATGGTACGGAACCCTTCGTGCGCGAGTCCGACTCGCACTTGGTTTTTTTTTATATGTGTACCTACTTTCCGTTTTTAAATTCGAAGAATATAGTTTTTTGTGCATTTTTCGGACTTTCCCTGGTGTTTTAACTCCCATCCGTTACACCCACCTTACCTTATATTATATTTTATTCCAGCTGCATTCCGCTGCATTGCGATCAAAAACAGATTTTTTAAGTTGGAATATCGCCCCTGGGACCACTTAAGTATGAAAACAAATGAAACGTTTAAAGTGCGCTCGTTTGCATCAGTCTGCACTTGCGCTTACAAATCCGGGACCGCTGGACTATCTGGGTCGCTTTAAAAAAAATACTTGTAGCCTGTGACTGAAAGTGGGGCAGTTTATTTACAGTTGTACACTACAAAAATAGTACATTGTGCAACGTGGGGGGTAAGTGATATCTTCGATACGAGGGAGTTAAAGACCCGAGTTTGCAATATACTTACCCCCGGAGTTACACACAATTAATGTTTTTCATCACACTTGCGAAGAAAAAACTAAATTTTAAGCTGAAATACGGTGACATTTCAAACATTCGTCCGCCATATTGTCATTCTTTGACAGGTTAGATATCAAAATCAAATGCAGTGAAGGCACAATCCATTCCGGCATTAAGCCATAATTGAAAATTGTGTAATAATATTATAAACGGCTATTAAATTACTCTAATAATATATTTTTTCTGATTCTGAGTAGAAATAAAAAAACCGGCCAAGTGCGAGTCGAACTCGCTCACGAAGGATTCCGTACCATTAAATATTTATTTTATTTTGTTTTTAGTATTTGTTGTTACAGCGGCAATGGAAACAAAAACTATCACGATTCATGAGATACAGCCTGGTGACAGACAGACGGACAGTGGAGTCTTAGTAATAGGGTCCCGTTCTTACCCTTTGGGTACGGAACCCTAAAAAAATGGTAGTGTAGGTGTATAACTTAAGCAAAACATGTACAATAGGTACTTGGCGAAAATATAAGTACTTACACACTTACGTAAATAAATACATAGAAACCTCAATAACTCAGGTACAAATACTCGTATCTATGAATATTAAGGCTTACCTAGCCTTACCTGTTTTTTACGCAAATAAAAATGTTCTCATCGGGATTCGAACCCAGGCAATCCGGTATCACCAGCACCGTAGAGTTAGGCAAGCATCTATAAGTAGGCTATGGAGGCCGTTGAACTATTTCGTCTCATCGTACTACAGTCTGAAATATTGTGTATTCATACGGGAATACATTTGTACGAGTATAATAGATGTAGGCTTTCATCAAACAGACATGTAATACGCCCATCGTCTCTCTGGCGCCACGCTTTATGAATGCTGCCATAGATCTTAAGACGAAACAGGAGCTGAGTTTTAAATATTTTAGGTAAATATACCCGTCTCGCTAACGGAAGCGGCACCTAAAAGTAGTGCGATAAGGACAAGGCGAAAAATCCTGCGTAAAAATCTCAAAAATCGAGGTTTCGTACTCCTCTGTTTCCTCCTCCAAAACTTAACCAATCGTAACCAAATTTGGAAATCTAAATGATTATGAAATTATCTGTGTCGGACCGTTTTGCTTTTTTGGCTAATTGATATCAGTTTTGAATGCCACGCCTCTCATTGCGGCATAGTCAATAAGGCCATTTTGGCCATTTTTGAAGGGCTCTAGCGATAGCGCCTTAAAACACAAAAATATCAAAAAAAGCAAAACGGTGACACAGATATTGACAATATTAATCTGTGTTGAAAAAATCATTGCTCTAGCTTCAAAAACCACGGGGGAAAACGAGGAGTACGTTTGTATGGAGAAATGACCACTCCCGTTGGCTCTTAAGGAACGGGTGTATTCGGTATCTATGTAGAAATACTAACCGGCATGTGCGTAGGCTGCTACGCGGTTCGTAGCATTCTACGACGCTACCAGCTACGCTGCTACGAGACCCTGAGGACAATTGGAACTTAAACACTGCCCGATTCGAACTTTAAGATACGTCAATTAATATATCTAGAAACGATATGGATTAGATGTGTCAGTGTCAAAAGTCACGTTCTTGTTTGAAGAAACGTCACATATGACAATGACATATCTAATCCATATCGTTTCTAGATCTATTAATTGACGTATCTTAAAGTTCAAATCGGGCCGACAGTCAGAGGGCAATTAAATGATGTCAGTCGCGCCTGCATTGCGCTGTACTTGTTCGTACATTGGCTCAAGCAACACTGCCGACTGACATCATTTTATTAAAGCCTCGGTAGAGAGTACCATTTTGTACCATTTGGAGCTGAAACTCTAGGTTCATGAGATCCCAGCGCGCACAAGTTGTTCGCAGAAATCGCGAAGCTGACGTACATAACTGGTGACCGAAGAGTTGGCGGCTACCTCGCAAAACGTATCAGCATTGCGATACAGCGAGGAAATGCTGCCAGCATCCTTGGTACAAAACCTCAGGCCCTATTTTAGATTTAAGCTAGTTATTAATTTCGTTTAGTAGTACCTTCTTCTTCAGCGTGTGTTCGCCCACCGTTGGGCATACGCCTCTCCAATCTCTCTCCATTTTGATCGGTTGTTAGTCTCTCTTATCCAGACTGGTCCTGCAGTCTCCTGTCATCGGACCAACGGGCGGGTGGTCTGCTTACACTTCTTCTGCCTAGCCGGGGTCTCCACTCCAAAACGCACTTGCTCGTACCCACAACTTAGTAGTAGGTACCACTGATCATTTATTATTGTGATGTCAGTGTCACAATATAACTTTGAATTGGTCACTCACTCTCGATCTCTCTGGATCTCGATTGGACACTGTTTTGATTTCTCTGAATTTTTCGTAAGATCCTTATTGTAAGGCATGAATAGATCTAAATATTTGTACAAGGAAAACGAGAGTATCGTTTATAGTAGGTAATTAGCGGGCTCCGATAACAATAGAGGAATATTCATTTGTTTTTTGTTCTCTAACAATTACTAAGGCCGCGGCCGTTATTCTGCCGTATTCGAACTTCAAGATATTCACAAGAGACGACACGTACTAGATCCATTCTAGATACGTTATAGTTTAGATATCAACTAGTTCTCTTTTGCAGCGCAATTCGGGCAACCAATGTCACTTTTACGTTAGATAGAGTAAGATATCTATTAGATGTGAATTGCATCTCTATAGAGTAAGATATCTATTAGATGTGAATTGGATCTCTAAGTCATATCCTGTGGAAATCGTTCAACAGTATCTCCAGAATCGCGCAAATGTCAAATTTGACAGGTTAGATCTTAAACATATCGTTATCGTATATTGGTGATGTCTAAAATATGTCTAATAGATGTCTATTTCAAAATCCGAATCGGGCCCATTGTCTCGAGCCTGGATATATTTACTTGCCCTCTTTATTACTGACAATTATTTGTTTTGGTTGAGAACTAACACTCAAATTAGGTTATCTTGATTGGGTAGTTTATATTTAGAATATATTGTAATTGCTTCTTTTACATATTTTTCCCTTCAATCAATCAATCAATCAATCAATCAATCAATCAATCAATCAATCAATCAATCAATTATTTATTGATAACAAGCGTTACACGTCATTTAACATTTTCTGTTTACACAAACTTTACATATCGAGAAAGATTTACAATGATAAAATGTCGGTATTGATTTAGGAATTAAATTACATTATACAATCTAAGATTAGTAGGCATCATTAAATTATTAAATACCGTAAAATGGGGTGAGTAGGTGCAAAACTGACATTCAAACCTCGATAACATTTTATTTTTACATATGTAAACTGAATGGTGTATATGTCGCAGTCAAAAGTGTGAACTGGTCAAAAGAACTTTTAACCGACAAAAACAGGCAAAACTGCTTTTGACTGAGCATGTTGGTCAAAAGTAGTTTTACCTGAAAATCATTGGTAATAGTAATTGTGACTGTTACTATCAGTCAAAAGTACTCGCAGAGATAGGTAGGTTAGGGTTTTTTTTTGCTACGCCCAAAAAACGAAACTGTTCCCAGAGATAGGTAGGTTAGGGTTTTTTTTTTGCTACGCCCTAAAAACGAAACTGCTGCCAGAAATAGGTATGATTTTCAGGTAAAACTACTTTTGACCAACATGCTCAGTCAAAAGCAGTTTTGCCTGTTTTTGTCGGTTAAAAGTTGTTTTGACCAGTTCACACTTTTGACTGTAACATATATAATAAGTGTTCCGGACGTTTGTATTTTAGTTTTTATTTTATTTTGGGTAGTTCCATTTCATAACTTTGACGATAAACAGGAAATCCCACCTCACCCCGTAGTCCCTCGTATTTGGGTGAGTTGGGTTTTCATACAAAGGTGATTTTGGAAGATTGTTGCATCGATTTTTTTTTATTACTATAGCTCCATTTTAAATTGGAATACATTATTTTTGTAGCAGTAGCCTTAAAATCCCATCTCACCCCCCTTTCATCTTTTCTCTCCCCATTCGTAACCCAACTCTCCCCGCGAACCCTACTCACCCCATTTTACGGTATAAAATTAATAGGCATTTGGAATATTGTGTTAATCTATTCGATTTATAAATTCATCTAAAGAGTATTACTTTTGAGCTTGGTTGTACATATGTCTTAAATTCCATTATAAAACTTCTAAAAACCAGCTATCGATCTGAAATATCTGACCAAACTCTAAATACGCTCAAATATTTCTCGTCTCGAAATTGTTGACTCGGCTGAAGTTTACCAATTACAGATATATAATATACAAACGTTATCTTATTTATCCCAACTTTCCGAGCCTCCAAGAACGCCCAAACTGTGGAATTACCAAATCAGATTGACTTTTCGGAAACTTGTTCAAATATATCTGATCAGGCTTGGCAACCCAGCGGTATTCTGACTTTACAATTTATATAAGTTTGGATACAACCTTGTCATAATAAGCTTAAAAGAGGAAAAATTCACTGTCTCGGGCGAGACTCGGACTTGCGATTCTGGATCACTAGCCAATAGCTATTAGCTAATGATCCAGAGCAATGAGCGATGGGCTAGTTCCATTCGGATATACTTTCGGAACTTGACTGTTTGAATTGTTTTTTTATAATATTTAAAACTGTCGCGTTTTGAACCCATATTAACTGACATATAGTCGGGTCTATCGCGAATTTATTTTACTACCTTTATTTACCGACGTTTCGACACAGTTGTAACTAGTTAGCTGCGACCACGACCAGTGAAACCTGTGTCGAAACGTCGGTAAATAAAGGTAATAAAATAAATTCGCGATAGGTAGACCCGTCTATAAATGTGAGTTAATATGTCTTTTTTTTATATTTCTTTCCTGTTTCCTATTTTTACCCACAGTCCAGGACCTCGAGCAACTTTTGAAAAAAATATATTGAATTCTGTAGAAATTCGTGTTTTACCCAAAATTAAAGAAATTACATCGGCATACCTAACCTCCGAGCGTTAAGCACTGACTTCAGAACTTGTTAAAGTTCCATTCTCAGTTTAACTTAAATTTCCTTAAGGCACCTCGAATATTTTGAATATAAATTCAGGACTGAAACAATTTCGTTATGAAGCTAACACAGAAGACTTACATGTTAGATGAACTTACCATCTCGTCACTAAAAGTGACATTCGGATGTCAACTGCAGCTGACAGCTTTGATCCGCCGCTGTATATGTCAATTTCCTTAATAAAATGAGTGACGTTCGCCGCCGTATTACTGCCGCGATTACCTCAAGCCATCACTAATTTTTTCGAGAAAATTGACAGACAGTAACTGTAATGCTGCAGTTGATATTCGCTACGCTAGCAAGACTATGAAACGCACGCTCATTGGTAAACAAATGTATGGTGATCGGCGTCAGTGTCGGCCTCAAAATTTTACAAAGGAACACACAAAATAGGTACATGATGATGATGATGATATCCTGTTATCCCTCATCAGGGACATAGGGCTCTCAGAAGGGATGTCCATTCTTCGCAATCCAGCGCGGCCTCCTCCAGCTCCGCCCAGCCGAGGCCAACTGATGCCGCCTCTTTTTCCATTGTGCGCCTCCAGGTGGTACGTGGGCGACCACAAAGACATAAAGACATAGGTAAACAAAATTTGAAGACAATAAATAGCAGTAAAGGAAATACCTTCGAGGTAGATAGGTTTCTGACCGCGATTTTTCATAAACACTTCCAATGCGTAGTCTAGGGAAAATTATGTACAGAAGCGAGGGATTGCGTATGAAATGCTCTTTGTGGGAATCGTGTAGCTGTGTGTGGATACCTAACCTACATTACGCGCTTAATGGAAATTATAAATCCATCATAATAATTACGCAACTCGGTTACGGGTTAACTTGAATGTCGCTAAAGTACTAAGCTCTTTTAATATCATGAAAAGCCAGGAAGCTGATTTTAGGTGGTATTTTAAACTTTCTTCTTTAGACCAAAATCAGTCTCATGGGCAGTTCTTGTTAAAACGTTAGATTTTCTATGAATAATTTATCGTTTTCAGTAAAAAGTCAAAAACTCAAGGGGCTATTGATATCATGTATCTGACTCATCAGACAATATTAAAACAGCTCAGTGTTAAGCCTAGAATTCAGTAGACCTTTAGGAAGATGATAAACAATCACTTATGGCAGCAATTGTTACACTTCGTAAAATATTACGTGAAAAAACATTAGTAACATTACACATCTAGCCGCCTCCAAATTATATTGAAGCATTAAACTCCGGCAGTTTGCGTCCCTTTTACGGAACTTCCGAAGGGATTTTGGACAGGCAACGCTTAAATGGGTCAATAAAAAATTAGGGTCAGGCCGCGAGAAACTTCTCTCGGCTACCTTGACGCTGGTTCTGTTTTAGCAATTAGATTATCGTTGTTACATATACAGGTACACTAATAACATACATACATAAATACTCTGGCAAACCCACTTAGCCAGTAGAAAAAGGCGCGAAATTTAAATTTTCTATGGGAGGACCACGGAAGAAAGAATGAGCGCGCCGCGCTCCGGGAGGACAATCCTTTGCACCTACTCTTTTGCCACCTTTTTCTACTGACTGAAATGGCTAGCCAAATTATATATATATATATTACTGTATTCATATGTATTTTTTCTTTTTTGTTGTTTATTTTTGTTACCTGTCGTGATTGTACTTTCACCGATGGTCTTATCATCGGAAGATCAGCGCTGGAGGTCGCCAGCATCATGCTGAGATGGGACCATGTCGCGGCACTTTCTCCTTCCTGTGTTATTCTGTTTGTTATAATTTACGAATAAATTATTTATTTTCTATTCTATTCTTTCATTTCATTTTGGAACGACCTTGAGTCAGCCATCTTCGCACAAAAAAGTGCGAGTGCAATGCTTTATTAGACAGCTGGTTGCAATTCGTCAGCACCAATGACCGCGAGCCACTAGCGCTGATTGGTGCTCATGGTTATTTCGGCCAAGGTCGTCTCAAATCAAAACCTTATCAAATTGTTTAAACATAATCGGCTTGCGTTTTTCGCGTTTTGTAATTACGTATCTTACTCTTTTCTTTTTGTTGAAAATGTACCCCTGGGAAGTGCCCGAGGTTTGAGAGTGTTTTTCGCAGCATTCAAAACTTTCTCGAGGTTATCGCGCCAGCACGTAATTGCTTTGATAATTAATGAATACCGTGTTCATTGTTCTTTTTGAAATTAAATAGAGCCTTTGATATTTGAAGGTGAATAAATGAACCAAAATTGGTTTCCTGTCGACGTGAACAAAGTCATATGGCGATTGGCGACAATATAATTTTTCTTTGCGGCCTGGATGCCTTTCAACTATTTCTAGAATGTTTTTTTCTAGAAATACCGTAAAACGGAGTGAGTAGGTTTCGCGGGAAGAGGTGGGTTATGAATGGGGAGAGAAGGTTTGAGAGGGGAGTGAGAAGGGATTTTAAGGCTACTACTACAAAAATTATGTATTCCAATTTAAAATGGAGCTATAGTAATACGCATAATAAAAAAAAACGATCCAACAATCTTCCAATATCACCTTTGTATGAAAACCCCTCTCACCCCAAATACGAGGCACTACGGGGTGAGGTGGGTTTTCCTCTTTATCATCAAAGTTATGAAATGGAACTACCCAAAATAAAATAAAAACTAAAATACAAACGTCCGGAACACTTATTAAGTTATTATATACACCATTCAGTTTTCATATGTAAAAATAAAATGTTATCGTGGTTTGAATTTCAGTTTTGACCCTACTCACCCCATTTTACGGTAGTTGAAAGGCATTGTGAACAGTAGGTAAGCGATCAATGATCATCTTTTATTCATATAGTCTACATTAGGGCTTCCAAATACCGGACTTCTTTCAATACCGGTATTAATACCGAAACTGTCTTCATCAATACCGAGATCCCGGGATCCCGGTATTGACTATGAATCGCTTAATTTTTTTGAGTTTTATTAAAAAAAGGCTCACTGTAACACCAGATATGTATGTCCTTAGCTTAGGATATTAAACAATAATCGCCATCTGCAATAATAGAGAATATTACGCCAAACTCTGCATAGAGGGCGTCACTAACTCATGGCTTACCGTGAAACACGACAGTCGAAAGTTCGGTTTCTACCTCTCTATCACTCTTGCTTATTCGATCGATAGAGAAACAGATAACGAAATTTGGATTTTCGCGTTTCGCGGTAAGCCACCTATAAACAAACCGCCTTGAAGCATCAATGTCATAGTAAAACTTGTCAAAAAACTGGTTAAGGCGTAGTATGTAAAGTTACTCTATGGTTTACTAAACAAATTAGTGCTGCACTCTGGCGGCAGAACAGTGCAGTAATACTCGCTATTATAATTTTACCCTCCAGGTTAGCAATCATTTTATCCGCCTTGTTGACTTTACCATTTTCACTAGTCACATTTTTAGTTCAACCTAATAAACCAGCCGACTATATTCAAATTTGCCACCAAAAATTCGTTTGCTATAATACAATTCCTTGCTCATTTCTTTCCACTATTTGATATAATTTTAAGAACTAACTATATTAATAAACACCAAATATTTATGTATGCATATGCACCGATCTTGTTTCAATTAAATGATCTTCTTTAATTATTATGACGACCGGTCTGGCCTAGTGGATAGTGACCCTGCCTGCGAAGCCGGCAGTCCTGGGTTCGAATCCCGGTAAGAGCATTTATTTGTGTCATAGGTATGTATTTATCTCTATAAGTATGTATATCGCCTAGCACCCATAGTACAAGTTTTGCTTAGTTTGGGGCTAGGTTGATCTGTGTAAGATGTCCCCTAATATTTATTATACTTTTAAATGGGCAAGTAATATTCTTGATACAGCCGAATTTAATAATTTTAATGGAATTTAAACGGTATAATCGGCATATTTTCCTTGTTTTTGAAAATACCGTGATCCCGGTATTGCATTAAAAAATTCCGGTATTGAAAAATGCGTTTTCACAGACGGGATCCCGGTATTTCGGGATCCCGGGATCCCGGTATTGGAAGCCCTAGTCTACATCTACCTGACACGAATGTTTTTTGTGAAAATGCCCGTTAGCTTGTCACCGTGGGTTGGTCTACTATGGCAGCGTCAGTCGGACATATGTCTGAACGTTATGATTAATCATTAATTGGTTTTTAACGTATATGGCACACGATTAATTGCTATGTCCACGGGAATGAAATTAAAGCCACAACACAAGACTTTCTATAGTGACTGTACAAACGAATACTGAATTATTTAGTGATTTAAAAAGGTCTAACGTGATATTATTTCGTTATATTCGACTTATATGACACGTTAGACCCGTTCTAAATACAAAACTACTAAGAAGGTATGCTATGTGTACTTAGTGAGATAAATAAGGAAACATTTATATATATGCATGTTTGTTCAATGACTGTTTCTTTGTATGTTTGTTTCTGTGTTACTCCGCCTGTGTTATCTCTGAAATCATCATCATTCGCTTGCCCGTATCCCATTCATTTCGGGTCGGCGCAGCATGTCTTTTTCTTTCCATACCTCTCTCTCATCCGTCATCTCATCATTCACTCCGAAATATAAAATATAAAATAAAAACGAGACTACCAATTAGGCTTTCTGCTCGAGAATTCTCGAGAAATTTGTCCTTCGTCGAGACGGGAAAAAAAATCTCAATGCCTCGAGAACTCGAGAAATAAATCTCGTGTGATAAATAACAAGAAACACGCGTAAATTGCGTGATGTGTCTATAGTGTATTTCTTTAAGCAGTTAAATAAATGTAAACTATGTTTTTTTTTTACATTTTCAGGTACCTACATAGCACATTTATTAGTTAACCAACCAAATAAAGAACTGCTTTAATCCATTTTACTTTTAAACTACTACCATTACAATGTAAAGGTAGTAAGGTCATGTCTAAATAAGTTTACATGTCTAAATAATTTGTCTACTATAAAGCGTTTTTTTAGCATTAGAAAAAAGGTCAACAATTTTGACGTGTCTTTTTATTGACAAACGCTTTAAAAATTTAGTAACTGTGACATGAGAGCAAAAGGATATAAATGATCGTATATGATTTACAATTCTTGTATATTTGTCGTGACTGATTTTTCAAATGTGTTTTTCATTAAAAATACACGCCAAGATCGCTTATTTTCTTTTTACACTAAAAAATGAATTATATGGCCATGTAATAACAAAATATTACAAAACTAAATTACTATTGATAAATCAAATCATCCTGATATATTCCTATTAGAAATATAGCACAATGTAAGCAGCTTCGAGGTTACGTTGAGTACGTATTCATATTACTTAGAAAAACTTGAATATTCTTGCTTCTTGCCTTATAAAATACCATATTGTGGTTTATTTACATTTTGTTAAATACCTAAAGAAATACTCTATAGCATAATATCACATCGCCGGCGCGCACGCCTACACCTATACCTAGTCTTTTTGTTGTTGAATTTTGATTATTAAGTACAGTTTTTGGTAGCTATAAATTTGTCATTTGTTTGATTATTGATCTTACCTACGACTTCTATGAGTCTGATTTGTAATAAAGCAAAAAATTGAAAATGACATGGTGTTTTTTGAAACTTTCAAAATTTCTCGAGATACTCGAGAAACTCGAGAAATCCTGGTCGAGAATTCCCGTGCCTCGAGAAATAAAAAAGGTCGAGAAACCAGAAACCCTACTACCAATTTATGGGATTGGCAAAAGCACCCACATTTTGTACATAAAGGATCGCCATTTTTGACACAAGAGGGCGCGTTCATTCCTATTTCGTGCCACTTTTTGTAGAGATACTAGGGGTGAGTACTTAAGGGGCTCACTGATTACCAGTTCGCCGGACGATATCAGCCTGTCAGTTGTTCGGAACTGTCACCTGTAGTCAGTGGACAGGCTGATATCGTCCGACGAACTGGTAATCAGTGGGCCCCTTTAGACCTCGTCTAGCCAACAAAACATTTCAAACTGCAAATGCCTAAAACAACCTTCGTATTGACAGCCCTAAATGTGTAATTGGAAACGAACTCAACTTGTTGCGCCGGCCACGTAGAACGCAACGTGAATGGTCTATCCCCGGCAACCCTACGAATATATATACCTACGTAAAGGAAAGATGCGGAGTGGACGAACAAAAGCCGGTGCATTGCGGACTCGCAGACTGGGAGCGACGGCTGCCTCATGGATATTTTAATAGGTAATAAATCTATACATATAAATCTTTTAGACGCCTGTTTACAATCGTATATAGAAAACGCCAAACAAAACTTTAATATTGTACAAATGTAAATAATTACGTGATTTTGTCGTTGCGTCTATATTATCGGTCCGACCCGACAGCTGACGAGGGGCTCCGACATGGCTGAAATTATCGGAAGCGCCTTTTCGATATCGGATGTCGGAAGGCGCCTATGAGAAAAACAGCCGCGTGTGAGTGCCATATGTCATCATGTCCGCCTTTTTTGCGTTGTCTACCGTTAGTTAGTAATAATAATTTATTAAATGAATAAATAAATACAGAAAAAGTGAAAGTGAAAACGCTTTTACACTCAAAGTTATTTTATTCGCATACGCTTCTGCAAAAGTGGGACTGGGCAGGGCACGTTTGCTGAATGGACCCGGAGCGCTGAGTCAAACTAGCCAGCACAGACTGGATCCCAATTATCCCAAAGAATGGATTTCGGGGCAGACAAAGCTCAAAACGGAAATAGCGAGATAACTTATATACACTATATTCTGAAACGTGGCGGGAGTGTGCATTGGACAGAACCAAATGGCGGGAAAGAGGGGAGGCCTTTGCTAAGCAGGCAGTGGGACACTCTTATAGACTAGTTAAAAAAACGACGCTGCAGTACAAAAAAGAACTCCTATATTTAAAAAGTAATGCAACCGCCACAAACTGCGCCAGCAAGCCCCAACGCCTCTCGAACCGCTCGCCATTTATTCAAATTTGTACAACCGCACGACCTTATTGAGCGCGTCGCAATTTCCAAATGGAGTCCATGTGAAAGAATAGCCCAGTAAGTTTTTGCAGGTATTTAACCGCAGTTTCGAAAAGTTGGTCGTGCTATTGTTTGCGAGCTTCATTTAGTTTCGTATTTCGAGTTGCTTCATATTTCAAGTTTTGATGAAATTCATTTAGGTGTTTATTTAGTGTTGACATTTGTTTGACTGGTATTAGGGCCAGTTGCACCAACCACATTTAGCGGACTGATCAACGTCACTCAGCAGTCAACTATGAAACTTCCCATACGATAAAATTTAGCGAACGCTTTAACGGTGACAGACGGTTTGATGCAACCTACCCTAAAGCCCCCCATTCACACTCCTACATTGTAGTCCGCCTCGTGGTCCGCCTCATTATGTAAAAAAAAAAATCACATATTCAGATGAAATAATCCCTATTATACAGATTTTTTTCTTCTGCCAAACTGCAGGGTCCCTTAAAACATAGATGGGTAGACTTAGCTAATTGCCTAATTAATTTTATTCTATTATCATTGTATTGTATTGTATTGTATTCTATTGTATTGTATCTAATTGTATTGTGTTCTATTTGTAGAATTGTGTATGGGGTCGCGGACTACGTGCCGTCCTGCAACACCCAAGTAGGGTGCCTCTTGGGTCCTACAAAAGCCTTCAACTACTTATGATAAAACTATGCGTGTGTATGTGTTCACATATTTATACTTGGAACGTGTTAAGTGTCGTTATGTAAATTTTTAGTGTAAGTATAGTATAAGTCTGTTTAGTCCCGATCACACTGCTATCCTAAAACTATTGTCGTACATCCTAGTGGGAATTGTCTTAGGATGTAGGATCTATCTAAATTTAGTAATTTTGCCTGTAAATATTATTGGCCTGTACTTATCTGTTTTTTTTCGCCAATAAAGAAAATAAATAAATAAATAAGCCCCGCCCACCGCTGCAGTCCGCCGTGCAGGATTGTTTGCAGGTTGACGTCCTGCGTATGACAACAGTGCGCCATTTTGTTTAACGATGGACAAACAGGCTTAGGGGATTTTTTCGAAATTTATAAAGAAAATCGCTGTTTGTGGGACCAAAAATCACCCAATCACTCCAACAAACAATGGAGGAATAGGCATTGCAACAACACTTAACAATACTTAAGAAATATGACGCTCTCTGGCGAATTTTTCGCAGTTTCTTCTCCCACACTCTTTTTTACTTTTATCCAATAACAAGAAAATACATAGCAGAAGAGCTATTTTCTTTTTTTTTATTGCACGTAACATTTTCAAGAGTAGGTAGACCGACACTAGTGAGAAACGAAGCAGTACTGATGATGGACCGCAATGCAGTACCGTGTGTGAGCTATATCTTGCTCCGTAGTCCTGCAAGGCGAACTGCAATGTAGGAGGTGTGTGAGCTATCCTACTCCGCAGTCCTGCGAGCCGGACTACAATGTAGGGGTGTGAATGGGGGGCTTTAGTATCATAGAAACTTCAAATCAATGGAACTGAGTAAGTTAAGTGGTCCAGTGCTAAACATGCCCAATAGTCGACACTCTGTTGTCACTTCTTTTGCTAATGATGTTTAAAGTTAAAATATGACATGTACTGGGGCTGTGACATGCCTTTCAAGAACTGAGATATTTTCTTAACCTAAGATATTAAACTAATTGATCTGTGATATCCGATAAAATGTTAAGGATGATGGACTCACGCTAGAACGAACCGAATTCGCGCCGAAGCGTTCACTTTTCTATAGTAAGCATTACGTGATCGATCATCATAGAAAACGGAGTGTCAGAAGCCTCGGCCCGGACCCGGCCCGTTCTAACATGAGTTATCTTTTTTATCCTCAGTTACTACTCAGAGCAGACATAAGCTCCAACATATGAGTGTTTAGACCTACAGCACTGACTAACGCGCAGCTTTCCATCCAGTTAAATTTAATAACTAAGTAAATGCAGATTCAACCAAAGGGATCGAATACTAAACTAAATCTGCCCAACTTCGGCACTAAGTGATAGACTAAGTTGGGCATAGATAGCCGCTAAGTCCAGCTAACTGGTCGATAACTATAGCTGCTCAGTTTTAGGTAATTAACCACCTAATAGTTGAGCATCCATAATAATTCAGAGGCTTGACTTGAACTAAAGTTTATTGGGATAAAGGTTATGGGGTTTGAAGACCGGTCTGGCCTAGTTGGTATAGTGACCCTGCATGTGGAGCCGATGGTCCTGGGTTCGAATCCCAGCAAGGGCATTTATTTGTGTGATGACACAGATATTTGATCCTGAGTCATGGTTGTTTTCTACATATGTATTTAAGTATTTATATATTATATATATCGTTGTCTGAGTACCCACAACACAAGCCTTCTTGAGCTTACTGTGGGACTTAGTCAATCTGTGTAAGAATGTCCTATAATATTTATTTATTTATTGGGATAACTTCGAGTGCGGGATAATTATGAAAATTGTATGTATTTGCTTAGTAGCACATCCTACTATTGAAACAGTATGCATAATTATGTATAAGCGTTGCAGTAGTTAAGACCTTAATCATTTTTGCCAAAGTATACCACATACTTCTGATTTAGTAGATATTATCGATTTTGCCATTATACTTAAACCAAAAACGCATCTCTACTGTAAGAATTACGGTCCGAAATCGAATGACTAAAAAGGAATGTCAAATAGTTAAAGGGATAAAGGGTTAACGCGGTACCTAATCTTATTAAAGACACCCCCACAAACTTCAAACATCTAATTCCACTGTAAGTCTATTTAAAGTAAGTAAGTAAAAGAAAAACCTTTTTAAATACATATAGGTTTACGTACGTAGCGATCCTCAGTGACCCACAAAAACCATTGATACTTTTATATTCTGTTTGACATTCTATTACGTTAGGAGGCTTAAAATGTCGAATTTCCTCACAAAGGCTTCGGCAATTTGTAGGATGGCGACACACGAGTTATTATGTTGTGACTGATTTCATAAAGATATTGAGGTTCTTTTGTAAAGTATAATTATAAACATTTGTACAGTCAGTAGCCAAAGGGGCAATGATCTGAATAAATCAGGGACCGAATACCGGTATATTTTTCATACAAATTAACCGGTATTAAATTTCGGTATCTTGGATGTTTATGTATATTTGAGCACTTAATTTAGCTAATCTGATCAATCATTGTTCTTACCTAAATACTATTCTATGAGATATTTTGATTTTTAAATAAAGTGAAGAGATAAAGAGGATGCCATATTGGCTATTGACTTTACAATGCTAAACACCTAACAACCGACACAAGGTACCTATTTAATATGCATTAGGAAAAGGCGCATCCACAGCGCAGTTGGCTAAGTAGGTACTGTGGAGCAACACTGTGTAACAGTATAGGTACCTACTGTTGCACAATATTGCTACACAAAAGTTAATTGCGTTGTGAATGCACGCTAAAACACAAAAAGGTGTTGAAATTCGTGTCCTTTCATTCAGTTCGGTATTAATAACGTAGATCAACGTATCATATCCTCCTCCTGATATTTGTTTTGTTGTAGCTTGCCGATAAAGTAAAATGATGTACTTATTATCGGTTAAAAAAATTACCTTTCATATTATTGTTGACAACCTGTTTGTCACTTCTAGTCGGTACTTGGAGTTAATATCATTGCATCATGCTCGCACACATGCATCACGCTTAGTAGTCAATCGGTACCTGTTATATTGATGGTGCATGGTGTAGACTTTTAAAACGGGGTCCACGGGGTCCAGTAGTGGATATATTTTAAAGTTGTAGTCGCCCTAAGAACCGATCCAGCTTAGCTTTAAAGAGCGGGTATCCTTTGTACGTATAGAAATATGGTAATGGCACTCGTCAACATTTTTGTTCAGGACGAGGCGGCTACGAAATTCCAGTCCTGCATATTTTTACATCATTAATGTACTACGAGTACAGCATGGCCGAATGAAGGTGTGTTTTGTACAGGATTCGCGATTGAAATGTTACCGGAGATTTTGTGGATAATACGAGTTGTAAATTTTTAATAGCTTTTACGCGGAAGCTAGACATATTTGGGTAACCTAACTATTTATAGAGATCACTGATTTGAATAAGACTTACAACAAGAAGTTTTTAATTAAGCACGTAACATTAAAACCCTTTGTGATCCTTCCTCTAAAGAAGGCGTTTCGTGGTACAGCACAGAAAAGGCTCAAAAGCAGCGTTTTGTTTTTAGAATAAAACATAAAGCAGAGCTGCCAACTAAACGCAACGTGCGGTGGCCGCTTTTTTGTGATGGAAAAATTGATGTTTAGAAAAAAGGCATTGTGTTTACACAGAAAATGGACGGTGTAAAATGGAGGCAAATATTTCATCGATGCTTTTTCTATGAGCAGCAATGAATATTTTGCATTGCCAGTAGCCTGCACAGGTTGGAAGAAATTTTTATAGGTAGTCGCTAGAAAAATGATGATCGAATATTTCTGAAATTGCAATAAGAAGATAGAAATCATAAAACAAGACTTCTTCCCATTTACTATGTTGTAGGTAATATAAAAAACATGTACTACGATTTTCGTAATTCCAAATAGCAATAGAGTTTTTCTTCATATTATATCTCTAAACCTGACGCGTCTCTCAATTTTCATCAACTTATTGCTTGTAGGATTTTCACATAAAAAGTTTTCCCAAAATCAGACTATCGTGTATAAACTTAACAATGTAATACATCGCATTTAACCGCAAAAGTCATGTGAGCCCGAATCCTCAGGCCGTTTAAACTTCCAAATAAATGGGGACAAGAAAACCGATGGCAAACCGCCCGCGGCGCGCTACTCAAACTTATAATGACATTTGGATGTCCTTGTCATCTGGGGGGAAGGGGGGCGAATTTATCAAATATTTCTGGATTTCAAATCATTTGACGTGTAATTTAGCCGGTTGGAAATTGAGGGTGTTATTGTCGGAATATTTAAGGTTATTACACTCCCTTGGTTTTTCTACTTTTTGGTTTAGTTATTGAAAATTTAATTTGAATGTGATAGGATCAGTAAGTACTAAATTTAGAGTAAGCCATGTTGTCGTTGTTTTTCCAATGTTTTTATGATAGGGCTTTAGTTGCCCTTATGTAAATGAAGTACGTAGTTTGGATTTGAAAAGCGCGGCAGTTCAATTAAATACTTTGTGTCAATTCAAAGTTGTTAGGTTGTTTTAATGACACTAGTTACAAGCCACGTACCTAAATTGACTCAGTAAATTGCTTGTTATATTAAGGTTTGGTCGTAGCTTAAAATATTTTAACTTTATTAAGCATTCGTATATTTTGTTTCGTTTACTTTAATACCATCATTAACACTTTAATAATTGTTTAAAAAATTGAGGAGTATTTACAATATACCTGTTTTGATTATGAGTTCGGTTTTTATGTATGATTTATAATTAACTCTCTCTAATTTTGACACCATTACTAATATCTTCCGGCATAACCCCGAATTGTCATTGATAAAGATCCAGTTAAGCATGAATGAACTCAAAGGGTTGTTATCTGCGCCCGGCGTCATATGAGTGTCACTCTGCGTCACAACGAGGACACTTCTTAAAAGCCGTGCGTGACGCAACGCAGCGTCACGTCTTTGAACATCCTTCATACGGGAGACAACACGTACAGTAGGATCATTCGTGGTAGAATGTTCACGTTCCCAAGACGCCTCCTCTACCGGCACGTTGTGGGAAAAGCCTGTGTGGGATTAGTGGGTAGGTTTCTCCCCCTCTTTCTCAGTAGAAAGAGCCGCGGGAGGTGAGTCTCAGAAACCAACCTAAAATAGGTCCACCTCAATCCGGGGGGGACGCTTAACTGCATTCTCACACCGTCAAAAAAGGGGTCATTCGAGCTTTACAACTGCCTCACTTTGCCACCAATGACGGTCACTAAATATTTTCTAGATGGCATCTTCGGTTATTTGGTAGGTATATAACCGGCCAACCGGAAATGCTATCCTAAATAACGCCAACAATAGTTACTTATTTTTCATGGGCGCACATTGTTGTTTTAGTCCTCGAAAAATATTAATTGGAAATTGCACGATCGAAAGAACAATGTGATTCAGAGTACAAATAACGTAAAAAGTTTCAAATAAAAAAAGTATAGTGTAGGTACAACTAAAATAAATAAAATGGTCCATTCTACTGTACCTTGCCTTCATAGGGTCCTCACCCTATATTTGTCAGACAGTTGGGACAACAACTAATGTGGGTTGCAGACATCTACATGTAGACATCTACTGTATGTTGCAAGTTCTGACAGCTACATGATGTGTTTTGTATCCATTTATCTTTCGCATTCCGTGAGCTTTGATATTGCTTAGAAGGTAATTGTAAATTACCTATTGAATGTTAATTAAATTTAACTTAGCAGGAGATTCAATAAATCTATTTATACGCTAATACTGAAGATGACACCTAAATTATTGTTCGGATGATTATTTAGTTACTCAATCACGCATAAAATAGTAAACAGTAATACCTACCTTCCAGTTACGTCTGTCATGGGGTATATGTGAAAACAGCAACATAATGGAAATAATTATCTCGCAAGAGGATGAAATAGGTCGCCAAGTTTGTATAAAAGTGCCATTAAAGAGTTATACTTACTTACTCCTCTGACGCAGCGACCCAAAGTGTGTCTTGGCTTCCAACACGACTGCTCGCCACTGATCTCGGTCCTGTTCCGTTAAAAAAAAAAAGTTAAAATTAAAGAGAGAGATTAAAGTTAGTTTGTGTGAATAGAGTTATAATTAACCTTAATACTTCAAAGAAATAATGTCGTGTTGTGTGGTTAATAATAATGTGCAGATTACATACACTCTCTTTATAAAAAATATCTTCGAAACCGAGCTTTGTTCGGAAAACATAAAATCCCACTCTAACCGTCCCAATGCCCTATACAATTTCTACTCCTACAAATTTGCAAAGTTCTGTTATAGGAATGTTCATCGTTCGGCTGAAAACGCGGCTAAAAAGCAAACGCCAGACATCAAAATTCAGAGCACACTCTATATACATTGTAAAAATAACCGTAAACCATCATCATTGCTCAATAAATTCAATAAAATCCTTTCAAATTGTACAAATAAGCAAAACGATCGTTTTGTAATAAAATCGTTCACAGAAAAGGCTTTCATAGCAAAATATGGAATGCGTAAATAATCGGATTATGTTCGTGACAAAAATGGGAAATATTGGCACTGTTATTAGGGTAGGGTGTGAATGGGTAGACCCTTTTAATTTTTGTCCCAACGGCGCGACCCTTAAATTGACATTCCTTGCATAAAACCGTCCCAAGGACTTCTAGTTTTAGCCTTGAATAGACGTTTGTTTAGTTTCAGTTTAATATAACGCTATATATATTTATTTTTCATCACTCTTGCTCGAAAAATACCTTACTATGCAGGTGTACTGAAGGACAAAGGCTTATATTGTTCCCGCTGGAGTTAAGGATTGTAAAAAAAGCTATGACTCCCTAGGATGTTACAGCTTTTTATAAATACAAAGTATTTATTTTTACTTCTAACTTACATAGTTCGTATGAATTAGTAACATACCTAATTAAAAAAAAGCCACAACTCCCTAGGGAGTTATAGCTTCTTTTCACAATCCATAACTCCCGTGGGAACAATATGGACCTCTGTCCTTCAGTACACCTGCATGAAATAAGGTTTTTTACGAGCAAGTGTGATGAAATTTTTAAAATGAAAGTATACTTACCTATTACAGAAGAAATTTCTCGTAATTAGATGATATCTATTCCATAAAAAGGTGACTTCAACCTTAAATGTCAAAGCGCCCTTAGTCTAGTGTCTAGACAGACTTAGCGGATTTATCGGCAATTGGGTTTAATGGAATTAAATGTCTTCTTGGTCGCATTGGGAATTCGCTTTGAAAGAAACTTTTGCAGAGCTTAGATATGAAATATTATTCGTTATTTTATCAGTTGCTATTTGGGACTGAGATTTACAGGCCAATTCGGACGTGCACTTGAAATGAAAACGATACCTGAATGATCTCAGTTGGTACCTAGTTATCATTCGCGCATTCATTTTGCTCGGACTTCATATATCGTTTTGATGTCTGCTCTAGTTAATAATATAAAACATGGAAAATATTTCGGTTAGTTGAATTTTCCCGCAGTCGAAATTGCCACCCTGCACCAGTTCTTGTCAAGGTCAAATTTAAGAGAACATACTTACCTATCTAATGAATAATGAGTCCGCGTTAGCGCGATGACAGGGGTAAAGACAGGGCTTGTGAAGTCATTACGCTGTCGACCCCGCCGTCTGGAGGTAATTTGTGATTTGCTTCGTCATTGGTTAAGAAGGGTCAGAGGTTTCACGATTATTTGGGTCAATAGTGTTCGGGAGAAACGGCGTCTTTTCTGTGGACATTACAAAATATCTTCATCATAAAATCTCTAAAGAAGTGGGTTTTAACATGCGGATAAAGGTTAAGACGAAACAGGAGCTGAGTTTTAAATATTTTAGGTAAATATACCCGTCTCGCTAACGGAAGCGGCACCTAAAAGTAGTGCAATAAGGACAAGGCGAAAAATCCTGCGTAAAATTCTCAAAAATCGAGGTTTCGTACTCCTCTGTTTCCTCCTCCAAAACTTAACCAATCGTAACCAAATTTGGAAATCTAAATGATTATGAAATTATCTGTGTCGGACCGTTTTGCTTTTTCGGCTAATTGATATCAGTTTTGAATGCCACGCCTCTCATTGCGGCATAGTCAATTAGGCCATTTTGGCCATTTTTGAAGGGCTCTAGCGCCTTAAAAAACAAAAATATCAAAAAAAGCAAAACGGTCCGACACAGATATTGACAATATTAATCTGTGTTGAAAAAATCATTGCTCTTAGCTTCAAAAACCACGGAGGAAAACGAGGAGTACGTTTGTATGGAGAAATGACCACTCCCGTTGGCTCTTAAGTACGAAAATTAGGCTCTAATGTCAATTTTATTTTGTGATGTCCACATTTAAGACGAAACAGGAGCTGAGCCCAAACTCAATTTTGAGATTTCGAGGTGAATATACCCGTCGCTCTGACGGGGCGTAACCGCGACTGTATTTGTGAGTGTAAAGGCAGGGACACACTTATCCCACGTACGCAACGTTATGCAATGCATTATGACATCTGAACCCTGAAATTTGTATGCTTAGAAACATACTTGTCATGCGTTGCGTATGACAAGTATATTTCTAAGCGTACAAATTTCAGGGTTCAGATGTCATAATGCATTGCATACGTTGCGTACGTGGGATAAGTGTGTACCTCGCCTAATGCACGCACACAGACGCGTGCGCTCGTACTCGCGCCCGCGCGCACTTCACTACTTGCAATTTGCAATGTCACTTTTCGTTACTACTACTACTAAGTAGGGTAATTCGCCAGTAACTGACCACTTTTAATAACTGGTCGCCCTAAACTAAAAATGAATCCTATTCACCTATAAACAGAATTCATTTTTGGTTTGGGGTGGCCAGTTACTAAAAGTGGCCCTAGTTATGTACTTAGTGGTTAATACTAGTATCAAGTAAGTACCTAAAATTTTTTTTTTAATAATGCTTAAAAACGAAGTATAGACATGACATATCTAAATATTAACGTCTTTGTAAGGCAGGATTATACAGAACATGAACCATTTGTACAATTACGCTCCGTGATTGTTGAGCCATTTAGGGTTCTAGCTAAATTGGGCATTCTATAGAGTACGAGTAAGTATGAAACAACCAATTCAGCTAGGACTAGGGAATGCAATCTAGATCTCGCAATTTCGAGATCTCGCTAGATCAAGCACGTATTTTCGAGATTTAATCTAGTTGACAGGAAATCTCGATTTATGCAATCTCGGTCGAGATCTCGATTAATATTTTCGAGATCTCGAACAAGATTAAAAGTGCAATACTTTGTTTTAAGTAATATTTTTGACCTTAGATTGATGGTGTTCACTTGTTCAGGCAGTGCTATTATGTTTCCGGCTTTAGCTCTATTATTGTTACGCAGTTTCTAAGTGAAGTTAAATAGTGGTTTAACATTGATAGCATTTCATAAAAGTAAAGTAAAAATAAAAATTGATTTTATGTTAAACGTCAATTTAATTTGTTGTTTTTATTTTCAAAATATAACATGACGTACCTTAAATAAGTAGTATGTCGGCGGCATATCGTAAAATCATAATCCTAGGCGTAGTAGGCGTATCATGAAACGCCACCATTTCCAGACCTAAAATTAACCCAGGCATATCACGATCTGCCTTATGAAAGAGGCGGCAGATGGATCAGAGCAATGCATTCGTTGATATTCCTAGCTTCAAACCGGGCGCATCGTAAAATAATTCATCGAGGTATTCCTAAGCATATCATGAAACGCCGCCATTTCATGATCTGACTAATGCGTCGCACTATACGTTGTTTGGCGTTTAAAATAACACGTGCACTGCGTAGACTATCACATCCGCTGCAGACTTTTTATGAACTGACTCTATACATATTATGACAGTCGGCGGTAAATATACTCTATGCCAATGTCAAGATAATATGAATACTTAATATAAAAGATTTTGTACCTAAACAGTTTTTTGTTGTTGTACAGTTCTTAGAACGTGTAGTAGAGCACGTGTAGTATACTACACGTGCTACACACCCACTACTTATAATGTTATAGATCAATCTTACAGGTAACAACACAAAAGATAGGTAGATACCTACTCTAACAATAACTTTTGTGAACTTACGATACCTTGTAACATACAGAGGACTAAACTAACCAGAGTAACAGTTAATACAACAAACATCATCCCACCAAATTAAATATGCAAATAAGATCTCTACGAGACATCATCAGGTCAGGAGATTGAGGAGATGTCGACGGTTATAACTTGACCATCCTTCCTAGCGTGCAAGTGTAAGTGACCCTCTGATTGAGAAATACCGGGTGTGGCCTGTAACACGAGCCAATAATTAAAACATAGATTGTACTCCTGAAACGGTAATACTTTTGTTCAACAACTTTTAAAAATAATGAAGTATATAGACTCCCTATTTTTCATACAAAATAAATATCATCTTCAATGGACGCCATCGCCACGCCATATCATTGTGATTGACGTTGCTTGTCACGCCTTAAACATAACAGAATTCGCAATACATTGCGTATTAGAATAAACTTTAAAATGTATTGAAAATCAAACCACAAGTTATTTTTAAAAGTCGCTGAACAAATGTTGGTCAGTATGAGGAGTACAGCCTACAGTTTAATTTTTTGCTCATATTACAGGCCACACCCGGTATAAAGCGAACATAACGTAATGTAAATAACACATGAAACTAGGAAACAAAGCCAAAGGCAAAGGGCGTCGAACCGAGGTAACCGACTGGGTGAGCCATCTGCCGCAAATAAACATTCACTGGTACTCTGGCATAGTCTAATAAAACATGGTCTTCTCTTCCCAGAGTGACACAAGCCTACGTCACAATAACATTGCCACTTTATATAGCGCTATCGCATATTATCATATAGCGCTGTCGCATGATGACGTAGGCTTGTGTCAGTCACGTGACCACGAAAAGACGGGAAGAGAGTACCAGGCGGAGTATATTATTATACCATGTACTCTGGTAAGTTCATTATTCTGTGACGAAGTGTTTGTTCACCTTTGTGAACGCAAGCTTAGTGGGTACTTATCAACTTTACTGGGAGTTGGGCCCAACAACATCAAAGTATTAATCGGGAACTTCAAAGGCAGAACGGGTGCCCTAATTAGGCAGGAAAATTTATTTTCACTAAATATAACTAACATTTATTTGGGGATTTTCACTTAAAGGTGTATCATTTACTTTTTTTCGAAAATCCATTAACTTTAGGGTTATTTCTACTCAGAATGACGAGGACTATCGATTTGAAAAAGAAAAAAAAAATGTGTATAAAAAATTATTTCAGTTTTGTTACGCTTTTTTACATACATTTTGTATGACCCGTTATAAAACTGACACCCAAAATTTGTATGAAAAACTGGGGACACTTTTTTTCTTTGTCTCATTCAATTACTCATGATTTTGAGTCTATATAACCCAAAGTTGATGGTTTTTCGAAAAAAAGAAAATGGTACCATTTTTTCTAAAAACCCCCATTTATGAGTATTTGTGAGTTCAAGAAGGTGACATTCGCCTTTTCTCTACCAGATAGTTAGGAATTTAACATTGGGGTTGTTATGTGAGTCAAACAACCATAATTTTGAATTACTCCCGGAAACTATTTCCATAAATATCAGGCTCCAGTACAATTTCAAGTATGTTGAATAGATCTATACAAGCAAAAATTATAAAGCTTGTGTATACCTCACGGTTGTTTCCCATTAAAATACCTACTTTCAATCTGTATCTTACATCACTGATTCACGTTTTTTTTCTATATTTTCCCGCTGTCTCCCTCCCAAAGGCCTCCCCTCCCCTTTCTTCTGCCACTCGTCACTGTTGGTAGTTTGGTACGTGCTCCCGTCATTCGCAAAAAAAAAATTGTTGCGGTCGTTCCGCTCCCGCTTTGGTTTGGCGCGATTTATATAATCTATGTTTCGACAAATAAGCTATTAAAAACAGTTTAAACGAAGCAAAGTTTAACAACCACCGGCACTGTTAATTCGATGGATTTGTACAAATCGCTTTTGTCAAGTGGTTTACTATCAAATTAATTGGCATTAGGAGATTAGAAGCGTTAGCGCGTCAAGCGAGGATTACCGCTACTTAATGTCGATCGGAAACTATCACTTTCGGTCGTGCTGTGGAACTGGACTGGCAGAAAATACTACTAAAATGACATTGTATGGGGATGGGGTGGGAGGAGGTTACCCAAGCTGCCCAGGAATCGAGTCCTTCACCACAGCAGGGGGGTAACACGATGGAAAGAAGAAGAAAATTACATTTAAATATAAAATTTCTGAGAAAAATACTTGAAACAGTAAAACCGCCCAACTTTTCCCTGAAGAGCTGAAGGATAAATAACCAATAACATCAAGAGAAAAATTGGACTTCTAGGCCAATTCCAACGTACACCCACACGAGAATGACATCGAAATGACGAATTAACCTATCAATAAAGTAGGTTTAGACCTAAATAAACAAAGCAGGGTCTCCGCGGGCACTCGGCTGGCAGTAAACGGTTGGGCAGGCCTTGTACCGTAAAATGGGGTGAGTAGGGTCAATACTCAAATTCATACCTAGATAACATTTTATTTTTACATATGAAAACTGAATGGTGTATATGTCGCAGTCATAAGTGTGAACTGGTCAAAAGAACTTTTAACCGACAAAAACAGGCAAAACTGCTTTTGACTGAGCATGTTGGTCAAAAGTAGTTTTACCTGAAAATCATTGGTTAATAGTAATTATGACTGTTACTATCAGTCAAAAGTACTCCCAGAAATAGGTAGGTTAGGATTTTTTTTTTTTGCTACGCCCTAAAAACGAAACTGTTCCCAGAGATAGGTAGGTTAGGGTTATCTTTTTTTTGCTATGCCCTAAAAACGAAACTGCTACCAGAAATAGGTATGATTTTCAGGTAAAACTACTTTTGACCAACATGCTCAGTCAAAAGCAGTTTTGCCTGTTTTTGTCGGTTAAAAGTTCTTTTGACCAGTTCACACTTTTGACTGCAACATATATAACAAGTGTTCCGGACGTTTGTATTTTAGTTTTTATTTTATTTTGGGTTCCATTTCATAACTTTGACGATAAAGAGGAAAACCCACCTCATCCCGTAGTGCCTCGTATTTGGGGTGAGAGGGGTTTTCATACAAAGGTGATTTTGGAAGATTGTTGGATCGTTTTTTTTTATTATGCGTATTACTATAGCTCCATTTTAAATTGGAATACATTATTTTTGTAGCAGTAGCCTTAAAATCCCTTCTCACCCCCCTCTCAAACCTTCTCTCCCCATTCATAATCCACCTCTCCCCGCGAAACCTACTCACCCCGTTTTACGGTACCTACTACATGGAGGCTATCAGTTAAGGGAGGCTGGCTCTACTGGAGTCGGCTGAAAAGAGCTGGAAGTAACCGCTCAAGATCGTGACAAATGGAGGATTCTTCTGCTTCTATGTTCCTAATGAGGGATGACATATCGATTGGCGTTTGTACAAACAAATGTAATCTTGTCTACGGCCCGTTGTGTTATATATTTCCAAACATTATAAATACTTATCTACTTTAAATATAATTTTGTTTGAAACTTAACCACACCCGTCAGAAACATTCGAAATTGTTCTCAAACTCGGTCGAGTTTCCTTGACGCGACCTACTTATTTTCTCTTTTTATCGTGCCATTCATTACATTCGACCCGGAAACATTAACTCATAATTACCCGCTATATTGCCCGTAGAACCTTATACAATAACACACACAACACAAGTGGTAAATTAAGTAGTAATTGCACTACCTACTTATTTACTTAATATGCCTAATTAAAAGTTGGTTGGATGGTAAGATTAGTTTTACCTCCCTCTTTATACCTGATCGATCGATAATGCGACGTATTATTTAATGCCTGGCTTTACCTACATAAAACTGTATTTGGGTGGACAATACGATAGAGACAACACACAAAATATTTTACTGAGGCCACAGAATAACTAATAGTACTACCGTACAGAAAATTCACTCCTTCACAAAAGTCACATTTAGTTATAAAATTATACCTATACTCGCCGCCTGCACGCAAAATTGAAACTTATTATATAACTGCGTAACCGCGCACGAACCGTGAATCTTCCTTGCGCGCCGCAGTTTTATGACCGAGCTGTGAGTGTCGGCACAGGGTTGAAACTTGACGAGTTTTTGTACCTATAACTACCGATTTATTATTTTTAAGATAAATATGGAGGAATTACAAACGTTGATTCTGTAAACATAATTTTTTTATCCAGAGATAGTAAGTGCCGTGATTCCGCCGGCAATAGGTATGCCACAGCCGTATTCATTTGAAAATATGTCGGTCAATTCCTAATATTGTTTCTGGGCAACCAATAATCATATTAAATTGGTCTAAAGCGCTTTAGTTTTATACAAACAAAACGAATCAATAAGTTACCGTAAAACGGGGTGAAAAGACACGATTTTCAACTTCAAGGACGTTTTTCGCCAATAATCCAAATGATACAAGTAAAAATTTTGATATCATTTTTTGAGTCTTGGTTAGTTCTTCAATTTTGCATTTGTGAAATAAATTTTTACCTTCCCAATTCAGAGAAAATCAAAGAAAACTACCTGTTTTCTCCATATCCTTAAAACGGGGTCGATAGACACAAGAAAGGGGTGAATAGAAATATTAAGTTTTAATTGTCATAGGCATCGAATTTGGTCATTATTATGTTGATACTCTATTGGCAAATGGTATATATATCTGTTAAACAGCTATTTGACACAAAATAATTTTTTCGTGTCTTTTAACCCCCAAAGCGTGTCTTTACACCCCTTTGTTGTATCTAATCACCCCCTATGGCGTAACTATTCACCCTCTATGGCGTAACTATTCACCCCATATGCGTGTCCACTGCTGACCCCTTTATCACGTAAAATTGCTTGTTATTAGTTTTTTGCAAAAAAAATGCTTCATTATAGAGAAATTAGTGATATTATTTATTATTTAGGTACTACAGATACTATATTACCAGGTTAGCTAACTTTTACTTAGTCAATGTCAAAACATTTACCGCTAGAACAAAGTTCAGACAGGCTTCATTTCTTACCTCGGCGAGACCTTACTTTAGAGTCATAAAAATCTAACTTTTAGGCAGTTTGATTAAGTTCTTTTGGTGTCAATGTAGAGAATAAATAGTCTACTATATACGTCTTCCAAAAAATCTAATTTTAAAGATGTATGTTTTTAAATATAACAACTTGAAAGAAAAAGTTAAAAATTTCTCTATTCACCCCGCGATTTCTGTTGACCCCGTTTTACGGTATCGAATTTGATTAAGTACTTAGTATTTATGTTATGTTTTAAAGTTTAAATTCACCTTTCAATATCGTGCGGAATTTATATAAATGTTATTTCAGCTTCCTTCCGTTTCCGTTTTCTCTTCCGTTTATTCAGACATCCGTAAACAGAACAATATGTTTTGTACGGATTAGATCGAGATTTAGGTTTCGAAGCCATTGTGTATTTTCAATTTTGCGCGAGCGCCACGTGACACGACTATCGTGCGAGCCGAGCGGCAGCCCACTGCCATACGCCGGCCAAATGTACCTAAACTGCGCAGTGACACCCCCCTGCTGAGGCTTTCATCATCTAGGTATAGTATTTTAAGAAATAGAAGGTCGGAACAAGCCTATAAGGGACCTACAAATCGCATAACCTTGACTCATACTATTGAGTTGTAACCCATTATCCGCTTCGAAAATTGATCTGCTCCGTAGAAAAAATCGTAATAAATTTTAAACTAATTTACCGAAATAAATACTTATATGCACCATAATACTTTATTTAATGACACACCCTGTATACTGGTTAAGATCATTTATTTACATACAAGATATATACAGTGATACTACTAAAAGAAATTAATAACTAGCTTAAATCTAAAATAGGCGGGTCATATAAATCCAAGGATGCTGGCGGCATTTCCTCGCTGTATCGCAATGCTGATACGTTGTGCGAGGTAGCCGCCAGCTCTTCGGTCACCAGTTACTTACATATTTAAAACTGTAATTCAAAATCATCCACTCATAAAATACGAGGATACACTCAAAGGAAAGTTATTATTATTATCCCAGCTTACACTTGGCTTGGCATTGAACAAATAAACAATTTCTCTCGCCTATATACATGCATATCCGGCCGTTTAGCACAGATTATATTAAAACAGGTTACTGGAACAGATACGCCAGTTTAAAACAAATTTTTCGTATTATTATCACCATATGGATGTTGACTCAATTTTCTGGCATCCACAATTATTATGGATATAGTGTCACATGTTGCGTAAAGTGTATTATTAATAATAAGGAAATAGAAGCGTAATATGAGTTATTTAAAGTGGCGGAGGTTCAGGCATGTGACTTTCGGCCCGATTCGAACTTTAAGATACGCCAGTTACTTAATAGGTTTCTTCAAAGAAAAACGTCACTTATGACACTGACACATCTAATCCATATCGTTTCTAGGGGTGCCCCTTAATACGCCTAACATTCATTGTCATAATATGAATTCGCATAACAGATTTGGCATAACATAATTGTGCATAACATTGAACAGGCATAATATTAAAAAAGCATAACTCTTATTGCGCATAATAATGTATACGCATAATTTAAATATGCATAACATTATTAACTGTAACTTTATTTAGCACAAAATGAATTAGCATAATTTAATAAAGCAAGAGAATTAGATGGATCAGGGCAAAACCAACTCTGTTAGGTCAGGTTCACAAGGCTAAGGTAGGATCGAGCGAAACAAAGCGAAGCTCTTGTAACAAATAATAATCTTTTTGCTGTAAAACATTGTTAAGGCGTAGTAAGTTTTTGTTCTTCTTTTTTTTCATATATTTAGGTTTTAGAAAGAATTTTCATATTTTGATTTTTTTGTGCAAATTTTTTTTTTAGAGCCAACGGGAGTGGTCATTTCTCCATACAAACGTACTCCTCGTTTTCCTCCGTGGTTTTTGAAGCTAGAGCAATGATTTTTTCAACACAGATTAATATTGTCTATATCTGTGTCGGACCGTTTTGCTTTTATTGATATTTTTGTTTTTTAAGGAGCTAGAGCCCTTCAAAAATGGCCAAAATGGCCTAATTGACTATGCCGCAACGAGAGGCGTGGCATTCAAAACTGATATCAATTAGCCAAAAAAGCAAAACGGTACGATACAGATAATTTCATAATCATTTAGATTTCCAAATTTGGTTACGATTGGTTAAGTTTTGGAGGAGGAAACAGAGGAGTACGAAACCTCGATTTTTGAGATTTTTACGCAGGATTTTTCGCCTTGTCCTTATCGCACTACTTTTAGGTGCCGCTTCCGTTAGCGAGACGGGTATATTTACCTAAAATATTTAAAACTCAGCTCCTGTTTCGTCTTAAGTGCATTTTAGACCTATTTTAGTGATTTTTTTTTTATTGAGCAAAAGTTAAAAACTCAGGATTCGAATCGCTGAAGTCCCTAGAGAAAGGCTGCAAGATTGCTAATTAAATTTTTGTCAACCGTATTGTGATATTTGTGATCTAAAAAAGTGCTACTTTTACTTAAAACTTCGGTCTTTGAACCTACTGAACCTTAATTCGAGCCGCTCTGTCTACATTTTTATTAATTTGCCTTTTATATTTATACCATTTAATAATTATGCAAAGTAACTTTATGCTTATTATATTTATCCCAAGTAATCATTATGACAATTTACGTTATGCGCATTAACATTATACGTAACATTATACGGAATAATGTTATGCGATTTAGAAGTTATGCGTAATATACGTTATGCCAATTTCAATTAGGAAGTATTACGTTATGCGAATTAATATAGACCCCGTTTCTAGATCTATTAATTGACGTTCTTAAAGTTCGAATCGGGCAGTTTCAAACGGTTTCATGGAATGAACGTTGTGTAAATTACGAATCTACAGATATTTAGATTAATATACTTTCATTATTAACAAATAAAAAAACCTTTTTAGGTCAGACCAAAAAAAAGTCTGCAGCGGATTTGATAGCCCACGCAGTGCAAGTGTTATTTTAAATGTCAAACTTCTATGAAATTATGACGTATAAAATAACACTTGCACTGCGTGGGCTATCAAATCCGCTGCAGACTTTTCTTGGTCTGACTCTACGGTTCCGTACCCAAAGGGTAAAAACGGGACCCTATTACTAAGACTCCACTGTCCGTCTGTGTCTGTCTGTCACCTCACCAGGCTGCATCTCATGAACCGTGAAAGCTAGACAGTTGAAATTTTCACAGATGATGTATTTCTGTTGCCGCTATAACAACAAATACTAAAAAGTACGGAACCCTCGGTGGGCAACTCCGACTCGCACTTGTTTTTCAGTATTCGGCTCTTCAAGGATGCGGAGGATGCCATTAGAAAAGCTTTAAGGATGACTCACATTAGACTGGGCCGTGTACGGGTCGGAGCTTCCGGCGTATCATTTTCTATGGAAAGCATCATGCTCGTGATCGCCTGTCATGTCACAGAGAAGTAAGCGCCGGAAACTCCGGCCCGGACACGGCCCGGTCCGTGAGTCATCCGTTAAGTGTCGCGTATCTACTTTGATTTTATTTAATCCGTGTTTCAGGCCCGAAAGCCAACATAAACAGAAGGGAGTGACTACGTTATATCTAATAATGGCTGACTACTGACTGACTGATCTAATTTGCTGAAGAGCGGCTCGTCTCGGGAGATTTTCATAATATATGAATTTCAATATTTTTTAATGACAGAAAATGCCTCAGTTTCAATATTCTATAATAGGAATTTGATTATGCAAACTGTGTTATGAAATGTAGACTTAAATTTACAGACTTTTAAGTTTTTTTCCTTAGTAAGTATGTACCGTTGTTTGATAAAATATGATCATAAACTCTAAATCATAATTAGATTCCAAAAAATGATGCCACTGCAATAATTTGTTTGTAAAATAGTAAATTCCTTTTTATAAATAAGTACGCTAAGATAATTTATTAATTGGTAATTTTACGCCTACGATTTAAAAAAGTACTTTTATTTACTTATTTTTACATAAATACAAGACGCGCTACTTAGTAAAAAGTGGCAACATTGTCTTACTTTTTTTGGAATCTAATTATGATTTAGAGTATAGATAATTGTCAATTTATTTAATACGCTTATTTAAAACTGTTGTGCTTATTGAAAACTTTAAGGGCTACTAACATTATAAATGCGAAAGTTTCTCTGTCTGCCTGTCTATTCACCTCTTAAACTGCTTACACCACAGCCAGCCTAGCCAAGGTGGCAATCGCTATCGCTACGACAACGAAATGCTTTGTGTCTCTCTGTCACTCTTCTATATTAATCTATATTAGTGCGACAGTGACAGTTGCGTTTCGATCGCTACGGAGCGTAAGCGATTGGCATATTGGCTACGCGGCCTGATCCGAAATGAAAATTGGATATTATTTGAGTTACAGAAAAGACCATGGTTTAAGGATAACTCACGCTGGAACGATCCGGGCGCGGGATGGGCGCCCGACCCTTCTTTTTCCATGACAGGTGACTGTTTCTATAGATAACAGAAGTGTCGGGCCCGGGCCGTTGTAGCGTGAGTCTTTAGTTTTTATCAGAGCGTTTCTTTTATTTTTTGCCATTTTTAAATATTGTGAATTTTTTTGCCACTTTTGTGTTATTTCTACTCAGAATCACGAGCTTTTTCGATCTTCATGGGATAAAAAAATGTCCCTGAGTTTTTTTCCTATTGTGTTACCTTTTCCCCATATACTTTGTATGGCGGTAACAAAAAGCAAAGTATGAAAAAAGTATGGAAATTTTAGGACACTTTTTTTCTCCTATAAGGATGAAAAGGGCTCGCGATCCTGACTAGAAATAACACAAAAGTGGCAAAAAAGGTCACAATATATAAAATGGCAAAAAATAAAAGAAACGCTCATCACGGAAATCATCATTTTACACAGACGAAGTCGCGGACAGAAGCTTTACCTCGTGAAAAGGTACCTATCTTTATCTTAGGTAAGTACAACTCATGTAAGTAATAAACATCTTCCTCGCGTTATCCCGGCACTTTGCCACGGCTCATTGGAGCCTGGGGTCCCCTTGTCAACTAATCCCAAGAATTGGCGTAGGCACTAGTTTGCCATCTGACTTTTCAACCCAGAGGGTAAACTAGATCTTATTGGAATTGTGTCCTCACGGTGTTTTCCTTCACCGAAAGGCACAACTCATGTTATAAAAATTCCAAATTGCTAAAGGGCCATTGATCCCTCCAACCTGACGTCAGAATAGCGGGTGGATCTATTTTTAAGCACAAGCTATATCAAGACTTACTTTTTGTAAGTGGAACGGGTAGGTACCTACAATAATATCTTGAATAATGAGACGCGTAAAGTTCAAGTAGGTATGTGACGTAATCTCATCATATTTTTGAGCTCTCACTGTATAATTTCTAGAGATGCACCGGATATTCGGTTACTATCCGGTATCCGGCCTATCCGGCCATTATTTTAAGATCCGGCCGGATACCGGATAGTAACATTGCTTGATTTCGGAGTAAACAAAATTGGCATAAGAAACAGTTACGGTTATAATCGTACTCGTTTATTATTTTAAAACAATTTAAACTTTCCACTCACTTAACGCGCACTCATTTCGAACCTAGAAATGAGTCCGCGCGAAAGTTTACTAACGAAACAGGTCTAAACCTGCATAATGCGCACCTGAAAAACCGAAAGGTATAGTTCCCCCGGCCGAATATTCGGCGGCCGGATACCGAATATTCAGCCGATGGTCAGGCCGAATAGCCGGTATCCGGTATCCGGCCAAACAACTATCCGTTGCATCTCTAATATTTTCAGTTTACTGTGCCTACACGTTTGGTTTAATGCACTTTTGTAAGTTTATGACCGATTTACCTTTCGCCGCATCTGTACCTCAAGTGTAAATTGAATTCGATACGACGCGTGACGTGACGTACGCTTTTGCGTTAGGTGTCATTATGTATGGGGGTCAGTTTCGAAAAATGCCCGCTTGGCGCGCTGTACTAAATCCCATACAAAAATATTTATTTTTTATTTATTTATTTGCATAGGGAATACACAGCATATAATTACACATATAGTTAAACGAATTAAGTTAATACAATTGCCAGATAAGTTTCCACTTATGGGTAACACAATTATTGCTCTGAGCGAATTAACATGCACTTATATAAATTAACAAGGCAATTACAAACTAAACCTAAAGATTATACAATATAGTCATTTTAACGCTCTTTTAACGCAAACGCTCGTCACGCTATAGAATATTAGGGGTAATCCATTAATTACGTCATACGAATTTCTAGGTTTTTTACCCCTCCCCCCCCTCCTTGTCACACTTGGTCACATTTGTCAAACCCCTCCCCCTGGTGTGACGTCACATTTCTTCAACGAAATCGGCAAATATTTATTTAATATTTTATCAAAATATTTTTGACAAAAGAAAAATTTGTAATTTTATAACCCAAAACTGAATAAGATATAAATTAAACGAATAAAAACGATTATCGTTTGAAAACCTTGTTATTTAAATGATAATTAGCGTATAAAATAATTTAAATACATTTTCGGTTACTGATGAAGTTAAAGTGACGTCACAAAGTTTATGACTCCCCCTCCCCCTTGTCACAACATGTCACGTTTTCTTGACCCCCTCCCTCCCCCTAAACGTGTGATGTAATTAATGGATGACCCCTTAGGGGCTCTGCCGTCCAGCATTCAAACTTTTGATCGCGAGTTCAAATTCTGGCTCTATTTAGTTTTTCGGAATTTATATAGGTATAAGGAATACAATTTACTATTTACCGGACCTCGTCCTTTCTAGCGTGAGTTATTCTTTACACGGCCACCACCGGTTATCTAAAGCTGCGTATGGATTGCGCGTACATTGGCACGCGTAGTCGGTTACGCGTGTCCTGG